>NC_140668.1:26127080-27424580 GCF_054131305.1 Coturnix japonica
TATAGACTCACATGGCGCTTTAAATAATCCACCCTGTCGATGACTCATTCCATTAGCCCTGAAAAAGAAGGCACGTCTGACTTTAGTGGATGGGTTTGCGTTTACCCCTCAACATAAAATCCATTCGGCCTTTAAAGTGAACTATGTAACAATTTCCAGACTTGCCCCTATTCATCTGTTTTTCCTTACGGTTCCGGCAGCCCCGCACAGACCGCGGGGACGGAGCGGAGCCGCGTGTTGCTCTTAGTGCTGCGCCGAACCGGGCCGGGCCACCCCGAGATCCGCACCCGCGGAGAGTCCCGCTCCACTCCCGCCCGCGGCCGCCCCGCCCCGCTCCGCCCGCGCGGCCCTTACGTAGAACGGACCCTCCGCCCCGCGGAGCGATCGGCAGCGGCCGCGCCTGAGCCGCGTAAGGCGAGGGGGGGAGCGGAGGCGGCTGCCGCTCGTATCTGCCCGGCGCAGCCCGCTCCGTGCTTCCCCCCGGAGACGCCGGGGCAGCGCTCGGGCAGTTCTTGCGCTTCTCAGGACAGCTCTCCTATTTTTTAACTTCTCTTCCCTGTGCTCGAGGAAATGTTTAAAAGTTCTCTGCCAAACTTGGCAGAAGGGCGTGCAGGGCCCTCCTGCCGCTCCCACGCGCGGACCCTGCCGAGCTCCCACGCGAGGCTCCACCCGGCAGCATCCCTCCTCCCTCCCCCCACCCCCCGAGGCTGGACGCGGGGTTCCGGGCCCCGTGCCCGAGGCCGGCCAGCTGCAGGCGAGCATCCCTACTGGAAATCGATGCGTGTCACGGTTTCAGTAATGATGGCAGAGCTGTAAAAACCGGCCATGGAGAAAACAGCGGATCAAGCGGCCAAAGGCCAGCGGGCCGGGCAGCGCTCCTCACGCTCCTACTCATCCCTTAAATCCCTTCCCTTTCCCCTCTCGCATCCCGCACTCCCCGTGGTTAGAGCCGGGGGACCGAGGAGCTGCTAACAGCGCGTTTCCCCCCGGTGTGGGACCACCGACCACCGCCCGTTGCTCGCAGGAGCGCAGCCCGACGGGGCGGCCCGGCCCGGCCCCACTCAGCTGCCCGCAGCTCCCCTCGGCGTTACGGCAGACCCAGGCTCTTTCACCGCACAACAGATGCAGCCTCTAATGCAAATATTGCCATTTCCCTGCTGAATTAGCCTTGTCACTTAGCCCAGAAGCTGGCAGCGTTAAGCCAGCTTGCATTTTAATTTGGCCCTGAAGTTACTTATTTCATTATTGATCAAACATAATGCTGAATCAATGTTCATCTTGTTACCTGGGCCATTTCCATGTAATACAGTGATAGCACTGCCTGGAGTTACTCATTCCCATCCCAAAGTGACTTTACCATAAAATCAATGCTTGTTTGCGACTGATCTAAGGCAGCATCCACGGGATGAAGAGCAAATAAAGCGATCGCGCCATCGCTCTCCAAAAGTTTGGACGGAATGCGAACAAAGAGTTTGGCATCCGCGTTATTTTATCGCTGTCGGTATCGCCGTGTCCAGGTTGAAGGCGCAGCAATCTCTGGCCGCCAAATGAGGCACCGAGACCGCACAGTTACCGGGAGCGGATGGGGGCACCGCTCCTAACACAGAGCCCCGGCGCCCAGCAGCTGCGGGCTGTCGGCTCTTCCGGGCAGGGGCTGCTTGGGAAAAAATAATAATTAATACAATAGTAATTAATGATTGTGTCACAAGATTAGACGCAGAGCAGCGTTATCTTCGGAACAGCTGCCGCTTCTTTTCTTTGCCCGTGTTCTCCCCTCCAGCTAATAACCCGACCGACAAACAGCACGAAGCTGTCCGATGGGCACCACGGCCCCGTCGGGGCCGCTCCTCTCCCCGCCTGCTACCGGGGCCCGGCGGGTGTCCGGGCCGCCCCGAGGAGCGAAGGGACCCGGTCCGGCCCTGAGTGGGCTCACGGAGGTGCCGGCACTGCTCGCAGCGGCCGCTCCTCTCTAGGGGCGATGGAAAATCACGCCGTGAGTGTGAAATATATTGGCATAAAATTAGCGAATGGCACTAACAGGTTATAAATCACCTGAACGGTCAAACCGCAGATATGAATCACAAATTCCTATAAAGATTAATGTTTCCTAAGATTCGAGGCAACTCTGCGTTTTTTGGACAAAAGCCTCCTCCCAGCCACCCGTTCCCGAGCTCTGTTCCATTTTCTGAAATCTTTCCAGGTTTCGGTGGGGTTTCTAATGAACGATTTACCAAAGGAAAGGTTTTATTAACACCTCGAAAAACGATAAAGTTTAAAGGGAGGGAGAAAGAGAGCAGATAGGAAGTTCGGTAACACAACATACCGACCCGCTGGCAACAGCCCGAACTCAAAGCACCACAACGGTGGGAAAAGCTCCAAGACATGGAAGGGAAAGAATAACCCCGAGGTGCCGGCGTGGCCCGAGCGGAGCCCGAGCATCCCCGGCGGCCTCGTCCCTCCAGGGCAGAAAGGAAAGGGGAGGAGGAGATGGGGGACGTTATTTGTGGAGGAAATCTGCTGGCGGGAGGCGTGCGGGACTCCGGGTCTCTCAGGCGCTATTTTTCCCTTCTCGCCTCCGTGCAGAACTGGAGATAATAGTTGGGGCTGCAGGTAACGGAGTCAGTTCTTATTCAATTTCCCTAAATGGCCTGGAGAGCACTTAAAAGCCCGGAGAGCTTCTGGCCAGCATTTTCTTATTAACTAATTTCACTTCGATCCTATTAAAGTGTGCGTTTTATAACCTTCAAATGAACCTCTCTCCCTCCATCCCCTCCCGGCAACTCCCAGGGGCGCTGCCAACCCGGGCCGGCCGGGCTGCGGGGTTTAGGGTTTGGGCTGTGGGGTGCGAGCACTGCCCTCCCTTAGGGGGAACCTCACCAATAATGGCTTTTAAATGGCGACATATATTTACCATTTCAAACGGGCTCTGCTGTTTCCTGGTAACGCTCACCACAAATGGTAATAATAAAAGATGAAGTATTTTTTCTCACCTTAGGTCATTAGATTTACAGACAAGGTACTAAATCATTTTGGCTCCCCAAACCTTGAAGGAAGGCGCACCCGCTCCCGTCCCTTTCTGCTCTCCTCCCCCTCTCGAGAAGCCGTAAAAGGAACGGGGAGCAGTGGTGGGGCTCCAGGACTGTCTCCCTGCATTACTTTACCGCTACCACTGCTCGTAACAATACGAAAGTTGCCGTTGGTTGCAGTGCGCAGATTGTCAGTGGCCTCTTCCCAAAGCCCTAACATGAAGGGTCATTAATTGTGTTTTCTTTCCAAATCATATGTCACTGCAATTAACAGATTCTGATCAAGAGACTCCTTTCAGATTGATTCCATATGTGATAAGGAATGTGCAGCTTGTTATCTATCTGTCGCCTTGGAATTATGGAAAAGCTTCAAACGCGTAATTTGAAGAGTCTTTTACCCGGCTCTTTGATCTTTCCTTCTATTTTTTTAACTCTTTTTTGACTGCGGCCCCTCTCCTCAGCCCACTTGTCCGTTCCCCTCGGCCCTCCAGCGGGCAGCTCCGAGCCTCGGCCACCTCCGGATCCGTCCACGCGTCCCCTCCGTCACCCGCGACCGGGAAGCGTGGGCAGAAGGAACGGGGTCCGGGACCGGGAGGCATCCGGCGGAACGCTGCCGCCCACCGACGGCGGCCGGGGGGGCCCGGGAGCGGCCACAGCCCCGGGGACGGCTCCGGGCTCGGGGAACCCCAGCGCCGGGTTTAAGTTGGAGCTCAGCGAGCGTGTGAGCGCGCCGGGAAGCGCGGGCGGCGGGGCCGGGGGGAGGGAAGGAGGGAGGGAGGCGGGCGGGCGGGCGGACGGGCGGGCGGGGGGGTGTGTTTGGGGTAATAAATCAGGAGCCGCTCTCCCGGCTTTGACAGGTCCCGGCCAGAAGACACGTGTCCGTCCGGCCGAGCCGCGCTCCGCCGCGCCGTCTGCCTCCGCCCCGGGGCCGTCGGGCCCCGCACGGCTCCTGCCGGCCTCCCGCAGGACGAGCCGCCCGCTGCCGCCCCTCCGCGGCTCCCTCCGGCCCCGCTCTCTCCGCTCCGTCCCGGAGCTCCCCCGGCGGCGCCGCCCGCCCCGCGGCCTCTGCGTGCGGACGGCTCTCACCGCTCCGACCCCCACCCCCCCGGTACCGCAGCGAGATCACCGTCCCCTCTCCCCGCTCCCACCGTTTGCCGTTTCTCCGCTTTTCCTCTCCCCCCGAGCCAAGCGCCACAGATTTCTCTTCCAGCCCGTTTGCTAGAGAGACGTTTCCCTCCCGTCTCTTTCCCATTAACCCACCCCTCTCCCTCGCCCTGCCCCGCAGCCGTTCGCACCCGTACGTTCCTCTCTCCCCGCCGGCCCCGCACGGCAGCTGGGGACGGACGGAGCCGCGGAGGACGAGGCCGGGCTCTGCGGGAACACAGCGGGGCTTCGCCGGGTCCCGCCAGCCCCTTCTCCCATCCGAGCTCGGCCGGCACTGCCCCGCTGCGCTCAGCAAAGTTGACGGCGGATGAGGACGGGGGTTGAGCTCCGCGTTTTGCTTTTGAATTACGGAGAAATAAACGTAGAACCGAATTTCGTGTTGTTATCTCCATCGCGTCGTACCGTCAGAACCCATTACGGGAGCGACGTTGAGTGGAAGGAAATAAATTCCGCCCCAGCCTTGCTTTGCACTAGATTAGCAGATAGGAAATGCTATAAAGATGAACTTAATACGATTAGAGATGTTTCCTACAGATTTTCATATATTGATTCGTGGAATTTTAATTCCGGAGCTTGCTTTGCTATAATCCGCATTTATTACAAGCCGATAGAGTTTTATTATAGCCCGCTATCAAGGTCGATTCCCTTAACTGTGTAATCTGACATGAATTTCATTTTGAAGGAAACTCAGTTATAAAAAACCACCGTGAGGACGCGGAAGGAGCGTTGCCATGAGAGAAACCCACCCGGGTTTGGGGACGGAGGGCGCTCATGGGAAGAGCCTCCAAACTTTACAATACAAAGAAATATAAAATAAAAACCGAGAAAGGAACAGCCCCCCCCTTCTCAACCCCTCACCCCCCTCTTGGTTTCCAAGAGCAGAGAACGGCGCTCGGTTCCCCCCCGCCTCGGGCCGGGTGCCCCCCTCTCCTCCGGCCCTGCCAGCCCGGGACGCCTTCGGGAGCCAGGGGGGAGGATGGGGGGTTGAAGGCGGGGGGCGAAGTGAAGGGAGAGAGAACTGAAACTTCACGTGTGTCGGCCACAAAAAGCCTGATCCAGTAATTAAAGTACATCTCGCCTCCCTCCCCATGGCTCTTTCCAGCACTGCCTTTGCCAAAGCAGCACGTTCAGGTCCTTCCTTCGGAGCCTTGTAGTGATTCAGAACAGAGGGAATAAGCAAAATGATCATAAATTTCCTAATTAGAGATTTCGCACCAAGACAAAAAGGTGTTAATGAGTTTAATTCCAGCGCCTGTCATTGTCCCTTTTTTCACACCACTTATTTACTAATGGCCCAGAGGGCTGCTCCCGTCTCTCCTTTGTTAAGATTTTAATTTGCCTCCTTTTCTGCCTTTGATGTAAAATTGTGACCTACAACTCTTTGAAGTCCCTTATTAGGAGGAAAATTAACTTCGCTTTTCTACTGTATCTGCCCACTGTTCGCCCAGACAAACGCAAAGAGCTCCTTCCATACTCCGGACAGCGGGAGAACGCTCAGGGTACCTTTGGAAATGCTTATTTTTAAACTGTTATTTCTTAAACGGAGTGCACTTTTAAAGCTGTATTGGACGATGCGACCGCTGGTAGAGCCGGGGAGGGGGCGAGGTGGGAATATCTTCATAAAGAGCCCCAAACGCACCGGGGCAGCGCAGGGCTGTACATCTGGAAAGCTGAAAGAGCCGGGGGGGAGGTGGAAGGGAGGGGGTAGAGGGGGGGGACAGGGGGAACCTTTATTATTAAACGTCACAACTTCTGCCGTCTCTCCTGTGTGCCACTCGTGGCCGACACCCGGCACTGAGAGGGGAGGGGGGGGGGTCCGGGAGAAATTATATCTAAATCTGTCTCTATATAATTAGAATGCCATGAGGCAGGGTTAAACCTCTGTAAAACACACAACTGATTGGCGATTGCTAAAACGAGATTGGAAAGCAACTCAAATAAAAGAGCGCGACGTCAGTAAACAGATTTAGGAAAAAAAAAAAAAGAAGAAGAAGAAAAAAAAGAAAGAGAGAGAAAGAAGGAGCCGGTGACAAACCCGGCGAGAGCAGCTCCGGGCAGAGAGAGAGAGAGGCAGAGGGAGAGAGAGAGAGAGAGAGAGAGAGACTTAAAAGAAATAGGAGGGGCTTGCGGGAGACTAGAAATGTCAATCAGAGCCCGGAGTCCCAATAATCTCAGGCAATCTGTTAGGACCTGACCTGGGTCCACTCAGATCAATAGGAAAAGTGCGAGAAGAAAGCAGCGCGCGGCGCTCAGCGCGGCCGCAGCCAGGCGGGAGCCGCGGCCTCCGAGCTCCGCTCCCGATGCGGCCCGGAGCCGGCTGCGGGCGCTGAGCGCTGAGCTGAGCCGGCGGCCCCGCGGCCAGCCCCGCCGCTCGCTGCCCTTTCTCTCCCTTCTTCCCTTCTGCTCCCCCCCCTCCCTACCCTTCCCCCCTCCCCATTCCCCCCCCCCCCCGCACCATGTCGTTCCCGCAGCTGGGCTACCAATACATCAGGCCGCTGTACCCCGCCGAGCGCCCGGGCAGCGGCGGCTCCCGAGGCGGCGCGGAGCTGGCCCCGTCCGGGACCCTTTCCAACGTGCTCTCCTCCATGTACGGTGCGCCCTACGCCGCCGCCGCCGCCGCTCAGGGCTACGGAGCCTTCCTGCCCTACGCCGCCGAACTGCCCATCTTCCCGCAGCTGGTAAGAGACCCCCGGGACCGGGGCGGGGGGGTGCCGGGTGCGGGGCGCTTTGTTCCCCGGGCCCGGCCCGGCGCGGTCGGACGGTGCGGGAGCGGAGCGCGGCGCGGGGCCCCGGAGCGCCCGGAGGTTCCGCGGCGGCGGGGCGAAGGAGCGGGTCGGGCCGATCCGGGGCCGTTCGGTCGGGCCGATTCCGCGCCGCCTCAGCCCGCTGCCCCTTCCCTCTCGCTGCAGGGCGCGCAGTACGAGCTGAAGGAGAGCCCCGGGGTGCAGCACGCCGCCTTCCCGCACCACCACCCCGCTTTCTACCCCTACGGGCAGTACCAGTTCGGGGACCCGTCGCGGCCCAAGAACGCCACCCGCGAGAGCACCAGCACGCTCAAGGCCTGGCTCAACGAGCACCGCAAGAACCCGTACCCCACTAAGGGCGAGAAGATCATGCTGGCCATCATCACCAAGATGACCCTCACCCAGGTCTCCACCTGGTTCGCCAACGCGCGGCGGCGGCTCAAGAAGGAGAACAAGATGACCTGGGCCCCCCGCAGCAGGACGGACGAGGAGGGCAACTCCTACGGCAGCGACCACGAGGGGGAAGAGGACAAGAGGGAGGACGAGGAGGAGATCGACCTGGAGAACATCGACACCGAGAACATCGAGAGCGCCAAGGACGAGCTGGAGGACGAGCTGCAGGACGCGGACCTGCTGCACTCCGACTCCAAGACGGACTCGGAGGGCTCCGAGGGCTTCGAGGACCTGCCCGGCTCCGAGGAGCGCTACCTCGGCCCGGCCGCCGCAGCCGCCGCGGATCCGCTCCGCCTCCGCCACCACCACCTCCGTCACCACCGCCACCACCGTCGCCCGCCCTGCGAGCTGCCCTCCGCCGGCCCCGAGCCTCCGCCGCCCGCTCCGCCGCCTCCGCCGCCGCCGCACCTCTCGCCCCCCTCCTCCGCCTCCTCTTCGGCCGCCTCCTCCCCGACGGACGCCGCTTCGGCCGGCACCGTGCCGAAGCCCAAGATCTGGTCGCTGGCCGAAACGGCCACCAGCCCGGACAACCCCCGCAAGTCTCCCGGCTCCCCGCCGGCGGCCGCCCCCCAGCCGCTTCCTCTGCCCCCCCCGCCGCCCCACAGACTCGTCTCCTCCTGCCCGCTGGGCAAGTTCCCCAACTGGACCAACCGCGCCTTCCCGGCCGCCTCCCCGCACCACCACGCGGCCCCGCACCCGCTGGCCTTACTGAACACTCCGCACCTGCTGGGGCTGGGGGCCGCCCCCGCCGCCGCCGCCGCCGCCGCCTTCCCTCGGCCCGCGGAGCAGGCGCCGAGCGCGGAGCCCCCCGGAGCAGGAGCAGGTGACCGCTGAGGGACGCGCGGGGCGGGCGGGCGCTGCGCTGGGTTTCGAGGCGGCCGTCGGGCGCAGGTGGCGGCGGCGGACAGGCCGTGCGCGGGGATTGCGCGGGGTTTGCGCGGAGGGACGCGGAGCCGGGGCAGGGCCCGGCCGTGAGTGCGGGCGGCTCTCGGCTCGTTCCCGTTTGGTTCTTTTTTACCCCCGAGAGACGGCGGAGCCGCCGTCGTTTTTGTCGCGCTCTCGAATCGGCGAGGAGGGATCTCGAGTCGAGCGGCTTAATTCAGGGATGGGGCGAATACTTCGGGAGCTATAAAGGAACGCTCTGTTTTCTTCTCTTTTTAGATCGATCTAGTGCCTTGGAAGTAGAGAAAAAGTTAATAAAGACAGCTTTCCAGCCAGTGCAGAGGCGGTAAGAGACTGCTCCGGAGGGCGCGGGCACACGGCGGTGCGCGGCCGCTCCGTGCGGTGCTTCCCTCGGCGGGGCCGCTCCGTGCGGGATGAGCCGCGCTCGGGGCCGGAGGGCAGAGCGGGCAGAGCGCGGCCGGGGCGGGGGTGCGGGGGGCAGCGAGGGGCTTTGCTGGGAGCTGCACGAACGGCCCCGCTGTACCCGAGCGGCCGCAGCCTCTCGCTGTGCCGCCCCTACAACTTGTTGTATTTTGAACTGATTTCCAAACAACACCGACAAAAATAGCGCTTACTTATAACAGCGGAGCCCACGGCGGCCCAGCCCGAGCTGAAGCCAATTAAATCTATTTTTTTTTGTGTGTGTGTGTATGTGTGTCGTTTTTGTTTCTCCAGGCCCCAGAACCAGCTCGATGCCGCCATGGTTCTATCGGCGCTGTCATCGTCTTAGTTCTTTTTTTTTTTTTTTTTTTTTTTTTAAATCGTTGTTGTAATGATTGTAAAAAGAAAATCTCTGTATAGTTACGACGTTACGCATGTCCGTATGGGGAAACTAAAAAGGAAAAGGAAAAAAAAAAACAAAAAAACAAACAAAACCGAATAATAATAATAATAATAATACAGCCCCGCTTCTGTGCTCCCCCGGGTACCGGGCCGTGCGGTTGGTTGGTGGAAGTCCCGTGAGCGTCCGTTCGGTGTCTCGGTCTTTCTTTTTTATTTTTTTCCCGGTTGTTTGTTTGGTTTTGTACATACCGTCAAACCTGTACATAAGTGTGAACCAAATTGTACGAGAAAGTATCTATTTTTGGCTAATAAAGACACGGTTGCCACTTTTTGCCTACAGCCGCCTCTCGGTTCCGCGGTCGCTGCTTTGCGGGGCCGGGCGGCTGCGGGAGCTCCGGGCCGGGCTGAGAGCGGGGCACGACCGGCGGCCCCACGCTGTCCCTGGAGCCGCAGCTCCCCCTGGCGGTGGTAGCGCTGGGGAGGCGGAGGGCGCTGCGGGGCGTTCAGAGAGGGGGCTCGGTCCGGCCGTGCCCCGCAGGGAACCCCGCGCTGAGCTCGGCCCCCGCGCCCCGTCCCGCAGTGAACCCCGCTGCCCCGGGATCGCTGCGTGACGGAGAGGCGGGGGGATGGGGGATAAGGGGGTGGGGGGCTCGGCCGGAGCTGGGATGAAGTTAAAGTACAAACAGAAGCACATAGCTGACATGCTTCAAGTTGAGACAGTTGGAGATATGCAAATGTGCGGGGCTGCGCGGTATTGACATTTTGAGGCCACGGTGATCGGAATGTATTATTTATAGGAGCGGGTTGCGCTAGGCCCATAAACTGCATCTTACGTTCTCGGCGTCAGTAGGCAGCATTACTAGTGTGTGTGTGTGTGCTCACACCTATATCCGTACGTGTGTGTGTGTGTGTGTGTGTGTGGATCGCGTGTCCCGCAGCCCCGTCCCCATGCAGGCCGCGTGCCCCAGTGAGGCCGTCGGTCCCATTCCCCCCACGTCCCCTTCTCACATACGTTCTCTCCGGCCCTGGAAACGCGTCTGCCTCCTCGCAGTGTTGTTCCTCTGCCAGGAACCGTTCCCTTCCTGCGCTCCGACAGCTCCTGAAACGAGAGGAAGCGCCGTGGGTGGGTGCCGGAGAGCGGATTGTTTCTCATGTAAATGTTACCCCGTCTCTCTGCACTTTGTATCTTTGCTTTCCCCTTTGCCAGTTCTTGCTGAGGGAAAAAGAAAGGGGAAAAAAAAAAAAAAAAAAAAAGATTAATGGCATGTAAAACGGGAGGGCTGGGGGTGAGAGCTACAGGCAAATTTCCACATCCCCTTCCTCTGGGCGTCCCGGTAGCTTTTCCATAGAAACTTTCACCCAGTGGTCAGACAGACGATTAAAACGGGGGTGGAAGTAAATAATGAGAGGGAAAATGAGTGCCCCCCCCGACCCGCCCGGCATCGCAGCATCCCCCGCTCACGGGGTGCTGGTGCTGAGCTCGGCCGCAGCGCTGTGACAGCCGCCGGGAGCTGCGGCTCCCCGGGGAACAGCAGCCGTGGTGGTGCTCGTGGGGTTCCCCGAGTGGAGAAAATTCCCATTCATTTGGTGAGGAAACATCCCGCGATCTGTGTATCAACACAGCGTTCAAAACCCCGCTCGTGTATTTTTTTTTAGCGATCACTCGCACAGTCTGACGGCCTCCCGCAGCCCCAGCCCGGCCCGCGACAGCTCGGAGAGGCCTCTCCTCCTCCCTCCTCGCTGCTGGCTGCTCTTTTCCTGTCTAATCAATTATCTCCCTAGCTAGTCCTTCTCAAAGGTGAGAGCTCATTATGCATATTCATAAATCACGGCTCCCGGCCCTGACACTGATTGATGTAATCATCTCCTGCCCGCGCCTTCCTGAGCCCGAGGAGCGCAGTGCGGAGCGGTGGGACGGGGCTGGGGCTGGTGGCCGTGCGGGGCCGAGCGGGCAGCGTGGGGCAGGGCAGGAGGCGGCCCCGTGCCGAGAGGTGCCCAGCGGAGCCGGTTCTGTGCAGGAGAAACGGAAACGATGAGGAAAAGGCCCCCGACACACGCGTAGTTTTTACGGCCGGGAATCGGAACGGGCATGAAAATAACCCCCCCCCCCACCCCCCCCAAATCCGACGCGTCAGCGCACGCACTTGCTTTCATTTTCCTCGGGAAGTTAAAGCTGGAAAGGGGTATTTATTCTGGTAGGGATCTGATGACGAGCATTTCGATATTCGATACAGTAAATGGCTTTAGCATTATACCCAACTGCTCCCGGTAGCTACGTTTTAGAAACTGAAAGAAAAAAAGTTGCAAATGACGAAAGTTCCTGCTGAGGGGCTGGAGAGCAGAAGGGCTCCCAGCCCACGGCTCTCGGATAGGGACGTGCATCACTGTGGTTTGGTTCCCCAGCGTGCTCCAGCACGGAGCCTTCAGAGGCTGCTCAGATTGTGTGCTTTACCTGCACGGTTCACACTTACACTTTTTAAAACAACTCTTTTTATCGCTTTGATCAGAACTATCAGTGTAATACAAAAACTATCAGAGTAATACAAAAATATATGCCCTGAAAATCATAACGAGATACAAATCAAAGGGAGTCCTAATCAAATACTTTGGAGAGCGTTATCTTCCTTGTTAACAAATGGTAATAAGAAAATTAAGGCTTATAACTTGCTTGCATTTTATCTAAGAGAACCAATAAAGATATCAGATGCTCTTTGTTTTATATGTTTGAATGTAAAGCTGCATAATGAAGAACACGCACCTTCTCAGGGTTCATTTGCTTTACAGATATTAACCCTTTGCAATGCTGGTGGATTTCTAAGTCTGCAGAGCGAGGAGGAGGCTGTGCTGCTCCCCCACGTTTTTGGGGGTAACTGGCTGCACTCGGGACAACGTCTTTTTTTATTCAATGCTGATATTGGAACAAAGCAACAATGGCTGCTTGCTAACTATGCATGTCCAACAGGCCTCTTTTCTATTCAGCAAATGGAAGATATTAAACAACATTTTGCTTAAAGGTACACCGAGGCCATTTCCATTAGGACATGGTGTCATTCATTTATTCACATGTTAAGTGGATGTCCTTGTGGCTAATGAGTAATAATCAACAGTGACTCCACTTTATTCCTTTGCTCCCAGCAATGTTAAATACTCTGATGGAGTCTCTTTGCTGACACACTAGAGAATATGGTTAAAAAGTGCTAAAGGACATTTTCAGCATAGAGCAGCCACACACACGCGTGCTGGAAAGAGCACTTTTATTACAGTCTGATCTATTCGGCTTTGTTCCTGGTTGAGGCACGGCACATGGAAAGCTCTGCTATTTATCTGAAGGCAGTTTTTGTGCCTTAAGAGCCAGAGCTCTCACAGCTCGGGAGTCGTTGGGTTATTGAGGGGAGATGAGCCCTTGGCCACCTGGTTTATAAAAAATACAACAGCCCACTCCTCCCTTCTGTGGAGGGTTTGCTGGGGGAGTGATTTGGGACAAAACCTTCCCATCCAAACAATCCCGTTGGACGTTTATTTTATATAATAAAGAAACTCTCCCACCAGCTAATTAATCCATTTGATTACATCAATCTCGGCAGCTAAGAAGGTTAATAAACTATATTAATATCTATTTTCCTTTCCTTCGTGCAATTGCTTACTCTGGAGTCTGCAGCTTGGTTGTCTCCCGTGTCAATTCCCAAGTTTGAAAGGTATAAATGAATCATTCTTGGTCACGATTAAGCTTAAGTTAGAAATAAAATATGTCAATCAATCCGGTTGGAAATGTTCCTGCTGTCTAAGTTGGTTATGCAAAACACTCTAAGGTGTGTAGGCATGCTCAATTAGGTCAAGGGATCTGATGGCACTCCTACCCGTAAATGTGTGTCACTTGGATTCCTCATTATTTTTAGCAGTGGTGAAAATGCATGTCAGTAGGCCAGCTAGCCAGGCTGGAATAAAATTACTTGCTGGGTACGTGTGAAACTGAGGTTTTAATACATTCATATTATACCTGTTTTCAAGCAAAACAGTAGAAGGAAGATATGTCTCTCTCTCTGCCTAGAAAATACATGACTCACTCTATTGAATTTCTCAGCAATCATTAGTATAACTCACACCAGGCTATGGGATACTCAAGATACTTTAGCAGTGAAATTTAAGTGTCTAAAAACATAGATGTAATGTGAAATTAGATACAAGGAGTAAAACATCAATTTGCTCTATTACAGTCTAACTTGCTTCCAAGAGAAGCACAAGCTTCACTGCGAGGTTAGACCATCCCTCTCCCAAAATAATGTAATGAAAATGGACATTCAAGATGGATATTGAACAGCAGCCTTCGTGCCCGAGTTCTTGGATGGAGACTTTTACCAGTGATTCCCAGAAAAGACAGTGCCAGAAATGTACGCCTGATAGACAGCTTCCCTCCTGCATACTCAAAGCCTAAAGCTAACAGAAATGTGTTCATATAATTGCAGAAAAAATAAAAACTAAAATCCAGGGCAAGCAAATGCCAGTGCTCACACCTTCCCTGCTGGTGTCCGGTGCAGCCACTGAGATTACCCGAGTGGCTCAAGGAGGGGGTTAGACCTCTGGTTTTACACCTCCTGTGCTGGCACTGAGGCACCTATGCACAAGGAATGGGGAGATAAACCAGCTGGGAAGCACACCATGCTCCGGCCTATGTCTGGTGTGCAAAAAATAAACAAAATGAGGGAAACTGGCAAACGAGAATGTTGCTCCCAAGAGCCAGAGGCAGAACTGGTACTACAGGTAAGGCCGGTGTTTGTTACGTGGGGCTCTTAAAGGTGGTTTTAAGGATGGTGGTGTCCCTTTAAGGGCAGTAGCACGCAGTTAATATTTTCTTTACTGCCAATGAAATGCAATTAAATCCCATGAATTAATATATTCACTTCAGGAAGAATTCCCATTCTTTTCTTAGGATATCAAAATGGAGCCATCATCAGTCAGTTAGTTAAATAGGAGAATCTGGAGAGTAAGTAAATGGAAGAGCTTTCAAATGCAGGGCTAAAAATGCCCAATGAATGTGTAGGGGGCTTCAATAAAAAGATTTTGACTTGTGTTTTCACCCCTTTCCCACTTTGCTCATTGTTTACTGACACTGCTATGGACACAGCATTCAGCCGCTGCCTGCCCGAGCCCTGGGATGTAAAAATGTCATCTCTATTGTGCTGCTGGGCCGGCTTTGATGCCGCCGCCGCCCTTTGTGCGCTCCTCTAAATCCCTTTATAAGGCTGTCCCGATTGTCCGCGCTGCACATCGCCACAAAAGCTCGTCTTATTGAGAAAGTAAAAAAGTCAGAGAGGGGCCGAATGACGGCGAATTGGGCCTTTGCTGTAAAAGGCCCAATGTTTGTCTGCACTTCTCTCCGTGCAATCACAAAGTTTGGGCCGCGGTCGCAGCAGCAAAGCCAGGCCTTGTTTTGAAAAGCCATCCCAGTGGGACACGTCCTTCTAATGTTCTATATAGAACTGCCAGTGTTGTTTTTGTAAAGAGTGGGCGCTACGGAGGGGATGAGTTAAGCCCTAGAAGTGCTCCTGGAGTGTATTTTCCCATTTCTGAAGTAGGACTCGTGTGCATTTCATTTGAGGAGCTGAGACGGGGTACACGCAGATTCAAGCAGTGCTGCAAAAAGTGCCCGTCGTTACAAACCCAATATAAATACAGCCCTGTCCCCGCGGGACCGCGTGTCTTCGGGACGGGAACCCGAGCTGCGGACTCGCACTGCTGCTCTGGCAGTTGTTCTCCTGCCTAATGCTATTCTGTTTTGTCCTGAATGTTAGTGGGCAGGAAGCAGACAAAGGCTGGATAAGGTCTTATTCTTTCGGAGTGGGCTATCGGCATGGGAGGACGGTGATTTCATGGCTTTTGTTGCCGAGGTTAGGGACCGAATTCTCTCACTGAATTAGAATGGTAACAAGTGGGACCGGGGATCTCTGGGGCTTTTGTAGTGCACTCATCTGAGAGATTGCGCTTTTCTCAGCCCTTCAGATTTATTTTGCCAAAGTTACAGGGCAATTATGGAAATGCGCCCTTTGAAGCTCGGCCGATTTCTCTTTATTTTCTCTCCCCCCCACCCCACCCCAGCAAAGCCAAGCTTCCCTCGCCTCCTTTCTTCAGCCTAGCAGCCTGCAGTGACGCTGGGGTTTTGAGTGGTGACTCTGCTAAGCTTTGGAACAGCAAGAAAAACTTCTAATAAATACATGCTAAAAATCAGACTTTGAAGCTTTTTTGGGAAGGAAGTGCAAAATAACAGGGAGGTAGCGACCTCCTAGGAAAGGCTCTGTGTATGTGGAGTGCTGGAAGATCCATGCTATGAAAAGAGCCTCAGTGCAGCATTCAGCCAGGCCGCTGCCCACTGCACTGCACTGTGCGGGGCTCAGCTGCACCTCGCACTGCGGTGAGGGGCCCAGGGCAAACAGCACTGTGCTTTCTCACCATCCTACACTATTTATCAGCACAGTTTGGAATCTTGGTGCTGCCTGTGAGCTAATATGACCTACTTTTGATTTTACTTCTGTCCTACCCCTAAAGAAACATATCCAAAACAAGATGGTCAGACCTGGAGCTATGCAGTCTCTGACTAGGGCTGCTTTTTGCCCCAAAACTCAGTTTTGCATTTCTGTTCAGCCCTTCTTTTGTTTCTCTATTTGTAGCAGGCTGCCTTGCTCCTCTGGGGTACACTGAGGCTTTTCTGGGCCATTCAACAAATGCTACGGGCTACACTCAGACTTGAAGTGAATAGGAGGTAACTACTGATCTCCTTGAAACTGACATACACAGGACCCAAACCCAACCTGAAATGTAGACACTTCTATCAGCAACTAAACATAGTAAGAACTGCAATATTCCTTGTCTGTGTTCTGTAGCTGCGGTGCCAATATCCTCTGTGCTCTCTATAGAGCTTATGAGGGATCTTAGGACCTTCAGCAGCTCCGAATACAAGAACCTGGTGTTCTCAATGGATTTTTCATGACTGATGCAGGAGATTAAGTGTTGCATGTGTGGCATTCAGCACTCGTATAGAGGCCCCAGCAAACACATTTTAAGGGAACTGAGATCAGCAGAGTTTCAGTAGGCACCATGGGAAGAGAAATAGCATTTATCCACTCCACCCTCACGACACCTTCCTCCCCTAGTTGGCTTTCACACATGCATGTGTCAGATTCCTACTGACATGCAGATGTCTTCAGCCTACCACCAGGTACCGCAAGATGAGTGGAACTCTTGTGTCTCAGCACAGAACCATTTCAGATGCCCATGTTTCAGCTCATACTATAAATAATTGCCATGCACAGCTCCCCTGACATGGTATGACAATGTGGGGTACTCAGGGAGCCTGGCTTTCTACTGGTTTAGGCTTGTACTCCAGTAATTAAAAAGACTTTGAATCTAACCTGCTAACACTGTTTGCCAAGTGCAGGGTTCACCAGCTTCTCCTCCCACTGCAGCAGCTCCAGCCATGTGGGTATATGGGGGTCCATGGCAGTGATCTGGCCTTCAAGCTGAGATGCATGTCACATTGCCAAAGTCTGGACCTGCAAGTAAATGTCACAAATTTTAAATACTTTAAATATTTTTGTAAGCCACTTTTGAAGATTGCAAAGAAAATGGGTTTCCATGTTTGGCACTGTCAAAAATGACCCCAGGAATGCAAAGCTTCTCAGTGTACTCAGGTTAAAGCTCATCAATAAATAGGGCAGCCATCAACTGTTAGGTTGATGTGAGGTCTTCCAGATGCCTGCTCTTACAAGGAATAATTTTGGCTCGTCTGAGCTCAGTTTTAACCCCCAACTCTTGTATTTACTCTACAGTGAAAGCAGAACAGGTCAGTGCTATGAGTGTGCTGAAGCTTTGGATATAGAGAGACGGGCATTGCAAACTACAATTATAAACTCATTTATGGTACAAAAGATGGTATCTCTGCTACTTCTACAAATAGACTCTGGCTGTGGGTCAGTGGGAACTGTGTGTCTCCTAAGACTATGACCTGGTTATCTCCTAACCCTGAGCAATTAATCACCAGTACCTAATAGGAAGTAGCAGCACACTTGGTGTCATCTGTTTGAAGTAATGCTTTTCCCTTTTCTACAGCTATCAGCCCTATAACTTCCCTCAACATGAAACCCCTAGCGCAGAACACCCATTGAATACCAATGGCTGCTCACCCAGGCATGGGAAGAGTGCACAGAGGGTCCCCATACGCCCTCCCTGTGGGTATTGATAAGTGAGAGCAGGGACAGATCCAGAAATACCAGTGGCAAGGCTGGGGATGTTACCAATGCTTCAGTTTAAACGAGAGGAATGGCTTTGTCTCCAGTGGGCTGCGCAAAGTTGGAGTAAGGTAGTGAAGGATCAGGCCCCAGCAATTCTTTGTAGTATGGGAGCTTTGTTTTGAAGTGCAATAAAAATACAGGTGGTGGAGGAGATAATGCACCGCACCGTTCCTTTGGGACACACGGGGAGACGCTAAAGAATTCCAAAATACGGAGCGTGGGCTTTTCCCTGCATTCATCACAGACGTTAGTTCAAGAAAACACCCAGAAGTAGCAAATATGCAAATTTGTTATGAAAGAAGAACCTACAGTACCCGCTCTGTTAAAGAATTTCTGTCAGGATATTTGATCCTCACGCGGAGTTTATCAGATTACAGCTTTAATTTGCGCATTCAGTTTAAAGAAAAAGGGGTGGGGGATCCCTTTTAAACATCTTTTCTTTCTCCCCTGCTCCAATGCTTGTACTTGAGCTATCTCACTTCTGCTCAGATACGAGAAGTGTGTTTACAGTGTAATATAAATCTGGGCTGGAGAATACCAATTTCATATAAATTAGATGGCAGAGCACTGTTCCGCTATTTTGTTGTCTAAATTATATGGAAATTGGTCTTATGCAAGGAGTAAGTCCTCACAGAACAGGGCCCTTAGGCTTTTGGTTTAATTATCATAAGCTTCCATTTAATTAAACTTATTAAATGGTTTGGTGTAAGAACAGACTATCATTTTGCAGAAGCTTTCTGGAAGAGAAAACTATTTGTGCCCGAGCTGCTTGGGAAGGAAGTAGAACTTCCCTTCAGAGCTGCTTCCTGGAGTACAAGGCTGAGCTCTGCCCATGCCATGCTGCCCAAAAAACCACCCAACAAGCCCTTCCTCTCTTTCAGATCAGCTCAATAAACCACTGGGCACTGTATGCTGTAGTGACAGCATTGGCAGGTTGGACCTGGTACCACAGGATACCTCCCCAGCCATGGGTTTGCTCCTCACAACTTGTGCAGGTATCAGCACATAGCTTCACCTCAACTCTGCTGGGCATACGCAGCCACTGTCCACCATATCCATCAATTTAACCAGGAGAGACCTCATGTGAGATACAGATGGAACAAAAATCCTCATTCTGATCAATTTGACTCTTTGTGATGTCCTACAGAACCTGAGCTTGCTTTATTCAGCCAAGACTACAGCACACTCACTGACTGACATTGCTGACTTCTGGAATAAACATGGGATAAACACATCTTATTTTCTTCTGCAACATATAAAACATTGTCTGAATTGACCAAAACAAAAACCCGCACCTATTGATAATGTCCATGTAAATGGAATGGTGTGGAATGGTGTCATATTCCACCACTCGTGGTACAGTGTACTGACTCCTTTAGAAAAGGATAATTAGAAGAATAATCAGCTGAACACATGAAATTGAGATGCTTCTTCAGGGACATGTGAGAAGCTGATTAATAAGAGGAAGGAGGGCCACTGTGTGTCAGGGACCTAATAAAAATATTTAAGGACAAATAGGTAGAAAAAGAAAGTACACATTACTAATGTTGATAGAAAGCCTTAACCGCCTAATGAATTTCAGAAATTGGTTGAGAATAGTTAATCTGTGTGATAACATGACCCTCAGGGTTAGTTAGATCTGTGGATTCTTATCCCCCCTGGGGACTTAGCAAGTTTCCAGAGATTCACACCAAATTCTTACAAGGAAAAGGCTTTCACAGATGGGAGATTTCATGCAGGTTTTGCTTTTGAATGCTCACATTACACAAAACCCAATATACTGAGATAATAGAGGGAGTGAAGCTCGGTGCTAGCCACACTGTTAATTAAAATTTTCACTTTCTAACAAACAATCACACACATTTGGATTTATTATGGGATCACATGTAACTCTAGATGAAAGGAAGTGTTTTACCATAACAATAGTTGATTCTTAGTTGCTTCTCTATGCTAATTTAATCTCTATATATGCTGAAAAGCAAATGTATCATCTGGTATTTTCTTCATTGGATCGGGCATTTCTTACACACCCTTCACAGGAATTTCATGGGAAAAACACAGGAAAAAAGCCTCCTCACTTTTATAGACCAGAGCCAGTGTGTAGTAATTGCTGTCTCATCAGTGCCTTAGGAATCCTGCCAGCACAATATTTCAGAGAGCTCCAGGGAAGATGCAGCATTGTAAGATGCCATGACCTGAGGAGTGGACAGGGACCCTCTTCCAGGGCAGTGGTTGCAGGGAACTCAGCTGCCCCAGCACTGGGCGGCTGGAGGTGCCACTTCACAGTTGTTGCTCGTTGATGACGCCCCACCTCTGTGCAAAGCCAAGAGGGAAATTCCCCCACAGATGGCAGTTCTTACACCCCCTCACAAGTCTACTACTAGACTGGGATTTCCAAAGGAATTCAGGGCAGTGAGACACCCAAATCCCACCAAAATCTCCTTTGAAAAATCTCAGCTGGAGCTGTTAGTGACAAGTTGCAGCAGCAGCCTTTTCCTTTGAAGAATGGCACGGATTTCGTTCTTAATATGGATGTAAAGGTGCAGAAGGGGGCAAAAAAGAAAAGAGTCTGAGCCCACGGAGCTGGCAGTGCCATGGACTGGTGTCTGGATTTGTCTGCAGTGAACAATGCTCTATCTATTTTCCAATGAGCAATGCTATACCTCAATTTCCAAGTCACCTACAGCAACCATTGGAAGCAAGGACTGGAAAGAGGTGTGTGCCCTCATTTTTATGTTGGGTCTATAGCTTGTGAGCTGCACTCATGCCCAGCTTGACCAAAGTGTAGCTCAGGACTTGTGTTCCTGCACAGTGACTATCAAAGGTCTTAGAAGAGGTAAGTGAGACCAGAGGGTGAGGATCCCCAAAATAAAAAGCAGATACGCATTTTGTGTGTGTATCTGCCTGCACACCTCCACCTCACCCACAGAAAAAGGCAAGGTTTGTTTGTAACAGTGACATTAATATAAATGGTGTTGAAGGCATACTTTTCAGCTGATATTGCAAAAATGAATGCTCACCACATACTTGTGCATAGGAGGTCCTGCTGAAAATACTTATATATAATTTAACAAAAAAGAAGCTTTTGTACTAAGAAATTATGGCTTAAAGCTTTCTTATTTGGGAAAATTCCAG
This sequence comes from Coturnix japonica, assembly GCF_054131305.1. NCBI lineage: Eukaryota > Metazoa > Chordata > Aves > Galliformes > Phasianidae > Coturnix > Coturnix japonica. The sequence goes on from NC_140668.1 coordinate 26,147,610, forward strand.
CCTCTGTGCTCATATCCCAGTTATTACAGTAAAGACTTCCAAATGGGAGATATTTTAGAAGAAAACAGTACCAGAGTGATAAGGGTACCATGCTTATTTTTCTTCAAGCAATGGTATGCTTTTAGTTTGAGAAGGAATTTTAAAAGGTTCTAGATGAGATGGTACAAATCAAACATATTCTTATAATATTTATATAAAGTATGTCAGGGAAAGGGAATAAACGGGGCTATTAAAAACACTGCCTGACAAACAGAACAATAGTGGGGCCAGAATGCATCTTACTGATCATAGCTGTACTGAGCTAAGGATGTATGAATAGGCCTGTAGCACAGGACTATAATGACAGAAACCCTTCAAAAGACTTTAGAAACAAGCCTTTCGGTAAATATGAACAACATCCTTTTTGCTTTTGCTTTTCCATCTAAGTGCTATAAAACATGGCTTTCATGGGAAGATATACACCTGGAAGTACTGCATGGACTGCTACTGCTAAAAAGATGTGCACCGCTCAAACCAAGGCGATGTCTCTCAGCTCTGAAATTAGTGTTTGCTGCTATTTTTTCCTTTAGTGATATTAGCATATAGATAACATTAACAGAAAGAAAATTTATTAGCAATGACAGAAAGGCAAGGCAGATTGGTGAGTGAGATCCAAGGGTATGAGGGGAAAGATCAAAAAACATCACAGAGCCTATCATCAGCCTGTGCCTGGATACCTACAAGAGAAAGTGAGGCTTCAAAAAGATGAGAAGGAAGCCGATGATGGGGTGACAGAAGCAGCTCCTCTCCAGGACAATGACAGAACAGTAATTATAGACAACGATGACATGTGATGGAGAGCTTTACTCTACAACTTTACAGGGTAGGATCTAGGCAAAACACATGTATCGGCATACTCTATGATGTGAGAGATAGGGAATGAAAGGAGAAGTGAAGCACATCCTCTGCCACAGCAACTTCATCGTGCTCGCCATATCATCAGTGAGGAGAACCTACAGCAAGAAGAGCAAGGGGATGTGTCCCTCCACAAAGACAAGTGGGACATGCCAAACTTGAACATGTGGGAAGCCTAGGTGAAAACCTCTGGTGGGTGCTGTTGGCAGTGCTCCTAAGGGGCAGCACCCTTAGATTTATTTCAGTTTGTGATGCATACGTTTGCAGTGCTTCCTATAGGCGGATGAGATCACAAGCCTGGCTGGGTGTGAGAACAATGAAGCCGAGAGCCTGTCTCAAACCATATGGCCGCAGTGCCTTGGAGCTGCCTCGAGCCACGGGGTCAGTCTGCTTGGAATCAAAGTGCCATCGCCTGCTTGGTTTTACTGCCTCAGCACAAGCAGAGGTTGTTTTCATTTTATTCAAAGTGGAAGTGAGACAAAATAAAGAGATTCCATATTTCACTTGCAGTAAAACACCAGAAAATGTACCATTTAAAATGCAGTTTCAGTAAATAGCAGCATGCTTCCAAGACTTGCACTCTTTTAGTCCAAGGAATGAGCTACTAATTACACAGATGTCATAATTTAAATTACTCTCCCCAGTCAAGTCCTACCGACAGCAACCAAGCCACTGCAAAACTGTTCAGTGCTATCATTCCATTTGGCTCCCCTACAGTCTCTTTTACCTACACTACCTTGTCCAGAATAATTGCTGACATGACCCTCCCAGAAATGTGGCACGTTGTCTGCTGCTGCCCCACAGGTGGCACCGAGAACAGGGCTCCACGTGAGAGCAGGAGCTGTAACTGAGATCCCCACTGCCAGTTCTGCACAGCTCACCCTTAGCGCTGTCAGGGGCTGCAAGAACAAATGCAGAGCTTCATCCTGCTTGCACGCACACATGCATGCTCTCTCTTTCACACACAGATACTATGAGGACTAATAAAAGATCAAAAGCAAATGAATGAGGCAAATTAATGAAAATGAAGTGCAAGACTGTAATCACACCCAACCATGCCAAAACAAGAAAACAAAAAAAACCCCAAAATTCAGAACAAATTAGTATGTAATACACTGCTTCAGACAGATGTTCAAATAGGAACAAAAGGAAATAAGTAGGAAAACCATACAATGCTGGCTTGAGAACTTTCAGGAACATGAAAAAAAAATCACATGAAGGATAATTTCCCATTTAGCCTGCAGCAGGAATAAGGCTGGATTCTGCTCCCTTGAAGATCCTCCTCCCATCGCCTACAACACAACCAGGGTCAGCTGAGCATCACATTTCCCCACCTTGCAGGGCTCAGGGCTCGGCTCCCACAGCAGCCCTCTTTCTGCCTCTTGTAACCATTACTACACACAGTTTTTCACCGTGACGTGCTCAGCTTTTTGAGCATGTGAGTTCAGCTGTGATCACAACCAGCTGAGGCACGTGAGCTGTGGGGTGCAGCTTTCAGGGATGGCACCTCTGCTCCCAAAGCCCCCAAGCTTTCCAGTCTGCCCACATTTGCTCACTCAAATACAATGAAATCTAGCTGGAGTGCGATCAGTTGTTAAAACAAAGCACAACACCTTCCCAGAAAACAGACACAGTTTGGAAGACCCACGGCCTCTGTCAGCCCCAGCAAATGGGTCATGCTGCCTCTTTCACCCTGGCTCATCCCTTGCCCTACTCCATGGCCAGATCTTTGCTGCCTGCACACAGCCCCCAGCTCTGCTGCCCTCTGCACAGCTGGCCTTGAACAGGCAGCCATCCTTTCTCTAGCAAATGCTTCAACAGCTGGAACTTCCCCTCAGAAACGCATCAAACAACTACCTTTTGTTGTACCTGCTTTCCGATTGTCTCATTTCTGATGAGCTCTCTCCCTGGATGACTTTATGCAACGTCTGCAAATACCTTGTGGAAAGGTCACCAGCCTTTATGCGTTGATCCTCTTGAAGTTCCATGCTTGTTACACAAACTATTCTTAAAGACAAATCAATCCTTTCTTTTAATAGCAGACTGTCCTTTATCTTCCCCTTCTGCCTAAAATTCCTATGTTTTCCCATCGGGAAAAGCTTTCTCCTTAGCCCCAGAATGGTATTTTCCACCTGGCTTCCACTTAGTTTAAGTCCTGCTCAGTTTGTTCCTCCTGCAAGGCCCCATTGCCCAGCCTTGCTGCTGAGCAGCCAAAACCATTACCCAGTCCTTGGCTCCCCAAGCCTTCCGCTCCCAATGGGGCAGGCCATCACCCAACCTCAGCTTGCTGTGAAGCTGCCAGCCTGCCTTTAGCCTGGGCTCTCAGCCATCGCAGCCTTCTCTACTGCCTTCTCAGGAAGGGTCTGGGAGATGCCAGGAGATAATCCTGAAGCCACCACCCACCTTGCCATGCAGCAGAACCAAAACAGAGTTTTAAGCTAGATGAAATGACTACTTGTTCAAACAATACGAAGAGTTATTAATTCATCATGATAGATTAAATAGAATGCCTTTGTGGGCAAACAAAGCAGTTGAAGACTTTCCTGTCAACCTGTCTGAATTTGTACACAGCCAGCTCAGGCTCAAGCCTTAATGTGTTGTGTTGTCCTACCTGCCTTGAAGGACTTCAGGAGAAATACCCCCCTCAGTGCTGGAGTCAGACTGTGATCTTGTACCTGTGAGAAGCCAGAGCTCAGGACCACAGCTACGGAGCTGGACCCACACCCCCTGTATCTGTTACATCTATCAGCAGGGGAAAGGGAGGGTTGCTGATCAGTGATTTTATACCCTAGCAGTGCAGGTCTCGCTTCTCCACTGCTGTGCATTAGAAATTGCTCTGAGTCCACCAAACCAACCAAAAGCAATGTTCTGCCATTGCTGGCATGAACATGAGGGAGAAGCATCTGGGTTGGAGCGCTGAGAGTTTCTGTGACACCACTGCAAAGTGGTTTGTGCTTCACGCATCAAGGCTAATAAAGTAGCCCTTGCTGAGCAGTATATGCTGCTGCAGCAGGATTGCTTCTTGTTTCTTGTTTACAAAGTTACACATTTACTCTTGAAGTCAGCAGAGCTATCAGAGATTTGAACTTCATGTTTTTAAGAAAAAACATTCGACCATAACAATGCAGCGTGTGTCCTATCGAGTACGGCAGGCAGGATGTGGTGGTCCGGGCAGAGAAAGCTTACACAACATTAAACTGCAAAAGCTGCTGGTGGTTGGGTGACCCATCTGACAAGCAGTATGGTGTTACTGTATGTCACATAATTAACTTCATCTGCCTTGTTCCCTTCTATGACTTGCACCACTCCTCCCCATCCATACTTCCCATACCATGAGCTGGTACCTTGGCCTCTACTGTCTCTGTAGCTTTGCTTTCAGCATTTCTGCTCCATTGTGCCAAAATACAAACTCATTCAAATGAGGAAGCACTTATTATTACAAGAGAAAATAGGGAACAATCAAAATATCTAATGTTTAAAGCATTTCACTTTCACACCATTTTACCACTCTGCACAAGGACAGCACTGACGTGTTCTTGAAGTGAATATGCCTGCAGAAACTCAGCTTCTATTCTAGCAACAACAGTACAGAACAGTAGCTTGGATCTGCTTAACTGAATTTTGGTAGATAGTGGGAGATGCCCTCAAATACTCACGAATTGTATACATATCTTGCCAAGTAGTATCAATTCTTTTGGAAAAACCAACCAACCACACACATCATATATATGTGATACAACAACCAAGTCTGGAATTATTTTCGTTAATATGCCAAAAATAATTTGTAATTGTCCCTGAAAGTCAGCAATTTGCTGATGCTGTATTAGACCATAATACCCCTTACCAGCTGAACATACAGCCAGGCCCAAACAGCTCTGCATTTACGTTAATTAAAACCAACCTCTTTGCAGAAGTTTGAGTCTTCGCAAACAATTTAAACTAAATGAGCACCTCTGAATCTACCTTTCTTCTTCTGCCGAGAAAGTACTTGCAGCACCGTTGTCATCAGCCAGTTATGTCTGCGATATTAGGTACATATGATGGCAATTAGAGGCAGAGCCTCCCAAAATCCCGTAGTACGCCCAGGCATCGCTGTAGCTATTTTAAGCAGATTTATACTTAGGGCATCAAAGAATGTCACCGAGAGAAGAAAATATGGTAACTGTTGCTTTAAATTATAGCTATCATTACTTCAAAAGGATATTCAATCAGAAACCACCGCAGACTAAAACTATTTATGTCTTCTGACACTAAAAGGAAAGTAGGCAGTTTCAGCCTGTCATCTCTTAATTCTTTTTTTTTTTTTTTTTTTTTTTTTTTTTTTTTTTTTTAATAAAAGAAAAGTAGTGTTTGGTCTGTAAGAAACAAGTTAGAAGTGCAGCAGGAACGAGTCAGAACAGGTCTCCTGCTTGTCTCTGACCTTCCCCTGCCAGTCAGCCTCATTAAGTACCGCAGGCTCACAAAGGCAGCAGAAGAGCTGAGCAGAAGGGTGCAGCGACAGCTCTCCAAACGTGCCAAAGCCCTTCCTTGGCAATGCACACCCCTGTCCTGGGTGCAGGGAAGAAGCATAGTTTCAGTTCAACATTTGCGTTACGCAGACATAGTCACAAGGCAAAAGTGCCCCAATGAAGACTGAAGGCTGTTCTGCACTTTCTGGAATAGTGGGGCTATTTCTAAATACTCGGATTTAGAATAATGTCCAGCAAAGCAAAGCAAACAAGTGAGCCAAATGTGTGAGGTCACTTCCCATTTGTGGCTTTTAGCTGCATTTTGAAATGTGCTCAAATAATTTTTCAGTTTGCTGTTGAGACTGTCTTTTTATTATTATTATTATTATTATTATTTTAAATCTATGCTTGGTAGGATCTGTTTATGAAAAACAAGGGACCCCCTTTTACCTTTGTCTGCTCCCCTTTCCAAGCAGGCAGCACCGAGCGACCAGCAGACAGCTCGTACCGCTGACAGCTCGGTGCCAGCTCTCGCAGTGTAAGAGCAGCCCTCCCGCTGATGTCTATTCTCAGCAAAATTACTGACAGTTTGGTCAGGCACAGAGTCCAGAGAAGCATTTCCCCACCAAGATTCACGTGCCTGTGGTCAGCAGTGTCAGCCCAGCACAGGGGTTTATGCTGTATGAGCAGGAGGGAGCGCAAAGTCTGGGCAGCAGGAGGAAATACACTCCTTTACATGACCGGTAATAATATGATCATACTATGAGTACATAAAGAAAGATGTAATGCAGAGACAAAATATATTTCACGGAGAAGACGCAGAGGAAGAATAATCACAGAAACAACACCGGCAACAGGAAGATGGGGACGGTGCTGGATGTCCTGCTCATGGGGCTGCCATGGCTTCCAGAGCTCTGCTGCAGCTCCAGATGCCCACAGCCACCTGCAACAGGGACAGCAGCACAAAGGCACTCGGGGGAGGCAGCCCTGGGATGAGCCACGTCGGAGGAGAAATGTGGCTGACACGCAGCCCTGTGTCCGCTCAGTGCAGGTAACCACCGCTTCAGTCAATTGTTTCACAGACTGGAATGCAGCAAGAACTGATCTAATTAGCGTAGGCTGTAATTTAGGAGGGTTCATTATGTCACAGACATTATGACTCCTGGGTATTACTAAAGGACTCATTTGTAGTACTCGAAATGAATTTCTCAGAACACACATAATGTCACCCCTACGAGTGGTGTGTAGCTTTAAGACGATCTGACATATTTAAAATCTCTGACTTTGAGAAGGATTAACTTTCCAGACAGCAATAAACAAATCAGCAAATAGTACAGATTTACTTCATGCTAGGAGAAAAAAAATGATTTAATGGCTATTTCGGGTTGAAATGGCAAGTAAACTCTGTGACAGGACTACAAAGGGAACTAATAAATCATTCCAGGGGAAATATATACAGTGATTAAACACACACACAGACTTGACAACGACTTTGCATTTCCAGGTACAATATCTGTTTACTTCATCTAAGATGGAAAAAGTTTAATGGCTCCTTCGGAGAGGTCGGTTATTTATTATTTCTGCTCCCAGGGCTCCTGCAGCAGGAAGTGAGCTGGCCCTTCTCGTCAGGCCGTGCAGCACTTGGGGAGGCAGCACATAAAGGTGTACGAGCAAGTTTCAGTAGTAACGATGCTGAAGTGCAAACTGAGTTATAATTAGGCTTAAATTGGTCATATGAAGAGGTAATATATATAACCTCTATTACTGGCTTTCCTTCGGGGGAATGTCACAAGATATTTCCTAGTTCTTTGCTTTCCTGACCTAAAAAGTTGATTCCCACACAGATATAAATATGCTTGTGCTTTTTGCTTACAAAATGTCTGATATGAAACGAGAAAACTCTTCTGGAGAGCACTTTTGCACGTGCTCAACATGAGCCAGTCCTCAGAGCGCCCTGCCTGCATCTTCTTCCACCTGTAGCAAAGCCTCTGCTAATTTCACTTGCTTGTAATCCACACTCCATGCTATCAATATCGGTGGCTTCTGATGTGGCTGTTCTGAACACACCGATCTCCAGAACTCAGCTAAAATTAACTGAAAGTAATTAATATTTACTTTCACATGATTTGCTTTGGACTTGCCTTCTTCATGGGGGTCAGAACTCATTTCTCAGCTTCTCTTCAAAATCCTGAATTTTATCAAGTTAATTTTAAAAGCCTTTGTTTATAAAGCAGTACAGTAGGATTAAATCTTGTATGTGGAATACAGCCTTGTTCAGTACGAAATGGGCACAACCAGTCGGCTGTGACACATTAGGAACAAGCTGCAGCAGATGAGCTGCTTTTGCCTCACTGTTCTGCATCCCAGGGGCTCCAAGTGCCCCTGGATGAACATCATCAACATGAATTATTTTGCAAAACTTCTCTCCATGAGAAAGCTGGAGAGCTGATAGGGGTCACCTCTTCCCGTTACTTCCAAATACATACGGGAGCTCATAGTCTCATAGTCTCGTGCGGGTTGGAAGGGAGATCATTGAGTCCAAGCCCTGGGATTCGAGCCTCTGTGTAGCAGAGTGGCACTTCTACCACTTCAGCATCTCTTAAATGATTATTAAAAATCTCAGATATAAATTTAATTTCCAGAAACAGATTAGATCCCCGCTCCCTTACAAAACACCTTTAATGTTGTTACCACTGGTATCCTTTTTTGGCTGCCTAGGAATTCTAAGTGAGTACTGAACCAGCTAGAAAGAATGACTGTATTTAGTCCTTAATTAAATGCTGACAGATTTTCTTCAATAGCATTATGCTCAGAAATAATAATAATTAAAAACCTTAATTAAATGATGCTCCTACAGCAATGATCAGCATTCTTGCGTGCAAGGTGTGGTAGCAGAGTGAGCCAAGGATTACTTCTTAGTCTTAGTTTGCATATTAAAGTTCTTATAGCTCATGAGCAACCTTATTCTGTATGCATGAAACATAAACCAAGCAATTGTCCTGAGGATGCAGTGGATTTATAAAAGTCCATTAATCTGATTAATAATTGGATTGCTGACAAGTTAAGTGTCTCGGTGCTGTTAAAACGAAGTATATTTTAAACGTATCTGACTTCCTCCCATTATCTGTCATCTCACTGAAGAGGTTTTGGCAAATAAAAGGTTGTTACCATAAGACGTGTGGAAGCCCCTCTGGTGTTAGCAAGCAGTGGAAAGCCCAGAGTGAAGAGCCGGTGAACTGCACAAGCTCTTGTAACGTAATGAGAAACAATGTCAGCAGAAAGAGGGGCTATTAAGGTTGATCAGTAAGACTCCTTGTTGTAAGTGATTATTTTCCAGTATTAGTGAGCTCCTACAATTTGCGCATTTATTTCTGAAACATTCCTTTTTGTGGACATGCTCTACATGATGGCTTGGCAGAAATCAGGAGGTAGACTCTGATCTTGGCTTTGCCACTGACCCGCACTATGACCCTGAATAAATCATTTCACTGCTCCGTTCTTCTCCTTAGTTTTGCCTGTCTTGCTTCCTTAACGCACAAGTTCTTCACATGAGGAGCCAATCTCCAGTTATTTTTCTTGTCCAAAATCTGTCCTCAGATGAAGTCTATAGGTACTCTTGAAAACTAACAAGAATAGTGGTGAGGAACAGGTGGTACTGACATGCACAGTCCTCACTCCACTCCAGGAAAAACACCAGGTACCACATCTCAGCCACATCAGAAGAGCACTTGAATGATGAGTCTATTTTCTGCACAACTGGGCATACTTCTACCTCCTCTTGAGGCTATGTTTCACGAAGGACTGCCCTTGTTCTGGCACTCTGGCCCTCCAATCCAAGAGACTTAAATCCTGGTATTACCTTGCATCTCCGTTATGTGCTGACTCCCAAGAAAGGCACAGCTCCCAGAGGGCTCTCAGCACCTCCCAAGTCTTCCTTACTCAGCATGCTGGCTGCTGCAAATCCTGCTCCAGTTGCTCAAATTGGCTGACTTGGCTGGATCCCTCTGCACCCTCACCTCACCAGGAGACATGCTCAGGCACAGGCTTTGCAATGGTGATACATGAGAAACAACGTGAGAAAGCCAATCCTACCCCCCAGCGTGGGGCTGGCCAACCTGTGACACTTAGCTTCATGATGGTGATAAGCAGATTAAGTATGGCTCCTATGCTCAAACTACATCACATGCCTGGCACCAGGACTGTGCTGCTGGAAAACCTGGATCTTCAGCCATAGGAAGCTGTAAGTCAGCAGGAACTGCCCAAAATGGTATTTCAGGACCCTGCTGGCATACAACTGTATGCTCTATTCAGTAGCATCAGGTGCTGCAAAACTGAGATACCCCTAAGCAGCTTCCAGCAACTTACATCTGCAAAATCCTGTCTCTGAGGTATGGATCAGTCCAGAGCCTCCGAGCCACAGGACAAGTGGGTGCTGTGTGCTTCCTCCTGCACAACAGATCCCATACCCCAGATATCTCAGCAAAGCTGTGCCTGCTGCCCCAAGGAATCTGGGGAAATGAACGTCTGCACTACATTGCTAGCACAGAATCACTATAAAAACTCCATGCCAGGTCTGAGTTGAGCCACATAAAAGACAAAGGAAAGATAGCAGCAGTTTTGGTAAACTGGCTTGATTAAAGAAATGACTGTAGGCTGAGCGATACTGAATAAAGCTAGGACAGGATGAAGAGATGTGAGAAATGGAGTTTTCTTTTCCTCCCTTTAACACTCCTCCCTTTTTTCAAAGCGAGCTTGACCTAGTGTGACTCCTAGCAGTTACCTGCTGGGTGCACATCAGATATGTATCAGTAACTGGAGAATGAGGGATAAGTCTCAGGCCACGGAAAAGAAACCAAAATGAAAGCTTTGCCATTAAGAATATTAATATTGGGACTGTTTGAGTTCAGACAGTTACAGACTGGAAGGCTCAGTTGCCACCCATAGTTTGTGTAAGCAGGAATATCATCAATCCATCCTGTGAAAACCAGTACTTCAGCTGGCAGAGTGGGAAGAGAAGAGTGAGAGAAATAGAGGGCTTTTGTCTCAGGTTACAAGTCTGGGGGCTTGGAGAAACCCTATTACCTCTTCTTTTTTTTAAATTATTATTATTATTATTTATTTTCCTGTAGAAAGCAAATAAAATGAAACAGAAGGCAAAAAAAACCCAACAACACAGCAATGTGACAGTGATGTGTATAATGATCTCTGGCAGCCTAAGATAAGATCACAGCCCTTGGGACTGGTGGAGCCTGGAGCTAACGGACCCCTGCTTTGGGGAAAAACTAGAAGTGGACAGAAAAAAAGTCCTGTTCTCATATTAAAAAGGAAGGAGAGGTATGTTGCTAAATCTATTCCTTCTGAAGAAACCTTTGAAAATATAAATGTATGAAAACATCTGAGTCATTCCAGCACCCCTGAGTGAGCGATGCCCTCTCCTCTCCCCAGTGATACTCCAGTATGCACTGAGAGCTATGCAGGTTTGGGTCACTTCCACAAGAACAGTCCAGATACAAACTTATGCTTAAAGTTAAGAATGATCATATAATGAATGAAGTCCATCTAAATTGCTGCTGTCACTATCCTACCCCCAGGTCTCCTTCAGGTTTTGGGAGAGGGTCTGTTCTCTCAGGGAGGCTGTTTGGAACATCTGGAAACTAATAATAGAATAAAAACTCAGTTTTATCTAAAGAAAAGATCCAGAAACTCCTCTAAATCAAAAAATGGCTTTGTTCCTTCTATTGGTTTTAGACGGAAGGTGTGAAATAGGACAACTAAGTGACAGCACAGATGAAAAGCCACAGTTATTTACGGTCCTTTTCTGTTGCACTGGTTTCTCTGCAGAACTCCTTGTTTATCTGTGTTTGTGTTTGGTGTGGTACAGTGCAAGGCAAGCACAGGATGGGAAAAGCCTGATTTTTGGGATGCTATTTCAGCACAAGTCAAACAGTGCCCTGGTTGCAGCAGAACCCTGAGCTCTTATGTAAATCCAGCCCTTGGACTGAATGCTGAACAAAGAGCCGTGCTCGTGGTTAGCTTAAAAGCTTGGTACTAAAAATCACGAGTTTGGCATGTTGGAACAGGGGGAAACACACCACCACCAAATGCTGAGTGGGTGGAAAGAGCAGAGCACTGTGGTCCTGTGAATCATCTTCCTTCCCCAAGGCCTCGCTGTCATTAGCAGTACAGGTGTGTGTTTTTAAAAGCACATGCTGTCCGTACCACTATATCAACAAGCGCTAGTCAAAGTAGTAGCAATTTCAAGAGGAATTTGCTGGTCAAGATAAACTCTAAGCTCCCCCCTCTGGGTTATCTCAGTAGTTAACATGTTAAAATTGTAGCTGCTGAGTCCAAGAAAGGGTTTTAAGAGGAGTTAAAAATAAAGTCCTTTTTGTACAGGCATGGCTTAAGAGAGAAGTGTCCAAATCCCTTCTTCCAGCAAGAAGAATAGAAAGAAGCAGAAGAAAAAGAGGATTAGAGGCAGCATATGTGCTCTGCCTTCCCTGTTTTCTTCCCAAGCTTTTATTTTGGTCTGCTCCACTTACTGAGTGCACCATCGGATGCTGATCCCATTAATTTCCACGTTACCGTTTAAATCAGGCACATATAGAGCAGAGAGCTGCAGCCCAGGCCTCGGCAGGGCCAGCACATGGATTTCTGCTGCCAAGTGAACATTGGTGCAGGAGAAGGAAAGTGCTTTGCAAAGCAAATGCATCTGCATTCAGTCATCATTAGCTCAAAACCAGTCATCTTTTAGAAAGCACTAGAAGTGGAGGATGAGGGAGATGTTCTCACATCCATTCAGCTCTGCTACTGGGAACACATTGGAGAAACTCACTGGCATTTTCAGGGATGTAAGATTAGGCAGGGTTTGCTCCAAAATCAGGAGAGCTAAGTTCACATCCATCGAAGTGTGACCATAATCACACTTAGTGAATTTGGAGCGGGGTGCCTGGTAGCAGCCATGTACTGACTCAATCTGAAAGCAGACCTCTCTAAAGGCAACAGAAGTCTAAGCTGACACGTGCTAGGAAATAAAGTGTCATTTAACTAGAGAGAAGAAAGTAAATGAGGAAACAGCCATGTGAAAGTAAGAGAATTCAAGGGGCACTCCTTTCTGCTGTCATTTGTCATGTATGACACAGGAATGTTGACATCATCCTCTGATAAATGACACTGGCACCTGCAGCAGAGAGATATTCTTCAGCAAAATAGAAGTCTGAGAATCCAGCAGCAGGGCACTACTAGTAGGTTCCAGGAGCTTGCAAGAAAAGAAAGATAGATGATGGTAATTTTCTTCCAAAGAGAAACATAAGACTTTTTAAGAACCATTCTCTTTTGCTTCCCCTTCTGCTCCCTCTGGGCTTTGGGAAATGATTCTGTTTTCTAAATCTAATGCTGGCTTAGACACAAGCTATATGTTATCCAAAGGCTAACCTGTGGCATTCGTGCCACCAGCCAGTGTGAGGGGATCAGTGTCATGAAGCGCACCAGAAGGCACCTGGGACTGGCAACTCTGGAGGGGCCACCCTGTGTCCCAGGCCAGTTAGAGAAGCCTTTAAAAAGCCTATTCTGCCACTATTCCTCACTTTTGCATCCACAACCTGCAGTAAAGAGACTGTTTCTCTTGGGAAGAGCAGGAATACACATCTCCATCGCGCTTCTGCGAGGTTTTTGTACAGCTGCACGGTGGGTTTGTGGCAGAGGAGGATTCCCAGGTGACTTGAGCACAGTCGTGCACAGCCTGCTACAGCAGAGCATCGACATCCACAGCCAAGGGTGCCCAGAGGAATATTTTACCACATCTTCTTCAGACAGATATATCATGGGCTTTATGTTTTGAAAAGCTGGAGAACAGTGGATTAACTGTGTTTGTAAGAGAAGTCCTGCTACTCTTAAAAAAGAAAAGCAAATACATGTTTTCTCTGTCAGATTTTCCACTCTGTTGACTCATGGAATTCACATGCAGCTCGATTTTTTTTAATGGTGTGATTTATTTATCCCAGAAAAGAAAGAAAAAAACCTATTTGATTTGGAACAGCAGGTTGAGAAGGCGAGTACGTGAGCTCTGTGACCAAGGCAGCCCAGCCCATCCTCAGGAAAACTGCATTCAGTGCCAACAACCTCATAGCTACTGTCTAGTCCCAGTTTGCTCTGAGCTGCTAACTACTGTCCGGTCCATTTATTATTTGCCCTCTCCCGGGATTATAATGCAGTGATATGGACTAATAGCCCAGCAACATGCCAAGACGTATCCTTTACATCCAGCACAGTCAACACAGTCTTCCAGACCTCTTAGTGCATGAGGGAGACAGGAATCTGGAAGAAGAACAGCTGGCTTAAAACAAACCCTGACAAGCCAGCACTGGTGGAAAGGAGAAAACCCTGGAAGAATGAAGCAGTACACAGGATCACCTTCATCTGCAGAGCTTTGTCCAGGATGGTCAAAATATGATGCAGTGTTTTGGTCTCTCTAGATCCATCTCTGGTACTGAGTGCTCAAGCAGAAGCAACCACTGCACTCCTGACTCTCCTGCTGGGATAACAACCCAATGTTTGTGTCTTCATTATTTTCAGGTCGGATTATTGTAACCTGGGTTACATGACAAATTCACCGGGAAAATATATGTTCATCTTCTAACCCAGAGGAAAAACAGAGCATATCACACAGGGGTGCTCCTCAGGCTGCTTTGGACTGGAGATTCTTTAACTGAGTTTCAGTCACTGAATCCCAGCCAGCTCAGCTAAGTGCCTTCCCCTTCTGGGGTGATTGTCTGCATCATAGTAAAAAGGGAATGATAACCACAGATGATTGCTGATCAATGGGGTTAGAACAGCCCCATTTTGCAAGGCTGCTTAGCAAAAGACAACTAATTTTGTCTTGTAACTGAACAGGTGAATGGCTGTGGTTAATGACAGAAAGCAGTGACACAAACCTCATATTAAAGCACATTGAAAACTTCAAGTGCTCAGGCCTGGATGGGCAACTTTCAGCAGCCTGTTCTTTAAAGAAAACAGGAACTTCAGGGACTGAGGGAGGATGTGAATTCTTATGGAGGAGGGTGAGGCAGGGGATGGCTTTTTTAATTTCACTTATTTTCTTCATGGAAGTATGGACATTTGTTACAGGCTTGATACTATTAGCAGCTTTTCTATAGCAAGCTATTACTTGATTTGTTTATATTGTTTAGAGCACAGCAACGATGACATAATTTAGTTGTAATGAAGATGAATATTGTCTCAGAATGTCAGAAGGCACCACATCACCCATTAAGTGTAATGATTTCAAAATACCCTAAAGAAAATTCTGCTGGGCTGGTTGCAGGAAAATGTACACATACACACAAGTCTGATTTTGATTAAAATATAAGCTATTGAAATGCTCAGCTCAATCCCAAACTAGAAGCAACTGTTCAGCCCCACAGATCCACAGATTGAACCATAGAAGAAGGGGAAAAAAATCCTCCCAGGACTCTGATATTCTCTGTGCATTAGCCAGACAGTGACCTAATAGCATCAGTGACTTGGAGGATATTTGTTTATGTAGCCTGAGCCCAGTTAAATGGCTTGGAGTTAACCTGGCAGGTCACCCATGTTCTGCTGGACTGAGCCATGCTGTATGAGGAACCCTAGCCTGAAGGAAGTGATTCACGGTAGGCAAAGGTGCTAATTCAAAGATGGTTGCAAACACTTTGTGGCTACAAATGACTTGACCATATTTCTTCTCTTTTTACATCTGTAAATGCAAGCATAACAAGGCAGGGCAGGAGTTACGGTGTGCCAGGCTGTGGGTTACCTGGCAGCTCTACCCATGGGGCTGTTAGTTGGCAGCACAGGATCAGGCCTCAGCACAGACAACGTTCTGCCCTGCATCTTTTATGGCTTCCCCTTAGAAAGTATGGCTAGACGCAAATGCAAAATGCAGAAGATTGAGAGGATAGGGGTTAGAAGGAGGAAAGCTGAAGGAAAATATGCTATAAATATGAACTGGGTCATATAGAAAGATTAAGTATAGAAGACAGCTTTCTTGTAATGTCCAGCTGTTTCTCCTAAATATTTCTAGCAAACATACATATGTAGAGCTTCAGAAATGCACCAATAGGGAATACTAGTACTTCACTTAGGAAAAAAAACACACAGCTCTGTAGGACGGCTAGTGTTTTTGAAGCTCTAGCACCGAGATCTGTCAGGATAGGGCAGGAGTTATTTCAACAGTACTAAATAGCTCTCCCACTGCTTTACTGCAGATTGATCCATTTTCATCCTTTCTTGCCTTTCTGCAGTCAAACACAGATGTAAAACAGATTAAGTCTGTACAGAAATAAAATGAAATCAAAAAGACGCCTAGGACTTTTTTGACTTCCCCTGCAATAAAGTGCGGGGAGAGGTGAATAAAGCCACACAAGAGACAGTAACAAAATGACAACGGTCCTAACTGATAGCTTATCGAGATGACAACTCGGTGAGTTTTCAGACATCCCTGGCATGAAGACTACTTTTGTCTCTCCACAAGTTAAGACATATGTACGATCAAGACAACTGCCTGCCTAGCAGCTGAAGCCTGTTTCTCCCCATTACCTCTCTCTAGCAGAGCCATACCTGACTGCAAAATACTCCTTCTGCATTTTAATGTACTTTAGAACAACAGCTGACAATGCTTGAGAAGAAACCAAAGCACAATAACAAACCATTATCAATATATTATTCATACAGGATCCCAAATCTGAGGAACGCTGCTAACAAGTCACTTCAATTTTCAGTCACAGATCTTGTGCATGGGAAGGCACCATGATACACACCTGGCTGGTGGGGGAGGAGTGGGGAAAACAGTGTGATGAGAAAGGCCAGACTCTCCATTGACCTTTGTGCAGTCCTTGCCAGTGCATAGGGCTTTTACTCAGCCTTGGCAGCACACAACACCCTTCTCTGTTGATGCAGACTCTGCACAAGGAGCAGGAACATGGAGCACCAGTCCCTGTGCTCCCCACCCCCAGGTCAGTCCCCAGCCTCTGGCTCCACAGCTTTCTCCTCCCAGCCCAGAGCTCCAGCCCTTGTGGCACACAGCATCCGGGCTCTGGAATGCCTCAGATTTAGCTTCAGACACAATAAGCATTACAAATTATGGAGCTCAGTGGGAATAAAAGAGATGGGTAACCCTCTCTGACTATCCATCACTGTTTCCCATGTCTCTGGGCGACTGCAAAGCTTTCTAAATAGCTGAAAGACAAAAATAGGGTGTATGTATTTTCAAATGTTATACTTTCCCACTCTTAGGCTAATAAAAGTCAGAAAATAGAGAAAGCATTGATTTTATACTTTCCCAAGTCACCAGTAAAAGAAAGCCCCTACACACTTTATATTTTCAAATGATAAAATATTGAAGCTGGATGAGGTGGTTAAAATACCAGTTTTTCAGCAGCGGCTCTCAAAGCGCTTTAAAAAAAACACTTCTGTTATACAGAAAATTTGTTCTCTCTGTTTTAATCTGTAATTGGTTTAGGCAGTAGATGGTGAAGCAGTCTGCAGAACAGTCACATGGCAGGTAAGAATCAGCGAGGCTCTTTGTTTTGAGGTTTAAGATGTAAAACTTACTGAATGAGAAACGGACTGCTTTGAAATGAAGAGAAACCTCACAGCGAACCTGACCCCGTCACACCATCACGAGATCCCAGAGATGCCAACCAATTTCAAATGAAGAATTTTTGTGACGGTAACGCCAAAAGTCAGAGCAATGCTGGACATTTCTGGGGGTTCCGCTTTGTGTCTTATCAAGCCAGCTCCAGGACAGTGGGACACCAAAGGTACAGCTGCCATCAGCTTGAGGCACTGAATCTCAGGGTGATGGCTACAGATCCAGCAGAGAGTAAGCTGAGTTACAGGTACTACAGTCAGATATTACTGCAGAAAAGCCCTGAACCCTTCCTGGATGAATGGATGCTGAGAACCCCATTGCTGAGATGGAGACCCTCTAATTAAAAATTAACAACAAACAACACAAAACAAAACATAGGCAGATAAGGCAGATGGTGAATGGGGTGGGGAAAGGTTAGTTAAGCTGTTGATTCAACACCAGATACCTAAATAAAATGCTGCCTTGTCTCAGTTGCTGATCAGTGAGAATGAGGCACAGGTGAGGTCATGTAGTTGGTGACTTCAGAGTGTGTCTACTCTGAAATGGGGGTAATTCCAAAGGAAATATTTCAGTAATATAAGGAAAAAGGGCCATTATGGAGAAATATCTTCAAAAAGTAGGAAAAAAGGCCTTCATGAAACATTGATTTATCTGGCTCCCCAGGATACAAATGGAAAGCTAAATCTCATGCCTAAGACAAATGGATTTGCAAAAGAGAATTGCTAACATCTTCTATCCTCACTTTCTGGATCTTGTCACTTTTCAGTACTGGAAGAACAATTTAGACCTTGCTCATGAAATTAATACTAATGAACACTGAAATGTTTTTTCATTTGTTGCGAGTCCTTAGAAGGATCTGATGTTCTGCTCCTGGTCTCCAGCAGAGGACTAGGGACAAACCAAGCTGGGAAACTAAAAACTGCATGATTTCATGAAAAAAAGCACTGGGCAATTTAACATGAGATCTATGGCATGGTAAAGGCAGGAAGTCTCTTTGTAAAAATGCTTTTTTATACTTGATCAGAATAATCAATATCAATTCAAGTGGGATAGCACCTCTCCCTTAAATAATAGTGTGAGATTCTTCCAGAGTACTTCTAGCTTACTAATGTGCTCCACCTTCCAGCACAACGAAACATGGGGATGTCCGTACCTTCTGTGTCTCTCACCCACAGCCAGGCTGTTACTGTGCATGCATGTGCAGCAGGCTTGCACAGCCTGAGAGCACCAGCCCAGCTCTTACCCCACACTGCTGCTCCTGCTGATCATACCCAGGCTATATATCCATAGGACCAGAAATTTGCCACCTTAGGTTCATTTCACACCATTGGATTTCATTCCCTCCCATTTTTTATTAAGGCACAGCAATGCTTCCTCACTTCTATGATTCTTCCAGCCCTCTGGCATGGCTGGTACCCAGCAGCACAACTAAGCAGGGCTGGGCAGCTCCTTGCCAAGAGGGGCAGCTCTCAGTGCAGCAGCAACCTCCATGACTGCTGCCTGGGTGGCTGTACTGAGCAGAGCAGCAGCAGGCCCTGTGACAATAGTTGGGGGAAACTTGCTTTTGGTACTGTCGGAAAATCCTTGCCAAGGTGACACTACATATTAAAGGGTTTATAATAACAGAAGGTTGAAATTAAATTGAACAGGATATTAATACCTTGTAGCAGAGGAAATGGTATTTCCTTTTGATTTTACTCTTTGCTTTGTGACCTTGCCAAAACCTGCTTCCCTGCACAACTGGAACCAGCTCGCCAGGCTCTCCAGCTCAGCACTCAGCTGCCCGCATGCCTTAGTGCATAGAAAGCCTCTTCAGAACCCCAGAAAGTCTGAAAGATTGGCTCTACCTCATCCCACATCCCCTCCAGATCTTTTGTCTATCCTACAGGCTAAGGCTGTTATAAGCTGGCTTATAACACATCTGAACAACCCACAGTTGCAAAGAGAAGATTTAAAACATGGAATCGGTTTCTACTGTCTGATTTCATCCCATTTCCTTCTGCAGTTCATGGAGATCTTTTCCCCTTTCTCTTACAACTATCAAGGGAGCACAGAGGTGCAGGACTGAACTAGCATAGGGTAGTGCTGCCTGGAATAGCCCAGCCTGACCTGCATTGCAGCCCTCAGAAGGGGACAGGGCTGTCTGTCACCCCTATGTCCCAGGGGCTGAGTGTGGCTCTTGGGTAATCATAGAATCACAGAATGGCCTGGGTTGAAAAGGACCACAATGATCATCCAGTTCCAACCCCCTGCTATGTGCAGAGTCGCCAACCACCAGACCAGGCTGCCCAGAGCCACATCCAGCCTGGCCTTGAATGCCTGCAGGGATGGGGCATCCACAGCCTCCTTGGGCAACCTGTTCCAGTGCATCACCATCCTCTAAGTGAAAAACATCCTCCTAATATCCAACATAAACCTCCCCGTCTCAGTTGAAAACCATTCCCCCTTGTCCTATTACTATCCACCCTTGTAAACAGCAATTCCCCTTCCTGTTTAATGTCTGGGAGTCCTACTGCAATGCCAAGGCCTCTGCTAACTGGATCCTGCCAAAATCCATGTAGAGGCACACAGGTTGTATGTGTGGATACATGTATTTAACAGAACCCCATCTGCAAGTACATTCTTTAGGGACTGGCTTTTTAAAAGCATCAGGTTGAAGTATTTGCACATTATCCAGGCTAAGTTTAATGCATTTTTCTGGGCACTGGCATAGCACAAATGGGTTGGCCTGTACACCAGCAGCCATCACTAGGCTAGCAGCAGAGTAAAATTGGGGAAACATTAAGAAGTATGTTTTGTGTCCATAATTGTGTGTTTACAAATGAGGCATTTGAGTACTATATAGTTAGTCTCAAGCAACACTGAGATGGGAGTCATAAGAGTAAGAAAATTTGGCTTCCTGGTATGGAACTCTGGCCAAAAGCATCATTTAATCCAGACAAAGAAAAAGATCAATCAATTATGCCAGTAAGTTTGAAACAGCACTATAAAAAGAAAAAGTGACATGGCATAGGTTTGTGGTTCCCAGCTAATGGACCTAAAACCTAGCATCAGCTGGTTTGTGTTTTACATTATTGTCAAACAAAAATAAATCATTGAAAACATGGCAGAATCAAGCCTAACTGGCAGGACATACCATAAAGAAAAACAGCTAGTGGTTGAAGTGAAAATTAAGAAATGCTGTTTGTTCTCCCAGAAATGCCAGGGCTAACCAGAAGAAGCAGCTCGCTCTCACAAGCTTTGCAATTCTTTCCCTTTCTTTCCCGCGAGCGAAACGTTGTTACGCCATAGCTGAGTTCTGCTCCAGAGAGATTTTTCTTCTCGATACTTAGAGATTAGCATATTAAGTACATTATGTCCCATATTTACATAACTATTTCATTATGGCATAATTAGCATTTTGTCAGCATTTCTATTGCAAGCCTCAGTTATAGAGCCTGGAGTTGTGATTGAGGATCATCTCCAGATGACCATCACCACAGGGCAGGGGGAAGGGGAGGTTACCTATCTGTTTTTAAAACATATTCAGATCTCAAAAAGAAACAATCACCTACCAATGACAGCAGCTAATCAACAATGGGAGGGAACAGGAATTCTTTCAGGAAGAACTGATCTTTCAAATGTATGTACTGGCAGGCAGATGCTCAAATGACCATCATTCTGTACATCATCACCAACCCCAAACATTCACACACTGTGACCTGAGACCCAAAATATCATCTTTGGCATTATCAATTTTTTTTTTGGCCACAACTATCACTACAGCACAGACTATGGGCATCATCAGTGGACAGTCTTTGACTTCAGCCATGGACTGATGCAGCAGGGCCAGAAAGTGAGACAGACCTTCCAGGCAGCATTCTGCCTACCACAACTGTTCCCTGCCTGGGTTACTGCAGAACTACTGCTGCATCAACATCAGCAGTGTTCTTGCAGCAACCAAAGCAGAGAAAAGCATGCACTTGTTCTCCCAACTTTGCCATAGTTAGGATTAAATTTAGAATTTAAAAGGCACTTGTTTGAATACTCAAAGAAGTTTTACTTAAATTGCTAGCATAGACGAATGAGCTGTTCCAGGTAACCTGGCACAGCATCAGCTCATGTTGTAAGCACAGGACATTCAGATGTGTCTTGGGGTCAGATTCCCAAATGCAATCAGGTGTCTGAAAGAGCAAGAAAATGTCTGCATGCACTCAATAAACAAAATGACTATCTGAACCTTTAGACACTTATTCTGGCTCACAAGGTCCAAATCCCAGTGGCTCTCAATGAGTCTAAGAATCTTAAGTGCCTTCATTACCTCACTGAGAAGGAGTCTGAAGGGCAGATTTTAAAAGCCATTTGCAGCCTTAACTCTAATCTGGCCCTAAGCTACTGGGAAGCTTTGAGGCTTTTACCCACTGCCTCTCCTAACTCGGGTGGAGAAATGGAGAGGACAGTTGCATTGCTGATGATGAAGACCTGGACTGTACTCAGATGGCACAGGACTCAGGAGGAGCGCTTTGGTTGCCCAGCACCTTGTGGCTGTGCCATGCATCCTGGATGTTCCTGCACAGTCATTCATAAAAACAAATAGCCAAAGTCTTCTTTCATAACATATCTATGGAGAATTATTTCTTCAAAACATAAATAGTAAATTCTGCATCAAAACAGGCTTTGTTTATTGAAAAATGTTTTTTGTCACATACTTGATTTTTGCCATGAATAAATGTTTATGCATAAATGATAATGATCCAAAAGCAGGTGGTTATAGTGGGAATCAAAGCTCACACAGACCATTAACTGCTATGACAGAGCAGGGCAGTGCTGACACTCACACATATATCATGGTTATTGACAAGTTGCAGCATTTACCAATTTCTACAGTTCTGAAGTTGGAAAGTCAGTATCATATGTGAAGCCAAAGGCTAAGGGTAATATTTCATCACTGAGGTAACTTTCCTAAACCATGAATTTACCTGGCAGTAGATCATCCTAAAATATATCATGTGACAAGCCTCCATCAATGCGCAGTTCTTTCAATCCCCCAGTCTGCCATAAGTTACGTGCATTGCACTATGCAGGACAAGGCTAAAAACATTACTACAGTGAAGCATCTCACCTTGCTAAAGTAAACACCTGCCTTGTTTTGACTGAAGCAAAGCAATCCAGCCAGCTCAGAGCAAACTTTGGCCATTCTCCACTCTGCCGAACACTTACAAAACTTCAGCGAGTTTATCCTTCCAACATATAATGAAAATATTAGTATTTGCCGCAATGAAAAATACTTTCTTTGGCATCTTTATTTCCCATCCTTATTCTAAGATAAACACTGACAGCTGATGGTATTCAGGAACGTTGCCATATGTTCCCTTAGAAATGGGATGCTGAAATATGGCCGTTATCCACCAATTGGCATATTTGCTAATTAGCACAGGGTTGCTCAAATGCACTCATTTCTCCCCTGAGGGAGAACCCCTCTGAGGAATTCTTATCTACCAGATAAGAATCGGCATCAGGATCCCCTACTAACCGCTTATCCACTCTCACAGTTTCTGATTTAATGGTTAACACAAGGAATCAAACAACAATTCGAGGGAGCAAAGTCAAACTGTGTATCTTCCATTGTTATTTTTTCCAGATGAGCAATGCAAACAGCACTCATAGAGTTAATATTTGAATGCCTTTTCTAATAAAACCAGCTTCCAGTTTTTCAGTCTTTTGTGAAAGTTTAATAAAATAAATTTTGAATATCAATGGAGTACATTCTATTTTTCTTGGCATGTCTGTGCCTTGCTGTGTCCTTCTATTGCAGGAGTCATGCCATAGGGAGAGCACTTTTCCACAGTCCATTGAAGTTGTGCCATAAGGGCTGGAGATGATTTGCTAAAATGCTCCAAAGGTATTCAGATTTCTTTAAAGAAGAAATTCAATTTATGTGCATTTATATTGCAGTGTCTTTCAGGAAGAAAGGTTATAATCACCAGCATATTTTAGATTTACATTTTCTTCTATACATGAGGTAATGGTATTAGAGGTAAACTATGAGGTTTAAAGTTGAATTCGATGTATGGTACTATTTTCATTGCTGCTAAAAGCATGTTTTTGAAGTTCTTGAGGAAAGCATATGTTAGCATATGTTACTGAAATATCAGGAACAGGATGCTGGGTGGCTTAGAGGATAAACCGTTTGTCTTTCTTCTCCGCATTCTTACATAAAGTACGGCTGGGTTTCATGAGCAAAATGAATGGAGGATTCTCAGCTCACAAATTAGTTCACATCGTAAAGCTGTGGCACAGTTTTGTTGAGCAGAGTAGCAGTTAGGCGTGTTTCTGAATTAACATGTGAGCTAAACGTGCCTTTAGTCGTTACTACTGAGGAAGGGAAGAAGAGGGCTTCAGGATTTTGTGATAGTGCTTATGTGAGCCTCAGAAGAGCAAATATTCATCAAAAATTAAAAGGAAGGCACAGCACGAGGGGAAGATCTTCGTCTCATTTTACTCTGAAAATTTACTTCATTTAAATTCTCTGTGACGATATTAAATATTTAGATGTTGATATTTTTCACCGAGTAGAAAACATTATCACGATTCTTATCAAGTTGGAATCCTTCTAAGCATATGTTAACGTTATCTGATAATGAAATTGCCACTCTTATCTCATTCAGGATCCTGATTATAGCCAAAGTACTTCAGTTGGATATACTGCAGCTGATTTTGGACCTGTAGCTGAATGCCCTCTTTCAAATGAACACTGACAGTTGGTCAGGAGATTTATTTTATAATTTCACTGCTACCCCTGCAGTCTCTGTCAACAAGGAAGCACCAGAGCTATCACGATGGTTTTTGCACAGCAAGCTAATTGTATTTTAAGCCAACTTCCAAATTAAATCCCTATAGCCGATCAACTTTGCAAACAGCCATTTAAGCAGTGCTCTTTGGGGAACAGCGCGTGCAGGCGCACATGCATGCATGCTATTTGCTTCATAAATTCCAACAGATAAAAATCCTGTTTCATTTCTCACAGAGTGTTTATTTTTAATACATTATAACTAGATATTGGGCCAGATATGGCAACAACAGATGTTTGCTGAGTACCTGAGTGGCCCTTGACAAGATAGGGCTTCAGTCCTGCAGTGAGCTTCACAGCCTCATAACCTCACACATGACTTTTCTGTGATCAGAAGTACTTGGGGACAAGAAAGAAATCTCAAGAGAGGGGTTATTTCATTTGTATAATTGTCCATGGGCTGTGTCTAAGCCTAATTCACTGAATACTCTGATCCTTCCCCTTCCCTCATAAACACCTTCTATCAAAACTGATAAAATGCAATACTTCAGGACACCCTTTCTGGATATCTCTGGGGGAAGATTACTGTATTAATAGCAAAGCTTTGTGAAATGCATAAATTCCACTTGAAAGCACAAAGACGCAGGTCCAATATAGGATGTGAACATCTCCTGTTGGAGTCTTCCACTGAGATGACTAAATGTGTTAGCACACATTCTCAGCTTGAAGCCCTAAACCAAGCTTCCTTTATGACCATATTCGCACCATCTAAAAAATCCCAACCAACAAACTCATTAACAGGAAAATAAAAATAAGCAGGATGCATTGAGCCTGGCACTGCAGAACTAGTATTGTGGAAAAACACACTGAGGGTACACACTGTGCACTGGACAAAGAACTGCCACAAATCAGGCACCAAGACCAACTGAAATCAGTAGAACCCTATAAAACAGGGTAGAAAACACAGCCATGTTTCTCCCAGTACTTTGCATGGTTTGAGCTTTGAATGTCTCAGTGTTGTCAGCTTTGGAGGGCTTGTTTTGAACATTTTACCCCTTTCTAAATGGAAGCAAGAGTTCAGTAGTGCTCTATCACTTATTTAGGAATGGAGGACTTTTTTCTCTTGTCCATTCCTACTTTCTAGTTATTTTCCAGAACAGCTCAAGTCTGTTTTTTCCCTTTTGTTTCTTCTCTATAGTGAAACCAGCCATCATTAAGAAGGCCAATAAACTGCACCTACCATAAAAGACTTTCATAAAAATAAAGGATAAATTTCCAAAAGAAATCAAAGTTAAAAATCAATCACCAAATTGTTACCAGATTGCTATTTACATTTCTATTCATTCATCTGAAGGCCATTTGTTTAATGTTAGGAAATTAAAATCTTGCACATGATTTACCTGCTCTAGACTAGCCTGGGAACCCTTCCAGCTTGCACTACATTTCAGTGCAAACAACAGTGGCAGGAGTATTAATTCACAGTAGGTAAAAGCATTCTTATGAGGTTGCATTATAAGGGTGATTTTGTGCTCTTCCCCCTGTTCTTAACATACTCTGGAAGATGCTCACCCAAGTAGAACTATTCAAAATGAATCCCTCCAATAGACCAAACTGTGCCTTTGGTGCATGGCTCAGTCTCCAGCCTGCTAAGTGCAATACCAGCAGTAGTTAAAAACCAAAGCCCCCCATGTCTCAGCTGTCCATAGCACTGCTTACTTCCATGTACAGTTTTCTGAGAATGCAATTGCAAAATGGATTTCCACCAACAGCAAAGCCAACTTAAGGAGTTCCCATCACAACTGAGCTGATTGCTCCCACCCTGAGCAGCAGCTCAGTTACAGAACTCATCCATACTTGGCGCTGCATCACTGAAAGGATTTAGGTAAAAAAAAACAGGCAAGCTTTTTACTATCACAGGAAACATATTGTGACCTAAATGTGAAACATGCTGACACTCTGAATGTCTTTGTGACACCGGCAGTGGTGATATCACCAGCTGATGGTCAGCAATGATCAGATGTTCTGCTGAGATCCATGTGGAAGGGGCAGAGCTGGCACACACCAGATGTATGATAAGATGGTAACATGTGTGAACACATTTCTGCATAAAGGGGATTTGAAACAGGAGAGATGGGAAGCTTCAAATGGCCACATAAAAGAAAAGAGTACAAACGAAAAAGAAAGATGAGCACAGAAGAAAGGACAGCATATACAGTACAAACTAATTAATGCCATTTACAAAAACTCCCCTGACCCTTGCTTTTGATTCAGTTTTGAGTAAAATCACACTGTTTTAATTCTCACACTGCATTCTACTGTAATAAAGTTATAGCCAGGACTGTTGTTTTACCAAGTGCTAAATAATGAGTACCAACAGCAGCAATCCCCTAGCAGGATTCTCCACTTTCCTTCCAATACAGTGCCTGTAACACTTTTAACACTGCAGAAGTCAAGGGCTGATGTTCAGCTGGCAGCTCAGAGATGCTCCTGAAATGCCAGAATGGAACCAGAGGAGCATGGGGCCCAGTACTACATCTGCCTGGGAATTTCCCAATGAGATCTTTTTCATTAGAATAAACCAGCTGGTAGAAAAAGAAACATTCTGTGGAAACATATTGATTTTAAATTAGGAGACCAAACTTTCGTGATGCAGAGCAGGGAATGTGAAATGTTGGGCTCTTGCTCGGTGCCACATGCAATGCTCAGGTCTCTAGGATAGCCCTCAGCTGCTTTGGATTCAGGAAGAACTCCCCAAGGGCAGCAAGGAGCTCGGCTTCCTGCAGCCACAGGAAGAGAAGGGGTGCCTGCAAGACAAGAGAGCTGAGCAGTCCCATTCATTTTTGGAATGCTGTGTTGATCTTATTTTTGTAAATTTATTTCCAGCAGGAAATATCAGTATCTCTACATTTAATTCCAGCTAGAAATAAAACCCTTAGCATGTTCTTGTTTCCTCCAGCTGTAGCTACTGAAAAAGAAAATCACCAGGAGATGAGCTGTACTATTGGGAACGGAAGTTATCAGAGGCTCAGCAGGCTTGTAAAGGCTGGCTCTGTGTTCAGAGCTCTGGGGATGAGAATTTTGTTCCATTTTTATAGTTTTTTCTTATTTCAGTGTCATTAAACTTTTTCCCTTCCTGATACTAGCATGTGCTCAGCTAAACAGGCATGGTGATGCCATGTGCTGTCACAGCTCACCCCAGGGCAGCCCCGGTGTGATGTGGTGTATGCTCACTGGTGGCACTTGGTGCAGCTGATGTGCTGGGAGCTCCGTGCCCCTCCTGCATCCACTGGTGAATGCTGGCCTGAGTCCTTGCTGCACCAGGAGCCCCCATGAGATGCAGAATAGGTGGAGAGGGCTTAGAGCAAGGGGGAACAGGGGACAAGTGAGGCACTTTCAGCTGCTTGGTTACAGCACTCCTGCCCCTGGCAGCCTGCTGCCATTACAGAGCCTGCAGCATGGCAATGCCCACTTTGTGTCCCAAATGGAGAGGAAATGGCAAAATAAGTGATGGTATTAAATCTCTGTGTTCATCTGCTGCCCCAGTCTGAAACACATTCCAGTTACTGACAGGCCTACCTGAAATCAAAGCTTCAGGAAAAAAAATTAGGAGCCCTGAAGAATTTTCCAAAGGTAAATCAATTAAAAGGAAGGCCCATCTGAAATTCAAAGTACTCCTGCACATTTGGATTCACTGAAAGATATTACACAAGAAATCACAGCCCCAGTCGGCTCAGCGAGTAGCACCAACACTTGTCTGCACTGTGTTTCATTGCATCCCCACACATGGTATTTCAAAAAGCATGGTAATTTGAAAAGCAATTTTGTAAAAGCTTCCATACATCTCCCGTTAAGAGCAATTTGGCTAGTATCTGTTGCTAGTCGTGAGCGTGCTTTTAGATAATAGATGGATGAGTGCAGACTAGCAGGAGAAAAAACAGCGGATAAATACTTGGCAGTTCTCTAACAACTTTCACTAGAGGATCGCAAAGTGATTTACAAATATCAATTAATTAAGCCTCAAAAAGCCCCAGTGAGATAGGTAAGTATCATTACTCTAATTTCACTAATGCGTAATCTGAGACACTGAGAGAATAAGTCTTGCACCCAAGGTCACGCAGCAAGCATCTGGTACAGCCTGAGACAGAAACCAAGAGCACTGACTTACCTGGCTCCTCACCTGCTGGGTCACTACATCTCTTTTGACACTGTTCTTAAAGGTCTCTTATTGCTATGAGCAAATGCAATGCCCTGCAAACCTGCTGAAGTTCCCTTCTAGTGGTAGAGGTCACAGGGACTGCCAATACAGGGCTGTGCTGCTGCTGGTAACACACAGAGTCTGCTTGCCTCTCAGCTCCTAGTGCTACAACACACTTGGGCATCTCTTGTGCGGCTCCAGGCTGGTAATGGGGCAAGGACAAGAGACTCAATGCAAACAAAACAGTCCTCAAGGCTGGAAGCAGGACTGGTACTCATGGCTTCCACATAGCTGCTCGGTCATGACCAAAATACTGCTTGATGTTAGCATAGCTCAGCTGAGGAAGAGAGCTCCTGGTCAGCTGCACAGAGAGCACTCCTCAGGCACAGCAGGCCTGCGCACAGATACAGGGCTTGCACCATACAGAATAAAAGGCACAACATCGGTGTCGGCACCACTTGATAACACCATACACTTCAGAAGAGGCACATGTTTCTATTTCAAACTGGCATTTCTTTCTTGAAAAAGAACTTTTGATGCTTAAGGTTACTACTGAGTACATTACCAGGGATCAGTTTACAAGGATTTAGAGCATTGCCTAAAAAATCAGAACGGTGTCTAGAAATGTATATTTATGATATATGATGCATGCTCAACGTGCACCAGGACACAGACCTTACATATAAAATACTTCAGAAAGATTAGATAAACTCCCAGCAAACAAACATCTCTGAATAGCTCTGCATATATGCACACACATATTTATATATGCAGATAACCAACAATGATCCCATCCCAGATGGATGCTCCCGCGCCATGCCCATTTCTGCCCCTTGCTGCCAATGCCATGCTTTAACTGCAAGCCCAATTTGTTGGGCTTGCACAGATGGAAAAAGAGAAACAGAAGAAAGAACTGAAATGCAGATGGACTGTGTAAGAATGTTTTACATTTATCTGTTCATGTGTCAAGCACTAGTAGTAAAGCTGTTGCTTTTTAAAAGCAATTGCCTATTGTACTAATGTGCAAAATAAGGATAAAGGCAGTACTCTCAGCTATTGCAAATGATTCTGGTTTGCTCCCAAGGAATTTCAATTTAAACTATTTATTCAAGGTTTCATATTAAATCATACAATAAAATACCATTCCTACACAGAAAATGGATTTATTGCACACAGATGTGCCAAAAGCAAAACATCTGCACATGAAAAATCATCAATGCCACAATATTTTATCTCCTGTATGCAGATAAAGCAACTAATTGCTTTCTGAAAAAAAATTCAGGTCAGAAATTTAATGCCCCAAATTTTTAAGGGTTAAAAAGAAAAGAAGTAATTACAGAATCCTGTCTCGCTGCCATTTGCACACACCATATTGGGCGTGCGCACATGCCATCAGACCTCAAGTAATGCTTTGTAGATTGATGAAGTCTGACTCAAACAATATGTCACAACAGGAGTCTGACAACCAAAAGCACGCTTAATGTAAACTTGTAAAGTCGTAGGAAAGAATGCCAGAGCTTTAGCCAGTTAATGATTTGAGCAGTAGGCTCTTTTTACTGCTACTGAAATTAAATACGTCGGTAAACCTCTCGTCAGTTACAGATGTCCTCCTGCATCAAAATCACGCACCACTGTTTTGCTTCTTTAACAGAATCAGATGAAACAGAGCTGAATCTTTACTTCTTCCCACCCGGCTGCGATGAGTGGACAGACATTGCTGAACGGGACCAGTGAATCCCATTCTCCCCACCGAAACCCATTTTGCAGTTTTCTGAGTCAAACTGTAAGCCAATTACCTTAGTGAACAACTCTGTTTACTTCTTTTTGCTAGAAAGGCTCATAACACCTTGTAATACGTACACATTCTTTCCTTGCCTGGCTACTAAACACTGAAGTCATTGAGGACATTTATTAAAATGCATGCAGCTCTTTAGTTTGACGTTAATTGGGAATTTATGTTCCACAGAGCACTGTGTACAACACTGCGGTGACACTTGTTTGGGATGTGGATAAAGTACCAAACTTGTCTGTAAAGAACTCACAGAACATAAAGGCTGACTGAGTAGTTTCAAAACAAACAAAAGGAACAGAGGAAGGTGAGTAGACTGAAGTTTGGGGGAAAGTATTACTGCTTATTTTTAAATAGACACTCAAAGAACAAGGACGTAGGTGGAGGAATTTGATTATCAAATGTAGTTTTAAGTCTTGTTTCCCTCAGAAATGAAGAATCCAAGATGATTTTCTTTTTCCTGCTGCAGGAAGGGATTTTAAAATTAAAAATCGTGCTACACTTTATCCTAAGATGTTGTCTTAAATATTTGATGGCAGGTGCCCAACCCTACAGCTTACATGACACATCTGATCTTCCCAGATAACAATACCGCCATGCTCATTTTTATTTCATAAATCCTCTGTCAAAAAGGAGAGAAAAGAAAGAACCGTCTCTGAGTGAGTATAATTTGAAGGAATAGGCAAATTGTGACACTTGGGCAGCTGTTACCGTATCTAAACAAAACACCATTCCAAAGCTGCAGCTGTCTGTAGGAAAGATGGATACAAAGGTACTAAAATTTGGTTTATGATCAATGTAGAGAAGAAAATGAATATGAGGTCAGTATACCAGATGTATCTGCCCCATAGTACCAGCCTTGAAACCAGCCTCCCTGGACAAATTTCCCTAAGGAATAGTCCACGCCGCCATCAAAGGCAGGGATTAGGAGAGTTGCTTCTTTCCCACTATTTTTATGAAAGGTATCGCATTTCAAGCCAGTTAAGGGAGGGGGCAGGGGGTGGCCTTTCAAATTGGGGCTTGGAGCTGTTATTGCAACAACTTGAATTATCATCTCTTTAAGTCTACTTTTCCCACATGTCCAAAATGCATGTGGCCAGACTTGGGTAAAAGGGGGGCGGGGGGGAAAGAAAAGAGAAGGAAAGCCTTCTAAAAGAGCCTCTCACCAGAAACTGCTAATTTGTCAGCTGTATTATCAGAGGCAGTTTCCACATGCCTCTCCAGGCCTTTGAAACTTCATGGTACATCTATCTCCCTGTAACAACATTTACAGATGCTCTTTTTCTGGCATATGTAAGGTGCCTGGACTTACAGCACCAGCTCTGCTTGAAATCCTGCCTGCCCTCTCTGTAAGAGCTCACTTGTGGTGAAAAATGAATACTTTCCATCCCCCTTATTTTGCAAACCATTAAATATATTAAGAATAGAATGAATGTAGGAGTACATTTTGTATTAAAAACGTATGGTGAAGGCTCCTATGTTAAGAAGCGGGTTAACAAGCAACATCAATATTATATTGTACAAACTTCAATAAAACCAATACCTAAAGAAATCCCAAATTTTGTTTCACTACATAGAATCATGAACGCTTCGATGATTTCAAATGAGACACTTTGTCAATGTTGCTGCTATCTAACAGTACGTGTTTGGTTTGGGAAACAGCTTTTATCATGGCTGAAATGAGCTAAAAATCTGCAAGAATAATAAAGACAAGCAAAGGTCTTGTTTCTGGATTTGTCTGGGTGTGCAGTGTTCCTTTCAGGACAGCAGGACAACTGCAGTGCTGCAGGTGAGTGGAAGATGGCTCTAATGGGCAGCTTGCTCTGCACTCCATTATCCATGCTTTAAAATCACAGACCTAGGCAAATTACATGACTGAAACATACAAACTGCCAGCACCAGGACTAAGGATGGTCCACAGGCTCTAATGCTCGTGATCCATGTGTCATTGGAGGAATTTGTGGATGCACTCCTGAAAATGGTCAAGAAAGCTTTTCTTTTCCCTTTCCCTTTCTCTTCCCCTTTCCCTTTCCTTTCCCCCACAGTTAGTGCTGCTTATTGCACACTAAGCTGGAACATAGCATCTCTAGGTATATGCATGCAATGTATTGCAACAGGACTCTTATCCCAGCTGAGGTATTTGAGTGTTAATCACAAGCTGAGAACATCTTTTGATTTAGAAGCAGGAGAACGCTTTGTATAGTCACACAAGGACCATAAATGGAGTTGTGAAACTCCGGCCGTAGCTCTGTGTTGTAAAAGCTATTTAGCTGCAAACTATGAAAGATTCTACAGCCTATCACTTGTTCTTGTCTCACAAACTGAAATACATCAGCCTTTCAGCCACAAATTGTCACCTGAACATCTACACACACGCATATGTGTAAAGAAGAGCAGATAAAACAGTCACACAAGATATATCTACATAGGCAGTAAAGACAGATAGATGTCAGTGAGCCATACTTGAACAGAAACAAACTGCCAAAATAAAGCATTTAGCACAGGCCTGCAGACCAGCTCCTCCTTTTTAGCCATGTTCCACAGATCTTTCCCTAGCAGCCCATTACATCTCTTCCTGTTTTTTTTCTCTTTTTTTCTCCTGCCTGTGTTCTTGTATTTGCCTAAGTCTCGCCAGAGGAAACTTAATGACACTAATTTTATTTAATATTGTCGATCAGCATTTAAAAAAAGTTATTCTTTTAAACTTCCTACTTCAAGCCTTTTCATGGTTATTACGTTTCAGTCATTTTAGGAAAATGGATGGAGGTAGAATGGCAAAAACATAAGAAATCGCTACGTTCAGCAGCACAATTAATGCAGTCACCATTGGCAGCTTGGGAGAAGACAATCAACAATCAATGGCTGGAAGGTGACCTGACATCACAGTTTTCTGCCACAGCAATCAATATTGTTCTTGCTGCAGACAGGCTACTCCAGATATGTGATGTTTCATCTCAATGGCTTTTATTCTTGTCCAAATGCTTAATATCATCACACCCAGAGAACCCAGGACTACTTTAAATTACATTCGTATCATGCAGAAGTGAAAGAAGTTACTCTTGGAAGAATTTGTCTTTCTGTCCAAAACAAGTACTTTAAAAAGGGAGAAAAAAACCTCAACCAAACAAAAACCCAAGCTGAATTCATTCACACACATTATGCTGTTTTTACAATAGCAGCCATTTTCAATTTAATAGAAGCAAAAAGGCAAATTCCTATAGTTTCCTTTGTTCCCGACTAAAACGTTAGTTACTTGTTATTTTTTGTAACAACAAAAGTAGTCCCAGATCAAGTACCATTTGTCTACGGCATGATTATTAATTTTTTTCCCCAGAAAACACATAATTATCTTAGTGTTAATATCTGATAAATGAAACTTTATCATCCATTTCTTTTTTTCTTCCTGTTAGGTAAATAGTTTGGGAAATTATTGTGCAGTTTCTTGTAGGTAGAAGTTAATACAAAATGTAGACAAGCACTTGGTTTGGGATGTTGTTGACTGGTAATACTGCTCATCCTTGGACCAGTGAAACCAGGAGTGCATTAGATGGATCCTTTACAAAGACTGTTAGTCAATTTTCTCCATTTTCACAGCACTTGTAACATCTTTTTCATCTCTACACCCAGACCAGCTTCTACAGAAGTCGGTGGGTGCCTTCCCATCAGCAGGCAAAGGCAGAACAATGAGTTCCTTCTAAGAGCTCCCTGTTAATTTGAGACAGGCTAAAAAATAAATCTCTGAAAAAAAAGCTCCAGCAAACTAATAACCACGTTCATACCAGGCACAATATTCTCCAGATACATCCCGAATAAAAGCATTAAGATAAAATTCTTAGGATAGAATGCATTTGTAAGGAACAGTAACACACTTTAATTAAATGAAATCAAATATTTGAACGGCAGTGCATGACCCCACAATTACTGCTTGAAAACATACTTTCAATTAACTGAACAAATGCATCTTAGTGGATCCTTATGGTATACAGATTGCGAGACAGTTAGGCACCTCTTCAAAGCCCTGAACATGGGGCGACCCTGCTCACATGGGGATTTGTCCCCAAGGCTGAGCGCTATCGTGTTAGAGGGGCTGAGGGGAGCGCCTCATTGCTTCCCTATGTGCACAGTACGTGTGGAACTGCAGACATGTGGCATGAGTTGTGGAATCATTTTCAGATTTGTTTTGTGGTGACTATGTTTGCGGCAAATACTGAAAATATTATACTAAATGCTGAAAGCATGCCTATGGGCCCCAGGGATAGACAAGTACATTTTATAATCAAATTACCATATGCTTCTGGCCCTTAATTCAAGAAGTTACACCACTGCACATTTGGACGCTTACATAGGGTACATGCTATGCTTAAGGACAGGGCATAAGCACATACTTAATAAGCATATTGTGGGCTTTTTTGTTTCACCAGAATCTGGGCTACAAAGAACAAAACAAAACATTTGGATGAGTGATGTCCTTCGAAGGAGGAAAGTAAGTCTCATCCAAGCTAAAAAAGACCCAATAAATAATAGGCATGAAACTTCCAATACTAACCTAATGCCTGTTTCAAATTATGCTGCAGTCCTGCACCAGTGCCTTCAATATCAAAAAAGTTTTACCCAAAAAGAAAAGAAAAAGCTAGAAAAGAATAGAAATATTCACTCTTCATAGTGATATTATTTGTCTTTTAGTGTTTAAAGTTACATGTATAAACCTTTGGCTCAAGAAAAAAAAAATTAAATTGCTTTATGTTAGTGAGTGATTATAAAATATCTATTGAAAGTGCAGAACATTCCTGCCTCTGATTAATATATTTTTATTTAATTACAAAGGAGATTCATCAGCAAGCCTTCTTGTTGCTACAGTCTATTAAAGAGCCTCAAAGTTGCTGAGCAATGCACTTTTAACAGCCGATAAGCATATGCAAGACTGAGGCCTGGTTTTAAATGCACAGATGCAAGTTATCAAAGCAACCATTCATTTCATGTCAGTTTTAATATTCTCAACTCAATACAATTTGATGACTAATGACTTGAATTATATTTTTTAAAATGATAGCCTTTGACTCATGACACTCAAAGTAAAGGACGGCAACTAAAGGCCACCAAGTGTCAGTCCATCTCGGCCCATCACGAGTCTCACCATCTCTGATTAATCTCCTTGCATGTTTAATGTTAGGCAGATGCTTTAGTAAGGAGCTGGGTCAGGCACCAAAGCCAGTAAGTATCATCAAATTTCCTCACGTTCCATTATATA
The DNA here is from genome assembly GCF_054131305.1 of Coturnix japonica. Classification (NCBI taxonomy): domain Eukaryota; kingdom Metazoa; phylum Chordata; class Aves; order Galliformes; family Phasianidae; genus Coturnix; species Coturnix japonica. The sequence continues at coordinate 26,182,582 of NC_140668.1, forward strand.
GAAATCAAGGCATAACAATTTTTAATGAACATCAGAGAACTGTGTCAGCATTGTTCTTAGGAGAACTACAGATTTGTTCAGTTTAGATATGTTCTAATTTAAAGATTTCCACAATAGGGAATTAAAAAGACCTGAATTATAATTCCTTTAGTGGCAGATCACTTGATAACACTGCCATCTCCAGCAGTTCTATATTAAAATGCACGGTTGTGCAGACAAATACTTTTTGAAGGAAAAGTGTTTAACATTATCATTTAACTTTGTCTAATTAGCTGAATACTGTATTTTTTTTCTCACCCTGAAGCTCCTAAAAAGCCGATCTAATTTCACAATGAACACTTTGTGCCATTATATTTGGATATATTTGCATTTGCCAACTCTTGTGCAATCACCGTTCATCCCTCTGCATTCATCCCTTGTTTCTCTTTCCTTGGGAATGATTCTCTACCTTCTGTTCAGATAAGCTCATTAAAAAACCTGTTCTGCTGATTCAAACAAACAAACAAAGTTGGAAAAGTTTCTCAGTGGATATTTTTCTCAAAGGGGAGGATGTTTTGCTTCCTCAACCATCTTCCGTCTCCTCTATCCTTAGCAGCACTGAAATTCAGTTCCAGAGGAGATTCCACACTCACTGTGTGCTGAACCACAGAATCACACAGAATGGGAGTGTTGGGAGGGACCTCTGAAAATCACCCAGTCCAGTCCCCAAGGTCAGCTGGAGCAGGGTGTCCAGTTGAATTTTGAATATCTCCATGGACAGAGACTCCAAATCCTCTCTGAACTTGCTGATGTGAGCCTATGCCAGCCAGCACTCAGCTGACAGAAGTCAAGCCTACAGGCAGCCCAGAGAGGCCTCCCAGAGGATGCCTGTCCACAGCTTACCTCACTAATGGTGCTGAGTAGACTGTCAGAGTAATGGCAACCTTCACCTGATAACATACCCTAATTGCTTCAAAACCAGGGGAGCTGATTTTAGCAGTACTGGCAATACTGCTCTACATCTCTGTAAATACAAATGCATTGATGTGCACAACTGGGAATGCCCAAGATGAAATACTAATCCATCTGACTGATCATGACAGCTATCAAGCATTTCACAGCTTAGGAGAATAAAAACGTTACATAGTAAAAGGTGACACTGCCTCAGCCTTCCTTGGACTGTACTGCTGCACAGGGAGAGCAGCTCCCAGCCTGAGAAAGGGGCCCTTTGGCACCTACCAACAGCTCGAGACATGTCAGCATACATTTTAGACAAACATTTCTTCGAAGCCATGCAATTGTTGTTTCCTCCATTTTCATTTTCCATTTGCTTGCTCAACCTCTGCAGCCCTTTTGTTGCCTGGTAATAGGTGAGATAGGCAAATACGGGCTCTGGGTGCTGGAACGAAAGGGCCTTTCATGTTGTCGGCGCTGCAGAATGAGCAAGTGGTGTAAGCCGCCTTTGCAGTTTACATACTGTAGTGGCCTGCTATAGAAACTATGTAATTTGGTTTGCTTTGTTATTTGATAAACGGCAAGGGAAGCTTTGTAGCATGTTGACTGACTCTACTTGTAAGGTCATAGGCCAGTGCTGGAGTGAGAGGACACAGCCTTCTGCATGGTCCCAGAATGCCTCCAGATTGCCTAGGAGAAAGCAGGCTTTATTAGAGCTACAAAGACCCCGCCATGAAGAGCAGCCGCTCCTAATCAGGAGAAAATATTGAAGGAGGCTTCGACAAAAAGGTACCAAGTAGTCTTAATGTGAATAATGCACCGTAAAGAACTATGAGTCTTATAAATGATGCTGCGTGCTTAGAAATCCACACTGTAGCCCACCATGGAGTGCCATTTTTTTAAATTCAGTCCCATACACTTTTTCACCCTGGACAGCCCATTTCAAAAGATCTGTAAAACTGAGTCTTTCAAGTGGATTTTCTCAAATACAAATGAGTGAAAGACATGTCCACTTTACTAGACTACTGCTTGTGACAACACCCACGTAGAAATGAATAAACAGTATGGAGAGGATGCAAGTCAGACTGTTCTCATCAGTTTTTACCTCCAGGAGCCATCTGTGACACAACAGCACATGTTTGTTAACAGGAAACTATGCCCAGCAGTGGCCCTGAACAAGGAGGACTTCTGGACCCCAATTAGTGGAAACATGTGGAGATGGAAGAGAAAAGGAATTCAGTCAACAATTACCATCCCTGCTACATCCTCCCCCTGCTCCTGCTCCCCTAACACTTGTGGCATCACAGACCAGGATCCTCCTCTTCATGGTGTTTCAGCTACCAAAGGGGAGCTTGTATGAGCTATCTGCACTGCTAACAATTACAGTATGTGCTACCGTACTTTACAGACAGCAATTTTTTTCCCTCTGGAAATATCCAGCTTGCTATATTTCAAGGCTCTATATTTCAAATGTGCAGGTACATCTGTCTTACCACTGAGAAATCGCTGACAGAAGCAAGGACCTGACCCTGAAGATTGTCTTTGGACATATCAAGTGAATGGGAGCAGCTACTGTGTAGGAGAAACCTGGCTCTTGACTGTGGAGTACACATAGCAAAAATTCATTATATTCAACACATCCTGATATGCAATTAAGAACATGAAATGAGTTCAGGTTATTGGCTTGCACCATCTTCCCAAGCAGTGCAAACCCAGACTTGCTCTGTAAAGAAGGTGTGGGAAATTTCCAGAGACAGTGAAGGTACTGGATGCCCTGGCCCAGCTGGGAGACACTGGCCATGCACAGCTCCAGCTCCAGGAGTGGGCTCAGTGCTTGACATGAATCTATTGCCAAATAACCGATTAAAAGTTAAAGCTGGTATTTACACCTACCATTTTCATAGTAGACACAAAGCAGGTGACGTTCAAGACCAACTGAAATAGCTCCTCTGAATTATTCTGCTTGTTTCTTATTTATTTTACGTTATTCTGAAAGTTAGTTCCATTTTCTGAGTCGGGGAAAAGCACTAAGAGGAAATACCTTGCTAGTCATTTGGTCAGAGCTTGACAACAGACAGTCTTGCAAAAAAAAAATAATAAAAATCACTTCTGCATTACTTTTAAAACCAAAACAAGGACTGAGTAAGCCTAGGGAAACTCACCTGGAAGCAAGATGTTACAAAGGGGGCAATGAAGTTTGACAGGCAAGGGATGAGACTTAATTAAAGCTAGAGAGGGGAAGAAGGGAAGAAATTAAATGCTATTTGGGAACACACAAAACATAAATAACTCAAAATATGAAATATTCATTATTTGTAGCTGTGAGAGGTTGCTTGGGAATATTTTATTGCTCTTCCTCCGTCCCCAGTGTTTTTTTCTGGGAAGGGAAAAAAAGTGGAGTACTTCAAAGGACGTGGAAAGCAGGATAACTGGGGGGTTAATTCATGTACTTTCTGGTCTTTCTTTCATTCTCTAACTCATCCCATCTGAGCCTTGGATCTTATTCTGGTTGGAAAGCCAAAGCATGTACATTTGGAAGTAATGGGAATATTCTCACTCCAAGTGATGGCTAACTATCATTATTAGGGCTCTGGATCCGGGCAATGCAGGGCTTTTCTCTGGCTTTGAAAACTTCCCTGTTCTGGGCAGCAGGAGGTGAGGCATTACCATTAGGAGGTGAGGATGTATCCTTCTACCTCTTCAGGGGCCAGGCTGCTCACATCAGAGCTGCAGCTGCAATGTGCTTTGAAAAGGTGCAGTATATATGCATATAAGTGCTCCTTTAGTTACTATGGAAGAGGGATTCAGCCTATTCCTAGCCTCTTTGAGGTGTCAAGCTTACTGAATTATTGAGCTTTTCTGCTCCTTTGAGCATGCTTTCAAAATAGGTACTATCTAGTCTTCAAGTATATGGATTCTCTATATTGAGCAACAGTTCTTGCAGTATCTGAGTTCTGCTGATTAAGACACCACTATCTTCCCTTTAATCATTACCATAAAAATCACAAACTTTCTGAAAAATATAAATTATTTCTAGATTTTATTCCTTTTTCTCTGATGTTAACTTTGTCACATCTTTTGTATGTTCTTTTTCCCTCCCCATCCAAGAAAACCATGCAAGCCTCACATTTCTGTCTGCGGTTTTAAAACGAAATCTTTAAGCTGGGGTAAAAAAAAAAAGTTCCAGTTATCACAACACGCAGAGTAATTAACAGATGGCCAGGCCTTTATCTGCAAAATACATTACAAATATTCTGCCTCCACTGCAGTATCCACCTCAGCAAACAGTACTACTTTCATGTCGTGGGGAAGGGTTAAAGCCATGGAGGGATGTGGGTAGTGCTGAGCAGTGCAGTAGCTGACTCCTGGCAGTGAACCCAGTGATGCTTTGTGGAGCTCAGCCCAATGCAAATTCATACCTCAAGCCATCATACTGCTGAAGTGTTTAACATTTCTATAAAATACTGTAATTATTACTGCTAACCTGATTATTTACTAAAAACAACCCTTCTTTAAAGCTCTCCTTCCCTTGAGAACACCAAACACACTTATGCGACCACAACTTCAAGTTAGATAAAGAACTGCAAATGCCGGCTTTCCAAGGAGAATGCTGCACAGACCTAGAGCAATGAGGGAGCTACATTAACAAAATAAGGACAAAAAAGAACAGCTTCAAGCAACACTGGTTTCACAAAACATATTCAAGAGACTCCATCCCTCCTTGAACCTCCTAAAGAATTCAAAAATCCATTTGAAAAAGACAGTTCTCCTTATTACACCGATAACAAACTCATGCTTTTGGTAAGGGCTGCTGTGCCAGGAAGGTCTCCAGCCAAAGACCTGAGGAATTAGGTGGTGCCATAGCAGCTTCTCTAAGTACTCACAGCTTCAGGCAGAAGAAAAGATACATCTAAAGATACTGAAGGAGAATGAATTTATGAAAGTTGCCTGCCAGGAAAGTCAGAGCAGTGGCAATGGCAGGGCTGCAGAGACAGAAAATGCACATTTAGGCACAGGGAGGTGCTTGGGCTCAGCACCACGGAGCGTGGACAAATTGGGGCCTTTAGATATTCACTCAGGTCCCAAAACAAATCAACACCAGCAACTCCAGTCCAAAGGGAAGAAAAGTACTCCTCACTCCACAAGGCTACTTACAGATCGCATTTGGGAAGCTCCTCCGCCATGGCCAGGAGCAGGGGCCATCTTGGTGAGAGCTGTGGACTCAGTGGCTGCCCCAACCTCTTCTCCAACAACAAACCCAAAGCCTTCCTTCTGCAGCCCAAAGGAAGGGCAATGAGTGGAATGATCCTGCTGGGAGTGGTTTGTGCCATCTGACGGCAAAGCTTGTTGCACAGCAAGCATCTCTAAGCTAGGCAGTGTGGGCCATGGCCTGGTGTTCAAACCAGAAAATAACTTGAGAAGATAAGTAAGGAATTAGTTCTGGATTAAGGTAGGATGTGAATTCAATTTGCTATGATGCTGCAAAGCAACTGAAGTAAGCTCAGCCAGACAAAAAGTGCATTTCCAGTGCCTGGGCCCTGGCTGAGGTGGTGTGAGGTGATGGGTGCCTGCGCCCTGTGATGCTCACTTCTGCCTCTGGATGCTCCTCGTCTGCTCTGTCAAAGCCATCGATGTAGGAAAATACTAAGTGTTTAATTTAAGCCAGATAATCCTGACAAAATACAATGGAGGATCACGCACGGTTGTGCCAGGAGGCACGACAGACAGCAGCCTTCAGGAAGGTCAGCATCCATGCTGGGGCAGTCCCTGAGTATCCCCACTCAGGCTCTGCTGTGCCCTGAGTATCACAGCTTGGCTCTTGTTCCTGGCCAGTTCTACACAGGTCTTTATGTGGAGCTGGCCATGTAAGTACCCTTAAGTGATCCTTTGAAACACAGATAAACAACTTTTGCAGGAAAAAGAAATAGGGTAATATAAGACAGAACATGAATGCTGCTTGTGTTATTTTGTATGTAGAACACTAGGCTGGTATTGAACAATTATGCAAACTTTCTGAGAGAACTGGCCGTAAACTAGTTCTTTTAAGAGGTGTCAATACCACAGCTGAATAAAATCTTTACACATTATATTGATCTGTATCTATCACATCTTGATCAAAGCTTCCTGCCTTCTGTTAAGGTATTAATGATTTTCTAAGCAAAATCAAACATGGCTACTTCAACTGTCTGAACAAGTTAGATGAAGCCTCTTTAATTGCTGACTTTGATGCATCTTTTCTTGCATACCAATTTCAGCTAGGAAAGACAGCATGCAAGCATTAAGTTATCAAAAAGGTGGTAGCAGAGCCATCTTGCTAAAAGCATCTCACCCATTCTTGCCTAAGCCTCAGTTTTAGGACCCTTAGGTTCAGATAGCCACAGAACAAGAGGGCTTGCCTCATAACTGACTCTTTGAGGACCCAATAAATAATAAGATCCCAGCTATAGCTGCAATATTGCTAATGAGAGATTGCCTGCTGCTATCTGGCAATTTGTTAGACAAAGGTTTGGATAAACAGTGGAAAAAACACCACCTGTAAAGTTAGGAGATACTCAAAAAACTGGAAAAAAAAAAAGCCCATCAAACTTAACATCAGAAAAACATTCCCACGGCTGTCATTCTGAAGACTCTAGCTCATCAGATTTAAGCATCCCCTTCACATCTAAAAATACTAAAAACTCCAGTATTATTATTACAAAAGCTGCGTGAGTGTTCAGTCATCAAGCTCTGTTATGTATTCTGTAACTAAATTATCCCTGGTCACTAAGGAGTAGAAGCATATGACAAATCTGCATGTCTACTGCTGATATGCTTCTGTCATCTGTGTCAGAGTTTTTAAAAGTTCACAGGTGCAATACAAAAATTCACTTTTGCACAATCACACTATTATTGGCTGCTTCCACCTTGTCACCTTTTGCTCAGATGAATGATATAATATTATATATATAAATATATATATAAGAAAATATAGGAATGAAATCCAAGCTTAAATATAGAGGAAAAAAGGTTTGGAATGGCACTTGCTTGCACCCAGATTTCCTTGTGCCTCAGCCCTTGGTAGGATCTCTCTGGCATGGTTTCATCTTTGTCTCTTTAAAATTCCTTATCAGGAGGCTTGTTCTTCTTGTGTCTGTCCTTGTAACATGATAAAAAGGAAAAATTAAAGAGAATGGGATTCCCACAGTAATATATTTGTATTGCTGTTGTTAAACTTGTGGCAAGAACTTATAACTTGACCACAGAAAGGTCTGTACTTGGAGTAAACCTGGGTTTGTCCCTTTGGGGCAATTTCATAAAACACCAAATTAAGAAACATCAGCTGGGTTCTTAAATTACATGAAGTAAATAAGATACATCAGTAGTTTCAAGTACTCATCTGTAATCAAATAATCTGTATTTAAAACCTGACATTTGGCAAGGGGTTAATTCCTTCTGCAGATCTGTTCTGTACACATTTTTTGAATTTTTAATAAAAGACAGATTGCCTCATAATATAGTAGAGCACAATTATTTTACTGTGGCATGAATGTTCTAGCCTGTGCCTAAACATGTTTTGTTTTTCTATGTTTGTTGTTGTTCACTTTGTAGAATACACCGTAAGTACTCTTGGAAATTCCTTTGCCAATTTTACAATGTGACTTGCAAATTTTATCCCTGACATGTTTGCTTAATTTCTGGACGACTGCCATTGTATGCACAAATGTAAGCCTCGTGTTTTGAAGTGCTGTGCCCCTTAACCACGACTAGTTCCTATTGCTTTCAACAGTTATTCACACATGGCTGTAAAGGTCCTGTGCTCTGTACAGGACAGGACCATTGGGTCGTATATGCATCTCAAAGAACTGAACACCTAAGCTATCACCTGATTCTCATAGGTTCTGCTTGTGAACTTTGTGGTTATAGTTTCAGTAAACATAAGTATGTTTGGAGAAGTTCAAATGCACGTACAATTACAACGCTACCCTTCCTGTGCTGTTGTATAATGGTAACGGTAATGGTCTCAATGAACTCAAGTTTCCTTCAGTTCTGCCAGTCCCTGCTTCCATCTGTCAGGCTGCAGGACAGCACAGCTGTTTCTACAGTTTGAATATAGTGGAATGCACATTCTAAGGCAAGTAACACTGCCCACCTGAATGTCTGAGTGCACTCTAAACACATGCATCCTTAATTTTCTTACCTTAAGCTGTCCTGCGCCATTGCTGGCACTGCATGTGGTACTATCTATCTGCCTCTATTTCCATAGCACTGACAGAGATAATGCTCATCAACACAGCCAGCCCAGCCCTGACAAGGATGAAGAACTTCAGTAGCAATGTGGACATTTGCTCAAACTGTGCTTTAACCAGCCTGATGCAGAGCTGCCTTTCTAGTCTTAGGCTCATAGGGCTGGAGACAGAGACCATTGCCAAGGCAGATGTGTGTTTATACAAAGAAAAGTAACAAATGTAAGCTGGAGGATGTTTCAGCCCCTTGCACAGGGGATTTAGTCCATGGAGAATGGTGGAGGAAGGCCTGGTATGAGAACTAACCCTGCCTTGAGTTAGTTCTCAGGCAGGTGAAATCTGATTTAGGAAACTTGCCCATATGATGGGAGACAGCTTTAATTCAAGCCAATTGTGCATTTGGCTTGCTCAGGGAACACCTGCATAGGGTCACTGAGGACCCCATGTAGTTCCCCACACACAGGGATGTGCTGGCTGCAGGACAGACACAAAACAAAATCATTCCCAGGGCCTTGGACTATAAAATCTCCTGTTTTCTTCAGCCACACTGTTGTACTCATTAGAACCAGTATGTGAAAATGTTAGAATGAATCCTTATAATATTTATTACCAACTGTAGAACATGTCCTGCCTCAAGTAACAAACACAGGAGTTCTTTCAAAGAGAACTAAACAAGATACCTTTCTGTATACTACAGACCAAATTATGTCCCTCTCTGAAGGATACACAAGTCTCTCTGGGAGGAATGAATACATATTTTTTTGTTTTAAAACGCTTTACTATCCTGCTGTATAATCAGAGATTTCAGAACCTTCATTGTCAGCGTGAAACAATCTTTTGTATATACTTCAGCCATTGCTACTACCATGCAAGAGGTAAACTACTTTGGATTTGTACTTCACTTTGTGCTGTAATGGTATTAGTTTTGCCTTAACAACAAAAGTATTTACCATCTCCAAGTCTGAATGAATGCTTTAATTGTTCTTTGAGTTGAGGAGAGGTGCTACATTTGAGGTTGGGAAATATTTCTACTGCAAACATCAGACTAAAGAGCACAAATTCAGCCTTCATTTTTCTCCATAGCGATCATCGCGTACAACTTCTGACACAAAAGCGAGTCAGTACATAATACAGCAGCAACAAAACATCTCAATAAAAAGATATTTTATTTAGTGAATGTTTCAGTTGCCTCAACAAACAAAAGATTTGCTGCTATGCCCATGAATGGCTGCTTCAGTTGCAAGGTATAAGCTATGTGTAAGTCTCACAACATAAGTGCTGCCCTTGAACTGAACTGCCCTGAAACAGGAGGGTCATAAAGCACCATCCTGATAAACTGATTTATGTCAGACTGAAAACCAGCAAGACTTCAGTTTCAGCTTCAAATGTATGTGGATATGTATGCTATGGAGTGGAACTAACAAAAAATAGTGCACCTCTGAAACAAAACCTAGCATGCCTTGTCTTTCTTTTTTTTCCTCCCTGTATAAAGGAGTTAGGATATTCATTAGGCCCTTTACTTTAATTACATATTGCTCTGTGCAATCATACATACAGCTCACTCCTAAAAGATCACATGTACAAATAGTTCATTCTCTTTTGTACAGATGTATGTATTAAAAACTCAGCAATAGCCAGATAGCAAATAGTAGACCTGCTCTCAAGGTGTATTTTCCAGTCCAATAAAGGTACACACAATTCCCAGTTACACTCAGTCTAACCAGTGCAACCATCTCAGGGCTGTGTGTGACCAAAAGGCACTAAAATTCCAACCTGAAGCCCTCGGTTTAGTTCTTCACCTGCCAGATAGTGAGGCACTCTTAAAAAATGGTGATTTGGGGCTTAAAATCCCATTCATGTTGGGGACCCAGCAATTAATTTTTCTTTTACTTTTTTGTTTGTTTGTTTAAATTGCTAAATTAATGCATTAGGTAATTAAAACACTTTTTAAAAAGTCTGATTTGCCTTTTTTTCAGCTATAGGTCAAAGTCACAGTAAGGTTTTTGCTATTAAAGAATCTCCCTAGGCATGCTGCTCTGTCACAGATCTTTACTCAAAATCATTTATTTAACATCTGTTCCGCAATCATTTCTTAAAGATTTACTTCCTTTAAACACAACTGGGACACTTGATCCTCCCTTGTTTCAATCTGCAATATCCTTAAAAATAACAGTAGAAGACGTTGTGAATACAAAACCGAAGCTGACACCAATAAATTTCAGTGACTCATTTCTCTTGCATTATTCCTGCTTGGCTGGTTTCTAGGAGGAGATGAACTATAGAGACACTCAGAGGCAATTTAGTGGTATTACAGAAAGACCCATTCATTTTGGATTGCAAAGATCCTCTCAAAGCTACCGGAAAACTACTTTCTAACTAATTCCGTGTAAAAGGATGAACAGATTTACCAGGTGCTAGAAGATCTAATGTCAGGTTATGAGGTTGTTGCCATGGACCTGTCCTCTTTTTTCCACCTGGAAATTTTGCTTGGGCTGAATTTAAGGATTCTGGGTATTGTTCCAAGACTTCTGGCAATGCAGCCAGAGCAGAAACCACTGCCAAGCTGCTGGTCATCCAGAACTGCAAACCAAAGGTCTCCTGAGCATGTACAGATCAACCCCATAGAACCCATCAGCTCTGCAGGACACGTGCTGTAGTTCTCATGTACCATAAGTTTGCTGCAAATATTTGGACCATCTGTCCAACTCAGGAGCATGTATGTCAGACCAGAAAATCCTTGCTAAGAAAAAAGTTTTTCAGGTTAGAACTGTGCAACTGAGAAAATGTAAATTGATGATCTGATGCCAAACATACATTGCAGCAACATGTAGGATAAGGAGCTTGCAAATATGACCTTAGAGAATTGAAAAACATGGGTGTGAAAAAGGAATCCATAATCATTTGTTCCTTGTTAATTATTTTTAAGCCACTCATTACTCAACCCACTGACAGCTTTGAAAGTCCATATCCTGTTGATGAAGTTCAGTTTGATTTCAAAATTAGATTTAAAATGCAGTTTACATGGGGCTGAAATGTTAATAATTATTGTGGTGTAAAAGATTTTCATTGAGAGAGGTTGTAGCAAGCCATTGCAAGCCCTTGTGCTGGATACATTTGTCACAGCAAGTGCCTGGGGTCTACTCCCAAAGGGCTGACTTGGCTTCTCCAGCTGCTTCCAGGTCACCACTGTGCCAGCCCATTACTGCACTTCAAATGGGGCTGCCTTGGATTGAACTAGTGCGGTCCCTATAATTCGTGTCAAGTATCAAGGAGGGAGAGGGGGAGGGAAATACAAATATCATAAATGAAAGAAAGATAATAGTCCTTTTCTCAGTCCTGTAATTTCATTCAAAGAGTCATAAGAGGTGAAAATTGCATTAATTACCTAAAGATATGCACATAATATTTACTAAAGAGGTGGTCTTTAAATTTATGGCAGATGTATCAGCTTATAGGTTTGTCGTTGTTTTTGCCCAGCAGTACGAATGAATCACAGAATCACAGAACTGTAGGGGTTGGAAGGGTCCTCTAGAGATCACTGAGTCTAACCCCTAAAATGAAAAGCAACTCAGCAAAATTCATGGTGACACACTGCTGTGAGAACAGCACAAGTGGGTGGAAAACCCACCATGACCAGAGTAAGGAATTAATCTTGGTCCTTCCTCAACCACAGCCCAGCCACACAGCTCCAGCCAAGTTAAAGTGCTTGAGAAGGGAAATGAGACTCCTTGGATAATGAAAGAAGTCTTGTGGGATGCTGCATATCTCACTGAAATATGTCTTTGCTGGTGGTAGTGTGGATGCTGCAAGAGGGCTCTGCCTCCCCCAGCAGCACCTACCCCAAGCCTTGCTGCTGTGTTGCCTTACTAAGAAAAAGCAGTTCCAGATCCTAACAGTATGATGCCTGTGTCTGCAACTGAAAACATCTCAACATCTCAGATGCTATCACGTCCAGATGGAATCCTGCTTGCAGCAACTCCCAGCTTCCTGAGATCTCTAGGTGGGCGGGCTGTTATCCTGTGCTATCTCCTGGAGTCACTGTTTGCCAGACATCAAATGATAACAAAGCAGGGAAAGGCCAGCCTAGTGTCCTGCTCACTACTGGGAACCCACTAGCAGGAGCCCTGATGAACTCCATCATGGAAAGATGGGAGAACTGCATCCCAAGGGCTGTGCATGGAATAAACTACATACAATCTGGAATTACTTTTGGTTGCTCAGGACCCAAAGGGCAATCACTTTTTTTGCTGGATCATAAGTGAAGGTCTCTTTGTTTGAGTATATTTTTCTCCTATTTATGAGTATCCTAAACTCGCACTGAGAACATTTCTCAAAACAGTAAATACGACAGCAAAGATTCCCTCACACACGGAAATCTACATTTTGACTTAATGCAAATATGTCACCCTTTTTTTTTTTTGCTGGAAAAAGACTGTTTCAAATATTTGTCAGTGCAATGGGAATGGTCTCCAGCTCTATTTTCACTGCCTCTCCCCAGGGTCTGTAACTTCTGTCTCCCATGGAGACTCGAGCATGACCCCCCCGACATGCTTCCTGCTCACTCTCTCTTCGTTTCTCAAATGTGTATTCTGGCAGGAGCACCACCTCAAGGTCTGTGCAGCACTGGGTATTCCCCCAGCTTCCACAACAGTCCAGATCCCATGTAGCTGATGGCAGAGAGGGGAGTGCTGATGGAATCAGCTGAATTTCCTTAATATTTTATTTGAGTGCTTCGAGGTTACTGCTTCTGTTTCAGACCCAGTGTGTCCAAACACGTATCTGTTGTTCCATAATTATGTCTAATGTAACTATAACATCTATAACGCCTCTAACTAATAGGAGATACTAAATCTCCTTAAATAGGTTGCTTCACTTTTGTTCAGACACTATCATGACTGCACCACCACTACGAATATGAGCACTTTACAATCATTAATGGATTAATCTTCACAGCACTATGGTAGAGATGGAAGACAAAAGCACAGAGATAAAGCAAGTAGTTATTTAAGCTGGAGACACAGCAAAAAGAAAAAGGAAAAAAAAACCTCAGAATACCAGAATCCCTTCCTGTATGTCCTCATGATGGGATTGCAGCCCAAGGTTTTTAAGTTGCCTTTTTTTTTCCTCCAAGTTTTTTTTCGTAGCTTTTTACACATAAGAAATGAAAACCTTAACTCTTATACATTTTAAATTGCACAGAATACCAAACTTCCACAGAAAATCACATCACAATCCAAACCGAACTGTTTCAGTCTGCAGTTTCCATGTAACAGTTTTGAATTGCTCTGCTTTTGACAACACTTCCGACAACATTCAGATATCAAAGCTAAATATGACTTTGTGAAGACTTTCTTTTAAAAAAGAGCAGCTTCTTCAATAATAATAAACTTTTCAAATAGCCTCACCACCTATAGGCAAGAAGTTATTTGCTATTTCATTGACTTAAAGATAACAAAAGTCTTGCAAGCTTTGGATCCGATAGAAGTCCACGTTGTGGAATCACAGAACATCCTGAGTTGGAAGAAACCCATAAGGATCATAGAATCATAGAAGGGGCAGGGTTGAAAAGGACCTCAGAGTTCATCTAGTTTCAACACCCCTGCTATGTGCAGAGTTGCCAACCATCAGACCAGGCTGCCCAGAGCCACATCCAGCCTGGAGCATGGAGTCCAACTTGCTCCACACAAGACCACTCAATTTCCTCAGAAATCCCTGCATGCAGTAGTTGAGCTTCTGCATGTTTTTGTTTGTGAATGGGGATGGGAACCTGGATTTTCAGAACAGCTCATTTCCACTGGTTACTGGGCTAAACTGACCAGCTTATTCATGCCTGACTACCATGAGAGTATGTCCACACATACACACTTCTACCTGTGAGAACACAGACAAGTTAATGCTGCCTGTGTGCTGCTTTTTGTTCCCACTCAGGCGAAAGAAAGAAATGGAATTTATTTATCTTAAAGCTATCGAGAAAAATAACCTCTGCTGGATGAGCTCTAGATTTCCAGTTCCTCCGCACTCCTCTATGCACTGCTGTATATAGATGCTTCATTCTTCAATGAGAAAGCCAGAAAATTAAAATCAATAACTTAATTATGTCTACAGTGCTTTTCTGTGCACTTGAGCTTTCCCAGTCTTAATGTCTTACTATAACTTAAAAATCACTGCTTGGCTTTTCCAAAATAGCCCATTTCTATTCCTTTCATACAGAGGTTAGAAATATAGAAGTGTATATTCTATCTTTTTTATCATGTAGATTCTGAAAGGATTAAAGCAGATCTGTTTTCTTTCACAAAGAAATGTCCAACTGAAGGAAATACAAACAACTATTTTTATGGTATCTTCTACAGATGGTAAAAAAATAATATTTAAAACAATGGAGCAATTATCGGGAACCTTTTACATTCATATTCTCATTTTCTGACAACAAGAATTCTTCCCGCACGGTTCCTCTTGTTTAGTGCATATACAAAAAATAAATAATTGACATTTTGTACTATATGAACTTCATGTATTATTAATTTGATGGAAATGAACACATGATGGAGCACCTTCTTTATCTTTGTGATTGTTTTCGCAGATATGTCAGTAACACTGATATTGCATTGTATGATGTGTCCTAGGGACTGCAACGCTTCAACAAAATACCTCTAGAAATGCATGTGCACCCTCAATGTCATCTAACAAACTCACCTTTCATTACAGTCACCTGCAGTAAATCCAAGCTTACATTTGAAAGGCAAATCTAAAAAGCTACTGAAGGGAAAAAAAATAATGCATTAACGTAGCAATAGAGTCTCAGAGATTACTTTTCCTATAATTCTAATGAGACAATAAAAATAAAAACCCAGGGATTCAGACTTGACGGTAATGTGGAACTTCCTTCACAAGAATATTTGGGGTCTTCATTAAATGATATACTGTGTGCTATTTCTATCTCATCTAAAATTCTGGCATCTCCTGACAGTGTGATCCTCCCAGTGATATGCACATGAGTAATCACTCATTTACATTAATGGGATTATGGGTGTTTTGTATCTAGGAGAGAATACTTCTTTTTCCATTCTTTTCCCTCTCTAAAGAGCTCACATAGTGCTCACTATGCACTTGGCAACTGAGATGTATTAAGGTTTTTCCCTAAACAGGAATTAGGTCTCCCCTGTACAGCATGTCATACTTGCCTGAAAGCGAGAATGCTGCCTACTAAGCAACAGACACCCTAATTAAAGTTGCCCAGCATAATATCAGCCCATTAGTATAAACTAAAGACCAAAGAGAATAATGGAGGTGGTATTAGGATACCACAAAACATAACCTAAGGTCAAACAAAGATTAGTTTGCTTTGGGTAATTTCTTTAAATTTATACATTTTAAACCAATTTCCAAAGCTAAATATAGACAGAACAACGCATGTCAGTTTTCAAGCACCTGCCAAAACAAAAATGATAACAAATAAAGAGCAATAAAATAATTGTCAATCAGATGCTCTTGCACGAACATTTTGCAATAATGAGATATAATAAATATTCATCAACGCATAATCCATAAAGGCACATAGGAGCATATTTTCTGCCTGCATGTAACATATTGTGCTGAACAGTTACAGCTGATCATGGAATAGCAGCAGTCTTACAATGCTTTCTTGCACATTACAATTCCTTTATCCTTGCACAGTCTGGAAAATTGGAACCCTTAGAAACTGTGGGAGAAGGAAGGAATAAAGATTGAGCATGTTGCGAACGCCAGGCGTTCCCTCAAGAGGACAGGCCAAGCTCTGAAATCAATCGACCTTGCAATTGCCGTGTACAAAGTTTATGTTTAATCGATAATCAAATATTTAAAAGTGTTGTTTTTTTTTTAAATAAATATATTCTTGGTTGACTGTTTTGGGTTGAACCACATGAAAATACTCCAGGAACAGAGAAATGCTAGCGGTAATGCTGCTGAATGACTGCCTATTAAAATGAGCCTGCTTTCAAAATAATAGCAATAATGCTAATGAAACCGAGATCCTGACAGCTAGCCAAGCAAAACAAATTATCCAGACTTGTTAAAAACACTCGCATGGCACCCTAACAAACAGGAGTATGTTTCAAAACACAGGGAAACCCCCCTCAACAGTAGATAAAGGAACCAGCTTGCAGAGCGTGGTTGGTTTCACCAGATCCTCCATGGTACTTGAAATGTTTTGTACACACCTATCATATAGTTCTTTGAGGTGTTTACTGCTGGATTTGGGGAAACAAGCACTGGGTGACCTGTGTCTTGTTAATGTAGAGCATGGGTGCTGTTGTGCTCAGGGCCCTGGAGGACCTCTCCACAGGCTCTACCAATGGCCCACACCATCTGCAAGGAGGAGAAAGGTGTTCATGGCATAGGCTTGTGGTCTAAATTTGTTCTGCATTTCTCCTACAACAATCACACCCAAAGACCAAATGTAAGGGAACTCATCCATGAGGATGTATTCAAAACCCAAAAGGCAGCAGATAATCCCACTGCTTGCTGCAGGGTGCGCCCCATGGGCATTGCTGTGCAGCTGAAGGTGGGCCAGCATATGGATGTCATACAGATACCAGTGCTCCAGCCCCCATGTGCTGTGCAAGGCTTCTGTTATCACACTTGGCAGTGGGATTCAAAAGAAGGCTTTAAAGGCTTGAAATGGAGATGACAGAGTATCTATAACAGCACCCATTACATGGATTAATCCCTTTTCTCCATGTGATTAAATGCACTCTGCTGGAGAGCATGGAAAGAATGACTTATCTGTACCACAGATGGGAACAGGATCTTGGAAAAGATGGGCTAGACCTCTTATTATGGATCATGATCTTTCTAATCTTACATCATTACATAGCAAGATGAGCAGGAGCTGCTAAAATAAATATGCATCAGGCAATAAATGTACTATTCAAGCTTGTCTGTAAGGATAAATTGGAAATGGTAAGATTAAAACCCAAAAGATGGCCAATAAGTATAAAGGGAAGCTCTCTGGACATATCTCACTGCCCTTTCTATAGATACCTCTTCCAGTGGTATTGTAAAGCACAGAGCCCACACTGTTGTCTGCTGCTGTGGGGAGCATTCATGGGACACTTTTCTCTAAGCAGAGATGCACAAATGGCCAAGGGGACACCGGCACATCTGAGCCCCGGACACCACAAGCCCTGCTCAGTCCCATGGGCTTTCAGCATGTTGTGTTTTGCAGCTGGGCCAGCCCCACTGCCTGCTGGATGTGATCATCTCTCGTGTCAGCCAGGTAGCCCTGGGCCACAGCCCAGTAATTGCCAGGGTTTCCCAAGTGCCAGGATGGAAAAAAGCTCCCATCAAAACTGAGTGGCTCTGCCAAGTTCAAAAGGTGAAATAAATGAATCTTTACACATTATAAGAACAAAATCAACATTCTTCTGTGGCATAAAGTGCCTGAAAAACTAGCAAGTAAAAGCAGGTGTGATGTGCTCCCTGTCAGCTAACGACACTGATAAGCTTGCCATGGCTGGTTCTGCTTCATTTCAAATAGACTGCTGGAAAAAAGGGGGAAAAGCCAGAGCAGAAATAATTGCTGGAGCTTCGAGTTAGCTGAGAGAGCCTGCAGGCTAAGATCAACGCGACTGATTTCATCCTCTTCCTTTTATTTCTATAACCTTAAACGTTCTGCTATTATAAAAGTCATCATGTCAGCTTTCCCCCAAGCCTTAGCAGCGGCCTATTTTAAAATTGTATCAATTGGTAAAGCTCTTGGCTGGAGTATTTTCATCTTGATTTATGGTTTTCGAGCTTTAAAGATGAAGGAAAACTCCATTGACCCGATTCAAGCATGTATGCACACTGTCGCCTGCATATGTTTATAATCAGGTGCTACAGAACCAAGACATGCTTAGAAAAGCTTTAAAATTACAGAGAAAGAAGCAAATTGCACATGAACACAGCTTATCCCATATTTGTCTCCAAGTAAGAAAAAAAACCAACACAACAAAGAAACAACACAGAACACCTATTTTGATTCTAAATGTTCTTCCTCTGCTTAATATCAGGGATTTAGGACTTCCTGAGGCCATTGATAAGGGAAGGTTTTTAGAATTAAGAAACTCGTAAATCAGTGTAACAAATGTGGACACATAGTGCTGTGGCCTTGTCCTTGCTTCCAGATCAATGTAACTGATAAAAGAAATCTGGGATAGTGAGGACGGGGGCAAAGGGACTCTTTTTTTTTATTTTATTATTTTTTTTAAAGCAGGGTCTGATCAAAAGCAAAGCTATAACTTGTATTATTTCAGCAAAGAAGCAGTCAGCCAGCGCCAACGCACATCGCTGCCTTTTAAACACTTGCAGCACGGACCCCAGAGAATGCATTATTAAAATGTTCAAGAGGATCGTATTAGGGTTTCAGAATAAATACTAACTTGCCACAATAATCTTCACACATTTGTCCATGGGGAACGGAGGAATAATGACCCTTTGAATTTGTAATACAAAGGAGAGGCTTTTCTTCTCCCCTCTCCTTGCCAGCAGTGAGGTGGCATTGCACACCAAAGAGCCTGCCGCTAGCGGAAAGGTTAAACTGCTGTGGGAGGGAGGTGGGGAGAAAGAACTTCATCTAGAAAGATGGTGTCTGAAGTGGGAACATCGAGGTAAGGCTCGCTTACATGGCGGGGAAATGCCTACTGCAATGATGAGCTGTGAGCCAGGGCAAGGAGCTCTGGCCTTTGGGTACAGCCAGTTGGTGATGCTCCCAGTGCAATTCAGTACCTCTGAAACACTGCCCTATGCCAAAAAGCACGGGAAGTAGCAGTGAGGTCCTCTAGCTGACACAGTGTTTTGGTGTGAGAGAGAAAGCCCGAGTGACCTCTTCAATAATTTCAAATAAACTATCCATCAAACGCATCGCTCCTTGTGATGCGGGGGGGAGAAAAGCTCAATCCAAGTCAGGGGTAATTCTCTTTGGATTAAGTGAAATTTGGATCATCCCCTAAAAATGATTTCTACCAGCTCAGCAGACAGCAGGTCAGGAAATGCTGCTCTTCCTTTGAGGTGAGTGGGTAGCTGGGGCCCAAAACAACCCCTGCTGCCTGCCTCTGCTCTTTGAGGAACGGCTCAGCACAGCTCACCTTACCCACGGAGACCCTTGATAGATGGCATGTGGAACAATCTGATCTCTCCCTTTTCCCAGGACAGACTTGTTCCTGACAATACGCTTCATATCTGTTATCAAATGAATTAAAACATGCAAATCGGAGAAAGGTCTGCAGAGTTACCCCAGTGCTTTCAAAGAGCCTAAAGTCACAATTTATTGCAACTCGGAGCCTTTTAAAAACAACGACTGCTTTAGCAGAGCTGGGGGGGAAGAGGGGTTGCGCGTGCAGTCAAAGCCGTAAACGCAAGCCTTAGCCTGAAAAAAGGTAATTGTGCTGTGAATGCTGACAGATCTGACAGAAAGTGTCTTCATTGAGAAATTGCATTTTGAAGTTCTTCCCATTCCTTCAGAAATAAATGGACTAAAGCACCAGGGCTGGCTCTGACAGGAAGCGGGGACTCGGGACTTCAAATACAAACATTATGAAAAACAAGCAACATCTGCAAACAGTAAGTACTTATTTATATTTTATGGAGTGTGTGCTTGGGATTTTGACAGGTTTTTAAACAGAGCCTATATTAGGCCCATACAAAGGCGAGAATGTCCCTTTTTAAAAATACATTATGCTGCTGAAAAGGAGTCTAAATCTGCAGCCCAAACCTCAGGTGAGCTCTGACCCCTCCTAACCTGGTCTAACAAAACACACATGTGGTGTTTGCAATGGAACAGTTTACTGCTACTTTCTCAAGGTCAGGACAAGCCAGACACTTGAGGGTTAGTATTCAGCAAGCTTTTCCCTCAGCTGCCAGAGTGGCTTTGAACTTTTCCCTTTTGAACAAATAGGAAACGAAACTGTGAGGAAACAAGTGCTTGGAATCATAGCGAGGAACACATACCAGATAGAGAGGGGAAAAATAAACAAACTATAAACAGACCCTTTTCAAGCAAATAATAATAAAAAAAATAATCCAAAAACCAAAACCAGCCTGACATCTAATTTAAGGGTTTAAAATTATTCCGTGTGTAGTTTTGAAATTTGAACACACAGTCCTTTTCAACATGCTACCCCTTCGGTTTTTTTTCTATAACAAATAATAACCGGTTGGCAGGTATGGTGCACTGTGCACTATAAAATATTTAGTAAGGCAATAACGACTCCCTGGGCAGCATAAGAAAACCACGATTATATTCAGAGAGAAAGCCATGAACAAACAGAGGGGAAAAAAATACAAAGAAAGATAAAGGAAGGCCTTTCATCAGGTCTTCCTGTCCAATAACACACTCAGGCTTGATCCATATGTTTTGAGAAAAATCAAAGTGTCACGACTACCAAAAATGTCAATAGCTCCAGTAAGGAATATTGTCTAACATTTTCTATTACACTGTTGAAGAATTTGCCTCCCAGCGCAATTTGGAAGAAAAGTCTTTTATTTCTAAAACACTAAAAAAACCCGAACAAGGCACGCTTCTGTGCAATGTGTAATACAATAATGCTGTGGGCTTCCAAACTATCCTGGAAACTGATACTCTGATGAAAGTGAGTCCTTCTCCACACCTCTCATATTTTCTGTCCTTTGCACATAGACAGGGCTGCAAGGCACATCCTGGTCAGTTTGATCTAACAGCGCAACGCACCATTCAGCCTGAAACTGGAGAAGGCCAACTTTCATCAGCCTTAATATTTTTATAATCCTGCATAATGATCCCCAGGATTGTCTGACCCTCCTCCACAAGAAAAGGGGGATGGGGGGGGTTGATCCAGGAAGGGGCATTAACTTTGCTCAAATATGTGCATCTTTCCACGTGTTCTTTGCATCTGTGTGCGTAGCTTGCTTTTAAAGACATCCCATTTCTTCCTGTCATCTGTAAACAAGCAATTTATTGCTGTCTTGGCAAAATGCAAACAAAACTTAGCACCTTGCCCTGGGGAAAGCTGCAGCTAACATATGGTTTGTCTGTACCTTGGTGCACAATTTCTTTTGTGTTTGTCTTTTCCAGCACCCTTCAAGTTCCAGAGGGAAAAAACACATCAGGCTGCTCTGTCTTTATCCCGGGGAATCTAAACTAGAATTGAGCACGTTGCAGGCAATCAATACTGCTGTGCAAATTAGCCTTTATGACTGAACCACTGTTTGCTCAGAGGAAGAAAAAAAAATCAGCGCTCCTGATGCCCAGATTGTAGTGCTGCCTGGGCAGTCCAGGGCTCTGCTCACAGGGCTCCCACAGAGCTGCTCAGTGTTGGAAAGACACAGTTCTGAGCTTGTTGCACTGAGCCTGTGCTGTTCCTCTCAAGCAACAGATGAGCAGGAGGTGAAGTGAGGACTTTGGACTGGAGTTGAGAAGAAACCTCCCCCAGGGCCCCAAGGCCAACTAAGCACGAGGTGTCCAGAGGGGATGTGCACTCATCATCCCTAAATATTTTCAAGACCTAAGGAGAAAAATCCCTCAACAACTTCTTTAGAGCACACAGTAACTTGTTTTGAGCAGGACTAGAGACCTCCAGTGGCTCCTTCTAACCTAAGCTATGCCACAAATCTCTCTTTAAAATCAAACTACGGCTGAGTTGCTTCAGTAAGACACACCTTCAGTAAGATGCTCAGTAAAGTGTTTCAGAATCTGGTCTTTGGGGTGCGACTTGTCATTAATTTTTGCCCCATCCCTGGTGGTGTTAATGCCAGGTTGGATGGAGCCCTGGGCAGCCTGACCTGATGCTTGATCTAGTGGTTGGCAACCCTGCTTGCAACAGGGGCTTGGAACTAGGTGATCTTTGAGGTCCCTTCCAACGCGAGCCATTCTGATTCACTGTATTTCCAGCACAATATTTACATCATCTCCCACCCACAAACACCCCTAATACACAACGCTGCATGCAGGAAATCCAGCAAGGCTGCCCTGTCAATATTTGGTCTTACTGTTCAGCTCAAAGTAGTTTGTCTTCCACCTGTGCGTTATTAAATGGGAGTGCTAACACAGTAATGGACATCAGTAGACAATAAACTAAGTCATACTCTTAATAGGAAGGTGTCCAAAAGTGAAAACAAACAGAATTGCCTGCCTAAGCAAATCAAGATGTAGGAGGAAGACACGTTCTAAGAATTTATTTGCTAGTGAATAAACAGTAGAAAATAACCAGAACTGAGATACTTGCAATGAACAAGTTATTCAACACTTGTAACTCCTTTATCTTGTTTGCAAATTATCTGCAAATAGACAGTGAGCCTGTGTATCTATTTGCTATTTAGAATTACTCAGCAAATGAGTCACGTCAGCAAGCTGCTGCCAATGCTTTACTGGTAGGGTGTTTTTTACGCTGTTTCTTTTCTCTCCCACCACCATTACTTTGAGTCTATGCTCTTCACACACAGCAAAAAATAAAAATCAGCATTCATACTGGGCAACCTCCTGACCTAAGCCACGCACTATTTCCCTCTCTCCCATCTGATCCCCATGCTGACATGGCACGCACAGGACAACCATCCACTTCTGGCACCAGTAAGTCATAGTCATGAGTTCTTTCCACACAGAAATGTTTTTGTGCAAAGAGAAGAGTTCAGAATGTTCCCAGAAAGCAAACAAAGATACAGCAAACACCGTCCAACCAACTTGCACCTTCTGCTTACAATAACACTCACAAATAATTTCTTCAAGTATTCACGCACTGCTAAAAATAACCCCTCTTAATTTTCTTCTCTAACAGCGGGCTATATTCTAAATAACATATTTAAAAGGATCACGGAAAGCATGAAATCTCCTTGCTTTGTGCACTGGGTTTAGGGTGCTTGTAGCTCTCAGGTCACCCAAACATCAGATGAGGTGGGGCTGATAATGCTGCACAGCCACCCTCTAAAGGCATTCCGAAGTGCTGTCCTGTCCCCAAGGCCAGCTGCCACCAATGGCCATGGGGGATCAGCTGCATCAGCAGCATTTTCCTTGCTGTTGTCTGCACGTGGCAAGTTGCATTTTGAAAAGAAGTGACTAAGATCTCGAGCATATTGTTACCAGAGATACGACACTGTCTTATTCCTTCAGAGGAAATATGGTCCCCAGATGATGAAGTTTTCCTCTAGTCGGTGTCAGTAAACAGCAACAGAAATCAACAGCCACGCGGGTGCAATTGTCATTAGTATGTAAATTTCAAAAACCAAGTCAAAAATATCGATACTTTCCACTTAATTTATTACTTTATAAAGATGGATGATAGTAAAGTGAAACATCGATTTTCAATGCCCTTTAAAAAATGGTGATGAAGAAAATACTCAAGGACAACTACTTCAAAATGCACACTCAAAATTAATTATTGGTGGTGATGCTTTTTGTTGTTGATGTTTTTGGTGTTTTTTTTTTTTTTGTTTTTTTTTTTTTACAACTGCTTGTTCAGTTCAATCCCATTTGATTGCTTTTTTTCTTTCTTTAATGAAGAAAAGGAATAGACCGTTTATGTAAAGGGCCATTTCAGAATTGATTAGATGTAAAGACAGGTTAGCATTTTTACAGTATTGACAGAAAACCATTAACCAGGCAGCCTATAGACACGGTCACTGAAAGTTAATCGAAGCTCACAGTAATTTGGGAGAGCTTTGCGTGACAGTCATACAAGCCCAGTGCCTCTGTTCGCAGGTTGGGGCTGTCACTGATCTCTGAGGTGCATTGAACTGCCTCTTCTGAACGTGGTGTATAATTACTTTGGGATTATCATCATTGAGTTTAAATGTTTTTGATAGTGTGTAACTGTTGTCACATGCTTGTTTCTAAAATTAACTACAGCACCTTCAATGTCGCACACAGACTTGGATTTAAGAGCACTGTAAGCAGTCTCGGGTAATAACTTCCCTTTGATTATTTACTTTTCAGATGACTCCAGTCTACATCGTAAGATAAGGCTAAAGCTAGGAAATTCTTTTAAAGGAAACAACGCTTGTGGGCATTTTAGGTCGATGGTTCCACAACAATTCTGTGCCACCTGACAAATGCTACCTGCTTGCAGCAAACACGGCCTTAATAGTGCTAAGCTGCCACTAACCAGTTTTTCATGTGGTTTTTGGACACGGAACAACCAGTACAACATCTGAACTACAACAGGCAGCCGAGATAGAAGGCCTGAGTAAGAGGGTGTCCAATTTAATAGTGCAGATAGCAAATAGCCACATTTCCTTCCACATTTACAATTACACTGCATATTATAAAAGCAGGGCAATTAAAAAACATCACATACATATGTGTATTACTCTTGACTTCCTGCAATTAAATTAATCTTAGCTTTGTTTCCCATTCTTATTGTGTTACTTGAAGTACTGCAGGAACATTTTGATTTCCATCTCATTAAAAATATAGGCAACACCAGTGGCTTCCATCTGCATGTGTCATAGCTCTGTTCCATGTTGCAGGGGAAAAATACCTGAAGCCTAAAGATTCTTTCCAGACTTGAAATACTTAATCATCTAGCAACCTTGCTGACATCTTCCTGGAAAGCATTCATTCTAGATAACTAAATTTGTGATAAAGTTAGTATCTTATGCCATGAATTTAGCACAGGAAATATAAAAACAGAGTTGAGTTTCATTCGTATTTCCCACATCTTAGCTAGCATGATCACCTACAAGATTTAACCACTGACAGCACTGAGCTGGACAACAGCATCCTTGTAAACCTAATTGGTTTCACTGTTCATCATGATTCTAGTATAAGACCAACAAAACCCAAAAGGATGGAGCATTTTGAAAGACAATCTCCAGAGTGAATACCAGGGAAATCCTGCTTTCCACCAAACCCTACAGCAGAAAACTACTGTGTGGATTACAAAGGGTACTGACCACAGCAGGGGCACCCAGAGGGACCACTGGCATCATCTTCATCTGAAGGTAGATTTTTAGTACAGTGGAAGCAGGCTGCTTAGCTCCTGTTCCCCACTGAGCTCATGGCACTTGGCCTATATGGATGCACAAAGCTATGCAGCAATGAGCTCCTGCAACCACCCCAGAGCTGCCCCACCAATCCTCTGAAGAAAAAGATGAAGATCACTCCCCACCACCACTGCAATGTGTTCCAAACACGTACATGGGATTTTATTTTATTTTTTGCTGAAGGTCAACATTCGGACCTTGAGCAGAGCAATATTTGATAGAAGAGTGTCAGTAGGGAATTTCTAATAATGTCCACTCAGAGAGAGAAACCAGTAATTAGGACAACCCTTACACAGCCAATTATATAGCAGCAAGGGAGATGTAGCTGCCTCTGTGCACCAAAGCCAACAAAAAGAGCCATTTCTCCTGGTAGCCTCCCTTGCACAAAGTGAGAGCTCCATGCCTCTCAAGGCACTGCAGCTGTAAGTGCATTTTAAAGAGAACAAAATGAGAAGCAGGAGCATGCACCTTGTCAGACTGCAAAGCGGTTCAACCTGAGGCTTGAATACACAGACCTTGCAAAAAGGCTCAGTGTGAAAAAGCTGGAATTGTTTTCTTATTTGTCTTGAAAGGAAAACAGGAGAAAAAAATGCAAAGATGCCAAAAGCTGGAGGCTTGCAAACCTCAGAAACACAAACCAAAGGCTGTCCCAACCTGCAGCTGTTGCACAAAATACACTCCAAGCCTTCCCCAAGTAAATATCTTCCTTGCCTGACTCTTTATTAGCGAATGCTATGAACCCTGACCCAGCTTAGAAAAATTTAATATTTTCCCCCTAAATACTTTAAAAAACATATTCAAGGGGCCTGGTGGAGTCAGGAAGTCTGGCGAGAGGTAATTTGACATCTGAATTATTTCAAGGCCAATATGGAAAGCTATTCAAAAGCTTATTTGGAGATACGTCAATCAAGAGACCAGTACCACAGAGATGCTGTTGGAAACCCAGATAGCTCACAGAAAGCTGTGAGACAGAGCAAAGGAATCAGGATGGATGTCACATCTCAATCTAAGACATCTATGATTAAGAAAATTATCTTGGTAATATGCGTATTTCCACACCTGTACAAGCATTTAAAATTTATTAAAAATGATGAGCGTAAACAACGAACATGGTGTAACTGCTTCCCTCTGCTAATTTGGCTGCACTGATTAAGATTTTCCATGATGCTTCTAAATCAGAACGTCAGCCCCACACCTCGCCATGACGCACTGCAGCTTGGGGTTCATGCACTGGGCTGGAACACGTGCCCTTCCAGCACGCCGTGCTCAGGGCAGCTGGGGGAAACAGCCTTCCTTTCATTCTGCTTGTGCCATGGAGGATTTAATTATTCACTGTTCCTCGTGCAACATGGCTTGAAGTAAAATGGCCAAGCTTTTGCTATGCCTTCCCTTACGTTATTTCCCCACACGCATATGCACACACACAAAAAACCTAATTAACCATTATTAAAATTTGAAAAAAACTGTAATTATGCAAATCTGGAGTCATTTTGCCAAGAAATGCCCAAGCTGACTCTGAATCAGAAGTAGAAATGGGAAAATAAACAAACATTCATTTCTGCAAAGTAGGAGTAGCATGTGGCTAGCAGCTATTTAGCAGGAAAAAGGGAGGTGCAATGGGTTCTGGGATTGACTGCTTAAGTTTTATTTCTCCAAAGGAAAAAAAAGGCCTTTCTTCTGCCATTGGCATTTTCTCAGTACAAGTGCTATTCTTACCTTCTGCAGACTTCTTCATTTTCTGGCTCTAAGGCTCAGAATCCAATGTACAGAAACGTTAAGTAATATCAGAAACATCACTGCATCCCAGTGCATAGGTGCACCTCAGGGATAAGCCCGTCATGCAGGAGCAGCATGCACTGATAACACCTCCCACCTTTCTGCTGTCCTGCAGCTTTACTAAGGAGCCCAGTGAAGCAGAGCTGAGGTGCAACACCAGTCTCCGCCATCTCCCAAGGACAGATGGATTGCTGTTCAGAAGGAATCTGTATGGGCGTCTGTAGAAACAGACAGCTCCATTTGCCAGAAGGGTAAAAGTTCCTGACCCTTCCATGTGCTACCTTTGAGCCAAGAGTGGCCTCTCAGCTGCAAACACGGTGTTCCCTAGCTTCTCCCATCTACATTTTATCCACAGCTACCAGACAATGTGAAATCAGAGTACAGCTATGGCATCTGAGGGTGAGTCCAGATTCAGAACAGCAGAATTTGTCCCCATCCTTCATGAGGCACTGACTGTCCAGTAATATGCATTTTCCTCTGGTTTTCAAACTTAGTTTATCCTCATAACAAAGGCAAATCAGGTTTTAATAGTCTTGAAAGTAAATCTCAACCCCAAAGACTGCTGGTGATTGAAAATGACTTCTTCTCTTTGTTGGAACACACTGAAAAAGAGATAGCTGGGCAGGGTAGCTGGGACAGCCAAAGCATGGGAGAAGCCATTTGCACAGACAAGGCCCTACGCAGAAGAAAGCAGAAGGTAACTGGCAAGACTTTGAGCATCCTTTCTGAAAAGACCACAAGCCATGTCCCTGAAGCATCAAACTATGCAACTCCAAAGACCAAAACCCATGATTTTCTGATATAAAGTTCCTCAGGCACTGGTCTGGCAAACAGTCACGCTACATTAATGCATCCTCCTGTCACCTGATAGAGAACACTTCATTCCAGCAGTTACATCTTACCAACATTTCACCTACCAGCAGATCTCTTCCTAAAGGCTTGCTAACACAATGCTGATTGGAGAGATAGCTAATGCCTTGTTGCCAAGTGATTTCCCTTCTAATTGCATTTTAAGTCTCTTTTAATTGGTGCTCTAAAAGTCTCACACTCTCTAAGTGGAATAAAGTTATACTGTGTGTCTGATTAGATTTCTTGCAAAGTATGTTCTGTAGAGGATTTTACTATGGCATTCTGGCCTTTTCGTTCATTAGTTTTAAGGATAGGATTAGCCTGTGTTTTGGATATTATTGCTTAAATGGCAGCTCTGGAATTGCAAATCTTCTCCTTCCATTAGAATTCTTTGCAGTTCCAAGTATGAAATACAGTGGATGGCACCATGTTAATCCTCACTAATAGTTTTTGACCTTCAACTTCAGAAACGTATTTTCCAGGTTTTCAGGAACAAACCCCAACTCTGTGCTCTGCTGTGAGCTGTTTCATCTCCCTGCACACTCTAAGTGAAAACTTTCTGCACAATCTCTTTGCTATTCACAAAGCCCACATATATTAAGGCCATACTTCCATTGACTTTGCCTTTAATATTAAACAGGCAGTACATGATACCCTCAGTATTGACTCTACTAAGTCCATTAATGACCCTTTTGTGGCTTCACTTTAATTTACGCTTTGAAGGAAAACTGCTGTATTATGAGTCAGGGGTGAGAGAGAATATTGCTTATATTAAAGATCTGTATAAAAAGAATATCATCTCTGACCTACTGAGGCAAAGTTGAACGCTCAAAATCATTTCTACTGTAAGGCACATGAAAAATATTATTATGGAATGCCCAGGCTTTCATCTGACAAGGAAGATTTAAGGATTTCATTGTTTATGTACATAAGAGGTAAAGGTCTTTAATTTTTTGTTGCCGACGAGGTGCAATAGAGCCAGAGTTGTCCAAAGTCAAAATATATACATCTATCTCAAATTCTATGTAATTGCTACAGCTTTGAAGGACCATCTTTTCCAGTCTCCCATTCTGCTAAACTGCTACAGCACAGAGTATTAAAAGCATCAGCTGCTGAGTGACATCTTTAGTACCTAACCCTTACAGGTCACATAAAGACAGAGTTTCAAAACTCCCCTAGCCTTGCTGGTTTAAGTGAAACCCTTAATAATTCAGTAGAGCTCTGTATGTGTATACCAAACCCCACGGTAGAGCTGAGCACGCTGTAATGAGATAGGAGCAGATCTGTCTTGCAGTGAAAGATGACATGGGCTAATGGCTTTGGCTACAGCATAAAGTGTGAGATTTAAATTGACTAAAGTGAAATGCAAGGGTGAGATTTGCTTGAATGCGGTCATCTGAGGCAAATTCCTTCAGATTGCCCCAGGGAAGAAGCAATTCAGAGAGGACATTCTGGAGTCTGTCAAGAAGACCTCGAGCTCCCCAGCCTGCTCTAAAGGGGCAGCTGTTGGGGATGAACAGAGGAAGTCCTGCGTGCCAGGACTGGAGCTCACAGCACTATTACCTGTCTGCATACAGGCATCTACAGGGGAAAGCTGAAGGCTCCTGCAGCAAGCCTGAAGGGTGACTGAGACACTAAGCAGCCACAGTAAAGCAGCTAAAAGACTCACAGCATATTGATGCATCAAAAAAAAAAAAAAAAGAAAGCTGAAAGAATATAAAGGCAGGTGACAGATTCAGAATGCGGTTGGAATCGATCCACTTGTAAGCGCACCGACACTGAAGACACCCTGCGAAAAGCTGGCGAGCTGCATAGCGACTACGTGAGAATTCCTAATGCAGGCTTTGCAGTAATGAAGGCTTGTTGCTTGGGAAATTGCAGCAAGCTTTAAGAACGCTGCAAAAGGCTGAGGAACACTTGGAAAACTTCGTTTTAAAACCTCCCTCAAATTGCAGCTGGGAAGAAATGAAATGCTAATGGCCGCTGGTCCAGTGCAACTGAACTGTATTGGCTGAAAGCTGTAAGAAGTGCAATTATCTCACTTCTCCTGCAAGTCTGAAGAAGTTTCTGTACTATCTCCTCCAGCCTGGCTCTGGTTATTCACTCCAGTCTTCAAACTGGAGGAAGAGAAGCAACCTCATCAGAAAATGAAGCTACTGGAAGGAATGTGCT
The DNA here is from genome assembly GCF_054131305.1 of Coturnix japonica. Lineage (NCBI taxonomy): Eukaryota > Metazoa > Chordata > Aves > Galliformes > Phasianidae > Coturnix > Coturnix japonica. The sequence goes on from NC_140668.1 coordinate 26,212,506, forward strand.
TGTCTGTAAAGACAAAGGGCAGAGAAAGATGCATGTGTGTGTATTGCAGCTGGGGCACTGCTTCTTTTCATCTGGCCAACAATCAGAATGGCAATTACATTTAGATACAAATGTGAACCATGTATCCCAGCATTTTAGAGCAGAGAGTCCATGCAGTAAATTCTCAGGCAGCAATCCCCTCTCCCACCCAACCACCCACGCTCAATCTCAAACCAACTTTTAATTTCCTTTAATTGGGTCCTACCTGACAGGAAACCAGACCAATGCTGTTTTAAGGTGAGCAAAGTCTGGAGTCTCTCAAACAGCAAGAACCCAGAAGTCTGCTATAGTTATCCTGACCTTTTTCCAGCCAGCAGCTTCCACAGCCAAAACAAAGCATGGCAAGATGCAGATGGGAGAACGTTCACGTAATATTCAATTTTATTTTATTTTTTTTTTCTTCACATTTGTGAATGCCTTGTAAAAATCTTCAGCTAAAAACCAGATGTGGGAGAAATGTCCTTGCGGCCTGGAAGGAACAAGGCTGCTTGTTAAGGGGCAACACAAGTTGCAGGCTTCTCTGGGGTCGCACTACTGACTTGGATGGTTTAGAGGAGAAACAGTCAGGATCAACCTGGCTAGCAAACAACTTGCCTTGCTAAGCCTGAGCTCAGGGGTCAGTGCTTTCTACGCTGAGTAGAGCCAATGGATTGCAGTGGACCAGTGTTTTACTTATAAATACTTTAACAGAGGGCTGCATACTTCTAACATCTCACAAAGGAAACTGTTAACTGAATTCCTCCCTGTTTATCTGTATTCTGCAGTCATGTCCTGGTGTGAGAACTACAGCAGCAAGCAAGAACAGAGCCACAAAACAGAGCTGGTACCCAAACCAAGCTCCATGTTTCCCAGGTAAATGCCAGCCCTGTGCTCACGCCCTCTGATTCTGCTCACCTCTGGTGCACATCAACAGCAGCTCTGCAGGATTTGGGTACTGTATCCCAAGAGGTTCCCACGGAAAGGTGAAGCCGTTTGGCCTGGGGCCCTGGTGCTGTCACTGCACTGCTGGCTCCCCCAGACATGGGCATGGACTTCAGGTCATTAGCAGTGCCTTCTGCATTGCATAGCTGCTCCAACCAGCCTGCACAACTTGTTAAAAAAGGTCTTTGGAATGTTTTCTTGATAGATGCCACTGTTTGAAGCAGGGGACCAAGTTCTGCAGCTCTTCTATGAATACACAACAACTGCAGTGGGAATTTTTGCTGAATGAAAGACTACAGACTTTAGCCCATTAATTTTACAAATGTCTTGTCTTCAAATGCTACAGTAATTAGCTTAACTCTTTCACACTTTAAGATGCTTTAAAGTGTGCTGCAGGAATGTCTTAGATTTTAGGGCAAAGCTAATTTAAACTTCACTAGCAGTATGTTCTCTTGGGATACTGCAGGCAATATTGATTTTTATCTGCAAACTCTCTTCTTTTAACTGTTGCCAAGGTTTTAGATTTTATCATAATGTATTCACAAATATTTATGGAGACTATAACTCAAATATGCATTGGTTAAAATTAAGCATATCTTATACAAGGTAACATCGCTGCCAGTTTATAAAAGCAAGAGGTTTAGCTCTTCAGCAGGCTTATCCATCACATTTAGGAAAAGCACTTTTAAATCCTGACCATAGCATCTCATGAAAGAAAGCTAAATCCACGGTCACGGTGTACTTTCTGATGCACCTTTGCAGCACGCAATGGCTATTGCAGAGGTCAGTGTTGCTCACTGCACAGCATTTGCATGCTCAAGGCATGACATTAGCACTGAGGTGCATGGGTTGTTCCTTAGGGAAACTGCTCTGCTGCTTAGAGGGCAACTGGGCTGCTCACGGACTCGTGGAACCCTGCATTTCTGGACTCTGTAGGTTTCTGAGGAATGAAAGTTTTCCCATGATTGATCTGATGATGGGAACACACCAAAATAACGCAGGTAAAATAATACTCATTGAAACTTCTCAGAGAAAATAAGGAAATGCAACATGAGAACTCATCAGCTTCTGGGTGTTACAGATATGGAACTTGTTCAGTGTAACAAAAGAGTCATGGGAAAAGCAGAAGCAGAGGAAACAAAGCAAAGAAGGTACTTAACATTTCCATGGCATATAAACCTAAATTCGGTATTTTAAGTGTGAATATTTACTGTTGGCCCTGCAACCTCAAAAATGCTTCCAACATACGCATGCCATTCATGATTTTCTACAGTTCTAATTCAGCACGCTGCTCAAGTTGTTGGGAGAAAAGTTGTAAGGAGAAAGGGCAACACTGAACAATGGCAAAATTAACCTTGCAGCAACTAAGGCTGGAATCCAACTTGGATTCAGAGAAGCAGAAATAAATGGATTTATACATTCTTTGCAATGTGAAGTTTGTGTTTGACCCAAATTCTGCTAGCTAAGGGTTTACCCCTGCAAGGACAGTCACAGGGAAGAAACCAATTTTCTGTCCACATTGACAAGGTAAAGCAGGCCATCTGGTCTGGATTTAAGATGTTGGTATCAGAGAATCACAGAGTGGTCAAGGTTTGGAAGGACCTTTAGAAGCCAGCCGGTCCGACTCCAGTTTGGGCTGGGACATTTAGAGCCAGCTGCCTGGCACTGTGCACTGGGCCTTCAGAAGTTACTCAGCCAAGGGAAGGATGGACCTGCCTCAGCCTGGTTTGGAATGGTTTTCAGGCAGGGCAGACACACAGAATACATGGGTTAAAACGAAAGCAGATCTTACAATGGGCACACACCTCATCTACACATCGCAGTAAATGCTGCATGTCTACTTTCTGCTGCAGCCACATGTATGCATGAAGTGGATACAGGCCTTCAGTGATAGAGCCTAATAACGTCCAAGAGTAGAGTTTCAGACCCAAAGCTGTAAACATCCAAGCTTAGATTGTTTTTCTCATATACAGTATACGACTAAATGGACAGTCCAGTTTTGATATGTAAATAAGGTCAAATGAAAAACAGGGAAGGAAAAAAAACAACTATCAGTATTTGAAACCCTAACTGCTTTTATACGTTATCTTCAGTTACATACCACGTTATGCAACACTCTATTTTCTAGGCCTTCTTGGGATTCTTTCTCTATTTCCACTCAGTGTCTGATATGACCGCCGCTGGAATTATGTTGCAGCCCACCAGGATTGAGAGCCAGGTACTTCTCATAATGGGAGGTCAAACTAAATGAAAGTCAGAGCCCCACCAGTTCTCACAGCTGAATTCCAACACTGGATATGACATGGCCAAGGGGAAAATATTGGATTTATTTTTATGAGTTAGTCATAACCCTAATGCCCTTAAGAGGTACTGTGAGAAGTGAATCCATTCATAAGGCCAACAAGGTCACTTTTAACTTGTAAAAATAAATCCAATATTTTTCACTATGTCTTATTAGGTTTGTACAATGCAGCAACCACAGTGGTTTGTTTTAAAAACGTCACTTCCCACAACTGCTCATATTGCTTTTTAGTATGATTCTCATCTCCCTCATCCCTCTGCCTCTCAGCTCCTGGGACTTGTATTGGCTCTCTGTTAGTGCTTTGGGACACACCAGTGGAACACAGCCCTCTCCATTTTGTACTCACCCTTCACAGTAACACTACTTTACTGTCAACACTTCTTTTCAGCCTCCTACATTTCACCATTTCTGCACTGCTAGCCTTCACTGACCTGTCTTAGTGCCTACTGCTATTTGCAATGCAACCAATAGAAACTCTAAAGATCATATAATTTGTGGCTTAGCCTGCTCAGATATATAGGATAATAATTACCCCAAACCTAATCATTTCACAAGCTTTTTCTTTTGCATTCCCCTCAAGGCTTCCATGGAGAGAAGAAAGGCAGAGCTGGGAGCGCTGCCTCAGCCACCACATCCGCCTCTGCAGGCCATGGGAAATCTTGCAGCCCTCAGGACTTTTCTGAGGTTTGGAAAAGCATTTCACCCCACAGACAGCAAGAAACCATTACACGTTTCCTTTTCTTTTTCTCACAGATGGCGCCTTAATATATAAACAAGTTGGAAAAGCAGAGGGCACAGAAAGGCAGCATCTCTGGGGCAGCCTTGCAAGGAAGGAAGGCAGGTTTCAACACATGGGAGTGGGAAGGCTCGGGATGGCAGGGCTGGTCACAACTCCTTTGTTTGCAGGAGAAGACAGGGCAGCACTGCGCTCACCACAGACTGAAGAGCTGAGCCTCAGAAAGGTCAGGAGACAGCAGTGCTACAGCAGGAAGCAGATCAGATCACATTGAGGTGATCAGCCTTCAGCACGCACGGCAAAGTGCACTTTCAAGGATGACATGAATATTTGCCACTAAGAAGCTCAAGGAAAGCAGTGGATTAAAGGGCACGGACAGAGCAGAAAACTTTGCTCTCCATGTCATTGAAATTTGTTTGCCACCTTCTGCTTTTGGAGGCTTTATGGGCATTAACAAAAATTGAATTAGAAAATAAAATCTTTGTCATGAATCAATAGCTCTCCTCCTATTTGGTTGTAATATCCTAAATTAAAGTCACAAACCCAGCAAAATATACCAAATCAATTAAAAAGGAACTTTTTATGTCAATCACATTCAATTGCTTCCTTTCAAAATGCACAAAAGGAAAGGCTGCTTTCCACCAAAAAGCCTCCCTAGAAAGTATTTGCTTTTTTCCTAAAGGAGCATTCCAATGTTTCTGACTGCAGTCACAAACTTCTATTTTCTGCCCTCTTTAAGGCAGTGCAGAACACAAACAAAGCTGTGAACAGAAGTTACAAAGCCGGCTCTCCTAGTGCTCTTCTCATGCGTCCATCTAAGCGTCCCCATTCACCTAAATGTGATGATCTCCCATTTTTGGTGGTGAGCAAAAATAGAACAGAACTGGGCACTGACTGATACATACATCAGACCTCTCTCCAACTACAATTTGTTCACGCTTTATCCAAATTCTGAGCTACGTTCCTTTCTGATAATGATTCTCACTCACTTTATACTAACATAAATCATGGTTTCAAGAGGTGCAGAGAAGACGTTCAGCTGTGTATCTATCTCAGTGAGAAAAGGCTGTCCACGAGCAAATCAGTTCCAACAGCTCACACACTTTTTTTCCCCTGAAAATGGCAGGGCCACATCTTTATAATTTCCAAGCTCCTGCTCCCTGCTTGAGTAGCAGCTCCAGATCATATAGCGCAATTTAAAACCTTGGCACTTGGCTTTCAATAATTCCCTGTTAGATTACTGTCTGTGGAAGAGCATATAACACAACTGCTACAAATGCTGGGAGCAAAATCTTCAATAACAACTTAGCGCATATGATAACTTTCCCAATTTCCTGCATCTACACCACCTATCTCTTTACTCTGGTCTGTAGCAGCTTGTTTCTTTATTGAACATCTGCCTTGGGATCCCCTGTCATAAAAAGTAATAAACACATCAATCCGAAAGAAAGAGTATTTCATGGCCCAAAACTACTTAACCAATCAAACTGGCAGCTGGTAGCGTGAAACTAAAGGGATAAAACTCAGAGGTGCTTTTTATACCGAGTATTTCTAATGATATTACACACCTGCTGCCATTTTGCACACCCAACTGTCTGGGTGCTTCTAATAAGTTAATTACAGTTTCTAGCACCAATTATGGATTTCAACCTTTGTGGAAATACCAAGCAATGGGATTAATTTGTAAATCTGCTATCTCGCTGATATTTGACAGCTATTGCTTTGATTCTCTTTCCTACAAAATACAGATGGATTGTCTTGGGAAAAAGCATTCTTTAACTAAATAATAATAAAAAAGCTCAATAGAAATGCCTTGTAGCTTATTATCTACAGACCCCACAACTTGTAACTGTGACTGTAATTATAGTTGTTCTAGTTTCCCCTGCAGGTTTTGCTAAACAAACAAATGAAAAAGATCCCCAAAAGGAAAAACAAAAGCAATTTATGCTCACCAGTTATCATAATATAAATATCCATAGATTACTTGCATAGAGAGCAGATCAGATCTAATCTTTCACTGGAGTTGCTTGTAAATTAGAAATTACATTTACTTCAGGTGTATATTGTTTGCCCTGCTCATAACCAGCTGTAAATTAGAGCAGTTTTGCCTTTCGGGAGAAAAAAAACCTCTCTTTTGAAATGTGTCTTATTGACTGTGTATAAATTACCAGCAGCTGATCCATGAAGCAGATTTGAAGGCAGAAGTGCCTATAGGCAACTTTCTTTATTGATTGTAGATTGATATTCAGTTGATTTTAAAGAAAAGCAAAACAAAATAAGGCTACAATGTAATTGCTAACTCTTTGTTGGAGTAACACAAACATTATCTCTCATAATACTGTGACTTGACGAGCTATTTGTTCCTCATCCTGCCAACTTTCCTTTCCATGTTCTCCTTGAATGAGTATGGAGGTGACCAGGTTGGGATCCCGAAACCTAACAGCCCCATAGCCATGATGACAGCTGGCTTCCTTTCTGGGTAACATTGATCCAGAACATCTATACATACCAGTGAGTAGCCTGCTGCATGTGTCCCTTAGCAAGAGCAAGATCAGCACAGTGTTGTTTTGTTTTTTTTTTAAGCTTTATCACAATAAAAAGCACAAAGAAGCTCTCCAAGCCATACAATCCATGGATTCTTACTTGCTGTAGAGCTCTGTCTTGTAATGTAATGCCTCTGTAGGGTACCTGACTTCTGCTAGGACAGAGCTCTCAAAACACCTTATTGGTTCTAATAATGCCTCCTTCCTGCCTTCACTCACAAAACCTGCAGAAACTTTTCCCTTCCTTCAGTTAGATTTAGTTTAAGTAGGTCCTTGTGAGCAGCAAAAATAATTAAACCCATGGATTGAAATTTTCTGTCACTGAAGCCCCTACCCAATACCCCATCAGCTCACCTCTCCCCATGTTGGTTAGTATTTCCTCTAGGCAGACAAACCTTGCTGTGATTGAACCAGCCGCCCGCTGCAAAGGGACAGTGCTGCTCATATTGGAGGAAACACTGCCATACACCTCTCTTCCTTTGCTACTCTCTACACTCTCCATAGAAATTTCTGAACTTTCATCTCTGAGACCTGAATTTCTCTTTCACGTTTGATTAAACTTGGCTGTAAGTACAAAACTCAGCACAACTCAGGGAAGGACAGATGATGGAAATACATTCTCAGAGGCTTCTCCACATTTAGCAGACAGTTAAAGCATGTCAGAGTGAGCTTTCTCAAGCCAAACTCTGTCTACAGCAGAACCAAAGCTTCATTCGTATAGATGAAACAGCTGTGCAGAAAAATGTTCTTGCCTGAATTTGGTTACTCTATTCATCACAGAAACTAATCACACAGTCTTAACTTTTCTACCAAAAGCAATCCTTTCTGCAAGCAAATTCAGAAGTATGAAGGAACATTCCCACCTACCTTCCTGCCTCCAAGCGTATCCACCCAGTTCTTCCAGCTTTCAGTTCCCTCCTGGCACACTTCCAGCTGCAGCTGAGAAAGTAAATGGAGTTTGTGCATATTTACTTCCTTTTCCTTCTCACTCATTCATCTCCTCTGCCATCTCAGTTACTAAAGCCATAGACGACCACGTCCTTCACAGTTCAGGCCCAGAGGGAAGTGGCTTGTACATCAATCAATTGCCAGTTTCCCCTGCCAAAGGAAACCATTCCTGAGAATCTTTGCTATTAATTTGGTTCCCATATAAGTCCACATTTTCATGGTAACCACCTTCATGACTTACATGGGCAAACTAAGGACACAGGGAGCCCACTAATGCAAACACCTGCTATTCCCACAAACACCATTCAGAGCAGGTAGCATTAAATTATAACATCTGTGAACTACCTAGTGGAATGAAGTACTAAAACATGCTCACCAGTGCATTACATCTGTAAAGTGCTTAATATGATGAGCCACTCCCTCCTAATTGGCACATCTCAGTTTTCCTGTAATACAAATAATCAAATTACATTTTATAAAAGAAACTTCTACAGCAGCCAGTTTGTACACAGACTAACAGCTGTGCTTTGTGATGCAGGGCTACTCTCCCTGTTGTTGCTGATCAGTTTGCTTCTATTACTGATTTTCAGCTTCCACTTAAAAAAAACCCCAACAACAAACACTCAACCCTTGCTTATTAATCCTGGTACCTTTTCTATAACTGTAGAACATAGACATTGATACACATGCATTTGGAGAACATGTTAAGGACTTTATAACCAATTTCTAATGAATTTCAGCAGGTAGATAACTTATAATTACATACAGCTGCTTCAATTATTTGGGGAAGTAAATTCTGGTATTTGTGGTTGCCTGAGTGTTTGAGGAGTTTTCTTCTCTCATTACATTCTCCCTAAAAATGCTGGTAAGGCCACTTGCTTGACAGGAGTGGAAATGCAGTGCAGCACTTCATTTTGGGGCATGTTACTCAGTGATAGGCAGGCAAAATTACTTCACTGAGTGTTTATCTGCCCTCCTAATGGAGGAAAGGTCTGAAAACCTTTCCCTGTATGACTTTCCTATGTTAAAAGTACACGAGTTCCCTGAGCTATTGAATTTGTCTGCTTTTTAGCACTGGGCATGGCATGAAGATTTATGTTGCTCTGTGTGACCATAGCAATCATCCATCACTGTTAGTTACAATAAAATGTTCTCCTTGTTTTTAAAAGCCCTCTGAATTAGATTCCATTATGAAGTTAACGTACCACTGACTGTCAAGCGCTTGTGAATGTAGAGGAGGCAAACAATCTTCAAAAGCATCGAAGGGAAAGTCAGAGGACTTAGATGACTACAGATGGACTTTCTGTGGCCATATTTAGCCACCTGAAAGCCAGGCACACAAGTTGCCTTAGGTTTGCCTAGAGTCAAGGGGATGGGATGGGCTTCTTCAGAAGCAGCTCATCTTATCCTGAAATAAATATCAAGAACAGGAGGAGTGGTTAATACTCTGGAGCTGCTTCTTGCCTTCTGTTTTTTATGGAAACCATATAGGAATATGAATGTAATTATCAGAAGATCTTAACTTAGATAAGAAGTATTGAGGATTTTCCCGGTGGTTTCAAAATTATAACAACCTTGTATATGAAAAGGAATCATAAAAATATTGGAGGTGAATTAATAAACATCTGAACACAGTTATGCTATTATGATTCTATTTTAAAAATAAGTGTATCATAGTCTTCTAATGGAGTTGAAAATTACATTAAGAGCAAACGTGGCACATAGTTTTGTCTCTCACAAAGGACGTAGCACAGGCTCCCTTTTCTTCACCTGCAGAATTTCCTTTAGGATATACACACCTATATGAGAAGACAGCAGTTCATTTATACTCAGAATGAGATACGCAGTAGGTATTTAAGCCATGCCAAATCCTTCCAACGAGGGCTGCACTTGCACACGTGTTGTACTTTAACCACTAATCCCACACTACTGCCCATTAGCTTCCTTTAGACTTATTTTTGTTCACGCTGCCATGATAAAGCTAAACACACACCCAGAACAAGTACCACTAAATACTATTAACTGGGCAGGCCTGCAGCAACAAAGATTGTAGCTTTGTTTCTACTTTATGTTTTAAACAGGGATCTCTGTATTTGCCACCTAGTGTTTGAGTTTGCAGAGCTCCCTTCGATTCCATTCAGCTGTAAGTGGGAAGTCCTGCTATTTACTTCTTACATGAAAGCTAAAGCAATGTTATTACAGAGTCACTCATTTCCAGGACTTCAGACTTTAGGCAAAACAGCAAATACTGCATGCCTTTCAACTGACAGCAGAACATTGATAGGATTTGATCACTGAGTTACTGCCCATTAAAAGCCTATCTTTTGATATTTTCCTTGTTCTTGGATGCAGAAAATCTGCAGAGAAATTAGTCCCAGCAGAGCTTTGGTGCTCACGGAGGGGACAATGAGTGCCACTAAAAAGTGCAACACAGCAAATACATTCTTCCAACCATCAGAGCAGATCTGTATTTTCTCCCTGACTTTAGAGCAGTTTCACCAGTGTATGAATAAACAAAGACAGCAAGGGGCCTTTGCTATAGCACAGGTTTCCAAGGGCTGGGTTTCTGAAAGGGTTGGCTCATGTGCAAGCAGGATGCAGACAGTTCATATTGTCCCAAGGAGGGTGCAGACAGCATTGTTCCTGCTGCCACATTTGCAGGAACAGGAGGCATTCAATCCATAATACCTCAGCCACTTCTTAGGCAACAGAAAGACACCAAAAGCACCAGATTTTTGCTGGGTTTTCTCAGTATCCCATCAGCAAAAAAAGATTGCTCCAGCAGTGTGGAAGAGCTCTCCATTGACTCTGGCAGTGGCTCAGCCACTGTGTGCCTTCAGTTCACTTATGCTACTTAGATCTGTTATTCCTTGTTAAGCCGTTATCCCCCCATGACACATTTATTTATTTTTAAGCCAAACATACGAGGTATATTAATGTTTCATCAGCTGCTCTTACCAACCCATCCCAGGAAGCCCCCGTGCAGCAAGCAGTGGTCATTTCCTCACTCCCTGTGTCAGCAGCCCTCTGAGCAGCTCTTGCCACCTATCTGCAAAGGAGTTAAAAACCCTAATTTTTCTACTGGCACTTTAAAAAGAAACGCTTTTATAACAGCCAAATGCTGGGCTTGCACCCATGTAGCTCAGCAGAGCATTTGGCTTTCTCTTCACATCATATTTTAGTGAATGTTGTGTTTTATAAGATAAAATGATAAATGGCCTGACTTAAATGACCGCAGGGTATCTTCTTTCCTGCTAGTCTATTTAAAAGGTTTCTGTGAACATTTTACACACCTTATTGTGCGACTGTGGCTGTCTAATAGCAAAGGAAACAATAGCCTCTGATGTCCACAAAGGCAGGGCATACCACACAGGTGCCATGTTTTACAACACCACTATATCTTGTCATTCAGAAGTGCTCCCTGAACAAATTGCCTGTCATATTTAAAGATAAAATCTGACAGTGCCAGAGCTGACAACCAGTCCTCAACCCTGACATACAACACGGAGCTGAATTTTGCTAGATTCGCTGTAGATGGATTTGTCTTTAGAGATTCACAGCAAAGCCAACTGCTGGCAGAGCAGCAAAAATTATTTCAAAACATTGCTACTAAGTGTCAGGCTTTATTAAATGGTTGCTTTAAAAAGGGAAGGAAAGGTTCGGCGGTAGTCTTAGAGGAGAAATGTACAGAAACATTTTATACATATTTCACCTCTCTGTAAAATAACGATGTACGCTGTTTCTAAATAATAGAAAATCCTGCACTGCATTTCAGGAAAGGTATTTTCATTACTCCTTGGCACTGTGATATATTTACACTGCAGGAGCCTGTATTCTTTTATCTTTTACCCGGTGAGGCTCTGAAAGGAATGTGCAGTAAATACGAATTAAGGAGGAATGATGCAGCCGATTCAGTAATTACAGACTCGATGCTCCAGTGGTTACTGGTGCAAGCATGGAGGGTTTGCCTTGGGTACACCAGCACTGGCACCTCAGTGCTGTTTCCTGCGGGCAGTAATGAGGGGTGTTTGTTGTCTGGTTCTGTTGTATGGCTGGTGAACAAGCAGTGCAGTGGCAGGTGGGCAGAAGCAGGGCAGGTACTCAAGAGGTTTGTTATCACTTCACCCAATCACTGCCTCTAAGTCAGCCCCTTCTGATTTTGGGGTTCTGGGGTTCACCCTCTCCCACAGCTCTCTAGAGACATATTGTACCTGCATTAGATCACTGCACACTTAACTCCTTCCTTGCCACAGAAAGGAAACTTTGGTATATATAACAAGAGAGATTTTTCTCTTCCTCCTCATGCATCGAGCTCCTGTGTTCTGCATGTGCCAGATAGGAACATCTGTTGCCAGCAGCAGCAGCACCCAGCACAGGAAGACACCCCTTACTTTCTCCAACACAACAGCCACCTACCCATGCTTCATTTTCTCTCTCAAATCTTTTCCATAGCACAGATCTCTCTACTAGTCACTGGAAAAGCTCTCTGAGTCATCCTACTCTTCCTACACGGCATGGTTTTACCTTCGCAATATTGTTAGCAAAAGCTGTAATTGTCATTCTCCTGGGCTGCATCAAATCTTATCTAAGGATGGATCTTTTCTCAATTTCTCTTAGAGGCACTTTGCCCGGGAGAGAACCAATCCATTACTGGAAGGAGACGCCCTGACCCCATTAGCTGGGCAGACGTGTGTTTGAACCAGAGACCTCTGAGCATCCTCAGTTCAGGATGAGCAGCTCAGGCTGCTGTGTCAGACAGGGCGCATCCTCAGCCACCCTCCACTTGCTGCTCTGTACCATAGGGGCAGTGTGCAGCTGTGAGGTCAGTGTGTGCCCACGGTGCGATTAAAATGAGTGAGCATACAGGTATGCAGATAAACAAAAAAGCCTGGGAAGTGTTACTTGTTTAAAAATCAGCATTGGAAAGAAATTCTGCATGGTCTGTGATTCTCATATTAGCATGTACTAAAAAATTGCTCTGTTCCCAGCCTGTTTTATTTGTGTTTGATTCCGGCCCTCTGAGAATACTGAAGCTGCATAATACGAGAGTTTGTAACCTTTAAAAGTGGAAATGTCATAACTTAGTCTTAGGTAGTTAATTGTGGCCCTGACTGTAATGAAAGCGCTGTTGCCCAACAAGCTTTGCACTGCATTGATTTTTCTTCTATCAGCTGGGAGTTCTGGTAGAAGAACAATAGATCTAATAACATCAGCAAAGCAAAAGAGAGTAAGAAACAGCGAGCTCTTCAAAATAAGTAGGTCAAGCCACAATCAATTTCCAGATTTGAAATTATGCTTCTAAAATATATGTTTAATACAGGACCTCGTTCTATGTCTATCAAGTCAAAGCTTGTAAGGTTTAAAGTTCTTGAACAACTGCTTTATCAGGTAGCCTGGAGTTAGGCCCCAGAGGTTAAGCAATAAAAGAGAAACCAAAATACCTTAACAGTTGGTGCAGCTAGTTGAACCCAGCAACAGCTCCTTATGCAGCTTCTACATTCCCAGGGCTCAAAATGCCAAAAGGCCTCAAAATACATTGAGAAGCTCTGAATTTGCCACATAGGATTTCACTTCCTCTTCTTATTAGAGGTTATAAAATTTATTAGATGTTAGTAAAATCCTTGTGAACAGAAAATATGAAAGCATATAAAACAGTGCTTACTATTTGCACCCTAATAATTAAGATGCAGCTAGGAATAGGATGAAAACAGAAGCCTGATTTACAAAGTGCCATTAGTGTCAGAGTTGTAACGATACTTAAGCAACAAATTTCACACATAAGTGTTGAAATAAAATATAATTGTGTAGAATAGAAGTATTTATGGAGGATATCATAAAAAATCAGATCAAAACTTGCACGCATAATCTTTTTAGTTGGAAAGGACTGAATTACAAACTCACCTGCTGGGAAAGCACGTATCCAGAGAGTGACATAAACTTTCTCTATTTCCTTTTTTCCTATTTACAAACTCAATGAAGACTTCTTATCTTGAGTTTGTTATTTTTAATTTGAATCATCCTGGAATAAGAAAGCCAACACTGTAAAAAATCTGTAGTAAAAACTGCTTCTAGTGTCACTGTATGACAGCAAAGTAAAGAAACTGACTGGTAATCTGCAGACCTGCAATGCAGTATAACTTGAAACTTCTTGGTTCAGAAATTCTTATAACTGAATGGATGAGCTATAGGACAGTGTATACGTATACATTCTGTGGAACTCTTGTGTGCAGAGTCCTAAGTGTGTATACAGGGCACTAGAATCTTTATGATGAAAGATAAACAAGTCTCTCACCCCAAAGAGGACAGGGTTGTATGATAGATTTGATATAGATATTTGATATTGTACAGGGGCTCCTCCTTGGGAACACCTCCTTCCCACTGAACCTACAAAAAAACATGATGTTCCTCAAGTATTTGGAATTAAGCTTTTATATTTTCTTCCTGGCTTTACATACGCTGAGCTGTTGTTTCTCTTTAGGGTCTGGCTTGCATGAGAGGCTTTGTAAGTAAGTGCTTTCCAAAGGCAGGTTTTCACTTTTACATTTTAGAGGACAACTATCTCTCCTGGTGCAGGAGATTAGCTGGTGCAGGAGCTATTGGGCTGTTTCAACCCTGTACCAGCATGAGTACCTGGCACTCTCCAGCCACCAGTGCTGAGGAGGCATCCTGATTAGTCTCTGCCTCATTTAAGGCAAGCTGTTCTCAACTGCAGAGACCGAAAGTGTGCCTTACTCTCCCCAGAAGATGCCTATTTTTGAATGAAGAGGAGCAAAGTCTCCTTGTGTTTGCATCTAGCCCATAAAACCTCCTGAGGACTGCACCTTTTTATGGCAAGGTCACTAATGCCATGTATTTTGCCCACTCTTTTAAAAAGATGAAGAGTGAAAATCTAGGTAACCTTAAGGTCTGAGAGAACCAGAAAAAAAGTATAAAAGGATCAGTTTTAAGAAATCTAGATGCAAGGGAAATTCACCTTGGTCTTGCTAGGTGAATGTAACATACATAACAATGAACTGTTAAGAAACGTGTAAAACTAGTTCTGGTTTCCTGACCATATACTTACTTTTGGTTAAGCTTCTGAAGCCAAGGAAAGAATGTTCTAGGCTAAGAAATCAGATTTCAAGGCTCCTGGATACTTTGCTGACCCTCAGCTGGAGAATATGTGAATGGTGCTTTCTGTCAACCATTCTTGGCTAGAAGACTCCATTCAGTCCTGGCAGGGAATGACCTGGCTGCTGTTCTTCACACTCGTGTCACCTCCTGGCTGGCATCTAGTAATGTAGAGTAACTAGGCACACAGCCTTCAGTGTTAAGGACACTCCAAGTAACACAGAACACTGCAGTGCATCTTAGCATCATGGGCATGTGTACTTCAGTTCAGCCTTCTGTGCTCTACAATGGCATTCTTCAGAGTACCAAATGAAGTTTGTAGCACTGGTCCTCATCTCGCCCTGAAGTCTGTATCTGGCTTAGAATGGACTTCACACTTCCTTTGAGGTAGCAGAACCCTGCACAAAGTCTAGAAATAACAGACATCACAAACCTCACAATTTTTTATTCTATGTGCAAGACACATTTCTTTGATATTGTCTTATTCAATGTAACTAAATGTGTTTTCCATTGCAACTTCTACTGCAAAAACCATTGCACGTGTTTATACACTCAAAAAAGGTTGATACGGTGCTGGTAGGCACTGCTTTACTAGTGCTCATATAAGGTAAGAGTTTGTATTGCATATGGGAAGTGTAAGGTTGCACAGTCAGAAGATATCTTCTAAATTTAGTGGTACAGCTAAACATTCCCACACAAGAGGGAAGCACTATTATGGGATGTGCATGTGGGGAAGTTAGACATGTTTATTTATTGTATGAGTCTTACCAAATTAAAAGAAATTAATTTGCCTTCCAGACTAGAAGATACGTGTTATAGTCAGAATTTAATTGAATGAGTTTCAATGATAACAAAAAACTTCCCTGTTACCTTTTATCTACTTCCAATCAATAAACTGTCAGCATCATTAACAGAGGAGAATACCTATGGTAACTGACTTGGACAAGCAGAAGAGTTCAGGTAAAGGGAGATGCCCCACTGAAGACCAGAATCAGTGTACCTTTGAGTTTGCTGCTTTGAAGAAGCTTACCTCCTGCTAATCAGCATATAGGAATCTTACGCAAAATTAATTTGCTCATGCACCTGAATACTGTAAAAGTACACTTCTCTTATTCCTTCTTCTTCCACTCACTGCAACAGTGAAGAACTGATGATAACAGCTAACACATTCTGGAGGACAAATGACAGACAGCAGATTCTTTAAGTAATTTATTTAACAAAAGTGAGTAAAGTAGCAAAGATATAATACAAACTTAAATATCACTCTACATCTCTCAGTGTTACATAAACAGGCTTTAATACAAATCAGACGTAGCAATACCAAATAAATAAAATGAGCAAAAAACATCCAAATAAATTGGCTGGAAAATAAATGCATCTGAGTGAATGCTATCTGATACTTACTTTTTATGCTTTCTTGCTTTAAAGCCATGTCAGTTTAACAAAGAACAGAACTTGCTAATAACAGTACTTTTAATAATGAAACAAATGGGAAAAAAAGGGCATTGGAAGGCAGAAGGGAAAGAACAGCAGTGAAACAATCGTGGAATGCTTTGATAATGTTTGAGTAATAAATTACTGGGATGTTCATCACAATAACTAGGGAAGCAGTGCTCTCAGTAAAGTACTACCAGACTACAAAATAAGTACCAGACAAAAAGTGCTAACAGGTGCATAACAAGCATTCCAGCATGTTCCAGCAATGCATCTTCACCTTGATAAATAGCACCCAATACCCACAGGGGATTTTCTTAAGAGTTTCCTAGTACAGCAATTCTATCACCTTGGGGGCTACCCATTGAGCATATTTAAAACACAGCTAAAAGAGTGCGGGCTTTACTATAATACTCTCCATGGAATAACTTAATAGTTCCAGTAAAATTCACTTTTTCCCATTGAGAGCTCGGGGACTTGGAAAGTAACTAAAAGATTCACTTGAAAGTTTAATCAAGTATTAGGAAGCCTGAAAGATCTCTGTTACACAAGATGGATTACCACACGCTATGCAATTAAACAATACGTTAAATGTATGAGGAGGAAGGATTCCAGCTCCACTTTCAAATGTATCATTGGAGAAAAACTGTTCTATGAGAGCACCCCTAAGCTGAGAGTGGAGCTGATTAACTGGAAGTAACTGAGACATGCCAGCAATGAGGTATTATGCACACTCTGCTCCAGCGCTATTGCTCAGAACATGACCACACATTTGACTTCTGCCTCAGTTTCTCTGCACAAAGCATCCTGAGATCTTAACATCAAAAGTCACTTTACTATATTACTATAATTAGCTGTTATTGTTTCCAGTGAAACTTTTGAGCAAAGGACTTTGGAAAATCTCTTCCCACTCCCTTTGCATCCTTGAAGGATGCAAGGAAAGGAAACAAATGAAGAGGTATTTCTGACAACATAAAGGTTATTTCAGTGCCTTCACTTTTTCCTCTTTTACACAGATATTCATGTTCCACAAGAAACCAAGCTTCTCAGGACTTGCTGGTAGTAAAAAGCCTTAGTCATACACGCTCAGTTTCAAAGTTGTTACTACTCAGAGAGAGAAATAAATGTATACTGTATTAAAAACAATCATCCCAGCCCTTTAATGATTGGGTAGTTTAGCTTTGAATGCAGTTCAGCCTAATAGAGGTTTTAATGGCTTTTGACAGATTGTTCCACTGATCAAGGGCCATGTATGAAAATAACTGCCCACCGAGCCCTGATTTGATTTTAAGAAAAGAAAACTGAAGGTTAATGGTAAACAGAAGTTGATTGTTCACATTTTCAATGAAATAACTCTATCTGACCTGTTCTTAGAAACGGTGAAATAAAGGATAATGGGAATCCTATACACCTGACTTTTTACTTTAGCCTCTAATCAAGGAGACTAATCAGACCAAGATGTGTTGGCATGAAAGCAAGTATTTGGTGATATAGAGGGGGAGGAGAGCAACTTTTTGTCCAAATTCAGCTCTGAAAAACCAATAGGGTATTAGAGGAAGTAAACAGTAGACCAGAATGTCCTGTTCTATCACGTGAATTGAGCACTATCACCAAAGCAACAAGGAGATGAAGCACAGTTTTCATGTCATATGTGAAGTACTCACTGCCAAACATCAGCATTTTAATGTACTCATTTTATCAGTCATCTGATGGCTTTTATTTCACATATTGTTCAGCCAATTCTGTAGCTTAAGTACAGTCTTTTTGCAAATGTATACATTATCTTCTCTTGTTCAATGAATGCCTGAGGCTAAGGTGAATAGGAAAGATGAATGCAAATTATGACGCCTGGTAACATTAAAGGTGATGGGTTTGAGTTTGTACTAGAAAGACAAGTTGCTATTGAGGATTGCCTCTGCTCTGGTAGTGGAGTGAAGAGATCAGTACAGAGCTGAGCTTTTTAGTGTGCTGTGGGGAGTGCAGTGGTCTTGAAGAAGAAAAGGAACTTTCCTGCAGACAATGCCCTGTTTTTCTGGCCCTTCCCTATGACAGCTCATCAGCCCAATGGGGTAATGCAGATGATGAATCACAGAATCATAGGGGCTGGAAGGGACCTCCAGAGATCATCGAGTCCAACCCCGCTACCAAAGCAGGTTCCCTACACCAAGCTCCAGCAACTCAAATCTCAACAGAAACAGATGCATGGAGGCACTCAGTTCACAGAGGTTTGGTAGGACAGATATAGAGCTAAGCTTGTTCCTGCAGTATGAAAGTGCTCTTCCCAACTCTGTAACCTTGGCAGAAGAAGGTAGTGGTCAGCTCCTACCAAAGAGATGTGGACCAGCTGCTGGGGGCATGAGGAGGGTTAAGGACTGAAAATTAAGTTTGCATCAGGTGGTAACAATCAAGGGAGAGGTCATGGCCTGCACTGTACAAGTTATTGCTGGATGATTCCCATATGAGTTAAATTAATAAAGTTTTGCTCTTGTGAATGCACATCCCTTGCATCTCATTTCTCTTCCCCTCTTGTCATCCCACCTTTACCATTAGCTAGCTGATATATCAACCCAAATTCCACCATGTGTCACAGGGCTACTGGAACTGCACTGCAGTAAAAGAGAAAGGAGCAGTGTCTGCTGTTAACACACTATAATATATTAGCTATCATTTGTGTTAGATTTTTGTATAATTTTTTCTTTTTTTCCTGCAAAATGGCACTGGAATTCTGTCCCATAGCAACTAGAAATCCAGCGTGACTTTCAAGTACATCTTGCTAAGTAAATCTACTTCATTATCTGTGAAACTGAAGTCTGCATCTGAATGAGAGTGAGACAACTGATTTGAGAAGTTATTATGCTGCAAGTTACCTATCCTTGGCAGTTTCTGTTTGGTGAGTACCCATGGAATTCTTATTTTCAATTTAAATAATCAGGATCTTCTGTAAAGTTCAGAGCATAAGTATGATGTCTTTAAAATTTAGTGCACTGGGATTCATATTTTTTATTTACTTAACCTTTTAACAACAAGAATGGACCTACAAGATAAAATATTTTCATATGTGGAGCTACGAATGAAGCATTATAAAAACATTTCTAATTTACATGGCATAACACAGCAGTTTTCTATCAAATACTTATAAACGGCCTTTACCTTTCATCCCCCCCATTACAGAAACAATAGAAGTTTTTCATTTTCTGCCAACATTTTCTTTCTATGAGTGCGAAACCGACTCTATCACATTTTTAACCAAATCCTTTGCCTTGAGCATTTCATTTGTATTGGTTCCATGTTTAGTCAGTAGCTTTCGTAAAATTGATGAATATTGTCTAAAGGCAAGTGCAGACAGGCAAACTGATCTGTATCTTCTGTAACCCATTTTGCACGTGCAAGTGAACTATTTCACCTTAATTCTTTCATGGCTGATGAAAAGTAAATGTACACAAAGCCATGAACCTTCCTGTTTTAAAAGAATCACTGAATCTAATGTTAGAAACTAATTTATGCTCTCACTTCTTCCCTGAAACAAACTGACCTTGGTCCTCATGCATCTAGAGCATCCAGACTTGGTAACCAGTTGCTATACACAGAACATCCATTAGAGGCTGTGTGTTTCGGCTCATCCAAAACCATAATGTGTTACCTAGTGCTGGAATATAAATGGACTCCTGAAGCATCACTGCAACATGAACTATGTTGCTATTCTTTGTATAAAATAGAGAAAATTTCAAAGTATTTCCCTACTTCTAGTATGTATCTCAGGTATAGCAACAATTCACGCTTGGTCTTTCAGTTTTCTTTTACAGATATTTACCTTCAACCATGTTCTTCTCTAGGGGCACCCTTTGGCATTCCTTCTTGCTTCAAACAGTTCCATCAGCCTTACCCATGTCTTTGCCATCAACTCTTGTGGGCTTTGGAGAGATGAAACCTCCTTATACTTCTGCCTTTCCACTGAATTCAATCATGTTACACTGATTCTGATGATGTGAGACTCGAAAGCACCACAGAGCTTTAATTCTCTTTAACCACTTGATTATTGGTACTTTGCCATTGAATCTTAGGTCTCATTCATTCCAGATTTTTTCAGTTTTTAGTCATTACCACCCTTGGCTTAAATGAGCACTATTTGACTGAGGCTAGAACTAGTGCAGCTCATTCACTAGCTTTAATCCTTAGCATAGACAAAGCCTAGAATCACGTAGTTTTAACCATCGTGTTATTGCTGCCAGCACTCTCCTAGTACCAGGAAATAAAACAGTGTTGCTTCAGTGCTGCTGGAAATAATTTTTTGCCAATGATTTTTTAATAGCTTCCACTTCAGCAGCAACATTGCTGTGCCTTCTCTACCCCTTGTAGCTGTCAGATTCACTTCAATACTGTGATCCCCATGGTTTCTAGTAGCGCTTAATTAAACACAAAATAATCATAAAGTAAGGGCATAAACAAATAAACAATCCCCTCAAACCCTGTGTTGTGTTACGTCTTTAGCTCATTTGATTTCATCTTTCTCATTTCCAAAGTAATATTTGTTTCTGTGAGAACTGCCTTCCCCCAAAGCAGAATTCCCACATTCTCATCTTTTTCTCTAGCTTTTCTCTAGGTGATTTCCAAAGTAAACACTATTTAGTGTGGCATTCATCCAAATATATGCTATTTGCCCACTAGTAAAGCCAGCTTTAGCTAGTGTAGGAAAGAAAAACTATGCCCAAATAGAGTATTTCAAAATTGTAAGAAATTTGTTGAGCAGGAGACAGCAGATAAATCTGCAGATCAAGGTTATAATGTAATTAAACCTAATTTAAATAATTTATTCTTTAAAGAGTTTATTTCCTTCTGCAGGGTGGCTAACGGCTTTAGCAGAAGTCCAGGAACACAATGAAAATGCTTGATCTGGGTCTTCATACTTTTGCTGGCATAGCTATGTTAAAGGTGCTAAGAGGTACAACCTGTAGTTGATATAATTGTCCTGGCAGAAGCTGGTAGGTGTGGTCACAGTTTTATACCACTAAAACTGAATTTTTGCTGGCACAGCTTCCTCAGCTGCAGGGAGGTCTGGCATATGTTATACTGTCAAATGTACAGTTTTCAGCAGTACAAGGCCCATTCACACGCAGAACACTTTACCAATAGAGTATACTGGTATGCTTTAGGTAAGCCTGGCCTCAACAGTGATTTTAAGCGAAAGATTAACACAGGAGGCGTATTCTGTTTCTTGGTGGCAATGTCAAGCTCTGAGTCTCACTGTTCTTTTTTCTGTACTGGTAGTATAGACTGAATGCTGTTTTACTGCAATGTAATTTCCCGCTGCTTTTGTACAAGGGAAAAGGAATACACAGCTCAAGTCAGGAGAGCAACTTCTCCAAATGAAAAATCTCATTCAGGACATCATCCAACACAGAATTGTTCTTTTTATAGCATGTTATTACAAACTAGATCACAAACAGCTCCATTTCTCATAGGCTTCTGGTTTTGTTCTCATGGATAGATCAGCACAGATGTCTCAGTGCCTGGTGTCATACAAACTATAACTATTTTGTCAGGAAATCTGACCCAAAATGGAAACCCTAGGTCCACTTGCTCTGGACAATGCACTGGTAAAGCTGGGCTAAGAAAAGAACTCTCAATAGGCAGAAATAATGTAAAGGTTAGGAACTAAATTCTGAGTACCAAGAAACTGAGGACATGTAAATATAACATTGGAAATCTCTCCCTGACTTAATCCCTTTGGTCAGGTATAAAGGACAGGTCATCCCAATCTTCTAAAAGGATGGCAGAAGTAAATGTGCATCAGTTAGAGCACAGCCCTAGCAATGGGTCCTTCCAATCTGCCTAAAAGACAAACCTGCAAGCTGTCCTGCTGCAACAGTACTGTGCACCCCTTGGGCTGTACCTGAAAGCATTGTCCTTCAAAGCTACATATGAGGGTCCAGGTAGGATGTTTCTAGTCTAGGAAGTTTTTAAAAACTCATCTATCAGGGACAAGCACTGTCTGCTGTTCTCAGTAATGTCATATTAGCATTAGTGCTGAGACTAGCAGGCAAGTCTAACACCCCAAATCTAGACAGTTAAAATGCACAGCAGAGGAACCTATGGAAACACAACTATCCATGGGCTACATTGTCAATGGAAATTAGAATGGAAGAGGAAAGTCCTGAAGTTGGTGTTCCAGACATCATGTGTTAAAAGCCACTTATTTCTATAGACTTGGTACCTAGTCAGATTTTTTGTGACTCAGGAACTAAGGTGGAAACCAATAAAATTTGCATTGAAGCACAAAACAACAAATGACTAAGGAACCATAAAGCAGAAAAGATGAAAGCTGACAAAAAAAAACCACAAACTTCTCTTCAAATGTTGAGTATTATTAATTCTAGACTGGAAGTTTAACCTGATATCCTACCTACTGAACAAGATTTTGTAGATGAACAATTACTTCTTCGAGATCAAATGGCAGAGGCATGTTACTTTCTTCATCTGACCAGAAGGGATGGCATTCTGGCTTCTGCTCTTCTGGCAAGCTCTCCGCTGCTTCCGACTGGCATCTGAAAAATAGATAAACAGAAGAACTACTTAAGTAAAGCTACAGCAAGAAACTGAATACTCAGCAAGGATACGTTTGTGCAGTAACTTAAAGAGAGTGATGAAAAGAAAAAAAGCACATCTTCTGACCAAATAGGTTGTTCATTTACAGTGAAGTTCTCCTCTGTTGTAGCCTTTGTATTTTCTATAGGGATTTCTCAAAAAGCCAATCACAAAGAAAATGCAGTTAGCACACCTTTATATGGTAAATTATTTTTTCATTATCACTGCTGTTATTTAAAGCATGTGATTAAACCATTATCAGATTTAAATGTTTGCCGGTTTCCAATGTATTACTAGATTATTGAGAAAGATTAAACTGAATTTACTGCATTAGGGTCAGGGGGGATAGATTAAACAATATTAAAGAAGCTGGACTAGCTTTGTAGATTCTGGAGATTTACAAGTGTATCAACCTGCTTAGCTCTGAAAAAGGCAATATAAAAAGAGAAAATTCTATAAAGATAAATGGAAATGGAGGTTAATAACAACTTCCAATGATGAATAGGTGGGCAAAACTTCAATAAAATTAAATTAAGAGGTTAGCGTATGTTAGTCCCCTGAGAAAATGTCTAAATCACAGTGTTTTTTATTAAATGGATTATTCATCAATACTAGTGGAGTCTAATTATAATATTCAGCTGAACTGCAGCCTGCAGAAGAAAGTTTTCGAAGTGGAAACCATTACATCTCTTAAGACATGGCTGTAATACAATGTGCCACAACAAAAAAAGGTCACACTTCAATAAGAATTTCCCCTCCCCTCTTTTCCCATTCCCTCAAATGATCTGTATGTTGATTATTCATTAATTAGCATTTGTAGCACAACAGGACAAAGAAAAAAGATTTGTGTTGTTAGAATTTCATTCTAGGCTGCAAGTCAACATAGTTCTTCAAACATACAAAAAGCAAATTGTAAGCTTTTATCTTGAGCAAGACATTTGTTTTTAAATCATGCCTTATAAAACATTGTTGTGATGATTTAAACATTGTTTTAAACATACATATGAGTCTTCCATCTCTGTACAATCAACTCTGAAAGTATTGACACACGCAACTTCCTTGTCTATACTGACAGCCTTCTGGAAGTGACTGTTTCCAAATGGAAGATGTCTTCTTCTCTTGGGAATTATTAATGGCAATGTAATACCCACGAGAAAACATACTTCAGCTTTACACCCATGTTGGTGTGTGGTTAATTGCTGCACCAGCATCCTGGGCACTCAATCCATCGTACATTACACTACAAGGACAGTATTAACACATAACATTCCAATATATCTTCAGCTCTCCACATCAGCCCCTGATAATAGCATCTGTTAACATGCACTAAGTACTATTATGTAGCACATCACTTCATAAATAATAAGATTAGCCGACCTCAGGGCCCTGGGAAGAGTAATGTGTTTAAATGTTCTCATTATTTATTTAAAACAAGAATTAAAGGAACAGAAGCTACTTGTGACAATCCTCTTAGCATAAATATTAAACTGTTTGCATTGATAAGCTGCACTGTACAGAATAACAGAGGATTTGTTTTGCAGGCTGCTTTGTAATAGTTGTTAGAGCAAATGCAGTTTAGTGTATGAGTTTTGAGAGGTACTTAACTGATTGTGCCATCATGTTCTGAAGACATTTTCCAAATTATATAAAGGAAGAGGAGAAAATTAATATGCAAGGAAAGCTGAAACTAATTACAGCACAACTCTATGAAGCTTTTAAAATCTTGCCTTATTTTCTGTCTTGGCACACAATAATACGCTCAATTTACTGAGTAGTATAAGATATTTGAGTCTAAGCATTTCAATCTAAGAGTGGATAAATTAGCCGTGTACAGATTATTGCAGATGACAAATCAAGAAGCTCAGCTGGTATTACTGCAGGCATATTATGTGGTCTGCAAAACTCAATTTATAATAATAAACATTCTCTCCCTCATCTGCTATTAACAAAAGGATTTTCACTGAGAAGAAAAGCACACTGCCGCACACTGCCTCCCAGCTTCTTCACCATTTAGGCCCCTTTTTTCCTATCTCCTTTTAGCACATTTTTTAATCCTTTGCTCTCTCTGACAAACTGTATGTCCCTCACCTTTGGGTTTTGGACATTTGTGTCTCTGTAAGTGGGCCAGAAGTCACCAGTGATGCTGTAATGGGGCAGCCCACGAGCAACCATTCAACTCAGTACTTTTCCTTCTCTAGTTTTGTTCTCGAGCCATCTCTGAGAATTCCCCACCCCCCCCAGTGAAGCTTGTGCCTTAACATTCAGGCCCTTGGCATGCTCCAGCCATCTCTTGTTCCATGAGAGAGATTACAGGGATGGAAGTGTGTCCTTGGGTTTCCTGCACAAGTTTGATGACAAATGTATCAGTGTACTGGAAAATTATGAGAAACAGGAATATTGCCTTCATATCCCGAGTTCTGCAAACCACAGCTCCTCTGAAGTGTTTCTATTGTTCTGCTTTACATCACTAACAAGAACAGCAGGAATGTTACCTGTTTTTTACCAAACTTGCAATTTCTGAGCACTTATGACCCTCTGGAGTTAATGTCACTGCAGGCTGCCTGTGCTTTTGGGTGCAGGGCTGGCTCCTGATGACCTGGCATGGCTCTGTCAGCCCATCACAAGCCTGAGTGCACTCCTCTGGGTCTGTGCATCAGACCTCTAGCTTAGAGTTAGGATACAAGAACTGCCCAGATTAATATATCACTATTGATTTTAATAAATTTCAGCACGATTGTGGGAAAAATTGTTCCCATGATGCTCTTTAGTTTGTATCAGAGTTAAGGATCTTAAGAGTCTGCAGAAGGATAACAAAATTTCCAACCAAAGCAGAGCAATCAAATGCACTTGCAATTTCAACAGAAAGAAACACCGCAGTGATCAAAGTATGGTAGTGGGAAAACAAGATTGAAAATATTATACGTTAATTCAAATATTATATATTTAAAACAGATTGAGTTGTTAATAAGGTCAAACCTATAAAAGAGAATAAATTTATTGTCTGAATATTGTCTGACCAAATGTCACACTCTGAAATACAGAAGAAAAGTACATATGGCAAAATTAAGGGGCCTCTTTCAAAACTCACTTGCAGCAGCAGAAGGAAAGCACTACCTGGATATACATCAGAGCAATTTAGCTCCAGCACCTTGATAACAGCTGTCTGCCAGCACATCGGATGGATGACTCGTACGCCTGAAGATGTGCAGTCCCTACTTTCTTGCTAAACCAAACCAAACTGGAGCCAGTTTCAATTTAAAAAGGCCTGTATTGAAGGAGCAATGGGCTACTGTTGCCATGCACATTCTTACCACTCTGCCATGTAAACTTCACAGGTTCTGATTCCATTTTTGTTGATGGACTTTGCTCACTCATATTTAACAATAGGAGAATATAGATATAGGTCATGGCAAAATCTGGTGTGACAGTGCATGGCTCCTTCCCTTGGAAGGTGGCTGGTTTCACCACAGCAGGTACATTCACTGGCATGCAGTTGCTTGGTTCTGGTCCCTTGGGCTGCGCTGACATTTTGATGATCAGGGTGTCAGCTACATTAGAGGACACTGATCACAATGCTGAAATTAACCAAGCTAGCTAAAGTGTGTGTTAATTATGAGTATGCAAGCAGTCAATAAGAGGTTAATGCAAAAGTCAAAGGATAAATTTATTTCAGTATTGCATCACTCTACCAACTAAATGACTAACATTATGCTTTGTTTTTAATCAATAGATTTTACAGTAATGCGTGAGCCATTGATTTGAAAAACATTCTTTCTAACATCTAAGTTTTGCAACTATTTAGTATCAACCATCAATATACTCTTTTTTATTTTTTTTTAGAGCAGCTACTTTTTGGTTTCAGGGGCACGAACAGGAAAGCATACAGAGAGAAAGAGGCCTTGGTTTCTGCTGGTGTGTGATTAATGCAAATAAGAATTATCACCTAGGAACTTTAAATAAAGTACTGTGAATTAGAGTCCTGGATTCTACTGCACTGTTTGCTCTGCAGGAGTGTAGTCAAATCAGATCAATAGGGGTCAATCTGTGGCTCAGACTGCAGAGGCATGTTAAGTAAGTGATGATCCGAACAGTCTCATTTCCTAGATGGCACTAATTTAGTTAGAAAGGAGACCATGTGGAACTTTGCAAGGTAAGTCAAAGAATGTAGGCTTGCCCATCTGGCCCATGTACTGGTATGGTCAGAATAGGAGGAAAACGCACCCTACATGTGCAAAAGCACAAATTCTCCCATACATGCTTACTCCTTCATTTCTGAAGCTACTTTTGCTATATTTTATATTTAGTTTCTCCCTCCATTCTTGCTAGAAGCAGGTGGCACTTAACTATTATTCCAAGTTCCAAAATATTAAAAAAAACAAGGATGGCCCAGATAAAAAACACATCACTCTACTAAGATGAACATGTTCATTAATTGCACATTAACACTGTCTAAAATGGTACAATTATGCAAATGTGTTAACTTTGAATTAATTTTTTTTTGTTTAATAGGGGATCTTGTTCACCTGTATGGAAAACTGACTTCAGTCAAACTTGAAACTTTCAGTGGTTTCAGTGAGAACAAGACCTCAATTGAATGGCACTATATCAGCTGGTAAAATGTGCACCCAGAAGATGGGATGTCCTGTAACATCAATGTTGTCACAAAGGAAAAAATGTTCCATTTTATCAAGCTGAAAGATTCAGTAAAGAATGGAGAAACTCAAGCTGATGCTTTATACACATATTCTCCTTCACCTTTGGACATGGACAGGATATTGAAGTAAAGTCCCTAAATAGGATTGAAAAAGTCACCCCTGTTATTTGAAGAACTGGATTTTCATTTATCTTCATGAAAAATTAAAAGGTGGAAGGACAAATGTCACCCATGGTGAAATGGAATGGGGGGATAAATCCAAAAGGCAGCTGCTTTCCAGGTGGATGCCCATTACAGCATTAGCAATTTCAGAAATCACAATATGCCTTAGTATTTTGCTATACCCCAGGCAACTGTCTAGTCACAGTAGCTGGTGACAAGTGAAAATCTCCAACCACTAATTAAGGTTTAAAGCCATCAGGTAACCTATTGAGAACAATTTTATACCTAGAAACATTTATCAGCATGTCCCTTACATACCAGGGGTGAGGAATGGGGTATTTTGCTGGCTGACCAGCTAGGTGAGCTGGCCACTGAGGTCAGAGAGGCAAGTGAAGCCTCTTTTTTCCTACCTGCCAGTATGGAATAATATGGAGGTCAAACACTGAGGGTCATTACACATGGGAGCAAAATGCACGGTAGCCATTATGGCAATGACACCCAGATTCTGCATGGATCCAGACTCCATCAGTTATATTAGAAGGAGAGCACTGCTGGACCCCCTTGAGCATGAGATCTACATAGAAAGTTAAACCACAGTTTAAAAATGGTCATATCTTGACTTCCAGTTTGGCTTAGAGCAAATAGCTTGTACAAAATAAGTATTTCATTTGGATAGTTACCAAAATTGAAGGCAGTGGGGAAAATGTGGGCCAGTTAATGCACCATCATGGCTGGCTTGGAATAATTTCTGATTTCTTTCAACTCTTTAAACCATAATCACATCAATAGCTTATAAATCTTCCATTTGTGATTAAAATTAATATTTCATAATTTATACCCTAAAAACTTTTTACTGAATAAATGAAAGATGGAAAGCAAGTAAGTATTTTGAAATTCAACAGCATGAAAGATATTTTCTTCCAGTTGTTCCATGATTGTTGTACTGCTCTGCACAACTAAAACCTTTTCAGTTTTAATTTGTCTTTTAAGAATAGAACAAATGACATCAATATTTGACTTTGCAAAGCAGATTTCAGAAGTACTGGTCCCAAACAGGCATTGAAATGAAGTGGCCAGATGGAAAGAGCATTGAGCTTAACTCTTTTGAACATCAAATCCCCAGCGTGTTCCCAAATAGTCCGTCCCATTCACATTAAGCCACTCCTGATGTTCTTTCATGTGCTGTAACTGCTCCCAAGCCCAATCATAAACAATTCCTGGCTGAGAATAGGAATTGCATTTATGGAACAGAGAAAATTGATAAAATGACTTTTTTTTTTTTCTGTTCAGAAATGGAGACAAAAATGCCAGATTTAGGAAGGGATGGAGGCACTTCCCATCAAATTTTAGTCCATGGAAAAACTATAATGTATATATAATCTATATATAACCTATCATCTTTCAAAAGCTGATAATGACTTGTATAACTTGGCCTTTACTAAAGACAGCAAATCTTACAGTCACTGACTCAAGAGCTTTATGCCCCCAAAGTCACTAAACTCACTGTAATGAAGATTCTACTGCAATATTCTAAGGCATCACTGGCGACCTAGTAGGACAGACTGAAATCTATCAACATAACTATTGTGTTTACTTCTACAAAGTATCCATAAGTAACTGATACAATAAGTATCAGTTGTCTTCCTTATCATGTCCACCAACTCCACCCTACCAAAAGGGAACTCACAGCACATGACATGCAAGGACAGCAAGGCCAAAAAGGACAGTGCTGGCTGATGAGTGATGCTAACATGACCTTCCTAGACAGAATCTTGCCCTTCCTTTTTGCCCTTAGTCCAACAGACCCAGAAGCTGCTCATGAGAAAATCACTGTGCTTCCTATTCCCACAAGAGAATAGCTGTGTGAGGCAGTCTCCATTTCACGTTTGTTTGATTTTTTAATTAGGAATCATCACCACTCTCTATAAAGAGTAGGAGGTAGGGAAACCCCCAAGAGATACACTGAATAAATAACACAGCATTTGCTGAAAGATGAAGTTTAATCCAATTTAACCTATAGGTCTACAAATTTTTCTCTTTCAGTCCTGTTTCTCAGATGCTTTTGTTTCCCATTTTTAGAATAATACATATAGAAGCAATATTCCTGACAGCATAAGAAGCATGTTTATGCATATTTATGTACACACCCCTTCATACCGATAGTTGGAAATAATCCCATCAGTCCAAAAGAGACAGCATTTAGGAGGAAATTTTCAGCACCACAGACATGGATTTAGTTATATACTTTTCATTATCAGCAATGGGATTTGAATTATTCCCTCTGCGCTGAGAATATTTGGCTTCAACTTCAAACAACACAGGAATATACAAGATTCAATATAATTTATTTTCTCAGAAGGAACCTAGAATGCTTTAAGCCTTTGCTGAGGTATCTGATGCTCCAGTCCCTTCTGTTATACAGTACAATCGGCTGTTTTATTTCACTTGCAATCCTTGCTTTCCTATAATTTTTTTCAGACAAAGAAACAAAATGTCTGCTATATACTGCGTATAAACACAGCTGACTTGTTTTCCCGAATGTATTGATTTTATGCACTTTTAAAATAACTCTTTTCATTCCGTTATGCA
Source organism: Coturnix japonica (assembly GCF_054131305.1). Lineage (NCBI taxonomy): Eukaryota > Metazoa > Chordata > Aves > Galliformes > Phasianidae > Coturnix > Coturnix japonica. Next base: position 26,242,526 of record NC_140668.1, read on the forward strand.
TAATCACCTGGGACATCGTTCCTCTACATTTGCAGAAACACAGATGGAATTGCTGATTTGGAACCTTTGGAGAAATCTTACACTATTCTCTAGAATCTAAGCTTCTATTAAAATAAGGTTTCTAACTTCTGGTTGTGAAGATAGCCTGGACAATGTAAATTGATGCATGGTTATCTTGTTGAGTCCACAACCAGACAGACAGACACAATAGCAACAAGGGAGCTGTGAACTTCCGCCACTTATTTTATTGGGTGTTTACTTGCGGCCAGATGCTCCCCTCTGTTGTGCAGAATGGCATTAAATGACTGAAAAAGAGAGAGGAAAAGGAAATGGAAATACAAACCAACAAAGAAGAGAAAAGGAAATCTCTGCAGCCTTCTTCCCTGGGGGTTACAGATGCCCTCCCTTGCCAGTATTAGACTGTTGGAAGATTTGGGGCTGAGCCATGGATATGGCGTGCTTTTCTAAAGACACCTTATTTTCCAAAAAAAGGCCACAGGAAAAGTTAATGACACTTTCAGCATTGTTTACCTTCCCTCTTTATCTTTTGCACTTTGTTTATGTGGAGGTCATAAAGCCAAGGAAAAACACAAATGTAGCATGGTTTCAGATACCAGTGCAAGAATATGGTCTTCCACTTAGAGATCTCTTGTTTAAAATAGGCAGTCCCACATTTCCAAGACATTCTGTGTTAGAATAATGCAAGCAAACTAAAACCTTTTCCTTGTTGAGGGTGTGTTTCTCCATAAGATAACTTTTCATGTCATAAGAAATCAACTGCTATATGACAAATCTGTATTTGTTACATGTGGAAAGTAAAATCAAAAGCAGCATGTCTGAACACAAGTAACAGTAACTGTATTGCCTGAAACTTAAAATAGGCTGGACAGAAATTGGCTGCATCTTTTCAGCATCAAAACCTTGCAATCCTTCCAGCTCCACTTCCTGCGTCACTCCCGCATGCACCTAACAAAATCCCTCCTCAAAATCTCAGTTTCCATCAAGGCCAAAGCAAGGGTGACACAAAAGGGGCAGTTCTGGGAAGCAAACAGAACAGCATGCACAGAAAGACTCTGCAGACAGAAGGACTTTGCATATGGCCGTATACCAAATAGTTCTTTGCAAGTACCATATGAGAAAGCCTAACAACGACAGGAGTAACTTCCCAGTTGCAGGATGAAACCAAGATCTGTAATGTGATATACATATGCTTGTGTACATATCTCTCTATATGCATACATACACCCATATATGTAAGTACAGCGTGCACCACATTTTCATGTCTTCTGTCTACCAAGAGGCATGGCTTTGAACTCCTATGTGGCTTAGGGAACAAAATGAAAACACGGTTTATTGTTCCATGGATCTACACTGCCTTTCCCTTGCTATACACTACAGCTGTAGCCTGCAACCCGGATTTTTATAACAAACATTGGTACTAATACGGTAAGAGCAATGAGGACCAAGGCACTAAACCACAGTTTCCTTCAGGGCAACATGATGCCAAATAGAAGCAAAAGGGAAGAGATACAAGAAAGGCAATCTTGATAACAGGAATAAAGTTTTGGAGTAAAAGAAGTGTCAAGTAAGTAATCACATTTGAAGCACTATATTAATTCTCAATGACTGCTGCTTTATGCAGTGATGTCTTATCTTAGAATCATAGAATGGCCTGGGTTGAAAAGCACCTCAAAGATCATCTAGTTTCAACTGCTCTGCTAAGGGCAGGGCCACCAGCCACCAGACCAGGCTGCCCAGAGCCACATCCAGCCTGAGCTTGAATGCCTCCAGGGATGGGGCTTCCACAGCCTCCTTGGGCAACCTGTTCCAGTGATTATGGATAAATGACGATCAAATATACCATCAAGAAAGTCCCAGTCCTGGCAGAGATGACTCATGAAATGTTACAGTACATCCAGAGACAAATAAAAGTCACATGGAAACAACAAAGGATAAAAGGAGCCCATTAGTAAAACCTTACCCAAACTTTGTAACTTCTATTGAAATCAATGCAAATAATTAGTAACTAGTGATCATGCAGAGAAAAGAGAGCAGTCGCTAACGTGCAAATTATAATCAGTGAGATCAACAAGATGCAGAAAAAATAATTAATTCTTAACTCAGCTGAGAGTCTCATTACCACTGAAGTTTGCTGATGGTTTCATTCTAAGTGGAATGCCAAAGAGCTTGGGAGCGTCTGGGATGCTCTTCCTTGGGGTGTATTATGAAGTATGTGACAAGACTATATATTCTTGGTGTAAGCCTCAAACCTACTTCAGTGTGATAGAAAACAGCAAGGAACTTTTAGTTACAAACAGTAAAGTCTTACCTTTGAACCTTGTTCAGTAATCGTTATACTGACAATATGCTCAGCACTAACAACACCTATGGATTTTTTCTGCTTTCCCTTTATAACTGAAAACAGTATATTGACATGTCAAATATCCTTTTCTACTTTAACTTGTAAATGATTATCATTTTCAGAATACAATGCAAGTAAACACATTTCTTTACTCAAATCCAACTCCTACTAAGGGAGGAAATTCTGTATGAAAGTTCATCTTCAGAATCTACCTCAAAATTATGCAGTTTGTAGAAGTCTGAAGTATTTTAAACACCAACTAAAGTTCCAGTACAGATTGAACATTGACTTAAAGATGTTAGACAGGAACACACTTTCCTATGTAGAACGTGACTGCAGTCAAACCATATGCAGCATCTCGTCCTGTCCCATTTTCACAGGCAATACTACCACAAGGACTTATAGAAAAAAGCACAGGATACTGATCTATAACATCCTTTCAGTGGAGCTCAATTCTCTCAGCATCATAAAGATATTTTTTCACTCAAGTCCAACTTAGTATCATAATTCTATGATTAGTACCAGAATGCTTATAGTAGGTAAAATCTAAAATGATTATTACAGTAAATGCATGCAGCTCTTCATACTATTTTTCTATGGTGTAAAGAATCTTTCTGATTGAATGATCAATGACTTTAAAACACAGACTCAGACTTTAGGCCTTTTGGTGGTGCCAGCTCACTTGTTTTGTATGTTATGATAGTCCTGGCTTTGAGCTATCTCTTGCTAACTGATGCTTTTGATGCTTTGTTCTCTTTTTACTTTAGGATAGAAAAAAACAAATAATGCTGAGTTCTCTTGAATTCTTCTGATGTCTGTCTTCAAAACTCTGCTAACATCCAATTTATGTCATTCTATTTCTTTCTTATGCTCTGAATTCGAAATGAAAGAAGGTAACATAATATCATAAGATCTATGGACGATTGAAAAGGCCTTCGGAGTAAACTTCAGAGTTATTCTTAAAACTCTCTTGCCTGAGTAGAAACTGAAAAATTGCTTTTCAACAGATAATGCAACTACTCTTCAAATTCTCCCTGGATGAAGTTATTACCGTAGGGAACACTGTAATGATAATAAAGTGCCCTAAGAGAAGTTCACATAGGTTCTTTTGTGAGCATTTGCAAGGCACAAGTCCAACTTGTCCTCAAACATCTATCTGCTTTCTCTTGATTAATCCTTTGTAATAAAAATGTTTACAAATACTGAAGTTTGCGAATGAGCGAAGCTGACATCTGCTTTACCAACTGGCCTGCAATATTTATTGTGTCACACAATTTCTCTTAAAATGTTGTATCAGGATTTTGAAGACTTGTTACATAAGTTAATTAAGGATCTGATTTGATCTTCTGAGCAAAACACATATGCATATATTCAAATCTCATTTAGCTCTGTGGAACTTTCAAATATATTTCAAGTTCAGACCAAGCTTAAAAACTTCATTGTGTGGGGTCCCTACAGGTGGTCTCAACATCACTGCTTGACACACTACCTCATGTACATACATGATTAACTGCAACTTAAGAACCCAAGGTAGCCTCCCCATACCTACCCATCCCCTACCTTTGCATTTAATCTCTCATCTCTGTCATTCATGATGCAATAGGCACAGTAGCCACATTGTCAGGTCTGAATTCTGAGGATAATGGTATCATTTTTAGAGCCTAAGGAAAATCATCTCTTGTTAGGTGTCATAAGCCATCTGTTTGTCAGTGCTTTGGGCAGATTCATGGGGAATAAAGATCTACTTAATGAAGAGTGTCCATTTCACTGTTCTCACGAGGGACCTACTGTTTTGTCTTCTTTTGTTCTGTGCCTGCTAGACAACAGTTATTTGAACTTCATGAAAAGTGGATTGTCTTGTCCTTCCTCATGTTCTGTTTTGCCTATGAACATTGTTTTTCAGACTCCCTTTTCCTGGTTTATTGTTTGCCAGCTGAACAACATTCATTATTCCCTTCAATGAGCTGCTGATGAAATCTTCTCTTCCAGATTTACACAAAATGATACTTCTCTGAGCATGCAACAGACCTAATACCCCTCCTATTTAGTCTGCTTTTTCAAATAATACTGTGATTGTATTAATCTAAAATGCAAAGTATATATTCATTTTTCTTCTTTACTGCAAGGCTGTAATTCTATCTTCTCTTAATGCCAAGCAATTAATAATATCATCATTAAGGTTGGAAAAGACCACTAAGATCATCTAGTCCAGCCAGCAACCCATCACTACCTTGCCTATTAACGTGAACCTTAGGGGATTTGGCAATAGCTATGCCATCACCCTTTTTGGTGCAAATCTATGTCCTTTATTTGTTTCCTTTCTAAAGCACATTTGAGCTGTTATTAATTTGTAGTTTCTATTTCTCAGAATATGCAGTTGTAAAGGAAAATTCGCATTGTCCTGTTGTGAGAACATCTGGGGAAAAGAATATTCACCTTCACCTGAAGTCAGGCCTCTTGGAGATATTAATGCCCAGCACTGAGCTATGCTATTAACTTACTAACAAACTGAAGAACCATGTGGCCCAATGCTGATTTTAAACAGAATCCTGGAAATCATGAAGCCTGGTAGAGAACTACCATAATGACAAAAATGTGAGCTACCCAGGTACCTACAGGCCCTGCAGTAGATCACTGGGCAGCAGAAAAGCTGTTCTGGGGTTCCTTGCACAGAAAACAGCAAGATATAAAGCATGACAATCATCAATGTGTTTGTCTGGAGAACAGTCTTGAAGGATAAACTAATTAAGACAAGCTCATATACCAGGAGGAGCTATGGAGAAATAGTGTAGGTTGATTTATTCTAGCTTGTGAATGATCTTTTTATTTTTTCATGTAGCACTGAATGTGAAGTGAACATAGACTACATGAAATAAGTAATGCTTACCAATTAACATGATGATAAACATCAATGGCGGATCATTACTGAATTGTGTCCCTTGTAGGGGATTCCTCCAGAGACTGACACAGTGGCCAGTATTAGTTCCCTTCAATCAGTATTCTGAAAGTAAATGTGAATGATCCAATACCTGATCATTTCTGCAGATAGCACAGAGACTGACAGAATGGTTAAAAAATCTGAAGAAGGGACTTAGTGTTGACAAGTTGCCCATGATCAGGACTGAAAGCCTTTCAGAACTATAGACAGAGACTGAGAGAACATGACTGGAAAATGGATGAGACAATGCTAAAGACATTGCATCTCAAAACAATGCAGGTATTCCAGGCAGTTCAAAATTAATTCCTACTATAGTACCTAACCCTTCTGCCTTTCGCTACATGGACTAAACGACAGTAAAATGGAATAATCTTTTTTCCAGCTTTTCAGAAGCACATTGAAGAGAACACAGAAAAGTGACTGTGGAGATAGGTAGAAAATATGTGATAATGATTAACTCAATTTGCTTTGCTTACCAGATTTAAAACTGATTGATGGAAGGAAAATAACCTTGTGTGAAAAAGCTCTCTAATCTGGAAGAGGAAGCTGGAATTTGAAACAGAACCCAGAGAAATTAAAGCATATCTGTTTTTTTTTTACAATGAAGTCAATCACACAATGGGACAAGCCATTAAAGAAACAGAATATTCTCTATTTCTGACACCTCCAAATCAAGAAAAGATTCCTGCCTGGAAACCATGCAGTTACACAGTTAAAATAGGGATAAAAAGCTGAAATTTAGTAACCTGTGATAGAAGTCAAAACAGCTGACAGAAAAAAACTTAAATACAGCAATGTGCAAACTTTTCTACATCCATTCTTTAATGAGCTCCCTTCGAAAACTCCTTGTAATTCATCTTGCTGTAAAATTACACACTCCAATTGGAATGGGTATTCCAGCAGAATGAAACATGACTTCTACTGTCAAAGTTCCAAACATCATTTTAGCCCTTGAACACAACACCTCCACAATGAGAGAGACTCTGATGTGGGGAACAGAAATGTGTACAAACATCCATATTCTCTATTCTCCTATTCCTGCTTCAGATTGCTACAAAAACTATATAATAAAAGAACTAGTTTGAAAATGAAGTAAGAACTGGCTGAAAGGCAAACGTAACCAAATATTTAACTGAAATAATGACTCGTCATGTAATTTCTCAAAATACTATTCATCAGAAAACATAATTTGACAGTATGTTTATCATTTCATTTACTTTGTTCCTCTCACACTTTCCTGGAATGACCATACAAGGTCAAATCAAATCAAAGGACATCATCTGTTTGTTTGAAATATCATTATGGACAAACCAGGACAAAGCAGCTGTATTACAAGTCACCTTTCCAGCTCTCACACACAAACTGTTAATGGAGAAAGTCGCTCCTTTGCAGTGCATGATGGGACCAAGGTCACTTGGGATACGATAAGGCCTCAGTGGATGCCCACAAGACAGAAGAACAACTTCAGCCCTTGACAGTGGTAAAAAGGTAATAGGAATGCTTTGGTAGGCTATCTTTGGAGTACAAACAGATTAAAAACAAGCACACATATCTGTGAATTACCTCTATACAGAGTCCTCCATGATGCTCCCAAAAAAATAAGAGGTTTGACCTGCTAAAACATAACCAGCTGACTACAAACTATGTATATGATATAAAATGTGGGAAACCCAATGTGGTTTCCTTCTACATCTTTACGTGTTTGAGAAGTCAGAGACATTAAAATCCTGCAGAACCCTCCACTAACTCAACTAGAGGTTACATTTATCTTCCCGAGTGAAGACATCTTAAAAAATACAGTGAAGTGGAAAAGGAAAAGCAAAAAATCTCTAGGCTGTGATCACTTCTTCCACACACAATTGTTTGTCTTTAAATCTTCCTTTCTATCAGTCTAACTTCCCTCTATTTATAAGTAACAGTTTCTGCACTTTCAAATCAGATTCTAATCCTACAATGGGCGCCATAGGTAGATGAAAAGCTCTAGGAAATATAGATTACAGGTGTGCATAAATGTAATTCTGTGATCGAATGGATTTAAAACATATGGTCCAAATCTTGTACCAGTTCTATGCTGTCTTAATCAGGTTGATTTAGCTTGAACCTTTCATATCAGTTTTACAGTAGCATAATTAGATTGATTTCAGTGGTAATTCTTATTGACACCTAAATAAGAAATCAAGTCCACAGATTATCTTTCATGCCTCAAATACATTATGCAAGGACCCAACAAGACTTCCAGTTCTGTGTGTGTTTTTATGTACGTACAGCACACATACACATGCTTTAAATGATGATGAAAGCGACAAGAACTGATGCCACTTATTTTTTCACTGTCTTGAAAGGACATTTGGACTGCTTAGTGTAGTCACATCAGAGTAAAACATGATCTCTACTTGTAAGAAACTTCAATTAGTTATTCTTTTATGTCGGGTACTCTAGCCACTAGAGCAACTTAACTTTAATTCCATCTGACTTCAATTGTGTTCAAATTATAGTAAAGAGGAAGAAGACAACAAGCTGTAAATATGAAAAGAGACAGAAAATCATTGAGAATCATGCCTTTATGAATATTTGATGAAGAAAGGTTAGATCTACTGCTGGCAAATTACAAGAAATTATGTCCATCATGTGACTCTGTCAGCAAAGGTTAATACAAATGGGTTTGGATTTAGTTGAGATGACAACGAGGATTAAAAAAGATTTGTCCTGTCCTCACTGCAATTAGTTTTTCTCCTATTATTATTGTAACAGAGTTTATCGTTAGGATTATGGTAACAGAAATACTGCTCAATGAATTCATTTTGTTTTTCATCATACTGTGGCAGTTTTGCAATAAAATTTTCATCTCTACTAATCTAGCTCTTTATTGTGCATTTGCTGACGTGGAAATACAACCATTAACCCATTTCCTCCTGCAATGCCTCATTTTGTCTGACTGTGACAGAGCTCCAAGATTGCCCAGCACTGTTCCCATGATGGCATGGGATGTTGGTCAGGTGTGACATCAAATGACTTCTTCTGGACACATCTGATGACATCTGAGCTCATCCACAGCAACTCTTGTATGCTTATGGCTATGGAAAATGGGAATATCTCAAAATTACTGCACATGTGGAATAAACACAGCTGTAAATGTAGATGTCCTGTAAAACCACACTTCCCTCTCACGTTGTCACTGCTTCAAAACAGAAGCTAAGGTAGGTTTAGATCTCAAAATTATCTTCCATAGTAGGAATTTATATGTAAACTAATACCAACGTGCCTGTGCATAAGAAATCAGGTTATGTGAAGCCAGGTTTTCATCAGTGTGCATTTTAAGTGTTAACTTCCAGGTTCAAATGGCACTTCTGCATTTGTGCTGACAAATTAGAGATAATTTTGCTATCTCGGAGTCCATGTTTTCTTTGCCTGCTTTTGAGTTTGAATGCGCAATTAAGAGCAGCAGAATTTTAATCCAGACCCTTTTTACTTTCATACCAAGCTGTGTAATCCCATCAGATAAATACATAAGTTAAAACTCCAGAAGCACACAGTGTATTAGCAGGGGTATCCAGATTTGATGAATCGCTAGGAAGTATTAAGAGTGACTGGCAGCTGACTAATTGGAATTGGCACGCACATCGCAAGTTGATGGCAAGCAGTCAGACTTCGGAGGTGTCCACTGAGAGTTACTTCTGCAGTTACATATACTTCTTCCACACTTAAAGCCATGTGAAAGAAGGAAATTTAACACATCAGGAAGCTTGCTAGATTATCAGAACATCTAATCAATACCATTGACAATAATTCTATCTAAAAGCATTGGGGCAACCCTAAGTAATATACGGGAACAGACGTTCAGGACCTTTGCCAATAGATTACCTTTGACCCAGCGTTTCCACTGCATGCCCAAGAGGAAACTTGGTTTCCTTCCCTGAGCTTTTCTACCTAGAGACTTTCCAGCTGCCTAGTTCAATAAAATGCACCTTCACCGTAGCTTTGACCCAGCTATTAAAAAAAAAAAAAAAAGGAAAAAAAAAAAGGTAAAAGCCCACCCCCAGAACCCCACCAGTGCTACAGGCGCTGAGGCACGAGAAGTGCTGCTCTGGGTCACAGCTGTTACCCTGCTGCAGCCATCTTATCAGTTGCAGAGATTGGACTTGTGTAAATCTCAGCACTCTGCTCAGCATCGCAGGACTCAGTGGGATACAAATGGCTTCTTCGTGTACCAGGCTTGCTCACAGAGACTTGAGTTACCTGCGGAGCAACTTTCCTGCTATCTGACATACACCTGGTGGTCCTGAAAGACATCATGACAAATTTCCACTCGCCAGATTTAACGCTCTAAAAAGCACCCAGATTTTATTGCTCAAGTTGAAGCTAACTCTGAAAGACAGAAGACAGGGATGCGTATGTCTCAAAATAACGCAGGTAGCATTAGGGAAATGAAGTGCAATGGAAAAAAAACATTAAACTCATAGTATATGCAACATATCAAGTGTGACTTTTGTTCCCATGTACTGGTAATGGCCATCTATCTTGAAAAAAATAATAAAAAATCAACCCATTCTGAAAAGAAACATCCCAGAGCACGAATGCACTACACAGGAGTCACAGATCAGTATACAAACTTCTACACATGCGGCTGCTATAAAAACCATAAAAGAGAACAACAAGGAGAGTCAGAGCTATTAGCTAAATTATGCACATATCCCCTAGAAGAAGAAACACATCTCACAGGGCAGGGAAAATGATTTTGTCATGTTATCGCTCACTTGATTGTGTGTTTAGCCACGGGACCAGGCTGCCCGTGAGAATCATTCTTCTGTGTGCCACTGCAAGGCAACCCACGGAGCCCAGGTTATCTTAGGGATGTGAACGTTATTCTACAACCAGCCGCTGAATTCTGAGAGTTTGAAATAAAAAAGTGAATATTGCTTTATGATTGCCAAACTGCCGTTTTTCAAAGACAACCAAATCAGCCCCCAGAGACACAGCCCTTTCAGTCAAAAAATACACTTTTCACAGTGATATCAAAGTCCAAAAGAAAATCTGAGGCCTTCGGTTTTAAAGACAACATAATGAGATCAGAGACTATGCCTGCAAAGAAATTAATTAATGGATGATTAATGCAAGTAACCTTAAACAGTAGGCATATCATCACAAACCATCACAGGAGCTTTGCACATTACTATAATTCGTATTAAGTATCTTAGAGTTCATTCAGTTATTACTGCTCCCTCTTCTTGGTTGGCATAGGATGAAGCCCTAAAAGAATGAGCTTACAAAAGACACTTAGCTGGGCCTCCCTCGCCTTTCAGCTACCTCTTCTGGACTCTGACTTTGCTTGGTTCCATCTTCATCTACTTCCTTCTTTACGAACCTCCTGCAGTTCCTTCTTACAGCTTTAGTACACCAGTCACTCTGTTCCACACAAAACATGAATCTAAATATTTTGCTCTTCAGGATTGTCCAGTTTCCTTTACTAAAACTGCCGAGGCCTCACACACATATAAACCAGCATTTTTTGTGGTTTTGTTTTTAATTAGTTTTCTTTATATTCATATTGGTTTACCTTGGTAATTGAGACTAAAAAGTCTCAATTTGAGAGAAAAGTGAGCTGCTTGTGTTGGGCCTTATTTTCATCTCCTTGTGGTGTTATTAGTAATTAATGCATCTAGATACAGCAAACTTATAGCATGATTAGCGTTACATATCAAATTGTTTGTTAGCTTTTCTGGGCAAGTATGTTACCTTGTATGATTAAACCAGTTTGCTTGTTACTGATTTGGACAATACGCACCATTTTTGCCTACTACCTCATCAGCCATCACGTGCCATCATTGGCCCACCTACAATACTAAGACCAGCAGTTGTCCAGAAGAGGTGGAGAGAGCATTTTTGCCTCCTTTTCCCAGGCCCCACACTGATAGGAAATAACAAAAAGAATTTAGGATGGAATTTTAAGGGTTTTTTTTTTTTGTTTGTTTGTTTGTTTTTTTAATAACAGAGTTGCTGTTGTTTTCTGCTTAGTCTAAGAGCTTATTTTGAATCTGTTTCATTCAGCACTTTACTCTCACCAAAGAGTAAGGTCTGGGAACATGACACACTTGGAGCTTATGCTGATCAGACACCCCGGTTAAATTGATGGAGTGACTTTAGAAGTCTTACATGCAAACAGCACTGCCTTGCAAGAGACAAAATAGCTGGCAAGCAGGTCTCTGTCTTAGTAAATCTACTCTCTTTTTTACAGAGGAGAAGAGACTTGAAGATAGTAAATGGTAAGTGACACTATGCACTCAGGAGTTAATAGCTTCATAATGATCAGTGAATGAATTTGCTGTTTGGAAATAAAAGGAAAACATCACAACAACAATTTCATCAAAATACTCGTTGTGCTGAAGAATGGTGTAATTTTAACAAAGAAGTTGAACTGACACATGAGAGCCTTCCAAAGCAGGATGCTCAAATTAACTCCTATGAAGACAATGTTAACTCAGAATAAGAAACAATGTAAAACCACCAGCAACAAGCTAATGTAAGTGATGTTGTCTAAAATGATTTCAATATATAAGACACGCTCATTTAGAATACCATATACTCACATCATGAATATTCAAAAAGGACTATGGAGGTGCAGAAGGGGGTTAATTTTGTTCAGATTAACCACAGTTATTATTTCAAGACACAACTGTAAGCAGATTAACTGTAGCTCAGATGGCTGTCATGCAGAAAGATGGCAATGTGTAGATTTTCCTCAACAAACAGCTGTACAGAAAAGTTGCCTACACAGCTCCTAAAAATGCATTAAGGCATTTGGTCATCCTGTCTCTTAAAAGCTGTTCTTTCTTTTCCACTTTAAAAATATTGAAAACACAATTGCAGAAACATTTTTTTTGATGGAAAGGTGGAGATTAAAATGAAACCAAGGCATTTTACCTAGCCACATATTACTATCTTACCTACCCTAAACCTCAGTAGGGATGTTAACTCAATCCCCCCTAGATTTTTACACCGTTTCTAGCTCAACAAAGTGAAAAAACACACATTTGTCTTCAGATATGCCTCTCAACAGAACTACTGGTTCTCTTACAGAGAGATCCATAGAGCCTACATAAGTTGGCCTGCATTAGTAGCAATCTGTAGAGTGACATATGTATGTAATATGGGAATGAATGTATACAAGGAATGATTCCTGACTTCTCCACAGAAGGATAGTAGGAGTTTTAGCTCCTGCAATCAATATATTTATTCACCACAACAGAAACAGCTAAGAATCTATGTAAGTTATTAGATAAGATTTTCCAGAAATAAAATTAACTCATTTCAATACGACCAGGTGAGAACAGCAGTTTCAATTGCGTGAAGGAATAGACCAAGTGCTATTCTACAGAACAGCTGGCTTTATCTGTGGCTGTCAGAAGAACTCAAGAGTTTGATACCATCTGGGGGTTACATTCATCTTTCAGGACTGGTCATGTGTGGCTTTGTATTTGATAAACACGAGGAAACCAGGCAACCATACATTAGTATTAGTATTTCAAGCACTTCCTCTAAACCCTCTAATGCTTGATGCATGAGTTTGATACAGCTTGCAGTACCATGACATGATACTGTGCACTTTGCTAAGAGCACATACTCTTCAGAAAGAGTATATACAAGCCACATTATATGAAAATTAGTGAAGGTATCATAGTATCATAGTCTTGTGTGGGTTGGAAGGGACCTTAGAGATCATCGAGTTGAACCCCCCGGGATTCGAGCCTCTGTGTAGCAGAGCAGTACTTCTACCACTTGCGCCACAGGGGGAATTTGAACCCAGGGCCTCCAGTGTTGCAATGCGGCATTGCTACCACTTGCGCCACCGGGGCACACAAGAAGGTAGCAAGAGTGAAGTAACAAGGATAAGCAACATATTACCAGACTTCTTTCACATAACTAATGTTTGTTTGGGGGAAAATAATCTGACAACTTTAATGACTCATACTAAACAAATCTGTTCAGAACTTAACCTAATAGATCACCCATTGTAGGTCCATGGACATGGAATCTTGACTGATATAAAGTATGAACTGGCTGGCTCTTTGTAGTGATTATCACATTCATGCTGCAGTCTATGCAGACATGATATAGAATTGCTATTATTTTAATCTTTCAAATATGAAAACTTTAAAGTGCTACTTAAAATTGGCATGAATACGGCTACACATTACTTTTATGCTTCTGTAAGACTGATGATTTAATTGCATATACTTACATTCAACTTAATTAAGACGATGAACAACCAAACGCTCTGTGAATACGAGTCTGCAAGATTCGTCTCAGTTACATAGGCACTTACAAACAAGCACTGTAGGAAAATTGATCATCCCAAGATGAATAGACACCTAGAAAGATAAAAATCTGTCTGGATGACAGGGCGACCAGGGGGTAGTGGTTAGTGGCCAGCACTTGCCTTGGATGCTTGCAAACAAGCAAAACACCACGGAATTCTATGCTAGGAATAACCTGGGCCAGGCATACTTATCCTTCTTGCTGATGACAACAAACTAGAGGTGAAAAGAGGGAGCTAGTCAATATACTCAAGGGTAGGAGAGCCATACAAGAGTGACTGGAGGAATGGGTGAATGGGAACCTCATGGGATTCAACATAGGAAAAGAAGAGTGGGAAGAAATAATGACATAGTTCAGGCTGTGGTGTAGTCCTTCTGAAAATGGAGCTGAGAATAGCAGGAGGACAGCAGAGAAGAGACAAACCAAAAGGAGAGATTCTGACCAGACATAAGAAAATACTCCCTTTCCATGAGGACAGCCAAGTAGTGGAACAGGTTGCTGAGAGAAATTACGCAGTCTCCATCCTTGGGGGTTTTTGTCTGCCCACTTAAAACCCTGCACGATCTGATCCAGCCTCACTGATGACAATGCTTTAAGCAAGAATCTGGCACAGAAAAATCCTGAAGTCCATTCCAATCTCATTTATCCTATAAGCTCAAGAAGTGAAGCTTATGAGTTCATATCATTAAAGATATGCTTCCATAATAACAGACAACTGCAATTTTCTTATGTTGCAGCTAAATTTGTTGGCTTAATTCCAACTTCCCAAAGCAGAATTTGCAAGGAAGAAGAAAACCCAAACCTTTATTGACATAAACCAAGACAGAGTGGCTTCAGGTTTCCCAAGTATTAACATTATAATTAGGAAACAAGAGTTTTTGTTCCAGCTCCGGGTTTCTCACAACATTCTGCCTTAACAGGATCTCTTGGAATTTGTGACTACTTTAAGCACAAATTGTTCTTCCAAAGAGATGTTGACTTTTGTGGTCTATTAAGCAAGCAATACAAAATCGTACAGTGACGCAAGTGCTTCAGGCTAAGCTGTATATAAATCAGCTTCTTCACCCAAGGGATTTTGTAAAAGTATAGACAAGATTAAAAGTAAACTTCTGCATTTTAGCAATAAGTGGCCAGGAAACAAAGGCAATTCATACAAGTTTGCTCTTGCTGCATCTTCAGGTGAAAATATATCTGCCCAGTTATAAAGAGATGGTATAATTCTAAGAGCAAAAAGAGAGATAGTCCCACCTTTTGGGTAGAATGAAAATTAGCATACATTCTCATGCCTTCGGATCCTTTCTCCAGACTCTGTACCTCCCATTTATGAAAGGCTACAGGATTAGCCCTTAAAAAGTGAGAAAAAATGCATGCTTCTGGAAAGAAAAGGACAGAACCCCCATGTGTGCATCAGCAACCACAGCAATGACCATTTTAGCTTGCTATAGCCTCCAAGAAATCCTAATGGGAAGATACCTGGGCTCAGATGGAAGGTAAACAAATGAAATTAAAAAGAATTTTCCACAAGTGCTTTACAGAGGAAAAATTCTACCGAATCTTTTGTCTATTTACTTCCAGATTTACTATCGTGTATGTTTTTCCCTCACTGGTGTGGAATGAACTACCACATTATTTGCACCAAGTTCAGCAGTAATATAAGCAGATGCAAACAAAAGCCTACTCACATCAATAGAAATTCTGACAATCTGATTTGAAGAAAAGATTTCTATGTCATTTTTTGCCTAACATACTTGATACAAGGATAGTTAAAACTGGAAGTCAAGGAAGCACTGGAAGTCAAGGAATAGGTGGATATGGAATATTTATTTTAGGATAGTTCCATTCCACTCTGCAGTATTCCACCTGAAAATTTATCTGGAAATTGGTAGTACTGAGAGCAGCCAGGGGCCTGGCATAGGATTACTTCCCAAGTACTTACCCAGGTTCTTACGTTTACTGTGATCCCCATTTATTAAGTTATCTCGCATATGTTTCCACTAAATATGCTTAATAAGAAAGTTCCACGTAGCTTTGGTTTATTTTTTTCAAACATACTTCATGAGATAACTTTCAGCTCATCCATGAACACCAGGTCAACATGCCTTGTGAAATCCTTTAGTATAGTCCACTCAGAAAAGCTGTAAACTGGCAAAATATTATGCACAGAAATTTCAGCTTCAAAAAGAAGTCCTTTCCAGTGGGAGCTCACACTCAGTTTGACAATTTGGGAAATTTCATTTGTAGATTTTAATTGTTCAGCTGATCTCTGCCTAAATTCAATAATCACAACAGTCACCGCAATGAGATACAAGTAATGTGTGTTAAGTTAACTCTTACAGGATTCAAAAGGGAAAGAAAGAATTTCTTTTCAAAGTCTTTGACAACTAGAAGTTTTTCTGCAGAACAAAAATAACTCTGCTTGTAATGTAACTTCCATGTTCCAGCTCCTATTCCTCCCAGCTCAAAGCACTTTATAACATTGGTCCAAATAGTTCATGCTTTATGCTTGGAAGCACTTTCATTAACTATTTATGTAGGTACAGAAAACAAGATTTGGTCCATGATAAATAATAAATCTTCACTAGATTTAGCTGGGATCTTTTCAATGAAACATGTTTTCCCCAGAAAATCCTAATTTATTGAAGCCATAAAAGTTGGTGGAAAAGGTCAGTTTCAAGTTATTAAACATTTCAAAGATTTTGTGGAAAGACATTTCCAAATTAATAATAATAATAATTTTAGTACATTCAAAAGAAGTAACACCCATTTGGAAATTTCACCTGAATGTAAACCAAAAACCCCCGCAAAACTCCAATATGTGTTAGGAACAGAATATGCACTCACCAGCCTGTGTGCTCAAGTGTCTTTGGAGCTGGAGGTTGCTATTAGGTTCCAGAATTTCACTTTTTGCCCTTGATATTTTTCCTGAGATTCACATCTGCCCTTCATATTGACACTATTACTATTTACATTTTGTTGCAGAAGAATATATGAACTACTTCAGATGACAGAGTAATTGCATTTTAGAAGAGTGAGAAACCAAACTGCTCTGTTTTCCAACAATATGCTGAAACTGCCTTGTTCCATACTTCCACAAATAAAAGCTAATAAACTCTAACTCATAATTCAAATGCTGCCATGCAGTTCTTATAAGCATCCCTGAGCAAGACAGGGTACACCTCCTAAGTGACATATAGAATAAGTGCATGATTTTGCAAAACTGGGATCAAAACAAGGTCATCAGTAGTACCCAGCTGCAGTTAATTTAAAGCCATTGAGGGTATGACTACGTAAAGTAAATTTACAGTACTGCATTGTAATTTACAAATATTGAGTTCAATCAGCTCATCTGTAGATAAAGAAAGAAGGGCATCATGGAGCTTTTCTCTCAACATTTCAATTACTGCTAAAGGATTGGACAAAGCTCACTCTGGCTCAGTATTTGCTCTGTTCTCTCATCACATAAAGTGCTTAGAACCAAGAAAAAGGAGTAGACCAAAGCTAAGCAAAAAATCCAAGCTAGAAATGGAACAGAAAGAACACTGGCAGTTGCCAAGACTGCTGATTGAGAAAGCTCTATCAAGAGAAGGAACAACACCCCACCTTGATCTGTCGCTAAAAACTTCAGAAGTCTGCTTTCCTAATCCTTCAGTCTTCCATGGACCTGTCAGCAAGCATTTATGTTCTGCTACGCTTCCCCACAAAAGACAGGATTCATTCCTAGGCCTGCTCTGAGACAAAACCTCGAGGATATTACTGGAGATTCCCAGAACCAAAGTGATGAAGCTAACGAAGTTAAATAGATTCACCATTTTGGACCAAGAGGGAGAAAAAAGAGATGACTCACACATCAGTATAGTTCTTTCTACTCTGTTCTGTACAATTCCAGAATTTGCCTTAGCAAAATCTTGAATGCAATACCTATCACATATTAAAGTTATAAGTATTACAATTACACACACTGACAAACAGGGGAAGGTATTATTTGCAAATAAATGCATCCTACAAAGAAATAAAAATGCACAAATGCTCTCTGAGGTGGCTTTAAGAGCAAGGCCCTAAAGAACTTCGTTATTTAATTTTAGCATTTATGCAGTTAGAAATAGTCTGAAGCCTTCAAAATTACCATGCTAAGCTATCTCAAAAGCTGAGTCAGGACTTACTGCTGCCATCAAAGACCCTGAAAAATGATCAGAACACAGCCATTTGTCCTTTAGATGTTGTTTTGGTACTAGCTCGTTTAACAGGGTACTGGGAACCCAACAAAATCAGTCCCTTTGCCAAGGTAAAGCTGAGGGTTTGGCTTAAATTAACAACGCATGCCATCAGATATATAAACTTAACTAAACACAAAAGACTCAATTGAACCAGAATTTTAAAACAGTCAAAGTGGATTTTTCATTTTATATATATATATATATACATAGGGGAGGAAAAAAAGTAGCTATTTTGTCACGGGGGGGGGGGGGGGGAAGGTTCTGAGACCTCCCTTCACAATGGCAACAAAGAACCCACTGGCATTCACCAAAAGACCACCCACAGAACATACAGTGTGTTGGAAATGTCAAGGAGGAGTGAAAATAAAGACTATGTGCCCTGTTTCCTATGAAACACTTCAATATGGCATGTATAATGTTTTAAATTTTCCACTGACATATTGGCAGTTACTGTGGACCAGTCTGGATTGTCACTCAAATGTCAAGACAGAAGGAGAAAATACAGGGCTAGGATTTTTCTTTTGCTTTAAACTTACCCATATTTTTACTGTCAGTCACCACCCTCCCTCTTGCTACTAATGGCAGCCCATATAATTCTGAGAGGTGGCAGGAGCATTTCTAAGACCACTACTCAGCCTACTCTGATTCCCATTCCCAACATGGAAACTCATTTATAGATTCTAAAATATGGCGCTCCATGCAACGTTGCCATCACGCTGTGAAGGGAAGGGATTTTGCTCTATAAAAAGACAGCAAACAGCTAATAAACAAGACATGCGAGCAGCTACACCAGTGTACCAAGAGAGTCCAAGTCTTGAGTGGTCTGAATGGTGCTGACTGAATTATTTTCCTGAGAAAAACCTTCAGAGAAGTCGTGGTGTGATGCTTTTATCAGATACACACATATATTAATACCAGGTCATGCAGCAAACTCCCCCAGGTGAGGCTGCAAGTTACAAACACGACATCATATCACAGTAAAGTCCCACTTTGCACTATTTCCCAGGATAGGAAAAACAAAATACAGAAGCGTGGCAATGAAATATACACAAGTCACCAGTGTTAATTTTCTGCTCTGACTTCAAGCTTCTACAAAGTAACATATGAATGCAAAGCACCGCTTTCTAACATTCCCTGGTAAGCAGCTGCTTTATGAATAACTAGAAGAAAACCTTTATGCTTGGTCACACCACCAGCAGGAGACAACTGGCTTTTCTCATGTAATACAGGGAATTGGCCAGTGCCAATTCCCATACAGGGAATGAAGCCAGTGCTTCATTAAAACACAAGACACTTTGGCAGACATGGATGCTGAACATTGCTTACTGTTCACATCTGTGGGTAAATGACAGCAGCCTGAAACTGTTGCCTTCCACTAAAGAGCAAGTACATGATCCAGTGCAGTTAATCAATAAGATAATGGAATGAATCAATACCAAAGATTTTTAGGAGGTCTTAATTAAACAAACACTTGCAGATACAAATGATGTCTTCAATCTATTGATGGTAACAGGGTGAAGGGTTAAACACGAACAAAACCATCAAGTTTATTTTACTAGCATGTATTTCTCTAAAGTACCATATAGCTTCTTGGCCTCTGCATTGGCCCATTGCTGCATTCCTATTCATTTTTACCACCATGTTGCACAGGCAGATTAGCCCATAACAAAGCAAAAGAATGAATCACTGAGGAATTCAAGATGTGATGACAAAGTAGATAAAAGTCACTGCTACCCAGTGTTATTTCCTCTCTGTTAAAAGTGCAACTACCTAGACAGAAGTGCTAACAAAGTCAGTTTCCAGCTGCAAGGTGTACAATTAGAATAATTAAAGAACACCTAAATTGATGGACCCATTAATGCAGGAGATCTCCAGCAGACCTTCTGCACAAACACGGCCAGTCAATATTTTTGATTCCCCCAATGGTTCTGTGCTAGGCACTGTTTTAAAGAGACATCAATCTATGATGTCAGCATTTATCTAATGAAGCTTCAAAAATCAATGTCAAGAGGGTGTGCTACATGCATGCACCCAATTTGTCTGTTCTCCAAGGGATGCTAGATAAAACAAAAACGTTATAAAAGCAGTGAAAACTGACTGTGACCACTCTACCTGACCTTGAAGATGTTAATGACAGGATGGAAACTTCACCTGGCTGATGGCGCAATGAAAGGTTTCTAAAGCCAACAGGCATTCCAATGCCTATTATGCATGTTCATACAAAACAATAGGCGGTACAAAAAGAAAATCATTTGATTTAAGGCCCTCTGAAAGTGCCTTTGTCAGCCTTACAGTGCAATGACAAAATAAACAGGTGGTTGTTCTTTTAAAAAGACTATAATCAAGGTTCTTCAGGATAACAAGATTACCTTAGCTATTAATATAATTCTCCCTCTGCCAGTAGCGTTTGCCTTGGCAGCATTCTCACCTGCACCCGACAGCCAGCAGGCTCAATCCCTTCCCCAGCTATTAGTGAGGATAGCCACTTAGCTTTGCTGAAGCTGTACATTCTTTTAGCTATTTTCTTGTTAGCATTTAAGACTCAACTCATCCTCACTATTCTGTCCACGAGATTCCCTGAAAGTGATGTTTTGACACCATATCAGACAGAGAGTGGAGGGCTAAGTTAGCTTCGTTCTCTCTCTCACGTTTGAATAACAAACTGGTCTCTGGCTGCTCTGAGGTAGGGCTGCCTGGGTTTGTAACTGGAGGTGACAGGTACTCGCTAGCAGATGGGCTGTCTTGTAATCTTTTTCTTTATTCACAGCAACTCTGTCTCTTCCTTCTGTTCAGACTATTTACTCTTGTTGGTAGCATGTAAACAGTTAGGTATGCCTTAGACAGTTCAAAGATGTGTTATGTGGGTGAATTAGTTGATGCAGGATGCCTGTCTGCCTCCATTCAGATGTGTCTCACACTTCCTAGTGCAGGTTTCTGCCCAATTAGCTGGCGATGCCGGCGCCCAGCCCAGGCTCCTAGCACAGAAGGAAACATCCTCAGAATTCAGGCAGCGTCCTTGTGGAGCAGGAAGTTGAGCACTGGTGGGAAGGTGCTGTGCCTCTCACTGCAAACCACAGCATCCCATGCACCGAGCAGACTTGTGAGTGCTGAGCCTCACTTATCAAAATACAAGGTAGCATAAAGCATGTAAAGGTAGCTCCCCATGAGCTTTGTGCCTTAGTGCTACAGCAGTGAAATCAATCTATTTTTCTTTTCTCCATATAAAAATTACACAGAAAAATTTCCTTAAATTTGTGCATTCAGCAGGAAGTGGGACAGCAGTGACATACAGGACAGCTTCTGACAAATAATGATATCTCCCACCAAGTGCAGTAATATTTCATACAGGCATTTTTTCCCTGCCTGTTGTCAGAGCACTGCTGATTTGCCTTTACCGCCAGCTAACATTTACTATCCGATGCAGTCCAATGAGGACTGACTTTGATTGCTGATATTTCAGCAAATGTAGATGGGTTTTGTATTTTAATACTAACAATGCTCAATTTGGCTCCTTTTGGGAAAACTAGTTCCCTGAAGGCCATAAACGTACACTCTTGCATGAGTATGAAATATATATTTATTATTATTATTATTTTATTCTCCTTCATGCAAAGTGGAATTTGCAAAATCGCCCAAGCGCTTTTGGAGCAAAGCCTCATTAACCTCAGGGATTCCGTATTTCACTGTACTTTATCTGCTCTTTTAGTTTATAAATGCAAAATGCAACCCAGCTTTCAAAAAGCAGCATAATACACACACTTTAGAAACTATCGTTCAGTTCATCCAGAAGATGTTAACCACAGGTATCCAATTCTATAACCATTATGGTAACACATCATTTGCTGCAGAAAATGCACTAGCAGTCCAATCAATAATAATTCAGCAGCTCACGTTTTGGCGGCACAAGAAGAAATTTTTCTACTCTTTACACCAACTACTTTAATTTTTCCTAAGGTGGCATGAAATGGTTGCAGAAGGTTTATTGCACTATCTGCCCATTTCTAGCAATTGTTTAAGATGAAATTTGCCCCAAAGGCCTCATTTAACCAACAGTATGCAGAGCAACAACATATCATGATCTTAAACACTGCTGTGAACTTCAGCCTGAGCAACTATATATCTTATTAAAAAATAGGTCACCACTGACAACATAGCATCTCTAATATTGTGCTAGAATATTCATTCATAGATCAGAACGCCTGCAAAAATAACTAATTAGTCTTTAGAAAGCATTAAGATACCCCTTCATGATCTCCCAAGAGCAGTCTGGTCTCAATCATGCTTGGGAGATCTTTGTAAAGCATATCTGGACTTAAAATATTAAGCTGCTGCAATTTTAATAGGTGTGATTCATATTCTTGTAACGGTTGAATTGAAACTCCGGCCAGACTCACCATGTGTGCTATGGTCTTCGGAAGCACGTTATAAAGGCAATCTAAAATCAATACCAAGAAACAATTACAACATCTGAATACCATTTGGGTGAAATAAGCTGATGGTGATGATGCAACCGGCAGATGTATGTCAATACTTGAAGCAAAGTACTATACAGCACTTGCACAAAGAGGGGTTGAGTAAATATCAATAAAGCAACTCTTGTTACAAAGAGCAAAAATGATAAAATCAATATCATAAAATAAAAAAGTTAGCACATGGATGAACTCTGGGGTCTGGACCGTGCTGTGTTTGGAGTGCTCCTAAGTTCCTGGTTCTTGGGTACCAGTAAGGGAACAGTGGTTGGGTTTGTCCAGTGTTCTGATTTAGAGAAACCAAGTGCACAGTGTTGCACCACACAACCAAAGCAAGCGATGTACTGCTACAGAAACTGATACCAAAAAAAGAAGAGTATTTATGTTGTTCAGCAGGGGAATGCACGTATCTACTGCACCTGCTGGTCCTGCACGCCGTCAAGGAGCCCTCTAGTAATCCAAAATGTGCTGTGTGCTGCCAGCACTATCTGGTTAATTAGAAGACGCTGAAGGACTTCCCATTTGTCCGTGAAAAAGGATAAATTAAGAAGAAATAATCTTGCCAAAAATTCATATGAAAACATCAAACCTCAGTGAATTCTTAAAACGAAAACAGCAGTTAAATGGGTAAAACTGTGAGTGACAGCCCATCTGCAAGATTCTGTCTGTGGTCCTGACCAGCATTTGAAAATAGGGCTGTTTAGCCTTTCTAGCACCTGAAGTTGGTTCTGCTGTTTGCATTTCATAGAAAATACTTTTGAAAGTAAACAAGAACCTTTAGTGAATTATTTAGCATACAAATAAACCAGCAAAGGAGGCTAAGTAGGCCAGTATGAACTAACTGGATTGAAATATTCATCTGTAAATAACTTTTCAATCTGCTGCTTTCACGTACAAATACTACATGGAACATTAGACACAACTAGCTTCTAGGGATATTTAGGCTCACTGGAGAGCAATTTTTATGTCTACTGGCATCTGTGGGTAGTGATATGGACTGACTGTTAATATAACCAACATAAAATTTATGTGAACGCTCACTGCAATAGCAACACACTGTCAGACAGCTGGTGGTTGATGCGTAGCACATGCGGATTTTATATGCACTGTGTAAACTAACCTTTGCAATAAAGATTTAGCAGGTTTATTAGTTTAGGAAATCGCTATAATTAAGGATAATTCATAATGGCCGCTTATCCACTCTCTAGCAATAGCTGCCTTAATTTAGACTCTGTTTCTCTGAGCCATAAATAAGTGTGCTGCTATCTTCTGCACAGATGTGGCACTCAACCTGTTCAAGTTGGTTGAGTTTCACTTCTGTTTTCATCAAAAGAATTAGTAGATAAGACCATAAAATGCACTTTCTTGAAATAAATTAGCAAGAAACACAGTTTGGAAGTTCTGAAACTGCTAAAAAGCTCATTTTGGGGAGAGAGAATAGAATATGGGAATTTCCCGCAGGAAAGGAATGCATTGTATAATCATAGATATGACCTGAGATAGAATACTGGATTTGCATAATTAATTATAGGAAAAATATACACGCTTGTGATCTATGCATATTATTTACAATCTACTTGGTTTGTAATTGAGGGTTTGCCCTCTGACAGCCCTGCCAGTAATGCCATCTTCGCCCCTTTTGTGCACAGCCCAGAGCTCATTTGCAGAAGAAACTGGATGGTGTCCTGTTACTTTAGCTCCTATTAATAATTCCTGTGAAACAATTCTTTGTGTCTGCACAGAAGATTCAGGGGAAAGCTCTCTTCCCAAACTTTCAGCCACAGGTTGGAAATGCACCCACAGATCCAGTTTTCCTTGCACTCCCTTCCCCTAGATGGGGTATATAGTCCTGATATAGCCATTACATGGACATCCAATATCATCACTCCTAAAAAGCACAGGAATTTTGCCTTACAGAAGGCAAGCCAAGAGCATACCAAGGATGAAGCAGATGCAAGGAAGGCAATAGCCGAGCAGACCACCCCTCACCAGGGCTTCACAGGAAGGAGCACTGACATACCATAGCACAGTCCTGCGTTTCTCAGTGGTACAATGGGAGAGAAGACTTGTAATGGCCTTCTGAGAGCAAACACTCAGCCCTTTCTGACTGAGTGGGAAGAGTCCATTTCCTTCCAGGAACTAATGTAATAAAAGATCATTTCAGGTTTAACTGGGTTTTTCATCTGGGTGGTGTTCTCCATAAAGAGGAACAATAAAGGCTGTGGAAGACAGCAGCAAAAACAGGGAAAAGGAGCATGGAAGCTGTAAAGTGAGTTGTTGAAGAATGCTGTAGGGCTTGAGAGGTGCATAACTGCACAGAAGACCAAGTGAGCCGAAGGCAAGAGGCACTAGAAGCTGCACCTGGTTTCCACTATGCATAGGATTAATGAACTAAAGCTGATGTTATGAGAATGCCTTGAAAACACATCTAAGTGTAAGTAGCTCTGCCTATGTTATGACACCTGCCTGTGATCAGAACCTGGGTAAAGCTGAGTGCTGCCTACATGCCGCAACCTCTTGTCCAGGATTCCCCATCCTTTCCCTCTCCTATGTTACACATTGCTGCCCAATGCTTCTCAAAAAAATTCTGCTTCACCATCCCATGATACGGATCAAGTCTACTGATGGCAAATGACCACAGCATTCTGGTCATTTCCAGTCTAAACTGAAGAGGCATTCATTGTGAGATTCATACTCAGTTAATGCAAAGATCTTGACTAAACAAAACAATTCAATAGAAACTAAAATAGTGCTGGATTTCACACTGCAGAGAGAAGTTTGGTCAGACTATGACTTGCATTGAAGAACACAGTCTGAAAATATTAATCATTAATTAAGACTATTTCATAGCAAAATCTATAGGGTTGACTAAAATCAATTAAAGAGCAAAATGTTTAAAGTCTTAACTATTTTTTTTCTATTATATCATTCCACTTTAAGATAACATACAGCTAAAAACATAAACTGTTAATTACTAGCAAAGTACTGACTGCAAATCACACACCTGCTTTATATAGATGTATCTTAGACGCCTAGGTGGGACAGAACAACATAGCTTTTTTTTTTCCAGTTGAAAGGACATGTAAGCAGAAAACATTTAGAACACAGACAAAATGAACAGTAATCTAAATAAACGTGGGTTTTAAAACCAAAAATATCCCACTATCAGTTTTCTAAAATATACTATTAAATGCCCCAAAACATTTCTGTAGCTAATATATAAAATAAATAAATGATCACATTCATTTTTTTCATGAGTTCACAGAAGAGAGGATAAAAGTATAAAGTATCTTCCAATTCCCTTTGCAAATCCACGAAGCAGTAAAGCACAACTACTGCTTAAGCACCATTTAAGGCACAAGAATTGCAATCATTATGTACCTTCTGGGTGAAAAGCACTATGAACAGAAAAGAGGAAACAAACATTTTCTTTTCTTCATATTTCTAAGAGGTGACAGGAAATAACCACATTTCCCCTCCCAGACTCAGAGCCAAGATTAGGATGGAAATGGA
The DNA here is from genome assembly GCF_054131305.1 of Coturnix japonica. Lineage (NCBI taxonomy): Eukaryota > Metazoa > Chordata > Aves > Galliformes > Phasianidae > Coturnix > Coturnix japonica. Next base: position 26,268,335 of record NC_140668.1, read on the forward strand.
AGAGATGAGCTCTAGAGCTGGAAGTTTTACTGTCAATGCAAGAGACCTTTTGGCAGTATCCTCCTGCTCTCTGGGTTTTAACTAATATGTTCTGAATGAGATAAAAGCTCCTCCATTAGCATTCAGTTCAACCAACAAGAGCAATTGAGTACAAAAGAGAATTGCTTTGCCAATGGCATATTGCACAGAGCTGAATGAGAACGCAAATCTCTATGCCAGAGGAAAACTTCAGATTTCCATTCCTTTTTTTTACATATTGCATTTCTTAATCAAATAATGCCCAAATAATTCCAAATTGCAATGTTCACTCTGATTTGTGGAATCTAGTAGAAACCCTTGGTGTTCAGTCAGTGAAATACAGAGCCACAGAATGCTAATCCTTATGGTGACACACGGCTTGCTAGAAACCATGGCAGGTGAGCCTGATGCTCACATTCACACAGTGGTCAACAATCCTTAGAGGAGACTGTATCTCTGTTTTTTTTCACAGTCATTTAACTCCTATAACGCCATTTCATGGCTTTGTCATACAAAGTCCAAAATGCATCAAAGGTTTTGTGCTGTTGCTAAACAGCGCTGTTGCCAAAAGGAAATAGAACAAAGTGGGGGACATTTTATATTCACGTACAATGAAATGTTTCTGAATAGTCAGAAACTTGAACTACCATATTTCAGTTCAAATTCATATAAAATTAACAGATATTTTCCATGGAAAGCTTTAGCTTTGTTTAAAAAAAAAAAAAAAGAAAAAGAAAAAAAAAAAAAGAAGCATTTTTGATGAAAAAAACGTGACTTATATTGTGATTAGCTCAAATAACTACAAAAATATGACAAAATGGGAAAAGATTTAGACACTGTTTTTTTAATTTTTAGAATTTATGTACGATTCAATTATTTGCTGCACCCTTCTTAAGAAATTCCTGGGCTTGGCATAACATATAAATCTTCACCTCAGCCAAATGTGACACCACCTTACATAAATCATCCAGAAAATCTGTGCCCAAGACCATGTGAAGGAGGCAAAAAAGGAAACCAGAAATACCCAGCAAGGGAGCTGGGGTTGGCCCCTGGGGCTGTCAATGTTCCACCCCAGGTGAGGTGCAGGCACTTGGTGGGGAATCAATACCTGCTCCGAGCACTACAGAAGTTGCCCAGGTACTGGCAGTGTGCAGGGGAATTCTGGACTTGACAGTGAACTTCCACATGGGAAGAGAAAATTAAAAAGATGAAAAAAAATAACCTTGAGCACACTGGCTGTAGGGAAGGCTAAGGGCAGCAGTTCTTTTTACTTGCCAGCCTGGGGATTGAATGAACTACAGAGATTGTCCCAAAAAGGACAGTTTCTTATAAGCAAAAGGCAGTGGCCAGGTCGAGAAAAAAGGGAGAAAGCTGAGTTTGTGAACTAAAGAAAACGAAACCCCAAACGCAACTCCTGCCTGCTCACTTCTTCCCAGATAAATAAACTTCAGATTATCTAATCACACTAATGAAAACAAGGTCATGAAGAGTGACTGAATTCAGAGGTGGCCTGCAAGGTTAGATTACATCTCTTTGTCTTAAACAGACAAAATACAAAAAAAAAGCACCTTAACTATCATTTCCTTTTGAAAGAATATTTTGAAAATGTCTGGTCAGCATTTTAAAATTGAAACGCAGTGCAGTTGGAATTAAAACACTCTTCAACATAATAAACAGGAAAAGGTTGGATACCGAGTTTTAGGACTCATGGTTGACATCAATAGCTAAAGTACAATGCTTATAAAAGAATGTACCTGTGAACGGTCCCACTTTTCTCCATTCGATTTGCAGATGGGGACCTCTATTGGTATAAAAAAATTACTAAAAAAAAATAGACACCTGGAAAAGGATTTACTGGCTCTCACTAAAATCACAGGGGCCAGATTCTTATTTTCATTTCTTCAGTGTTAACCTATGCTGATTTCAATTAAGATGACAGGAATCAGCCTACAACCCAGTGTAATTAGTATAAGAACCTTGCTGAATTGTGAAAGACTTCAAATAAGTATTTAAAGAAAGAGGCTACGAAGCAGAAGCAGTGCACTTTTTTAACCTCCATGTACGTACGCCTGCAGCTCTTCTGTGCGTGTGCCCTATGTGTATTTTTACCCCATCCCTCGTGTAAGCACACAGCACACTGCCTTTGGACTGACATATCTCTGCACTGGGCAGGATTTTCAATCCTTCATGACTATCTATTTGTCACTGCAGGTGAGTGGTGGCACTCCGGCTGATCCCCAGCCACTTTCACAGTTACTTATCTGTCTTTATGGATTCTTCCTGTGTGTCAAGTTGGTGCATAACAGCATTACTGTCAGGGTGACAAAATTGTCCCCAGAGTGTCACAAATGATTCCCTATCCTTATGGCTGCAAGCAGGTAGTAACACATCGACACTGCCTTTCCAAGCTCATCTTTCTCCAGCCCTGCCAGCTGCCCATTGCTGTGAACACACACAGACATCCCTGCATGCAGGCAGAACGTGCTGCTAAGCACTGAGCCCCCTCTGATCCCACTCCTTCAGCAGGTCCACAAAAACCAGGCACAGTGTGTTTCCAGGGGAAATCTTTCTCTTGGGAACGTCTGTTTCTCTGCCCTATTTTTAAATAACAGTTTTTTTAGGGGAAGAGAACACTGCAAAATCCCTGTTTTCTCAATACAGAAACTGTGACTATAAATTCCCAGTGCTGAGTAAGATAGCTGTATGTTCTGCATTTGTAGAATTCTCCATGCCATCAGAGCTCTTCAGCTTCTTGAAATTTTTCTATCATGCAAAGCCTATTTTTTTGTCTTTTACCTTCCTGCCTATCACTTTATCGCACTTCTTTTCTTTTTATTTTTTTTTTTTTTACATTTTCTCCAGTTCAGAGCTGGGTGCTTTGCTGAATTAAAATTCTCATCAGACATGTGTTGGTTTAAATACTTTCCCATAATGAAAAATCATTCCAAAGAGAGAGAGAGAAAAAAATAATAATAGCCCATAAGGTTAAAACAATTTACACAATTGGAGAAGGCTGAGAACCTTGATGAATATATAAAAAAGAATGTTTTAACAAGACACCTCGCTCAGCAGCCTGAAAGCCATTCTGTGGTCATGTATAGCAGTGCAGGATTCAGGTGGTTCCCACACAAGCCACGTTTAAGCACGCTTTGCTTTAAGCACACTGTTCTCCAGTTCCTTCAGACATCCTCAGGAGTGGCTCTGGGCAGTGCCCATTGTGCTCCAGATACAATGTCTTGCTACAACACCTTGTGCTCCAGTTTTCCTAACTGGAATCCAAAGACTATTATTCCCGTCTTGTATACAGACGCTGAACAAACTGCAGCACAACCAGTTACCATGACATGCAGCCTGGGACAAGACTAGACGCCTTCAGCACGGAGGATGAAGCTCTCCCAAAGGACCTGGGCATGCTGCAGGGTGAAGCCCAGCCTGCTGCCCCAAGCTCGCAGGTGGGGTCAGGAGAGCTGAAGAAACAAAGCCAGAAGCAATTTAGAAATACCTGCCCACAGAGTCAAAAGGCAAAATATCTGAAGCTTCTCCCGGAATCTTTGACCTCAGAGGCTGACATGGTTTGATGGGAAATTTAATGTAATAGTCTGAGAAAGCCAAAAGGCCTATTGTCAGCAATGAAGTCTGAAAGTTAGCAGAATTAATATAACTGTACAATGGAAGTGCCCTCGAGGGACAGGGCTGCAGAACCAGGGCAGAGGGAAAAATGACTTTTGAAGTCATTTCACTATGACATTCTGTCATCGCCGCTAAACGGAAATAAGAAAATCATCTGAATCACCACGCGCTGCCGCGTGTCCTCTCCTTATCTAATAGAAAGCAATAACACGGCGGCTCCGCGCCCCACCTCGCCGGGCAGGGCTCGGGAACGAGGGAGCTCCATTTTGCATTGCTAAAAGCAATAAGAATAAATGCAAGTGGGAGGCTGCTAAGCAGAGAGCGATGGCTGGGCTGCAGCCCATCAAGGCCCAATAAATCTCAATGCTTCAACAAGAGATGAAAATGGTTAGCTCATCATTTCAGTGCTAGGGTGAAATTTTCTCGGAGCCGGAGTATTTTTATAGATGATTGATGCCTGCGCAGGGCAGTTGTTTAACAAAATGGCAGATAATGATAAATAGAAAGTAAATAGAAACAGCAGCAAGGGAGTGGTTCTTAGTTGCAGCAGCAGAATAAACAATATACTTACATAAAGTATATGTCACATATAAGTGCCATTATTCTAAATTCCATGAGTTACTTGCAACATCATATAACAGAGCTGGTAATGGGATTTACAGGAGAGGGAATTTAGGATGCACATGAGGCAAATACGTATGAAAATTCTCCTTTCTGTTCCACCCGCGTTAATCCCACTTCACTGAAATTACTCAGGATCTACAGCTGTGTAAAAAGCAGTAAGTGTGTCTGTACTCTGTATTTTTAATATATTACTGTGTTAAAATGGGAGGGATCCAGGAGATGGACTAATTTTGCTGTCCTTGAAATCTTATTTTTTAATAACAGTCACATACACAGTGTGCACTAAAATACAAAGATGCTTACGGAACAGGAAAATACCAATACATGTAATATCCAAACGTGCTTTTCATTACGGTCATCTAAAAATAAAACGTATTTATTTTTTAAAGACCGGAGTTCAGATGACGTGGTAAAACAAATATTCACGGATTTAACGATGGGAAAAAAACACAGTAAAAAAAAGCAATGCAAGGCACCTCTTGGAGTTTTCTGAATTCAAGATACGGTAAACAACGTCAAATTGGAGAGGGAGAGATTTGAGGTCAGGGTTCTCGGGTTGGGTTTCTTTCCCTTATTATGCATTTTTTCCTGTGGCTGTACACAAAGGAAAAAAAAGTCTAATTACAGCTTTAAATGCCCAAAATGCCATGTCCACCAAAAGCCCGATGCTCATTAGTACTAGTAATTAACTTTACAACTGTCAACACAAACACCATGTAGGCTGACAGATAGATAGTAGCTCTGAGGGTGCTAATAAATCCGGAAATAACAACTTGACACACAGATGCACAAAAGGATGCAGGTGATAAAGAAATGTTGACATCAAATCTAATTATCTTCGAAACGGCCAACTCCTGCCCAATGCACAGTAATGCACTGTTATTGCTAGTGATGAGCCCCACTGGAACGGCTCTTAACCACAGCATACATCCGAGCTTTTACAGCCCTTGTCATATCTAGTGAGGACAATATCAAAAAGGAAATTATGAGTGTCATGACCCCTCCAAGTCAAAAATCTAGTGATGAATATAGGCTCAGCAAGGCATAGCAGATTACCCCCTTACGAGTTTTAAAGCCAGGATGATATATGACATTTTTATCAGGCACTTTCTCAGGAATGTCACCAAGAGGGAAAATAAAGGCCCTGAAAAGAGACGACTAGGTGAATTATGCAACTGTAATTGCCGATCATAACCTGATATGAGCTGAAATTGCTCTGTTTTCATATTGAGATAGCATAAAATTGTCGGGAAATGCAATGGCTCCTTAATGTGGCCTAGATGAGTCTAATATTCTGATCATTTTTCACTCAGCTGCTAGGTAAATAGTGCTTCTTTAACACAACCACCGTGGCCCAGGGCAATCTAGGGGCCCAATTTTACACTTGAATTGAGGAAATATGTGTAAACTACAATTTTTCATATTTTCTGCATACATAAGAAGATGAAACATCTTTATCATGTGTATTGTCTGGCTGAGCTTATACAAAATATTAGTTTATCTCTCCTACTTTGGTTTATTCCATAAGCAAAACACATAGATCTAAAGGACAGGCAATATTCTATATACAAAATAGGTCCATCTTTTATGCGGCTTCATATGACGAATTCTACCATTTTCGCTTTGAAAAGCTGGCAATTAGTAAGTGAAGATTTTGCAAAATAAATTAAAACATTCTACAATGCACACAGCGCTCTGCAAATCAGAGCAAAAATAACAGAAAAGGTCACAGGAATACTTATCAGTACAACCTGAGATGTTACTTTAAGCAATAACCTCTAGAATAAAAGCAAAGCAAAGAGCAGTTCTTTATTACTGTGCTATAAGAGAAAATTATTTCATTGGAAATCTGTTGTACTAAATGCTTCATAAACCAGATTTGCTTAAAAGAAAACAACACAAGTTAAAAACAAAAGAAAACAAAACCCATGAAAAACACCGAAACAAAAAGCGTGCAACCACTCACTCTCAGATAATAATCAGCAATAATACCTGGGGCAGAAAGGTCATAAACCATACTTCCAAGAGAGGAATAATTCATTGTACTACTATGTGTTTAAGAATTAGTTTGATAGAGTCACTATCTACCCCGTGAGATATTGTCTATCAATCTGACCTTCTAAAAATGAGCAGCCAGGCTCCCGCTTGGATCAAACCCTCTTTGCTTTTATGATATGCGCTGTTGTTTTTAACAGCGATTTTTAGGAGCAGGCTTATGAGAATAACACGGCATCATTTGCAAAATACATCAGTGTAGAAGAGCAGCAGTACAACTAGGCTTTTCTTTCCTAATTCCTAAACGTATTTTTCCTCCCAAATAAACCACGCTGAAATGCAGCCTGTTTTTACTCTTCTCTAAGATCCAGTTCAGAAATAAACAAGTGCAAAGGAGGTCAAAAGGTTTAAATTTCTTTGTTTGTATTAATGTTATCTGTTTTTAATTCCTATATATCCACCTTATCGGGGTGCTCCAACACTAATTGCAGAGCAGCGCTGCTGAGCAGCAATAACCGGTGCTCAGAAACACCCAGCGCGTCACTGGTCACTGTAGATAAGAGCCCCTTCACAGAGTTGGTTATATTTGCATCAACAACTTCCTTCCTACTCCATTTTGCATTTTGTGCTTTCTAAAGGCTCAGATGTTGCAATAAGTGACACAGCAGAGGGTGACACCTTGCTCAATGGAGAGGCTCAAACACAGAGCATTCCAAGGGCTTCAGGGTGTGGGTGCAAGGCACTGAAAGTAGCACTCTGATACTTCAGCAGTCCCTCGAGCCTTTGTAAAGTATTTCCCTGGATGAAATAAAACGGGGTTGAAATACGGTGCCTAGCAATTAATACTGTGTGATCCTAAACAGAGTTGTTCAGATCTTCAGAGAATTTAAAATTGTAGACCCATCCGTAATTATTACTTTACCACTAGCCCTACTATGAGCAGTCTTTATGTAATTAACATACCAGCAGGGAATTTAAGAGGTACTCAGCATTAATTTTCAATCCCTATTCTCTGTGAATTTGGTACTCTATTGTAGTGACAAATAGAAGACACATGGCTATGATTATGCATTTTCTGTAACCATTATGTGCAGCAGCAGAAAATACCTTCTAATGTAACACAGGCTCACAGTTAGCAAGAAAACTGTTTGTTTGCATTCTGTTCCTGTAACTAGCAAAGCCAAGTGACCACTTTCCACTCTTTCTCCAATTTTTGCAGGACCTTTTGCAGAAGACTATTCTCATAGTCACTGCCTTCAGCAGGAATTGGATTCTGGGCTCTCCCAAAGGTGCAACACCTCCAGCCCCAGTCCATCCTTCCATCTCTCCATCCTTCTGCCTCTGCATCACCATTGCATCCTCCTGTCTCTGCATCCCCCTTCTGGAGGGTCCGTGAAGAGGCAGTGGCTGTTGCTAAGCGACTGCTGCATGGCACAGCATCCCAGCTGCACAGTGCTGCCTCTCTCCAGCCCCACAGATCTGGGGCCAGTGCAATAACAGCAGGCAGTGGTACCCATCAGCTGGAAAGTCAGCACAGGGATCACAAGAATTAGAAAAGGACTGCTGTCATAGTAGCATCACTGTCACTGTTATTGCTTTTCATCAGTATTTTAAATCAGAACTTTATGTATCCATGTGTCAGTTTTCAATTTTTGTGATTTTTATATTTTTATATTTTCTTTCTGTGCAAGAAAAAAAAAAAAAACAACACCGTATCTGTGCTGCTGAAAGTTACTGTGAGATCTATCAGTAATCAAATTTCAGCCCAGATTTTATGGTTAGTCTAACCGAGTTAATTTCTCTAATGGTAGCAATTCAGGGAAGAGGTCTCTGGTGGCAGCCCAAACCTGGGATCCTCAGCAGCTGTCAGAGGGACTCTGAGGAATTCCTTATTAGCCAGAACGCAACCAGGCAGAAAACTCATTACACAGTGCTAAATATACTTAATCACATCTATTAGAGAAAAATGAACTTGATAATTACAACAAATAACCAAAGAGCAAAAAGTGTTCACAGAAAAACCCACACCAGGGTGGGTAAGGAAAAGGGTTGCGCTGCCTGCAGAGCGCTGTGTCGGGCAGAGCAGGCATGCAACCCAATGTGCCAATGATTTAGGTTCCCCTTGAAAGAGAAACATTTACATTTAACGGCTTACATTAAATTTAATGCTTTAAGTAAATTAATTACTTAAATTTTAAAAATTAATTTGGAAGGCTCTTCTGAGAGTTGAGACAACTGCATCTTCTTAACATGCTTTTTGGAGAAAGCAAGCCTGCTGCAGACGTTCAACACAATAAATAAAGGTAATTTTGCAATAGCTGCTGTTTTACTACAAAATGAGTCTAAAGGCCTCAGAGCATTTCCCGGTTGTGCAGCTGTTATTTTCCTTCAAATGGGATTGGGTTGCAGAGTGCCCTGTGGTCCAGATTTTGGGCCAATGTGCTATCTGTGTTTTAAAACAGGGATGGTGAAACTAAAGGTATCAGACACAGATTTCAGAAGTTATAGGCCAAAACCAAACATGAACATTACATGTGTTTCCTGTCCTGACTGCTGTACAGACACGCAGGGAACACAGTGGAGCATCAAGCCTCTTACCTTTCAGAAAGGTTTAATGCACCAAACTGCTTTTACATCTTGGGAAAAGCAGTTCATCTTTAGGCAGACCCATGAACTTCGTTTCCAGACTGTTTGAACCCAATATTTATCTTAAATTCCTACAAGACTATATAGATTTTTAATACAAAACCATCTAAATACAGAAATAGAACATACTGAAATCATCAAATAAAACCTGAGATGGGATACTTTGAGGTTTTCATATAATCTTGACTTGGTTGGAAGAGGGCAGCTAAGTAATATATGAAGCAAGCCATCTGTTTTTTCTTTCGTATCCAAAAGTAGACCTTTTTCACCCTAATTTCTAAGAAATATCATTAAAGGACTAGATGGTATCCAGAAAAAACAGAAACAGATTACTCTCTGTTATATCCAAATAAAGATGGTACACAATGGCTAGAGAAAGTCCTTATCTACAGATTGGCAAAAGTATGAATGTCAGCACTTCTGTAAGTCAACTTAGGGACCTAGGTAACATAGGGACCTCATGTAAGAGGTCTAAGCTGCCTCTTCCTCTCCTCACCTCATTGCTTTCTCTCAGCTGTCAGGAATAGAATTCCATTTCCTAGAACTACAACTTAAAGTGGTGGAAATTAGGAAACAGGATTTGATTCATTGTGTGGCCTAACAATGGTGAAAGATCCAACCTCTGCGTGAGGATAAATTAAGAGCAGATGGACATGACTTTGAACTGATAGAAGAATGCTTCTTTTACTATTTTCTTGCACTTGCTTTCCTTTGTTTCAGCAGATTCATACTCTCTCTGGGTCACTGTCTGTACCATGTCAGTAACGGTATTATGAAAACACTAAAATAATAAAAATAGATAGCAGACACAAAGCTCAGGCAGTAGCCACTTCTCAGAAGTAAAGTATCACAGATACCATTTTCAAACACGTTCTTTTCAATGAGTCACTGAACAAATGTTGTTTTAAAGGAACACATGTAAAAGACAATCTAAAATAGTCTAAAATTCGAACAATTTTTCCAATGGGAACCCATCACCATCACCCCATACACACAGCACTTTGCTTTGAGGGGTTGTGGTACAATCAATTTTTTGTGGTGTTACTAATTCTGAAGATTATTTCTTATTCAATAATTCCAGTGTTTACAGGATGGACAGTGTCTTTACAGAAGGAAGCTACTGAGCCTTGAAAAAGTTACTGACATTATGAAATTCATTACTTATCCTATAAATCTAAACAACAAACCTTACTATAAAGTACATGACAAAGCATTCCTCTTGTGTGACCAAAGGTATCACAGTGCATACATAACTGACTGCTCAGTTCTGTATGTCTATTAACTCATTCATTTTTGTTTGCAGAAACTGAAATTCTAATTCTAGGCTGTCAGTCAGAACTTAGCACGTATATCAGGCCATGCTGAAATCAGAATTAGTACAAGCACTTGAGAATTAAATTACAAGCATATAATTGCTAATGAATTCTTAAGTCCTTTTTACAGTATTTCATCATATTCTAATAAATTTAACTTCTACTTACACCTAGATCTTCTTCATAAAAATATGCATAAAGGTTGAGATTGGGAAAAAAAGCTTTTGTTTTCCAGTGTCCTCTCTCTTTCCTCTTCCTCCAAGCTTTCAAAACTGGGTACAGTTCAGACTGGATTGCTGAATCAGTTTCTATATTTTTATGACTAAGATGCTCTTCATTCTAGAATTTTAAGGTACCAACACAAATGTGGCATTAACTGATAGGAACGTAAAGAGAGCTATGGTAGCAATGATAAGATAGAAATACAAAAGAAGCAGGTTTTAAAGGGCATAAAAGGCCACAATCTTTCTATGTTCAAAAAAAGAAATGGCTAGAATTGGATAGGAATTTTGTTCAAAGAGCAGAATTTGGTACTGAATGCTCCTCTTAAAATATCAGCCTTCAATGCTACATGTAAGGATCTGGGAAGAAGGGCAGGTTCTAAAATACGAAACAAAATATACATGCATAATTGTGCAGTGCTAGTGGTGACAATAGGAAGGTAGAACAATCACATTCAGGAAGGCTAACCATGATGAAAGTGCCATCAGAATGCCAGAATTCTGACATTAGTATTTTGGGGAAGAAAAAACACATTGCAATCTTTTCTTTCCCGATGGTAGATAAACAATAATATAACCTCTTCCTGTGTAGCAGGAAAATTGTCTATTTTAATATAAAAGTTAATAAAATTTAACTGAGAATTAAATTAATAGGGATGGAAAGGGTTTTATAGAATAAGAGTACTAATAGTACTCTAGGTATTTTCTACTTGATTTAGGTAATTATTGCATATTCTTATAGTTCTGTTGAGGAGGGGAGGGATTATAATTTTTTTAGGTAAGATTTGAAAAAAAAAATGTAGACTATAAGTAGGAATTGTTTGTGGAGATGTCAGCAGAGCAAGTCTATGTTTGAGAATGAAGAACGGTTTGGAGGTCATCACGGGGTGATGCACAGTGGCAAACAAGAATAGAGGAATCAATTCCTTCTGCAGCCTTCTCTGATGGTTCAAGGATTACATGTACAGACTTCTCACAAGAAAGAAATGTCCTATCTGATAGCAGAAATAATAGAGAAAGGGCCAAAGAAGAGCTCTGGCAGCAAAAAATACAGGAAACCTGATAGCTCTACATGTTCCAGTTTGTGTACTCCGTAACTAGAGCCTCTTCAGACAGAGTAAATTGGTTGGGATGCTTTTCTAAGTTTTCTCCTATTTTCCAACACAGCATTGCATCAGTCAACCTTGAAAAATATGGTAGAGTTAGGGACAACGGCGACGAACAGAGCAAGCAGACACAGCCCAGTGTGCCAGCAGCTGCAGAAGCACAGGGCTGGCAGTGGGATGAACACATGGTTGGCACTTATCAAGCAATAGAGACAACCAGGATATACCTAGAACTGAGTATGTAGCTGTGGGGTTCCACCACAAGGAATGACAAGAAGAACGGTCTCTATGACTTTCTCTAACACTCATAACTCAAAAACTCTGACCTTGATCACTTTAGCAGATGGTTTTGCTCTGCTGTAGTAGCAATTAAACAGAGTGTGCCAAAGTGAAGAGCAAATTACCCATGCTATCTATCGCAGCTAAAAAAAATCTGCATTTTCCAGTATCTAGTGGGACAACATCCAAGATTCTCCAACCTCAGCCCATGCTGGATTGCCATTATATTTTATGTCAGTCAGTACTTCAGAGAGTCTTAGACCCTCGGCATATGTTCTTAGTTAACAAAATGGAAAATTAAACTTTGCAGCAACCCCCTGCCACTCCCAAAATAAAAGAAAAATTCTATCTACATCAATGAGCAGGAAGTCTGATCTTCCTGTGCCAGCCAAAAAGCCTGCAATATAAGGACATTTGGCGCAAGAACAGAATTTGAAACAAACAAACTAGCCCTGTTTCACAGCCCTGCATTTCAGGTACAGTGGTACTCATTACTAATACCATGTTTAAAATCACCTCTATTATCGACACATATGAGTTTACAATTTCAACAACATTTTTATGCTTTTAAAGAGTGAGTTTGTCATTTAAAAACATCACCCTCATGGAAGAACTGCTCCTGAGTTTCTTCAACATGCTAAAAATCCTAACATAAATATATATACAACAGAAGTAAAACTAGTGACCCTGCAGAAGACTCCACAAAGTCTGAGGGACAGAACAAGACAACTTCTAAATATAGAGACCTATCTTTGGTATCAGAACATACCTGTGTCCAGGCTACATAAAAAGGAAACTCAGAGCCTGCATGCTGAACTGGAAATATCCAAATGCAGTAGTTTTTCCAATTAAATGCACAAAAACTGCCATGACAAGACTTACAGAAATGATAATATTCAAGAGTAGCTGTGAATAGGAAGAAGATACATAGATAAACTACCTCACTGGCAAACTCATGTTAAGTTTTTAAAGTCCAGATGGTAAGGGGTAAATGGAAAAGGGGCATTTTAGTCAGTGCTTGTACAATAGGAACAAGAATACTGATATGGTTTCTTTTTTATATAGCTGGGTAAAGAGATCAGAGAACACTGGAACGTTAGCCAAAACAAGTTATCCAGCTGCACTGTGTTTCATCACATATCAGTTTTTACTGAAAGAAAACCATACAAATTTAATCAGTTCTTCATATGGTAATATTTAACATTTTTTTTCCAAGTTGTTTGATATTATTGTTTTAAAAAGTTCCTTTTCCCCTCCCTCAAATGTGATGTGTGATAGCGGTGAACGCAGGAAAAACATCTATCCCTGGCAAGACTGAAAGTCTAATTTACAGTAGACTCAGTAATAAGTGCACTGGCGTCTGTGTCAATTGACTGTCTCAATGAAGAACAGGTCACGATGGGGGAACAGTACAAGCAGCGTCTGCATTTGAACTCCCACGTCCTCATCCCGTGCATGTTTGTAGCATCAGTAGAAATTAAATTACCCCAATAAACCTTTCTGCCTCCTGCCCTCCCCAAGAAACAAGTTGTTGTTTTTTTTTTAATCCTGACGTCTTAAACCACATGGGTTTTCCCTCCTTTCTGTAAGGCTATCATATGGCATTTGTATGGCACTTTTAATTATTTGAAAATATATAATAGAGTGGAGACATGGATCCCACTTATATAAATGCCTATTAAAAGGCCATGTATTCTCTCAGTAACCATAAAACATAAAACACCTCTTAAAAGAATATAATTCCTTTGTTTCTAAGCCAAACACATATAATAAGACAGCTTGCTTCTTTTAAGTAAATAAAAATGATTTGTATTAAATAAAATGAAATATTGTATGCACTATATAATTTAACAGTAAGACACATCAAAGTATGCATTACTGTGAGCTAACTCATGCCTCAGAGGTGTTGCTAGCCAAATACTTCAAATGATCCAAGAAACATGTTGTTACGGAACAGCAAAAACCACAGCGTGTCATAAACTATTGGTCAGATGAGATGTAAAACCAAGTTCCTAACCATTTGTGGTCATTAAAGTCCCCTGGCACTTACTGTACCATTAGAATGCTAATTTTGCCCAACTGGAATGCCTTTAATATACCAGTTACATGCCACCTATCTTTTATTCGTCAGGAATTTCCATAAAGAGAACTTCTCCATCGCCCATCCCATGCTGCCAGGCCAACCTCCTGCAAACCTGAGATGCTGTCCCAGAGCAGTGGCTGCAGCTCAAATGATTTCAAGGAGTGTCTTGTGGGTGAAGGCATTCACATGGATCTCTGCATGCGCTCTCAGTTACAGCCCATTAAAATGAGTGAAACTAATGGGATTTCTTGGATGTACTTGATAGTGAAACGTGATCTGCAGTTTGTAACACTGTTCAAAATCCCACAACTATAATGCAAGTATAAATAACATGATTATCTTGTATATAACCCTAAACAAAATAATTCCAAAAATGTAATCACTGAAAATACACTATAGCCCTTAATAGAACTCAAAGTATGCTAAAAAAAACACCAGATAAACCATTAGCACAGAAAAGCTTATACATTGTTTATACCAGCTTTATATGGATTTAAACTACCACAGTGCAGCCAAATTCCTCATTTATGAACTGCTCTGTAGTCCACACTGTTCTGTTTTAAAACTGTTTCAGTGGAAACCCTGTACGGCCAATCAGACTGCTCACAAAGCTGTTGAGTCAGTACTTTTTGTTGAAAAAGAGGAGGCTTCTCTCCAAGAGTGCTAACAAGCACGCTGTAGTGTAAGCTCTGGTTGTGCCAACCGTCTAGTAGCAGTAGAAAAATAATCCCACCTCCAGCAAGAGCAGAAAAAATATTTTAAATATATCATGCAGCAAGGAAACGTGATGTAAGCTTATTGATTTATAACACGGATCAGGAATGAGCAAATGGTGGCACAAAGTGAAACGTGCAGACTTTGGAATTTAGAGAACAGTTTACAAATACTAATGCTATTTCATAAAGAAGCCTTTCCAAAACATGACGGAGCCACAAACCTCTCACTGCATCCCAAACCACCAGCACTGCTTCTCAAAGACAGATATTTGAGTTATACTCTTACGTGCACAGCGCTGTACTATGGAGCTGCTGTTCCTTAGGTCAGCTGCTGGGACGTGTGCTCTGCAGTTGTCTCTGTGCATGCAGCAGTACAGGAGGCAAGTCCTCCTTCACCTGACAGCTGTGCAGGGGGTAGAAACTCTCTGCATGGCAAAATGGTTGCACAAGGCCCCATCACTAGCAACAAAAATATATATTACAAAGTTTGAAAAATTCATTTTGAGTAAGAAAACAAGTGATTATCAAAGTGATGATGAAGCGCAGCAGACTCTTCCTAAGTAACTCAATATAACTCCAAACCATTTTACTTTGCTGATCTAAATACACTAGTCAGGCTGGGAGGAAAACCATTGACACTAACGTTGCATCTGTTTTATCCCATTTTTATGGAGAGAGCAGAAAATATATTAACATATTACTTAAACTGTTTTTCCAGAAATATCAACACTAAATAATGTTACTGAGGTAATCATACTTTTTAAAATGCATAATTAATTAATATGAACCTTCATTGCTGCCTTGCAAACTAACCTGCACCTGAAGTTTCCTGTGGCTACAGCCTCAGCCTCCAAAAGCTTTACAATGGCACAGTAATATTTAATAAACACCTTTTATTAACCTGTCTTCCATCCACAGCATTATTACAGTCCGTAAATGTTACAGCAGCACTCTTACATTGCCTAAAAATTGTTATTAATTTGCATTTGATCAATTCCACGTGTGCTATGAGCCTAACAGCACAACTGACTGTTTCTAGCATGAAGCTGGAGCTCTTCTTAAGCAGATTCACACCACTAAAAACCCAAAATGTTTATCCACAAAGCAAAGAGCAGCCGAGCCCCATTTCATTTAGCTGCTCTTGGTGTGCTGGTGAACTACTCACACTGATTGGCATCGTCCAAATTTTAACAAAAGCTTTGCTGAAGTGACAGATACTTGTGGAAATAAACTGCTGACAGATTTGCTAAGTTATGTGAGTAATTAAGTACGTGAAGCTACAGATGTTGAACAATAGTGCCTTCCACCAAGATGTATGCCATCATATCGAAAAATAACCTGGCATCTGGTTTCTTTATTTAAGTACCTTTCTTAGGGTTTGAATCTTAATTTTTTTACAGTTGACAGCAATGCTATTTGAGCCAGTCGGTGGCATCTGGTTGCTGGGGGGGGTGAAAAAAAGCAAAGGAGGAGGAAAAAAAAGCTCCGTGCACTTTAATTAATTGTGGAGAGATTACATGGTCTTCCAACCGTGTAGTTTGTCATCAGAGCACATTACAGATTTATATTAGATGTTTCTCCACAGTGTCAAGAATAATTAAAAAGGTATAGGAAATGATGCCAGCTAGCAATGCTTTACATCAGCGGTGAAAGTTTTATATTTATTACAGCCAAACAATTTTAAAAGAAGATGTCAATTTTGTAGTTATACTGTGCAAGGAATAAATATTAGGTGGGTAAAGCAGCCAATACATTTCAGCTGCTTGAATAACGAGAGGTTCATGTTTAATCTATCAGACCTACCAGAACTGGTGTGACATGTCAGAGTTATTAATGAAGCGGCATCCCCCTTCCTCATAAAAAACATTCTCTCAATACAATAACGTATGTTTTCCTTTTCTTCCTAAAAGGCTCTCTGCCCAGCTCTTCCTCTGACTCACATAACTATAGGCATGCAGACTGTACACAAACCCTTTTACTAAACGCATTTCAATACATTTGGTGCTGAGCCGTGCACCCAAGCTCCCAGATCACTGACCACAGAGGGCCACATCTCTCCACTCCAATTTCTTAGTGCTGGCCCATAAGAAGCGTGCAGAGCAGCCTTCAGCCCAAGCAGCAATCATACCCCAACACCTCAGGCCTCCCTTCTGTCACAGACTCAGTCAATGCTGGGGCTCCCAGATCCTTCCCATCCTTTTATAGCATTCTGGTGAATTTAGTTTCTATTGTTCTAAACATTTCACAGTAAGAGCCTTTTGCTGAGCGCAAACCAGGAAACAAGCACACATGCTCAAAATGACCAGAAAGCACATTCAGCTCACACCTTTTAGCAAATCACATTCAACAAAAGTAAAAATAAAAAGCAACAGTTTGCAGTGCAGAGCTACATTATCCTGCACATCCCAGAGCTGACAAAGCCAGGTCCAGGCCACAGCTTCTGCAGTCCTTCCCGGACCGTCTGCACAGAAGAGACCATCCATTGCACTTCATTTCCAGCACTCAGGCACCTGTTCATCACTACACATGATGTTACACCAATTACAGATGGAGTTCTGCACATTATTATGAGCAAGTTTTCAAAAAAATTTAAAACAGACTTCTGGTCTTTGAATGTTCTGCTTTCACTCGATATGTTTAACCACACAATACAACATTACCGGGTTAAGGCATCACAGAACTTTTCTGCTGTTGCTCTGGCACGCATCCTATTTATTCCACTGCTAGCAGTGGCCACCACACCACCTGCTTTTGTTTGGTTTTGCTTTCTGCTGAGTGACTGCTTCATTTCCCATGGAAAACACAGCAATGACAGTTCCATAGTGTTCTGTGTATCTATAATGTCTATTTGGAAATGGTAGCCAGCACACAATTTGTTTGCTAAATGGCAATGCTCCAAACACTGCAAAGCTTCACTACATCCATTTTTACTTACTGCTGTCTTCTAAGCACATTTTAAAATTCAGTTTGTCCTGTAAAATTCCATAACACTGTGAAAATTACCTAAGTGCCCTTTCTCTCTTCTCCATCTGTCCGCATTAGAAACTGCTCCACCTGGACACAGAAGAAATGCCTAAGAGAGGGAACACTGGTTTGTGACTGAGATCTCCACTTGGAACCAAATCTGTGCCATTCTTTTCTTCACAGGAATTCCCTTCTCCCCAGCAGCTGAGGAAGCATTCTGGGCAAAGTCAGGTAAAGGCTGTGGGGAATTCTCCAGAGGCCTTCCCCAATTACATTTAGGTTGATAAGGTATTTGATTTGATTGGAAAAGAGGAAAAGCAAAAAAACCTATTAGTTTTCTTATCAAATAGGATTAGATTTATTTTAAGATTATGTGGAGCACTGAGAGCAAGAGATATTAAATAAAATACGAACACAAAAAAGGAGGAGGAAATTGTTCCCAGCTACATACTGCATTATGTACCACATTTTGCTTTGCTGATACCTTGCAGTTGCCAGTCAAAACAACAAGAAAAAAATCAGCTTTTCCCAGATTTCTACTTGTGAGTACATGTGCCACTGACAATTCAAAGTCCTTCCAGCCTTTGGAGAGCTAATTAACATATTCCAATGAATCTGAGAGGTGCTGAAGAAGCAAGAAGACCATCTCTTCCCTTGTGTCTAAAATCCTTTCATTTTGAAAGTTAAAATTACTCTACCAAGTTCGGTTTACTTTCTGGATCATAAATGATCATCTGAAGAAAATCTACTCTCAGGAAGAAAAAGATCAGCTGTTCACAATGACTGACTAAGCTCAAACTAACTTGTTGCTAATGCCAATGCACCAAACATGCCAAGTAGCACCTCCTGGAGAATTAAACCAGAACCTCTCCTAAGTTACAGCTTTTAGACAAATAAAAGTTGTACAACTAAAACTAGTGCATAATAGTCCAACCCGCGGTGTCAAAACTGAACCAGAGAGTCAAACACCAAGAATGTGTCTGGGAAAATAATCTCTTCATTACATTACTTTGTCCTCTAAAACACTTTTCTACCTCTCTACAGTTCAGTGACAGGTAGGCAGTGAGAGCCATTAGCAGCAATATGGCTGGTACAGTAACTACTGCAGTCTTTGATGATCTGCTTTGATCACTGTGCATCATATTCATTAGAGAACTTTTTACCCTTTTCATTCTGTAGATAATCTCCTTTAAAAATACCCTTCTTTGATTACTATCAACACTGCAGAATTCATAGCTTGCAACAGAGCCCTCAGATCTGACATACCCAGAGATGACAACGTTAAAATTTAATGCTTCAGTTACATCAGTATACAACTGCTTTATGGCCAAATCAATCCACTGATTAATGATATTTTATTATTGACTTGAAATTATGCTCATGCAGAACACAAGAAAGTTATTAATATTTGGTCTGATTTATAGTACCCTAATCAATGTTCATCTATTTATCTACGTATATATTTTAACTAATACTTAAGTAGCATTGAAAAAATATACAGTATTATCTAAGTTCTGGATATTTTCCATAGCATATTCATTCCTAGTGAAACTCACCCGGGCTTACTTTGTTTGCATGAGAACAATGCAACAGATAAACCAGAAATATAGTTATTTTCCAAATGATATACCATAGCAGTGGTTACCTTATTTTTTCCCCTCTGCTTTTGTAAGGAAGAGAGAGAAAAAGAGTTTCTTTTTTTCCTGGTCTGCTTCTTTATACATTATAAAATAACGTTACCTATTAGATATTTCCACTCCACCCCACTAACACATCCAGAGAGCTGCAAAGGAAACTGAAAGACATTAAACCATAAAGACTAATTGTAATTTAAATTATCTTTTGGAGAGGATTTTGCAAGACGGATGTTGGCTATGGAAGCTGAAAGACATTCCCGAGCTGAACGCTTTTATATGAAAAAATCATATTAGAATGCATCAGAGTTTTCCAGACTTGAAGTCCCCAGATCCTCAATGATTCATGTTACAAAGTGAAGGTGAATGTTGGCAAGACTGTTAATGGTTAAGATGCAAAACAACTCTGCTTCCTGTTAGAGCTGTATCTTCACTTAACAACAGATGAACCCATTTACAAAAATATTTAACCACAGATTCTAAAGAAGATCTAAATTTTGTCAACATTGTTGCTGACATTTTTGGTCAAGTTAAACAAATGTATCAAAGCATTTTAATTACAAAAATTAAACTTGGTGCAGCTGCCAAAGATGGTGATGTTTCTTAACCAAAGACTATACAACAGAAATTAAAAAGCTTTTCCACTGAGATATTTGCCAGAAGCTGAAAACGTGCATGGGTTGGCTGCTGCTGCTGTGCACCACATTTCTAAAAGCCAAAATAAATCCACTGGAATTTGAGAAAAGCATCACAGTGGTTCATCAGTGCCCCTCCGACACTTTTTTGGCATTTTATCTTATTCTTGATAATCCTTTGTCAGCGCTTTCCAACAGAACTTTCCATGCTATGATACCCACTGTAGAGGATCTGGGAGCTCTGAGGAAATGACTGCGCTTTCAGAGTAAAAGGGGCTGAATTGATATGGGTTATGTGGTGACCCACTTGACCTGTGCACAGAGCTATCTGACACTGTATGGGGTGCAGAACACGGAGCAGGTTTTGGTCACATTCCAGAATAGTTTGAAATTTTGGAAATACTTTATCTACAAAGTACACAGTTGGGTTTAAAAAGTGGCTGCGCACAAATATAGCAGTACAGATCTCTTGTTACAGACCAGGAATCCTCTATTACAACCTAATTTAAAACACTGAAAAGGGCAAAAATTAAGCTAAGTTAGATGGAGCCAAAGGCCTTCCACGTGAGACGTAAAAGAAAAATTAAACTGGGATAACTCATCAGAAAAAAAATGTTTTCATTCTAGCCGTAATGAACTTGGATGAAAAGCTGTTTCTACCTTTGTAGGATCACAGTTTCATTATCTACGTGCCTTACCCCAGCAGTGTAACATTTGGGACCAAGCTATCACACTTACTGCATCTCATAGTTTTCGTACAGAGCACCAGTAAAGCTGTGGCAATTGCATTTTCAGATTAAAAGGTTTAAAAATAGAAAGTGATATTCTTTTATTCCAGGTGAAGTATCCCGGCAGCACCTAAACAAGCCACTAAGGTGGCATACAGTGCTAGGAAGAAAGTGAACCGGTTGGTCTGACAGATTCCCATCCAGAGTGAAGCCAGTATAATTAATACTGGAGGCTTTACATCACAACCAACAACTTTTCCATCCCTGGATAAGTGCAGTGCTGCTGCTTTTACATGGGAAGTGGCACAACTTGCAAATGACTGTCACTTATCCCTGACTGCACTAACAACATTAGGCACCTCTGCTTGCAGATGAAAACCAGCAGCTGCGGAGTCATACAGGTGAATTTTAGATTCCTACACTCTGCTACAGTTGTTTTCACATGCATTAGGGGATATAGCCTTGGGCATCTGTCTTTTTGAAAATTAGATCAATCCAAGGATAGCAAGAGAAGGAAAAAACCACGAGATGACTAGGACTTGTCTAGGAATCTAAGCACAGAGAACTGAATTAAGAAAATTACT
Organism: Coturnix japonica; assembly: GCF_054131305.1. Lineage (NCBI taxonomy): Eukaryota > Metazoa > Chordata > Aves > Galliformes > Phasianidae > Coturnix > Coturnix japonica. The sequence goes on from NC_140668.1 coordinate 26,289,511, forward strand.
TAGGTTAATACAAAGGAGAAAACCTATTTCCACTAGAAACGTAATGTGTTTTAACATACGTTATTTCATTTTTGTTCTATTCAAAGATCACATCATTTCACTATCAAAAGTCACCACTATAATCTCAATTTGCAGCCAATGAAAGCAAGAATAGGTCTCGATTCTGAAATATTTTCTCCAGAGTAACAGCACTTGATCCACTCCTAATCAAACTCCAGCTTTTTCACTATAACCCTGTCCATTTAAATGGAAAATATTTTTCAGTGTAAGTACACACAACTGGTATGAAATTAGGATGGCTTGAATAGTCCAGATGCCACTTTAGGATCTTAAATCATAAGGCAGTATTCTGTAAAAGATATTTTTGAAATATACATAGATAAAGTAAATGTTTACTATGCAGTATGGTATTTAAAGGAGCTCTGTATTGGATTCTAAAACAAGGTATGTATAAGGAGTTCAGAAATAAGCAGTTTTATATCTTATTCTTTGATTTCAAATAGTCTTAAACATTTTAGAATTGGAGGTGCTCTTATACTCACAGTCTTGGCAGTGCACCTTCTAACCCTTCAGCACTCTAAAATGGAGCTGAGATAACAAATCTGGGAAGGGTAGTGAAACATGGAGCACATAATAAATTAAAGTCTTGGAAAATTGTGGTAATAAGCCTTTTGGGGTAAGACTCCTTAAAAGCAGTAGCACTGTTTAATTCTACTGAGACAGCTCTTGTTTTATTTAAGACTCGTGTTATGGAACTTCACCTACTGGCTGGAGGTATTAAATGCTTCTCTTAAGATGACACAAATCCGTTTCACTGATTTTCTGGCTTGTTTCATGATATCTTTAAACCCTTCATCTACACAAAAAGACAGGAGTTGGATGAAATTTTTAGTCCCACATGCAAAGAAAGACAAGACATTCCTTCTATCAAGCATTTCCATCGTTGAAGTGTGAAATATAGGGAAAACTAGGTAAAGCAGTTGACTCAAATGAAGACCAATATTTTTGGTGGGCAATCTTCAAGGATCTTGCTTCTGCAAAGCTGTGTAAGAGTAGCAATCATCTTTGCTATCAAGATCTCACCTATGCTACTCCCCAGAATATGAAGTGAGCTTGAGGGAAAGATGCCCTCAGGAAAGGCAGAATGACCAGTGGTTGGATTCAGATGATGGAAATGCTAAGAGATGCCTCAAACTATAAAGAGTATTCACTTAGTCCTTAAAGAATCTCATAGAGTCATGACACAGGTAGACTGGCTTTTTGAGAAGAGCTAGTGATGTGCACACAGGGATCATCTGCATGAATGAGCTCTGGGGAATTCTCTTCCAAGCTACAGAAGTTGAAAACATAAGGAACCAAGAGCCAGCATTGAGGCCTTTAAGGCAGGCACTTAATGTAGGCATTCCAGTTGCTGTTTACAAAACTGCAATGAGAAAAATGGATAAGCAATCAGCAATTCTGCAGCAAATCAAAACCAGAAATTAATATCTGTTAAATAACTGTTAAAAACAGTCCCAGGTGACTGTTTAGTCTGTCCTCTCGCAATGGGGCAGGACTGATGTAATTATCAGCATTCAGGTTCTCAAAACAACTGATGTGAAAACATGCTCAAGGTGTCATTTGACAAATGATAGCAAACATAGATCAAAATGAAGCAAGCAAACTGGCAGGAAAAATGAGAGACTGAATTGCCTGAGGGATCACACAGGTGTTATGTATATGACCATGTGAACAGAAATGCATACAAGTACTCACATGGAGCATCCTTTTACTAAGAACTTTTTTAAAATCTCCTCAGCATTATAAAGCTGTCAACTCAAATGCATTTATTAGTAACGTAAAGAAAAAAACAACAAAATGACTCATTGCTGTTTATTAGTCTGATATGTTAACTAGCAAAAGCGGAAAAATCCAGATGAACTGTGTGGAGACAGCCCACTCTCAGTACCTCAAGTAAATCTTTGATCTATGTTAATCTCATGTTATTGCAGTGAGCATGCAGGACCATCATTCATCTCACATACAAGCAAGGCATTCTTGCATGTCATGCTAGATTTTATCAAGAAGAAAATGAAGTCAAAGCTGGCTGATAAGACAGCAGGGTCTTGACTCAGTGGAAAATCTCAGGATGAGATTTTTGACTTGTAGAATTTGATGAAGGAAGCAAGGACATTTAATCAACCACTTTACATGCTCAATACTTTGTTGATCGTTAAAAAGCTTTCTTCGTCTAGATTTGTATAAAAACAATCTTGCCAACTTTACTGGGTAGAGGAAACTTGTGAAGTAATCAACAGCAGTTCAGTGCACAAATGAAACAATGGAGTAGTTGAGTATTGGAAAGGATGTCCTTTCACTGTGCCTTTTAAATGTTAAGGAGAGATGGGATTTGAGCACAGCAGTAAGCATAGGGCATGAGACTGTTGACAGGATATTAGAAGGAATCCTATGGTGGCAAAGTCAATGTAATTTTCATCACTCCATAGAAACAGGTCTATTTACAAGTAATAATCACTTGGACTTTTAGCAGATTGTTGACTACCAAAAAGACAAAAGCATATATATATTTTTTTAATTGCCTAAATTTGCTAAAAAAGATGAATTTAGAGGTACATTTTTCTCTGCTCTTTGTTGTTTTGGTGTTGTTTGTTTTTGACCAGTTAGTGTTGACAAGACAACACAGAAAATTTCCTCTTGACTAGCAGCAGATACTGAAGGCATTTCACTTTTGATGAGCTAGGAAAATAAACCACTGATCATTACCAAGAAGAGATGTTGTCCTTTCTGTCTGCAGTAGATTCAATATGCGTCAGACAAGTCCTAGACTCCAACCAAATTCACCAACTGATCTGCTCAAAAGCTTGGTGCAACCACCTGCTGGAATGGTTTTAACCCTGTTTGAGGACATCAGCTGAATTTCAATGGTGCATGCTTCTTATGGCAGTTTGCTGCACAGGAACAAGCTTTACCTACAGCCACACAGTCTGAACAGATGACATTCCAAAGTGGACTTCCCATCACATTAACATGCAAATGCTACCTGACCCCAAAATCACCAGTACGGTAAAATTAGCACGATGGAAATCATATATGTTGAGGTGATCACGAAACTGCACATAAATTGCATTCACATCACTCACATATTTCCTAAAAATAAAGAGTCAGATGGGAACAGGGTCAACATGCTTGAAGTTTTTTTCTTCTACAAGGAGACAAGACCCCACCTATATTAAAAAAATACATCACTTCTTCATTTTCCCACACTAATGCATTATTGACTACAATGTACCAAACTTGCACTTGCAGTCTAACCCACTATTACAGCACCATGTATCAGTACTTTAAACATTGCTTAACAAGAAAAATATGTCAATATACAATGAAAGCTTTCATTTATGCTCTCAAATTGAGCAAACTGCTGCAAGCTATGTTGTAAATTACCCCCAAGAATGTTTAACTGGGCAAAATAGAGAACAAATTTTAGTGACATCAGACGTGACTGGATTTGTAATTAGTAACACTTAACAATATATTAACTTTATCTCCATTCTATTCCAGTGACCCTTTCAGTTCTGAGCAATGTTTGCATATGCTCTTATAAATCATGTATCAGATTTGCCAACAAGCTCTGAGGACTTTTGTTATTTGTGAGAATTAGGAGAATTCCCAGATCAGATTTTTATTATCCATTACAAGGTAGGTGAGAACATCCAGACCCCCAGCTTCACTCTGTTCTCTCTTGAAGCTGGAAAAGAACTGCAATGAGTATCCACACAGCAGTCCATTGCTGCAATAAGTGATGCTACTGACTGGTGGGGCCATGCCAAACTGATCAAAAACAGGTACTAATGCCAAGTTAGCACTCTGCCTAAAGCAACTGTCAAGTAATGATAGATTAGACAAATCTGATTGCTCTATCAAAACATTCATCTCCAATCTTGATTAGTGAACCTATTGAATTATGATTAATTCACAAGAGTGCTGCTGACAGATAAGGTACTTTATCTGACAATATGTAGTAGTTGCTTTGCCTGAAGCAAAAAAGCTCTGAGTTGCTGGTAAAATAAACAGTATCAACTACAACATACTGAAAAGTATAATGAGGCCACATGAACCTTTTAATTTAATAAAAGCTGATCTATGAGAACCTAGCTTCAGCCACGAGAAAAAAAAAAAAAAGAAGAAGAATAGGAAATAGAGGATGAGGGCCAGGATATCATTGAAGAGCTGAAAAGAATGTAAGACTGCCAAAATACAGAGCTGAATGCTGCGTGGGATGGATTGTACTGTCCTTAGGACACCTAGAATAAATCAACAAGTCCCATCTACAATTATAGCACATGGCCTCTGCATATTACATTTTCTGGGTTTTACTGTATTATGTGAAAGAAAGACACTGCTTGTATGAGATGCGATCTCATCTACCTTGCACTTCCAATGCTTGAAACAAGTGGTTCAATACCGATTTTTGTCTTGAGTACTTTACTCCTGGAGATGAGGCATGCTTCAGTGTTAAAACACCTAAAGAATACACAACACTGCTTATAATTTGTTGCAAAAATCAACAAGATGTAAGGCATCTGTCCTAGTTCTGCAACTTAAAAAAACTACCTACAATTGTAGTTTTACAATTAGCAAATTGATTTTTGGAAAATTATCTACTTTCTTCTAATGCAAACCCTGCTATGAGTTTGTCCAGCACAGCTTCCTTTACAGGGCAAAATGGCAACGTAGTAGTTTCTGTTCAATGTTGTTAACACTTATACCTGGATGTGCAGGTGTGTAGACCACTAGAAAGCTCCCTTCTATTTGCAGCAGAGTCAGTGAAAAATAGGTACTGTAATATTCAGCTCTGACTTAATGAAGAATTCACCTTCTCCAAGTCACTTGTTAGCTTATCCTGACCTAACAATTTTACAAAAACCCTAATGTACTGTAATGATGTTTCTCTCCAGCCTGTATTAACCTTTCTGTGACTCTTTATTCTTTCTTCTCTCTCTCACACACATATTTATTTATTTTACCAAGCCTCTGTTAATCAATGTGAACTGCAGATGGGGTCAAGGAAAGCTACTTCCTCCTTTGATAGCCTCCAATGCTTTCACTCCTGGGGATAAAAATGCTTTAAATGGAGTTATATTCTAGGAAAATCAATATATGATTACTGCAAAGATTTGTATCGATTGCCCTGTTGCATTGCAAAAAGGCTAAAGAAAAATTGCATGGCACATTCCCTTCATTTTCTACTTCATAGAACTTGCTGCAAATATTTTGAGCAACTAAGAAGTGCTGGAACTATATTTAATAATCTAAACTTTTCTTTGTTTAATTCTGTTATTTGTAAGCCTGCTTTGAAAAAATCCCCTCAGACATCTCTCTTATCAAGCCAGAAATCAGGAGCTGCTTGAGATCCCCAAAAACAAATGCGCTGCAGTAAATACTGAGCTCTCAGTAACTTCTTCAGCTTTACGTATTTCACAAAACCTCATTTCCTATTTTCAGTGCTTACCAGCCTTCTTTGTATTTCTTCCTAACACAGAGACGACACCAAACATTCAGCCTGGATCCTGTTTTCACAGGCTCTGCTGGTGGAGGACCTGGACTTCCTGGCCTGGTGCCGCTTGTGTGGATGTAGCCAGAGCCGGGCTTGTTCACTCCTTGAGCAGATGCAAGTACAGCTGCAGTTTCAACAAAACAGAGCAAGATCTCCAAAGAAACAGATGATCCCTTTCCTCTCCCCATAAGAGAGGGGCTCAAATTTGATGCTTATTCTGATTGTGTTGACTGCTGGACACTTCTAGACTTACGCTCCAACCAGTAAACCAGAGCTTAGGCCACGTGAGCCTTATAGCCTGTACCTATGATTCAGGAGATGTGGAGTGTCATGCTCGTGACCACATCTTATGGGCAAGTGCTTAGCTAACCTTCAATCATCTCTGTAACACAAAACCAGAGAAGGACAGTATTTGTTAAGAAATTCTTTACAGGAATATCTTTTGGGGTTGTTTGTGATAGAATGATCTAAATGTTTCCAGACAATGGTTTCTATATAAACTCTTTGCTTCAGGTCTTACAACTGGTTTATTTTCTTTGTTTTTTTAAATTTAATGTTACATGACGTGTTCTAAACACAAGACCGCTGGTTTTACAATCTGAATTAATAATTTAAGGACATTAAATAAAGCACCATACGATGATACTTCCAAGTCACTTTGGATAAGTTACTGCATTTCTCTGTTCATTGGTTTCCTGAAAGATATTATTATTTAACTCTTTTGTAAATTATTCAGATTTACTGCCAGAATGTACCATGAAAGGCCTCACATAACGATGTTTATTACTGGCAAGTAGAAATTATAGCAATGAAACTGAATTTTTAAAAAGGACTAAATTAGCACCAAGATGTGCGCACTCATGGAAATGCCTACAAACTACGTTTGAATTCTGTGAAGAAATAATACCAAGTTAGAACCAACTCATTGCCATCATTTGCAAATGATGCTTGTAAATCCCTTCAGCCAGATCCAGCACCCAAACTGAGCAGGGGTTGTTACTCTGATCCCTCCTGACCACAAAACACATCACTCAGATCTGATTATTTTTACATTTGAATCATTCACATCTTGTTGCACAGTCAGGTTTTATTTTTACTGCCATTCTGTTTGAAAAAAGGAAAAAAAAAAAGTAAAGAATGAAGGGATTTTTCAAAACATGTTGATGAATGTAAAATTCCTTACATTCTTACTCCCTTCTCCAGTTTCATTCAGCAGCGGCTTTGTAGTCTCACTAACACTTCCATACAAAGATCTTTTAAAAGCCTTTCTTTCCCTGCTCCTCTGGCCAGAAGTTGATCATTCTATATGTATGTTTTATGACCTTTGTCCTTTTCCTGTAAGTCTTCAATTTAACCTTTGTTATGTGCCTTCCGCTTTCCTCTCCTTTTCTCATCCCCAACATACTTAGTGTTGAAGGAGTCCTGAGGACAGCACACTGGCTCCTTCTGTTACTCACATTTTTCTATTTCAGGAATGCTGTCAATTATTTCAATTTCAATTACATTAAAAGGCATTCTGCAGCATTCTCCATTACAGTATCTGCTAGGATTCTTTAGGCTTTTCTCACGTGGCTGATTCTCATTCTTCATCAATACCCAACACTAAGTTTCCTTTGCAAAAAATCTGCAACTTGCTCTCTGCAGTAGGTGCTAAAAGTACTACTGATGAATGCTAAACATACTGATTAAAAGACAGTGATGTTATTTATGGAAAGAAAGGGTAATGCTATGCCACATTTGGTTCATAAAATTAATATTTAATATTTCTTCTTGTATAGATATGTACCTGTAGAAAATAAAATTCAATCTGAGAAGAGTTTCTAACAGCTCAGTAATTGGGATGTCTGGCTATTTAAGTGTTCTGAAGGGAGATAGTAAAGACTGGGAATAAGGTTTGTTGCCAGATTATGATTTATGTTAATTACCAGGTGAATGGAGGGTCCCAAGTAGTCTATTTGTATAATTGCACTTTTGACATTGCTCAAAGAGCGCCTGGAGGAAAAGATAGGCACATCTTTTTATGGAATGTATATATTAGCAGAGTAACTACATATATGGCAATTGAGCACCTGTGAGAACTTGTCTCCTTTAATTAGATTCTGAAATGGAAGGGGTTAGCTGCTGAGCTTTTTAGAAATGTGGATCTTTGCATTTTCCCATCCTTCTCCCACAATCCAGTGTTGCTCTGCATGCAGTACGGCACTGTCAGCCATGTCCTGCTGCGCATCCAGTGCTCCTGGCCTTTGCTCAGGGCTCCAGCACAAGCACTCCCTGTTACAAGGCTGTTGCAGCACACCTGCATGACAAACCACCATAAATACTTAACAAACCAGCTAAGAACCTCCTTCACTCATTATTGGAGGTTATGATCCACATATACCTATTCCTCCCTACTTCACTAGGCCATTGACAGAACATGGAGAGTTTGATGGACACTGGGTCTGAACCAAAGCCACTTCTCATACGTTCATCCCTAAATTGTCCAACACACCTAAGTGCAGATGGGCTGCCCCATCTTCAGCAAGTACTGATGAATGTCCATGAGTGCCTTTTTTTCTGCATGGAGGAATTCAGTGACACACCTTTGCTTCCTATCCACTCCCATGTGAGACATTTGGTCAGACTGGCCCTTTGCTGCCATCTGTCATACACAGTAACAAAATATAACAGGTAATGGTGGGAAGGTTCAACCTCTACTGCCACATCACCAACATCTGCTTCTGACATCGTGGGACAACATAATAAAATAGGAGGCACAACGTTCAGAGCAGCCCTTGTACATACATATGCCCTCTTAAATGAATATCACTAGTCAATATGTTCACAAATGCAATGAGGTTTTTCCCTATAAGAAGTAACACATAAGGTAACATTATATTTTAATAATCCTGCATTTACCTGTGCAAAAGCAAAGTGAATATGATTTGAATTGAACACCGTGCATCCAGAAGGACTGGCTGTCAAAGCACTGCTTAGATTTATAAGACCTGCTAAGACAAATGGAAAACTTTACACAACATTTCTAAATGGAGTTGCTCAAATTACTTCTCCTGCCAATTTATGCCAGATACAGTATCCTTTTTTTAGAGGAGAAAATTCAATACCAGGAAAGAACAAAGGTGTTTTTATCTTCTCTCTCTCATTTTGAAAGCTACAGACCAGTATTTGCCACCAAATATTGCCAGTTTACCTCCACTTTATAATAATAAATAAATAACTATAGAAAAAGACTGCATTTCTTAATGCATCATTCCTGAAGCCAAGCCCCAAATGCTGGCTGAAGGACATGGTGTGTTGTCAGATCTATAGAGTTCTGTACAACTCCATACCTCCTTACAGGCAAACAAAGCTTCATGCCATGTATTTCAGCAACTGTGTGGGTTCTCAAATGCACACTCCTACTTATCCAAAGGTGTCATAAAGATAAATTGTAGCCTCAGTCTGACTTTCCAGGTACTCCCAAAATTCCTGGAACACTCCATCATTACCCAGTATTACATGCCTTTGTTCCTCTGAATCCAGCAGAGCTATCATAGTTCACACTAGGTGAGAATCTGACTGAAGTTTATGTCAGCTACTAAAGCTGCTTTCAGAAGGGTGTTTACAAGAAAGCACGGCAGTACTGGAATGAAGAATGGTGCTCCTTCCTGTATCAGGTGAATCATCTGAACAGCTCTGAGGTATGCAAGGAGATGCAGCAACTAAAACGTCCTCCTCCTCACAAGCAAACCAACAACCGACAATCTTTTCCCCATTCTAAACAGCCAGCCAACCAAGCCAGCACAACAGGTGGTGTTTAGATCACAGCTGGGCAGCTCAGGGAATTTCCTGCCATTTGATGAACATCGGCGATTGACCACAACACTAAGAACAAGGCAACACCTGCCCAAGTAAAGGTGAAGGCGCTGGCTGGGGATAACCCACATGAATCAGACCCTGGTGGCATGAAGAACCTCCTTCAGACAGTGGGGCACCACGAGGCGGTCAGTGGAGGTACAATTATCACCTCCGTTAGAAGGGAGGTCAAGCTTTTACAAAATTAAGTATCATATTAGGTACTGTTGTAATTAAACCAGATTAAAGTTATCACTCAAAATCTAGAGTAATTATCAGCAAACCCTGTGAAACACCCTGGGCACCAGTAAACAATTCAAGAACAAAGCTCTAGATTAAAAAAAATCATACACAAATGTATACATATATATGTGCGTGTGTATGTGTATATATATATATATATATATATATATGCATATAAACATTCACACACACTTATTTTAGTGCTGTTTCAGAAAAGCATTAGGTTACAATTTAATATACACAGATTTCCAGACCTCTTTTACTCTGCATAAATAATTGCTATTCCTGTATAATCTATAAGTAAAAATCTGGTTTTGTTAAGTCCAGAAACACAATTTCTTCAATGTACAGAACTGTACAGTTTATTAAATAAACACAAACTGGGATATAATGGCATACATTTGTTTTCATTACAAGTAGTAATGCAATATTTCTCTAAGGCTTACTACATTAGCATTTCTTTCCACGTTCCAAATGCCTTTGAACTTTCTGAAAAGCTACATCTGTTAGCTCGCTTGTATACAGCCGAAACTTACCAAGCGAATTAACTTTTAATATAAATTGCTTTGTTCACTATTAAGATTGATGTTGGACACACTGTACTGTAAGTTGCAAACTGCAATTACAATTCGCTGCAATTATCTCTGGTTGTTAATAGCACAAGATAGCATGTCACTTTCTACCAAGTGTATAATTTATCATTTGTTTGGGTGTTTTTTTCTTTTCCCCCCATGAACTCTTGTGGTATTCCAAATGTATAATCTTGTTGTATTTATTTCCCAGTGGTCCAACAAAATGCACAGCAAGTGCTGACTAGAACAAACTAAAAGGCAGTGCTATTGACAAGCCGTCACTTGAGCGGTAATGAACACCCTGCCTCTACTTTCACCTCACCAAACTAACAGCTTTAATTTATGATAAAGCAAACGAGAGACAACCTCCAGTTTTATTATACCCTCAGTGCTGTTTCAAATAAAGTAATTAGAAGGTCAAGAGGCAGGTCTAGAAAGCCAAATACAAATGCAAGCCCTCTGCACTGACATTTTTAAAAAATCTTGACTGTTCAAAGAGCATTTTATCCATTCCTCCTCTGCAGCACAGCACAGGGCAGTTTTTACCACCGTAACCAATCTGAAACAGCGCGGTTCAATTCTTTGCTCAGTAATTAAGCCCATATGTTAAGAGATACCTCGCAATGTCCCTTCCCATGCCTTTCATTTAAAAGAAAGGCACAGGTGAGTTTTAAAAATGTTTTCCTAAAAGCCTTTCTCAGAAAATGAAGTGGGTTTTGGTCCTTTTAGCTGTGTAAGAAATCTCATGGGATACCATAACTATATAGGAGAGAAATACTTGAAGATAATAATTATGCCAGAAAAGCAAGTTTAAAACCTCTAAAAGCTTACTTACAATTAAGAGAATGAACTTCTCCAGAACTGTTGAAGAACAAGTTTTTCTTGAGCTTTTGGACGAGGCACATAGCTAAAATTTGGTCTTCATTGTATTGTTACATAAATATTTACAACTAGAGATATATAATTATACTAATGAAGCACGTCTCCACTTTCATTATATGATATCATCTTGCATTTAAATTTCTTTCAATCAAAAGTATCTCATAACACCTTAGTATCCAGTCAGAATTGTTCCTCTGCTAGATACGAATGAAATCTATACAATTAGACATTCTTATTAACCAACCATATGTCTTAAATTACATCAAAGCATGCTCCAATGTATTACTACAGTTCTGTTATGTTGATTGGAAAATTACTTCCCATTAAGAACCTGTTTCTGTTGAGCCTTTGATGAGTTGTCTTAGACTGGCTTCTCAACTTGAGATAAATCACTGAACTCCAGCCAGGTCTGAATAAAAGGCAGCAGCTGCTCACCACCGAGCAGTAGTTTAGGAAAGACAAAACTGAGTCCAAACGAAATAGGTGGGGACCTGAAACAAAATACGGACATTTGAACAAAGACCTTGCTCTTCACCTCAGTGCTTGTAGAATATGTGCTATAGACTGCCACAATACTTAGCAGACAGAACTTAGTCTCATTTAAGATATTGTCGTTCCACCAGTCCTAGACTTCATGTGAACCAGGACCAGAGAGTGCCACCTGCAGACTCATGTCACACACCAGTTCAGAACCAGCTTCTGCATTGCATTCCTGTCAAACCATCCAGTCAGCTTGTTCATATTGCCTTGGCTAAACTTCAGGGGAGAATTCACAGTCTAAAGGTTACCTGACTACCTCCAGAACTTCGGGTCTTGGTTACTGGTAGGATTTCTGCATAGCAAAAGCATTAGATGAGTCTGCTATAACACACACAGAAAAAATGCACAACCTTAGAAGTTAGGACAATGGACAAGTGCATGCATAAGGAAATACTGAAATTACCCAAGTATTTGGGCATTAATGATTTTCTTTGCTTTAAGTACTAAGTTTTGGTAAGCATGTCTTACATAATGGTCTTTTAATTAAGATTCTGTTGTATCATTTTTTCTCAAAGTAATTCTTACACCATCATGGCAGATTCGTATAGCAAGTGCAATTATACTTAAAGACATAAGTGGTGTAAATGTGTAATTATATAATTAGAACATGCAGTTACATTGTAAATGCCCTTGTGGGACTGAAGACGACACAGAACATACCGTACACATACATGGGAATTAACATAGCTCAGCTGCCACAACTGAAGTTTTTAGAGACTACACGAAAGGAATTACCTCAGAGGTTTTCTTACAAAAGCTGTCCAAACAGCAGTTCTTTATAAAAACTATTATAAATGGCTTCCACCTTCCCTGTTCCATAGCTGCTAACAGAGATTTTTAAGTTTGTAGTGCTGCCTTGGATAGTGAAGCCTGAACTACTGCAGGGAAAGCAAAGATGGAGTTACATTCTGGACAACAAGACTTCTTTCTGTCTCTACATTTAAATTACTAGTCTTTCAATTGTGTGTTATTTGCTCAAAATTCATTTATGTAATCTAAATGACCAAATAACCTCTTTTCTCACAGTATGATCGCATACATAGAAACAAGGAACATCACACAAACAAGCGTGTGGTACTCTGAACCGTGAAGTTTTATCCTGGCTCACCTGAAAAGCCTGAAGCTACCTGAATTCAGAATAAAGCCTTTCAGTGAAACTTCTACAACCAGCTTTTCCTTTAGGATCTATTTTCCCAAACTGGCATTTACTGTATGAGGTTAAATTTCCCTTTTTTAAAGCTACATACTCCCAGGTAACATTCACCATCAGTCATACAGAGAGCACCCTTTATCTTACCTTGCAGGTCAACAGCAGTGCAAAGATCACTTTTTCTTTGTCAGCATCTCCCACAGAATCTCCAGCTCTGCAGCTTCCACTTTCACAGTACCCTCAGGGTCAGTGAATTCTTTACTAAGACGCAGCTGAAACCAATGGCTGCCCCTTTGCTGTTCCCTTGCCCGCCTCAGCCCTTCCATCTTATGTTTGTTACTTCCCTTCTTCAAGTGGGCTGTACACTACCTGGTGAATGCAAGAGGTCTATAAACCTGGCATAGAAGTTTAATAAAGTACACAACAAATGGATCAGAAAGTTTAGAACACAGGATAGAAACATCTCATGTCTCTACTGCTCACATTAATATAGCTGATGTCTATGCGTAGTAAGCAAAAGAGAAGTGAAATTGTGTGCTCTGACAGGGAGCAGCAGGTAAGAATGTACACGCATACAAGAAATTAAACCTTTGAATGAAAGATGGTAGGCACTCTCCCTTATAGCATCTGCTGCTGAAATGCAATGTAAATCTTAAGATTCAAGCCAGATAATACTCTGTGTAAAGTATTTCTTTAAACAAGCCTCAGGTGGGTTCTCAAATATATGACTACTGCACAAATGCAGTTTATGAGGATAATTAAGAGATTTTTTAGAATTTCTCACTATATATTTTAAAACATCAGTGTTTTTGATTCAGATATCACCAACGCTATAACACAGCATAACAGCAGCTATCTTCAAACTGCTATATAGATTGCAAGCGTTAGAGGAAGTACTGAGGACATAAGGAAATCTGGGAATCAGTGAAAGATGTTGGTATGCAGGAGTGAAGATAGCCCAGCTGGTCCTACCGCTTCAGCTGGTTTCCAGAGGGCCAGGAAGAAATTAGTCTCAGACTTCAGTTGAAAGAACACCTGGACATTAACCTGGGGCACCAATTCCCTTATGAACAAGGTAATCTTTGTTTCCTCACCAATACATCTAGAAACTAAATAATGACTATTAAAAAAAATCCTTGCTCCCCAGTGTCCTTAAATCACTTAAGTTCAATAAAGAAGTATTTATAAAAAGGCTGAGGGAAAAACACAACAACCAGGCATGCTCTAACATGGAGATAAATGTGAAAAAACATTGCAGTAACATCTCTGGCCTTCTTGAAAGAAACGACATGGACTAATCTAGAGATCTTGAAATCTGCATCTAATTTATTTCCAGTAATGAAAATGGTAAATAGTTGCTGCTATCCTCAAACATTTGGATCCTAGGATCAAAATGGACCACCAGGTAAGGGGGGGTCAGGGGGGAGTCATCACTGAAAATGATGATAGTCCCAAAATATAAACAGTGTTACATTTTGGCTACTAGTCTGCATTTTCTATTCCTTGGAGATCTTGCCTTGGGATGCTGAATGAAGACATTATTTGTGTTTGCATATTTAGATCATCCAAAAAGGAGGACTGCAGAATTTTCAGTCATTCACAAAAGCCCACCTATGGCTAAGCAGAAACTGTTAGTGGTATGTGAATCACACTGTATTTATCAGGAATGCTATTCAGAGTGCCAAATACCTCCCAGTTCCAAATACAGCACTAAACCTCTGTACTTCTTGCTGCAGCACATGCTGCCCTTCAGAAATCTGCACCAGGAAATACCAATGAACTAAAAGAAATTATAACTTTTTCCCCTATAAACAATGTTTTAGGGGAAAAAAATAAATCAGTATATTTTCCAGAAAAGAGATTATATACTTAAAAGATACTTGATTGCTTTGAAAATAAAAAGGAACATGTATTATTTATATCTATAAAAAAGGTATTAAAAGTTTGTCTTTTAGTTTCTTTCACCTTGTGCTGAGGGCAAATAAAAGAGGAACATGTCAACTCCCACACAAGCACAAATAAAGAAAAATCTATTAGCCACTCTAATTGGAAACAAATCTGATAGAACCGATTGCCTTTGGTGATTAAATTACTACATCAACAGTTTTTATTACATTGTTCATACAATTTTCAAAGCAAAAATTGAATTCCACTACAAAGCTGGCCTGAATCTCCCTGCCCGTTTTCCTTTACTTCTTTACTTTTCCCCTTTCATTCCTGGTGCTGGGGCACTTTTGTGGTATTTTCACACCTCTCTAGGCAACAAGCAACACCTCGCCATAGCACTTTGATGATGGATATCGGTCAATTCTTATAAAAAAAAATTACTGTAGAGTCAGATTTGCTGTTCATAGAGGAGCAGGAAATCTAAGTAATGTGTATGCAAAGGACCAAGAGAGGAATGGAAAGGATAAGCAGATGGAAACCACTGCAGGCTGAAGAAGCTAGACAAGCCCACCATGAAGCACAAACTGTCAGCTAGGATCCAGCTACATGCTTCTTTTTTATGTGTTGGATAGTGATGCTTCTACTGGGCTAAAGAACTTCCTATTTCTCCAGCAGATAATTCAAACTCCAGAAACAGTTTTGCGTTATCACTTATATTTTCAAATGACTGTTTCTTTTTCTACCCCTGATTACTGCAATATAGCATGTAGCATCTTTTACCTTCCTGTTCAGATAATATTTGGATGATAAACCATTTTCTTGCTATCCTGTGTAAATAACTGCATATCAATAACAGAAGCATATGTTTGCAAAGGATCCTAAGGTAGCCATCATCTCACCATGCACTTTAATTCAAGCCCCTGGCTTGAGCCTCTTTGCTGTTTTGAATTAGTTCTAACCATCTTCCTTCAGATGTCATGGAACAGAAACAAAATATACTCTTCTTCCCATGGCAGATTTCTTACTCTATGAAAGCACTACAAATGCGATTCCAGTCAGATGGTGGAGTTCTCCATTTTTGGGTCAGTCTTCATTTGCATCCTATACACACACTAAAGATGTATATTTTATCCTTCATTCAGTTCATAGCAGTACATGAAAGACACTTCCTAGAAATTCTTTGCTACAGCTTCTGATTCATGATGTATCTCATGGAAGACATATTTTAGGTTGTCCATCCTTTGATTTCCCACAGAAACTAATAAATAATCAACAAAAATATGATTAAAGGCATTGCTTCAAGTCTCAGCCAAAATGAATACTAGCTGGTTGAAAATCTTTCTGATCCAAATCTGTTTATCTTAGAAACAGAATTCTAACTTAGGTTTTAAAAAGCCTGATGAAGGGCTCAGCTAAGTTTTGACATGATGTTTTCATATTCAAAATATCCCTTGAAATAAGAGGGAAAAGCAAATGAAACTGGAAATTACAGAAAGATAAGACAGAGCATCAACTAGAAAGGGAAATTACTCATCTATAATTGCAATTCTCTACCAAAAAATCCTCTCAAATAACACTGAGCCACTAATTGATGTATATTTGATGGTGAACTCTGCTTTAACACTTTGTTTAGGTAACTCTAGGAGCACGGCCAACAATAGATAATGGATTAAAAATATTCCAGCTCATGTCTCACTTTTAGAACCAAGAGGTGAGGAAAAAATAAAATTAAAACTTCAAACTGAGAATTTCCTGTAATTCAATTCTCTGTGAGTCTATCTGTTTATCTAAGCCTCTGTTCCAAACTTCTCAAACATATTCAACAAATTGGGAAGTCGGTTTATATTATGTTTATTTGGAGAATATACATGGGACTTATCCCTTGTCTAAACTTTCTTTTACAAGCACAGGAAAAATACAAAAGATCTAGTTAAAGAATATCATTTGTCAAAACATAAATGACCTCTAGCCTTGGTAAAGAAGTATTTATTTTCATATAGGCCAACCTGAGATACTTTTATGGATCAGTTATTGCTATCTGTAATGCCCAAGGTCTGACATGTGAACCCTGCATTTTGTTAGAGCAGACCGGTTTTAGCTCTGAGGAACAACATCACCTAAGTAAACACAAGAGGAAGCATCAAAGGAAAGGACCCTTTGTAAGAAGCTGAGAAGTACTAATTGCAACTTCCAGCTGTTTTCTTACAGAATTATTGCTTGTAATTGAGTAGCAACTATTGTTAAAAGTTGATTTATAACTCAGTACAATACATGACACGTGTATTTGCCAACTCTATTGTACATACTTATTTGGGCAATATATACACTACAGCACTTTGTAAACTATTACTAATTGTTTAAATATTTATTTAATTGGCATCATTTTCATCTGCATTTGAAAAAGAAATGAAAACATGCAAGATAATAATTTGTTAATAGCTGTTTTTAATTAAAAATGCAGTGCACTGGATAGATCAGCTTGTTTTTTTTCCATGTCCAGCGATCTTTTATAACCTGTAGATCCAGTCCCCTTAGATATCATTTTATTTAAAGGTTCGAAGAGGAAAATAAGCTTTCCTGCATTTTCAATTCTCAATTGGCTTCTCAGCTTTGAATGAATTAGTCATTGAACTGAACCGTAATGGAGAAAAACTCTGCATGCCGCTACTGCTGCCAAAAGCCAGCTTAGCAGTTCAGCAGCCTTGCTCCAGGTGTTTAACTCTTTCAGTCATGAGACTTTCTTTAAAACTTCAGCTGTAACCAAGCATGCTGCTAAATTACTGGTTTACTTCCAAAGGTTTTCATCCATCATAAGAACTGACTAGTGTTTATTTTTACATATTTAATTTAAAATGCAGCGATTTGAATATAAAACATTTTAAATTCATTTCCTTCAAGCTGTGGGTTTCGTGTTTGTTTTTGTGGCCCTAACCACTATTTAAACTTATACTACTTAAAATAAAAAAAAAAAAAAGAAATCCCATGAACTTGATTTCACTATGTCAATTCTCCTCTAACTGCTTTCCTTAAGGTCTTAGGAAAACAGGCAAAAATCCATGCTTTCCTGGAGCTTCCTCTGGTTTGGGGACTCAGCCTGTCCTGCTCAGCACTTCCAGAAGGCACACTTCACATAACTTTTACAACTGGGGCACAGGAGTCCCCTTAATTTAAATGTTTCAGAAGCAAACTTTACTTCTTAAGAGCACCTGCTGTAACTGCACAAACATGGGCCCAAGCAGAGCAACAAAACACCTCCTTCATGAATGCCACAGAGATGCAGCATGGATGTAGAAAACCCATAAGTCTACAAACCCATATATATGTATATGGGTATATATATATATATATATATATATATATATACATACACACACATATATATATACACACACATATATATATATTTATATTTATATATATATATAAAATTAATTTTACATGTTACTTAACACTCCAGTTAGAAGACTTTCTCTGTTTATGTTATTGGTGGCTGTTTGCAGCTTAGAACTCTTTATGACACACGGACATGCAGCTGTTTGAGAAACCTGGTAATGGCTGAGAGGTAAAATTTGCCCATAATCAGTAGGAACTGCTCATCTATCAACCTGTCCATTCTCACAGGAAATTAAAATATTGGAAATTCACAGGCAAGAACTGTACTTTACCAACATCATGACTAGAAGCAACTGTATTCTCAAAAAACCAGGATGGCAAAACCAGTAGAAGCACAGCGCCCAGCAACAACACAAAGATTAAATTAATTCTTGTGCAGTGAAACGCTGAAGACAAGAATCAAATGTGACACACTGTTAACATACCCTACATAGAAATAGCTGACGACTCGTTGTTGTTGACAAAAGGAACATTTCCATTTATTACATAACCTAAACGTTCTTCCTTTGCCTTCCCCAGTGCAAAGATGGTACCTTTTCTCATTGAGCTCTACAAATGATACACAAAATAATTTTACAGACTGTCAAATAAATTTTGCAAGAGAAATTTGAGGAAGTAGCAAAGTACGTACACCTCGGCACTAAACAGGTCATGCCTTGGAAATACTTTCATTCATTACATTCCTTAAAGGAGGAAACAACAGCATTAAAGCACTGTCACAACAGTATTTGCTCTAGCAAAAAAGATCTAGTTTTACTGAAAGATAACCTGACATTTGTCCTTAAATGAAGGAGAGAAAGATGTTTAACATCTACTGCTGAAAGGACATTTCTAACAAAGCATCTTAACCCAGCTTCCATGCACTAACATATGTCACTAAAAACCTGAGCATGTTTGTTGTTTACAGCATCCTCAAAGCACAAAATGCTAGTATAGTGCAAACACACCCTTTAGCTTATGAATGAATGTAATTTTAAATGAACCTTATGCACAGAGGCTGGCAGTCTGCTCTCCTGCCTGTAAAAGCCAACTAATGTTTTCTCACATTTCACAGACTCATCCAGGCTTTTTGAGAGTGTTCCTGCAAGGACTACAGGATTTCAGCCGGAGTCCCCAGAACAAAGCACAGAACACTGAAAAACTCAGCCTTCCATACTTCAAACGAGCTCATAAGCTAACTAAATGAAAAATGAGGCAATTAGACATTACAGAAAGCCCAAATGTCTGTCTCTGTGTTCTCTAGGTGATTTGCTTTGCTTGAAAGCTATTAACTAAAACGTAAAGAAATATTTCTCTATAGGAGTCCTCTGCACATATTCCATGTCACTCTTGGAGTTTAAGAGCAAGGCATCAAACCACATTAGGTGCCTCTGTACAACTAGCAAACTGAGCATCAGTACAGAGGCACATCCAAGCACCAGGTCACTTCTAGCAATGATGAAGCAAATGGATTTCTTAGCAGGGAATACAAACTCAGTTGAAAGTTTAGAATCACTTACAAACCATTTCAACATGATAACTGCAATTACTCAGCTTCAATCCAGATATTCTGTACTTGCAGATATTCAAAACATCAAGCATCCCACCACATGCAACAGCTGTATATGGAGTTAAGAGTCACAGTACAGTAGGGTGAAGAAAAAGCCAATGCAGATGTGCAAATCAGCAGTGCTAACTGAACAGCTGTTGGACATAGGAAGGGAGCTGGAGGCATGTGTTACTGTGCATGAGTGATGAGTGTGAATGGTGAGCCCTATAAATCAAATGCAAACAAAACTTTGCCCACTTACTCTCTATTTAGAGGGAATATAAAAAATGTCTGCTCAGAGATGTCTCTTGATATCTCACAACAGTTCAACTGAAAGCGTAATAACTAAACCCAGTGCGTGTACAAATACAGTTACCGATTCTAAAATGTACCATTATTCTTCCCTATATTCCTCCAATTTGTTTAGTTCCATTTTAAAAAGTCTGAAATACTGTAATAAATACTCATAAATTGAGAACAGAATATACTCATATATGAAGTAGAATATAAATAACAGCAGAAGTGCCAAGAATGCATCACGGCAATAACAGATATTGCTGGCAAGTGCCATAAATCATCATTACCTGGTGCTAGCCAGTCATTTACACTGAGAAACAATGAAAACAGACGTACATTCTCTGTGGTCCCAGCCACTATTTGTAGCACCACATCTGAAACAAACCAAATTTCTATGAAGCTCCTGAACAAAACCCTGAGTCTTTTGAAGTTCATAGCAAAGTTCTCATAGACATCAACGTGGCCCTGTATTTCTTCATATTAGGAAACATAACACAAAATATTAATAAAATTGGCATGCTCTGGCAAAGACTAAACTACAGTGCTACTGTCTGAACCATATTCCCTGTCTTGAAGATTAAAGGCTGAGTAGCAGCTAGGGTGAGTGAAGGAACTACACAGGGAAGTGCAGCAACACAAGTCTCCAGTGAAGGGCTTTGTGCATCTTACTGCTCAGTCTTACACACTCTCAAGTCAGAGCTACTAATAAGACCCCAAAGCATGTATTTTGTTTAATATAACCCACAATATTTTCACTTTGAAGTCTGAAATGCTTTAAAATTCTAAAAGCTAAAAAGGGCCAATTTTTGCATTTATAGAAACTGCTTAATTACTGTTTTATAGAAAAGAGCAAAAAAAACAGAAACTTTTCTGTAATGAGCAGTAATCATACCCTGCCTTTAACCACAGCCACTCCCCTTCTCTGAAACTGGAACTATTTGTTTCAGACAATGCTTTTTAGCTGTAGGAACACAGTTAACAGTTTGACTTGTTCTGCAACTTGCTTTTAATTACTTCAATGCTTAAAAAAATGTGATAATTAAATTATTATGCAGCTCTCCCAACCCTGTTGACAGTGTCAAAGCAGAAACATCATATTAAGAGTACCACTTTCACAGCATAAACAATAAACTAAACTACCTCTTGGAAACTGGCCACGTGAATATTAACAGTAAAAGCAGAATGAAAATATGGTTAATACAAGATAAATCGCCATAGTAAAATGGCAATAATTACTCATTTTGATGATTATTTTCAGAGCAATATGCTACATCACTGTATGACAGACCAGTTTTTCCAACAGAACTCTGTAGAGTAGGAAGGCATTTCTGGAAGCTTACAGAACACCAACCAGTCATTCTGCTTTTCATCTGTCTCCTGGAGGTGGGTATGTGGATTTGCACAGGTGGATTGCTGAGTCTATCTCAGACCTTTTCCTCAGGCTATTTACCCTTCAGCCTGCTCAGATTTGCCATGGTGCATTTCAGAGCTGCACGGGATGAGCTCATAGCACAAATCCTATCGTTTGTAAAGAGCATCTGTGTACTACATTCCTACACACACCTTCAAAACTTTTTGACTTTGCCTTTAATACTCTTCATTACCTCTCTGAAGTAGGCTAAGCTGAGGAAATCCTAGCCGCTCCAGCTCCAGCCTATGAATCTGTGGATAAACCTACAGAACTTCGCTGAAAGACAGAGACTGACGTGATTTTGATTGTAAACTAAGGCTGAATTATGGTCTACAGACCAACACAGATTTCCACCAGGATTTACTTCAGATCCTGGAGACCAACCAGTGCTGCTCAGCCAAGGGCTGTGTGGGTCAGGGAAGGTCTGATTACAGTGGACAGAGGAGGATCCCCGCTCCAAGTACACAGTGTATCTATATATACTGAATTAACATCTATATATACAAACTCTGTATGTATATTTAAGACAAGCTCAGCTAACATTATTTTGATTGCTTTTCCAAATGCCAACATTGGCCATGAATTGTAGCTCAGTTTTATCAGGTTTTAGGCTTCCTAACTTACCCAGCCTGGAGGAATGCAAGCTCTGCCATTTCTGAGGCACTTATTCTGACTACCTTGATCCTGCACACGCTGAAGGCCAGCAGTCTCTTTGGAAGCAAAACAGCTATGGCCCTTCTCTTTATACTCTAATAGCTTTCGAGATAACCACAAGCTCCGCTAGGGAAAATACAAGTTTGAAAGACACAGAAAACTACCTTAATTCAAACCTTTTCTCACACCCATGAGCACATTCTAATCTATTTCTTATTTGAGATATAAGGATACTGGTACAAAGTCTAGTGAACATGCTTCTAAATTTGTGCAGCCAAGATCACGGAGCCTCAAGATTTTAAAAGTCCCAGAAGAGGCATATTGAGATATAAATGGCAGATGTGTAATACTCCCCAGCTAACTGATTTGGCAGCAGAAACTCAAAAGATGGTTTCAGAGTTCCTAAAAACCAGAGTTTCCAAAGAAGCTCAGCACCAATATCACTTCAGTGCTTACAGCCTTGAGGACACAAGAAGAGACATCAGCATTTCACCAGCTTCTCACTCACTCCCTGTTCCTCCTCTACTCATTTGTACCGAGACCAAATCTGCACAACTTGTTTGCAACCAGCATACTACCTGCTGTTATAATCTGAACAGTAGAGAGTTTTCCTTGAAGTCTGAGTGTTTTAAAGAATGAACCTTAACCTCTCTAAGTATAACAGTGCAGATTCATTTGTCTGCCATATTAAACACAGATCTTAGGGACTTCAAATTATTAGACTTAGTATAATCATTGCATAGAAATTATTATATTATTAGAGAAACACCTGTCAACTGTATTTTAGAGCTTTTAAGAACCTAAGAGTTAATGAGATGCTATGCTTTGTGTTCTTGACAATGTCCACTACATTATGTCTGTGTCCTACAAATCCTGCCATTATTATAAAGGCACAAAGTACAAAGAACAGCATTTACATTTTATCACTCTTATAAAACATTCAACAAGATCTTCTCTCAAAAAAAAAACAAACCACATCACTTTTGGAGGATATGAGTAATGGCAAAAGAAAAAAAAAACCACCTTCTTAGCTGATATCACAGCGCTACCTAAGAAAAACAGACACCAAGGCTCACGTTAACATGATAAACATTTGAAACTCCGAATTTGATTATTTCAAGGGGTCTTAAAAGGTTTTCTGAAAAGCGAGACATAAAAAAAAAAAAGAAAAAGAAATAAAAATGTAAAATAACCCACCCTTCTGTTATAAATCATGGAATTTCTTTTCCCAAATCCATTAATAAAAACAGTGATAGTATTTCATGTTACAGTTATCTACAAAAGACCATTCTTAATTGCTCTTAAGGCATTATGTTTTATTTTAGCCAGGTCCACATTTTATTATAAAAGACTAATGGGGCATAGACTCCCAGTAGAACTTACTTTAAAGCTTGGACCAGTCAACTATAAAAAGGGCATAAAAATAGTTATAGAGGCAAAATAAAAATTAAAAACTATAGCAAAGCTTTCAGATTTACAGGTGTAATAAAATGTGTCATAAAGTTTTGCTTTCATTCCAAAGCTTCGTCGTAAGAACACGCAGAATCTTTCTCCATTTCCAAAGCGTATGCTCAAATGTTAAATCTCATTTTTCATCTTTACTTTATAGTCTTGCATAGGTACATGTGATTCCTTAAAATTTATTGCTTTCCCATTGACTATCCTTGCTGATCAGAATGCAGGAGTGATATGAGAGAACCACCACAGGACAGTAATAATAACTTGACGACATTTCTTGTTAACGAGGCAATAACAAGAGGCCTTCAGGCTTTCTGCTTCAAAGTTTATTTAACCAAACTACTTTTGTTATTATCCTATTAACCAGAACCCTCAAAGTGTCACTGCCCTAATAATAATTGCAAGTCCTACTGGATTAACTTATCAAATTGGTCAAGAAATCAAAAAATAAGAGTTAAGAACTTACAAAACTCAACATATTAGACAGATGACCTCCTCTAGGAGCGTATATAATACTAAGAGCTAATTCAGAACCAGAGGGACTGTTATGCTTGTTTGCAGCAAGATATTTGAGAAAGAAAAGACTGAAAAATCCTTATCCTCTGAAAGGTAAGAGCTTCCCAGGACTTGTGGAGGCTGGCTTTCTTTAGATTTCATTACTCTTAATATACTCCTGTCATTCTTGAGGTCTGTAATTCAGATCAAAAATGGGCTTTTTAATAGTAACACATTCTATTCAAAAGCCCAGCACAGTTTCCATGCAAAGAACTGCAGAAATAACATTGTTGCCTTCCATGGCAGCAACAAATAAGGGAGACAGACAGGTTCACCATAGCAAGAATCCCTCCGGCCTGTTTTACATATATTTTGGACTCGCCTAAGACTCAGCTGAAAGTCTACAGCTGCCAAGGCACACAATTGGTCACCCAGTTGTTTTTGCACAAATCTAACAAAGCATGGTTACAACCAATGGAAGCACCATCTCTTCTTCATAGAATAGGCTAGTTCTCTAGTTCTGCTGTGCTATAGTGCTCCACTTCATTATTTTTTCTATCTATTATTTCAGCATGCTACATTCTGCTCTAAGATGTCATTTCTCAGGCTAAAGGAGCTATGAAAATCAGTGTCAGATGAACAGACTTAAGAGTTCCTCTTAACTATTCTGGTCACACCGGGATTAACAAAGAGAAATTATCCACGTGGAAATATTCTTATTTCCTAGGTGAACAACAACAACTGCACAGACAATATGGCTTCGTTATGCACATACACCAACTGATGTGCACAAAGACGTATGTGCAACAACTATCTCTCACTGCAAGATATCAGCAGCTAACAGGTTTATTTCTATTTCCTGTCATACTCTCCTGCCACAAACACTTAAATAGAAGAATCTTGAACTGGCTCAGGTTTGTTCCCAGCAGGCATGCTTGTAAAGATAAAAAGAGTAAGACTTTTCCCCCTGCATACTCGCTACTTTAGTGGTTATTAACAAGGAGGGCTAAGGAAGGAATGGAATGTTTAGCCCGGCACCACAGTCTGATCCTGCAGAAAAAGAAAACATGAGCAGTCAAGCAAAGTAACTGTATTCCTATTTCTGGGTCTACATTTCCATGCCAGGTTGTCTTTTAAAGTCTGGTTCTCAAAGTTTTCCTACTCTTAATCCTTCTTGAAAAAAATAAATAATAAAAATTGTTTTGTTTCCTCCTCCTGCAGCTTCTGGCAGCAAGTGGTATGTAAATGTTCAGTAGCCCATCTGAACCCTGTTTCAGAATAAAACAATTTCAGTTTCTAAGTGTCTGAATTACTTTAACTAAATCTGAGGATTTACTTATTGAAGCTTGAGCAGCTCCTTTTCAACACTGAATGAAGGAAGAATTATGAGACTGGAGTTATTCAATGAGAGCTATCTGTCCTGGCACTTAATCAAAGGGATTAGGATTTGGAAAGAAAAGCCTACAGGTGATCCTCCAGGAAGCATACCAAGCAGTTATCAAAAACATACAAGTTCAAAGCAGCTCAATTTTCATATGCTAAAAGTATTTGGATGAAGCCTCAGGCTTGTTTCTAGGTAAAGAATTGTGTTAAAGCTGTTTGTACTTGCATACTTAGTAGACAAGGGAATGAAATAGCATGTGGTGAAGCAGTACTAGGTCCATCTAACCCTGATGTAACACAATAAATCAATCTTGTTCTGTTAGCGAAACATGATCTGATACTGAGTCCAGGTTTCAGTGTGGTTTCCTCACTCTGGCAGTCACAATAGACACTCGTTTACTTTGTCAGCAAAGAGCTCTGCATTAACATGGAATATGTCATACGCTACCTCAAATGCTTTAATAAGTATTAATCACGAAGCTGCATTCTTTGCTGCCACAGACTAAAGTATTTCAAATTCAAAACATGCTCAGTATCTTTAGTTTGCACTACAGCCATTCCAGGAACACCTGGGAGCAGGGCTGGCTCAGCAGTGGGTTACAGACCAATCACCTGAGCACTATAGGCAGCACCAGCACATCTCTGGGATGGTCTTCCTCACCAGTCACAGCAGCCACATTCTGCTTATAATACAGGAAGGCAGGGCTGTCCAGGAGCAGACATAGCGCATACACCTCTCCTACCTAGAGCTGCCATAAGAAGTGAGCAGGGCATCCCTGTGCAGAGCTCACTCTCTGTCAATGCAAGGAAGAAATCAGAGAGCAGATTATGCATCAAACTTATTCTGAAAAAAAAAACTTTGGAGCAAATTCATCCTTGAGAGCAGCAAAACGTAGCCCTAAAGTATTTAATAATGAGGAACAGGGATAAACTTAAATTTATACTCTGGCACTGTACAGTGTCTCCATACAGGCTCCTAAACGTCCATAGGAAAGAAATATGAAAAGTATGGAAGAGTTTTCTTAAGATTAGAGAATAATTATTCTTTAAAAGGCAAACATTGATCTTAAATGCATGATGAAACAATAAAAGTCTACTTAAGTACACCTTTTCTATAGCTAAAATGCATGAATTAGTTTAAACCTACGCTTGTAAAGGTCATGCTAAATTAATAAGTCTCACCTTACTAACACGGGTTTCAAAACATTACTTACCATCAAAACTGTGCTACTTTACAGAATAAATATATTAATGGCACGGTATTTTTAGCCTGCTGATAGACTAATTGGCTATTACTAAGAAACTGTGAGGGCTTGAGAGACTCTGACCTGTAGGGAGTTGCCAGGTACCCTAGCTTATTTGCCCTCACAACTTGCCTTACATCAGCCTCACAATCCAGATACTGTGCTAGGAAGCATGCAAGCAGAGCCTGGAAGAGTTCACATTCAGAAAAGCAAACAAGGTAGGAAAAAAGTCTGTTAAGAAGACAGTGCTACAGCACCTACACAAAGAGCAAGGGAGCTGGAACTGAAACCGTAGCTTTTATCTCTTTCCAAAGCATAAAAAATTATCAAACTCAACGATAGCTGCAGGCACTCAGCACCTTGTGAGATCCACGCTGCAGGAAGTTCATCTTTATAATAAAGCTATTGAAAGCCAAATATCACTTTCATTCATAATGGTGTAAATGCACAAAGATTCTTTATTTCTTTGGAGACCCTTAGAATGGGATTTGGCTCCAAAAAGACTGAGTTACTGAATTTGATGAGTTTGGTAAAGAGTTTTAACAATGGAGTTCCGTTGGATTTACACCAGGATAACAATATACTTGTCCTTGGACAACCAAAACACGCAGCTATATCAGTTAGCTTCCCATGCTGCCTCTTGTAAAAACAGAAAGGGCTGTTGCCATCACAACATAAACACTGGGATACATCTTGTGTACACTATCAGGAAAAAAAAATGAATTGCATGATTGCTATAATTTTGATTTTATGTCTTTTTGCCAAAAAGAAAATATGTCTTTAATATAAGTTTACATCTGCATGGTATTACATGCATGTAAAACAGATGTAACCTCATTACATTTTCATTTAAATTGCTAAATAGCTACTTAAGTAAAAAGCTAAAATAACATACAAACAACAGTTACTATAATAACAAGTATACTTAGAATTAAATGAAAAGGATCAAAGCTACAGCATACAAAATTTGAGCTGGTCTTTGAAAGAGATACAGTGACATAACGACGCTGTATTGATTTACTCAGTAATTTAATGTCTCTGCAAACTCAGCCAGAAGACACATCTCAGTTTAGCAGAGACACATGGGGGCAAATCCAGAGTTTATACAAAGCTTTTGGATCTCAAAGATTAGACATAACCTACTGGAGATTATGTAGCAAAATCCCAAATTGAAAATTAGAATACCAGTGCAATACAATCAGCTTGATTATAGTTTTAGGCAGACCTGTCTGAACTGGCTGGACTCAGAAATCATGTCATAACAGAGCAATCAGACCCTGTGCTTTATTTTTAGCAGAGACTACAGTCTTCAGAAGAGATACAATATTTATTTCTATTGCTCCCCATACAAACGTGTTCTAGAGCTACAATTAGGGGACTAATCAAAACAGTGAGTACGGTGGAAAGACCAGATTAAACTCTTTGGGGTCATTAAAGAATGGAAAATATATCTAATTTTTATTCAAAGAAAGGGCTAAAATATCAAAGCCCAAACAAATGCAAAACTGTGAATAGCATTGGTAAGAAATACTTTAGCACTGGCAGATAGACAGGAAAAGGACATACAAAAGGATTCTGTATTCCTAGTATCACTCTCAGGAACTTAATACACTGTTAACATTTTGTATGAATGTATTTCCATTACAAGCACATCATATGCAAATAACTTCCACCAGTGTACCACTCAAAGAAAGAAGCAATCGTATGTTTTTATGTGCGATGAATCCTAACTTCCATTTACCTAATTTGTTCACACTGGGTTTGGCAGAGCTCATCTTCTCCACGTGTTGTTTTCCCAGCCAACTGTGCAGACTTTTGTAGCCGGACAGAAGACACTGAAATTGATATCTACCATCACGAGGCAGTTAATATGTAGGTTTTACATGTACATTCACACTTTGCTAGAGGCAAGTTTTTGCACTGTGATTCATTTCTGTTTACTTGTTAGGTTAGACTGATGGAGGCTCAACAAGCTGATGAGCAGAGCTTTGTATGGACACGCAGAAGCATGTCAGTATTTTGTATTAAACTGTTAAGGATATTATTTTTAGAATAATTTTTTCAGAATAATGGTGATGTAAACATGAATTTGAAGTGGATCCCCCTGGTCCCTGTAGGCCACAAATTACCACTGGACTTTAACTAAACGTTAAAAGAATAAAAAGCTAGAAAACACTCCAGAAACAGTGGCAGTTGAATCAGATTCCAGTCTAACTCAAGGAGGCCAATCCCTGATAAACCACACCTCCTGTCCTCTCATTGAATTACAGCGAATTCGGAGTGATAGCACAACTCAACATGTGCTTAATCTATCAGCAGTTCTGAAGGCAGAACAAGGTGAGCTAAGAGTACAAACTATTTAACCTACCCACTTACACAAACCCATGTGTAATTTAGGGCAGAAACCTGGGTGTTGGTTAAATGATGGGAGGCACACTTGAAACAACGTCAGTTCCCAACAAGGTCAACAGAAGTTCAAATCTCTCAACATTTAATTACAGGTACTCGGTATACATCAACTGGACATAAGTGAAATTCTCATTGAGAGTCCTCAAAAATCTATATCCCTTCTTTTGTGTTTTGTTAATGACCTGCTCTTCTCTTGCTTCTGTGCATCCAGACATCACAAACAGGGATTTAATATGTACAGAAAATTAATGCAAAGTACACACTTTGATTATGTATAAAAATCAATAATCTTCAAAAGGAAAGTCAAAGCCAGAACATACGCTGCTCTTAAGGCACAAACCAACAGGGGGGATTATGCAAAGTCAGGAAGTAGGTTTGAGTTCTCCCTGCTGCCATTGTAAACAAGCAGGAAGAAGGATAATACAAAGTCCTATTATTCGTAGTACCCCATCTTAAGATGATAGATCACATAACATCTCTGATATAATGTACGTGAATACTGAAGCAAGGGTTTGGTATTTTTCAGCCACCCTTATGCAGCCTAAAACAAACAGGAATCCTGGCTGATGACAGCAGGCTGCTGAGATTGTAGTTCTCATCCTCTAAATACATCATGTTGCACATCTCTTCCTTTTGTGCATTACGGCTAAGTACATACAGATTGAAGTACACTCTTATGTATTTTTATACTAGACATGGTTCAAGCAGAAAACATACATTTATCTTGCAGAAGTGCTGCCTTTTCTGCTCATTTTAAAGAGACTGTCTTCATTAAAGTAAATATGAATTAACTTGCCAGGCAGATGTTATTCTGATGCCTTTTCTACGTTGTCTGGATAGAATGAAACATCTTTCTGAAAATTTCTATTTTCTCAAAATACTGAACTCTATACTACTATTTATAGAATTTTTAAGGTCTTTTGAAATAAAATACCCTATGTGTTTTTGTTTTTTATTGCAATAAAGTAACAGTAGCTACTTTGCCTTGAAAGGTTCAGTGTATGCAGTCCACATGCATTACAACAGATACTTCTAAAGGACAAACCAGCCTCTGACCTTATTTTTGAAGTGCCAATACAACTTTACCGCTCACATTTTTAAATATTTATTTCCTTCATAGATATTTTATGTGTAGAACTCAGTCCCCACACAGTAAATATTCTTATTTTCACATTAGCAGAAGCCCAAGACTAACAAGATGCTCTATTATGAAAGACCTTCCTTCTTGGAAATCAGATTGTCTTCTGTCATAAGCTCAGACTCAAAGGCATAAAATCATGCGTGCATTTGGTGATGGACAGATGTAGAATCATAAATATGGAAATGCAAATGTTGTGCTGAAATGCTAAATAAAAACTGTCTTTTTTTTTTTTAAACACTCTGTGTCTGTGGGGGAAACATCCTTTGTTTTGAATTCTTAGTTTTGAAGCTTTGAGGTAATTTTCATCCGTTTCTAGCTTAGCTCAATTTCCTCTATGCATATTAATTCAATCTCTGCAGCTTTGTCTGCTCTTTTTTTTTTTCTTTTCTTTTTTTTTTTCTTCTTTTTTTTTTTTTTTTTCCCCCATATAGAAGACTGCAATCAGAAAGTAAAGAAACTGATCCAGTGAAGATTTCCACATCCCCTCCAATTACCAGGACACCACGCTGAAATGAGTTTCCCTCACCCACAAACAATAACTCCAATTCTGCCCACTGCCAGCGCTGAAACCAACAGCTGCACCCAGAGGTCTGTTAACCATGAGTTGGTAACCAGCATCACACTGAAGCTGCTGCTTTTTTTTTCTGTGATACCTTTTATACAATTAAAATCAATACTGTCTGACAGGATAAATCACTACCAAGAAAAACACTACATCATCTGGCACAAGCTGCTTTTTGTACCACAAGTCAGGTTACCCCCAAGAAATGTAAACGCTTTTGTTCCTTAGTGTTTAGTATATTTCAGTAGCGAGTCCTTTCCATCATGTTCTGTGTCAGCTGACTACCAGCCTCACCCCTCACACCCCTTCTTTTCCACTTTTTTCTCCTCTTTTCTCCCTCTCAGCTTTTTAATCCTTATTGGCAAAGCCCTCCCAAAACACCGATGCTTATCATCATGAGAAAAAAACTAACATGAATAAAACCATTTCAGATCTCAACTTTCTCTTCAATGATTACTTGAGCTTTTAATTTTCCTACATCCACTGAATGTTTCTGGCTGCGATGTCCCTGAAACATCTTTCTGAATTTCTTACCAACTTAAAAACTTTAAAGGATGGATCCATCTCCTACAATCCCTTGAGTCTATGGCTTTGTGTGTTACGGAATGCAGAAAATTACTTCACAGACTGTGATGAACATATAGCAACGCACAAACCTGATTTTTCTCCAGTGATTTATTTGGCAGCATACATATGCCATGCTGAGCTGATCAGTTGTTTCCAAGAAAAGCAACAAACTGGTCTCCTCTCATAGTTAAATTTAATGTTTTAAGACATATTCTTCCTGTTATTCATGATAGAGTCTGAGATGTTCCCTTTCACTTCCATCATTCCTGCCCTTCTTTGATACTGTATTTTACCTTGATACCACACAAGTCAGTATTAAATTATCAGTTTGGCTAAGTAACTTCTTATTGAATTTTTAGAGACTTATCCTACGTATTCATGTGTTATGTATATATAAAGTAGCTGCACCTTTGATAATAGGCTTCCAGAGAAACACCACACTGAGATAAAGGAGTACATAAAAACAAAATCTTTCTGAATTTCCCCATAGGAGATGAGATAAAATATCAAACTAATTTACCTGTTTGCATTTGAGCTTCCTGAAACTTGTGAGGACAGAAAAGTATTCCCAGATATTGGGTCTTTGCTTGATTTGTCTATTCCATCATTGGGCACTTATTTTTTGTTTGTGTTACAATGGAGATGATGATCAATTCCCAAACTTGTAGAACAAATTTAGTATCTAGTCATACACACATCTTCAGATTTCACTTTTTGTTTGGTTTTTAATAAATAAATCTGCTGAAACAAAACTGTGCTCAAAAGATAAAAAGAATGTTTTGTTAAGTACTGTGTGGAAAAAAAGACCAGCAATTTTAAGGGCATAATATGGAGAGAAAAGGAGGAGTAAAGTGAACAGATTAAAAACTAGAGATCCTTCTGGGACCCTTAAAGTTTTATGAGAATAGCCTTAGTGAAAGATCTTAATGCATAAACATAAATTAATTGAAGAAACTGAATCTTTACTTGCATAAATTTGTTACATTTCACAATTAAAATCTATTTAAATGTTAATGATTTAAATTTTAAGATGTGCCCTCTATTAACAGAGATGAAACCTTCAGTAATCAGTATTAACGATTGGAAAACGTTAAGGTAACAAAACTTAGTGCATTAGTAGCTATTGAGGAACAGGAGGGTTTGATAAAGTTCTCTATAATTGGAGACAGTCTCCCATTCCATTGTGTATTTTGTGTACAGAAAATACTGCAAAGGATGATTTGAAGGAGAAAAGGGCCAACAATTCCTTATGCACTATGGAATATCATTTATCATTAGGTACTGTTACCGTACATACACTAGCAAATTGGTATCAACAGAAGACCAAGCAGCTCTTAAGAAGCTCAAGGAGGCTATCTGAAGAAAGCCTCTTATCACTACCTAGAATAAGCCTCTTGTACACGTAACATCAGTGGCAAACTCACTGCACCCAAAACTGCCCAGTCAGCAGCACTCTTTGAAAATGAACCTCCAAAGCTATAAACATGTTTCTCAGTAACCTACAGTTGTATCCCCTATGTGAGTTAATGTTTTTACACAGCTGTTAGAAATACCTGCTAAAATGCATAGGCATCGTTTTACTGAATGATATTTTTCTTTTCATACATACATAGATTCATGTACATATTAATGTATGGTTGTCTTTTTTTGCAGTGGTTATTACACTTCACACATGGCCTCTTTCTACTTTCCAGTTGGCTTATTTTACCAGTTGGCTTATTTCACACCTACACTTTTCATATCTTGTAAAGGAAATATCCTTAACATTTTTAATTCCAGGTTAAGTCCACACAATCACTAAGACTTTATCTGGAAGTACTTTTCACTCTGACACCTTCTAAGAGTCAGTATTACCAGTTGCTTTTTCAAGCCTTTCCCACCCATGCAGTAGAGAAGAAACCAAATTCAGGTAAAAAGAAATGCTACCTCATTACTGACTATTTTCCATCCATGGAGCTAGCAGGTAAACTGAAAAACAACTGAGGAATATTCAAAAATCAATCTCAAACTCAGGATCTAGAAACACTTCTAAAGATGAGCATAGGTATTACTGAACTGAAGGGCAGGTGGTTCAGATGGTTATACAAACAACCCTGATGCAATTCAGCATCAATACACTTGCTTTTACTCCTGCAGTGTTCCATCAAGGACAATATCAACGCTTAAAAGAAAAACAGGGGCAGGGTATCACCGAGCCAGCCCTCCAGCAGGGCTGATAGCCGTGCTGTGCCACCAGAGGGCACACACACATACAAATGAGAGTACCTCACCTGGATGAATGAAACAGATTTAAGCAGTTCTTTGTCTCTCCTTAGCCTAGAGAAGGAATAATGAACTGATCAACTCTGAAACAAAAGCCTTTCTGAGAGTAGTACTTAAGTTTAAAAAGTCATAGCAATGACAGAGTAGTTTTCAGCCACTCCTATTCAGTGGCACAAATCAGACTAGTTCTAGCCTCCATATATGACTCCCCAAATCATGGAAGATTTGGCCTAACAAAAGAAAAATAATCCTTTAAGCCTTAAAAAATCCCACAGAACTTTTACAGACCCTGTGTTCTGTCCAATACCCAGCCTGACTTACACTGCACAGCGTATGCAATTTCCCCTGTAATTAATGTTAGCTTTCTTACTTTTTCCTTACCTCCATGAACAAGGCACAGGCTGGCAGATGTGATACGATGCACCCTTTGCCAAGTAGCACAAGGATAAAGGATTTTGAAGGAGTCTTGTTAGCTCACCTCCTGAAATCAACTTCTTCATAAATGTTTTGTATCCAAGCTATTCCAGTCAGAATACAATCTCAGTTTAGAACAGACAATCAAAGTTCTTTTGCACGTACAGTGATACCACAGCACCACAGCAATGATACCACATTCTGCCCAGTAACAAGGTCATAAACATCTTCATTCTTTGCCCTGTGGTGGGTATATAAACTCCCATCTGACTTCAGTTCCATCTTGCACATTTAATGGTGCTCACAGCTGAATGAATACATGCTTTTATGTCTGAGGAGGCTAGACATCTACTCGACTGTGAAAATAATAATTAACAAAATCATTTAGGACAATTCCTACATTTCATTTAATAAAAATTCAACATAGGAAGAAAAACGAACTCATAAGTGCACAATAGTGATACATGCCTATAGTTAGATGCTGAAGCACCAAGAATTAGTTTCAGTTCCCCTACTCAAGGCAGATACATTACAATTAGGAAAGGCATCAAGAAGAGCAAACAGCTCCACCAAAGACACAGAATGAGGTTTTCTGAAGAATGACTGCATACAATAAGACTGCTCAGCACAGAAAAGTTACCACAATGGGAGGATGCAATGGAACTCTATAAAAGCATAATTGAATAAACAAACTTACTGAAGTAATTACTGAGGGAATTACTTTTAACTATTTACTCATATAAGAAAAATGAGTAAGAGGAGATAAGCAGATTGCTTCTTTTTCTTTTTAATATATAGAAGCTTTTGTAAATGTTAAAAGCTTACATAAGTAAAAGATGATTGCATAATTTCACGTCAAAAAATATCCGTGAAGGATCATTAAATGCAAAGATAACATCTTTGCAGCAGAAACTTATTCTCAAATCACTGAAGCTGGATCAGCATCCTGAGAGAGAATCACTCTTGCTTCTCTTATAACCATTTCCTTCTTTTGGTATCCGCTGCTGACCAGTGCTGTACAAAACAGCCAAAGATCCAACAAAGATCCTTGGCCTGAGCTGGCAAGGAGCTGCTTACCACAGGAGGGGAGAGCAGCACAAGGGATTATTAGAGCAACATCAACACCCTTGTTTTTCCTTCACTCTTCTGACAGACACGTTCATCTTTACATTAGTGTATTAAAACCCCAAACAGACACAGTGTTGAAGACACGAACATGGATGCTCCTTACAAATTACCACTCTTGACTTGCAGAAATACGATGTTCAGAACATGGGTACTTTGTATTCTGAACGCACATGCACTGTGATATTCACTGAACGGAGGGACCACTGGGAGTGACTATGGGCACTAATGAGCTACTGCCGACGTGTAAAGATGCAGAATTGTTCCTAGGCAAATGTGCGTTGGGAGGGAAGTTTGTGCAATGAAACTGATCACTTTCCTGATGGGGAAGGTGAGTCTCTAACTGGGAATTTTTGTGGAGGAAACACTCCCCACACAGACATTTGTTACAAGATCTCCCATTCTCAACCCTCTGCCTTCACTGCTTCCTACCACAAGGAAGACTTCCCTCCCATAATAATTTATGTCTATTCTACGGGAGCTGTTCAGCCTTCCTTAAGCCATACGCCCACATGCATAGATTATTATGCTATTCAATATACTTGCCAATGATCATCAAATCTCTGGAATGAAAAAGAAACCTCAAAGTGACACAAAGCCGAGATATATGAGTTTAAATAACTTAAAATTGCTCTCATGCTTTGTAACTGCTCCTAACAACAAATTTTTATTTAGAATAAAGGACAAATGCTGTCCTTTTAATTATCAACATTTATCTCTGGGACAAGGCCATCAGGTATATAATATAGAAGATTCTTTTAATTTAGAGGACAGATGGCAACTTCACTCCTGGGACATACTTAGACTGCCCCAGAAAATAGATAAATAAATAAATAAATCCCACAAAAAAAAGCCCACCACCAAAACCCCCATAATTTTAAAAGGCTTTGAGAATTCCCAAAGGAATGCAAGTCTGGATACAAGAAAGCAGGACTGCCTTGTTTGCAAAGCAAATGATAAAGCATTCAGGAATGTACAGAAACTCCTCAGGACTGCAATGTACAAAACTAGCTTAAAGAATGCAATTCCTTACTATCTACAGTGGTAGAATCATACGCAACAGAATTCCTTTCTGAAAACAAAACAAAACTATGTTAGCAGAATTTATGATGATATAACATGTAAATCCACTATGGCAAAAAGGAATGCTTAGGAAAGATGTAATTAGGTTGTTTTGCAAGCTACAAATAATTCTTAATACCTTAATAAAATCCTTTCAAAATAACTCTTTACAAAGAACTTGAACTTGTCTTAAATCATACGTGCATCCATCTATGCACATGTCATTTCACAGGCATGTTTCATACTTCGCTTCCAGGGTGCTAATATCATAAGCTGTGCATCAACACTTCTTTCTCAAGTGTTAATGCCACCAATGCTCTGCTGGGTAAACAGCCACAACCAAGATGGGTTTCTCAGCTGCCTCTGAGAGAACCCGGCCTTCCCAGCCATGCTTTCAGCACATAAAAACATTTACTTTGAGTACTAATTTTCTCATGGAAAGAGGAAGACTCTAAATAAAAGTTTAGTAGTGGTTTTAGAGAGCTGGATGACAGGCTTCATGCAATAGCATTAGTTGAATATTCTGCAATTGTAATCTGTAATGTGATTATTACTGAGGTTTTACATGTCTGTAAAAAAAAAGACTGGAATCTAGTCAACTCGATGGTGTTTGTCTCCATTGCTGATGCTTTGGGCCAGAAAGGGTAATTTCCATCTCTTCCAGTTTCTTTACATTGGCTTAAAAAGCACAAAACAATAAGATCCGTTACATTTTTCTTTAGCCCGTAAATGTAAAGAACATAGTAATGCAAATATTTTTCCTCCTTCAATTTAGACCAAAGTTTCAAAACCACAGTATTTTATATTGCATGATGCGCCCTTTAAATAATTAAACCATTCAGCTCCCTCCCCAAGTTAAAAAATACATAGAACAAGCTCAGTCATCAATACCGGATTTGCCCCTCTCTGAATTAATCCAATTATTCAAATGTCAGTTATAACTGTCAGAGAGCAGTTCCTTGGGCTGGACCAAACTGTTAAAAATTAAAACTGTTTTACCTCGTTTAGTCTCTCTGCCTTTTTAATGTAAAATCCATGGTCTTGACAAAAAGTTGTGGGATTTGACACCCAATGCAACACAACCCTATTTCTGTCATACATGCATAATTCACTTTGGAAATTTGCACTTGCTTTAAAATATTACTAAAATATACATGTAACATATGCTAATTCAGCCGCATTGGCTTGTAAGCTTCAGCCACTAGGTTATATGTAAACTTTGCCAAGTGCACACACTGTACATAAAGGGATTATAAATGAAAGAAAAGATCACTGTCCCTAGCTCTCAGTTTCCAGCTTTGGCCAAACTGACAGCCCCAAATCCCAGCAACATCTAACATGCCCTTCCTGTGGAGAAGACAGCCTGTTCTCAGAGCCTTAATTACATCCCAGCTGACTGCCCAGCCTTGCCAAAACCAGGCAACAAACGATGCACCTTCACTTGCAATATGGTCTGCTAAACAGACTCCCAGTCACACAGAAAGAAACTTTCACAACAAGGAGAAATAAAGGGACAAGCTCGAGCGGGAGGCAGAGGGCAAGCAGCAATCAAGGCAGGGAAAAAGCCTTGGCGGCTCCTCAGGGAGCAGTGAGCAGCAGCACGGAGCAAACAGTCCTCGCTCCAAACAAGCTCATGGCCCAAGGTGCCTCGCGCCAAGGACTGCTGTTCTCCAAGATGGGCCACGGGAACTGAGGCTCGCTAGATTAATGATTGCTAAGGAAGGCTAACCAACCCCACACTGCTCCGGCCATTATAATTACAGGAGAACAGCACGCCGCATTCTGCAATCGCAAATGGTATCATATGTTTTCCTGGCTGGTTTGCAGGAGGAGCTTTATTTGCACAGATGAAATTGGGGAACCGCAGATTTAAAGCAACAGAATTATTTTAAGATGAGAATTAGCAGAATTGCACACATTTACAGATAACCCGCAGTATGAAGCCCTACTGAGCGCTGCTCCAGCTTGCTGGCCTAAAAGACCAGAACGAAGATATTCCCCTCTTCCTGTCCAAGGCTGGTGGCTACTCACAGTATTTAAGGACAGAAAAAGTTGTAGTCTCTTAACAAAATGAATTCAACTTTACAGAACTGCTGATAAAGCACAACATTTTGCTGAGGCTTCTTGGCTTCCTTAGAATCTCTGAAATAAAGCATCACTCTTATTGTAAGTTCTAGGGAAATGAAGAGGTTATTTTCCAATGCTTCTAAGAATATTAATACAAAAACTGTATCAATTAGCTTCCACTAGTGGACTTCAACCTAACGACATGCAAATATACTCCATCCCAGAAGCATTAGTTCTGCTTTGTTTTAGTTAACACATTGTCAGAACAGCTTACAAGAAGTAAAAAAGTACTTTGGGTTACTTCAAATCCCTGAGGTATCTTACTTCCTTGATAAAGCCAAGTAGTTCTACCTACCAGTCACATTTAATTTTCAGATCTGCATACTTCTACAACACACATTTGATGAACTACTGTGGTATGATACTTATATGAAAAAAAAAGAAACATCAAAATAGATAACCACTCCACCAGATTAATACTCCCTCAATCTAATTCTTTCCTTGCCATATTTAACTTTTACATGACAGACCAACTACTTCCCCCAAAAGCCAGAGAATTTTTGCTGCTGACTTCAGTGGGAACAAAATTAAGGCTGCAAAAACTGGCTGCATACCACTTCAACCAGCAAGGGTATGCCACAAACAATAAATCTTAATGCTTTATGAATAAGAGAAAAAGTATCTCTTAAAAATAGTTCCAGATTAGTCAGCTTTGTTGATATAAGTTTACAGGACAGAACCCAAATATAATAACTTGCAGACAGCTCCATTCTAATTTTCTTTCCTTTCCAGCACTTTGTATAAGAGTTATAAAAACCAATTGCTACAGTCACAATACATCACATTTAAGCCAAGGATTACATTTACTACCTTTTAATATAAACCTATGTTGGAAAATTCTTAAAAATAAGAAAACGTTCACCAGCATCTCGAAGGTTGAATTGTTCATATGAATGACAAATAAATTATGACTATCAGCACCTTTATAGTGCTAACATATGTTTATGTCCACATATCATGTCTGCAAAGTGATGCAGCCTTCATAGAATTCTATCAGTCCTGTTAGTTTTATAAGAAAATATATATTTTTTAAAATAACACAAAAGATTGAAAATAGAACCATCTGTATTCTCACCTGTATTAGTTAACAGCTCTCTTGCTTTACTTCAAGAATGCCTACAGTAAATTCTACACAACATAGCATACTTCTTATAAGTAAATAAAACAAATGCAGAGTATTTCTTCAAATAAACAGTACAACTTTCTGACTACATTCAACTAAACTTAGTGTGTTTATACTTCTGGAGCTCCACATCATGTTTTCATTCAGCTTCAATACCAATGCTCCACTGGAGACAGTGAATACAGTAAGGTTGCACTGAGACTGTAAATTCGTAGACATTAGAAGATGTGAGTAATTAAGAGACTATTTTGACAACAGACTGTTGTATAGGGTAGATACATACATATCTTTTTGCTGAGTCACTCCGGAGTTCAGTATTAGTCTATTGTAAAAGTATAACAGCATGAAGAGCCATATCCAAGCTCATTCTGGGATAAGCAGAAAGGTCACGAGTAATCCTATTTCAAGAAATCCAATCCCATCAGACCGAAATCTTGTTTCAAGAAGAAACAGGAAAACACTTTTGTTGTCAACTATTAGTTGTAAAGGACAAATGCTAAAAACAGAGGACAGATAACACCTAATGATCAGCAGGAGTTCCCTAGAATTCCATCTGTATGTTGTAGATTTAATATATGTGAACAGAAAACTAATGACTAATTTTCTAAAACAACGTAACTGCACAGATACCCAAGAGAACTGAAGAGATTATTACGATCCTGGCATGCAGGCTTTTGTTCATCACTGACAAAAAAGCAGAGCTAACAGTAGGGGCTACATTGAAAAAGAAGGTTTTGGAGCGGAGAATCTACTCCACCAAATACTTGTGCTTTTTGTATCTCTTGCAGTTTCCATGCAAATAAATAGGAGGCACTACCATTGGAGCAACCTGTGTACTTCTGTTGAGAAAAAACACAGGACACAAATGTTGCTTTTCTTACCTGGCTGGTAAGAAAACTTCCCATTGTCCTCAAACCAATAGAGGTAATTTTAAAGGATGCATTTAAAGCTAAAGACAAATCATTGGACTCAATACAGGGACAGACAAATGAAACGTCTTATGACACAGGACATCAAACTAGATTACATAATGGCCCCTCCCAGCCTTAAACTCTATGAATCAGAGAAAAAGAACTTAGAACAAGTACAGGAGATAAAAATAAAAGATAAGCTTCTTTTTTTCTTTTTTTTTTTTTTTTTTAATGCTTATTCCTTCAAAAAGAGCTGCATTTTGCTCTGTAATTTTGATTAATTTTACTACTGGCATACAATTATTTTAATATTATTTCAATTTAATGTTATTTCCATTTAATGTTATTTAATTTAATGTTATTTCTAAACATCTTCATTTTTCACTCATAATATTTGTTTAAGTTAACACTGAATAAAATCACAAAGGTTAATTTTTATTTCCTTAATAAAAAAGCCTAGGATTTAGAAATTCCATATCTGTACAGTGAAGGAAAAGCATCAACCTACTATAGTATTCTATTAGCACAATCCTTGAATCCAGCTCTGAACATCCACTGAAAGGTGCTTTTGAAGAATGCATGAGATGAATGCCATATTCACTCAGCATCCATAAATCAACTCAAATAATTTAATACCTGTTGAAATTTTCCTCCAATTTATTTTATGAAATAATAACATGAGAAGTAATTACAATAAAGAAGAAGTTCAGGTGCAACAGTGTTAGTTCGACATCTAGGATCAAGTGTCAGTGGAGATTAACAAATTTCATTCATTTTATCTCCAGCACTGGAGACACGCTGCTTCTAGCTTTAATAGTCAGGAATGCCTGTTAGTTAAATGACTTTGTAAAGGCAGTCAAGTGAGGGCAGACAGCGACAGTTTAATTAGGGAGCTTGCTATAACTCTATCTGGGAGCTGTAGGCACTGGACTAGAACAAGTGTAAAACGGCACTCAATGCTGACTAGCAACCCCCCGCATGCACTCCCACCAAATAGAAAAAGAAAAAAAACACACAACAAAACCACCCACAAAAAACAAAGAACCAACCAAGAAACCAACCCACAAAAACCCTCCATAGAAAACCCCCAAGAAGATACTTTTCACTGCAGGTTGTCTCATTTATTCTGGCGTCAGGTTGGCTACAGGTGAACAGGAGCAACGTAACCGCAGCAGCAGAAGAAAGGTGAGGTTAAGAGAGCAATCATTTATCTTGTATTGATTTCTGGACGCTATGTCCTAGATACATTCCAAGATAGAATGACAGCTTTCTGTTTTGTGTCAGTAAGGGAAGAAAATGACTAGCACCAGTACCCATTGTTTTCCTATCATATTTCCTTTTAGAAACATGCCACACTTAGATTTTTATTCAGACAAGGAAATCCAAACAAGTTTATCACAGAAAAGGAGAGTTAGGGGATGGTTAATCAGCCATTTGTCTTTGCTGCCGGGTAGCTGGGTGTCAAAGGGTCAAACCCGAGCACAATTGGACCATTTGGTTTTATCTCAGGTAACCCTACATCTCTGGTAATTGAACCCATTTCACTCGGTCAGAGTTCCTGTCACTCATATTCAATGTCTGTCATTACTGAGAAATGCTTCATGACATATTACGCTGACAGAACCACCACTGCAAGACTGCAAAGAATCCCCAGGCACCAGAAGTAGAAGACAATAGAAGCTTCTTTCAGACCAGTGATGTTTAACATTTTATGTGCTGACATTGTGACTGTAGCCACGATATAATGAAAGTCTGGCAAATGGAAGATCAAAAAAAAAAAATAAAATCCATAGTTTATATCTGTTTCAGGAACTAACAGGCAACATCAAAAGTAAAACAAACTGGCAGCTGCAAGGTTACTTGCACATAACATTTAAACCCTTACAACAAAGGTTATATAGAGTACTGTGTGCATGAGTACACACATTTCGTAATGGACCCAAATGTGACACTAATATTGTTTCTATATGTTACACATCCCTTACCCATGGCAATCCAAATCCTTTTCCCTCTCTAACAGTTCCTTTAGTAGTTATAAGACACAAACAGAAAGCAGGAAACATATTTTGCATAGCCTATGCTAAAGACAAAGGAAAGCACCTCAGCTTTTTAAAACTTCTGAAATGCTCATCTACAAGTAGATGAATTGCACATTAACTCCATGTTAGCGCAAGCTTCAGAAAAAACAGCAGATAAAAGTCTAGGGCACTTGGACCCAGAGATGGGGGCAAAAGCAACAGAGGGTGCTAAAACTTACTTGTGATCATAATGGATCTAACCCCATTCTACCTTCTTTACTAAATAATACGGAAGCAAGGTATCTATAGCACGTCCTTTAACTCTCTTCAAGTAAACACTGTGAAAATTGTTTGGATTTCATATATTTTAGATATAATTCTTAAGTTCCAGCTTAAAATGAAATGAGTTACTAGATTCCCAGTTCCCTCTGCTAGGTACTCTACCCAAGTACTATGATTACACTTCACACACTCCCTTATTTGCAGCAGCTTCTTGTGCTGCTTTAGTGATGTTCACACCAATGGGAGGAGTGAAATCATTCCTACCCTGAACACCCCGACTGACCAATAGGCAGGACCTCTCCCAGAACTGCTCAAGTCCTTAAGTTTAGCTGAGATTAATTATATCAAACACCACAGCTTCAGAGCTGAGGAAAATATCAAAGGTACACCAAGAGTGTGGATATCCATCCTACAATCATTAAGAATTCCATATAGAATAATGGAAAAACTCTTACATGTTTTATCAGACGAGAGTCACTTATAGAATTGAATTAGTTCTCTTCCATAGTTCTTGTGCAATATGTGAATGATTCATTTTAAATAAGGAGTCCCTAGGAACTGCAGGATAAATAAGGAACTTCATCATTATTCACTCTCAGTAAAAAACAAAACTAACAACAACAACAACAAAAAAAAACCAAAAACGAACAAGACAACACAGCTGAATGAGGAATACAAAGCCATCTTAAACTATGAAATTGCTCCACGACCTGAGAATACACTGCCTTAAGTCTGTAAGAGCTCTAATACCAACTAAAATACATCATTTCTAAAGCAACCCTCACTTCCATTCAAAAAATAATCTTTATTTCATTGTAAAGTACATTTACACACAAAACCTTAACTAGATTTAGAAACTAAGATTTGCGGCCATAAAAGCAGTTAAGACATCCAATAAGAAATATGTAACAAAGAATTGCACAATAATTCAGCCATTCATAAATCTGGCACAGTAGCTGTTATCTTGTCACGAAGGAAGATAACACAGCTCCAATCACTCTGTGCTGGATTTTTATACTGTATTTATATGCTAAAAGGCTTCTTAGAACCAGATGCTTCAAATCCAAGCTCCAAAACAAGCACCAGCTCTATTCAGCTGGCTGGTTTTGCCCATTTTCATACAGTGAATACTTCTATACTTCATGCCGTGAGTAAAACTCCAGATCTGGAGTACTGTGGCCAAAGAATCAAAATGAATGATATTCAGGTCTACAGCCTAGCAGGAAAAAATGTGT
The DNA here is from genome assembly GCF_054131305.1 of Coturnix japonica. Taxonomy (NCBI): domain Eukaryota; kingdom Metazoa; phylum Chordata; class Aves; order Galliformes; family Phasianidae; genus Coturnix; species Coturnix japonica. The sequence goes on from NC_140668.1 coordinate 26,333,274, forward strand.
TGCAACAATTTTTCTAATGCTGAAATACCATATCACCAAATGTTCCTGTCAAGGCATGGTTTAATTACCTTGGCACCCACGCCACTTATAATCACCTGTCATTAGCAACAATGCCTGCATCTGTTTGCACGTCTGTCAGAAATGCCAGCCCAGATGAAGTCTACACATAAGACAACTTTTACTGCTGCTTGACCCCAGATGTGGAAAGGTCGTCTTAAGGTTATCAAGCCCCAGAGTAAGATGTGTGCAGTAACTGAAAAGTACTGTACTAATTATTGTTGAGTTTATAATCCATTGGATTAATTCTATGTAGAATTAGAATACTCTCAGCTAACAAAACAGCATCTATACTCTTTCAAAACTATTTCTTTTTAATGCTTAGAGAGACTTGCGTGAACATTTACAAACTGAGCTATGCAGAACGCAATTATTTGCTATAGTCTGTTAATCTATTTATTAACTGATTTTCTGAAATGTAACCTTAAACTGGGAACAAAGAACTGAATTCTACAGAATTCAGAATACTTTTATGGGTGATTCTGTCTTTAAATACAGGAGTACAGGAAGCAGCAGTGAACATTTTGAAAAGCTAAGTCTTTAGACGTGATGTTGTGAACACTTCCGGCTTTGCTTGCCTACAAATCCAAACGTTATCTTAACCCACTCCACAAACAAGTATTTTATGCTGGCTGCTTTAATAACTGATATTAATGGTTTTCAGCAAAAATTATGTGTTTTTAAGCTTTTTCAGAGCCTATTTGAGAGTTCCTCCACACAAAGTATATTTCAATTGAGGAAAAGACTTCCCACCCATTTGTCATTACTATGAGTGACAAAGGACTTCTGTGGATATTTAAAATCCTGGATGTTAGTAGTACCTGGGTCTTTGGACTGCATTCATCTATTGGGAACTGAAATTCATAGCAAACATTTTGAGACTCAGAAGAGAAAACTAGATACTAATCTATTGCACAAAGAAATACATACTACAGCCTAACAGATAAAAATATGAAATGTGTATTTTTGTGACATGCATTTCAACAAGACATTACTGATTATTATTTCATTTGCTTTGATTCAGAGCTAATTACACACCAAAAGGGTCCCAATCCTCATATACACACGTTCTCGATCCACAGTTTATGTCAGCAATTTTCTATTCATTGCTACACCTCTACTAGAAAGGTATTCACCAACAAATAACAGTGATCATTAAAGCTGCAACTACCAGCTGTATTCCTTTCTCAACTTGCATTTTGTAAACATGAAGGTTCTTCCTTTTAATTGTTAAATATCTTGCCTAGCAATTTTATCCAGGTATTTCAAAGTACTATCTAACACAGAAAGAATAGTCTAAGATACCCTCTGCATTTCAAGTTATTTAATGTAAATGACAGGGCTAGCAAAACAAACTCCAAATGATATGCTGACAGACCGCACCCTAAAAGGACTCAGGTATCAGTTCAATACACACCGGGCAATCAGGTGCGTGCTTGCATGTGCACCTTGACTAGGCTGGTCTAGAAAGATCACACCAAAATGAGAGAAAGAGCGTATTCCATTATTTTTTATAATTCTAAAAATAAGACTCCTGTTCATAGGAACAAAATGTATTTTTAGTGGTTTTAGTTTGTTGGGTTTTTTTTTTGTTTTTTTCTTTTTGCTAAGTAATGAGAACACTCATTATTGGCCTTTGAAGCTATTTGACAAATATTACTAGAACAAGTATACAGACAAATTACACAAGCAAAATTATGGCTTACTCCTGCAAATAGTATCTGCTGCAGCACCTTCTCTTAACGTGCATAGCAAGTTAGCAGCATATTCAGAAGCATTTAAAGGGATCACAGCTCATAACACGTCAGTCCTTTATGGGCAATGCCCCGCACAGAACAGACAGGCACCCGTGCTTCCCTTTACACAGGCAAGTCTCTGGCACTGATGGTATCACTGTGTTCAGCTACTGCTAGGAAGGGTTGGAAAAAGTTTATTGTATGCACTATCCCTGGAGAGTTCAAGTTCCCTCCACCAAGCTCTTTAGCTGGCAAATTAAGAGAATTTACTGCCTAATTATTTTCACATCTTTTTAATGTTGTTGAAAATAAAAGCTTGCAGATGTTATAGATGAGTAGCCACAGTGAATATTATGACTTAAATGCACTTCTGATCCTTGAAAGATGCATGAAACAAAGCCAAGGACTCTTTGGCTTTACGTTCTCAAGGAATCCAAACTGGTCTGAATGACTCTAAATGCTTTCTGTTTGTCTTGGCTCCTACCTGTATCAGATTCAGACTGAAGAATCTTAGTGAAGAAATTATAAGGGATAAAATGGATATTTCTAAATTACAAGACCACAATTCCAGAGGTTCAGTATATCAGTTTTCTCTTTCATCTAAGCCTGCTGTAGAGAAAATTGTGGGATCTGACAACAAACAATTGAAAACATTTACTTTTGTGAGCCAAAAGCTGCTTGCCTTGATTACACTGAAGATTAAAAAAAAAAAACAACAGATGAAGATCGGTTACATTTTGTTATTGACTCAAAAGGATGTAGGTTACCAACAGCACAGTTTCTAGCAGAATCCTGAAGTGCTTTCAATTTAAAATGAATACAATCACAATTAATATAAACCTGAATTTTAATCCTAGAAGTCGGGAGTGTTATTCCAGAGACTTTCTAGCTTGTAACATTAAAATAAAGGGGAAGCAAACACTGTCTCTTCTGTTTGACAGGGAATAGCACTACAGACTGCTGATGGACTACACTTAAACCAGCACCCTTTGAATACTTCAGATTTTATCTGACCTTAATGACACCAGCACTGCCTGGCTACCCAGTCACAAAGACACGCCAGACACCAGCAAGTCCCATCAGCTTAGCTGTGTTAGCAAGTAGAAAGACACAACCAATCACGTGCATGGTGACAAATATGAATGAAAACTCTTTCCTTATGATTTCACCAAAGCCACTGTTGTTATCTTGATAAGCAACATCCTAATCCTAACTTCAATTTTAATGTAAGGTATGAACCCTCCACTGTAATAATGTTCCCACACCCAGTGCATGACAAATAGCTAAAATGCATAATTACTCATTAATTCTAAATTATCACTTGTATTATACTTTCGTGCACATGGCTGGAGGAGAGATACACAAATACAATGTAATCCTGACAATCCAGAAATAAGAAAGGATTAAGAATAAGGACAGCAGGGCAAGGCGGAGGGTGGGAAATTGCAGGAAGAAATATATTTCCTCTTTAGGCTTTTGCTGAAAGTATTGAGATCTGTGGGGAAACACGAAGAAGAGAAATATTTGTTCTTGGATGGAACGACAAACAGTTTGCAGGGCAACAGTTCAAATATTACTTCTTTCATAACATCAGGCAATTAAACCATACAGTAGTTAGCAATTACAGCTTTTGTTTACAAAATGTACTTTCTAAACCAGGCTGCTCTATGTATTATTACATAAAGCAATGGAATAGTATTCTTATTTCCTAATTGGAATGACTGATTTCTTCAAGTTCATACATATATTAACATTCGAAGTCAACATGTATCACCAGCTAAATTAGACAGCAACGCAGCTCCCCACATAAAACTAAATGCATTCTGAAGCTTCAACAAGGTTACAAGTGTCAGTGCAGATAAGAGGCCACTCATCCCAACATCTTTAAAAAATCACTAGCATACACCGTTTCTCAATGACAAAAGAGGTTTCTGTACTAAAAACCTGCACCGTAACACATCATATGCCTAGCTTATGAAAGCATGAATGAAAAGCATTATTAATTGCTGAAGCTTTTCCACCACATATCTGCTGCTGACAAACTGAAGCCTAGAAGGCTTCAGCCATGTTCCAAAAGCCCTGGCTCCCCCAAACAAAGGTTTTAATCATTCTATCAATACACAACATGCAATCAAGGCACTTCAAGAGCTGCAGCTTTCCAAGGTGTTTTTGTATTAGAAAAGACAATGAAACGACTCGAAAAGACTCATGAAAGAGCAGCTAGCATGCCTGCAGTAAACATATTAGCACCATCCACCACAGGACAAAGCTTGCCATTTGCACCATTAGGCTTTCTAAAACAAATGAGGCACTGCATGTGATGTATAGCACCAGAGAGCAACCCCAGCTGTTTGTTTCTGTAGTACATAGGTGCTCTGCACCTGAGTCTGCAAATATTTATTAAGCCCGTAACAGTGAGCTGGTGATGCTCAGAACAGCTACTGCTGAAAACCATTATCTATGGATAATTAAGTACGTCAAGACACTGAGGTCCTAACATGAGGTCCTCATCATTTCCCCACTAAGGGAAAAACAAAACAAGATTATTGCAATATTATCTGAAATATTTCACAAAAGGATCGTACTATTTTTATTTTAACAATGAAGGCTGAATGCCAAAGTAGGGTTTAAGTTGTGTTTAATTTCTCACGATACAACATCTGAAATAAGCGCTCAGCAAACCCTCCCAGCTTTTGTTATGATTGAGCAATCTGCTTCACCAACAAGCAGGGACAGCATACAGTGACGAAAGGTTTTATATGTAAGCGAATAAAACAGAATTTACGTCCATGCACGTTCTACTGTTAATGCAATGGGTTTTTTTGGTTTTTTTTTTTTGGTTTTTTTTTTTTTCCTGTCATTCTCAAGCAAAAGAACTGAGAAATTCACAAAACATTCTTATTTTTCACTGGACAAAAATGATTCACATAAGCTTCGGAAGCCCTTGTATTTTTTCCCCCCCGCAAGATTTTAAGGAACAGTAAAAAAATTATAAAAATAATATTTCATCATGCAATAAAAAGGCTTTTTGACACATGAAGACAAAAGCTTCAGGTCGTTTATTAAGACTACTTCCTACTGTGTTGGGCTTTGTTTTATCTCATAATTAAAATCACACCTGAGCTGGGCCATCTGCGAGAGTGTATTAAGTTTCTTACAAAACATGAAAACCCTTTCATTTTTTCATACAAACGCCAATAAATCTTGTAGGGGTACATGTGTGTGCATAAGGTAATATGCCTAAACAAAGCATAAAGCTTTAAGCAAAAAGTGAGCAGCAGAAATTCTTTTCTCATATTCATTATCAGTTGTACCTCTTAATTGTTACACTTTTAGAACTGCACACTTCAGCAAAAACATTTTTTCATATTTGACAGCATTTTGCTTTCTTACATTTTCCTTTTTTAAGGTAAAAGTTAGCAAAAGTAGAAGGAAAAAGGATTTGTTGCATTTGTATTTTCCATATTCCTTTGCAATTACAGTGTGCAATAGCGTGAGTGTGTTAATGTACACACCTCTAAGCTTTAGTTAGATAAAGTTTCATAATGACAGCTACTGAGCAGATGTCAGGCAGGGACTTACAGTAGTTTGCCTCCAACAGGTTCAAATTCAAACAGCAGTAATTCTGTTTATTCTGTTGTAATCTAAATTCCTTTAAAGCAAACAACATACATTCCAGAAATTATCTTGTTCAAGACTTCTGTTGAGCCAAGAGGCAAACATGCATTGAGATTTTGTTTCTTGACCTGGTGATTTTAATTGCACAATTAAAAGCACATACTATCATGGTACTCTGAACAATCCTACTCTGAAAGGTTTCAGCTTCTCACCCAAGGCAAATCATAAAAGGGCTCATAAACACAAACAGTAGGTGGATAACCAGAAGGCCCAGCTGAGTGGTGAAGGACACTGATTTTTCCACCTCAGAGTATCAAAGTGCAATGTATGAGAATACTGTGAAATAAAGGAAATTGTTTCACATCAAAACATGCCATAACGGAGAGAAGACCAGTGTCCATATCTTGCTTTCATGGGCAAACCGAATGAGCAGGTGGATCAACTTCATTCAGAGCATTGCTGATTTCACAGAACTCAATGTAAGCAGAGAACTTCCTGCATTACTGGGACTTCTAATTATTACCAAGCAGAAAAACCTACTAAGAACCATTAAAAATTATGATTTCTATAAAAATTTTGAAGCACCAAGCTTCAGTACTTATCTCCGCAGGCTATCACTGAGTCTAATCCTTTCAATATTTACATATAACTTAGCAACAAAATGGTTTTACTCCTACAAATTCATTTGGCTGACAGCTCACTTAAATAGGCAAACATTTCAGTTTTTAGATGAAATTTAACAATAACAACGAAAAATAATAAATTCTGTGTATTTCATTTAAAAGAACCTTCAATCATGGAAAAAAATGAACTGTTTGGGAATCTAAGGACTATGAAATACTGAAGCTATTTTGAAAATCCTTTTTCTTCTTGCCTTAAAAATAAATAAGACTGCATTGAGTCATGTTTAGCAAGAAAAAATATTTTCTTAATGACTTTTGTCTATATCAACTCCATGGTCAGTTCTTAAGTTACTCTGCCTCCTATTGCTTCACAGCTACTGCATTCCTTTTGGAAAACAAAAATCACAATATTATGATGTTGTTCTGAAAGTAATGCCACCTATTTAATTACGTTGGCCCATGATGTCAGAAGCAGATGTTAGTGGTATAGCAGCAGAGGTTCAACCTTCCCACCAATATTCCACTACGTTTTGTTGCCACGTGACAGATGGCAGCAGAGAGGCACACTGACAGAATGGCATCAGGCATGGAAATGCAGATGAAGCAAAGGTGTGTCACTGAATTCCTCCATGCAGAAAAAATGGCACTCACTGACATTCACTGATGCTCACTGAATGTTTATGGAGACCAGAAATGTGGATGTGAGTACAGTGAGGAGCTGGACTGTGCAGGCAATGACACTCTCATACTCACAGCAGCTACATAGCAGTGGTTCACTTCTGACTGTGCAAAAACGGGACAAAGGCTCTTGCTTATCACTGGTGAAAATGCACAGGTAATGGTGGGGACTATGTAAAAAAAAAATATAATGTTTTCTAACTGAGAATCTGTTCTATCAAATAGTGTTATTGTGTTTTTTACCTGTTGTTGTTTCAATGGAAAGAAATAGTAGGCATTACTTTCAGAGTTAACTATGTGCATTGTTCAGTAGGTTTCCAAATAGACCTTTTTCTTTCCTATTACATTAGGCAACTTCATTCTAAGAAATTTCTTATTCAACTACACAAAAAGAGAGATCTTTCTTTTGGAAGAGAATTAGTTTGTCAATGACCGTTATACATGCCAAAGTACCACTCAGAAAGAACATATATTAGGACCTGCATCCTAATTTTCTTCCCATTTGCAATTACATCAGAAGCAATTCTCTTAGACTTAGTGATGCTGTGATGATGTAAAATTAACCTAAGAAAAGACTACTGTGATGATAATTAAAACAATTTCATACTGTATTAGAGAAAATAAATGTTTCCCTCTCAGATGTTCAGTCTCATTATCCCTTCAGAAAGCAGAACAAGACATTACATTCTCAGACTACTTCTCTGTCCCCAACCTACTCTACCTCAGCAAATTAAAAAAATTAGTAAGAATTGTATCATAGCAGATACTTCCCAGCTGTGGTGCATAACAGCCCACAAAGGAGGGAGTGCTTTGGCAAACTGATGGATAACCTTTGTAAAGGAACTGGCATCCTGCAGCGTAGGAGGTAATGACGTAGATGACCAGGTGCATCAACACTACACTTAAAGGTATATGTCAGCAGCAGTTATACTTTTTAACTCCTTACTTCTTCCATGGGAGGGGAAGACGGAATGAAGCCTAGAAGGAACCTGACCTCTGAGGAGCAATGCCTCTGGGTCTGCTCTTGAGGTGATCTGGACTTTACACTTTACTTTGCCCATGGCTGTGCCTAATGCACAGCTTTCCTCTGTGTAACCTAAACAAACAAACACAGCATTCTGGTCAGTTGAAACTTCTGAGCTTCTTCTCTGCTGACACTGAAATGCACAGAGACGCCTCAGGGAAAAAAATGTCTAAAAGACATTACAAGGCACATTTACAGAGAATTCCAAGGGGAAAGCAACAATGAACATGCATTAGAAGTGCACTGATATGCACTTACGCAGTCTTTAATCAGCTTTTTTCTCCCACTTTGCAAATGTATGAAAGACACAATTTACAAAGCATTATTTTCAAAAGAGTAAAACTCACTGCAAAAATGAAGTACTAATAATTAAACTGAAGACCGCCAAAACAAATGAATAATAGATATTTAGATACATTATCCTCGTTGGTTTTCATTATTGTGTTGGATCGTTTTCTCCTCAATTGAATTCCCAACATTTACCCATTCACAATGGTCCGTACATTCACATCTGCACAGCGGTTGCCTATGGAAATGTGCTCAGTGTCAGCTTTCAGCGCTCCTTCTCATGTGCCTTCCCAGCTGTAAATGAGGTTAGGAAACAGCACTGTAAACACAGAAGTCCTTTTTGAAAGGTAAAAGAGTGGAAGGGAAAAAGCTCCACAGGAAATTTGATTTGTACTGAGGTTTTTTCTTAAAAAAGAAAAAAACACACCCAAAGCTTGACAGCATTTAGAACTATTGAAATACTAAAGGAAGAGATAGTAGAATGAGACATAATATTTTATGGTAGCCTTAAATAATTGCTATAAAGAAAAGAATAAGGCATTACAGAAATAACTCAAGTTTAACATGAAAATGCAAGTAGCAGAAAATGCAAGTAGCACTGAATGCTCAGTGCATTGTTCTGAGTACTTGGTTGCTTTTATTTTTCTTTTCTTTTTTTTTTTTTTTAAATAGAAAAATCTGTTTTTGCAATTCCTTCAGCAAAAACCAGGACACACACACACAGATGTCGTAATTCCACTACAGAACCACGCTAATTTACTTAATGTGAAGCTCTAACGCAAATTGCTTTGCAATGGAATTGCGCCTCATCACATGGTGAGTGTGAAATAAAAGCAAGCAGATGTGCTCTTCCAAAAGCAGGCGGCAGCTACAATTAAACCCACAGTCATTTTACAAACCAGCGAGCTATTTCATGTGTAGCTCCAGCACTAATCACCCTTCCCGGCTGCCGCAGCCCAGCAGAAGAGTGAGTTATTCATAGAGTTATCTATCTTGCACTTTGCAGATGATGCCTAACATTATGACAACGGTGGCAAGGTCTCCGTACCTGCCTACCTGAAGCAAGTTTCTGTAAAGTAATGAATAGAGACAGCTTGGGGACCATCCACCTGCCCTGCCTGCCTCTCGCTGCCTGCAGAGCGCAGCCACCAGGGACTGGCAGAAGGCCCCTGTCTGACAGGCCAGGACAGCCTTCCTGTGCCGTGACAGCCCGGGCCGAGCCGCCAGGCCTGACCCACCGTAATTCCTTCACAATGCAGCGGCGAGGCAGCTGACAGTAGCAGCTGCACCTCCTAAGCGAGATGGATGGAATTTTCATAACTAGTTCCCCAAGTTACATTTTACCTTCAAGATAATTTATGAGCTGCCGCGGAGCCTTGAAGAGACAATATGCTTGCCATAAAATTAACTGTAACAGTCTTGTAGGTTATAATTAACACTGGGAGGGTAGCACCAACTGGATGAAACACATGGCATAATTGATGGTGAAACTGGAAATTAAGGAACCTAACAATATCATTACTGCGCACATCACTTCAGCAAAACCCATGCATTCCAGGGGTTAATTACAATCCCCTCCTAAGGTACACATTCTGACGGGGAGTGGACGAGTGTCACAGCTAGGAGGAGACAGGTTTCCTGGCAAGGCCACCTCGCACCTGGGCTGATGTATATATTGGTTTTTGCCTGGAAGAGATATACATGTCAAAGCAGCAGCAGCAGCACCTGAACATCTGGCAGCAGGCACACCGTAGCTCAGAGACAGAAGATTGCTCGAGCCTCACAGAATATTTCATCTTCTCTGCAGCCAGCATACTTAATAGCAAAGAAAAAAAATCCTCTGTGAGGTTTGGCTTAATGGCCCACATTATTAATTTAAATGACTTGAGTAAAGAAAAACATTTTAACTTCATATTGCCATAAGTTAGCAGCAAATTAAGATATTTTTTCCAACAGCGTATTATCATCCTGGTTTATTACATTAGTCTTCAGAAACACGCAGAGCAATCCTTTTAGCAACTTGCCTGTCAAGGGGATACGGTGCTGAAGAAGCAGTGCTAGTGAGCTAGTTAATCAGAAGTAATGTTATGAGCTGCTGCCATCTTTGGGAAGAAGAACATGCCATTAATCTAGCTGTATCTAGGACTCTTTGCTTTAACTAAGGCTTAAGGAATCATTAGCGTACTGTATTTATCTGATCATCTCTCAAATTATTTTAATGAATTTTTTTTTTTTTTGTCCCTGGATATGTGAAAATGTACAGATAAATGATGCAACAGTGTCACCTACAGGCAAGCAGAACAGTTAAAAACCTTCTCCAGCATGACGCCCTCACACCTCTCAAATCCTCTTCCGCCTCTCCAACTTCCTGCCCACTCCCAGCCACAGATTAGGGTTTAGGATTGGTACACACCTCCAAAGGTAAACAGAAGGCCAGATACTTACGTATTTTCAGGATGGTCTAATGTAAAACAATTAGGCCATATGTTGATCTTAAAATAAACATGCTGTGCAGCCAATGAGTGGATACATCGATTACATCTCATTTCCCAAACACATTTTCAAATCCACCTTTACCAAAAAGTTGAAAGTAATTCTAATCAGGTTTTTCAGAAGAACTTCCTTTATTCAGCTTAGGAAAAGCTTGGTTAAGTTACTGGGAAAGCAAACTGAGCAGATACTGCAACAAAATAATTACTAACTATTGGTTTTATAGGAAAAGGTTTCAAATACTGCACCAGATTTACCCACTTATTTACTCAACAAAGCAATGCACTGAAAGGAAGATTTGCAGAAATGGCAAATTTTAAAATCTAATATTTGAAAATTCCAGACTGTAAATTGTGAATGTGTAACAATGGGAATTTGCTTTGGATAACCATATATTTGTTTTCAGATCCAAACAGGAAAAATATCTGCTGCAATGATGATACCTGGATGATCAAAATAACTCTTGCATATAATGGGTTTTTGTTGACAGAGTTAAGACAATAGTGCTTCCATAGTTCTCACTACCTTAGCTTTAGCTGAGATGGAATTGTTTTCTTCAGAGTGTCTGGTATAATGCTATGTGTCAGTCCCAGGAGTTAGAACCACATGTAGATAACAACACCAGTGTTTATAGTCACCTGCTAAGCGGAGTTGCATAGAGACAAGGTCATTCACAGCAAAGGGCCTGAGGAGCTGGGACTGAACAGCTTTAAGACAGCTGACTTAAACCAGTCAAAGGGATATTCCATGAGATATGACATCAGTCAGGAGGAGTTCTGAAGGGTGTGCGAGTTCATCTTGCTCTCTTTCCCTGCTTGAGGGGCTAGCAGGGTTGGAAAGCAATTACTTGTATATCACTTGTTACATACAATTAGAGAGAGATATATAAATGTGTGCACACATACACACATATAGTCATAATAATTTTCTTTTTCTCTTAGTAAATAGTTTTATCTCAACCCATGAGTTCTACTTCATTGTTTTTCTTTTATTCACTCCCCCATCTCGCTGGGAAGGGGGGCAGTCAGCAAACACTGTGTGTTGCTGAGCCACCTGCTGGGTTAAACCACAACACTCACAAATTACTTGGTAGGCCAGGGAAACTTGTCAGAAGTTATTTGACTGATAATTTTGAACAGAAAATAAAAATGAGAAGATGCTGACTTGCTCAAACGCAACTGGCAAAAAGAGAAAGACCGCAGTATAATAAAGTTGTACAAACACCCTCTCCAGCATAATTTGGAGCTGAATCTAATTTCAGCAAATCCACATGAACCTTTCAGCTTACCTTTGTAGAAAGAGTGGAACAAGCTTTTATTTGCAGATCTTAAAAATCATCTGAACTCTCCTTCCTCCTGATATTACTGCTTTCACTTCAATACTTGACAGCCTTTTCCAGTCTCCCCCATTTGGAAAGTCTGTGCAGCTCAGTTAATGCTCTGGATACAACTCATGCTACCTTTTCAGTTCACTTATCTCAATTTTGATTTACATTTTTGATGTTTAGTCATGTTACTTCAACCTGCTTCTTACCTATGAGTCCCACCTGCTGTATCACCAACCCAGCTAGAATATTTGCTAGTATATGATGATATGGAAATATAATTAAGGGTTATAAATTACATCCTGGGGTATTACATACCACTATAAGTCATCTCAGTTAGCTAAACTACTCATTTTTCAGTAATCTACAATAGGATGTTCTGCTACTGTCGCTTAGCATCTCATTTGGGGCTGCTGTCTCTTAAAAAGACAGAATATGAAAACAACACATGCTGTGTAATAGGTCAGATCAGAATAGATCTCTGATTCTACAGAAGATCTCCAGAGGAAGAAATGCCAACTTACTTTGTTAGCTATTTTAAACATCATCATAGTTTGTATTTTAGGAATTCCCCAACTAAACACATACAACTGAAAATTCAAAGAAAATAAATAATAAAATATTATAGCCAACATAAACTGTTAGCATGTCAGAAAGAACTCATTAGAAGTCAAGATAAGCAATAATTCTATTTTCCAGTTATTCTTAATTTCTCTGATGAGTTACACCCCCATCCCACCCCTGGATTCCACTTCCCTCTTATCCATGCTGTTACCATTGCCCAGTGGTTTACCACAGTGCTCTCTCACCAGTATGCTATTATCTATGTATGTGTATCTACATTGCCATAACTTTCAGTGCAAGACAAAATACAGAGCAAAGCAACAGACCAACGCCCCCTTTCTGCTTTCATTCAGCCTAGATATCCATTGGCTTCTTGCTACCACAGCCATGCTGTAGGCAGCTTAGAGCACTGACAGCATCTTGCTCAGTTTCTACATCCATTTAATTTTTGGCTGCTCTCAGAATGCCAGCAAGGGTACCAATTAGTGTCAGCTGTAACAGTTGCTTTACGTGATATACACACCTGCCTACAAGGATTGGAGAACCAATGCATTTTACATAGGCCATCAAACAGATATCCAATGGGAATAATCTTTGGCACTATCTACCTGAACCACATTTGAACCACTGACCTGAAAACAAAAGGCTTTATATTTCATTACCAATCCCTGGAGCCATCAAGTTCTATATGTGTTGAAAAACTTTAATAACATGGGGTTGACAGCATTTGGGACTGAAGTCATGAACTTATGTAAGCATCTGCTCACACGTCTCATGCAAAGACAAAAGCACATCATTTGGCTAGGACAAGTCTTTGTCATCCTCTGCTTTTTTTGCACTGGTAACATATACAGGTTATTTCACCAACTTTATTTAGCTTTATCCATCATAAAACTGAATTAAATGGTAACAATTAATTAATAAAGTCCCAATTGAATATATATCTATATGTATAGAGAGATATATAATGTAAGGGAAAATTCCATCTTTATACTCATTTACTATCAAAGGAGTATTTTTAGACAGAATTTTGATTTTTACAAAGTTTGCAAACTGTGAGGCAAACTACATACCATGACCACAGCACAGAAGAAACCTAAGCTGACAAAGGAAAATATATCTGTGAGAATTCTTCATTCTCTCTGTAACACTGTGCCTTTAGATAGAATGGGCAGCCGTGGAGCACTGCAAGATGCTCAGGATCCTCCCTGCCTCTCTATTTTTCCCCTGCCTCTGGCACACGCTGTTCTCTCTTACAGGAATGATGACAGCTGATGCTAACACTAGTTTGTGGTTCAACTGTCTGATGATGTGGCTAACACTTTGTCTCCACAGATTATAAATTTGTCACCTCTGTGATCTATTCGCTCCCCACTATCCTGCAGCCTGGAAACACAATAATCTCCATCTCCAGCGTTCAGATCTCCCAGTGGTAGTCAGCAAATCATTGTCAAACTGCTGGAAAAACAACACTAACTATCTTTCTTGTACCATGAGCACAAAAGCTTAAATAAATAAGTAATAAATAAATGTCACCCATGCTGACTTAAAAGGCCTGTCCAGGTGGAATAAATCTAAACCTTCCAAAAAAAAGTTACCCAACGATTAAAACATAAAAAGAACCACGTGCACTTTGGTAGAGTGGGAAAATTATTTATCACTTTCAGTTTGGGGAAACTTTAATTGCACTATAATCAAAGACTAAATTTATGCCATCTGTCAGTTTTGGAAGCGTCACTTGAAAAATCCTTCCAACATATGAAAAAGAAAAGCATGAAATCCAAAAAACAATACATCAAAATTAACCTGTAGTTGTCCAGGTACGGGATGATGCATCTCTCTTCACAGCTTTCAGAAATGGAGCATTGAAACTGAAGTGGTAACATAACCCTCAGTGTAAACAACCCTCGACAATGTGGCATAGCAGAAGAGCCTGACACACACACAGAGCTGAACTCCTGTGACTTTCTTACTGCACCATTCTTTAATACCACTTACTTCAAGTCCTTGTATCAAAGAGCATTTTTATGCCATTATCTGCTGCGTCTATAATGACATCACAAGGTAAGATGTAGAATTCTCTGTAAATACCCAAGCCTGTATAAAAAGTTTTTTCAAGGGTAAAGGGTCAAAAAAGTTTTAAAGGAAATAAGAGTGGTTGCTCAAGAGCAGTGTTTCATCAAGCAGAATTTGCACTGCTCTGTGAAGCACTCATAACTACTGATGCCAAGCTGGGTTGCTTCAAAGACTCCTAGTGCAAAACAGGTGAAAGACGGTAGAGAGGGGCACAAGAAGCAAAGCAACCTGGTAATAGGCAACTGGAGGAAAGTCAGAGGGCAGCTAACATCTGAGCATGGCTACAGCAGGAGACCTGACCACTTCATTGAAGTTTGTGTTTCCTATACTCATTTAAAAGCTGCAAGGCTGTTTTTCAGATGCCTCAAAGCATCTTCTTGAGTAATGCGCAGTACCAGCAGCAGCTGCTAAATCACATGTTCACTTTCAAAATGGGTGCCGAATAGTTTTTCTTCTTTTAAAGAACACACAAAGAAAATATCAAACAAATCCAAATCTTCTGTTGTGTTCCTCCCCCCCATCCCCCATAATTTCATAAAGGAGTACTCCAAATTTGCCTTAGTTTGTTGCTAATTGTTATGCTTGTTGCTAACTCACCGAGTATTCATTCCAGCTGGCACACGTGCTGTCTGGAGAGGACAGCTATGACAGAAATCCCACTGGAGTTCGCACAGCTTTGTGTATGGAGATCCCTACTGATGTCAGAAACACAGACACTGGATTTCCCCAATAGAAAGAAAAAAATCTGTTGTTCTAAGATTACACACAGCAATCACAGAAGATGTAAACAACCCAAAGCAGTTGTAAGTAATCCAACACTTTCTCCCGCTGGAGCAAAGAGCAAGATTCACCTCATTTACCTTCTTACGCGTAAAGAGATAAGGCACAAGAAAAATAACAACTTTTTCTTCAAAACAGAAAACTACAAAATATATCAAAACCTTCCTGTTTGTTCTTGCTTAACTTTATTAGGATTCTACTCTCACATTCTGTTTTGTGCTTTGAATCCAACAAGATGACTGCAGGCTAGGACTCAGTTCTCACACTATGCACTGACAATTAAGAATAGAGTTGTAATAAATAGACATAGAGAATATCTATGTGGTAATCCAGGTACCACTGCTGACAGGTATGACTATCTCAGTAGTATGACAAGCATTTACTCTAGAAAAAATACATACCTTTATAGTGTTATGTAAAAGAAAGGTGAGACCTACATATTTCTAGAGGGGCTGGAGAAGAGCAAATATGGTGCCCAGGAGACAGTAAGGAACTGGAATTGGGGTTTGACTGGAAACCAGAAGTTTGTAACATATGTCATGAGTAAGAAGTTCTTTTCTGAAGGGCTATGAAAAGATGGAAGAATGTAACAACTCTTAAAATGCAGTGATCTGATCTACCAAATGTTGTAGCAACGACCTCATAAAATAGATTTTGTTCACTGTGCCATTTCAATGGGCCAAGGATTTAAGCTGTCGACCCTTACAGGAAATAATCAATTAACGCTTCTTTGCTGTCTATCTCATGAACCAGGAGAACTTTGTGTTTACTTTGGTCCAAATTATTTCCTGAATATTTATTATGTTTTCACTGTATCAACTTGTTATTATGTGACAGCTTAGAAAGAACTCTACTAAGATTCCAGAATCTAACTGGCACAACTATGAAAACATTAATACTGTAAGTAATTTTATTTTTCCTATCAAACTTTTCCCCTCGTCAGATCTTTATCCAAAGCTATACGCTTTCCCTTAGCTGACTGAATTTCTCTTTAGAGACGTGATGCAAATTTCACTCAATGAAACAGCATAATGGACAGCAGTCTGCCTCTAAAACCATTTCAGACTAATCATCTCTTGCATGTAAAAGACTTATTTAAAAACTGTTCCACTGTTTTTTTTCTCTATGAGCTAATATTTTCAGCACAGTTAATCATTCTCTAATTTCATCTATTGTTGACTGTTCGATGACAAACTAGTTTCATAGTAAATGTATTTATTAAAGAAACAAAACACAGCAAAAAAGATCACTAATAATTAAGCAGAATATGACACCCAAGCATTTAAGGCAATATTATTATAACTCGATACAAGTTTTGTTAAGGGAAGAAATGAGATAATTTTTATGAAGCCACGCTGCCCAGTTCTGCTGGGCATTTGTTGGCACAGAAAAGTGAAACTTTCTCTCCAGAAATCCAAGTCATCTTTCTGAAAACAATTATTTTCTGGCCAAACTGTTTCTTTAGGAAAACAACAACTTTTCTGGACCCACTTAAAGGTAAGATAGCAAAAATTGTCAATTTCAGCAGCAGACTATAAATATTAAGACCTTTTCTGAAAACGAATCAGGTGCAGATATTGAACTGTACTTCATCCTTTGTCTCACTTTTCAAATGATAATTTCTTCCACAGTCACCATTAAATCTTGATCTATTCCAGCTCCCTGTATGGGTCATTGATTCTAGATGTACCATGGTTATTTTTAAATGTTTCCCTTTCGTAGAGTAAAAGAGGGCTGTCCAGAGCCAGATGGGTAACTTCACACTTCATTTATCAAACCCAATGCATCAGACTCCACCCCCTCTTTCCCACTATTGCTGTTAAACTTCCATATAATTTGGTAACAATTTTCATTATCATACAGTGAAAAAAAAAAAGCCTAGGCAGGTTTGCATGGTTCACCCCAAACCCACAGCTGCTCCCTGACCCCCCGTTCATTACAGTAGATCTGGGCTCCCCGCACTCAGTGTGCCGAGGGGGGACCTCTTCCAGCCGAGGTCGGGAAGGGGTCAGTTCAGAGGGTTGAGCAGCTCTTTACAGCTATAACAACCTGTCCATCAGGCACTATCATGCAGCACAAACAAATCCAAGGCTTTAGAAACTCTGGACCATTTCTGTTAACACTTAGAGATCATCCACTGGAGTCCTACCTGAAGTATTTGGGATCACTGCCACTCAGCACTGAACAGTTCGAATCCTTGGAAGACCTGCACAGTTATCTAAGGTACCAACGGCATCTTCAAGTAAATAGCATATGAAAGGGCAGGCTGTAAGGCTTGGTGTGCTACTGGGCAGATTGGGCTACATGCTGAAATAGGAGCTCAGAGTATTTGCAATTGGCTAACATGCAGAAACAGTGGTATGGCTTAAAAGCAAATGATGCAAGGATGTGCTTTATCCCTGTAGACACTGACACACCAAAACAGTTAAGATGACATTAGTCCTCTGAAAAAGTATAAACATATGAAGATTCAGTCAGTTTGAACTAATAATTTCCAGAATTTTTCTTTCTTCTTTTTTTTTCTTCTTTAAATCTTGAGGCATCAATGACAAATAAAGCACATGACAGAACAGAACCTAACTACTAAGGCCAAGTGTGGGTAAAGATTTTGCCAGCTGCCTCCCCTTAGTTGACCTAAATTTCTTGGAGTCGTCCTGTTCATAATATGCTCTCTAATGCACAATGTAAAGTAATTAGAGTCATCTGTATTTAACTTCCAGAGGAAAAAAAAAATTCTATTATCTAATCTAGCTGATCCCCTGATAGCCTGTTGAAAGTAAAATACTGTAACCTATTGCCTGCCCTTTGACAAGTGCTAATTATTTCCTGTCCAAGCACATTTTTCTCATGTAATTCCAAAGTACACAATAGGCTGATCTCTAAAACATGGGCAGGCCTGCCAGCACCACGGCGGACGTTTTATAACTTTCACCACTGCTGCTTGATGGCTACTGCAGCCAGTGCCTCATTCCAGACATCTCGCTGGAGCTTTGATGAAGCCAAGGGAGGTGTATGGTAACAGCCTGTTCATGCAGATCATATGGATGAGACTCAGATAGGTCACCGGGATGGGAAACATCAAATGGAAAGAAAAAGGATTATGGATATTTAATACTCAAAGGACACTTTCAGAACTTTCAAGGCTCTGTGCTCTTGAAATTTTCTTTCAGGTGTTTAGTCTCAAGGAGGCCTGCACTTTGTCTGCTTCTAAGTCTTTTCCTGCCCCCAACCAAGAGCTTCGGCATTTCTGTGTCAGACAAGGCTGCAGATACAACTGCATTGCTGGCTCCAGCCACTGATTACATTGGGAACTGTAAAAGCAGAGGCCAGGAACACTGTAACCACATTGCTATTAAATGACTCTTGACTGCTATGACTCCTGATGACTTAGTATATTAGGAAATTATTGTTAAACTAAACAAACCTAAAAAGATATTCCACTCTTCGCAATTGCTTATGCTTGTTGCTATCTCTAGAAAGTTTTCTACTCTGGTTCACAAGAACGATGCATTCTACCCATGGAAAAGCCTTAAGTGATTTTCTCCATTTCCAATGTAGTAAAAACTATTTGCATTATTTAGTATGGGGGCAGTAGGCAAAAAAACAAACAAAAAATCAACAACCTAAACAAGGCAAATCAAAAGAGCACACAATAAAATACACTCTAATTCCTTAAGAAGGTAACAAAACCTACACTGGAATATGAAAGACACAAGGTGGCATAGCACAATAGTTCTTCTTTGAACTGACTTGATTATAAAAGGACTAAAGGTATGAATGTGTGAACACCATCTGGTTAACACAAGGAGGACACCACAAGAAACTTGAGCATCATGAAGAAAACAGACAAGATGGACACGTCTTTGCATGCCATGCCCCATTGGGGGTATTGCTCATATTGTTACTAGCATAAGGAAATCTTAGAGTAATCCTCGAGTATTTATGCCACCTACTTTGCACTACATCAGCATAGTAAAGGAGCATTCCACCTCACAAAGAAACTCTGAATTCAGAAGCAGACACATTAATTATTCTATTAAGGGAAAAACTCTAATTAAAAAGTTAAACTTCTGACCTGTTTTAAATGCCAGTTTGTTGAGGTAGTTTTCTCCATCCCCTAAAGAGGTTTAATAGAACTATGTTATATAGGCTTATTTTAACTTCAATATCTCACCATTTTTCTCAGTTTTCTCACCTTGCAGCCCATTCATGACGCAGCCTTTGCCGCTCCGTAAGAACTAGCAGTAAACAGCTGATGGTTTCATTCCTTTGTTCTTCAGTTTGTTCCTTTTTTCTAACTTCTTGGAGGACCAGGCTCGTCTGAAAGGGGAAAAAAAAGAAAAACACATTAAAATTATAATCTGGAAATAGGAAACAATGTGTAAAATTAATAAAAAGCCCATAAGCAAATAAGGACAGTAAATCAATACTTTTTTTTATTACAGTTCCACTGCTGACAAATCAATACAGTAAATGATGGTTAGAAATGGCCACCATATATTTGATATTTAATCAATGTACATGGCACATAAGGTAAACCTTAAAATCTCATTGCCTTAAGTAACACAGTAAGACATTGTGCACTCTAGCTCATTTTCTTAAAATATAATTCCATTCTCTTCTATTTTCTTATATCACATCAAATCAGAAGCGTTTGCCTTACTACAGCATTTGGGGGAAGAGTCCCTCCTACCCTTTTAACCTTGCTGAAGACAATTCCCATTTGTATTGTGTCTCCTGAAAGAAATTTCTTACCATGTACCCATGCTCTATTTTCATCTTATTATGAAATATTTCAAGCAAACAAGGAGCTAAACTCTCCATTTTTAAAATTTATGGAATACATTACAAATTGCTGGAATATATATCCATATATATTAATATATATAATATATAATTATATATATTATATATATATACATATATTTTTGCAGTGGACCTAGCTGTAGAGTAGAATTACATTCAGTCTCTGAAAAATACAAGATACTGGCTTTTCCAAATGTTGCATTAACAGCCAGGCCAACAAAACTGCAGATCTGTCCTTCATCATCCAGTGAGAAATCTTGAACTTCCTTGTGTCAAAACAGCATGTACTGATGCCTGTCTCTACCAACACGTGCACTGTTGTGCTGTGGACCTCTGCTGGATGGACATCCAACCACAACAGAAACAGAGTCCAAGCTGCAATCTTTTCACTCATTTGGAATAATGTATTTCCCTTTCTCACCTTAATCAGCCATCGATTACCATTTATTTTTGATGCTCTAATCTTCGTTAGCATGTTTTACAAACAGACCAAAGTACCAAAATGCTTTTGGGAAGGATGGGCCTAAATCGGCAGAATGCTTACACCAACCTAGTTTTTTTTTTTTACCCCAAAGAAAAGGAAGTTAAAATTACATTTCAAACCTGGGCAGGTTTGAAACTCAAATATCACTGATAGCTTTAACCGCTACCTCCAGCATGGCCTCTCTTAAGGGAACAACATGAGCAACCATCACAGCATACAGTTCCCTTCAGAGTCTGCCTGGCCCCAACGTACACATACAGATTCCTCCAAGGATTCTGTAATATAAACCACTGTTACCTTTAGGTTGCCAAAACAGGAAAATCCATCTTTTACCCAAAAGATGGAATATGCATATTATGGACTTACTCTATGTAAAGTAGCAGCAACATTGGAACCACGACAAGGATTCCAAAAGATAAGCATACCAGGATTCACATAGAAAGAAAAGCATTTCACCAACATCAGACGACAAAGACCACAAAGCATCTACCTTTTCCTTCTCCTCCCATTTCTTTTAGTTGGCGTTCCAAAAGGCAAAGAAAATCACACACACAAAAAACTCCATCCAAATAAAAATAAACACCATCTCACACGCACACCAAAAAAAAACAAACAAAAAATGTACCCAATGTCCATAACTTTGTACAGACCACATTCTTGACCCTGCTATGACATTACAAAGCAAACAAAAAGCCAGAGTATTTTCAGATAAGATTCTCTGACCTGGGTTTCCCTTGCACTGACCTACAACGTCTTTTCCACAAGCTCTAGTACCTGCCAACTTCCACAGCCCTGCTCATCTGCAGCAACTGCACAGGTCTTCACAACGTACTCACAGGAGATAAGGTGTGTACATTCTTCAGGAGATGAAAATGAACTTTCCTTATTGTTCTGAATAAACACGCCCATTAAGGCTATATCTTCCCTATTCTAAGATTTTTGATGCAGCATTATAGTTGAGCTTACCTCTGTACAATAGCACTCGCCATACTACCAGGGCACAGCGCACTAGGACTTCCCTGTCAGAATTTTTGGGTGGCTGTACTAATCACAGTAGAATAGGGAAATCCCCAGGTGATGGGAAAGCTGGAGATAGGATAAGTTTATTTCTCTCCAAGACTGCAGAAAGGCCACAAAGACTAACGTGTTCTGCCTGACACATCTGGAAGTACAGTTATCTGCAGACAACAGATGTCAAGATCCCCTAAATCAGTGCAAAGCACAGATCATAGGGAACTGGTGGTTCCTGAAGAGAAGAGGATGCCAGTGGAGTCTGCAAAGATGGGTGATTGCTTCTCCCAAGTTTCAGTCTCTTAATGCTTTTGTAAAAATGCTGACAGCCCAGCAAAACTGTCACTTTGGTGCTGAATCCCCCACACCCACAGCTACACCTGGGAACTAAGCATTCTTTAATTATTGTTGAGAGAACAATTATATTGCACCAGACTTCCACTAACACCTTTCAGTTCTGATGCACAGAGACAAAAGTCAAACATGGATTGACACAGACATCATAAACGCTTCTTTAGTGAGCCCTGTGAGCACGCTGTGGCTACCTCAAGGGTGAAATAGTGCTATTAGGCAACACACAACAACCATACATAGCAATTTAACTGATTTACTTGTTTCCTACAAGTGCTAAGGGCAGTAAGGTTACCTGGAATGCGAGTGCAGAGTTTGATATGTAGCTTTTACAGAGACATTTCTTAATAACTTGCCATTCTTACTGTCTCAGTAAAAGTCCCAAATTGTATAAAATAAAGCAGCACTCTGGGTAAAATTATAAAACATCCTCCTTTGAAATAAATATATTTTTCCCCATGTAACTTGTTTCAGGATTTATTTTTAACAAGGGGATTCAATATATACCTTGACTGATAAAGGTCAAGGGTTCAAGAAACTCGGTCAAAGATCTTATCAGCTGGGAAAGCCATTTCCTCACATCAACGCTGATAAAAATCCAACAGAAACCCAGCCAATACCACCCTGCTCTAAAGGGCAGGAATGACCTTCTTTTGAACATCCCTATAGTTGCACATCTCATCAAAGAAAATCTGACCCCGTGTCTCAATTCTTTTAATGCTCTTTAATGACAGATAATTGTCTGCAGAGGCCCCCTGTGCACGATGCTGAGTGAAGCCTTCACACTGCTGCTCTGGACTCTGCACCAGCTCAGTGCTGTTCAGAACACTTGGGACCACAGGACAGCAGAATAAACAAATAGCACAACCAGCCCTACAGCCTGTCTTATCTCATCTTTGGGCTCACTGAGATTCTTGAGGGTGGTAATGTTTACAGATCGTTGAAACTTTCTTTCTTCTGCTTCCTGAGCTAGCAAAAACATATCCTGGACAACCTAAGAAATGAGATTAAGCAAATTGCTTATCACTAGAGGGAAGCAGCTTCTCATCCCATTGGTCAGCACGTCTCCTCAGCAAGCACTACTGCTAACATTTACAAACACATCTTACAGATCTACTAATGCAGTAAGGGCATTTCCTTTGTAATTCCTAAATGGCACAGTCTTAAAAATAAAAACCCACCTCTCAAGAAAACCAAGCCCATATAAGCACATTATATATGTATATAGATAAATAGATATAAATATATAGATAGACATATCTAAAGCAGCTGGCAATAGTCTCATACATTACAGATTGCTCAGCAAATTATATCCTTTAACTTCTTCCTGGCACAGTGGCAATAAATCTACTGCTCTACTGACATGCCTGGCAGCAACCAACAGGGCATATTTTTTATTATGTTAGAAAGGCAATAGACAAGACTTTAATAGACTGCTATCATATTCATCTCATTCCCACTGACAAAACATATCAGTGACATGGGAATGAACAGAAACTCTTGTAATCATGTCTTATTACTCATCTTAGGATGCCTTTTATTAACATTATAGCTATTATAACAAGATTACAAATAGACTTTCCTTCATACATAGCAGAAGAATCTTTGTTTGAAAGTAAATAAGCCACTACCAATGAAAAAAAAACCAACAAACCTAATTAAACAAAAGAGGAGCCTCTAAACACTCCAACAACCACACTGGTACCTTCTTAGTCTTTTAAAGTTTCATTCTCCCCCCTTCAACAGAGACCTCTCAAGGTTAGAAACATACAGCTCTAGACATGAAGCCTAATATCCTGTCAAACAAACTAGCCCTCAGTCTAAACTGAAGTTAAAGAGGCACTTGGGACAGTTCATCTTTTGGACCCACTTTATTGGGTCAACAAACAAATTCTTTTCACTTTGAGTTAAGATGGAAATTACTCATCATGAGTTTAAATAGGATAGGGCTTCTGAATCTTTATTAATCAATTCTACTTCAATATCGCTGTCATCTCTCAGTAGCCAATAACTAATGCAAGAAGGAAAAGCATTAAGTTTGAGATGTGTAAACAGGCCTGATTTTTATTTTACTTTTTAGTCTTTTGGTTTCTCATTATTTTTGTGACTTTATGTTATTGTTAGTGTAAAAAAAAATTCCCTGATGGAAGTCTGCAAAACCAGAACAACATGCCTTTTAGAGAAAATAGAACCTGAAATCCATTAAGCCATGTTAATTTAACATGTCATAACTTCCTTGCCATAAAAAAGCTAGTAATTGCTTACAAACCACTGCTCATTTCTTCTTTACTTTTAATTTTTTATTATTATTTTTTCTAAGTTAAAATATGAGTAAATGCACCCATTTTCACTGATATGTGCAAGTACCCAGTATGGTTTAAGTTATCACCCGGCAATTTGGACACTTTAAATCCAATTCTTTGCCTTTTGCTTATTAATCCACTATGCCAGATATCACAGTTTCACTCAGCAACCTCATGTTTTGGATGATATTGAAAAATGGCTCATGTTTGTCAAAGAAAAAAAAGAAAAAAGGAAAAAAAGGAAAAAAGTGTTGTTTATAGAAGCCAGCTGCTCCAGCTTCGGCGCCAGCAGCTCCTCATCCTGCTATTTTACGCTTGCAACCCCCACTGCCCCCACTGGCACAGGTACAACTAAATGTTGACTTCAATGCTTCAGAGAGCACTCAACTGATTCTGTACATGATTAATTGCCAAAGACATGGCTGACCATATGGAACAGAGAAAGCATCAAGTAATTCATACTTCTGTATATGATCATTTGGCCCCTGTTGTTTTAATGTACAGGAAAGAGCTAGTATAGCACAGACCTGGTGTCTTGCCCTTGACAGCCCATTAAGAAATCTCAAAGCACCTAGTTGAAGTTATGCTGTTGGCTTTTCAATAGCAGCCTAATAAAACAGAAGCAAAGCTTTCCAACTAGTCTTAAATCTTTCACATACAGTACATTAACCACTGCTGCTAAAACAACTGGTTTCTTATGATAGGAAATGGGATTTGATTTCTAGCCTCTGCATACTTACTGAAAGCCTTTTTCTGACCTTTGGAGGGTTTACAAAATCATTGTTCGTATTTTCCTGCCATTTTCCCAGTTTCTTGCCATCGTGATCCTAATAGATTTGTTTAAGATTCAGTACATTCTACCCTTACTAGCTGTTATAGGCAAACTGTACAGTAAAGGTAGGCTCACGGGAGCTGAAAGGGAAGAAATTATTATTAACTGTTTTCTTCCTGAGAGTCGGAGAAGTCAGTGCAACACCTAAAACATAATTTACCTTTAAAGAGCCTATAAAACAAAACAAAAAATTCCTGAAAGAAGGCAATATAGCAGCGTGTGCTTTCTTTCATCAGACTGGAGACAAATCATCAAATTTCATTTGAGAAGGAAGGCCAATTTATTTTAAAACTGTAGTATTCTCAGGGACATCTGACAGAGCTCAATGAAAAGAAAAAGCTGCAGACTCAGAATACGTGTCACTATCATTAACTACTTTATATAAGTTTTATCTACTGTTACCATCTCTGCAGTCATATTCAGTCAAGAAAAATGTTTAAATAATGTTTCCCTGTCAAGGCTTTTAAGATGACAGTGCTAAAAAGTTAATCCCTATCCTCACAGATCTTTTGGCAGTTTTGACGTATGCTGGCAAGGATTCATTTGCTGGCACCTTCCATTAGAAAATATTTACATAGAGTTTTCTTGGCTGTGGATTTTTTAGTTGTCTAAATTATCCTCATGCTCTGAAAGACCTTATGTGGGAAACCCTAATCATTGGACATATTAGTGGTAATTTCCCAGACCAATAAACTCAGCTAACACTATTAGTACACCAACACAATACATGACGTGAATAAACCACAAGCTGGCATAACACTTCACAACCATTTTTGTTTTTTAAACTCCTACATATAGCATTGACATATTCTAAGACAAGAAATCAAGGAATTCCCACAAGAATTAAGTTATTCAAGAGTCAAAAAGGATGCTAAAGTAGATAGAATACTTCTAATACTAAAATTGTTCGTCTTTGGGTCAAATGCTATGACTGAATTTGAATAAACTATAAAAGAACAGGGAATCTTATAAACATTTTTTTTTATTATTACTATTTTGTAGAATAAAAGGAAAAAGTCTCAAGTTTCTGGTTGGAAACCATTGCTAAACAGCAGATTCTTTTCTACCATTATACTTAGTAGCACGCAATTAGCGGACGCACTTAAGCACATCTGAACTAAGCAAGTGCACAACCCAATTATAGAGTAGAACGCTTGAAGTTCGACATATGCTTAAGCTCTAAATACAACAAACCTACACGCATTAAAATGTAGGAAGCTCTGTCTCTCTTTGAGGTATTCACTGCTGACAACAAAGGATGAATACCTGACTTGATAGATGAGTAGTTTGACCTAGAAAAACCTACAGAGAGTAGATCACTTAGACATTTCCATAAAAACTTTAGGTCTTGTCTGTACCAGAAACTTGTACCATTTAACTATACCTGTGGAGCTAAAGCAGTACATTTTGGACTTATATGAGTTTAAAGGTCATAAATTAAACTAGGCAGAGCTTATTCCTACACAAGAAAGGAAACAAGCATTATTTTTATGCCTATATAGATCTATCTGAATTGTAGTCTTGAGTTACATATTTGGAAAAATACAAAAAGGAAAAAAAAAAAGCATTGAAACAATACTATGATGAAGCAGCTTAAGGTTTTTCTGGCATAACAAAATTGAATGAATTTCCAGCAGGGAGGGAACTTACTTTACATGATGATTCAATGCAGTTACAATGATAATCTGAAAGTCTGGGGAAAAAAAAGTATAATGAACAGCACTTTCAAAATCTTTTTTGCTGCACTAACCAGTTTGGCAGCACTCTAAAGGAGAAGTGTAACTCATCTCATCAAGAAAGAGCAACTGACCCACTCACAGTGCTTGGAATAAGAGTGGCTTAGCACCTTCAGATGTATGGGTGAGTGAAAGGTTACCCTTTAGCCACATTCTCCCAGAGCACGGCCCCTCCACCTCCGTCTGAATCGTCAATAGCACAAAGACAGAAGCAGGCCTACCATGCATAGTGGATTATATGAAGTGTAAAACATTTGGGGGGAAAAAGCTTTTGAAAGAAGTCAGGAAAAAGAAATCAGGCTTGCAAGAAGATCCAGCTGACAGGCTAGTCCCTAACAAGTGAATATGTTTGAAAACATTGTGAATGCAAGAAAAGAACATGCCTTTTGTTTCCAAACCTACAGTGTGTCTTTACCCCAACTGTTGCCTGCATGGCTGAACATATGTTTTCTGAACAAGAACTGAAGCAGAAAGTGCTCTTTGTAATAATTCACTCCTTTGTATACACCTCCCTTTCTCCCATTTTGTTCACACGCAAACAGTAGTTACGCTGAACACTTAAGTTCTGAAGAACTGCACAGTAGTATATGCTTCAGTGATTATTCACTATCGCTGAAATCAGTTGAGCTAAGATTCCATACCAGACACTCCACTGATGAGCTCTTGGGACAGCTCACACCTGCAGTACTGAATCACGCTGGGTACAACCTGCATGAGGTTGCTCAGCAAGAGAACAGTTTTCACCACCAATTATTAACAGTTCTGAGCATGGATCATATAAATGATCTTACCTGCTGAAAAACTCCAAAGAAGTGTAATTTTCTTAGCATGTCAAAGCTAACATCAACAGATGCTTAGGGACAAAAGAAGGAAAAACTATGGGCTTCAAAGCCTGAAGTGGGTAATGCCATCTCACTAAACCTATGAAGTCTAGTTGAGATGAATACTAGTTGGAATTGAACCCTCATATAATTTTATTGATTCCAGTGAAATAATTCTGTAGGGTAAGCAAGACTTTGTTCGGACTCATCTGATTTATACTGAAGCCTCAATATGGTAAGCTACACAGAAGTCACGATCACATTTTTGCTTGCAGCTCTCAGTGCTAGTGCTAAAAGTGCAACCTGCCATATCACTGATTTCCTTGAACTGATCTCAGGATGTATTTCATGTGGAAATGCCTTGAACACTCATATTCACTGAACACGACTGAAGTCACCACCTGTGGCCATAAACCACCTACTGCCTTACCACAATACTTTTTAGCGCAATTGCTTGTAAAAAAAACTTGCAAATATTTGGGACATATTCTTGGTGCCAATAGTTCTATTGAAATAATTTCAAGTACAGAGATTTAAGTTACAGAACGAGTTAAATATAGCTAATTGAAGAAACTGCTAGCTACAACCAAACGAAAAGCTGAGCCACGTATGTCCAGAAGTGCCTGTGGGCATGTTTTATCTAGGACACATGGTATAGCTGAGTAGCAATTCAGTACACATGCAAGATAACCACATACCTTCCAGTGACATATGCATTCAGTGCCTTTATCCTTCTCACAGTAGGAAAGGTACCATGTCTATGAATCACCCCATGATAACGGGACTCTCACCAATTTGTTTACAAAATGAAGTTTTCCCACATTTAGCACAAGTAATAATTTCAGTACCCCCAGTAGCACCACAGCACACCTTCATATAGATTTAACATTCATATTCATGTAAGGGGCAGCAGTACATACTTGCTGTCAAGGCAAAAGGGACAGAAAAAGAAATCAGAGCATGCCCCTGGAAAGAGCACAGACAATAAAATAACAAAACCTGGCATCTTATTCTTATTCATGTAATGCATGGGGAATAGGATTTTGTCAAGCAGCAAGAAGGACGGTACCATTAATTGCTGCAGGCTGATCTTGACAACAGTGCATGGAAATATACTTCTTTCCAAGCTGTGATTTCTGCCCCTCAACCAAACAGTAGACCACTGATCTAACCTCCTGTGCTCCTCCCATTTTGTTGGTTTAAAAGAATGGCACTTCTTATACAGCCCTGCAAATGGTGACAGCGTGCCATCGAGGGTGTGCAGCGCAAGGATACAAATGCAACACAGCAGAAAATTTAAGCAAAACAAACACAAAAAAGGAACCAACAAGGTGCTCCTTGTTGGAGCACTTACCTTACTTACTACATACAAGCAAGTTTTCTGAGTTAGCCCTCATCAGTCACCCAAACCACGTGTGGTCACTGTCTCAGATACAGAATAAATTGATTCCTTCTCTTGCGCTTAGAACATGTGTAGGAACAAATTCTCACACACTCCATCCTGACCCAACAGAGCATAAAGCTGTATCATCTTGTGATACACATTCCACCATAACATACATGGACAATAATTTCCTTTGTAATAGGCAACACAAATTTACACTTGAGAAAACTGCAAAATGAATTCAGTAGTCCAGGTACATATAAGTCACTAATTAAGGTAACAGTTCTCTATAACAAGGTACTGCTTCTTTATAGTGTCTACTCAAATTTATGGATTTCTTGGCTCAGAAGAAACCTATACTTTTTACCAGAACAAGAACCACCTGCTAAAACAAACAAATTAAATGCAAAGTTCACTCAGCCTTGTTCTGAGTGTGCGTCCCACTCAGGAGTGTGCTCCCAGTGCAGGCACACACACAGTAGACAAAGCACACCTGCAGGCTCAGTTCTGCTGTGCTTGTCCTCCGAGGGGCTGTGCACAGACTGATTTCTACCAGGCCATGGGATGGGAGCTCTTCTGAGCACAATGCATCTGTAAAACCCACACACTATAAAACCGGTTAATGCAAACCATGACCAACTATTGATTATGCTGTTTTGATGGAGTTATGTTTGGATTTTGCCCGTGTTTTCCTTCCATCAGAGAGATGAGACACTGGAGCAAATGACAAGTACCAGCATGCCAATAGTTTCTGCTATTAAAGCACTACTTTTCTACCACTGGTATTCCCTGGTCTCCTTCTCACATGGGTTTGCTTTCACTTCATTGTGAATTTGGGGAAGGATTTTTGCTCTCTTTTGCACTCTGAGGAAAGGAGCAATAAAGCTCTCTGTAATTAATTTATCTCCTCAGGAGAAAGGAAATAAAAGGTTCATTTTTCATCCTTAAAAGGCAGATTATCAACTAATTAACCCAACAAATATAAGGATACACACAAGGATAGAATGAGGAAGTGACTCAAGGGAAAAATAAATCAATTTAGAAAATTTTAACATTTATTTTGTCCCTTTCTAGTGTATTAAAAGCACAACAACCACCAAAATCAAAATACTTTTATTTCTTAAATATTTTCAGTTAATTTTCAGTTAACTGGACTATAAATTTTATGATTTGGTCATGTCCATTTATCATGAACATTCACTTTTTATAGATAAACACTTAAGAGAGGTTTAATAGCTTGAATAGACAAGTATTTGAACATTTCAATACTTATCGAAAATTATGACTCAAACAATTTTCATGAGTGAAATATCATTTCATTGGGGGAAGATTAACTTTATCGTAAGATTTGTACACCTAACAAAGAAAACAAACAGTATGACCAGTATATGCTCGACAATTACTCTCTGAATACATCATTCAGCACCTGGGTCACCTGCACGATATGCTCACAAATTACACCATCACCACTGGGAAAAGTTGGAAAGCTTGATGTCTATTCTCTCATAGCAGAAGTTCTGTCTTAGGAAGGCACCCTGACCAGTTCTACTACAGCTCCACATCTCCAGCACTATTACTGCCCACTTCACATTCTGCATTATCACAGCACGGCAGGACAAATCACATTTCACAGTATTTGGAGCTCACAAAAAAGAGGAATAGCCTATATGAACAATAACTCAAACTGTCCATATAGTACATAGAGATATTTCTCTTTTTAAAGGCGAAAACAATTAATTTCATTTAAAAAAATGTGTCTTTCTTCAATATTTTGACAACAGAATTGGTGGGTTAGCATGGGTGTTTTTCTTGTTTTGTTTTTTTTTATTTATTTATTTCCATTTTAAGTTTTTAAGATGTTACTATGCAATTTTTGAGGTATACCAAAGCACATTTTAGGGCTCATCTGATTTAAAACACAGGAACACAATACTGTGAACCTAACTCACATTAAAAAGTCACATCCCAGAAAACCACGTAAAACAGCAAAAATAAACAAAACACCATTTTCTGTCTTGATAACCATTTGAGAGCCCACAAGGTGCCATTCATACTAACTGACAACTCGCAGTATACACAGAACAGTAACTTGCTGTGATAAGCTTGTGCTGTTGCTTCAGCCTTTTGCAGTTGCAGCCTACCCTTGCCTTGATCAGCCGGTACAAACACAAATCACAGCATACAACCTTCTTTGGTCAAACTCTTCACATTGGATACCCACATATATACAACCTGTGTTGGCTTACGCACGTTTATACACTGGTATAAATCCATGTGTCTCAAAAGTAGACATGAATGACATTAAATTAACAGTTCAAACTAACAAATTAACAAAAGTTAACAACCAAAATGAAGAAATCCAACAAATCATCTTGATTTTCGACACAGTAAAGCATAACATTTAAAAGCATAACTTCAACATCTCTGGCCTACAACACCAACTGCAGATGTCAATCACATATGCTAATGGTAATTCAAATTGAAATCTCCAAACAACCCTGGATCCAGGGCCAATTCCAGATAATCAAAACCAAAACAACCCAAAAGATTTCAACTGCATCTTTCCTTCATACCTGTAACTAGAGATAGAAAAGCACAAAGCTTGCTGAAATCTCTTGAAATCATTTCAAAAAGATATGTTTTATTCATTTTTCAACTGGTTAAAAAACACTAAGCATTATTTTGAATTTATTTATTTATTTTTAAAACGAAGTCAACCTTACCCCTTAACAGCAATACATTAACAGCAACTGGTAAACTGCCATGTAAAGGAAAAAAACAAACCAGTTCAAGCTTTGTTTACCACTTGCAGGGTGTTAGGAAGGAGGAAAACCTTTGGTTTTTATTATTTGATGTGAATTCAAAGAAAGCATCACAGGTCAAAAGAACAAAATGACACAAAATCAATTACCAAACTGGCTGCTGGTTGGATGCACAAGAGTAATGCTAAACAACTGTGGTATGGAGACAAAATATGCTTTCTTTAAGACACATTTACAACAAGTTATTTCAGCCTTGTGAACAGCCTTGCCTTGCATCCACCCCTCATACATTAACGAAAACAAAGGGTACCCATTTACATTGTGACCGTGCAGTAGGGTTAAGCATGTGACCTTAAAGTATGGTCTGCTTGTACTTGGTAGAAAGGTTCTTGACAACATAAACAAGAATCACTGCTGTTAGAGAAAGGGAAGACAATTAAAAACAATCTAGGATGCATGTTGTACAGCTGTTCAAGTTCCAGCTACATCTGACCTCTAAAGATGCTATGTGTTTTACTTCAGAAACCTAAGCCATTTCAGCTTTATTGGAATAATCCTTCACCAAAACCTAAATTTGTAGGAAAAACATGAGGTTTTGTATGAGCAACACAATGAAAACTGTGTATTGCTAGCAAAACATGCCATTACTGCAGTTAAAAAGATGTTGTGGTCTGCACATCTCATTCCAGCACTTACATTTACTAACAGCTAAGCAAAATTGAAGTCTTTATGAAGAAAGCTGGAAAAAAAACACCATTCCTGAAACAAAAGAGACTTCAATAGGTCAGATCCTATAATCAAATATATTTGACAGACCTTTGTGCCCAGGCAAAACCTGGGTGATTTCAGCAAAACTCTGGGCACATGGTCCCAGTATTGATGCAATTGCAGGACCAAGAAGCCACAACATTATTTTCCAAACTTAATTTTGGATGTCAATGATTCCAAATGCAATAAAGAAGGACTGCAATTATGGTTAGCATTTTCATAATATACGCTGACAAATTTTCTAATAACCAAGAAAGCACTTGAAAGTTAAACAGAAAACGATGCATCAAGCTCTTTTTTCCGTCTGTCACTACAACTAATTGTCCTAATACTGTCCTTAAAAAACAGGGTTGGAAAAGAAAAACTTCTGAGAAAATAACAAATATCTTGGCTAACTTTCTCAAAACCACAATTTTCCTGCCCGTTTGATCTTTGTACAGTCAGCATAAGCCAGTGAAACTCCTCCACAAATGAAAGGCATTCATGGGAAGCCATCAGAAAAGCATTGCTCTTCCTCTGGGACCCAGGACAATAAAAGAAAAGTTTGTGCCTGCCACGTGGGCCTACGAGTCAGCTTAAATGAACAAACCATTGCAATATCCTTCAGCTTTGTGAAAGCGATACTTCCTACTTTTTTGCAAGAAAGGAAGTCATATATAAACAGAACAAAGGGAAGAGGCAACACAAGTTGAGCCTCTCATAATAAATATTATGGCAAAAGTTTTGCTCATCAAACCAAGATTAAAAACATATTTTAATCTCTCAAGTTTTATGCCTTTGATGTATGTCAAAGAGGAAAACTTATATATTTTCTAAGATTTACAAGGTTTCTAGTGGGAATAGTTTCATCTTCCATTTTTTTCCCCTGTATCTGAAATTGAGATTGTATTGGGTTGATTCTATCCCCTAATGCTTTGCATGTCATTTTGAGCACTTCTTTACGGAGCAGAGCTTAGGATGTCCTTTGGATGGTTTTTCCCCACAGATGTGTTCCACTGAGCAAAGTGCTGCAAAATCACTACACTAGCATAACAGTGATCTTTTCAGCTATGAAATACTTCTTAAAATGCCATGTTTCCTAGACCTTGGGAAAGTTTGACTATTCACACAAAATCCTGTAATGGAAAAGTGCAAAAAAAACTAAAAATTGCACTTCTTTGTGGTGCTAAAAACAGCAAGACTATGTAGAGAGGCTGTCTTATTATTTGTGATAACACCAATATATGACCACTATGCAGCCTGATAAGCTGTGATTAACACATTAGAATTAATTTTCAGAATCAGAATTACAAGATACAAAGTTGGTGCTCCAAGGGCTCCCTTTATAACATCTTTTGTTAAGTTCCGTGCCGTTTTCTTGCCCTCCCATACAGCCTTTCAATGCATGTTTTCTTGTTCTCTCTTGATATAGCAATCATCGCTATGGCAGAACTACTTCCACTTCACCCTATTTGAGTAAGGGCAAAACCAGATACAGAAGCCAGCTCTTGGGGGTAAGTAACAGTAAAAGAGAGCAGCTAAGTATGTTTCCTCCAGTTTTGCATGTTATACAACTTGTTCTGGGGGTAAAAACAAACCACTAACTTCAGAGGATGTCATTGGAAGAGGAACTTAGCAAGAATACTTTAGCAAACACAGAACTCAGAATGGTAAAGCAGAGAGGAGTTAGAATTTAGCTTATAAAAAATAAGATAATTGTATTGACTACTGTTGGATTTATAATCTAATGACCTATAAGAATTTTTTTATTATTATTTTCAGGGAAATACAAAATTAGCAAAATAGCTATAAGTAACAAAAACTCTAACAAGTGGATACATGTGTAATTTAAAAGGTAGGAAGGGGGATGCAGCTGATAATATGACATTTCTCCACCTACTGAAGATCATATAGAGCTGATATGGGCTACCTTCTCAGATGCATCATTCCAAAGACACCCAGAGCACACAGCTGCCTTTCCAGAAACCTGATACTTTAAACATCTTGTATTAAAGTACCATCAGTCAGTCCATCCAGTCCCAAAGATGCACAAGGAAGCTACAGAAGGAGGTCCAGAGATAGACAGGGTAAGAAAAAAAGAGCAGGCCAAGAGGTTTCAGGGATAGCGATACCACTATCATAGCAGATGGGCCTTTTCAAGGAAAACAAGGAAAAAACTGAAAGGCTTTAGGATAGGAAAGAGTTATTGCCCCTGAAAATGAATGTAGATTTCAACCTAGGGATAGTTATAAAACAACCCCCACCCCACAAACAGCCTGATTCCAGAGCTACTACAAAAACAAACTGTAATCAGAAATGCCACTAAAGAAATGAAAATGGAATGAATAAAGAATGGCACTAAAGAAACTGCAGTTTGATCAGGAAGACAGGTGTCTTGTCCATAAACACTGATGCACACACAACTTAAGTCATTTGCCTTAAGCAAACAGTAAGCAAATGGAAGTGAGGAATAATAGGATTCTTGTCTCCTACTCCACACTCCCCTTAATGCTGCCATATGGCACCCATCTCTGCGAGGAGAAGCAGTACTTTGTACACTGGTGTTTCAGTTTTCAGGACACTTTACAAGTCTCATTGCTCATTTCACTGCTTTCTACTACCTACTCTGCAATGACACCCAGCCATTCCTTCCTTTACTTTCCCATAAAAACTACATACTCAGGAAATAATGAATGTATGTTTGTCTCTTTCATGTAACTGCAGCTCAGTTTTAACCATTTACTTTGCAGTAAACTTTGCCCACAAAAAATGTCTATATATCATAAAGGTAACAATACACTGATTTTTTAAAAATACATAAATAATATCCCACAGCCTCATTTCTGAGCTGCAGCCTACATAAATTCCCCCATCCAGGCACAAAAATGAAAAAGCAAGAAATGAAACAGTGAAGTACTCCATTACTCTCTTTGAGTCTTCAGCTCAAATAGAAACAGTGACTGGCATAGGTCACAAGAAGGACTATCAAATTACTTCTAACAGTGAATTGCTACTTTGCTAGATGTAGTTACTTAAGAAGTTGCTGTGGAAACAAGAAAGAATTGGGCTGCAGAAGAGCAGGGGGAGCTCACTGATAGCAGCATGCTCCAGTACCCCAAGCCCTGGCTGAAGGAGCCACATGAACAGGTGGAGTCCTTTGGTCTCTTCTGATCTGTACATCACAGCCTCAAACCAGGAGCCAGGATTGAGCAAGTGTGCTCAAGCAGGTGTCAAAACTGCTGCTTTAGAACCACAGTTCCTGCATAAGACTCAACATCTTGAGCTATTTTTAAATAGGTTAAGGCAATACTTATGTTCACAAGAAATAAGATGGAATATCTCAAGGAAACTAGCTATCTTTTCTCAGATTTTCACAGAATTTTGAAGCTCCTTCCATTCTCAGGTCATTGCAACTGTTCCGGAAGACATCCTAAAGAGAAAAAATCCCCTGCATTTAGAGAAAGTTTAGCAATGAGTTCTACAACATGGCCTAGAAACAGTATTCCAAGGCATTAAACAATAAACTTGCATGAGAATAACACATGCAGAAACCAAGGCTAGCCTTATTTGTTGCAGAATGCAATAAGATTAATAAAGCAAAAAGATTCTCCACTCTTCCTAACAATTAATTTTCCCAGGGAATTTTTTCACCTGTTCTCCTCTGCTTGGCCAGACAGAAAATAGATTTTGTTGGCTATGTTTAATTTTCACAGCTGTCATTGTGATCTAAAACATTTATGATGGAACCATCACTTATATCCTTAGAAAACCAGGGACTGGAGGACCGGTTCAAACACTGTAGATACAGAAACCTGCTGCCTGCTGGCCACAGCAGCATAGTTTGACTGTGATCAGATTAACTGGATAAATTTTATTTACAAAAGGTGCCATCAGAAGAGCAGCATCACAGATTCACAGCAACTGATTCTTAGCCCCAATAATGAGAATCATGATAATAGCTGATGCCCATTATACCAACTATTCAAAGAGTTGTCCTGAGAAGAGATTACAGCACTTCTGCAAATAATTATGGTTCAATCCAAGAAAAGAAGTAGTTGCTCATGACATTGAAAAAGAAGTAGATCTCAACAGGCTTTGAAGCAAGACCATCAATATCACAATATAATACATATTTACACACAATATAATCTTCAATATAAAAGCTGCTAAATACATTGCTCTAGGTATGTGAGCAAAGCCAAACTTGTTCCATTCTTCCTGAAGCAGATCTTAGTTACCAAGCTGGATCTTATCATCCACATTTAAAGTGCTCATATTTATCAAGTTAAAACCTCCATTCTACATTCCTTGTTTTGCTAATTCCTTTCCTTGAGTTAGTTTCCTTTTCCCCCTCACCTGAAGGAGTAAATATTCTGTGTTTTTAATCAGGCAGTTCATCACTGAATGTTTCACACAGGCACATCACTGCAGACGTTCCACCTGCAGATTTAAGGCTGGGCTTCCAGCTAAAGTCAAGTCAACGCACAACAATTTCTTAAAGGTGATTCAGAAATTTATCAGCAGACAAAACCATTTCTGACTTATAAAGAGAAAAAAGGACATTCACACAAGCCACATTTTTAAGTGGCTGTGCTATTTGTTATTATAGCTAATATTGTTCTAGGAAGTTATATAAAACACTACAGCCAACAGGTTAATTTCAATAAGAAAAAAACCACAGATTTTCATATTAATACGTTACAGCTCCTATAGACAGAGCACCAACCACGGTATTTGGCCCAAGATTCCCAAGAATATAGGCTAAAATTAGACAGGCAATTTGAGAAATTTTGACCTCTAAAAGCAAGAATTCTCCTTCCTGTTCTTCCAGTGACTGCAGCTCTTCTCACCTCAGGGAGCAAAGCAAAGGAATAACAACTTTGAAAGATGAGACACTTCCACATTAGCTCCATTATGCTGACTACAAAAAGGAGTTTCAAAAAGTACACTGACAAATTCTAATTCATCGCTCTTCCTGTTAAAATATCTGTTGCACTTCCAAGATTCTTTATACTTCTATTTCTCTTTTCTCTGCACTTCTTACCCTTCTTTCACCTTATAAATTCTCTTCCTTCTCACCATCGTTTCCCTTCGCTGGTCCTCCCTCTTTCCCCTTTACTTTCTGTGTTTCTCTGCTCAGCTCACAAACCACTTTGCCTTGAATTCTGTCTGCTACTGAACCCTACTTCAAGCCTCTATGCTTTCCAGACATTTTGTAGTACCACTCTGCTCGCTCTCTGCAGAACTAGAACAAACACAGCTAAACTCAAATGGAACTATTAAAATGTGAGCAAAACACTGACTGAACAAAAAGGGGGGCGAAAAGGGAATGAAATAAAGCCAGTGCAGTGTGTTTTATTTGTACAAGAGAAACAAAGCTAACCACAGGCCAGCAATTGAACAGCAGACAGCAGTTAAATAATCTTAAAAAGAAAAGTCATGTAGGAAGCCACAGTGCTATATGCAAAGATCCCCCAAGGAGCACGTACAGGAAAATAGTCCCCCTACAACTTCAGCATGTCTGCTTTTTATCCCACAACATAGGACTAATTGTCCTCAGTGTCTGTGCTGGATTCCTTGCATGCTGGAGCAGAACAAATACTACTTTTTCACCTATCTGTCACAGCAAACATGAAAGATTTTGACAAAAGCAAAACAGCGCTAATCTTAGCACCTCACAAAGCTCACAGCAAAACACCAGAGAAAAGCAGAGAAAATGCTGGCATACAGGCTGTAAAGCAAAATCATGGTATGAAGAGCTGGAGCATCCCTAACAGACACCCTTTTCATTGTAGAGCAGCACTGAGCACCCACAATTTTTGGTGCACTGATTAAACATACATTGTTATAATCTGTTCCAACTTTCTGGCAGACTGAATGACTTCATCCAGCAGCTCAGGCATTAAGGCCACAGCCGGTGACTGAGTTAAAACAGAGCTTTTGGATGCCAGTGAAACCAGGTTCCAGCTCTGGGAGATATACATTGCTAATACTTGACCAGCCTAGGGTGATGCTGAATTCTCTTAAAGAAACAAGTCAGGATCAGTTAAGATTCTTGGAAAATGAGGAGGCAGACCCTTAGGTTTCCAAGATCAGCATAACTGGAACTGTAAACGAACTGCAGCCTGATGCTCAAATACAGATCTCACCAGGCGAGCCGCTCTCCTTTCATTTTTGGCTTCCTAATAACAATGCTTCCTTCCTTAAATAACTTCTTTGTTTATATACAAGGCTTAATCACTTCAGAGGGCTAGCAGCTACCAAAACAGTGCTCCTGTAACTGGCTTCCAACAGCTTCACATAGCAGCACAAAGGTTTTAGTATGGAAAAACACCAGTGAAGGAACTCCTGCAGATCTTCCTAAATCCCCATGCTTCTCCATACTCACAGTAGATGGAATTTCTACATCATGAAGGTGGAACATCTGCTTCAGCCTCTGCAGTCCAAACCACCTCTCACCAGCTTCAGAGCTGTAAGTGGACCAGCTCAGCAAAACACAAAGGCAACCACAGTCTTACCAGAAAGGCTAGAAACTTGGATAAGGTTAACTTCCACTTCATCACAAGCTTTTCAAAGGCCTATAAAATACCTTCTCAATTTTCAGTTCTATAAAACACAGTAAGTGGGAGACCAGCTGACGGTTGGCCAGTTGTCTCTAGAGCACCTCCAAACCACTTGAAACGACAGTTGTAAACATTTACATGTAATAAAGAATGTGTGTACTCATCAACAAGTAAGCATGCATATGTGTATACACGCGCAGCTGTATAAATGCATGTACACCCAGAGGTACGCACATATCACCATCCACGTATGTGTGCATGTGTACCATCCACGTATGTGTATGCAATGGAATCTTTAATAAATCTGCTCTCCAAAATGGTTAAGAAGGAAACTTCTGCAGGATCTGTTTTCTTGCAAAGGAAAATTTACCTTCTCATGACTTCAGCTTGAATGGCTTTGGGTCCCAAAAGAAGGAGGATGCTTCACTGTTTGCTCCCCACTGCTCTAAATTACCTTAAAGTAGTTTTAAGATTAAAAAAAGAAAAAATAGAACAAAACCTTCAATAGAAAAAATACCATTGGAAGAAACCCTGCAAAATACCCAAATAAAAAACAGTACCTTTGACCTCTGGTAATTCAAATAGAGTGTTAATCACCAAAGGATTAACACCTTCTGCATTATAAATAACATAATCAGTCATCAGGAAATTATAACACTCCATATAATCAAGAAGCAAGCCAAGGTCTACTGGAGAACTATACACAGTCAGTGGGAGGCACTATGATGAGAAAGGAACATATTCTATCAGTTCAGTTAGATTCTGCATCTTCAAGCATTGTGGAGGAGGGCAAACTGCTTACATAGATAAATCTCTCTACATGTGTCTGCATGTTTAAGCATATAAGACCAAACAACTCCCACATTTTGCACGTTAAATAATCCTTTAAATTGTTTAAAGTCAGCGCTCATTACCTTCCTGGATTTTTTTCCTAAGTTATTTTCTACATTTATTAGATAAAAATCAAATCACTCCTAACGTGCTTTAAGTAACTTTCTGTACTTCACATAACTATTATTTGCTGAAGGAAGGACCATTTCTCTCTTGCTTGGCTTTCCATTAAATCTAGCATTACTTTTTGTTACTTTAAAGGCACCAAGGAGGAAACTTCCATCAACATATACACTTTTAAAAACATATGAAAAAACACCAAAGAGTTTGCTACCCCCAGTATCCTGCTTTGAAGGAGACACAGCTACTTTACCCTCTGTGGAAGGATTCTCTAGATCTTTTTCAAGTCCCTCAACATCTGACACTGCCCAGGTTCCCCCCAACTCCATAAACACTTCCCATACTGCAAAGCTCCCACTGTCCCATTTCTCCTAAACCACACCACTCCATTTCACCTCAGAGCAACTGCCATTCTTTTCTTTATTTCCCCACTCCTGCAAACTCTAAAGATCTCCCTGTCAACTCTCTTTTTTTGCTTCCAGTGTACCCAGAAGCCCATTCCACCTATGCTTCCAGCTTCAGGTTTCCCAAATTCTGCAGTTCTTCAATATTCCTGTCCTGGGAGCCCTCTCTCTCAGGTCACCATCCTTCAAACATTTCCTGTGGCTATGCTGGCAGCCTGCTGTCTGCTCTCCTGCTTATTTCCCCAAATCAGACCTCTTTTTTTTTTTTTTTTTTTTTTTAACATAGAGCATGTCAAGAAGAACACAAAGAACAACTCAGCTCAAGGAAGAACAATTCAGCTTAAATCACTTCAGCTTGTAATTCTATTTTCTGCTGAGACAGAGATCACAGGAGAGAAGATCACATCGTCACAGTGACACCAAACCAGTTACTATTCTTCTAAGGAACGGTGAAGAAGATAGCGTGAAGAGCCCAGTGACCCATCTGCAGGCAGGCAGGGTAAACTGGGATTAACACAGATGGTTCTTACCATTAAAAGAAAAAGTGTTAAAATTAGATGGGAGAGGGGAATAAACATTTCCAGTATGAGAAGCCTTTACATTCTGAACTGCATTCACATTTCTCTTTTAAATCTTCAGTAAAAGAAGCACTCTCCTTTTAACTGCTACTTCATACTACAGAATAACGAGCAAACTTCACCTTTTTCAAGCCTGCTATGAAACCTCAACAGATTTCTCCAAATCTGTGTCATTCTACAACTACGAAATACACCTTTAAACTGAAACATACTTTAGGGCTGTTCTGTAAGAAAAAGTACAGCTTAATTAAGTTAACTAAGCTGATTAAGCCATGCTCTTTCACCTATTACAGGAAGTATTTAGCCCTGGAGCCATCCTAAAGGCACCTCACAGAGCATATGACATGTTTTCCAGAGATACTGTGTGCATTCAGTCACTGTGGAGGGGGAAGAAAGCAAACACCCCATATGTCAGCATGCCAACAAAAGAAGTATCAGCTGATAAAGCAGCTGTTTATGTCCCACTCTGGTCTGGCAAGTAGGTATTAATTACAAGGGAATAAATGAAGTTAAGAGAACATTTTGCATTAAGAATACTCTCTGAAGTCCTCAGTCTCTTATATTAGTATTGCGATCTTTGTATGTTTACAAAGAACTCTGACAAATGGATTTTAAATTGAACAGATTAAAGCAGTCTTATTTTTAAGCAATTACGATTAATCTTTCTCCTTTATTGTATCTAAATGAGTTTATATCATGAAAAGAATTCTTTAAAATTTTCAATCCTTTCAAAATGTCCAAAAGCATTTCTAAAATAAAGACGTAGCTAAGCAGCATTATGCTTATCTTGGCTGTTACTGGTACAAGGGTGCTGCTCTGTGTCACAGAAAGATTTCTGGCAGAGTGTGAAAACCTGGTCCATTTCATGGTCTTTCCTGGGACCTGTCTGAAGTGTCGACAAGCAGCAAAGCTGAATATTAATAAACTCTCCATCATCAAAAGCTGTTGCATACCCAAAGGATGAGAAATATTTTAATCAGCTTTCAGCTTGTCTAGTACAAGTCAGTTTATTCCTTTGGGATTATATATCTGTATGCTCAATTTTTGTCTTTGTACGCTTTCTCTCTCTATATATTACTTTTGAAACTAGCAGTTAAGTCCCTAAATCTGCTGTTTTGTTGGGAAAAGGCAGCCAATGCACTGATTCAATTACAGTACTTTGTATTCAACCAAAGAACTAGAAAATGAAAAGCAAAGAAAATGGAAAGAAAAAAATAGAGAATCGGTCTGCTGTTGTGTTTCTTAACAGCAAGACTTCTCAGAGAAACCAGTGGGACTTCTTTTTGTTTTGTTCAATATTTTTGTCAATCTCATGAGTTTTCAAGACCGATTCAGCTGTCATTCCCACCATTATCCCTGCCCTCAAGCTTCAACACTGCAAACTCAAAATTCCCTCTTGAAATGACCACAACTGGAACTGACCACGACCATAAACATGTCTTATAAACAGGCGTATCAAGTATGACCTACATGAAAGACAATGAAAGATTAGTAACGAAATAACAGTCTGAAAAACCTTGACTACAAAGCTGTCTTTGCATAATAACTCTCTCTGCTGTGAATCAGAGACATCAATTATCCTACTGTTGCATTAATGAAGATACCAACT
Source organism: Coturnix japonica (assembly GCF_054131305.1). NCBI lineage: Eukaryota > Metazoa > Chordata > Aves > Galliformes > Phasianidae > Coturnix > Coturnix japonica. Next base: position 26,375,874 of record NC_140668.1, read on the forward strand.
ATATGAGACTTTGTAAAAAGTGAGAAACATCAATCAATTTAATTATTATTATTATTTTTAATATTCCTTACAGAAGTATCATAACATTTCAGACTCGCACATAACCTAGACTGCTGGCCTCTGCATTGAGCATCTGCATAAGCAGAACACGGAATATCATGTTACTTCATGATTGCATCCCTGGGAATAGATGCATCTCCTATACATGTGGTACCACAGGACTCATCTTCCCCATAAGAGAGGATATGACAAAAAATAAAGCATAGCTGCTGAAAGATTTTCAGCTACTTGTGAGCATCAAGGAATTCTGGGAAGCATAGCATTTGTGTACATCAGCACTGCCCAGCAATTGGTTCACAGAGACTGATCTCAATTTCTATTCAAATCTTCCACCAGAAATATTGCCAGTCACTGGTGTAGAGAAAAGGGGTGAATACCGAAGTCACACTACTGCAAGTAATTTCATGAAATGGAAGCAGGAAACTGGGCAGAAAATGAGAACAAGCAGTAGAGGACAATGAGTAAAATTACTCAGTTATGTGACTGAATAAAATATATCTGGAAGAAAACATCTTCCAATTCACCTATCCATGCTGAATCCTACCAAATCCTTGTGAAACCATTGGCCTTCGTGCCAGCTTACAAATCCTGTATAACTTTAATCTGCCAGTGGGTAGCAAACAGCTTCAAGATTGATGAAAACATAATTAATAGAGTACATATATATATGCAGTGATATATATACATGCATATAAAATAACTTCAGTTTATTACAGAACAATATCGATCCCCAGGCAGCTAGACAATATGAACTGATGCAGTATTCCTGATATTAACAGAACACTTCCCAAAACACTGCATGAAAGCAGCAAGGCAGGTTCATCTTGAATATCACTTCACAGATGCCATGCTTACTCACAAGCACAGATATGGCCTATCCTTACCATTCCAATACATCAGTCTGTATTAGAAAAATTCATAATGAAAAGACATGTCATTAGTCTGATTGCGATATTAAATTCCATTATGCCACAGAAGTAATTCAGAATGTTTAATACACTTGAACTTGATATTTGAGCCTCTGCTGTAAGAATCTTACAGTGTTCAGATTCTCTATCAGTCCAAAAAGATCTGTTGAAATCTGGTGTTAACTAAAGATATTTGATAAAAGCCAATGATAATTTTCCCACTGCAGAAAACATTATGTCTTGATCTTCAGGATGATTAAGTAGAAGGATGTATTGTAAGAAAAGTGCAAAAAGGATGTATACAAAACCAGCTAAGGGCTAGAACTGGAGGGAACCAGGGTAAGGCAGAACACAGCAAGCTCCTGCTATCACACTTCAATGGACAGAACTTGCTCATCTGAAAATAAAAGCAAAACATCTGAAATGTGGCTTCAGTTAGACAATTTCCAGTCGTGGCAGGGGGGAGGCAGAAATTTGTTGTGTCCTTTCAACTGCAAAACATTCTCTCCATAGGATGTAGCCAATAAATAATTCTTTCAGTGATAGCAAAAATATCACAACCTCATACTATTGATGGGGAACCTAAGATGCAAAGTAAGCCTGCCTTCTAAAACCAAAATAAGACTTCAACATTTTAATTTCCAGATGGATTATGAAAAGTACACTTGAGTTATTTGCACAAGTTAAGCAGAGAGTCAGGAACAGAATCACCACCTAATCCAATGGACCATAATGCTTCCTATGGCAAATTTTGTTTCCTTATATATAAAGTAAGAGCTTTAATTCTGATTAAAAAAAATGAAGTAAATGTTAAAAAAAAGATTGCAAAAAGATAATTGGACCATGATCCTGTTAGGAATTAGGACTAACGGTCAAGTAGGAAAGAAAAGGTATCAGTGCAGCAGTGGCAACTTCTTGAAGGCATCTCCTTTGCTAACAAAGTCATTTGAAAATAAAAAGTGGATACACAGCCACTAATATATAACAGAAACCAGGTTTACAAATGATTGTAGCACTCAAAAAAAATAAAATACTACTATAATCACGGCAGCATAGGTGATGGCATTTCAGCGGTACTGCTATTCATATCCAGTTTCAATAGGAACAGTAACTTCCCCCAAGCTTATAGGGATCACATTAAAATCAGTTCCCACCAAACCACTGTAATTTAGCTTCAACAACAAGCCAGATTTTTCTTGTTCCAATGTAGCGTCTTCATAAACATATAAAACTTATATCCTTAAACAAAATAAATAAATAAATAAATAAAAAATCTGTACTTCAAATTCTATGATGACATAAATAAGAATTAGAAATCACTTTCAGTACTTTCATTGCTGGTGAAAACGCTGAGCTAATGGTGCTTACTGTATTGAAGAGTAGTGATTGGCACTCACAATTTGCTCCATCACAAAGTGTTATTGTGCTTTTTGTATATGTTACAGTTTCCAGGGAAATAGTAGGCATTACTTTCAGAGCAGCCTACATACGTACAAAAATCAACCCATGTACTACTTCACCATCTCCACAGAAAATAATAAGCCTTATAAATCAAGCAGCATGCTGTTAACAAGATGTTCCTTAGTTATTCCAGAGCATTCCAAGGTTCAGGGAGAAAGCTGTGCAAGCAGTACCGAGTTGTATACAATCCACTATGGCCAACTTCACTTTCATTGAAATCATCACAGCTCCCACTGACAATAAAAGGGCAATATCAGGGTATAAGAAATCTTCCCAGCATTGACACTGACTCACAGGAGTGCAGGAGGAGCTCTGGCCCGAGCTTCCTCACTCTGGCACATACCAGGTGTTCACAGTGCTACCAAGAACAGTCTTCACCCTCTCTAACAGCTATTTGCTGTTCCTGCTGCTGAGAAATACAAGCAAATTCCCCCAGTGTTACTCTCAATAAACCACTTTCCCCCTAAGTAAAATTCTATAGCATCCTAAAACTACACAAACAAAGCAACAGAAAAAAAACAAGTAAAAAAGACACACCTGTGTATGTCTTTTCATGTATATACATACGCATGTTCTGGCAAGCCATCCAGTCTGAGAACACTTCGGTGTGGGATGGAGCATCCAGTGTAAGTCACCGTGCTCAGCTCAGACAGATCAATTTATGCAGCAGTTTGGGTATAAAACTGGGGCATAACATACGTGCATGACTCCTGCTTTCTGCTGATTGTGTTGCACATGTTTTCATTTTAAATCACAGAATGGTTTGGGTTAGGAAGGACCTTTAAGATTACCTGGTTCCAACCCCCTGCTGTAGGCAGGGACACCTCCCTCTAGACCAGGCTGTTCACAGTCCAGTCCAGCTTCCAGAGAGGGGAATAATACTAACGTGGAGCTCACTTTATGTGAAGCATATATATATATATACACATCTATTCATACATATCACACATGACCACATACATCCAACTGCATACAAACACAGTGAAGACAACAAAAAGAAGCCCAACTACAGGAAGAGTTTAGCACAAGAGAACAGCACCCCAGTTCTTCTGAACCAAGGCTCATTGAGGCACAGCTCCTCACTCCCCTGTAGGACATAAGGTGAGGTCCCTTGTCCCAAACTCTTCTTCCTGGCTTGTGCCAGTTTGCATCACAATCTCAAATGTTTTCAGAGCAATTTTCACAGCGCGCTACATGAGTTGGAAAAGTGCCCTTTGAACAGTTCCAGCGTATAATAGAAATGTTAGAGAGCTTCACATCAGCCCAGCTTAGATATCAACCAGCTCACAGAAGGGTTAAAAATAGAAAGTGCTATCCACTGGTTTGCTGTGATGTTCCTGTAGATATTGTCACTGGATGTATCCTCAGTAGAATTCTATTCAACACCTCTGTCTTTAAGTACAAAGCTGTAGGCTGTAGCAGCTTTAGGAAACATAAGTATCCTTTTTTCTGCTGCACAGTATCTGTGTGTGAAATTCTCTAAAGGGGTTTAAGTATTTACCCTGAACACTATCAGACAGTTTCTAAAATTTTCCTTATCCTGTTGCAAAAACACTTCAAAGAGAATCATAAACACAGCCCTTTGTGCTTTCAGCACACACTTTGTTTTGGAAGCTTAAGTCTGAATTCCCTCAGAATTGTAAATATATATATATATTTTCCCCCTCTCCTGAAATATGTGCAAGACTTGTATTTATTTATTTATTTTAGTGGGGAAAAAAGGACAGATTCTACTGCACACAATGCTGAATCCTTTCTCCTGCTTCTAGTGGCTAAAAAATATTGAGGTCAAGGAAAATAATGTCCAAAATATTTTGAAAGAAAAGCAGGTCTTTGGGATCAGGTTGTCTTGCTGTTGTTTGAGATCAAAGATACATTTCCAGGAATATCTGACTCCTAGTGTACATAAAATAAAACCTGCCAAAAACACATTTATTTAAAGGGTCTGGACTAAACAGATAAGAAGAGCCCCAAAAGACAAGAGATATGGCTAAAATTTGGGTCTTTGAGCTCCCGTGTTGTGCCTACATTTTACATCTCATTAGGCAAACACTATCACCCATCACCACGTGCTCCTCCAATAAAGCAGTGTGACGCTGCAGTATCTAAGCACAAGGGGAAAGCTAAAAGAAATTAAAATCATAGCTCAGAATTCATGAAATTTGGCTGCCAAGGTCAGACCAATTCAAACATCAGTTCACTTGCTTTGCATTTTCTGAAAACGCTAAACAAACAACCAGCCTGTTTGTGATCCCATTATCTTTCTGTGTGTTTTTCCCCCTCCTCCGCCCCCCCAGTATAATTGGTTAGCTGTTTCAAGTGCCAAAGTCTAGAAAAGCCAGGAGAATTCCTTCTAAAATACCTTTTAAAAGCACATTTTATATTATAGCTTACAGTGGTTATTCTGGAACTGAAATGTCTTGATTTAAACATATATTTAAGCCCCTGTTTTAATTTGGAAAGAGGAAGAAAAAAGAAAGAAGAAATAGATTACAGCCCTGGGCTGAGATTCTGCAGCTCAAGTTTCAGCCCAGACCATCAGGCTGTAAGCCCATGACAGCAGTGGCTTACAGCAGAAACTATGGCATACTTCATACGTAGCATTGGTATCAAAGAAACAGATCCCAGAAAGGAAAGAAAAACAATTTTAAGTGAAAATATCTCTGCTTTCTGATTTCTATTCCGTTGCATAAGCAGATAAAAATCTAGTATTGAGAATAACAGTAAAGCTATTATGATAAGTTAATGTGCTAGGTTTTTTTGTTTGTTTGTTTGTTTTTAAAAAGAACATTAAGGTGAAACAGCAGTACAATACACAGAGCTATCAGCTTGCTTGAATGCCAGTTTGCTCACTACAACAGCGCAGGACGTGCAAACTGCTGTTTGCACACAATACTCGTAAATGAAAAGGTTTGTGGTATAACAATATCAATACCTGTATTTTAGGATGCCAAAAAGTGAAATAAAAGGTGTAGCAATTACTTGTGTTTCAGTTATAACATAGACCATAAAGGATTTAATGGTATGTTCCTTTAAGTAAACACTTAAGAACAGGCAAATAGCTACGTTGCTAAATAAGCTAAGTCACTCTATTCCCCCCGCCCCCCCCCCCCCCCAGTATTTTAGAACTACAATTTTTCTCCAACTTGCCAAAATCCTGCGTAAATAGGTGGGATTAAATGGAGCCTAACCTACCTAACATAATTATATACGTTGTGCTTTTATACTGCAGGGGAACTGATACATTTTAATAATCCCAGCCTTGGCTCTTACCCACCAAAGTCAATAAAGGTTATTAAGGCCAACTGCCATATAAATACATTGCTATGTTGCTAAATGGACTGTCAAAGCAGGAAATACAATTCATACCATACAGAAGTACCAGGGTCATCATAAGAAAGAGCAAAAAATAAGAAAGAAGGAAAAAAGGAACACTGGATATATAAAAAGAAGTCTTTAGATATTTGGTATTTGGGTATAGTAATGTATGTTTACTTTTCATTCCACTGATTTAATTTTCCAAATGTGAATCGGCTTAAAACAAAACAAACAACAACAACAAAAAGACTGTAGGACTTGTACAGCTCTCACTGATTTGGCACGGCACTGAAACATTTCCATAGCTAAAATAAATGTCAGATTGCAAGGTTTGCATGATAACAGACCCTGAGAGACAAATTGTCTCTCCACTGAATCTCAGAACAGCTACAGCAAGACTTCCTCACATCACATGAGATTTCAGCTTTTCAGACTTCTCTTTGCTCAGAAAGCAAAGCTTGTACAATCTTTTTTTTCAAATGGTAACTCTCCCTTTGAATTCAGCAAGCATTTATCCTGATGTTGCACGTGATAACGTGTTAATCTTGGATGACTTTTTAAGGAAAAAAACCCACCTCAAACACTTGAATAGCCTTCCTATTTTCAAGGGAGGGGGGGAAAAGAGAAGAAGATTGGTTAAACTGCTTTAGATTTAATGGTTCATACATTCATGAGGTAATATTGTGGGAAATGTGATGTTTTATCAGAATGTCATTCAAATGAAAGGTTTAACATTTACATCACAAGAGCGAGCTCTAAGTAAAACTATCCTCAGGGAAAGAAATGCCAGGACTAAACATTACGATAAAGTGGTGTGCTTGCTATAACGTACAGAAACATTAAATAGAGCCCAAAGGTTTGAAGACACCGGCTTTCAATTCCTGAGGCATCGCACTTTGCTGTGATACTGGAGCAATTACAATTAGCAGAACCAGAAATTTTGGAAGATTTTTTTTTTTTTTTTCCTCCCTTCTTCTTTACAACTGCATTACTAAGCAGGGGAAAGAAAGGCACACGGGGAACCCAGGACTGTCTCACAACAGACACATTCAAAACATTCCAGTCAAGAGCTGTTAAGCTCACACACAAAGAAAAATACATTGCTTAAGTATTTTCTTTTAAGAAATAGCTCCTCTACAGAATAACATTCTACCGAGACAAGATCCACAACTGCAAGACACGAATACTTGAAGAATTTTCTCACATTATGCAAGGGAAGTTTTTATTTTATTGTTTTCATCTTTAAAAGAATCATTCAGTTAAAATGATAAATTTGGAGAAAAAGAACTGCCTGCAGTCTACCGGTTACCTTCAGAAATACCTTTTTGATTTAACTTAATGCTGTGGAAGCTAAGCACGCACCAAAACACCACACTTTTTATGTTAAATTGCTGTTGAATTTGTTAACCCACAATTGATTTCCTGTGTTATGGAATCTTAGAGATTACAGCTAACTTGAAGCAACAGGGATAATTCTTGATGTTAATGCTCCATTTCTATGCATTTTTATAAAGCCGGTGCTCGCTGTTGTATTAAAACTGCGGCTCAACATTGCCCCCTGCTGACAGTTTGTGAAACACAAAGGGCAAAATGTAGGTTAAAAACAACAAAAAAAAACCCACCCCACCTCCTAGCCCAAAACACAGTAAGCATCAGATTCACTCAGAGACCAAACAAACCAGACATTCCCAATTAACATTCTCTTCTGTCTCCGTCAATAGATGAAATTAATTGTGATTAATGTATTCTAAGTCATAAAACATTAAAGCAATTTTTAAAATTTAAATTGGAAGCAGCTTCTGTCTTGGCCCAAGCATCAGCTTGCTGATAAATATCATCCCGAGGCCTGTTGAAAGGAGATACACTGACGCCACCGTGTTTCTAATTAGAGACACATGGCAATGTCACACCAATTGCAGAAAACCTAACCCTAGAGAATTGCCCTGGTTTGCTGTTTTTCCATGTTCTCGACACACAATGGATATAAAATAACAATCAAACGTTCTTGTCTCTACCTCATCTAAGCCTCTGTTACAAGAGGGTAAGTTGTCATTTGAAAGAAAAACAAACCTAAGGGTTCTTTTTGTTGTTGTTTTTTAATGATAAAGGTCAGTCCAGATTAGCTCATTTTGGGAACATGAAGATGAGGGGAAAAAACAAAGATAAGAAGCCATAAAATCTTTTCCCCCTCTTTTTCTGTATGACAGTCTGATGTTCAGCAATTCCTCACAGCAACTGACTTCACACACAAACATCCCACTTTCCCACACTTACTTTCCAGAGTCAAAAAATCAGCTGTTGCCATGAAAAAGCTTCCAAGTACTTGTGAATGTGCTAGAGAGTAACAAGGTTTCTCTCAGAACTCAATTAGCAGCCTCTTTTTGCACCATACCTCCAGGGATTCAAAAACATTTCTACTACAAGTGATATTCAGTATCCTCAACCACAGGACAAACTCTTCCAAGACAACCAGGGACAAGCTGAGGCTTACACAGTGACCAGAAGAAATGATGCCAAAGAAGCTTCTCATGGAGATGTAAGGATACCAGCAAGATAATGTTTCTCCACATAGTTTCTTCTGCTTACAGATGTAGAAGCAGGGCCCAGCTCTTGCAAAGTCCCCCACCTGGGTCTCTACACTTAGATAGCAACAGCAAGCAAGCTAACACTGGTCTCCCAGTCAGCTTTGAAGGAAGGCAAAAACGTACCTTTAAAAACAGAGCAACTATCATACCTGTTATTCAAGAAACTAATCACCTCTAGCTAGTCCTAGCCAGGGTGTAATTGCACACAAACTGCTAACAGATAGGTGAACCTCCACACCATTAGATTTTACCCTAAGCTTTCCCCAGTTACATTTACCACTGTTGTGATTGGCAGAGTTGTGCTGTCCATCTTGGTGTTGAAAAGTGGCATTGCACAGATTCAGGTGCCTGTTGGTGTGAGGCAGCATCTGCCCCCCACCCCCTTCTCACACTGTCAAGCTTTAAAAACAAGCCAAGTCAGGAAACAATTAAAATATCCTCTTGGGTTTCGGATCTTATTTTGCTCATATTTGTTTTGGCTACTGGGGGAGAGGAATAAGAGGAAGCAGTGGAAAGCTGACAGTGATTCTACTTTTCATATGTTCTGAATAAAGCAGAAATCCTGTTACTACAGTATAATTAAAAACGTAACTGTTGGTGCTTTCAGAATTAAACTCCAAAAAGCTTCAGACTATAAAACCAGTACTCACCATGATCTCCATTTTTCTCCAGAATTCTTCCAGTTTAGCCATAGGCTTAAGCCACCAGTCAGTACACTTCAAATACCGCTTGCCTTGAAACCAAAACTGCCTAAGCCACTCAAATTCAACCTGCAAGACAAAACCACATGGTTGTTTGAATCATTTACTTGTCACTAAGTGGGGCAGGGCTGGAGTGGTCATGAGTAGAGATACCTGAACAATCCTTTGTAAAATGACAAGGCTACTGAAGCATTCATCTCTAAACACGCCTTGCACACAGTTGTTATTTTTATTTAGTAATACAAAGTATAGAACAAAACTGCAGCAATAAATTGTGCTAGAACACAGCCTTGTCAATTGCTATGTATGAAGAGCATAGCTTTACAATGAAATACAGTTTCCCTTAGTTTACCAACCAGTCTGGTTACCAGAGAAGCTGCCAGGAACCTGAGGATGAGCTGCAGTGCTGCAGCCAGGCTCATGCTCCCTCTACTGAACCTCCTGCACAGCCTACCTGCTGTGTGCACACTGAATGGAAGGCAGCTGTCTGCCACTTGGTGCACTGGGAAGAACAGACCCCACTGCTTTTCTGTTTATGTGGGAACTGTGCTTTACAACGAAAACATTATCCCAACAAAGCAATAAAGCTTTACCATGAACAAAGTAATGCTTCTATTCAGAATATGAAATACAAGTTCTACAGTACATTGCTAGTTTTGTTTGTTGGTGGTTTTTAATTTCATACGAGCGGCTCTTCAGCTTTAAAACATGATAGTTATACATAACTCATCAAATATTCTTCAAGCAAAATAATTCTATTTGCCCTAATTCCCACTGAGCCTGATTGCTATCTTTAATAGCAATCCATACTTCTGGCCTTTAGAATTATGTATATATTTTTGTTGTTGTAGTTAAGTTTCACACTAAGTTCGAAGTTGCTTTGTTACTTGCTACCACAAAAGGTTTTGTTTATCCTCACTTGACTCTGATGATGCAAACAAAGGCCATCTGACAAGGTGGAGGAATAAAGAAAACCGCCCAAAGCTGCCACTGAACTCACTGCAGCAGGGACAAATCTCAGAGTGCTTCAGCTAACATCAACTCAATGTTTGGTCAATACACATTAACAACCACGATAAAAGAAACTGAAATTTGAAACGTGAACTTTGTTATTAAAATGTAACATGATTAAATGGCAGATAAATCTTAGAATACTTCCATAAAATTGAATGTAACCACATTGGCTCATAGTATAAAAATCTGGGGACATACACCCTTCCTAAAAATTGGTGCAGTGGTATTTACCACCTCTGAGGTATTAACGAGGTACAAAGTATCAAGCATCAAGCCATGCTTCACTAAAAATCCGTACACAATGTTTCGGGATGGCTGAGCACACCAACAGTTCAACAAGGGCTTTTTAGTACTCACTACTCTTTTCTTCTCTTTTTTCCTGGCTGCTTTCACTGAAAGGGCAATAACGCATAATATCTGGCAAGTACGTTTCAGGAAATGAATGACATTAAGCCATTAATCAAAGAAAAACTATTAAAAAAATATGGAAGTCAATGCTACAATATGGCTCATCATGATGAAAATCTATTTCAGCCGATCTGATTTTTAACTATAATCATATTGATTAGTTATATTACTCTATGTAGTTTCTCAGTCTAAGTCAAGTCTGATGTCTTAGCCAAATCTTTAATGCATCTTGATCCCTTACAGCACACACAAGAGCAATGGACTAGTTTATTTTCTGCAGGACACCTGATCTCATTAGATGTCAGCGCATCAACATGTGGCCATTAAGCGATGTGGACTGACACATACTGGGGCTCTCATACTTAGATCAGTATTCATATCTGGTGCCTCAATTTAGCTCTAAACAGGGTTAAAAGAAGAGGGGGAAGAAAAGACCAACATTTCACCCAACAACTTTGTCACCAAGCAAACTGACAGCCGAGCTGCTCCTCTGACCAAGTGACTGCTGATTCTGAACAAGTCATCTTGATGAGGCACAGGGACGAATTTCTCTATCACTTATGCTTTAAAAATTAGTAAGCATGTATACTCACTCTTGCTAAAAATCTGCAGAGATACCAGTCATGAGTTGGTTTGGTATTTTAAAATTAACTCTAAATTAGCATAAATTCATAAACTCTACCATTGAACTCTAGTTATTAATCTCTTCCTGCAGGAAGAAGGCAATCCTATTGGCTGGCTTCCTTTCACCTCTTTACATGAAGAAAAGCTTCTATACCAAGAAAACTCAACACATACTGGCAAGTCAAAAACTCAATTTTAGCCTTAGCAGAAGTAAAGGTACAGGTACTAACAGTCATCTGCAACAAAACACTGAGGTTAACTGTTCTTGCCAAGTGTTTTACCTGAGTTCAATCTAGAGAATCCTACATGCTAGAGCTAATCTTAGTTCAGGTAAGAAAGTAGTCTACATGACTGCATAGGACAAAACTTAAACTTATTAACATGGGAAGGAAATACACATGCTGCACATGCTGTGAGTGGGTTTTCTTTTAAAAGGAAATATAGATCCTATGTGTCTACTAAGGCTAAGTGCACAATATGCACAAGTTAAACAATGGTTTCTGTTACAGTATACCCCATATGCGTAACAGGAAACATCCCTGTATGTCACACAGCAAAATTATTCAGGTGACTGCAAACACCAGGGGCTAGTCTCTCACCTGATGTAAACGGCACAGAGCTTTGATGTTAAAGGACCCATGCAAATTTACACCAGCTGTGCTTGTGGCCCTAGCTGTGCAAACCACATATGCGTATAGTTTTATGGACTGAGCCTGATTAATGTTTTGTAAAGCCCTGAATGCAAGAGACTTTAAATAGCTCTAAGAGCTGTTCTGCTAAAAGTCAAGGGTGCAAATCTTTTGCTATCACTAAACCCCTTTTTTTCCAGCTTTGAACAAATAAAAATATGCTCTACCAAGTTTCAGTAGCAACACACAGTATTACATTCCTCAGCAGATAACAATTTAAGCCCTTTACAAAAGAAGTCTCGTTTGAATCAGAATTATTTCAGTACTACAGATGTTCTAATACAATGCTGATTGTAATTATTTTAGTAGATTAGCTCCTCCAAAATGTTTGAACATAAAAATGCTGTAATTGATACTTAAGAAAAACTAACTCAGGTTTGTATTTTGCTTTCTATTGCTGTTTTTAAAGAGATCATCAGTGCTTTAATGAAGAAAAGCTGAAAGTTTTTTTTTCCAGGTACAAGTTTCCAGAGCAACTAAGCTATGTGAAATCATATTCCTTATGCATAGCCATGACTGCATTTTCTTTAAAAAAAAATAGTAATTAACCAACCAGCTTTGGAAATGTTACTGCTATGAGAAGACCCATCTACCATGCCGTGTTACTGACTGTTATTAACAAAGAAAAAGCAAAAGCTGCACTCCTCACGGTTCTGCCTACTTTCACATCAGAAAAAGTACCATCTCCACAGTATCCCCAAACAGACATTTCAAAATGAATGTGTTTGCTAAGACACCAGACCACGAAGCACTGCCAGCTTCATCGAACTTCTACAAAAGTGCACTGCTACCTTTGTACATTTTATAGCACAAAACAACTGGAAGTACATTACAGTTATTTCCACTACTTTTTCTTGAGAATGTACCTCAAAGCAGACATCTACAATCATCTCCAGAGTTCGAATTCCCCCTGTGGCGCAAGTGGTAGAAGTGCCGCTCTGCTACACAGAGGCTCGAATCCTGGGGATTGGACTCAATGATCTCTAAGGTCCCTTCCAACCCGCACGAGACTATGATACTATGATACTATGATCTCACAGCTGCCATTCAGTAAAGAACTGGCAGCTACCTTAATACTTGACAAACAACTAAAATAGTCTTACATGCATTTCTCCTCCCACTTTCCCCCCTACACACCTCACCCAGCAGCTTGGTTTGTCCATCACACAATGACTTCGTAGCCTTGGCACAACGAAACCAACCCTACCAACTGGTCTGTACCTCTACCAGCAGCGGGATCTTAAGAAGTCAAAAATGAAAACATCATTGCAATGAAAGTACCAGATCTGAGTCCATCCTGATGGCTGTGAGCAATTAATGAATCAAAAAAAAGCACATTATGAGCTTATGCAGCACCATGCTTTGTGAGCTGTTGAACACAGCACCAGATTGCACATCTCAGAACCCGTCTGAAGCATTTTCCAATGCTTCTCACCTCGTTATGTATTTCTTCCACTTGCTTTACAATTGCAGTTTCCAGTGATTTCAGAGATAAAGCCGTTGAATTAGAATCAGTTTGTAAATTCTGGAGTGCCAGTTCACACCGTCCAAATATGTACTCCAGTGTTCCTCTTGAACACTAAACACAGAATAAGAACAGATATTGAGCCATGTCAGGACACAGATGTTTCTGAAGTAATGCTGAACCATTTAGTTGTGAAATAATCAAAGTGAAGGAGTAGAAGGGATGCATTCCTTTAACTGTATTCTATGATCTTTTAAAGAAAAGCTTTATACAGTTTTCGGCATAAACTACGCAAAAGTCTACTCAGCCAAACATAACCAATCAAGCAGTAAACTATAAACTGAAAGGAGAAAGAATAGGACTAATTTTCTATTTGCTTTATAATTAAGGTAGACAGAAAACATGGCTGCATTCTCCACCAGTTGCACATGTGTAGTTGCACAGGCTAACAGTAAGACTAGAATAGAATTTCAGATTCAGTCTGAGCGTGCTGTTTGTTTAGAGGCTGAAAGTAACATGAACAGAACAGATCTGCAATTCTGCTGCTTTTGTTTTCACTTAATTTTTTGCAAAAAAAAAAAAAAAGAAAAAAAAAATTTAAAATTCCTTTTGGGAAAAAACAAACAAACAAACAACAAACATGCTATATAGAGGTTGAGACCACAATAGTTTACAAAAACAGAATACCACATCACTTAATAGAGAAGCGTTTATAATTGAAAATACTTATTTTCTTGCAAAATAACACAGACAGGAGCAGTAGGTCAGAGTAAACTTAGAATGAGAAAAATTCAGAACTACTGATCTTAAGAGCACAGTGCACAACTTCATGCTAAAGTCCATTTCAAGTGAGCATAGTATAGTTTGGGAAATAAAGTCTTCATTTTATTACGCTTTTATTGTATTTGTCCATGCTTGATGATATTGCTTTTCCACTACTGCACAAACTAGGAAGAAAAAGCACACATGGATACATGTATCACTCTTGCTTCAATAGTGTTACATTCTGGTTTGCTCCAAACTTAAAGCTGTAATTTTTTTAATACACTTTAATTTCAATATATTTTTACAGTGCAGTGTATTGTTTGATTTCAGTATGTGTTCCCATTTAAATACCACATAAAGAAAACTTCTGCTAAAACTACGGACAGGAGAAGGAAGGGAGAGGTTTAGCAATCAGAAGCATCCTTATACTTGACTATAATGCCAAAGTCCTGCTGCCCAGAATGATTGGCTGAAGGGGGTCACTTTAAGATTCCTCTGCTTCTTCCATCCCAGAACACACAGAATGCTTAAGGATCCAACTTAAGGCATATTCGTGACTCAATTCTTCTGCTCTTCTAAAGGCCATTTTAGCCTGTGAATATTGGTCATCTGTGTTTTGAGCATTTCTACAGCATCATAAATAACACTTCTCGGTTTGAAGTGGAACACAAACACATCCAAAAGAAAAAAAAAAATCAGGTAAAAATAATTGTTTCTACATTTTTTGTAAGCAATCTATGAGGTGTGGCATAGAACATCTTTAATTCTGGTCTTACATGAATGACTGAGAATTTAGGAAAAATAACCAATACAGAAACAAACGTACCTCAATCCAACTACAAAGAAATAACAGTGATCCAAGGAAACAGTCTGATTAAATGTAACCCAATGCAGTTCCTAGATAAGGCAACATAATGCTACATTTATAGTACCGGAGTATTAGTTTAATGAATGATCAAGTAGAAAACCATGCTTTATACTCACATCTGCCACTCTGTGAGTGGAGCTGAACCGAGGTGAAAAGCCAGCCAGAACACAGTGCTGGTGTGTCATGTTGAGATCATCTGGGGAAAGATTAGGAAAACCTGAGTACAGGAAAAATATATATATGCTCAAAAAACTAACTGATATGTAGGCAAAATAAAAGATACTACGCCAAGCATTTAAAGAAAGAAAGAATTCAGTTAGTAGTACCTTCATAGAGCTCTGGCGCTTGGCAGAGCAAAGCTATTCACAGTTGTAGCGTTGCAAACAGCTCTACTACAGGTGGTTTTCCCCAATTTCTATATTTTAGAGGTGGTGTTCTTCCCACCTCTTATAGGGAAAGGTCTACAAAACAAAATGCATTCTTTCAGTGTTGAGGATCATGAAAATCAAGAGACTACTTGGAAACTACAATCTCTTTTCTCCAATCATTGAGCAATAAAACATTCCTTGGGGGAAAAAAAATATGGAAAAAAGAGGCAAGAAAAGGAAGGAAGGACAGAAGGATGGAAGACAAAAGACATGTTATTTCCTTTTCTTTTTTCCCCTGAAATTCACAACATGTTCTCCCTCCAGCTCAGAATGAACTGAGAAATTGGGAACACCAGAAAGTGCACCCTGCTGTAAGCCACTTCCTCAGCATCTCATTGCTGCTTTCTTGTAGCTGGCCATAGACTGCAGTAGGTAAGCTGGCCAGAAAGCATCCCCATCAGCCTGCTCTGAAAAACTGGGTTCGAATTCATTAAAATTACTCCAGCTACAGAAAGTTCATATCCTGAGAAATTAGCACATTTTAGAGGAAATACATTGCCCTGAAGAAATTCACGCAACATCTAGAAGCAACATTCAGTGTTATGTTGAGCATCATTCATTAAGTGCTTTAAATTAAGTTTCATTGTTAAAATTATGTGGCCCTCTCAAACTCAACAAGACACTCATGAGAATATATGAATAAGTGCTGTAAATTAATTCCTGCATCACACTTACATAAGTTACTACAGATTAATAAAGCCGTAAACAAATTAACTTGGAGTCAGTATCATCCTGAATCTGTCCTGCTCTGAAAACTGCATGCAGGCATGTTATTTGTCATCACATCTCCCACATTTTGTAATTAGCTAAGAGCTAGTATGGCATCTTTTCTGCCTTAAGATACCGGGTATTTATCTCACTACAAATTCAAGTGGATTCTGGCACAGCAATTTCATTTCACTAACTATCAAAAACACATATATGAATTCTTTTATGTGAATGCTAACTTCAAATCAGTTTCTGATCTTATTAAAAGTTTTGCTTGTGCTAAAGTAACAAAACTCAGTAACAGACACCCAACATTCAAACGCCAGAAAGATACAGTTTTCTATCTGAATTGGAGTACCCAGGAATCAAAGATACAACCACTATTGACTGCAGAAGTGCACATGGCAAAATCTGCATTTCTTGTAAATGGATTTTTTTGTTCTTTTATTTCCAACACCTTCCTTCTGTCCCACACTTCCCTGCTACCTTATGGCCAGATCCCATTATATGACTACTAGCTGAGATGAATGTGGGCAAGATTTATTAAAAGAAATTAATCACAAGTGTGATTGTATACAGGTGGCCAAAGCCACTTTGGAAAACACAGTTATCAACCTGAGATCTGTTTAAATAATTTGGAGGTCAGGTGCAAAAGGATTTTGACTTTACAGATGTAGTACCAAAAAGTCATGAGACTGTTTAGTAGATTATCTGATTACTTGCAAATGCACACAACTCTTTTGCACAACATAACCACTAAAGAAACTTTAGATAACATAACTTGTATGAAACACAGACACACAATGGAATTTTTATTTACTATAGAACCTTATTCCCAATACCTGCAGACAAAAAGTTGTTTAAGATGCATGGTGCTTTAATACACTGACCCATGCAAGATGTGCAGTTGGTAACTGACACAGGAAAAAAAACAAACACTAATGGAAAGAAGCTTACTAAAGTTTGCACAGAAAAGCACAGAAGGAGTTCAGGCTTCTTTTTCAAGTAAAGCAACACAAGCACAGTCTAATATTGTTCCTGTTCCTGTACAGTCTCTTTCAAAAGAGCAAACTAAAATAAATACGTATGATGTATGGGTGCATATTTGTATGGATGTATGTATATGCATATGTTTGAATATTTTAATCTCATTACTTAATTGGCTAAGCATCAGTAGAGTGATGAGTAAATGCACTAAAACACCACATGACTGCATACTGTACATCACTGTATTGAGACATAAGAAATACAAAATAGAAAGAAAGGTAATTAATTTGAAGCTGATCCTTACAGAAAGGAGCATGGAATAAAGGCTAAGAATGCAGCTCCCTCTAGCTGAAGAGCTTCTCAGGAAGGCACAAAGCACTGTTCATAAAGTGCTCTGAAGATTAGCAATAGCAGTTTATACCATCTTTATTAACTACTTAAAAAGTTCAGGAGTAATACTTGCATTGGGACATCTCTGTTTTAATTTCACAAAGCAAGTAAAATGTACAGTGGGGTTTAAAGCACAGGCTAAAGCCTGGATATTCCACTCATCCCAAATACCTACTGATACAGGCAAAATTAACCCATGCGTCTCATTTTTGTAACTACTTAAGTGAATTTTTTAGTTGTTTTTTGTTTGCTTACTTTATTGCAATTTCCAAACACATAAGATCATTTTCCTATTATTTACACTTATTATCAATTCGATTTCTATGCAAGCACACAGCAGCACTCAAAGTTGACTGATGGTTTGCAAATACATACTAAAAAACAAAGATGGCAGTAACTGCCAGGAACAAGTCATACACGTGCCATTTTATCTAGCTCATCTGATTATAGGAACACTAATTAAATGATTTTAATACACATTATGCCCACAAATCATGTGGTACTCTTGGACATAAGGGGCTGGTTACAGAGACTGACAAGATGTGATAGAAACCAGCTCCTCTTTCAGCCACCACCTAGTAATGCTTCAACGGCAGAAAACCAAGTCAAGCTAATTGTACTGTAAGTCAGCAGAAAGTACCAGGAAGACCATCCATGTCCCCATCCCCAGGAAATTACAGGTCAATGGAGTGTGTCTTGCAGCACTTGTCTTTCATATCAGAAATCTACAAGGATGATCTGGCCCTAATTAAGAAATATTTTTAGTTTTTAAACAACAAAGTGTGCACAAACAAAACGCCAAATGAATTAAGAGGCTGAACTAAATAAAGATGTCTGGAATTCACCAAACTTCATGATCAAAGTCCAGCAACGACAAGTTTCTGGGGTTCGAAGTCTTAATAATCAAGGAATATAGCATTTGGATTAAATGTGGAGTCAAAAAAACATGGGGTTAAAAAACTCCAACACGTTCAAGATGCTAGGGAGCAAAAAGGGTTCAAATTAGTTTGTGGAAATAGAAGCAGATTAAATACCTAGAAATAGTTTAATGAGCTACTATACGCATGTGGAAGTGTTTCCATTTAATACTTATCTCTAACCACAAGCCAACCTCTGCAATGTGTGCATCCAACTTCTATACGGTTATGAAAATAATTTTTTGATGCTCCTTCAACTATAATCTGCTAGTGGGTGGGGAGGGGTATAAGATTCCAAATTCATCTTCATGCTGTTTTAAAACCCTAACCTTCAAGCAAGAGCTTGATCTATGGGAAACAGCTGCAGAAAAGTAAATCTTCTCCCTTTGAAAAAGTCCAGAGTGTATTTTTGTTAAGCATGTTTTGAAGTCATGGTAGGAAAATTAGTGAAAATTGTAAATCTGCTTGCCAATCTGGTTGTGTCTAACTCAAAGATCAGGGGAAAGATTCCAATTTAATACTAAGACCATGACAACCCTAGTTAAGCATGCTCTAGGGCAGAGCAGATGGGGCCCTTTGCTCACCTCCACACGTTTTGGATTTATTGCATGCACCCAACACGTTTCATATTAGACACCCCTTGACTGTGTACTTGAGACAGCAGGGTTCAGTATGCACTTCCCCTGCAGACCAATATATTATTCTAAATTGGGCTAAAGTGTTTCCGTTTTGTGAGTGATATAAAGTTCAGATTTGAGGGTTTTTATGCATTAGACTTGCAGGCCTTCAGCAAATCTTTTCATATCAAGAAAGTCAAACCTCAAAAAAGTCCATCTTACTGAATAATTAAGGATTCCATTCCATTGTGTTTAAGTAACATTCATTAATTCCATCGTAATATCTTCAAATGCATGGATCTGATCACCTCATGGTTAGTACCAACATGCATTATGGCTCATTATGTCAATTGAATAGGAGTGCTGAGAATGAAGGTGTAAGTTTTTAAGACTGCATTTTATTTAAATTCCACCCAGAAAAATATAGAGCCACTAAAGAGAGGAATAAACTGAAGTTCTAAATGCCTACCAGAAGTACTAAAAACAAACATAAATATCCTTTGTAGTACTATGAAATACCCATAGATTAGGATTCACTGATTTCTATATTAGTAATCTTCTCAAAGAAACATTAAGATACCTTGTTTCTATACACTAGATTAACACACACAATTAGGAAACAGTTGAGGTTTTAAGGGCACAGGAATTATTAGAACCTGATTTCAATTACAAGCAGCATATTGAATTTGACACATCAGTATTTTACAGTGCTTACATAATGAAGTAAGCACTACACCATTCCAGAAATTGAAATAACAGACCTGCAGTGCTTGCAAGTTAGTTGCTCCAGCTGGATGAGTCAAAGCTCATAAGAAAGAGCATAGTCCTTCCAGTCGGTCCCTCTACATCAACAGATGATACCAGCTGATACCCTGAGGTGCAACACTCATCATAATATTACATTTTCTACATACTTAGCATGCTCCTTGATCTGCTTTTAATAAAATGCCAGCAAGATGATTTCACTTACTGAAATGATGTTCTGGAAGGCATGACATTTAAAGGAACTAGATTAATTAAGCTAGACTTGTATTCTTTACTGTCAAGCTACCTCCTAGAAAAAAAAAAATCGTATTTTATCCTTTAGGCATATCCTCAAGATGCCTCCCCTGAAAAGTCAGTTTATAAAACCTGCATGGCAAAAACAACAACAAAAACAAACGCTAGAGCTGTATACATCCATCAACATTGCCCATCTCTCACTTCAAGCAACAGAACATGACAAAGGCAGTTCCGATGTACGCTGAAACTTATAAAAGTTTGAGAGTACTGGCGGACTGCTGCCAATTAGTAACACTCAAATACATCTACCTATACATATTATTTAAGTAATTGAGAAAAAATGCAAAGCCAGAAGAGATTATTTAACACCTGGCCTACAGAAGTAACTGTAGCTCCCTGTGAAGCAGTAATACCAAAGCGATTTACACATTATCCTCTGAAGAATGTTTAACATTGTTTCCATCTAAACATAATAATCATGTTTTCTGTTAAATAAACTAACTCTCTGAGCTGATCTTCATAGAGCATTCCCAATACTATAGTTACAGTACATAAATGCCATTGGGGAATGAGAAATATCCTTATAATCTGGTAACTTGGCCAACTATAATTTACAATACAATGCAATAAAGGAAGGGGTCTGACCATTATTTTTGTTACTTTCCTTCTGATTCCGCTGCCCAGCAAGGCTGATCAAGAACAAGGCTTCCAGTCAGGAAAGATGAAAGGTTTTCTTGTGCAGTATTTGTTCAGGCATCAAACAGATTAATAACTGCCTTTCTAGGGATGTTTAGCTGCCACCTAAACTTCACTTTCATAGAAGAAATGTCTCAGTCCTCTAACATGCTATTGCCAAATATATATATTATATATATATATATATATATATATATATAAATATATATAAAATATATATTTATGTGCATGTGTGCGTGTATTTCCAAATATAAAAATGGAGGCACATCATATCTACACCACTGTATCAAAGGAGCATGCATCTTAACCCTTTCTGTTCACATCTCAAAGCAGTTATGAACACAGACAGCCCAGTTCTTTTATACAGGTACTTCATTGATAATAGTGCACATGATTTGATGAAGTAACTAAGAAAACTGGTACTATTTATTAAAGATGATAACAAAAGCACTGCACATATTAGTTAAACTTTGCTCATAGTTGTCAAGAGGCCAGACAGTAAAATGAAGAAAACTGGTCAGCCTAATAAGTTTGCAATGTGGTAATGTCATCCTAGGGAAGTTCCATATTATCTACCTGCAAAGAAACAAATAGGGAACAGAAAGCATCCTCCCTGTCCTTCAAAAGGTGCCTGTTTAGTTAATTGGCTTCGCAGGCAAACACAACAATGTCAGAGTTTGTTCATACTTTTGATTGTGTGATCTATGATTCAATTTGTTCCAACAACAACACAAGAAAAACACAAGCAAAAGGAGAAAACTGTTTTGTGCAAACAAGACTTAACTGAAGTCCTTGCCTTGCCTGAGAAACCTGAGCATGTGAGCTAAGCTTCAAGTAAATGAGCTCAGTTTAACTATATTTTTTTTTTTTCCAATCTTCTGCACACAAGACATTGAGACTCAAAGTATGGCAGCATTGCTCATTATGATCTCAGTAAAATCTCAGTACTGGGAAATGATATGTTCAAATACACACACTGAGAAGTGCAGCTGAATGAAGGGAATGTCATGTCCTCATTTCTAAAACAGGTGACCACTAAAACATCCCCAGATGAGTACAATGGATACCTCAAGAACCAAACTATAACTGCTGCAGTCAGAGTTTGTGTAGCATGGAGCCAATTCATAACCCAAACATCAAGAATGGGATTGATGTTTTGTTGTGGGTTTTTTGTGTTTTTTTTTTGTTTTTGGTTTTTTTTTTGTTAAACAAAGCAGAAGTAAATGCTTAAGAGTGAATTAGTAAAACTGCATTAAGAACAACAAAAACTGGTGTCTACAAATATAAGAATTGGACAGGGAAAGCTCAAGATCTCACAAGATCTGAGGAAATTCTATTTATGTTCTCCAGTCTGACTTGAACTATCAACTCCAACTATATAATTTATGGGGAAGAAATGCTCAATTTTTGTTTTTTCACTGAAGCAAAAGAAAAACTGTGAGAGAAAGTTCCTCAAAATAGATTGGAATTGGTCAGGATAGGAAGAATTTGCCATATATTCAAGGTAGCTCTTTTGTTTTGTTAAATTAGGAGACCACTAACTGAAAGAAAAGAGTGAGAATTTATCAGCTTCTGTGTTTTTCAACAGAAGATTCAACTTCCCAGCCCTTGAAAATTACCAAGCATCAAGTAGAAGTCGCCTTGGTGAAGCGGTATTGCTAATCCAGGCGTCTCTATGTCCCATGCTACCTTCAAGCCTACATGCCAAACAGCTGGGTCTCTTCCCTTCAGGTTCCAATCACTCGTTTCTTCAGCTGATGAATCTTTAAAAAAAGAGGAGGGAAAAAGTGAACATAAAGGTATTAAGATGACAACCATAAAATACAATATCTGGTCAAGCAATACACACTTAATGATGACCCACATTGGTATAGTCTTAATAGGCTTAAATTTTTCACAATCTTCATCTGGTGTAATCAGCTTCTCCAAGGTCAAAAGTACATAATAGGTACCAAAATAACATAAGAGATTAAGAATTTCTTGCAAATAACTTTACTAAGATGAAAAATTCATGTTAACTACCAAGTAGAGGCAAACCAAAGTTCTTAATGGACTCAAGTTTTTCTGCCACTCAATACACATAATGAAAGTTTTACAGATACCAGCTTTTCTCACTAATTACCAAAACTTCAAGCAAAGGAAAAAAGATGAAATAGGTGGATCACTGATGTAAGAATAGGTAACTTCTAAAAATTATTTCAAGTCAAACTGGAGATTTGTTTATATATTTGTAATTTCACTAAATCATAAACTGAAGCAAAGATGAAATAATGTGCACATGTAATGCAATGGAAAGCACAGCAATGACAGAGTAGCAGTGAAGTCCGAAGCTGCAGCAAGTGAAGATCTGCTCAAATACAACATACAGAGACATAGAAACAAACAAACAAAAAGATTACCTTTGGAAGGCCTCAGGTAGGCAGGGATCTCCAGCAAGATCTGTTTCCTCCACTGCCAACCCTTATATGAGGTCTGGGAAGGGATGGATCCTGGCTCCACCCCTTCCAGTTGCTCAGGTACACTGCATGCACCTGAGATCCCCTGGGTTGGCCCTGCCTTCCCACCAGGTGCTCCATCACTGCTTCAAGCCATGACTTAGCACTCCTGCTACATTCACAGAACAGTACATCTAGACCAATGAGGTTCAGGAAATCACCAAGAATCTTAACTGCCATTCTTTTCTCAATATTATTAGTCAAATGTGATAGATAATGTGGAAGAGCCAATGAAGATTCAATGTATTAGTCACAATGCTTTTCTTATCATTAAGTAACACAAGCACGTAAAGCTTGGGGAAAAAATAATCCACTGCATAAAAATAGTATTTAGAGCTTAATCCCTCAGAACTATTTTCAGAGCTTACCTCACTACATTATAAATTGTAAAACTGTGCATAAGAACAGTTTAAATTGAAAGACACAGCCAGCATTTATAACCAGGTATTTGGGAGCCATGGCATAACAGTCTTATGGCCAATGTAACAGAGCATTTTGACAGAGGGAGGATGAAGTTTTAATAAGCAGCTGGCACAAAATGGCAATCAACTATTAGAAATCATCAACAATGTAGAATGCATAATTATTGCTTGTTAGTTAGCAACAGTTTGTGTGTCTCTTTCACTGCCCATTGCAAATGTGCTTTTGTATAATATTTTCCACAACTTCAGTATTCATTTCATTGTAGAACACAAATACCAAAACACAGATTTATAATCTTACTATATCACATGCAGATAAGCGACCTTGAACTCCTAAATGTTCAAGTCATTCATCTCGCACGGTTACTGCAATGTTTGTTTAGCTGGAGATAACCTTCAATAATTAATAAATTGTCTTCCTGTGTCAATTAAGTATTGCCTACCAGCAGGAAGCAGAGAGCCAAAACATCTCAAAAAGCCAGTGTGCAGACCTCAACTGAAACTCCTACTGTAAACCCATTCCCCATATCTCCTCTTGATTGCTGCTGCTCTCCTCTGGCTGCTGCTCTGGCTCAGGAGCAGCTCTAGGCCTTTCTATCAAGGAGCACACAAATGAGAAAACAAGAGTGAGCAAATACTCAGAAAAATCAATACTAAACTCTTTGAGGGGCTTTCATATTTTCTGACCCGTTAGGATAAATCGTAACTTAATTTAAAAAAAAAAAAAAAGATCTCTGAAAACTGCAAATAAGATGGTTTTCAAGGCATTTTTAATCCAATACATCATGGATATTATAAAAAGAGGTAACCTTTCTGGGTTAACTCTCTGTTATGCTGCTTTCCCATTCACTTTGGCAGCAGCACTGTTCACAATATGGCACCAATAAAATATAGAACTACAATCGGAGACAGCAATTTCAATGAAAGTTTCCTGGGGTCTCCTCATAAATCCAGCACCTTTGGAATGTGCTCGTTAAAATGACTTATTTTTTGCAGTTTGATAAATTTTTTATTGCTTAAGTACAGAGTTCAAATGTAGCTCACAGGCTCCTTTTCTCTGTATTCTCAATTATTGCACCTTATAATTATCAGCAGCAATTGAAACTGAATGCTCCTACCATGTTATTTTGGTAACAAATGGAAGAAAGGTGCTACTAGCTTTCAAATGCAAACTAGTCCAGAAGTGGAAAAAACATCTTAACACTCATAGTATATCTCCAGGTAGCAATGACAAACTTTTACATAACATGAAACTTTATTAATGTTCTCTATGTCATCCCTCAAGCATGACTGAATGCTGTATGTAAGTTAACAGTTCATATTTAAGCGAAAACATTTGAATGCATCTAAACCTTAGGTACATGAGAGTAAATCATGTGGGCCTTACATATACACAGCACATAAAGAACATGTATTTATTCTAGAGTAAACTATACAGAAATGGTCCAACACAGAACCACTTAATGGAAAAAAGACAGTTTTATCTGCAGTTTTGAACTCTGTTAATGGTTATAGAATTTGTCCTGCAAGAAACCTTTATACTTGTACCCCAAAAGGAATGGTGCAACTGGTTAACAAGCTTGCCACAGCATAATAGCTCAAACCTATCAGTAAGAACAGAACCACGAAAGAGCAGACCATACTCTGTTTCTCAGTAGCTGGCAGGACAAATTGAGTTTCTACCCAGAGATATTTCATCTGCCTTACTACTGAAAAGCCATAACATGAAAAGTTAGTTAGACACTAGTAATCTATATATCGATACCCATAACATTAGCTTTCTCTTGCAACTGACATTCACAAAGAAAAGCCCAAGAACTGAAATATTTGTTGACCTTTATCTTATCAGTTTTCATCTAGAATACGTTGTCTAAATATACCAAGGTGATATTTATTTCTCTAAGCACCATTTCTATTCTTTCAACAAGCAACATGTCTGTTACTACCAACATTAGAAGCCACTTAATATTGTTGTTCTCATCCTGTACAAAACACTTTTCCACAACTTTTTCCATTAAGCAATGCATAGCTGAGATTATTCGTCAACTACAAATATAGATTTATTGCAATTCATAACAACTTCCACAAGTTCAGAATTTCTTATTTTCAAACCTAGTGAGGTAGTGACATCAGTAGTAAATATGAATTATTTTTATCCCAATTCCTGCAGCAATGAAATAATCATTAAGTTCAGTGATAAGAACAAGCACGAGAGCTCCTTCTGGATCAGTCATCAATACAGCTAACCTCAGCTCTGCTAAGCTGTTCAGCATTACCTTGCCAGCTGACAGAGCTGTTTTATTTATTATTTTTACTACTTACAGAAAGCAACCAAACAAGATACAACAAAGTATCCAGAGGAAGTATCCATCTCCAGCCTCAAACTTCGTTTGTGGTAAATTCAGGTGAAAAGATGGACATCTGCAGTGAGTTGGTTACTCTCCCCCTCCATTAAGATGGCACCTGAAACACCTCTACTTCAAAGTGCATTTTTAGCACCAACTATTGCTATGCTGAGAAACAAAACTCTCTACAAAACTTACAAAAGATATTCACTAGAACACATCCATGAATTAAATTCAGTTTCTGAAAATGCTCTTAGTCTACCAGTATTTGGATTGCAATTCATTTCCATAAATAGAGCAGGAAACAAGAATCAGTCATTAGCCAATTATCTTAAAATTCTAAACAAGTTTTTAACCTCAATATTCCCACATGGCGTGTGTAAATTAATGTATTATTATACATCCTAAATGGATCAAAATTTGGAACTACTATTCAGATGAGCATTCAGCAAGACATCTATCTTATTTTGCTGCTTTAAAATGTACTTCGTGCAAAAGAAACAGTGATACTAATTACAGTATCAGCTTGTTCCATCATCTGTGTTTTGGCTCCAGATTTCTTCAGTGGCACATTAAAAACTGTTTCTACTTTAGATAAACACTTAACAAAGTTTCCAGCATCAAGCTTTCACTAAGGCACCAAAAAGTGAACTAATGAACAAGCAGGTAGTTAGTTCATCTATAGCACTGCATGCTTTAATAACAGTTACTGAAATAAGCACAAAACAAATGATACCAAAATGCAAGGGGAAGTAAAAAGAAAAAACACAGAGAGCTGTGCATCTCTGAACAGTAAAAGAGCAACCTGGATGCCATAAGACCACTCAGCTCCCAGTGCTCCTGCTGTTCAAACTCTGAACAGGCTGGGGATTCTGCCTCCAGGCAGAAGAAATCTGTACCAGCTGCAGAGCTCTGCGAGCTCCAGCTTCCTCATATAAGCAGATTCCACAGATCCTCACTGTCTCAAATGTGACAGTGGTTTATTAAAAGATGGTTTATTTATGCTTAGAAAATCAAGTAGACAAATTACATGGATGCACTGGGTAGAATCTGACATCGACTTGTTAGAGAATCTTTTATTGAGTTTGCTAGGTGGACTGATGGAAAAATGGAAATTAACAACAGATAATGAATGAAAAAACATAAGCTATCGTTTTTATATAATAGTCTTTAGCCAAAGCCTCTCAAAATCAATGTGAATTCTCCTCATGTTTTGAAGGAAACAAAGGATTTTTGGAAGTACTAGAAGTCAACTGAAAATGACATGCAAATTAACATTTACAAATTCAAATCAAATCCAAATTCTAGTGTTCTGTTTGCAAAGCTGAGAACCACTCACCTTCACAGCTGTAGCTGTACACAGCAACTGTTGACCTCTCAACCAGATTCTCATCATGATGCCAACTCACTGCCATGTTCCCCATTCCAAAATAAGGCTCTTGTTTCAAGTACGGCATTTGTAGCGGATCCATATAATTTAATAAAGTCAAGTTATAAGATGTTCTCTTATTTAGACTTGTGCAGTCATCCTCTGATACGTTGCAGTTGTTTTGATCTTTTGAAAAAGACCCTTTCTCTGTAAGCGAAGTAGCAAAATTTTGGTCCCTATCTATTACAGTAGCGTCTTTGATAACTCTGGTGTCTAACAGACTTTGTCCTTGTAATGCCTTGACTGCTTCAATATGCAAGTAGTCATTAAGTTTGATTAATGCTTTACAAGCATCGTGTATTTGAGGGCTGCAATATTTTATTTCACAACCCTCAGTAGGCCAAGGAACTGTAAATAATCTTGTATTCAAGTACTTGTAAGTGCATCCTGGATTTCCAATTAATATACGAGACACTGGGGTAAAAAAATCTTTTCCTTTGATCCTTACAAGATCTTGAAAAAAACAATCGTGTTTCCGGAGGGTCAAAAAGCCCTCCTGTACCACCTGATGGAGCTCTGCAGGTACTGAATCCGACTTTCTGAAAATCAGCTTGGAATATCTGGTCTTCTGCTAAAGGAGAAAAGGAACAACAAAAAATTATTATTTTTTTAACAAGTACTTCACAATATTCAACAATAAATTGACTAATTAGAAGTCTGAGTCTTGAATATAGGAAAGAGATAAATGTCAGATGCCAGTATTTGTTGATCATAGAATCACCAAAGACCAAGATCAAAAAGACTTCCTTAGCAGTCTGTTCTATCCTTGGTAACCTTTCTACTGTCACGTTCATCAAGATGCCAGCTAGACCTCCTTTTTTGATTATAAAAATTGCCAAACTTGTTTTACTCTCATCCCCCCATCGTCAGCACCCCTTATTCTCATGTCCCCATCTGACCACACCAGCTGTGTTATCAGACAGGGATCAGAATTCAGCAGGTTTTATATGTAGCAACTCCTAGCAAAGCATGACACTGCTAACCAGCATCATCTTGCTTTGCATGTAACACACTGCTTCCCACACCAGGAAGGAATTTTATTTCATTAATATCACTTTCTAAGGAGGAAGGCATTACATAACTGCAACTTTTACTGGCTGCCTGTAAGTCATTTTTAAATACTGTTGAGATTGTTCTGCAAAACAGGCACGCACTCAGAGAATAAGTTCTTAAGAAGACAATGTTAACTGTATTTTTCATTACAATTTATAGATAATAGAAACCAATGCAAACTATTGCCCTTGGTAAGGAAAAAGCTGCAGCGTGACTCTATTGGGTGTCAATCAATACTTTGGAAGCTCAAAACTGCTCACTAAGTTCATTTCCTCTTCTCACTAAGTCATTGCTGTAGGGAAAAGGTAGATACTGATGGTGCTATGGGAAAAGAAATAAGGAAAGGTGAACCCTGAAGGCACTGGGAACAGGGTTAGAGCCCACAGATGCATAAAACTGATCTAAGTATTTTTCTCATGTAATAGCTTATGTTCAAAGTGCTTTTAGCAAAACAAAACCACTACCACAAAAGCATTATATCAGCCTACAACACACCTGCGGGCTCCTAGTTGAGCTCAAAACCACTTCACTAGTACTTCCTTCTTCTAAGTGGGATCTAAACCTGACTTTCAGGAAAGACATTTTAAATGCATCTGTTGAAAATACAAACTAGTCACTCAGTATGCACATTTTCTACTGCATGCAAACAGTTATACATCAGCATCATAACATGTTAACTCACAACATTTAACAGAAGACTTTATATGACTATGGATCTAATAAGAAGGTGAATGTAAAAGGAAGCCTGTTTTAGCAGTAATATTTAAATATCATAAACCTCTGTCCATCTACAGAACTTGACAGTACTGCTGGTCAATTCTTAGAGAGACACTAACTCCCTTTCTTCACACATTTTTACTGTTTCAGATAAGTAGTTTCCTGGAAATAGGGGAAAAAGTTAATTTGATATCACAATAATAGATACAGATAATAATAATTCCTGACAAGAGTATTTACATGCTTAACTCTACATGCCAAAGCTTAAAAATACTTCCAGATATTTATTTGAAGGTTTTTCTATAATCTCCAGCACAGAAAACTGGATCCCAACTTTCATTAAAAGAACTGAGCATAAACAGGAGAAACAATTGCCAAGAGCCTGGAACAATTCCATTAGAGGTCATGAACCACTCAACTTGTTTCAGTCAGTGCTTTTTGTTTGCAGCCTTTGAACAGGACTATGAAAAAGAAAAACCTTAATGACAAAGAACCAAAGGCAGTAACTGCAGGTTTCATGTATTTATAGTGAGAGTCAGATATGTGGGCACATGTTGATGGGAATTAACAGTTATTTCATAATTGTTCTTCATAACAATATGTTGTGACATAAGATTACTGCATCAATGGTTTCATTAATGCTTCTGCAGTTCAGATTAACCAACAATTACATTATATAGACTACTATGGCATATAGAAGCATATACAACATATATATTTGCTATCTTTTATTATATCACTAAATACACTGTGTTGCTGGTATGAATAACACGCATACAGTTCCAAACTATTAGAGAAGCAGGGAAATAACAATATGATGTAAAGCAATTAAATGCTTGGAATCATGTGCTAGAGAGGAAGCACACCATTTTCATCTTATTTTTAACCAAAGAAACAATATTGCATTCCCCTCCCAAAATACCAAGGTAATGGCTTCCATATCCTTTTATTGATCAAGTCAGAGGCATGTTACCTTTGGACTGTGTTTTAAGATTATATGCTTAAGAACTGCTTCATTATGGAATTTTACGTGTCACACTGAAGATTCTACCTTAATCTTAACACTACCCTGCTATCTCAGAAGTCAGGAAATGGAAACACGTTTCTGACACACGACAAGAAAACAGTTTGGTCTTCTTTAAATCTCTAAGTCATTGTGCTATGTCTAACATAAGGAAGGCATTAAGGGATCAGAGCACAGGGTGAACACTAGGTTCATACTGGACACCTCGTTGTTTCGGGGGGATGGGGAAGAGGGAGGAATCATGTACTGCATGTTGTAACTCTGACAGCAAGTATCAAAGGTCAATTCACTGCTCACTGGGAGAAAAAAAGAAGGGGTTGTGTGACTGGCAACCACAGGACAAGAAAAAAAAAAAGCACATGTGATGGTTGATTCTCCATCTGAATGTCACATACACTATTTCAAGTACACCCATGATCTGACTTCCATATCCGTCACCCTACAGAGTAAACTAAAGTTATAACAAAGCTGGAAATCAGCAACAAAGGACACCTTGATAAATAAAATGATACACCACTAAATAAGTTTGTGTTTCACATATTCATATATTGCCCTTTTTTAAAAATTTTTTTTATACAGACTTATTTGCTCACAAGCATCCTTAAATATTACATTGCTTTAGCCAACAGTTTGGGGCCCATTTCTGAAATCCTTCATCAGTCATGAAACCTATTGGAAGAGGATGTCAGTGAAGTTCTGCTTGTGATGGAACTGTTTAGTTCTGTTCAGACTGTACACTTCCATACATGTCAGTAGACAGTAATTTCTGAATTACAACCCAACTAAGCTTTACAACACATTGGAAGCATGCTGATTTAGAAAGGGCAGATCCTCAGAGAAGCAAGGCAGATCTCTCCTGGGAAGACAGACTAAAGAACTAAACTTTATCGCATGCAACATTATGTTTTGCCAATCAGTTGACTTCAAGCTCTTATCCTTCTTACCCACTCTTTCCCATCAAAGAACCTGTAAAATCTGCATGTGTGATAAAAGAGACATTTCCCAGTCTCAGAAAGAATTCAAGAGACATGATGCTTATCATATATACTTAGAAGTCCCTAGTGTACACAAACAATACACAAACTACAATTCTGTATAATGCAACTGCAATGAATCTGAACTCCAGTAAGGCTTCAGTAGGTCAGATTTGTCTGTTTATCCTCATTTTCTTCTACTTATAAATTCCTAATGCCAAGCAAAGGAGCTGCTACTTGGACAGCCTGAGCAATAACTTCTCTTTTACTGTCAGCTCTATAAGACTGTGGATGTAAAAGACAGGGGGAGAAAAAAAAAAAAAAAAGAAAAAAAAAAAAAGATGCTGGGCAAGATCAGATATAAAAAGTGATCAGGAGGGAATATATTACAGGAGTAGCACAGAGAAAACACCAAGCTGCTCGAGTCTCTGAAGTAGGAAAGACTTCCTGAACACTGGCTTCAGACTGGAAAGAACTTCTTTTCAGAGAAGAAACAACTCTCTAACAAGATATTGTTCACTTTTCCTTTCCCACTCCCACAGAAGTGCACCACAACAGCAAGTCTGCAAGTCATTTTACAGCTGGTAACGATCCCAACCAAGAGCTTACTTCCACTATGGTCAGCACTCGAAGATTACAGAAAACTGTGCTTTTCCTATGCACCTTACAACTCCAATCAAGTAGAAATGTAAGGGAAACATACAAAATGCTCAGTATCACTACTGCCATCCTATGACAAAACTGTTTGATTTTATGCTCCTGACTTGTAATCCAGAGCCCAACAGAGGAATTATTAAATGTGCAAAACATTTCTTGGCATTGACATCCTATGAAAGAGAAAATCATCTTTGCCAGTGAGGAGTGTGGTATCATATAGAGCCATATGCCAATGAAAGGCAGGTGACATTCCTGTAATGCTATAGCTGTTAAGAGATTCTTTCTTATGCCTTTTATCTTACTGTGTTTGGATTTGATCTGATTTAACCTACAATTCCTGCCATATGGTTTCTTGCTGACCTAAAAAGATCCAAGGCAGATACAGAGTATTCTCCTACTCATTTCATGGTAATCCTCAAAACTTTCATTTGGCTTACTTCCCATGTAGCTAGCTGGCCTGTTTTCACTTCTGTTTGGTTTCATTTGAGGCATGCATTCTAGTTTTCACCATTCATTTTCTCTGCAAAATTAAGGGTTACTTATTGTTTAAAAGTTTAACCATGCCAAGAAACGTTTTTCATATTTTGCCAAATCTTCTCAAATCATAAATATAGCAAGTTGCAAAAACATTAAAAGAAAGACAACACTAGCTTTATTTCTATGAAGCATAAGAAACAGTGATTCATTGTTACATGAGTTGCATGGCTACACACTTTGGGAAAATAAATAAGGCATTTAGTTACTCCTAGAACGCAGATTGTCACTTCAATAATTATTAATACATATCCCTATAGATTCCAATGTGGAAGTAAGAAAAAGTGAGCTTGAAAAACTGCTCACACCTTGAATCAAATTAAGTTTGAATCTTTCATTCTTGACTATGTTGATTCTAGAGGTCGTATTTCACTGTTACTTTTACCAGTCATCGGGAAGAACTAGAAGAAGTTCTTACGGTATGTCTTGTTTGTTGAATGCAAACAGCCACTTTGGTTTAAAACAAGCATAGTTAAAAGAAGTACATTACCAAATGATGGAAATCAGCATCAGCTGGTGTCAGGTATGGAAGTTTGCCCTCTCCAAGTTCTTCAAGAAGCTTTTTTTTCTGTTTTGGGGAATAACATTAAAGCACAAAGTTAGACTAATAATACTGGAACACAAAGTTAGACTAAGGAACAAGATAAAATGAAGAATAAAACTTGTTGTACAAAAACAGCAAATGTGCCATTAATTCTCACCAGTTCTGGAAAAATAATAAAGAATAAATAGATGCAAAAATCAGTGAAGATTTTCCACTTAAGAGCAATTCACCTCATGTAATTTCAGAGAATATGAGTACTTTTCCTCTCAAATTCTTTAAATCTCACCTCATTAAACAGATAAAAAAACATGTTGCTCCAACGTTCTTCAAACTTATTCTGAGCTTAGATTTCGATACCCATTTCTTATTTTGTTCTTCTACTTTGTTTTGTGGACCTAAAACTCATATTCCATTTAATGGCTTAGTAATTTTATATTAAAATAACGAGTCTAAATGTTGGCCACATTTTGAAGTGATTGTTAAAATGGGAGCATGAGTGAAAAACACTAAAAAAAAAAAATCAAAAAAAAAAATCACAACAAGCAGAAAACACAACCATCTACTGAAAACCATTGTTGATAATATTTAAAACTCCATTCTCAGCATGCACCATTCTAGCAGGCAACAAAACTCTGATGTGATGCTGGCAGCAACCACAGAACCAGCTGACTGCATGGAGGTTTTCCCTGCCCCTCTATCTCAAATCTCTCTTTGTCTGTTACAGACTAAGGGATCCCCACCAATGTTCAGCCAACACTATCACTAATTAATTGTTAAGAAAAAAAAGAGCTTAGTTTTCCAAGATCTGTTTTGCTGTTGTTTGTTTATTACTAATAAAACTGACCTAGAAAACTTGCACTTTTCCTTAGTTTCTTCTTCCTTTTATCCTGCCAAGATGGTTTCTATAAAAGCTTTGTTTATTAACCAGAATTTACGAATAGGAATACAACTGAAAGAACCTTTTTTGTTATGAGTATTCCAGATAACAAAAGGATTCAAATTCTCATTTTTACAGCAATCTTTTCAGCTACATGAGCACTACCAGCAGAAATAACTGAAACTGCAGCTTGCTCTGAACTTGTTGCAAAAAGAGCAGATGAAAATGGAACAAGGTTTTTAAGGGAGTAGGGTTGTGATACAAAGGAAAAATATCATCATAACTAAAAGAAATATAAATGGAAGAGCAGGTTACTAACACTTTTCTAAAGCATATTTATACAGAAACAACTGCATATTTCATCACTTAGATGTCAACGGAAATTTCTTATTCCATAGAGAACTCATCGTTATAAAGCAACATTTCTTATTCTTCTCATAAATTTCCCTTTTTATAATCTTTTCAGGTTGCAACTCTTTAATATGTTCCATATTCAGTGAAAACAGATCTCTTACATTCTGGCAATCCTATTATAAAAAGCGGGGAGGAGGTGTTAAGTATTACATGTAATAATTCCTGGTTCATAACAAACACCTAAACAAGGATAGGTGAGCTATGAAAAACGCTAATACACATTTTATTCAGTGGTGGCAAACAACTGAAATTTAGGCACCAAGACAGAAGATAGACAGACTTAAGAAAGAAGTGTAGGAGATTTTAAGGTTTATAACTACTAGCATAGCCAAATACAAATCTGAGCAGACAGTTCTCACATACTCATCTCCACATTCTCAGTCTGCTGTTCTTCTTACAAGACCGATAACACAGCAGCACTGGAATTTGGAAAGTAGGACTGTAATTTCTCTAGGTCTCTAGTTTCCATTGGGGACACATTATATATTGACATCAAGTCATCAGGGGAGCAGAGCATAATGCAGCTTCAGATTATGTTGGCAGAAAATGACATGCTAATATGCTGTATATTCCAAAACAATAACTCTCTCCTATTATGAAAAGCTGGCTACAATTTTATTACATGAAATCACTGAAAACATTAGATTGCTTTTGTCAGCTGTAAAATAAAGCCCATTAAACAGCAGGAAAAAAAAATAAAAATCCTGCATTTCAAACATGGACTCAACTGTGGGAAAAAGAGGTGGGAAGAAGAGAGATTCTGACAATTTCTTTGTCAAGTCTCAGCCTCCTGGCAAAAACACACACAACATTGAAATGCACTCTTGTGTATAGGTAGTACTCGCTCACATGTGATTGTCAGATCTGGCTAAGTGCCGTGCCTCAGCTGATGTACAGACTAATACACACAGCTGGGTGGTGGAACGCACTGCTCATCTCCTATGCGAGAAGCTGTCACACGGATGTCAGAAGCATCAAGCCACTCTCTACTACCTCCAAAAAGTCAAAAAAAGAAAGTCTGAGGATCTAGCTGCGCCAGCTGGTTGATGCCAAGTGTAAGCACTGCTACATAAGCACTGCATAGAGCGCATCTAATCCTTAAGTAAACCCTTGCATACAAAAAATTGCCTTTCCTTGAAGTTATCTTAAAAATATATTGCTAAATTGGATTTATTTTTTGTTTATTTGAAAATTATTAATGCCAAAACAGTTCATTCACACATTCACATTTTTTATGTCTTAAACAACTGATTTTTACACTTACATAGGCCACTCTGAAAGTAATGCCTCCTATTTACTTGCATGGAAACCACAACAGATATAATGAGCACTATGTGATCAAGCAAATCCTCAGCTACAACACACTATTTTGCAACACATTCCCATTAACCATGTGGCCAGCCATGAGCAAGAGCCCCTATGCCATGCTCATAACAATCTGCATCAGCAGGTGACCACTGTCACCGCTGCTGAAATGCGGAACCTGCTGCCTCACTGTGCTCACATCCACTATTTGGTCTCCAGAAACATTCAGCAAGCACTGATGAATGTTGATGGGTGCCATTTTCTTTCACACCTTTTTTTTTTTTTTTTTTTTTTTTTTTTGACACTTTTGAGTCAAGGAGCAGGACAGTGTAAAGTTTTGCAACTAACATTTCCCTGCAGGTTGTCTATTCCATTCTCAAAAGGTTTCACGTCCCCCTTCATTGTAAAAGAGAACTTCGATAACCAGGCTACAAAGCTTTGCCACAAAGTAGAATTTCTATTGAGTTTTATCAAACAGGTCAGAAGGGAACAGTCTCTGTCCAATTGATTGATCATTGTTTTGGCTGAAACAACATACTGAAAAGTACCTGCACTCAAATATTACTGAAATTACTGCTGAAAACAAATTTAAGGCCATAACATCTCAACAATTTCTAACACATAAAAAAAATCTGAGAGCATTAAGCAGAAAAATAGTTTTTCTAGTAGTTAGTACAAAATGCACTCATGAAATCACTGTAGAAGTTGCAGTTAAGCACAGAAGCCAACTTAAGTCAATGCCAGCAGGATTTGCCTCCAAGATAACCCCCAGGGCTGTTTGCTGCCCTGCATTTCCCATGAACACAGGGGAAAGCTTCAGCTTTGCTACACCAAGGAATCTCTCTGGGCCTGAAGCACCATCCCATACAAACATAAAAAGTCAATCACAAATCCAAGACACGGACAGACAATAATGACAATCAAATATTTAGACATGCTGACTTTCAGTTCTACAACAAGCACTCCCTTACATGAGCAGTTAAAATATATGATTTATTCAAATTATCTTGTTTCCCAAAAACATGGCTGTTATTCTCTGCCCTGGAAAGGAACATCTCAGTATTCCCCCCAAAAAAGACATTTTGGAAAACAGGGCAACTGGAAACTTCAGACAAATGCATTTCCAACACATGAGGGAATGCAAGCAATTTGCAGTCCACTGCTGGGTACATACCTTCACCTTACAATCAGCATTACACAGAATAAAGGAGAAGATGAATCCTGCTATGGAGAAGGCACATGGAAAGATGATTCAGGCAAACCAAACATCTGACTGTTGCATTTATCTTCCTGTTGTCTTCCCATTTTTACAATTACTGATTTCACTCAGTCAGATTTTCATTACTTGCAAGGATATCATACACTCAGTAAGCTGGGGACCGACCATCTGCTACATTCCACAGAAGGCTGAGAACAGGCTGAAGACTTGGATCACCTCCTCAAGCAAGTACCAGTGTGCCAGGTATGCTGAAAATAGCACCATCAGCAAACTTCCAGGGGCAGTTGCTTTGGTCTGGGTTTAAGGAAGTATCATCTGTACCTTCATATTGTTTTCATCAGTAGTTTTTTGTTTCACAAGAGGTTATCAGAGTTAGGAAGGCAGCACTTGCATTCCCTACTCAAAAAGAATGCTCTCACGATAGGATTCAACCTCAGACACAAACACTGGGCTTTCCATAAGTCCCTCCCTCCTATTAGCTTTTTCCTTCCATAAGAAGGCACGGTGGGGTCTATGCGGTTTTACCATTGTTTTTAAGCTAACTGTTGCAGAATGTGGATTTACTTCAGGTCATTAATGCAGAAAAGCATTGATGCTCTCAAGTGAGAGAAAGGAGGAATATTAAATTTATATGGTCAAAAATTTTGTGATACCATAATAAGATCCCATTTACAAAAAAAAAAAAACAAATAGCCATCACTTCACAGGAACTTCCACAGCCTTTTCCCCCAACATTCTTTCGCATGATTATAAAAATAGAAATCAACTTTGGGATACCTACTTAAAGCAGGAATGTGATTTCTGAATTTGACATTTCTTTAAAAGCATGAAGCTTTCCAAGTGTTACCTATTAAAACTTCAGAGCAACCAAGATCCTTCAAGCGGCTCACTGAAAACAGTTATGTCAGCAGCAAACCTAGAGTAATAAAAAATACATTCTAAGTGCACTATTACAGCTTTTATTTCTCCATTATCACATATATTAGATTTCAGATTTTTTTTTTCATCCAGTTATTTCTGTAAATGCCGCTCATTAAAAGATCTTAAGGGACTGGCCAATTTTACAGCACCATTTATTCACATGAAAATGTTATGTTTCCAGATTACCCTTCATTATAGTCAAGATTTACCAACAGCCTCGTCCGTGCTACATTCCTTCTGTCAGAAATACTGGCAGGCATCTGACCATGCCACTCTGTGCTTTGCATCCTACAGCTCCCTCCACCCTCCCCACGATACTATATGCCAAAACCATTTTCATCTTAATGACAAGAACTTATATTATTCTCTATAAACAAGCGTTCAGGTTATCTATGACTAGCGATATTTAACAGCCCATAACTCCATTTCCGAACAACACTGTATTTCAGCCCGCTGGTTATTTAATACAACACCGTGCATCTGGCTCTCCCACTGCGACGCAAGCAGACCTCAGCTCTACCACCAACCTCTGTAACTAAGCAGCTGTCTAAAGGACTGCTTGATGCTTTCTCCTGTGAAGGTGCTGCCTGGCTTTACTTACTGATTTCAGACTCTTTTTGCCTCCCTCATAAATCAGCAGGCCCAGGTTCTGGCACACACACAGACCAGTCATGCATACATACAACATACTTGACTGATGTAACTGAACCACGAGTTAATTTATGCACTGAGGCAGCTCAGCAATGTGTGAAAAGTGTCTTTGCTAACAGTATCCCCTCTCTGACCGCCTCGAGATGTTAAGTGCCCCTTAATTGTTGTTTTAACCTACAGGAACATTACTCTTCAGCCAGTGGCTGTTAATGGAACAGAACTGGACATTTTCTCACCCAGTTGAGCGTAGATAGGTTACACATGGCTTAGTACTTTATGTAACTATAATAGAAATTTTAAATGATAAATCATTCAAACGCAGCCTCTTTTTGCTGACAAAATGTTCCTGAGCCTCCTCAGCATACCTCTCAAACCTCTACCATCCCTGCAAATATCCTGACACCAGCATGCATTCCTGTTTCCCTGTATCATTTGTGTATCTCCCTCTTCCAATGGGCATCATTCAAGCAAACAGATCAGCCGTATCTGACCAGAAGAGCTTTAGTACTTCAGGTGAAAACAACCAAGTTTCAATCAGATATCCAATTCTTCTTCTTCACATTTATATGCGGGCAAGAGCACACACGTCTCATAATATTTAAACAGGTGGATATTTTTAGGATCAGTATCTTGTTTGTGGATCACAAGGTACTAATAAGGATACTATGGAATTTTTACTTGTCATACTTCGCGTAGTTCTGCAGAAAAATGGTTTATATATGTTAAGAAACCACATCTCCTAACCAAGTAATCAGATCACCTCCACTGAACTGGAAGGCAGAGACCTTTCATACTGACTGTCGCCAATAATTGATTCCACACAATGCAGCAAAAACACCCAGTCCCAAGGAATCAAGTATAATGGTTTGATGAGGTGTGAAATCCTGAGCAATCCTTAAGCATAGAAAAGGATTCAAACTTTAAAACCAGATAACGTAAAAATAAATTATGAGGAATGTTAACAGCAAAAAGAGGATACATTTGGCTGCGCTGCCTGCAGACTGAACCACTTGTTAAGATGAGGTCTTTCTCTCCCCCCCAGTGTATTTGCACCTCACTTAAGATGGGATGGGACCTTCTGTTTCTACAGAAATAGTTCAAAGCACTAAACTTACACAGTAGAAGATGTATGCATGAAGGCATGCCCCACGGTATGCAGACATCTGGATTTGTGTCGTGAAAGAACAATTGCTTTGAAGTCACTACAAGGAATGCAATCAGCTATGACTTTTGACAACTTCTCTTTGGAGATGCCCTCTACCAACCAGCGTGAGAAAGAAAACTGGCTACAGGAAAGACAGTACCATATTCCTGTGGGAAATTTAGACCTGTTGATCAAGATGACACCTTTTGAAATAGAGATAAAATCCAAGACTGAACTTGCAATTTCTGTTGTGGGTACAGTTGATTATAGCCTTTTATCCTATCACATACTTCCCATTCAAATTACTAAAGATGATTCTTAAGATTCATCATGTGATCTAGGCAAACACCACTGCTTACAGATAAACTATCAGAAGCACCTGCAAGATCAAAAATGCAATGAACTTTCTTGCAGCTTTTCATCATTTCCAGGAAAGACTGGGCTTAGCAGGAATCCCAGTGAATAAACATATCTATATTTTACATGTTAAAATATCCCCCAGAAGAAACAGCAGTCAAAAGTAAACTGAAAATAAAATGGATGCTTGAAAAAAATAAATATATGTGTATGTATAAATATTTCCTTAAGTAACAAAGTTAGGCATCCAGTTTGGTTTCCAAAGTTCCCTTGATAACAATTCCAAAGACAGTGTTAATGCAGAAAGAACAGGTGCTAAGTGCAAATGCTTGTGCCATGCAGTCGTCTACAGGGAAGATCAATAAGGAGCTAGAGCATTAAATTTCACAAACTGTAACTGTCATGTCTATTACATAGTACTTGAACATCTTCGTAGGGCCTTTTTTTCCCCCCCTAACAGAATAAAAGTTATTTTCCACAGATTTTATTAGCAGAATAAGCACCACAGAAAGTATAAAAACACTCAAACCTGATAAAATTTGAAGACCTCTACACCCATTTCATACATCATATATGATTATTTAAGCAGCTTCTTCAGTCCGTAATAAAAAGATGGTAAGACTATCAAAAGCCTTAAATATAAAAATAAACATGTTCCAGGAATGCTTCCCTCATGTGTTGGTCACATTTCACCAAATACAGAACTTTTTAACATTACTTCTGAGATTATTTCTGAGGCTATATACCACAGTCCACAGAATCACTATAGACAACAGAAGGGTACACAAGGTCCCATGAAATTCAACTGCAGAAGCAGCTCCCTGATGCCTATTCCTTGCAACCCTTGTGATTTGTCCTTTCCAAGAACACAATAAGCAGAGATTTTCCTGTAAAGGTTTCTGATGCTAGAAAAGCCTTCGAGCAGAAGTTCTGTGCAAGTTCCCTGTCCAATCCTCAAAACCATTTAAAAAGGCAGCTATCATGGATTTATGGTCACAGTACAACAAACGCGGTGTCATACAGACTGTCAGCATTCTGAAAAAGCACAGTCAATGAATAACATCTTTAAAGCTATGCAGGAGTACAAAGTTAATATGGTGTCATCATCCTTTACAATCAGTTTTAAAGGGAAAACGCAAGGTAGATAAATTTAATGTAATAACAATAACCTATTAATAACCAATATTGCTGATCAAACGATTACAATAATACTCACTTAAACCTATAAACTGCAGTTGTTGCCTTGGCATAATAAGACAACTATTAATAAAACCCTGCTGGGTTTGGGTATCCAAATTAAAGAAGGATGTTTCTGTATTCGATTTATTGAAAGAAGAGGATTTCTCCTTGTAGCAAGAATGAGTTAAAGAAAAAAAAAAAAAACAACACCATCAAAATGAACAATTCACATGCAGTGCAAAATTCAAATGTGGTTAATTTTGTTCAGTTTGATGGCTTTGTTTTGCTCACAGCCTCCATAATAAGCCACATGGGGAACAGAAAGCTAACATTTAACATTAAGCTGGCAGACGATTAGCAAAACCCAGAGTCTGAAAGAACGCTAGGCAAGTTCAGACCAAAAACAGGGAGTTCAATTTAAAAGCGAGGATAATTAGCACTGGAGAAGAGCACCACTGCATGAGATGAATTTGCCATCAAGAGGATTCTTTTTATATCAAGTTTGGATGTTTTTTTTCTAAATGATATGTTTTAGTTCAGTGGCTCCCAACAGACTGCAATGAATCATCCATATTTCCCTCATTGCTGCTCATACAGCCTAACCAAATAAACTGTAAGCAGTAGAGACACCGATTCTAAGTTTGATCCATCTTATTCCTCCATTTGGTTTTCTTTAACCATTTTGCCAGGTACCTGTGGCTGGTGAATCAGGAGGCAGTTCAGTAAGAACAAACTTAACTGGAGTCCTAAAGCTGGTATTAAGAACTCTTCTGCATCACAGCTCAAATGGACAAGAGTTGTCAGGAACAGTATTTCATTCTACTTGGTATCTCGACAGTACAATTGTAGAGTCAATGTACTACAGTGAAAGAAAGGATTCTTCAGTTTTCTTTCACTCACATTTTATCCTTAAATAGTCTTTGCATGCTTTAAAGAATAAGCTTAGGGTGTGCAAGCAGGTAAAACACAAGAGAGTGCTGATCTACTCTGAAAGAAGTAGAACTGTTGAGCCTTTTGCTTTGTGCCAAACCAAGGAAAACTTCATAATGTAAGTCAACATTTTGCTTAAGAACACATTTGTGGAGCAGAATTGAGAAGTTTGCTTTGTGGTGTTTTGTGTTTGTTTTTTTTTCTCTCAACTGTAGCTTTACAAAAAATATCCTAATACTTGTGAAGACTGTTTTCAATTTTATCTCTCACATATACAAACTTCTTTCTTATTAACTTTTTCTAATGCTTGCAGTGATCAGCTCTAATTGTGCAGAGCAAAAGTGCTACTTAACTAAAGCAGCCGTGCACAAAAATTGTTTCTGAAGCCTTCTGTGTACATTTGTTCAGGAGAGACATTTGACTTTCCTTTTTCCACATATATTTATATTCCTAACTGGCCTAGAAGTCAAACAGTCCTGTTGCTGTCACCGCCTGTACTTTACAAACGAGAAGGAGCATGGTAGTGACTGCTAAATCACTGTTTTCCTCTTCATACTTTATTTCCAAATAGAGATTTCTGAAGGTGAGAAAGACAGCTGAGCAGACAAAGAACCATTCCAGATTTCCTCACAGCTCTCCTTAGTCCTGTTTGGTCTTTTAACATAAACAAAAAGATAAACTAGATTTATACTACCTCATATCCCAGCATCACAACCATCAAATTCAACAAGTGAACAATTCCTACAAAGAGTGCTAACTTAATCAAGCTTTGTTTTGTCCTCAGATGCAGAGAAGCTGTAGTCTTCTAATCTGCAACAGATACTCAAGCTGCATCAGATTGAAAGGAAAATGCACACACGATCAGTCAACTCCATGGAAACATTAAAAACTGAACCCATGCAGCGATCCAGTAAATGAAATGCACATAAAAAATTGGACACTTTCAAAATATATAGAGTAAATCTTTACATGTAAGAACATCAAAGGCACACAGAACAAGTGAAGGAACAGGGATGGTAAAGAGATAAAAATACTTTTAACAAATCCTTAAAAAAAAAAAAATCAAATATGATGGTAAAACAGAGAAGGACAGTTTGGAACTACTGAAATATTTTTTAGAGGCATACAGGCAGGTCTCTATGTAAGTGAACGGATCATGAACACTTCAAATTCAACTCTCTTGCTTCCTTGGAACATATTCTCAATACAAGCATGAATTTTATTTCCCTCAGAACATCTACAGCAACTTAAGTCAACCATTTTATAATTTGATGCCGTGCTTTTGTATGTTGGGGTACTCCCAACCTGAAATTCTAAAATCTAGGCCACCCTTTTTGACACATAGTATGCATGTGTTAAAACTATCTGAGTGACAGCAGTGCAAATGCATTAATAACAGAGGCTGAGGGCAAGGAATTGACATTAAGAGAAAGCTGCCAGAGTCACCTTTGTTCTTATTTGCTGGATCCTCTGCAGGATTACTTAGCTTTTTAAAGGAGAATTGTTTCGCCAGTAACTAGAACTCACAAGAGCTGAAAATAAATAACAATCAACATAGATTAAAAAAATATATTCATTGGGAGGATTTCAAAATTCAGTGCTATCAGACAACAGCAACAGTTAATGGCCAATATTTAATACTATATATGCCGGAAATCCCATCTTGACTAGAAATGAGAAAGCTGCTTGAGGAAAATGCCTTGTTTGTCTCAATACAGAGCTAAGCTTCCATATGACAAATGCCTCAAATCATTGTAATCTGAATTAATTCATTGCTTAGCAATTTCATTAGATTTTTACTTAGGAGTTGAACTAAAAACATCTACCTTTGCCTACTAATCTTGGTGAACTTTTAACTTCATGTGATCTTGCCATAATATCTGCAAAAAAACACAAGATGAGAGGGATCCCTTGCACAGTACTTACTCAAGGACCTTTTCATTTCCACCAGAATAATTTTGTACAATTCTTCATTCACTTCCAGCTAATAAAGAGCAAAAAATAAGTGCTTTTTTTTCCCCTTGCAAAAACTGGAATAAGTGTTGATCATCATAACAAATGAACATCAGTAGCAGAAAGATCACCCTTAATGTGCATAAGAGAAATGTTCCTCCAAAACAACACAAAGCAATCTGTACAAGCCTTGGCAAGCCATTACAATAGGCTCCTACAGCATGCCACTGGTAAAAGACAGCATAGTCTACCTTCCACAACTGCTCATTCACTTGCTTTTGTTCCGAGAGTTGACAAGTTCACAGTTCTGTGTTTACAAGTTTTCAATAGTCCATTACAAAAAGACTCACATTTGTTTGCGTTACACACTGCTGGGATTAAAAAGAAGTTAATATATATCTATTCAATATGATCATGCAGAAAATAGCTGTGTTGTACAGGGCTCAGTCTATGACCCGCTTAACTTCATTCACAGAATGCACGATCCATCACGTACAAAAGCACTGTGGAAAATGTGAGGTGTTAGTAAGTACCACCGTTAGTGAGAAATTCTGCTAATTATTACACCAAATAAGCACAGTCAACAGGCCAGAGCAGTAAGAGGGCATGTTTCAGGGCACTAAATGGCTGCCTTGAATGGAGACGAATATATTACAGTGCCCCCTAACAATAAAACAATTTCCTTGACACTTACAAATCCAGGCAGCCCTAGCGGCACAGATGAAGAGCTCATGACTGTACTTGGCATATGGTGATGTTTCAGTGCCACCTAGTGACATGCACTTTAACTTTATTGTCTCTTAAGATTTATAGGACACCAAGAGTTCAAAAGCTAACGCAGTTCAGCATGGAGCCTGCAGAACAGCCACGCTGCAA
The DNA here is from genome assembly GCF_054131305.1 of Coturnix japonica. NCBI lineage: Eukaryota > Metazoa > Chordata > Aves > Galliformes > Phasianidae > Coturnix > Coturnix japonica. The sequence continues at coordinate 26,420,505 of NC_140668.1, forward strand.
AGGGGAAGGCATGTGGGGTCACCATGCAGCAACCTCCTCCATGTCCTTTAACATTCAAATACTTAAATAGCTAATAAAGTGTTCTAAACACTTTTATTATAAGTTGCTGTCCTAGATAAAAAGAGAAACACCTTCCAGAAACAGAAAATAGTACATAATGAAGTTTGCACTAAGCACAAGAGAGCTGACTACAGATTAATGCAGGTTGGATTCTAGCAAAAATTCCTACTGGTAACAAAAAACACAAATTCATGGGCTCAGGTCAGGTAAAAGGCACAGACAGCAAAAGAAATGCTAAAATAATCCAGTATAATCATAAATGAAATTGAAAGTGAAAGCTTATAGAGGCCATTTGAAATGGAATTCTTATTTTCCAATTGATCAAAACTAGGTACACTGAAGGACAAGGTTTAGTTGGCATGGTGGTGATGGGTTGATGGTTGAACTAGATGAATGAACATAGTGGTCATTTCCAACTGTAATGCTATGATTTTATGATGCAAAGAGCCTAGACGCTGCAGGACTAAAAATCCCTTAGAAAGAAAACTGAGAAAGCTTCACTCAGTACCGACAAACTAAGTTCCAAAACCTGTAGAACAAATAATGACATTTAATCCATACCATACTTCAGGACCTCAACTGCTACCACAAGAATCAATACTGCCTCTATTTAAATGGCAAATAAAACAAAGAAATAATCTTATTCCTTACATGTTAGAGAAGTCTACTCATGGCTTCTCAAACTAAGCCTCAGGGATTAAGGTATCCCTCCATGAAGATATCTGCTCTTGTATCTAAGATGACTTTCTGTGTTCCTCATCATATTCTCAGAGATACTGATTATTTACAAACATGGATGACTTCAGCACAGATAGCCACATATTAAGAAATGAATTGCTTTCATACAGCAAGATCATCAAGCTGGGGAACAATTCTAAGTAAATAAAACAATTTTGCAAGGAATTCTCTTTACTAGATGACATTTAAGAAAAAAAAACACAACAACCTTAGTGATCACTTAAATCTTATTTTGCTATCATAAATAAATTGCTATAATGCAGAGTGGCTTATTGTTGCTCCATTTTACTTTGTTTTCAACATTGTTTTTATTAGATATTGCAGACCAATAACTATTACTAAATTATTATGATTAACGCACACTTCAGAGAGTATTAAAGAACCAATTTACCATCATCGTTCTAAATCATATGACAACATCTTTCTAAATCATGTGACAACAAGCAAGTGGGACCCTAGTTTGGCAAACACAGCACAGGCAATACCAACTGTTGTACAGCTGTATTTTGTTGTACCCAGAAATACTAAATGAGGGCACACTGGACATCAGTAAAACAGGTTTACTCCCATCAAAGTGCTCAGCAGTGGAGAAGGAAGGAGAGAAAAGAATATTGCTTCCTTCTTGCTTTCAGGAATTCTTTTGAGTACAGCCAGAATAGCTTTCTTTTGGACATGAACAGCTGATTCACATGACAGCTCCTGTTACAAGCTCTGGTGTAAAAAAACTACAGTAACTGCAACTAAAGCAGAGCAATGCTGAGTTTTGGTAATATACAGGTAACATACAGGTCTAAAAGTACTTCTGTTTAGCATTAAACACTCTTATTATGCAGTTATTAATTCTTATTCAAACATACTAGATTATACTGATGTCTCGTATAATGGAAATTACTCACAGGCTCCTGAAGTGCCACATAAAATAGCTAGACTGAAATACAACCATAATTCCGAAGCAATTACTCTAATATGCATCTTACAGAAAAATACTGGTTGTTATTAACGGATGGTTGTCATATAGAAAGGTTACTGTATTACACTGGGTTTTATTCACCCTACTGCTGAAACTGTCTGCGCTCTGCTGTCAAGACGCTTTTGCTATATGTAAATATTTAATGCTATTACCATCATTCACTCAGTGCTCGTATTGTCTGATCAAGCACCTATTACTGTCTGCTAGATACATTTGAGGACAGCATTTTTCATGTCTACTGCTCCATCATGTGCAGACCCTACTTCTCAAAGGTTCTTCGAAGTTCAATAATTCATTAAACACCGTGCAAAGGTCTGTATCTTCTGTAAGAATGTCTAAGCGAGGAGTATGAAAATTACAGTATCTCTCTAATAAAAAGTTGTCGCTTCTTTAAACTAATGACACTGAATATTGTTCACAAGTATTTGCCTCTGGTGCGTGTATACACTGAATGCATGGAATAGTCCAGAGCACTTGATACTTTTAATAAAAGTCAGAGCATAGTGGGTGCATTTTAATTTATCTGAAAACAGAACAAAAAGGTCATTGTGTCCCCTATGTGCAGTTACATGCATCACAACATTTTTCTATTTAAACCATGTCCATATTATTGTATGTAATAGATCTATCACTTGCTGATACACAATATTATTCTATAAACATTATCTCGTAATGCATCTTCCAATATAATACCTTAGACATCAGATTTCAAAGAGTCCTACTAAGGACCAAAGAGAAGGACAAGACAAATTGCCACGTCTATAGAAAGACTTACAGAGAATTAACAGATCTCTTCAGTGTTCCAGTGATGGCTTAGTTTGTATGAGAGTGTGAAACCTGGATATGAAATATATAAACTCAAGAATTACATATCTACAGTCTTAATTTTGCCCACATACAAAACAATAGACGAGGGCAATACAAAAGTGATTGGGCTTTCAAGACCATTGGAATTGGTTTGTTTGCTTGTACAACTTTTGTGGAAGCAACTAAGCAAGGAGAGCTTACAAAAAACTCGTTCAGAGGAACAAAAGAAAAATCCTAAAGTATTTTAAATGTAACGCTGCCATGATTTTTAAGAGAATGAGAGCAGAATGATTGACTATATGGCACTTAAGGAACTGTTCAAATGGTCCAAAACAAAGTTTTGTTTGAAATCTTTGCTTTAGTTTAGACCAAAAGAAAATCATTGACTTTTTCTTAATTAGGAAACAGAAGCACCACAGACAATCACAGGAACTGCAAGCCAGCACAATTATTAATTCTGTCCCAGCAGACGATCACCCTTTATGAACATATGACAAGATCCAGCTATTCATCAACAAGACTAGAAGGAAATGAAAACGTTGAATTCACAAGATCTGCCTTTCAGTTAACATTCTTAATGTAAATTAGGGTTAAATGTGAATAAAATTAATATTTAATCACTTGAAAAACTTGCATTCCTTTCTTCTCTTTAAACACTACAGCTTAATTATAAAATAATGTAAAACAAGTGTAAATTTAAAAGACTCATTTTGAAGATTTGCATTAATAGTTCAAGACCTACTGACATTGAAGAAAAGAAGGGGAGTCCCAACATTATGTTGCTTTAAAGTAACTGTGTGATTCTATTCCTTGCCAACAGACAGCAGAGCAGGAAGGCCCAGGGGACTGCTATGCAGAGAAGGAATGTGACAGAGGGAGGCTGACCCCTCAGCAAAGACAGGCAGAAATGGCTACAGGTGGAGCAGAAGCCCTATGTCCCACCTACCAGAAGAGGGTCTCCACATTTTACAGTGAAATAAAATGTTCTTGTCATTAAGTTGCACAAACCAATATTTAATGATGATACAGTGTACAGTGCAAAACCAGAAAGAAAAGCTCCAGCACAGCAGCTCTCTGTAGTCTTACAGTGCTTATGCAGACTGCACTGCTGCTCTCTCAAACTTCTGTACTGAAATCCCACACAAATCCTATGTTTGTCATGCTTTAGCACAGTTGTTACCATTATATGGTCCACCACTATCATCAATTACTATGCTAAGGGAAGTCTAATAATTATTTTCTATTCTAGCACATAAGTTTTTAAACTGTAGAAAGCAACGTACAGAAGCTCAGATTTTCATAAATTATCTTTCACAAAGTTGTCCATAAATAATGAATGGGGACAACTCTGCCATTCTTCCCTATGCGTATGTTGCACGATGTATAGGTTAGGAGTTGTTTCTTTAAATACTGTACAAATGTGAGAACGTTTCCTGTTCCCTTCCAGAATGTAACTGAAACAATTTGTCACTATCAAGAAGATGGGCATTAATATTATTCACCAAATAAATCCAGCAGCATTGTCTATTACTAAAGTATAAAAGTCAACATTTCAAATTTTATACACCACTAATGAACAGCATTGCTCAAAGTGCACTCAAGCATAATTTAACTTTTCCTTCTAAAAGGAAGATTTCCAAAGTTCTGTGGTTAACTTTTCCCAACAGGGACAAGCTCAGAGATACTGTGCAGCATATTTGTTCTGGGGATAAGCACAAGATGATCTTCACTTAGATGAACAGAGGGCACCTCTCCTATAAGGAAAGGTTGAGGGAACCAGGCTTATTTAGCTTAGGTAAGGCTCCAAGGAGACCACACTGTGGCCTTTGAGTGCTTGAAGGGAGCATATAAACAGGAAGGGGAATGACTAGATACAAGGGTGGATAGTGAGAGGACAAGGGGGAATGCTTTTAAACTGAGACAGGGGAGGTTTAGTTTAGATATTAGGAGGAAGTTTTTCACCCAGAGGGTGGTGACACACTGGAATGGGTTGCCCAAGAAGGTTGTGGATGCCCCATCCCTGCAGGCATTCAAGGCCAGGCTGGATGTGGCTCTGGGCAGCCTGGTCTGGTGGTTGGCGACCCTGCACACATAGCAGGGGGGTTGAAACTAGATGAGCATCGTGGTCCTTTTCAACCCAGGCCATTCCATGATTGCATGACAAGAGGTCATTTTGTTTGCGCCCTGCAGAAATCAAATATATATACAAACCTTCCATTTATTTATTTTGGATGCTTGACGTTTTTTTTCTTTGTTTGTATTTTAGCTAGGTGAATCAAAGGGAGTGAGAAAACTGGATTGCACTGGGAAAAAAAAACATCAAAACAAACTATTTTGCAGACAAATAAGCCAACACTACACTGCGACTGGACTTAAAAAGCAGCAGCACTATGATAGTTAAGTCCCTTTTTCTTGTTATTTAACTTCTGTGAATTGAGCTTTACTAATGCCCAGTAAAAGAATGGGGTCCTGTTTCCCATCAGATAAGTTACTTGCTCCTTTCTACAACCAGATTGTTTACATGGATTTTGTTGACTGTAATCTACCATGCAACATTTCTAAACCTGCATCCCAATCAGGGCTATCCTCATTAAAAATATGGCCTTTCACCTTCTATGAAGCACTGCTAACATAAATTACATTCTGTTGTAGCCCAAAGGTGATAGAGATGAGCAGAGGATAAACAAGGAGTAATACAAAAGCCAGTTGGGTCAGCCTTTCATTACAGCCCTTTCAGAAGCTATTAATCTCGCTTGTAGTCAGTGGGCTGAAAATAATTACTTCTTCTAACTTATGTTGTACTCAAAAGTAGCAATAAGGACAGGTCAGGCAAGACACAAATAATTCTTGGTCCTCGTAAAACCACTTCAAATGGTAGTATGTGAACAGCATGACATGTTACTTCAAATTTCACCAACAGAAGAAATCTCAGCAGTAGCAGTTACATTACACCACTCAGACTGGTTGCATTTTGCCATAACATGTCACCAAAAGTTGCTAAGGAACTAATCAGGGCAAACAGCTTTTCAGCTTTCAAAAAGTAAACACAACTCTTTTAATCAAGTCCAGCTTAACTTATCTTTCAAATCAGAGTTTGCACTTGGAACTATATACAGAGATCTTCACTTACCCTTAATCCGCTTAGTACATCTTGGATGCTGATTTACAAGAATTAGCACAGACCTGGAGCACATTAAGACATTCTCATGTTGAAAGCAAACATAAGAATCCTGGGAGTCATGCATTGCTGCAGAGCAGTTCAGTAAAGAACTAAACTTGGTAACTCGGTGACTGCTTTAAGTACTGTCTGGAGAATAAACAGTTACTTCTAAGTAAGCTTGCTGCCAACTACCAGACTAATAAAGACTCTGATGAACCAGATATGCAAGAAGTCCTATCTCCCCAAATAAAATGCTTACTTAAATATTTATTCTGTTGAGTGCAAGCTGCAGGCAGGCAGTTCTAGAATAAAGAGAAGTAAAATACTGAGAGTTCTGCCAACATACAACAGCCTGGTGCTTATTCATCTGAACTAAAAAGCTAAATGATAAGAAGGGAAAAAAAAGACAAGAGAAATTTTGGGTTGTGTAAAATTAGCAAAACTTCTACTCCAAGCATCACCGTGCAAGCATTTTACACATATTTGGGTAGTACCTTGAAGAGCAGAGATTCATATCCCCTTTCATGCCACAAAGAGCTATTGTAGGATGAAAACTGGGACACTAACCAAAACCTCAGCAGTGTATTTAACCAACTCATCAACTAATGAACAAAGCACAACTTACAGCTAATGCCAGAGCACACTCCAGAATTTTTTGCTGGCAAAAAAGACATGTAAACTCTTAGCTTAAAGTAACAAGTGGCTAAATAAAGGAAAAACAACACGTTCTTTTGTATTTTTGTAGTGCTAGCCAAAGATTTACTTTCTTCATTGCTGCTATTATTATTAACAAGTTCTTACAGGATCTCCTGTTGGTTAGTACAGATCACGAGTCAGAAGAATCTGTTATTCAATTCCAATTTCCTGTTTGAATACAATCAATCAGTTTTACTAAGGCTCACTTGTCCAATCCTCTTTCTTCAAGATTGCTTCAAAAATTAAAAAACAGGAAAAATAAGAAATTTGCATATGAATGATTTCAATCAGAAACCCATTCTGCCTAAACTAGCATCTAAATTCAGCCCATCATATAGTAACAACCTTCACAGATGTAACTAGAAGAACTCACATCTGGTTTAACCTAAAGCCAACCTAAGGGAATACAGTGCCATTAGTTGGCACAGATGCATCACCTCACACCAGATCTACCTCTTATGATCAAGAAAATCAAGATGACAAAAAAAAGTGGCTCATTCCCTAGCTACACTACCATCAAACAGCTAAGGAAGATGTCCAAGGACAGAAGGTAGCCATGCCCAGAAAAAGACAGACAAATGCTAAATAGAAAGTAACAAATGCTTCAGAATGCAGAAGTAATTATCAATGAGATTACTGTTAATTACAAGCACTATAGAGATTTAGCCCCACTAAGGTAGTGTAGGGAGGTCCATAGAAAGGACCAGTACTTGGGAACTCTCTCCTTTCTCCCTTCCAAAAAGAACAAGTAGGCTTTCCTGTATTTCTAAGTACTTGGTGCAAACCCAGATACAAGCCAGTCCCTATGAAATACAATGACAGATTTTAGTAGTAGGCAACAATGATTTTGTCTACCTGCATCTTATTTTTTTGGTACTTCATGGCCAATTACAATAAAAGTTGCTCAACAGGATGCATACATAAGAAAATTCCTGTCACAGAGCAAATGCAAATTTAATTACTTTAAGTTAAACCTTCCATCTTGTCTAGAGGTCCTTCAAAAATGCAACTGTAAACAAGCAGTACATCGCAATCAGGTGTCAAGGGCTTATTTGATCTCCTGCAAAATATGTCACAAATCACTGGCAGAAAGTGGGTCGAGGGGGAGAACAAAGGAAAAAACTGTCAATGGACTAGGTAGCTCATGTGAGCACGCCTATTAGTGCACTGGATCTTTCTGTTCCTGTCTAATGCTGTCCATATAAAACCTTCCTCATTTGACAGTGTTCTGTTATCCTGCATTTGATGTATTTTTTCTGTAGTAAGCAAAAACAAAAATAAATCTGAAGAGCTGATAGAGTAACCAAAAGACACTGAAGATTATATATATATATATATATATATATATATATATATATATATTATATATATTTATATTCTGCTGAAGTATTAGATGTGCTTCATGATTATTTTTTTTAATTATTACATAATGGCCACATATCTTTACTTTGCACAGCATTGTTAATAGCTTGAAACAAGCAACAAGGTAGTACTGTACAATGGGCAGGAAACAAAGCAATTGCATGTGGAGCACACATTTTAGCTCTTATTGAAACATGAGGTACTTCTGGGGGCCAGGAGCAACACACCAGATAGCTCTCTGCAATCTGCTGGCCAGTCCAAAATTCCACTAGATAATTGCTATATATAAATCCCTGAACTAAAGGGTAGCTCAGAATGCACAGATCCATCTGCTAGGAGTTCTTCTAAGAAATTCAACTTTGAAGACATATCTCTTATGGCAAGAAGATTGTATAGACATTTAGTTAAAAAAGAATTATCTAGTAGATATGAGAGTATACTTTTCTGCACTAATCTTCAGTGAAACCAAATGGCTGCAGTTGAAGTATAATTTGTAAGCTGCACGAAAAATTGAGTTCTGAGATGCATTCGGCATCCACAAAGTTAAACAACAGATGAATCACGTTATTTCAGCAAGAAAGATTACTGGTCTGCGTAGCACAGCTTGCCTATTGAGAAGCACCTAGTGGTGTCTATGTATTTAACATGTAACAAAGGGACACATAGATCCAAGTAATCCAAAATATATTGGGGTGCTATGAGGCCATGCTGGCTGTGGGCAAGGTAATAGCTGTGGTGTGTCTTCTTTAAGAACAACCAAAATCACTGGAGAAGGTCAAAATAGATTTTTGGATACACAAGCCCTTCTTCAGCCTAGTATAACACTTTTATAACCTTAGAAGCCAGTCTAATACTTATTACCTCTACCTATCAAGCTTGTCTTAACCAAGCAAAGAACTGAACTGATATTCTTACATTATATACTTCAACATGTCAAAAGCCTTATTTTTACATTCTCAGATCAAACAGCATAGCTTTTACATGACATTCAATGGAGATTTTGTTTAAATGCCTATGTATCCTAGGGAAAAAAAAAAAACAAAAACAAAACAAACAAAAAAAACCAAACAAAAAAAAAAACAGAAAAAAATTCTGGTTATTAACTGCAGTTTTTCTATTTTTCTATATATTGACTTAATATTCTAATACACTTACACGAAGCCAAGGCACATCCTTACTGCCTGTAAGACGTTTTCAAAAATGGCATCTTAAAGATGGAGAAGCTGATGGAACAGGCTGAGAAGCTTCTGCTGACTGCCAAAAAGCCATTTCTACTGAGCTAAAATTTGATCGGTGCCTATATTCTGGTGCAGGAGATTCACAAAAAGCAAAAGTAACTTCTGCTTCAATAACACGATTAGTTTAAATTCTTAGAAAATAAAGGAAAAGGTAAATTATATATGGGTAATAAATAGACAGATCTTCTGTGCAAATACGAGGGGCCCCAAAGCTGCAGAATCGTACAATTTGATACATTTTCCTACAGAAATCTTTAGTTACTGCTTTGGAGGAGCAGTCCAGTCACTTTTATCCTGAAATACAGAAACTGTTCAGACTTCAAGTTTATATATTTGGGAAATGAAAATTGAGAAGATAAATTTTTGAAATCCCCAAATGAAGATGGTTCATTGGTTGAGGTCTTACTTGGCCTCCTCCACAGGCTGCTGTTGGTCAGCTCATTTGACTGGAGCGGTATGTAATACTCACCAGGCTGTTATATTCAGCTTAACTACACTTAATATTCACCACCTGTACTACTGGGCAAAGAAGCCAGATTGCTGAAGTCCTCCCATCTAGTTCACTTATTTAGCAGAATATATCTTTAATAAATAAGCAAAAACAGATTCTTTCAGTTCTTCCTTCTTTTAAAAAGGAATACTTCCTCCCAACCTAAAAAAATATACAATTTTGAGCATATATAAATTTCCTCACATATTAGATAACAGCAGTTGCAATCACTTATCAACTTCTGCATTTTTTTAAATCCCCTCAATTTTAACAATGCATTTACCAATACAAATGCACTAGATCTATTTATCTCATGCCAACAAAATTCGAACAGTGCATCACATTATTCTTCCACTCATATTATAAACTGCTGCGTACATTAAGTGGATAATATTATTAACACTGATGTTTCTGTAGGCCATTCATAAAATAAATGGTGGACAAAGTAATTCCATCTATTACACACAGAGCTCAATAACAATAATAATGAGAAAATTGCAATAGACATAGTGAGTAATAATCAGAACTAAACCGACAACTGTAACAATATATCCTTTGTGTAAATGTTCTGAGCATATAAACAGACTAATCTGCAATTTTTCATCACTGATAAACACTGGAAACCAGTCAGAATTCAGACTATATTTTATCCCTGTCAGTTTGTATCTAAAACAACAGCAAAAGCTACTTGATTTATTAACTTAATGAGAAATAGATAAATATGTTGTTCACCAGGATGCAGTTACGTGCAGCATGACATCGTATCACTATACCTGCCTAAACACTACAGTTAGCAAAACATACTATACCTTTCCACATATGTAGCTACAAATGCGACACAGAGTTTTGCCAGCATAATGTCATAAAGCTGTACTGGGTTGTCAGTAGAAGTTATCTAAGGCTTCTTGTTAGCATTTACAGGCACCATGTGATCCCAGTTTAGAGGCTGCAACACTGACTGCTCATGTCAGAACAGAGATTGAGGTAGTTTTTGAGAGCTTCAGCGGTCTTAGCTAAATTTTTTATTACCTCCAATATTTTAACATTTTTCCTACCGCACACATAGTAATGCCTAGAAATGATTCATAGAAGCATAGAAAACTATCTGGCCTACTATAAACACAGTTGCATAAAGCATAAAGATGAACCAAGAAGAGTCCAGCACATTTTGAAGAACAATCACAATAGAAGCCCTAATATTTCCCATTAATTCAACTGATACAAAATTTCTGTTGTGTTTTGACAAAACACTAAGAGTGGCAAACACCAAGGACTTCTTACAGAAAGTTGCCTTAAGGAAATGCCATCTCTTCTGCATTTTCTACCTCTTGGTAGACGTGCAAAACTCTCCAGTTAGAGACTAAAAAGGTCGAGGTGAGCTCCAAGCTTCACAATACAGACCAGATGGGGAGGATGCTGCAGTTGGCGCTGAGCCCAAGGAGAAAGATCTACAGGGAGTTCAGAGAGGCAAACGTTTGACAGTGAGACAGGAGCTCTCTCCCAGACATCATCCACAGGGATACTTCATTCCCCTTTGCTTATTTTGTCACTGCATATGCACAGTATGACTGAATGTATTATGCATGGGAAATCATCACATCACTGGCAAGAAGTCATTGAGCTTTTATTATGCATGCAAAGGGCTGCAATTTTGCACATACAGATAGAATTTGGAAATCCCAAAGATCTCCAAAAGTAAATAAGAGAGAAAATTGGGCCCAGGTCACAGGGGAAGGGATGATTCCACATGCAAAAGAAATTTTCCCGAAATAAATGAAGAGGCCCTGAGCTATTCAGACTTCCAGCCAGGTGCCTCTCAAAAGGACTCCATGGCCATGTCCCTGCAGGGGCTTACATACAGGTAGGCCATGTGAATTCTCAAGCAACACGTTTGGAACCTTTTTGTTAACTACGTTAACATTGGACCCTTAAATAACCCTTCCACTCATCCCCCTCATCCCCAAGAAGTACTCACTGCTCCTGCTTATTATGTTCCACAAGCAAGTACTAACAGATGCCCAGGTGAAAAAAGAGTTGCCTTTAAAAATGTTCATCTACTTACAGGCTAAATAACCTCATTTGAATTCATGCAAATATAAAACAGCATAACCATGATCTTTTTGCTAATAGCCATCTCCAATAAGACTTCAGATCATGAAAATGAAAAGGAGAGGAACAGAAGTGCTCTCCTGCACTGGGTTTGGAAGAGCTGTTTCTCCTGCCCTCGTCAGCACAGCAGTCACAACTCTCTCTTTTCAGCCACATTAGTATTGAAATGGGAGCATCTGAGCCCTTCACTCATCATTTCAGTGCTAGCTCCTTCTCAGAGTGACAGCAAGCCTTATGAACAGCAAGACACATGCAAATTCATTTATATTATAGTTTTTATAACACTGCTTTGCATTCCAGTCAAATAAGCACTACAGTATTACACTGGAACCCAATAGGTGCTAGGTGTTTGAATTTATGTATTACTGATTCTCTTCCACTCAGATGTGTCAGTTTTCCACTTATTTAATCACCTCCCAAAATAAACATTACCTCACGTGAACATTTTGGCACCTTCCAACAAGTCCCTATTTGGTAGTTTTTGTTTTGCTCATTCATCTCTCATTGCCCAGCTCCGCTACTGTCTTGATTCCCCAATTTAATCTTAGGAAATGGATCATCTCCAATTCATAACATAACCTCCATGATATATGCATATTAAAAAAAACAACAGCAAAAACACTGATCACTAAAAAATAATGATAAATACCTGAACTCAGCAACACAAATGGCTCCTTGAATGAAGCTACATAAAACAAGGACCAGCCAAGTATAAAGTCAATGTAGTACTTAATTCCATATACATTTAGAAATTTAAAGATGAAAGTTCTGCAAAGCCATCTCTGGTTATTATCTTTCTAGGATACCAGCAGAAACACCACTAACACAAGATAAATCCAATTTCTGACATACTAACTGTTCTTTCTCTTTTTAATTAATGTATTTTTAATTCACGTTTGTACTGGTAGGTGAAAGATTAAATTGTTGTTTTGATGTTTGGAAAAATGACGGTTATACCATTCCAGGTAGAAAAAAAAAGGAATAAAATGCCAGAACTTTCAGGATCAAACAATGCTGCACTGATCTGCTTTAAATTAGAATTAACGCAAACTTCCTAGTTTAATTATATTGTACCGCAATTCCAATCAGCACCAACAGAAGTATTGGGATGTCAGTAGTCAATGTGCTGTGCAGTGGAGTCTTACTCCTGTAACATAAGTTCATCAGCAAGAACCAAATTAGCTCAATGAAGGGGACAGATTTTAGATTAATAACTTATTTTTCAATTTTCCCAGTAACTTTACACTTCCCATTACTTGCTAAGCACTCATTTAAGAAGCATGAACATCTGAGACAATAAATTGAGAAGTAACAAATGATAAAAGTGACCGATTCAACTATACAGCCCTAAGCTGTATAAAGCTCCCAAGCAATGGGAAGACATTGTATTCATAAGAGAATGCTGTAAATACATTTCATTTGGGTCTGTTCTATAACTTCAGGGAAAAAAAACAAACCAAAACTTTGAGCTTCCCAACAAAAAACTAAATTATAAAGAACTCACACAAAAAGGATTTTATGCATTACATCGCCATCTTGCAAAGGTGTTAACCATTTCTAAAACACACTCCATTTTAAATGTAAATAAAAAGAATAACAGAATTCTTCAGTCTCAAATCTAGACCCCGAATAGCATGAAAATCACCTTCATTTAATTTACAGAACGCTGTGATTCTACTATTTATGGGTTAAAGTCGTTTAATGCTTTGAGATGTTTCAAGTCTAAAGTTTAAGCCAGCTAAATTACTTATACATGTCATTATTCACAGTTACAGTAAGCAATGATTCATAATTACTACTAAATTAATTGTTACAAAACTATAAACTTTACAGAAGAAATGGTCTAGGACCAGACAACAACCGTCTCCACAACATCACAAATGTTAAACTGCTGGTACTAGCTACATCCACGATTAAGCTCTGCCTGTTGTACAGTATACAGTCACATCAGAAGTTCAAGACAACTCAAGAGATGTCAGCTTTTTGTGTACAAAAAGGCCACGGACAAGCAAAAAGCAGGTTAAATGTACAACTTGAACCCTGAGTGTCTGAAGTTGTAAGAAGGAATCTCTTGATACGCATCATGTGTCCTGCAATACCAAGGGCTCACAATAAAAAAATATCTCTGCATTTCTTTGCAGCCTTGCTTAGTCGCATAAACCAGTTCCTTCTTTCTACCCTTGAGTACGTTTTATCAGTAGCTAGAAATGTCAAATACTTCTATGGTAAACAGAAATATCCCAGCCTTTCTTTATTTTCCTATACACTAACACTAAAGAAGGTGACAATATAATCTGCCTTGGGCAAGTCTATCATCGACCACAGTAGACAGGTCATTTTCCTTTTATCAAAGAGGAGAGTAGGTCATCACATTTTAGTGCATGTTGACACCACTGCTAGTAAAAAGAGATAAGAATTCAGTGCCCTAAAGGTGCCTTAACCTCTATTTTACCTAATACAGATATTTCACAGCTATTGCGTTAAAGCCAGAAGAGAGACAGATTTGTATCCTGAAAGAATGCACTACAAAGGTCTCAACCTTTGTGACAAGCTGATATTTGTACTGCAGAGAGTGTAGGTGACAACAAAGCACTTCCCTTTAGTTATCCAGCCCTCCTTTATTTTGCATTAAAGGATTTATTTTTCTCCTATAACACCAAAGAGGATCATGGATGTCTAACCTCAAGTACATGAACACAGTTTCCAAACACTTTTGGAAGCTGGAATAAAAAACACACATACACCTCTTGCTCCACCAAAACTCACTTCAGGAGCTATTTTGTTCCATTAAAACATTTTGGTTTTAGTCCAGATACTGTAACCACAAACAAAAAAAAAAGCAATGACATTTACCTTTACTCACTGCACCTTTGCTTTTAAACATTCAATTCTAATATCTACAAGTCAGAAGATGCTTTTATGGTGGGGTTCTTTGTATGTAGACAATGCTAACAAAAGGACTTCTATTTGAAAACCTATACACAGATGCAATAAACTGAATAACAATGGTCAGTTTCTTCTGCACAGAAGTAGGAAATGTGACTTCAAAAAAGGCAGAAGAAGAACCCTGGTTAGGAGAAATAGTACATTAGTACTTAGAGATCCTAAGAACGGTTGTTTTTTCTTTCCCTCAGGAACACAGCTACAAAGAGTATAATTAAGTCCCAACAAGAAATGCAGGCTTGATTTGGACAGTGAAACAGCAAAAAACTTCTTTCTGAAATGGGACAGAAAAAAAAGTTAGTGCTATTAACCAATCTAATCACTTCCTATGATTTTATTGATTTTGCTTAATTAGTGTGAAAACATTTCAAAATGCCCCAAAAAATATAAAATAAAAACACATCTTATAGCCAAACAGCAAGATAATGCAATCATTGCCCTTCTGATCTACACTGTCCATTATGACGAAGCTCTAGTGAATTGTGATTGACCACGATATTTATAGTCTGTGATGTCACTGTGATAAAACATTTCATATGAGAAGCAACTGGGATGTTTAGAGAAGATAAACAGATGTGCCTGAAGAAATAGAACAAATAAATTGCAACTTGCTTGTTTTGCCCAAGTGACTGGTAAATATTATGCTAAAGCAGAACATGACTCCTCCAAACATGAAACCACTCTCCCTATTTGTTACTGTATGATGCTAGTTTAAAGGATTCACTTGCAGACCAAGCTTATGCTCCTGACTAGTCCAACGCTGCAATTCCCTTTCATTTAGTTAATGGTGAGTGAGGTTCAGCCCCAAAGTCCTTAGCATTCATTATTAGAAAATACAAATGTATCTGCTCATTAAATATTTTCAACATCAAGCATTTATCACTTAGTGAAGTCCATCCTTCCCATCTCTTTGTAATGAATTCCAATGCTCTTCTATTCACCGTATTCTCTACTTGAGGGGAAAAAAAAAGAGTGTTTTATATTACCTTGGGTTTCTTACTCGATTATGATAAATGCTACCTACTCTCACACTCTTGGGGAGAGAGCAGGGGGGCACCTGAAATAAATTTCAGCCATTTTAAGTTCTCACAACCACTTTACAAATCACGTAGCCTGAACTCTTTTTACACTACTACATTACAGCAAGATCCCAAATAACAGTGCTGCTTGACAGCTAACCTCAGGCACCACTGGTCGAGCATTGTGCTGCTTACACTGCCGGCTGCAGAGCTGATAGGATACGCAAGACAAGCTGAGGGTTTAACTGGCAGAGCTGCTCAAATCTAAATTGTGCTATTTGAAACATACCACAGGAGACAACAGTTCACTTTTTACCATGGCAGCAGATTCAACCTCTTGGCCCCATGAAAGCTGCATGAATACATTCAGCGCACACGAAAAATATCTTCCTATATTATGATCAAAGACATATTCAATACGCATTTTTTATGCACATTTGAGTGTTCTGTTGACAGTCCTGGAAGTTAAGTACTATGGGCTGCTGCACATGAGTTTCAAGCTGTGATGGAGCCCGATGGCAGGCTACTCCTGACAGCCCGATAATGACAGGCACGTTGCAGGCCGATGCCCGTCATTCACCAGCAGCCTGGCCTGCTCCAGCCGCTGCAGAGCGACTAAGTGGGCGGTCAGAGGTTAAGTTCTGCGCAGACAGCAATGAAGGGCAACTGTCATGCACCACTGAGTGCTGTGAGGCAGCAAGGAGTGGCTGTCTTCTGCAGAACATGCAAAGCGCTCTCATTCTGTCCAGGCAGACACGTATTTCAAGGTCCTAAATGAGACCGCTGCCAATTCACGAAGAGCCAAACTGACAGCATGCCATTCAAACTGCCTGTCACAAATTTCTCTTCCTCTCATTTCAAATCACAAATGCATGCAAAGTGTAACGTTAAACAGAACTCTCAGCAGCTGTTTTAAACAAGCCAGATTTGGCAGGGTAGAAAGAGTGAGGAGAATTACATCCAAACTTTTTTACTTCTCTTTCTTTTAATATCTAAAAATGTTCAAATCTCTCACCATTATTTCTCCAGCTCTCACACAATGAGCCTTTATGATGGATATAATTAGGAAATATTTTGTTCTATTAAACAACAGCGATTCCTCTACTATTAAAAAGGAGCACCTTACTAATTAGGGTTAACACAATCACTTGGATCTGTAATTCCACATTTCTATATTAGTTTTGCCACACAGAATTACCTTAAAGCACACAAATAAACACTTTGCATCAGTCTCTACGTATCCCAAGCCTTTCTGTTATAAATGGCCCAATAACACTGTTTTCTATTTCTTTAAAAGCACTGTTTGGTGTGGAGTTATGGCTTGAACAGTGTGATTAACAATGAAATGGCAGTATTTTGCATAAAACATATACGCCTTGCTTTTAACTCATTGGCAGTAGAGATGTATATTTTTTACTTACACATTTAAATTATGTGATCATATTCACATTCGCCTCTATTAACATATAAAAGACTCCAGGAAAAATAGGAACACTTTTTATTATTAGATAAACAGTGATGCCTCTCATCTTTCATACAAACCCATGCTCGACACCAAATTTAATCACGCTGACAAAGGATCATACAGGTTGGCTCTTTATGCCCTTCTCATGAGCAGTCCATCCCTCCTGCACTTCCAGGGCCAAGCACTGTCCTTCAACAACAGACCGACATACAAACTGCTTGTTCCTCTTCACCGGGTCACTGGCATCACCCTGTTTGTGACATTACTGCCCTGTACCAACTGCTGACATGGCTCCAGTGCATTAAAGACCATATTCACAAGCTCTGAATCACAAACTGAAGTGGAACTTCATCATTTACGATGAGCACATTTGGATCAAGAAGCATTAAAGCTATTGTTCTTCACATAAGCAGACATAGACCCCCTCAAACCTTACAGCAGGGACAACATTCCTACTTCAGGAATGCTGACTCCATCACCTCACCACTCTAAGAAGTCTTTCCAACATTCAGCATGAACTTCAAACAGTCCAACACTGTCCAAAAGGAACAGGAGTTACTGCATACACACAGCTCGATTACAAAGAATGCAAGCAATGTATCCAATGCTTATCATACACCATCTATTCATTTGTGGTAACTCACAAATCCACCTGAACTTCCTTTTGTATTTTAACTTGTAGTTGTAGAGGAGGGAAAAACGTCCCCTACCACAGAGGTGATTTATGAGGACAGTGCTAATGTGACTGTATCACAGGGCTATTTTTCACACAACAGTGGCTTTAAGTTTAGAAAATGAAAGATAGTATGTACCAAAAGGTTGCCAGGCTTAATAGATTCTGCTGTAAGGAATGGGAGAAATTAATGCTAACTTAACATTTTTCCAGGTCCTCTTCCTGCCCAAATATTTCACTATTACTATGAAAAAAAGAACAAAGATCCAAACAAAAGAACCAATATCACCAATATGGTATGTATTTCATATACCACAAGATAAACCAAAAACAGAGCAGCAAACATACATAAAAGGCACGTGTCCACTGAATTAGTCATCACTGAACCAAAAAGAAAAAAGTACACTCCAAGGGTATGATACTACAGAGCAATACGAGCAGTGTTTTTCAGTTGCAGAGCTGCTTAGACTTACTACTGTTCACTTTCTGGCAAGTAAAACCTTATCTGATCTTTACTTCAGCTTTCTTCCCCCCCTCAAAGCACAGCACACAGTGTACTACCAATCATGATCATTGACTACCAAGATTCAGTGCATTCAGTTGTTGCACTCATCACAGCATGTATCAGAAGCAGTGGTTTAGCTTGAAGTTAAAATCTTCTGCTATTGTAGACTGAAGTCTCTCCAGTGAATTACAGGCAGAAGCTTCAGTATTTGTAAGGAAATATGCAAATCAAATCCTGAACTTCGTATTACGGGTTGTTTGATTTCAACACAACTTAAAACCTTTGAACAGAATCAGCAACATCTCTTAATCAGATATCATCAGATACCTTTTCAAGTATTCACCACATGAAGTACCAGTTGCCTGGGGCTTATGAAATAATACTAAAAACTTTATAATCATTCATTGATTTAGTTTTGAGAATAGTATATCATTTGAATCCAATGGGAACATAAAGAGCTATTTGTGAGGTCAACCACAGTACAGACAGAGGCTGACATGATATCGATGGCAAGGTGGAAAGAAATTGCCAAATACAGCAGATCAATACCTCGTTTCACTGTTACAGCCTTCTGCAGACATAAAATATATATCTTTACAGCTACGAAAATAATAATAATGAAAGTGGGAGATAAATGTTTCCCTCAAGGTAAACTATTTGATTAGCTGAGGGCAAAGGTGACAACAGCAGTTACACTGAAGTAACTTTACAGTCTTAAATAAAAGTGGTGGGATGAGCAGCAGACAAAAGGGCAAAATGAAACTGAGCAAATTCTAGGAGGAATAGATGTCATTCTTTTATAAAAGTGCCGGATGCGTATGAAGGCAAAATAAGTTAATACTAAATAGGGTAAAAAAATGTCTTTGTTTTACACTCCAGTAACACCAAAAACGCTTGTTTTAATTACAGTTTTATCATTTCCTATGCAGAAGACTTGAACATTACATTTAAGAAAACTGCTCCAAGCCATGGTACCATCACATAAGAAGCTCCTCTGTACACATCTCCGTACTCTACAAAATTATAGGGAAGATGCTGTTTGACACATGAACTGAAATTAAGCAAACAGCATTTGCTCAGTTCATACGTTAATTAAATGGAACAAAGTTTGGGGTTCTGAGGCACACAAAGAATTAATCAAAAAGAATCTCATCTTTCAGGAGCCGTGTCTGCTCTTTCCTTGAAATCACCCACAAATGCAGCTGACGGACAGCAAGAAACCCACAAAAGGGTTTTGCTTTTCCTGGATTTACTTCTGTTGCATTGCCATGACTGGCACTTCCATTTAGGGCTTGGGAGAAACTTCAAATACCACCAGTAATTGTGACCAACTCTACAGCTGCTTCCAGGCAGGTAACAGGAATTGCAATTAATACTCAGAACGCGCTGCCTATCTTCTTACTTTAGAATACCAAAACCTGAATTTACACTTACATTTTAAACATCCACTAAGACTCTATTAGGCCTCTTAAATTATTATTTGATAGCAAGCAGAGCTCATCACTGTCTGTAAAGTTGCAAAAAAAATTAGATTTCATAGAGAGAAAGGCTACCCAGAAAGGTACCGCAATAGCTTCCCAGAAACCACAGTCTCCCTAAATGATGGAAGTTAGATTAGTTAAATTAAGGCAGAAATAGAAAGGAGAGGGAATAAGTAGATAAATACTCTGGCAAAACCAATATGTGTGGGGTTTTTTTTGTTTGTTTGTTTGTTTTTTAATCTACTTGATGCTACAAAACAAAAACAAATGCCCTATGAGGTTCACCTGTTTAGCTGTTACACAGTACGCCTGTAATTAAACTTCTGGCACACAACTAAGCCAAAAATCAAAACTTCACTTGGCTAAAGGCTACACAAGTTTCAGACACGTGCTTATATTCTTAACACACAAGTCTATGAATGAGCAGAGGAAAAAGATGAAGTAGGTGAAAAAATAAAATAGAAAAAATAGAATAACCAGGCCAAGAGGGCATATCGGAATACGGCAGATGTTAAGAACAGCTCCCATTCACTTGCTTATGTCAGAACCACTAGGATCAAAGAGAACTGAAGCCCCTTAGACCTCTGGCATTTGATTACTCTGACATTCCTCACATTTGGCCTTACAGGCTACAGTCAACAGAACACAAATTCACGTTTTCAGTATCCACTTTTCTCACATCCTCAGCTCCAAGATCTTACAAGACATAAAACACAGATCTGTTCTTATTTACAGCAAAAAACAAGAGACTGAATGTAAAACAACATGTTTAATAAATCTGGGGAGTCTAAGTACCAACACAATTCAGAGAAGCAAGATAGACACACACTCCTTAATTAAGTGGGTGATGTTCTAGTTAAAACAAAAAGACAACCCTGGGCCATTGCTAAGATTAAGCACTCACTCTTGCAAAGAAAGCTCCTACTATCATCAATATAAGGGCCTTAAATCACAAAAAATAAACCATCTCTTACTCTAGATCCCAGAGTAAGTAGAAAGTCAGGACACAGACTGATTTGGATTTACACATTTTCAGTTATAACAAGTAATTTTACAGAGGATTAGTATCTTGATGGTCCGATCAATACTAGGCACTGCTGCTATTACAGATGAAGAGAAAATTACCCCTCCAGTAATAAAGTGTGTATGTCTTGGTTCTCCTTCATTTGCCGAGTCCATTACTGTAATGGTTCCAGCATTAGCAGCTGAGGCAATTTAAGCAGCAGGAATGTGATGAATTTAAAAGCGAGGAACATTTGCCACTCATTCTTTCTCGTGTTTTATTCTGCATATGCAAGGTTTCTACTTGACCATTTCCAATACACAAATTGTGCGTTATTTTACTAACAACACTATTTCTTCATTATTGTCCCATTAATAATGGGATGGGCCAATAATGCGATTACCACAAAAATTGCTGCTGGCATATTGGCTGCTGATTCTGCAAAAAAAACCCTGCACACCATCTTACCTAAGCAGAAATACGACATAACAACAAGCTTATTTAACTGTATCTAAGCTGTTTCATTAACTTTAATTTGCCCAAATAAAACTCCTAAAAGAATCTATTTAGTCTGTCAATTGGAAAATGTCATGTTTTTATATCTTAAGAGGCAGAACAATAACAAAAAAAAACCAAGAAAGTAATGAAATATTGGAACAAACTCTGAATAGATGAAGTTGACACACTTCATGGGCTGGGTAATATTTTTCACCACTGATCCTAAAATCTCTTAAGTATTCAGAGAATACTTTTTTTCGCCCCTTGGTATTAATATGTTGAAGCAACTCATTTCATCTCAAATAAATAATCTTCTCCAGCCAGAAAAAATGAAGATGATGCAGGAAACACAACATTTCATCAAAATCTCAGCCAAGCTCCTACGTTCCCTGTTACTCCTTGTAAATAAAACACATGCAAAGCTTTGGGTTATTTAAAGCTTTATATTGCCTTGTCACTTTGTCTAACGTCTCGCAAATGTGAAATCACACATGAATATCTTTGTAAAAGCCTTGTGAATATTCAGATACGCGCATATTGATGCATTTATTATTTGTATAGCAATAACTTTATTGGATTGGGGTCCCAGCTGCACTGGGAGCTGTACAAATATAACAGTAATGTCTGTGGAATAAATTCTCTGAAGCTGGTTTTGGTTTCTCAGCAATGTGAATTAGCATAAACAGCTACACAAGGTAATTGTGAACTGGGCCATCAATGTAATCCTTTCCAAGAAAAGGAAAATAATACTCCAGACTAACTGAGCATCCCATTTTTCTTATGGCAATGTCATACAGCCTTAATATGCAAACAGTGGCAAAAGGAAGTATATAGATGTAGTTTACAGAACTTGGCATATATCATACTGAAACTTACCCCGAGCATTTTTGATAACATAAGGCTTGAAACCAGCCATGTGTTAGAGAAGAACTAATCAAGATAACAGTCCAACAGCATTGCAGCTTTCTTCCCAAGTTTAAGAAGAAAAAATTATTGCCAGTAGACTCCATGCCAACACACTTGTGTTTGCTTTTATTTTACATGGGACCCAGTTTACCAGAAGATGAACAGAGTTCTGATCAACAATGCAAAGAGAATAAAAATAACACTAAGGTGGCTAAAAAGAAGTGAATTTTAAAGTGTTAACAAGTAACATCTCCTCCATCAGCTGTGTTTTTATAGATAAAAATAACATTTGCTGTGGGGAAGAGTAGAGAAGTTGATGGCATGAAACATTCCCAAAGGTGGGTTGTGTTCTATGACCCATTTCACAGTCAGAGGGATAGCGCACAGGACACTACCATCCCCAACACAGAGTCATAGGATCATTAAGAAAGACATTTAATTCTTGGAGATGACCGCTAAGATCACCATCAACCCACCACCACATGGAGCTTAACACAGCTTCATAGATCACTTCTGGCCATGATCCCCACAGCTTGTTTTTAGATCCTCTTCCCAGTAATGACTTGGCATCCTTCTCCAAAAGGAAGGAGCCCTCCTGGGCCTGGATCACCACATACAGTCATAAGCAGTTTCATTTCAACTGGCCATTCCATTTCATTCCATCCAATTGGGTGATTACAAAGTACAAAATGCTGTATAACAGCACTGCACTCTGAGAAAACTCCCACCACACATCCTTGGAACTGAAGTGCTGCTCCACAACAGCATAAATCAAAACTGGTCTTACCCATGAAAATTTAAGAGATAGAACAGCTTGCCATATAAAAGGAGCATATCATGTAATTACAAAGCTAAAGCCAGTTACCAGGCTTTTGAAAGACAGCACTCAGCAGCACACGAGTATTGCAAAACACAAACTTTTATTCAAGATTTAATTCTCCAGACAAGAGACGCTGCCAGGAGAAGCATAAACCCAACCAGCCCCTCGGTCCAACCACTTCCCTCACATTAACAGGCCCATAAATCCTGCTGTCCAGAAGAGGTTGGATTAACCTCACTCATATTTGAGGTGAAAAGAGAACTTGCTTTGATTAGGACCTAGATGGAACCTCTGGCAATGCTAATGCAGTAAGATCACATTCTCTCTACCTTCAGTGTGGATTTCCCACCCTTGGAAGTACCTGAGGCCAGACAGGACCCTTGGCAGTGGTTGGAAACCAGCCCACAGGTGGGAATTGCAACTGGGTGGGCTTTAAGGCTCCTTCCAACCCAAAATATCCTATAGTTCTGTGACTTTGTGGTGGACGATAGAGGGAGAGGAGGAAGAACCCAGCTTAGAGCCAAGCAGCCCTTTTAGTTCCCCTTCTCTGACAGCATTTAGATGCAAACCTCGAGATCGAACCCCCTGCAGTGAAATAACTAACAGCAACAACGTAACAGCAGCACCAAAGCCAGCTGTGCAGCCACACAAATCAGCTGAACCTGCCTGTAACTCTGTAGCAGGAGCCTCCTTGCTCAGCACCGCCCTGCCAGCAGTTTGCAAACACGGCACCGGCGTGTAAGCAATGCACAGAGCAACGCTGCTCCGGGGCACGTTGTCACGGCACGACCTGAACACGCGTGGGGGGTTACACGGGAGATCTAGAAGCGTTTATTTAAGACGGGCTTAGCAGAGAGTGCTTCAAATTGGCTGATAGAAGTGTAGCTACGTAACACACCGCCGGCAGCTTTTTACACTTACCGCAATGTCTCCTGACGCTCCTTTTTAAGGGAAATACCCAAAACCCCGCGAGCAAAATCCCTTATGGTGAGCGCTGTGTGGGGCTGTGCACCCTCCTTAAACGTGGCGGAACTCGCAGCCTCCATGAGCTCGCGGCCCCTCCAGCCCCACTCGGGGTGTCGGATCGCGGCTCTGCACGGGAAGCACGAGCAGCACGAGCCGAACCCGCTGCAGCTCCCACCCGAAGCGCTGCTGCTGCTACAAGGGCTCGGAAATGAAGGAACCCATAGCAGCCCCGGGGCAGGGGCTCGCCCTGCACTGCCCTTTTAGGGTGGAGGGGAGCGCGGGTACCTCCAGTACCTCCAATACCTCCAGTACTTCCAGTACCTTCAGCTCCTTCTCCCGCTCCCCCGCTCTCCTCTTCATGCCGCCACGCTCCGCTCCGCCGCCCTTCACAGCACTACAAATCCCATCAGCACCGCGGAACGGACCCAGGAAGTGCCGCTTTACGGTCGGCCCTATTCGGTTCCGCCCAGAACTACAGTTCCCATAGAGCAACGCACGATCCGTTGCGCTGCCCGGAACTGGAAGGGAGCGGTTGGCAACCGACCGTGTTGCTACCGGAGCGCTGGGACGCGGCGCGGGGCGGGGAGTCGGCTGTGAGAATGGAGGAGACTTTGAGCGTCGGGCTTTGCTATTGATAATCGCCCCCAGGCTCTCTTTAGCTGTGGTGTCTGGTATATGTATAAAGAGTAAAGCCGACCATGTAAGACTCGAGGGGATTCCTTTTCTCTGTGAGGGAATAATACCGCCTCCTTCCGCCCCTTCGGAATGTGTCGAAGGCAGGGCTGGGGAACCCGAGGAGCGCCGGTACGGTGTGAGGAAGGTGAGATTGGGCTTTGGTGTTTGATGGTGTTTCTGTGGGACTATCGGGGCTGTGAGGACCCCTTCCCTCACACTGCAGCTGTTCTGACCGTTTAGTATCCATTGCAGCCTGCTTTCTGTCCTCGTTGTAGTTCGTTGTACTGATGCCCACAATACTGAAACGTGTGTGCTCTGAACGAGCAGTAAGTGAGGTTGTTTTAGTCGGCGAGGCCAATAAAGTGGAGATATTTATGTTGGAGGAGTCAGCTGAGGAGGCAGGTGGGCTGGGAGCACGCTGCCATAGGCTGAGGCGCCTGGGCGGGCTGCTCTCATTTCTCCCTTTAACACATGAGAAAAGCATCATCACAGCTGGGGCTGAGGCACATAAAGTACTAAACTGTGGTGAAAGAATGAAGTTAATATCTCGGTATTTAAGATATCACTACAAAGTGCCACTTACTGCACCCCTAGCTGAGAACTCCTGGTAATCTCCATAATCCCCCCCCCTTAGTTTTGCCCCATTGGAATGATAGTGATGGAGCAGTATGTCCCATTGGAATGATAGCAGTGTGCTTTGTGGGTTGTATAAGAATGTGGGCCTGTAGCATGAGCCTTTCACCTTATTACATTTAATTCTCACAGTTAAATTCCAGAGATATAGCGAAAATTCCTTTCTTTAAGTGTGAAGTTTGATGACTTCTAGTGATTATTAGAGACATAAGTTCTTTTATTTTACCAACAGAACAAATTTTAATGTCAGGCACTATGTCTGGAGTTGTATTTTGCCTAAAATCAGATTGTGGGTTTCAACTGTGTGTATCTAAAATACGCTTTTTCATTAAAAAGGTTGTATTTTCTTCGGACACCAAATGAAAGCTGATCGTTTTGTTCCTGTCAGTTCGTAATGAGACGACTAACTTTTCATTTTGCTGTTGAGAATATATTTGAAGTCCAGTAAACTCAGGTAATATAGCAGGTCTGTTTTGCCATTTGTTTGCTAGTCTTGTCATCTTGCTAATAAAACTGGCTTTCATGTACAGTCCTTGACCTCTGTGAAACTGCTAAGAATGAGAATGAAAATAAAAAGAAATAAAAGACAAAAAAATAGTGTTATGATGAAGGCGATCACATTGTAGATAGAGGTGTAAGGACAGCATCCTCTCCTTGGTACCATCATGAGGCAAATTTGGACTGATCATCCTGCATCAAGGGTTCACTAGGAGAGTGGTTAGGCCCTGGAACAGGCTGCCCAGGGAGGTTGTGGATGCCCCGTCCTTGGAGGTGTTCAAGACCAGGTTGGGCAGGTCCCTGGGCAACCTGATCTAGTAAATGTGTATGTTTGGTGGCCCTGCCAGGCAGGGGGGTTGGAACTACATGATCCTTGAGGTCCCTTCCAACCCGGGTCATTCTGTGATTCCGTGAAAGGTTCCTGTAATGATGTTGGCAGTGACACATAATGCTGTGTTCCATAGTAAACCCAGGTAGAGAAAAGCTGATGACTGCAGATAGCACTGAGTTTATACATAACAACCAAGTTGGGTGGCAGCTAAGAATATCGAGGGGCTACTTGATAGTTTATGTCATTAGAATTGTTCTGCTGGTTAAAATGCCAGTGTGACGTGGGCTTCAGCATCACAAGGTGGTATTTCTGTGACCAACTGTGACCAAGGCTGCAAATAAAAAGTAGTTAGTTTACAATTGCAGATCACTTCAGGCATTTATACCACTACAGGAAGGGAATGTTTGCTCCATATGTAATGTAATGTAATATATTTTAATGAATAAGAAAAAATCAGAAGATTGGAAGCAAAGTTAAATTAATCGAAGGTTATATTGAATGTGGTTTTAGGAGTTGAATGTGAAGAACAGGGTGATATGGCTTCTTGTCAGGCTGAAATAATGTAGGAGCTTATCAGGAATGCTTACATGATAATACATAAGCTATTTATTTGCAGTGGTAGTATTTGAAGTCTTCAGTGACTTTGGTCAACGTAATTTGTGCGTTATAGTTTTGTTGAAAACTACATTTAGGTTAATTCTTCTTTCCTTCTGGATAAGTCCTGAGGAGAGCTGTGATAGGAAACTGTACTGGCTGAAGAAAAATGTATCTCTAGCATCAGTTTTGGTTGTGATAGAATTAGCAGACACTTCCTGGAATGTCTATGTGTTGTATTGTGTCACTTTGGTCCTCTGATACTGGTCTTTCATAGCATCACTGTTAGTTTCTCACTGCTTTTTTGATTTATTAGGGATTCATATTGGCTCTCTATTAGCGGTGTGTAACAACTGGGGGGGTGGGGGGGTAAGATTGTCCAAAGGACACTGTGTTTTTGTTTTATTCTTCCTCTTTAATACTGTTTCTGCCTTAATTGACTTTATGACCATCATAAAGAAGAAACAGTAGTTGTTAACATCTATCTTCATATGTTACTCTGAAACTAACGTAGTGCATTCTCACATTAATACCTCCCTAATCCCACTTTGTCGTGTAGCTAAGTTTTCTATTGCCCGAAGAAAGAAATGTGTTCAGATTTATGAGAATTGTTCATAGGAGAGTCTCTGTCTTAGAAAGTAATTTTCACTATGTCAGTGACTGAAAGAAGACTAAGAGAACAATGGGGGCAATGCTGAAATGACTTCATAATCCCCAGCACCTTTTTTTTTTCCAAAGAGTTCCACTCAAAGCATGGCAGATGGCTTTATGGTCTATGGGTTAAGACCTTAAGACTTCACCTGTCTTAAAACAGGTAAACAATTAAATAAATACCCTCAGGTCCTTCTCCCACATGCCCTTTGACATATGGACTTAGCCCAATGATTAATGAAGAAAATGGAATAAGGAAGTTAAAAAATCTAATTCCAAAAACATGAAGTAAGAGTTATTAGAAGAGAAAGAAAGCCAAAGTAGAAAGGAATAGCACAGCTTAATGCAACATGGTGTTTAGCTTGAAAGTTTAGATTGTCCTGAGCCAAACAACTGAGAAAGGAGTATTTACAGTTGTGTATAATGTATAAAATATAATGTATATGTCAGGGAATCTGTCATTACTTTTAGATGAAGCGATTGTAGTCACACAGCTTAAGTCACATACTGAAAATAATTTGATTTGAATTTCGTTCTTCACAGATAAGCCATGGCTGCTGTAGCTGGTGTGAGAGGCTCTCCTGTGAGAGCTGTGGGTCCAACTCTACCTGGAATTGGAGGATTACTAGGTTTGTACCAGCTGCTATGTATTACTATTACAGTCTTTGATCTGTGGCTTCTTTAGGTTCTTTCTGAAAATGTTTCTGACATTGACACTCAGAAAATTGAGTTCAAATAACACTGCAAATCTGGATTACATTCTGGAAGGTGAAAGATACTATGACCCATTCTTTGTTCATGTTACTTGTTATAAGAGGGGCACTGCTGCAAGATGTTACAAACTGCATATTCTTCATGCCTCCTGGGAAAAAAAGAGGGCTTTTTTGCTGAATTGAGAACAAGGCCAGACCCATTCAATAAAATGGGAACCAAAAGTAGGAAGTAATTCTGACATGCTACTAAGTTGCTATTAGAATGGAATTACTGGCTTCAGTCTTTTATCTGAGTGAATTTACAGAATTATGAGTTAATCTTTTCAAGTTTTGAAACAATACGCTTCCTTTGAAACATATCAGGAAGTATCCCCGTGGGATGGGTCAATCTTCCTGTGTTTGACAGCACCTTGTTATGTGCTAGACAATTTCCTTTCCGTTGTTCGGTACATAACCAGTTTGCTATATCATTTTAGTTACTTTTTTTAATCTGTAAGAGGTGAGAGAAAAGTAACTTATATACCATTAAATCTGAAAGAAATCAACTCATACAAATGTAAAACATCAAATTACTTGGGAACTTCCAATATGCAATAGTTCAAAATAAGAGAGTGGGTTATGTGTTGTTTAAATACATCACGTGTATTGAAAGTAATCTTGAGTTATGTTGATTTG
The DNA here is from genome assembly GCF_054131305.1 of Coturnix japonica. Taxonomy (NCBI): domain Eukaryota; kingdom Metazoa; phylum Chordata; class Aves; order Galliformes; family Phasianidae; genus Coturnix; species Coturnix japonica. The sequence goes on from NC_140668.1 coordinate 26,449,184, forward strand.
GGTTGAATCAGTGGCTACACGGAATATTAGAGCTCGTCAAACTGTGTCACAACTCAGTCGAAAGGAGCTGGAGGATAAATATTTTCGTTTACGTGATGAAAACATCTTACTTAAACAGAAAGCAAATAAGCAAGAGGATACAATTAAAAGGTATGAACTTTATTTTTTATTTTTTAAATTTTGGTTTTATTTCGGTTCAGAGTAACTCTTTTGCTACTTAAAGTATTAATCGTCAACAAACTTACAATTATTATTTTTCTCAGAACACTCTTTATAGTGGTCATTCAAAGCTTGGTATTCCCTTCTGCCCAATGGAAGCTTCACATAGTACATTCTACAATTCTTTTTCAGTGAATTTATTTTCTCCTAACTAATGGAAATTGAATTGGTACATATGAAACACCTGGAAATAAGTCAGTTACTTCACTAGGACAATATGGAACAAGAGACTTCATTTTTTCTTCTAATTCTGCTTAGCAGATGGAAACAAGGAGAGCTGTACATTATGATCTACAAGCTATCCAGGAATTACAATTTGAGCCTCTAGTTGTACATAAACATAGTGTAAAAGTTTTTATACTGATTCATAGTATCAGAACCTTTGCCCCAAAATCCATTGTGCAATCCATTTTTGTTTTGATTTCTGATTGTGTGTGTTTGTATGGGATGCTTTTCTGGTGGGCAGTATTTAAAGCTACATCTAGAAAGTTTTAAAGTTGTGCCTCTCTTTGCCATTTAGTGCTTGCAAGCAATCTCAGTCTAGGTTCAGCACAACTCTGTGCTGTTATGCTGCGTTCATGTTGTTCCTGAGGTAATTCACAGTTACTAAATTGAAGATGGCATAAAGCTAATGAATTCCTAAAGTTTCTGTTTAATGGCTCATCAACCGCAATCGTCCATTTAGGGAAAATTCCCAGAATGTCCAGATTGGAATATCTGAATTAATAATTTAAGGCACAGAAAGTCCAAAATTCTTAATACTGTTTTTGTCTTTATCACTGGAGAAGAATCATAATTCCTTAAGCTGCATTTTTCTCCCAGCATCTCTAATGCCAAAACCCTTCTGTATCTAGAAGTTTGGAATGAATTTGCAGTAGAAATACATTAGGGAAAAAAAAAAAACCAACACAAAAAAACCTAAACAAAACAGAACTGTTTACAGGCAGGTAATGTTCTGTGACATCCTAAAGTTATTACAGAATTTTTATGTTTCACTTTTGTTCTTTTAAATACAAGCTTCTGTCCACAAGTATACCAAAATAAAACAAGCCTCTTTAAATAAATGAAGTGTGTCCTTATTTTCAGTTTTCTTTCTGAGCCTGCAAAAATAGATTCCATGTAAACTAGAGACTGCTTGAAGATGTGTGACCAATTTTGTAAAGTCTTGAACTTGTCTTTCTCATCAAAGCCACCTTTTCTTTCTTTACACGCCAAGTTTTTTCCATTCACTGTTGGTATGTTTTCTGTTCTTGTATATTACATCACCTCCATGTGCCCTTTCTGCCTTTTGTTCTGGCTTACCAATGTTTATCAAAACTAAAGGGAATCAAAGGTACAACTCTTGAGATGCCAAAAGCAAAATTTGTATCCTTTTAAAGACAAATAAAAACCATACCCTCCGTATCTATTCTTCAGCTAACTGTTCCTTCTCTGAAGCACATTGGTAATATTTACTAAATATAAAATCGAGGATGGTAATATCAAATATTTAGTCTTTTTTAAAACAGTTTAAGAACTTTAAGAACTGCATTTTAACAGTTTAAGAACTGAAATGTATCTTTACATCCTAAAATGCTATAAATGATCAATCTTTGGCATGTTGCATATTATTAGCATTCTTTCAATATTTGAATGTTTTGTGGAATTGCAGCTTTTCTAGTTTGGCCCACCACATCCAAAATCTGTAACTTTACTTAACAGCATGCGGAGGTTCCTATATAAGGTCATGCGTTAAAAATTACATTTAAGGAGCATATGGAGTAAATATGTGTCCTCCCTTTACTAACCTTAAATGATAAGCCTTAGGAAACTGTTATTTGTCAGTGCTATAAAGCAGATTGCTGCACAGTGGTTTCAATTATCTTCAAAGAGTTCTTCACAGGCAGTAATAGTTATATCAAAACCTGAAATTTATTATTCAGGTTCTATGCTGAAATCTTCACAGTGATTATGTTCTTTTCAACAGAATGCTTTTTATGCTGACTTTTCACATTCTTTTTCATCTTTTTTATTATTTTCCCCAGAATGGCCATCAGGATAACGCGGCTTGCTAATGATAAAAAAAGGAGCGAGCTGGTTGGTGGCGGCCCCAAGCGGCTGGGTCATAATCTGGAGCTGGAAAAATTGGTTGAGAGTTTGAAGTTGAAAGTTTGTGATCTTGAGAAATATAATGAGATCCTCCGCAGCAAACTCATTTCAAACAAACAGCAGCGCCCTGCTCAAAGCCGTAGGCCTATTCAATACAGACATGCTCAGTCTCTTGATAGCATTGGTTTCAAAAAACCAGATGGTGATGCTGGCACACTGGAACACACAAAAAAAGGTATAATTCTTCATGTGTTTTAAGCATAGTATTTTAAATACATAACACCAATTACTGCTTAACTGGAGCATGAGTGTGTCCTTTTCTGAATACAAGTGGACATTAGTACTTTTAGACAGAAAGATCAGTTTTCTCCTTTTTCATGTATTTATAGTAATCATGATAACACTTTCGTGTTTTAAGTCCTTGTTTTGAGAATCCACAACAGTAGGGGTAAAACAAATGTACAAATTTGAATATGAAGTATTTATCAAACGTTTCCTAAAACTGAGAGACATTCCTATGATATCTCCAAACGCCTTATAAAAGCACTATATGAAAATGTTTAGCATTCTCATAACAAAGTTTTGTGTCTGTAGTTTGTTTGCACGTTATTTGCCTTTTTAATTTCAAGGTTTGTACTCAACTCTTTATACATGTGTGCACAACATTGTAGACTTTGGAAAATATCTATTACATGTGTGGACTTCTGAAAGCAAATATCACAATGCAGCCATCATTAATGATGCTTTTTACTTTCAAGACTTACTGGTTGTGGCAGCTTCATTCTCAGTCATTTATTTCTGATAACTGGTTGGAAATTGCACTTAGCAACTTTTCTGTTTCTATAAGAATATTTGTAGAAGTTGCTGTTATGTTGTGCTTTTCTCCATCTACCTCTGCCACTGGTCTTTATTTTGGTTATTTTGATAAATCAAGAAGCCCAAACTGTGAACATTAATCATGTTTTTAGACAGATAATGAAAACCAACGAGCTCTACCACTCTGAAATTGAATATAATGGGATAAAATAATTGAAAATTTTTACACTTAATATTCTTTTTTCCTCTAAGTAATGTAAAGATGGACTTGAAATAAGATAAATGTACTCATGCGTATTGCTAGCAGGGAAAGGTGGTTTACTTTCTTTGAGGATTGAAGAGCAAATGTTGATTGGTTACACTGTGAGGATTTCTCTTGGCATCAGAACAGATCCAACTCAAGTGATTAGAAATCCATTTCCAGTTGTTCTTTGAAAATACTGTCTCAGTTCCCCGTCCTTCAGATTAAATTTCCTAAGAAAAATATTTCAAGATGGTTTTTTTAACATCTCTCTTTACCTGTGTATACTGTGTTGCCTGTAGTTCAAATTTATAGCAGCTACAATTGCAGGTGCTCTAATTATCTCTCTGTGTGAATTCTACATGAAAATGCTTTTTATGGCATCTGCATAGACAGATGTGTTAAGTGTTTCTACTGTAGGTATTAAATTTTTTTTGCAAAGTGCTTTGTCATTTGACGTCATGATTTATTTTTTTTTCCCTTCTTATTAGAAGTGAGATTGCAGGAGCCAGAAGTGGCACCACCCAAAGTTGTTCCCCGAAAATGTGGCCCAAATCTGCTCGAGGATGCAAGAGCTAAAATAAGAAATATGTATGATATTCATATTTTTTCATTTCTGTCATTATAACTGTTACAACTTATGGATTTTTTTTCTTAAGAAAAAGTTACAGTTTTCTGAAGTTACAGCATGAAATTATTTAACTTCAGTGCTAACTAAAATTCTTATTATCTTGACATTCTTATCCCTAAAATCCATGGGATGAAGTGTCATTGATGGAATGCAATTTACCAATGTTTGAGTTGCACGGATCTTAGCATAGTCTCTAACTGTATTTGAGTAGCTAGACTTTATTTTTAAAATAATTTTATATTTACTAGTATGTTGTATGAAACAGTCTTTAGTAGTTTTATAGACATGGGCCTAGAAGTGACTGCTTATCCTATACTAGTCACTGTGAGTACTAGGAAAATAAGAGCTGTTTAGACTACCAGGAATCTAGGTGTTCATAGTAGTTTTACCTTGGAAACACTAATGGGGGGGAAAAAAAGTGTTATAATGTCAGAAACATTCAGATAGCTTTTCTCTCAGATATTTCAGTTCACACAAGTGATAATTAAAAAAAAAAAACAAAAAACACACCATAGTTGTTCTAACTGTAGCTTGGAGCAACCAAGTATAAGTGTGTGACCAAAAAAACTATGTGACACTTTTAAAGTCTACAATTGGCATATGAGGTAAAGAGGAACTGTAGCTTATGATTCAGAAGCTGTAGAGTACAGAAAAGTATTTATTCATTTTATTAAATGCTTACCTGGTTTTGGAGCATAATATACCTGTTCTGGCAGGGAATCCGAGATTGATTTCCAAAAGGAGCGCATTGGGGAACTGGAGCAGCTTAGAGACTTACTTAGGACTCAGTTGAACAAAAAAGAAAAAGAGGCTGAAGAATCCACCCGATATCTGAAAGAGCAAGAAGTGGCGAACCAAAGGTACTGTGTAAAATGAAAGTCTCCATGATTAGAGTATGTGCTCTATTTGTTTCTTTTTTCTTTGATAAAACTAAGTTATATAATATTTGACCAAGTGACTGTGGATGATTCTAAGCTAGGAGAATGTGATTATGATTATTGCTTTTTGTGTGACTTTTATTATAAACAAATAACCAAATAACTTAATACTTACCATTTTAGAGAATTGATTTCCAGCTGATTCAGATTCAATTGAAGTTGAGATCATTAAACTTTGTTCATCTATCAGCTCTTCAGTACAAACCTGAGAAACGTCTCAAAACACTTTCATAGTCATTTAACGTTCGTTAATACTGTCTTGTGACAGTAGAAAAATAATGGCCCTGTAAGGACAGGTTAGTGAATTTTGGAAGGAACATGCTATAGCTGTACAGCGAAACAAACTCAGATAAACATTCTTGTGGAATGTCTCACAGTAAAGTGGCCGTGAATTCAGTGTCTTCTCTACTCTTCCTTTCAGTTTTACAATAATTTGTGCAGAATTGTGTAACTTTGCATATATTTGCCTTCTTCCTACTGTTTAAATTCAATCTGGTACTTTTGTGTTAAGGATCAAGTAAGGTCCGGTTCTGTTTATTCCTCATCAGACATCAACGTATAGTTACTTTTGCCTTTCTAAGGGATTGTTGTATTATTGTGAGCACTCTTGTGCATCAGTAATGTCACATAAACCAAACTTGACAACAGATATGTTAAGTTCTTAAGAGTTACTGTGTCTGGCTGAAGACACTGAAAAAGTTGAATTTTGGTAACATATGTATGCTACAGCTATTGATACCATTAATGTTTTTGTTTTCTACAAATGTGCTTTCGGTTACACAATGTAAAGGTGTTACTAAAAGGTACTTTTTTTTTTTTCTCTCTTTATCTTTCACTTCCTTTAAGGGACAAGAGGTAAGGGGAAGAACATAATGTATGCCAGTGTATGATCTGGTTACTTCCCAAGTGTTGTAAAAAAGTGGGTACTGTATATTGATGTTCTGTTCTCTACTTCTCCTGGGAGTCCTGTCTTACTCTTTGGTGTAGTTGTGGTTAAACACTATTAGCTTAGAAGCCTTTTGTTTTCTTGGCCAGATGGAGCGTATGTGAGCCTGAAAAGTAGAGCAGTGCTATTCTTTATGTTTGTTTTTCTTGTTCTGAATGTGATTAGAGGAATGTTTGAGAGCTACTAGTCTCATTTGAAAGAACAGTCAGGGCTCTCTAAGAGCAATCTTGTTTTTTTTATCAGTGTCCTGCTCATATGGAAGTAAAGACTAGATGCAAGAGATGTGGTTTAATTAGACCTCAACTTTATTAGCTTAGCCATCTGGGAATTACTGGTATAAATTTGTACAGTGCTGGTCAAGATCCTTTATTTAATCATTTCCTTCTGTTGAAGGTTCTATTGGTCCTCCATTTCCACACAGCTGGTCCCCAGTCTATTGTTGGGATCCTACTCTGTTGTTTTAATCCAAAGGATATAGGGGCTGGAGAAGAGATTGACTTCGCTGTTCTGCAGACATCAACCCCAAACTTAAGACCTAATATTTTAAAGGGTCACTTTCTCCTAAATGCATTTCCACTTTCAGTCTTTTAATCTAGCTTTTAGATGAGGTTTAGAGTAGAAAGATAGAGTTTATGTTCCTTATTTCTGTGCTTGTGGCAGAAAGTAAGTTAGAGGTAAATCAGAATGCTCATTAATCAAGGGTATTGCTATAAAAGGGCACCAGTTTGTTTTCATTTTCTGACTTCAGCAGCAGATACGTGTTTGTGTCTCCTGGATCTGCAGCAGAACTTTCAGCTTTTAGGGCAGTAGAGAAAATTTTGCATGAGTGCAGCTTTATTCTTGTAGGTAATGTTTTTTTTTAACATTGAGGAAAATATTACCTATATTAGAGAAATGTAACATTGTCTTTTAAGTCCTTATTTATCTCCTATTTTAAACTAGTCTAGAAAATGTGGGAAGATATTCTGGGAGCAAAGTCTACCTGTGTGGATAATCAGTTTGTCTTCTGTTCTACTGTTCTGTGACATCATTTATGGAAAACCAAAATAATCTTTCTCTAATAACTTCCTTAACTAACTAAATCTGAAATGATTTTGTTCTTAAACAGTGTGCTCCTTGTCATGTATCTTCCTGGGATAAATACTGTTACAATTCTAAGAGTGGAACTGATCCCAGTAAAAAGTAATTTTTCACTTATGAGTTTAAACAATTTACTGATAATATCAGTACCCAAAAGCCATTTAAATCAAGTAGTGCTTCATGCATTGTTGAAAAAATAGTTATTGTTGATTGTCAGGAGCCGTGGGGTTTACATCTGTACATCATAAATTTCTCTATCATCTGCTCCTTTTTCTACTTAAAAGAGGGAAAAAAAACCAACAAAAAAAAAAAACCAAAAAAAACAGCCTCTGCTTAAAAAAGAATGGGGAAAAAAAGAAAAGAAAAAGCCTTTGAAGGCATCAGAGCCTTTTGTTTGATGTGTGGAACAAGATTAATAAAAACGTGCCACTACATTAGCTTTTAAATAGCTTGCATGAGACGGTGCTGCTGTCTATACTCACCATAACTTTAATTTATGTAGATAACATGTTTTAGGCACATGATTGTCTTAGTATTGTGTTGTGTTTCTTGGGCAGTGTCTCAGATTTCTGAGTATGTTTATCTCCTGTGTAAGGACAATGAACTTGGCAATGTCAAAATACAATAAACTTTGATTTTAAAGCGTAAGAGGAAAGTTTTTTGCATTCTCAGCTGGATTACAGATGTATAAATTGTTTGGCCTGTTTTCTAGGTCCAACGTGGCATGATGATTTCTCCGACATACCTAAAACAAATAAATATTGGATGAAAAATTACATTTCAAATGATAAAGATTTGTTCTGATAGTCTATTAATAAAAATAAGAATTGATTGCTCTTCCTACACTTGAAAAAAACTGCAAAAGTGTCTGCTTTCACTGTTTGAAGGAAAACTTTAGAAATAAAAAGTTATTTAAATTGAAAGTAATTTTAAACATTTATTAATTAGTGGATTCTTGAGTTAATCTTAGAACTGTAATGATATAGAGCACCTATGTGGATATTAAATGATTCTCATGTGGTTAAAGACATCTGCAGCTTGTTTTGAATGCTGTTCTTTACGTGTTAGCAGTATGAATTGATAAGTCAGTTTTTTTAACAATATTTCATAGGTGTAGACTGTAAGAGAAAATTCCTTAAAATTGTGACAAATGCTTTGAAGGGCAGGAAAACAAATAATCTCTAGGTTATGGATTGTTTTCTTTTCCTGTAATATGTAGTATTCAATAAAACCAACATCTCTATAAATTGATTGCTCCTTTGACATCCTGAATTACTTAAGTTCTTTAACATAAATCATAGAAGACAAAATCAAGTTGGCTACCACATGCTGGATCTTCTCCCAAATGTATTGTAGAAAGTTTATTTCCACGATATCAACTTATCAAGATGAAAATAATAGGACAAGTCATTTTGTCATCTTCATGCTCATGATGTGCTCCTTTTTAATACAATTTTGAAGGTCAAGCATTCGAGACAATGTGGAAATGATTAAAATCCGTAAACAGCTGGCTGAGAAAAACAATGCTCTTTCAGAAATGGAAAGCGACTTTCTCCAGCTTCAAGAGGTAATTATGATTTAGTCAGTGACATTGCATTACTCTCATCATATGATCATGCTTTAGTGGAAGATAAATATACACATTTCTTGGTTCCAAGTCATTTCTGAATACAGAAAATTTATGAAAACATCACCAGAAAATGCAAGATCTTAGTGATATGATATTTTTCTGCTACTTCACAAAAATACTGGAAGAACTGGGTATGATTGCAGGCAGAGACAGTATGATAATGAGAGGAGAATTTCTAAGATTTAAAATAAAAAAACCCACCACCCACGTATAACTGAGCTGTATAAAGTATGTTTGTCTTCCTTACAAAGTGGAAGTGGTAGGTACCCTTGCTGTTTGCAAGGTGTAAAATTCCTAACTGTATCCTGAGATGTTTATGGTCAGTTAATTTATAGTTGTTATATTTGTTGTATTTTATTGTATTTCTGTTTTGTTTTTTTAATTTAGTAATATGTCTTAAGCTTTTGTTAGATGGATCTACAATTTCATTGTACTTGCAATTCAAAGAGAAATTAAAATTAAGAACAGGAAAATTCTAAGGAATTAAAGTGGCTTTTAAAAAGTTCAAACAAAGTGAATTTTGAAGAGCAAGTGCTACGTTACTGGCCTACAATATGGGGGTTGATCCAAAAATAATACTTCTGGTTTTTTTTTATGTTGGCCCATGACATCAGAGGCAGATGTGGGTGGTACAGCAGTGTAGGTTAAACCTTTCCAGCAATATTTTATTATGTTTTGTTGCCATCTGAGAGATGAAAGCAGTGGGGCGGTCTGACAGAATGGCATCTGACATGCAAGTGCCTCGGAAGCCAAGGTGTGTCACTGAATTCCTCCATGTGGAAAAACATTGGCATTCGTCAATCCTAACTGAATGATTCTGGAGACTAAACAATAGATGTTAGCACAGTGAGGTAGTGGGTTGTGCACTTCAGTAGTGGTAACAGCAATGTGTAAGACAAGCCACATTCTGGATGGCCATGTAAGGCTGTTACACTACAAAATGAAGATCATCTCGATCAACAAATCTGCATGAATTGGTGGATTATGACCAGGGAACTATGTACGAAGCTGAATATTGGTTTCAGTGAGTTGGAAGCAGTGGTGATATTGGAATATCGTGTTGGATCCTGCAAATGCTCGCACAGGAAGAGCAAGAACCCTGTATGCAACACAAGGCTGAAGGTGATATTTTCCTGGATTTCATCATTACCAGTGACAAGACATCATGTTACCACTACAAGCTGGAGTCAAAATGGCAGTCTAGGGAGTGGCGATGTGAATCCCCCATCAAACAGAAAGTTCAAGACAGACCTCAAGGGGATTAAGTGATGTGTGCTTTTGTAATGGGAAAGAAAGGTGATCCTTGAAGGTTTCCTGGAACCCAGAGGCAGCATCAGCTCTGAGTGCTACACTGTGACATTAAGGTGAAGATTCAGACTTCTAGTCAGGCCAGAGAAGACAGCTTCCTACTGAAACACAGTAGAGTCAGACCCCACGCTGGTTTGAAGGCCATGGAACATATTGCCGGTCTTGGCTGAACTGTCCTACCACATGCATGTTATAGTCCAGAATTGGCATCTTCTTCTAACTGTACAGGCTGATGAAAGACGGGCTGTGTGGGCAACATTCTCCTGTCATATTCTTGTAGCAGCTGTGAAACAGTGGGTCACCTTCCCCAGTGCAGATTTTTACTAGTGCAGCATACAGGCTCTTGTTCATAGCTAGTAAAAAAAATACGTGGCTAATGGCAATGACTGTGTTGGAAACAAGTGTTTTATAGCTGAGAATTTGCTCTATCAGATAGTTGTATTGTGCTCTTTGTATCTGTTGTGGTTTTTGTGGAAATAAACAGGAAACATTACTTTTCAGAGCAACCTGTGTAAACAACTAGAAGGGCTAAAAAACTAACAGTGGTATAATGTTTCTGTAGTAGAATTTCCTAAAAGTTGTACAGCACAAGAAAGAAAAGCCCTAGTGCCTGCTGCAATTCCAAGATCTTGAGGCAGGAATATCACACTGTAGATAAAGGTCTTTATTTAGTTTGAAATGTTAAGTGTATGGATCCTAACCTTATTGACATTCCTGCCAGGATGATCTCAAGAAAACTTTTTGCTTTATTTCTGCACACCTTCAGGATTGAAGGCTTCCTGCAGTCCACATTTCTCTTATTCCCTATTCTCCTATTTTCAGCTTTCAGCTCCATAGTGGGTTCTATGACTTCTTTGTTCATTTTTTTCCCCCCTCCTAATGCTGTTACCTGCTTCTTTCCACGTGGTCGACAAGACTTCTGCAATTATCATTTTGTTCCCTTCCTTTTATCCTTTGTCTTTCTGCTCCTATCACTGGCTTTGCTCTCCTCAACCTCCAGCCTAATATCTTCTCTGCCAAAGCAGCTCTCTTTTGGTAGTTCAAATCTAATTTCACACTGTGAACTATGTTGAATGTAAACTCCAAGGGATACAGCTTTTTGTGTTCTTAAATATAAAATGATACGGAAGCTATTCCATCCTGAATCATATACGACTTTTTGGTAATTTACAGCAGACCTCAAGTTCTTATGTTCTTGTGCCTCTGTCTTGATAACAGCTGAATTAGAAACACATGACAGAGATTCAGGCTGCTATACAAAGTCATTGTTTCTAATATTCACATTGAAAGCTGCATTTTATTTTTTTTTATTTTTTTTTTCCCCAAGGAATGAAAGTGTTTCCCGTTTCATCTTATTTTTATGAAATAATGGATACAAGTTTTTTCCTATTTACAAATATAGGTATAGGACAGAGCAATAGAAGCACTGAAGAAGGACTATTAAAAATTGATGAGTGATACTTTATCTCTCTCTGGAATAAGACTGTCTGCTGATATTGTTTATTCCCCTTCAGATTGTTCTTATGGAGAAATGAGATGTGAGAGGCCAAAGATACGGACATGCATTGGATTTTTTATGGTCTTGTTTCTAGATATTTGTATTTAATGTGAACCTAAACAATTTGCACTGGATTTGCATTCAGCTTCTTCATTTAATTACTTTCTAGGAATATTTTAAGGAAAACATGAAGGTTATAGTTTTTTGTCTATAACCATTGAACCTTATCTATTCTTATATATATACATATATAGCCATCTTATATATGTTTATAGCCATCTTATATATGTATACAGCCATTTTATTAAGCAGGAGATTGGCTTTTAGCCTTTTTCTTTTTTCCCCAAGTCATAATTTGCGTGTGTTTTACCTGAAATTTTTTTGTGAGGCATTATTAAAGCATTATGAAATGTAGACATTACAACATTAACTAATATTTTGGAAATAGAGGTTCTGTCAGTATCCTCCATTTAATATTAAAATTGGTTAAATGTGCCCTAATATATACAATTAAATAAATTAAAATGTAAATGAAATCATAAGTCCTTTATTAAATTACTGCTAGCAATGAAGTACAACCTAGTATATTGGGATTATGAAACAGTTATGTATCTACAGCTAAGGGTTAACAGATCTGCGGCAAGTTCTGTGATTAACATAACTGTGGTCAGCATTCATTTTTGCTTGCTACTGCAGTGTTTTTGGTCAGCATGTCTAACCACTGTAACCACAGCAAAATCTTTTAATTGTTTAACAGATGTATATCTTGGTTCTTTTCATTATGACTAAACTGGTGGTTTAACGTTCATGAAAGCAACAGGAATGCTACCTTCTCTTGGCCATGTGTAATGAATTTTTTTCCAGTTTCATAGTTCAAGAGTGTCTCCTGTTGACCACGTTGAGAATATATATCAAATGCTGCCAGAACACTGATAGAATATGCAGTATTGTAATGCACAGAGTGATTTTCTTTAACTTTTCCTACCCATGATTTTCTTTTATTTTTGTAGAACCAGAGGAATTTGAAGGCTAGCCATGATGCTTTAATAGCAAGAAGTAGTGACCTGAATCACCAGCTTAAAGAGGAGCGGTTAAAGAACCTGCATCTTGAAAACGAATTGCAGTCAGTGGCTCTTACCAATAAAAGGACTGAGGAGGTGAGGAACTAGTTCCCAGTGTCCAAGGGAACTAGAATCTGCTTTGGGTGATAAACATAGATAAGGGAAAATACTTTTCAGTGCTAAAGGGTAAATAAACCTTCCAATCACATTTAGAAGACTGACCTGATTAAACTCATAACTATTCATTAGAGAGAAAATCCCATGGTTCTGCTTGCATTTCATAAAGTACTTGTCAGCCAGGCTACGTAATCACTGCACCAGTGTTTGGACACTGAAGAAAAGCATAGAATTTTGTTATCAATTCTAATGCTAAACAAGTGGTTTGTTGAGGAGAAACAATCATAATACTTTACTTGTTGATCATATTTTGCTATTTATTTATTGAATTAATCATATACAAAACAAAAAATATTCTACGGGATGAGATAAAATATAACTAGGTACTATTGTCACACTAGTCTCAGCCTTATATAAGGAATATGAGAGAGGCTGCGATGTGGTAGAAAAAAACTGTTATTTTGAAGTTTATTAGGCATGGTTGTATGAAAAAGACTAGTAAGTCTTCCTGACAATACATACAAAGTATTAAGTAACTATCTTTCTAATTTCTTTATAGTTTATTATTTTCTATTTCCTTACTGTCCTTCCATGTTTGAAATTTTCTTCTTCTTAGTTACAAGAAAGAATAAATGATCTAGAGCAAGAGAAGGAGCTCTTGAGGAAAGACTATGAGAAGCTATCTAAGAGGTAAATCATTTACCTAAATCTACTGTTTAATTGGCAACTTTTTCTGATACCAGTTAGAACAATTTCTGATACCAGTTGGAATAATGCAGAATACCTGTTGCCTGCAGTGGGTAGTCCAGTGTCCACAGGTGCCAGGTTATTCAAGTTTCCTTGAGTTGTTTTCTTTTTTATGATGCTGGGTTTTTTGTTTCTTACAAGGGAAGTAAAAGACATGAACCCTTTTCTTGAAAATGTCGTTCTATCGCAAGTTCTTTTCAGAGTTGATGGGAATTTTGCCAAGGCCAAGACTGAGAATCAGATCTGAAAAGTTTAGAAAGAACAAGCATGAATTTGTCAGTTGACTCTTATTATGTAGTCACTATCCAAGAAACCAATTCATTTGGATTAAAGATTGGGAGGAATTGTTTTCATATGACCTTGTAATGCAAATCTAGAAATGCTTAAACTGTCTCCAAAGGAAGTGGTGCCAGATGTGGTTGACCATTTATAGTTAGCCAGATGGCTCTGTCTCCTGTGAAATACAGTAAATGTGAAAGAAATTGCACATGAATTCAAGTAAAAGTAATCTTAAAATTCAAAGGGAGAAAACAGCAGAAGTGGACTCCATTCAAAGGGATATAAATATTAGTACAATATAGGCTTCTTTCCAAAACTTATGTTCATTTAAATATCTAAATGCTGAATTACTGTCATAAAATAACATTACTGTGTTATTTTTCTGACAGCACACTCTTTTGAAAAACTGAAATAGTGTGTAGCTGCATATTTATGTGAAGTAATTGTACCTAAAGATATTGAATGCATGTAGAGTTGGGCACAGTGGTCTCTAAAATTTTAACATTTCAGAAGTTTGAAAACTAAAGATAATTCATATCTTGTCTTGCTAAGATTTATTCTTTCCTTATCAAAGCCAGTTACACCTTGAAAAGTGATGTCTAAGCAATTATAAAAGATACTGTCTTTCCTGTAGCTGTGTAATACTACTTACAAAAGTGACTGTGGGTTCTGTGCATTGTATTTACTGCATGCTGTTTTCCAAACTTTGTCACAGCAAAGTTAAGTTTATGTTACTGTAGGACCTGGAAGCGCTTTTTAAGTTCACACATGCTGTAACAGACACTATCGTCCTGTAAGATAGTATGTACTTAGAGAACTGTGTCAAAAAGCAGGTGAGATCAGATATGGGATGAGAAAAAGAATTTCAGGAGTGATGAAAGTGTTCTAATGAATCCTAGGAATTGACAACTCTTGCTAAAGCTGTTGGAGCTTAGAATTCATGCTATATTTTTTCTTTAGTCTTCAAGTCATTCTTCACATATACTTAGGTATAAATTCATTTTTATGTACTCACAACCACTTTGTGTAGTCACTGCCCTCAGAACTGGCTGTTGTCTTTCATTCAGCATGTACTGTCTTCCAAGCTATGTGGGCTGTCCCTTTTGCCCTATTTCTTTCTTTTCTTTGGTTGTTGTTTTTTTTTTTCAGTTAGCTTTTGTTATATGAAATTCTGGGATAGATCAGTACATAGATGGATGGATAACTGTGTGTCAGAAGATGTACAAAAAGAAAAGTTACGTTTCTAACCAGACAGCTTCACCAAGGTGCTCAGTGGAAAGAGCTCGTTTATTAATGAATACACTGCCATTTCTGATTTTTCACAGATTACAGAAGTCAATAAACTGCTTTATGACTGTTTTTAAGATGGAGGGCATTTTTCTGGTCAGTAATGCAACTACTGAATAATAATAGCATGAAGAGCATGGTACTCAGTGTATAAATTATAAGAAACACACTGCATTACTATGTCTTCTTACCCACGGGGAATTGTAATGTAAATTGGGCAATGTCCTTTTATTTCAGTCTGAGCCGCACATTTTGTCATGGTTTCAGCAGTTCTGATACTGTGTCTATGCAATCTTACTACACGCAGATTGGTAGTTTACAAGTAAATAATGTGTTACAGGAAAAATAGTTATTCTAATATCTGCCTGCCTCGGTTTTTTATTTCTTTAAGTGGAAGAAAGATTACTTCTTATTATTTCTTAATCGGTATCAGAATTGTTGTTCTACATTATGAGAAAACTGTTGTCACTTTGTGGTCAGCATTTCTTTGAACAGGCAACTGACTTCAGGCTCTGTGTCTTTCACAGATTTAAAAGGAATCAGGTGGGTGATCCTAGTTCTCTGCATTAAGAGGTTTTGTATGCGGAAGGAATGGTTTTGTTAGTTGTCAGTTGCCGAGGTTTGAAGCTGTGGATTACTCTGGAATACACATCTGAATTCCTCTTCTAGTCCCACAAATGTTGCGTGTTGCCAACTTTTCTGACTTTGGAGCTCTAAATTAAGGCCAGTTCCTTTGCTCATCCCACAGACTCTTTCATGTTTTTTAACCACAGCCTGAGAAAGGCGCCTTGGTTTCAACAGCAGCAGACCAGCATATGTTTACTTAATTCCTAAGACATGATGACAGCGGTCTCTGTGCCACAAAAAGCTTTCTTCTTTATTATTTTCTGTTGAAGTTGATTTTGAAAAGTTATTCATATGCCACATGTTTTATTGCAGTATCTTCAATATGACCCAAGAACAGGACTGGAAATTAAAGGAAGAGCAACTGAAACTTCAAATTGCTGAACTAGAGACTGCTGTCAAATCTAGTTCAGCCGACAAAGATAAAATCCTTGACCAGATGAATATGGAAAGAGGTACATTTCTGAAGTAACTGCTGTTTTTTCCTGATGCGAATTTCTCTGGTGCTGGACTACAGATATGTTCTGCAGAAAAATGCAGTTCCTTGGTAGTGGTGATTTCAAAGCTGTCCTTTACTAGTACATTGAAAAGTGCGCTTAAGTTATGACTATCCTTAGTAAAGAAATTGACTCAATAGAGATTATGTGCTAAATGAAGATCCTTTAACTCCAGTTGCATTAATACTTCGGTGGTACTTCTCGTTCCTTAACAACTTCAGTGCTTTTAAAACTTTTCTATGAAAAAAAAAAAAGCATGTTGTTATAATTATTTGATCCAATCCTGAAGTTTTTCCTATTATGAGACTAATTTCTTCCTGAGGCTCCTGAGATGTAAGTGTGGAAATAGCTGTGCATTTGTAGGTGTTTGTTGAAATTATCTTCAACCTTAGACTGAGAAGTGGAATTGTATTTAGTTATTCAGACTGAGAACTCAGACTCTCTATTCTCTTTCCCAACCCTTCCCAAAAGCAGAAAGCCAATGAAGTCATACTGTAGCCATGCCTAGTGGTCTGTCTGGTAATACACAAAGTGTAGAATAATGCTGTCAGTTCAACCTTCATGAAAGAAAGAATGTTTTGGTTTTGTTTTGTTTTTAATCTCTAAACATCTACCAGGTGTAAGAAACAGCAGGTTCCTACCCGGCTCCCTCCTCATTTGCTAGTAAAAGATTTTGCTGTACCAAATAAATTAGTTTCTACATCTCTAGATGAAGTTTTTATGCATATGTTAATACAAAAAAAGCAAGCTTATTTTGTTTTTATAGTTATGTTAAGCAATATGTTCTGTTATTTCCCGATTTAAGACCAAAAGGAAAAGCTGATGCAAGAGAACAAAGAACTGCAGTCATGTTGCCTGGAAAATAAGAAACTGCTAGAGGAGCTGAAAGATCGCA
The DNA here is from genome assembly GCF_054131305.1 of Coturnix japonica. NCBI lineage: Eukaryota > Metazoa > Chordata > Aves > Galliformes > Phasianidae > Coturnix > Coturnix japonica. The sequence continues at coordinate 26,466,086 of NC_140668.1, forward strand.
TGAAGTATTTGACCAAGGTAAAATCTTCTTAGAAATTTACCAAGAAACACATTCTATATTTATTTGTAGTGCTTCTTGAAAGTAAAAAAAATACAAAAATATTAATAAAGTTTAAAATGTTGTGCCTAGTGAGAGTGCATCTTGTTAACCTGAATATAATTCTTCAGTGTTCACCCACATCTGATACTGCATCTTCACTGAGTATTTGTCTTTCAGAGATGTGATGCTGATGGGGCAGAAGTCAGTAGTGAAGTTCTCTCGCTCACAAAGGTAACTTTCAAAGAACTCTCTTTTTTTGTTTACTGTTACCTCTTTTGGACACAATGCCCTGGATTCTCAAGGCCTGGGTTTCTGCAGTAGTTCATGCATCCTGCATGTATGTGTGCACAGGTCATTTTTCAGGTACAGTGAAGCAAGAGGAAGATGAGAATTGTGAGGATGAAATTTAAAGTTACCTAGATTTCACTCTATAGAGTTGTATAGAATTCATAATGACACTAAAGGGGAATTAAACCAGATTCATAAGTGTTTTCTAAAAAGCTTGCTCTTTCTCATTTCAATGAGCAATTGCACCATCTTGTTCTGTAATGCTGATTAAAAAACATTTTCTTTTTTTAATTCTTTAATTCATTATGAGCATATTTTAAGCGTTGAAACTTTGAAAAAGTGCTGGAGCAACCTCGTAGCTAACTAGTTATTCTCTCTATATTTACTAATAGAGAAATACACTAAAAATCTGCTTTTTTTTTTTTGATTTTTTTGTTTGTTTGTTTGTTTTTTTTCCACTTCCTTGTAAGTTGTAGTTTTATTTATTGTCAAAACTGAATTGAAAGTGAGCAGGACAGAAATGAGTGCTTTAAGTTTCCACTGTTCTTGAAGACCTACATTTAATGTAAACCATGTTTACTGAAATTTACAATGTTTACTGTAAGTAGAATCTTACCGCTACTTGAAAGCTGATAATAATTCTATAATGGTAACAAAAGAAGTAAAGCAAGGAAAAGATCAACAATAAAACATCAGTATTAGTAATAGCAGTAATGTAGGCTTGAGAATAATTTAGTTTTTGGGCATTCACTGGAGCATTATTATCAAGTATATAAAAGGTAAATGTATTAGGTGGATTGAGAAGTTTGATCGCTTGTGAATATCTGATATATTGGAAATCTCCACAAATTGGAAGTTTACATTACTAAATAAAACGGTGATGGGTCCATGTCATTTTTATTTTTTGTGTTATCATATGTCCTTCTTCCAGTGTTATATTAAACTATGCACAAAACATCTAGGTAATTTGCAAAAGTTTTTTCTAGTAACTTTTAAAATTTGCTCCAGGTTCAAAAGCAGCAGAAGAATGGGGACCTTTTATGTCTGGAAAAAGATGAAGATGATATCCTTAAAGATTTGGAAGGTTCAATGCAGAAGCTCCAGTTAACACATGTGGAAACAGTGCAAGAACTTGAAAAGACAAGGCAAATGTTGGTTGTACAGCAAAAAATTACCAAAGGTTACAAGGTACTAAGCTTCACTCATAGTGGTAGATAACCTGATGATAACATTTGTAGCACTGGAACTTGTTCCCTCCGTAAAAAAATGAAGGAATAATTAAGGCTTCAAATTCATTACCCAAGCCAGTCTCTTTTATGAAATAACCTAGCACAAAATTTGTTAGTGTTGAAAGTGTTCAAAAACCATGAGATCCAAATGACTATAACTTCAGTCTTTTAACTCACCCTGATTAGAGCTCTTAAGCACTTGCCTTCATGGGATTATCTCAGAGCTCTTATTGGGCCTACACTTATCGATGAAGCTTCCTTTTCTACAACTCTCAGCTTTCAGCCTCTTGTGCTAGATTATTGTGGATGATATTTTGGTTTTCATTCGATCCATCTGAGGTTAAAATAATACAATCTTTACAAAAACTATCAGGAATATTGTTCTGAACGAATCACTAGTCAGTTTTCCTCAATGATGATTTTAGATTTTGCTAAAATTAGAACTGGTTCCTGTGGTGTTGAATTCAAATTTGCTCTTTTTCTGTGCCCTAAATTCTTTCTCAAATTTAACTGTATTTTCTCTTTTGTAGCCAAAAGCATTTGCAATGTCAGTGTAGATATGCTTCGGTGGTCCTTTTCACATGCAACTTTTTTTTCCAGTCTGAACTTGAAATAGTGACACAGAAGATGGAAAGTCTACAGAAAGAATATGAGTCAAAAATAGAAAAGTATGTCCATCTTCTTGATAGTAGGGCTGAACGCATCAGAAAACTTGAAGGTATTTTTGAATCATATTTTCCTCCAATTTTTTTGTTGTTCTCAGAATACAAACTTGTTCAGCAGTTGAAACACCTTTTAATTATTAAGACAGAAAGATCAGATCGTCCATGTTCTGTTAACTGTGCGCTGTTTCATTGACTTAAGAGCTACTTATTAAATAAAAGGCAAGAGGGTACTTTATGCTGCAACTGTTGCAGCGTAAGTAGACAAACCTCCATTTTTAAATTCTGTATTTGTGATTTGTCAATTATTTTTTTTTAATTTTGCTGTTCAGTAATTACGTAACTTTTTATATGTCGCAAAAACTCTCAAAGTTATGGCATAACATGCCTACAGAATATTTTAACATCATGAATTTGAAATTATGTTTTAATGACTTCATTGTATTTTATAAGTGGTAAATGGGAAGCACAATATGGGATAACTTACAAAGGTTAATGCAACATCATTCATCATATTTTGTTTCTAAGTTGCATATTCTGTGCTAAAGGACTGTGTGATGATTTGTGTCTTAATTCTGTAAGCACATATTCTTTCTTTCCCCAGCAAATATTATAATTTATAGTTCAAACCTTAAAAATACACATCTTTAGTAGAGACCTAACTTTAGCGTAAGAATACTTACTTTGATCATCATATAAGGCTTCAGTATTTTTGCTATTTTACTGTTAATAATTTTTAGCAGTCTGTGTTATTGCTTATATTGATGCAACTGCATTGTGGAAGTATTCTGAGCATGCTAAGCTAACCGTGGGTGCCTGATTTTAAGTGCGCAATTTGTGTTCGTTGTTTTTTTGTTTTGTTTTTAAAAATTTAAGATTGTTAATGTAATAGAATTATACTTTTTTCTTCTCTATGCAAGCATGAATTATATTTGATTTTTAAACAGTCATATTGTTCCTCTCATTCTCTTTATTGCAGCCCAACTGAAAGATGTTGCCTATAGTACTAAACAGTTCAAATACAGACCAGAAACAGTGCCAGGCAATCCACCAAATAAATTTGATGAAAGTCAACATTTAGAAAGAGGAGAGGGCCTTTTTGAATTTCATATCAGCAAAGTGAAGTTCTCTTCTGCAGCTGTGAATGCTTTTGGTGACAATGAACCTGCAGCTTTTTGTTCTTATTCATTTTATGACTTCGAAACTCAATCAACCCCTGTTTTGCATGGACATACCCTGTCATATGACTTGACTTTTCAGTATCTTGTAAAGATTGATGACATCTTCTTGCACTACATACAGAGTGAGAGTGTCACTCTTGAGGTTCATCGTGCACGTGGCTCAGATTATGAAACAGTTGCTGCATGCCAGCTGACACTCCAAGAAATCCTGGAACAGAATGGGAGGATCTACACCAAGGCAGTTTTAGTTGGTAATTAACATATGAGAAAGTATTTTGTTTGGTGTGATTAAGTGACCAGTAATCTGCATTTGACCAACAATTGATTTATTTATTACTATGTCAAAAGAAAAAAAAGAATGGCTTAAATATATATATATATATGTTGGATGTGCAGCATTTTTTGTTGATTCTGGCTCTTCAAACAGGTAAAATTTTACCAATAATCATTGAGAACAGAGATAATGGTAATAAAATGACCTGATGTGACATATTAGAAGTTTACAACATACTGCAAATAGCATTAGAAAATCTTGTCTAGATATAGCAGGAGATTCTTTGTCTTGTACAGAAGTTACTTACCAAGTGTAATTACGCAAGTAAAGGATATTTTATTAAGACAGTATTACCTTTCTCAATATAATTATATGATGACAGCATGGAGAAAAAGAGTTAGAGCAGAGTTCTTGTTTGCATTACTGTACTATTCATATTTCACAGTTCTTTGAATGCTGCAGGGAAGATCTTAAAAATCTGACATTCTCTTTCATTTTTCATTATTGTCTTATATGTGTTTTAGTTGTTTAATGCAGGTTTCCTTCATTCTCTAAGATTATTATTGATACAAGGTGGCCCTACCTACTTAACTATAAAAAAAATTATTTCAATTAAGTCTTGTAATGAACTTAAATTAAACTAAATGATTTTACTCTCACATATATAGTTTTTCTGATTGGTGTAATATACATGAAAAGCAAAAATGTTTCTGCTTTATAAGACTGTCAAATATCAGTGCTTTATAGTTGGCCCAAAAGTCATAAGTATCTATTCTCCTTTATCCATAAATAACAGAAGAAATTATGGCTGTTGTAGTTATAACTGTTAAGTTCACTGAAGACGTAGGAGGTCTGCTTATAATTAATACTCATAAAGCATTGAGAAGGCAGAAATGGTCTGGTTACAGTAGAAAATGCTTCAAATAGTAGCATCTACAGGGGGGAGTTGGTTTGGCTTTGGGGTGTGTTGTTGTTTCTTTTAATTTAAATCATTGTTTTGAAGTCATTTTAAGTTGAAGTGAAAATGTGATCCCATATTTCCTTAGGAAAAAGTGGAGACATCCAAGACTTTGGTACTATAGAATATTGGATCAGGTTACGAGCTCCTATGGATCATTCCATTGGTCTTTACAAAAAGAATTCTAAGGCTCGGGGATATGTAACACCCGAACTTAGGGAAGGCGAATCACAATGCCAGGTATGCTTAGTTTTGTGTTTACATAGTTTTGGATAAACTGTTCTTTTCCACATTCCACATTTTTGTTTTTTTTTCCCTGCATTACAGCTGAATTGGAGTTTTGCTGAAGAGACAATGTCTTAAACTACAATTGCTTACTTAAGTAGTCTCTGTCACTAGAACACATGAAATTATCATGTAAATATTATATTTATTTTTCTCAATCTGTAGAAAAGCCAGATTTCATTTACATTTTATCCTAGTGGAATATTCAGGAATGTTAAACTATCCGGGTCTCAGCTAGGTATTAGAGGTGAAGCAATTGTTCGGAAACTTTTAGAAGTTCGTACTGTTTGCATTGACATTGAGATAATTTCACTTTTTGTTTTCTTTTTAATTACTGCTTGATGAAGAGAACCATCATGATATAAAGCTCTGTATAGCTGTGATTTATCAATTAGTTTAGGAAATAAAAACAACTCTTTGTCTAGTGTAACTTCAATGTATTTTACTGTACAACCACGCGAGTTTATATTAAACCCAAATCTCTACTGATTCCATAATGTATGCTGGGAAGTATGATGTACAAATTCTATGAAGGGTCAGTGCAGATATTTTCAAAATATCTTTGGATTAGACAACAATGTAACATTTGCTTTAAATCAGATTTTACTCAGAGGTATTTTTAACTCAAAGGAATCTTTAACTAACAACTAAAATCTGGCCATTTTTAAATGCTCAAATCTGCAGTTTTCTCAGCTTTTGATTGTTATTTCTAGCTATGTTACAGATCCAAACACGGATGAAAGATAAGATATGCAGAACAGAGCATTTTGTTGTAATTATTGTAAAACTGGAAATGCAAGCAACTGAAATATACTGGTTATCAAGGAAAAAATAGAATAGCAGAGACTGCAGAAATGAAGAACATCTTTTAAAAATAGCTGTTTGAGACACTGCAGTTTGAGATGTTTCATAGCAGAAACTGAAATTCATGTAAAAATGGCCCAGGTGGTTACGTTATGTTACAGATACTATTAGTCTGTAGCTGCAGAAATGCCTTCAGTTGTGTGTTACAAAATGGAGGCTTTCACTAGTTAAACATATAAATATAAAACTTTGTCCTTTATGAGAGGCAGAAATCAAGGAAACGTGAACTGTACATAAACTGCCATAAAGAGTCTTTCTCTTTTTTTTCTTTTTTTTCCCCCCAATTCTGTTTGTAGCTATAAATAATAATCTTAATGTTACTTATTCAGGAGAATCTAAAACTGTCATGATTGACTGTCTCTACCAATTTCAGTTTGGATTATTTAATAAAAATATTTACCATTTTATCATGCAAAATCAAATTGATTCATGTTCCCCCAAATACCGCAAGACAGAATTCTGAGTTCCATAAACAAGATAATTATGTACGATAAATTAAATTAGCTGTGACACATTACCATAAAAGAAAGCAAACCCTTATGAGAAGAATGTAGTTGGGGATTGCTTCTGAAAGACAGTCATGTTATTTGGATTTTTGTGCTGTTCTTTCATTTTTATTAATTTACCTAATTTCTTATTCCACTTCAAACATATTTTTTTTTTTTGCTGTTCATGTGCTGATTTCTATTTTTGTCATTTCTTTACTAACATAAAGGTTCTGGAGAAAGAAAAAGGGAATGTAAATCTGCAGTGCTGTTTTAATTATTGAAAATCACATACAAAAAAGAACTACAGTTTAAAAATTGTCTTGACACAGAATAGCTTTAAAAATCCAAATCCATAGTTTTAAAGTGGCACTGGTTATGAATCATCCGTAACACTTGACTACTTTGGTAATCAAATAGCAAATAGGTCACAATATCTTAGAAGAATTAGGCAAATAATTGTGTTCTTGAAAGGATTAACCTCTTATCTCCTCACACCTGCAATCAAAGAGGACTGTAGTTGAATTTATGGAATGAATTAGATTTTGGCATAGAAAGTTAAACAGTAGTTGGAGTGTCATCTAGATAACTTATTTGTTCTATTTATATATTTCTTACTGTGCCAACACAAGAATTCTAACTTTAAAATTCAACTTGTTTTTCATTTAATGCAGCCAGTTCTCAGAACTGCCCAAGTCAGCACTTCAACAGACGGCGATTTAAATGAACTCCACGTTACAGTAAAATGTTGTAACCATCTACAGTCCCGAAAGAAACATCTTCAGCCAAATTCATATGTTGTCTACAGGTTTTTTGATTTTGCATACCATGATACTCCCATCATTCCTAGCAGCACCAACCCACAAATAGATGACGTTATGTGTTTCCAAATGCCAGTGACTGCAGATCTAGACCGATACTTGAAATGGGAATCCTTAACATTTTTTTTATTTGATGATGCTGAAATAGGAGAAGATAGTTATTTAGGGAAAGCCAATGTGCCTCTTATTCCCTTAGCATGTAACAGACCTATCTCAGGTAAGAATTTGTTCTCTTCAAACATAAAAAAAATCCTCACATCTTGTTTAGTATATCTATTAAATATATTTAGAACTTTGCCTAGTTGAATTTGGAGTATTCCAAACAATAGAGATCTACTGGCAGGCTGACCTTGTTCCAGTGTTTGGCTTCCTCTGTCAAAAAAGAACAGAAACACAAAAATGTAAAACACCTTTTTCTGTTGGGTCTCCTGTCCTCGCTGTGCATCTATGGTTCCATCTTTTCTGCATTCTACAAGTAGTGGCTGCAGATAGCAATAAGATGCCTCCACTCAGAGCTGCCTTTTCTGAAGGTCAAGTATAGCCACTTCTTTCAGACTCTTCTATGCTCCAACTTCCAGAATTTCTTGGTACTCCTCCAGTCGACTTGCTCAAGTGTGTCAATGTCTGTCTTGTTCAGGGGAGGCCACAGTATTCCAGATGCCATCTCATAGGTGTTAAATAGATTAAGAAACTTTTCTGGACCTGCTGGCTGCATTCTGGCTGATGGAATCTGGAGTGCAGTTGGCCTTCATTGTTCCAAAAACATGTCTTTACTGACTCATATTATGTCTCTCAAAACAGGATTTTATTTTATTTTTTTAATTTTCTGCAAGGAAGGCTGCTTGTAACTTATCAATCCCCAGCCTGTTCTGCATCTTGAAGCTATTCTGGGGCAGATGCAGGACTTTGCATTTTCTATCACTGAACTTCATGACTGTCAGCCTATTTTTCCATTCTATGTGAAAGCAGCTCTGCTTGCAAGGCATCAACTGCTCACCCATAAATTAATATCATTTATAAATTTGTTGTGGCATATGTAATACAAAATCTATATAATGATCATTTGATTACCAACTATAAGACATATGTGGAATTGTTTGTTGTCAATTTTATTATACAATTAATGTAAAATGCAATTTATAATGACCTCCACAGAAAGGGCTGATAGGCGAAAAAATCCAAGTAAATTTAATGTCTCTTCTTTGATAAACTTTCAGCAATTGATAGATTTTTAAAATATTTATTTAAGAAAAATAAATATTAGTAGAAAATGAGAATGTTTAAGTTAGAAATTTTGAACCATGTTAGTAAGAATTACTTACCTTGTATTAGGTTACCTGAGAACCTACAAGATATTCTGATAGGATATAGTAGTCCTGTTCATTCTAAATACTGTATTTCTGAGTTTCTTTAATATTACATCCAGTGTATTTGAATCTACAGAAAACAGTATTTTGGCTTTATTCAAATAATAAAATACTTTCTAAAATGAGGACTGCAAAAGCTGTTCTGTGCTCAAGTCATGTTTTGCTTTGCACTGCTGTTTACTGTATGCAATCTATTTAATTGCAGTTTACTTTTTGTTGTCAGGTACATTTGAAATAACAGATTCTAAAAGAAGGGTTATTGGTGCCATCAGAGTTGAGTTAAAATGGAAGTTTGAGTACCTAACACCAAGTGGAGCCACAGTAGCTGCAGGTTTGGAGAATGACATTCAAAATGAGAAATCAATGGTACCTAAATTACGCTCAGAACAAGATATGCAACCTCCGATCTTCTTTCCTGCTGGAGAGGAGTCATCAGCAAGAGTAAGTAATTTAACAAACTTGAGAAGCTAAGAGATACAAAAGACCTACTACAGCAGGTCATCTAGATCTACCCTGATGGACAGGGATTTGACCTTAGGGTAAAACAATGCATAGTACAAATGCTTCATGTAGCCACTATCTTGGACTTCCATTGGGATGTAAAATCTTTTGTCATGTGGAACTCACTCTGCATTCCATAGATCTTCTGTAGAGTGTTACACCCATTTGTGGCTTATTTCTGAAAGAGATCTCAGTTTTTGGGGAAGTTATTCAAACAAAACCTACATCATCTCACCTATTTGGAATTGAAAGTAGTACAGTTTCATTTGTCTATAAGAAAAAAAAATTAATGTCACTCAGAATTTACATTAAGATGATTCAAATATGCCAATAAAAAGACTTCACCTCTATTTTTATTATAGGTACCAGTACCGAAACCCAGCTGCCGTGTAATTGTAGTAGGCAAGGCAGTGTCAGTTATGAATACCAGTTCAGTACAGATGACAGTAAGTGTAATGTATTATGTTTGTGCATAGTGAAGCAAGGAGACATTCTTAGGTTATAGTGTGCAAATTATGGACCTGTTAATCGAGAACACTCAGCTAAAGAAGATGGCATGTCCAAGGCAGTGAATGATAATCTAGTACTGCATAGAGGCTGGAAAACAATACAGAATCCCTCAAAATTCCTTACTGTCTTCCACAGCTTTTGAGCTTCCATTTTCATGGGTTTATGGCAGATTCCCACAGGACTGATTAACACTCTCTGGCCTGTTTCTTAGTTCTCCAGGTTATTAAAGTGACTTAAATTAATTAACCACTCACACAAACATATAAGTGACTATAGAAATTAAGATGACTGAAATCAATTTGAAGTGTTTTGCCAATGAGATACAAAATCTGACGCCATTCATAGTCACTCCTGTACAACAAGCTTATCAGCTGCAACTACACATGCTATGGTTACAATTAGATTTCAAGATATGGGATAAACTGTCACTTGAACATCCTTCTGTGAAAGGATCTGCATGGAAACAACTCAAACATGGTTTAAATTTTTATTTGATTTTATTTGATTATTTGATTTTAAGCTCAATACTGACTGTATTAATCAAATCCTATAGTTCCTGGTCAGTTCTCTAACAGCTAATGATAAAAGGTTATGAGTACTGTTTTTAATACCACATTGGAAATAAGTCATGCATTCTTAAAAATTAGCTGCAATGATTTTTTTTTTTTTCTATTTGCATTTATTTTTTACTAGTAACATACCTTTTCAATCTACAGCACTTTCTGCTATTGCTTTGTTTACTATAACTAGAACTTTATTCTGAGCTTTACATCACAGACTAAAAACATGAATTAGGTTAAATATGAGAGAAATCAACTGAGATGCCAGATGTATAGTTACAGGTACAACATCTTCAGCTATCCAAACAGCAACCTCTTAAATCTGGTAATTTTTCACAAAGTATGGTTGTCAAAGGCAGAGATTTAGCTATTTGATCTTTAGCAAGAGTTGTTCGTTACTGGGTGGGCAGCTGTCCTGGCTTTAATATAATATATAAATTATAATATAAATATAAAGTCATGATATATTTGGACTTTATATGAAGTCTGAATCTTGTGGTGACTGTGCAAGAATGTATTCATGCAAGACAACTCTTCAGTCACACATTAAAAACAGTGCTATCATTAAAGAGTATCTCTTAAGTCAGAAATGTGAAATGTGAGGGGAAAAAAGTGATCCATGGTTGTGACTCTTTCATTTTGGTCATTAGAATGACAGGCATATCTACTTATTTACTTCTGTGTCTGGATAAAACTTTTGTCTTTGCTTTAAGAATTTATCCTCATTTAATGGAGAGGGAGATAAAGCAGAAAGGTAGTAACTTTGGAATATTGCTAAATAGATAACATTATAAGAGTGAAGTGTTAAATACTGCATTAGTCCAATTGATTGTGAAAGTAAATTCTTGTGGAAAATTGGCAGTCTTTTGGTTCCAGTGGTGTAACAAAATGCTTTTTTTCCAACTGCCTATCCTTTGTTTGAGAATTGTCTCTTTTGCATCATTTTTTTTGTTAGTACATTTGAAACCTTTTCACTGCCAAAACAATGTAGTTGTTTACAAGGTATATGTGTCTATAATGAATGTGAGTCAGAACTCTTCATGTTTTAAACCTTCATAACTTGCAAGATGTTTTATGAGATTAACTATTCTTATATTATACATGATATATAAGGTCAAACAAGAAAGCGTTACAGTTCTTGAGGTGAAGGAGTCTGCTAGAGAAATTCAACAAGAGGAAGAAGATGGCTCACGTTTGTCAGAAAGGCAGCTGAATGGCCAAAGCTCAGATACTTCTGGAAATCAGACAGAAAAAACTGAAAAATGGGAACCAAAAGGTAGAATTCATTTTTTTTAAATAAGTGGCTATATTTCCTTAATAAATGTCTTTCATTTTTTTTTATTTTTTCTTTCTCTCATTTCTCACTAGCAGTGGGAGCTGCCTCATTATGAGAAGCTTCATGACAGAAATGATATTCTGGTGTGTTTTATAGCTGAAGATGGGTGGTGGATATGGTGGTGTTATTTTCATCCCAAATGGAAACTGTATTGTAATTGAATGCAAAAATCTGGTATCTGACCTAGATTCATAAAAAATTAAAAGAAAGCTGGCTTCTATTTTGAATGTCTTCATATTCTCTGTTAGAACTGCATTGTTATAAAGACTGTTTAAATGAATATGCTCCTTTTGTCTGCAGCTAACAGCCAGTGCTGGTATTGGAAGCCCTTTTAGGCTGTGAAAGGATAACGTGTCTTATCACAACTGTGACATAAAGTTGTTAAGAAGCAGATTTATTTCAAGTTTATAACAGCTGGGTCACTCTGTTCTACCATTGAGCTGAACTGTGTGTTAGTGAAATAAGTTGTATCTAAAATATGGAAACAAACAGAATGTTAAAATTTTACATTGTTCTTTGCAGCTTCTGCATAAGAATTCATTAGTAAAATTGGAAATCACAGTGTTGAATCCATGTTACATGTTTAAGTAATTTACTTCAGAAAGGAGAGGCCTGAATGCTCTGGAAAATAATCTATCTTCATTACAGAACTACATTGTTTAAGGAAAAAAAAAAAGAGTAATTCTTTGGATGTGTATGGTATTGAAGCCGATCATAGGAAATCTACAAATTCAGGCCGTATCCTTTATTATACTATATGATATTTATAATTCAGCTTCTCGCAGGACTTTTATCATTGTACTTACCAACTTTAATCTTGGAAATGTGCGTATTTTTTTAATAGAATAAGAAGGAAAAACAACTATGTATGTAGTCCGCTTAATAGGTTGTTGATTTGCCACTCCTACCTTCCACAAGGAAATGCTTTACTGGACACTATTGTACTACAGTGCTTATTTGGAGTAGCTAATATATCACTATCACGTTATCCAGCAAATCTCAGATGCTGTACAGACAGTGTTTTTTTTACTACATTTATTTTTTGTTTATTTATTTTTGCAGATGGAGTTGGTAGACACACAAATGATTCCATTGAATCAGAAAACGACAGCGACGACTGTATTATTTCAAGTCCATTATTCAAGAATATTAAACAGGTCAGTTGGAGTGTTTTATGGCAATTCTAAATCTAAGAAAAAAAAAGAAATGTAAAGCCTGACTGTATTTAGCACTGGTGTGGCCTCACCTTGAATACTGCTTACAGTTCTGGGCTCGGTGATATATAAAAGAAGTTAACTTACTTGAAAGCATCCAGAGGACAACTAAGTTGGTAAAAGGGCCGAACAGTATGTCTTGTGAGGAGAGGCTCACTTGGGTTTTCTGGAGGAAAATTTGCTTACCGGTCATCTCATTGCTCTCTGCATCCTTCTGAGGATGGAAAGTGGAGGGAAAGACACTGGTGTTCTTAACTTCTGATTAGCCCTGATGTGGGCAGGCAGTTTAACTTAGATGGCCCATGGAGGTCTCATCCAGCTTAACCGTTCTATTGTACGACGTGATTTGGTTTTATACATTTCTGAACATTTTGGTTCCATTAACTCTATATTTGTTGGTTTTTAGCAACTTTGTTGTCACTGTTACAAGTGTTGTAACTTGAGTTTTTGCTGCCAGGAAAACCTTGGTTTACCTGGCTGCGATTTCCATATATTGTCCTTCCCTGTGTTCAACCAACCAAAAACAAACTGTAGAAAATCAGGAGATATTAATAATTACCAGTATCTTTCTATGCTGCATTTGTTATAACCAAATTTATGTAATGTTCACCAAACACTATTGAAAAGCAGACATCCAGCACTTGAAATCATTTGCAGTACTTCTAATAGTTAAGACTTCTCTGGTCTGTCTTAGTCTCCTTTTAAAGGAGTAAGTATATGCCAAGTAAATAGCAATGTAAGGCAATGCTTCCTAGGAGAAATACTGCAGTTTTTGTTGTTGTTTTTAAGTTCTAGAAGGGTTTTAGAAGTGCTAAATGCTACCACTTACATAAGCTGAAGGGAGGTATAGAGGGTATTTTTGAAAATGAATCATTTTAAAGACATATATTATGTATAAACATTGCATTTCCATTTGTAAATTTGAGAACTCAAATGGCTGCTACTTATCTCTACCAAGTCAAACAATAATGGAGCTGATCTGTATATTCTTTGTCATCCTCTATCTTAGGTTATCAAAAAAAAAACATTTCTGAGAGAGTACATTGAGTTCAAGTTTGTTACTTTCCCTCTTTGTAGATCTATTCATCAGGTAACGAAGTGCACATTCAGGAAGAGAGGATAGTAAAATTAAAGCTGTAGGCTATGAAGGCAACATGTGGTACAAATTTGATTTTAAAATCAGGCACTGATGTATTTGAAATTTTTAGTTTACCAAATACAGAATGTGAAAGTTGGTACTGAATTCATATTTTTCAAAGATTAAAATCCAGTGCCTTTTATCTTGTGAGATAAGTATCCTGCTGGTAATCAAACAGTGTAAATAAGTCTTCTGATTTTAAGTGATTGTTATGCTAATTATCCCATGAATCTCAGTTGTATGCCAAACTGTTTAAGCTACTTAAGATCATACTGTTTCTTTTTTGCATGTTGCAAATTGGACAGTTCATGGTTATTTCTCAGATATGTTGATCATAAAGGAAATCTAACAGATTTTCCACCACTTAGCTGTACCACTTGCTTCTTTCTCTTTTCTTCTTGTCTATGATGTATAATTAATCATAGATTACTTCATTTTGTTTCATTTGATTTACAACATTTATGAGCTTCACTTTGTCGGTATGAAATGCTTGTCCCCTTCTTTCCTTTCCAAAGTGGTGTAATTAGTGTTAGCATCTTTTTTAACAGGCTACATAAAGTTTAGTGGCTGGATTAAATCAAGTCATTAACATAATGTGCTATACAATTTGCCCCTATCTCTTTTCGTTTCCAGCACATCAAAGTGCCAGAGAGTGCCAGTGTAATTGGGCCTTGCTAGCTTGTCAGGTTCAGTCAGGCTGATGGCTGCTGCTTTTACTAAAAAGCTTCCAGGCATGATAATTAATAGAGAAAAGAAGTCTGAGAAATGTAAAAGTTTGGACAGTTCTCTATGAATATTTCATACATTTGAATAATCAGAAGTTAACATTATCAATTTGATGTATAATACGTTGATTAAAAGCCTTGTTTCAGATCCTCAAAATAGACATCAAAACTGGAAATTTGCATTTTCTGTGGCATGGTCTTTATATTAATAAAAAACCTCTTTTCTCATCCATTCCTCCTCCCTTTCACCCCTATGTCTACACTTAATCTGTAGAGGAGATAATATGGCATTCAGTTACCAGAATATAATTTACTGCTGTCAGCTTCCAACTTAAAATATGCCCATAAGGCAATTACTGGCAAAGCCAATTCATTTGGTGGTGGTCCCACTTTTTTTTCCTTTTCTTCAGGTGTGTTTACTTCCCTGCATTTCACTGCTGGTACTTTTTTAAGAAGTTGGAATAGTAAGATAACAAAAACAGTTTATTTATAGAAATAAGAATGAGAACTCATGAAACACAACTGTTTATTGGGGTGAAGTGTGAGTTATTACTAAAGCATTGTAGTCACTACTTTCAATGTGAACAGATGGTCCTAAAATTAAAAATCAGCATTAGCTGTTGTCCATTTTCAAGATCATTGTTGGCTGCGTTATGGTCACTGTTAGACAGGAACTAAAAACTAATAAGGTGGTTTTTTTTGCTGATAAAGCTTGAGATTAACCTTGTTGGAGTCAATACTGAAAATGATGAGTTTACAGCTTCTAGTACTTGACTAATGTGTTTGTAGTAGTAATGAGAAATGTGTGCCAGCCATTGCTCTTGTTGGAAGAGGGAAAAGGGAGAAATAATATCAGCCTGGTCACAAACACTGGCTTTTAACCTATTCAAAACCACAGAATTCTAAGTCATTAGGTAACACGTTATATTTTACATAACAATTAAAGCTAATTAGAATACAAAATTATGTCAGAGTAGATAATGTTGAGTGTATAAGGCCACAGGAAAATCATCAACAGAAGTCCTTAACATAGATAGTATTATTTGTTGGGGTTGTGCATATGGATGCTCTTAGTTTCTTGAGAGGCTACATGTGTTAGAACTCATTGATGTGGAAGTTACCTAGGGACATTTTACAGGTAGAAAGAAGAACTGAAGGACCTTCTTTTTCTTCTAATTGGAAGTTTTAAAAGCATAGCATGGGATTTGAAACTAAATTTGAGTTTTCATTAGCTGCAATACTATACCAAGAACTTTTTTCACATTGTGGTTAGTATAAGGGAGAATTGTATTCCATTAATCTTTATACATCTATATTGTCATCATATAATAATATAATGGGAGATTGGGAATCCTTCACAAATATAATGTGCTAAGCTTCTAAATAAAAACAATAACCACGTTAGAAATATGCCATATGTTATATTTTGTCACTATAACTTCCCTCTTAGCAAATGAAAGTGCTATGCTGATACTTTATTCCAATCCAGGCATTATTGAAATCATATCTAAGTCTATGATCCACATAAAGAGAAAGTATGCATGAAAACGAGAATTGTTTAATCTTATTTCTCTAGTTTAAATGTGGATGAGTATGAACATAGCTGAACTGTACAGAGTAAGTGCTCTCTTTATTGAGCATTTTTGTCTTCTATGCTTAGTTAGCTAAAGATTGTGCTTGCTTTAGAAACTGGAGGTATTTTAAAGCTTTTCTGAAGCATTTGAATTGCGTAGTTTTCTGACCAGTTGATATTAATGTGTAGCTAACTGGCCTTGAGTTTTGATCCTGTCAGTGTAGCATAAAGTTTGAGTGTTTAAACATTGAGGGGAAAAGAAAGAAGAAGGAAGTGTCTTGGAGAGAGTGCGTTAGTTAGATGGGTTTAGGTTGGTACAGGGCTGCAACAGTATTGCTGTCATAGACTTGACTGGGCTGCACTGAACCTTGCTGTTGTGCTAACTTTGTAGTGCTGCATACTACTCCTAGCACGTGGCAAAGGCCAGAGATCGTATGAGAGTTGTGTGAGCCTTTCCCTTCTTCACAGTGAGTTGGACTCTAAAACAGCTATTAAGGAACAGGTGACAAGGAGGTCGCTCCTTGTTTAAGAGAGTCTGAAGTGGGTGCACTTCTATAATCCTGTCTGTTAGGAGAATGAACAGGGAGTGTTGTTATACCCTTCTTCCTTTCCTCATGTCTTACATGGTCCTGAGAAAATTAAGAAAATAGAAGATGTTCATCTTGACATGAAAAATGGTACAGAAAGAATATTGCCACTGACTAAAATACCGTGTCCATATTTCTTTTCCCTCACACTGAACCATTTTCTCAGGAGTAGTTACTGAAAGTGTTTATCATGTAATTTTTTGTTTTTATAGGTACAGCCAATTTCTCTTATTAGAGGAAATTTTTTACTAGACTTCTTTTTAAAATATTTAAAGAATGACTTTATTCCTTTCAAAATATAATTGTCTGTGCAAAATAATTGATCAAGACAAGCTGCCTATTTTTCATTTAAATAGTAACTAATAAATGAGAACAAGGGCAAAAAAAAAGGAAAAAAAATAAAAGGCAAACCAAAGCAAAAAATCTTAAAGGTTTAATTAAATACTTCAGTCTACATCATACAACTGTAAATAGTTGTTTAAAAATTAATTCCTATCATATATTACATGCTGTGCATATTTTCACCAAAGGCCATGTAATATGACTGATTTATATTAGTAGTGAAATATGACTAAGTTGCTATGCTGTTCTTTATCAGTCCTGCATTTTTATTTGCAAATATTTATTTTTTAAGTTAGCTTCTGTTCTCCTTTATGTACACAGTATTCGTGTTTAATATTAATTAAGTGAGGTCTTTATTTTTTGAGTATTTAGCACTAAATTAATAATAACTACAACTCTGTAACAGTATGACTGAGTTATTTGTCCTCTGCTGAGCTAACAGTACTGTCAATACTTGGATTTATCCTGCTCTCCTTAAAAATAGCTGTAACATTCTTTGCTTACAGTGTGCAATTAGAAGGGTTAATTATGTCAAACAGGTTTAAGCAATGTAAAAGAACCACTTTATAATACAGGCTATGGCATTTGCAGTTGATTCCTAAACTGCAGTCTGTACAAACTAGCTTGACATAGCTGCTAAATACTTTGGGGCAAACAAACCTCAGCATATCACTTAAAATACAGATGCTAATACATCTGTTCAGTGCAAGAAGAAAAGAGTTGTTTCTGAAGTAAGATTAGACAATGGAGCCAATTTCATTTTTTATGCATGTGAATGTAGAGTGCTTGAGGTTATTAGTTGAAACTGAGTAACCTTTCCAGGCTTTCATCTCTTTCTTTTCAAATTTGAATATGAAAAGCATATTCAAGTCAAAGACCATCACTTTAATGACATTTGGCAGTCATTTGATTTATTAGATTTTAGAAAAAAAAATTCCTTTAAATATTTCATCATTCTATGCTAATCCTAGTAATATTGCCAGCTGAAGCCATGTACCTGTATTAGTGGAGACAGAATGGTGTGGAATTTTCTCTGTCATCCTAGTAAAATTTCCATGAATCTACTGAATAATAAAACAACCTTATTGAAATATTCAGATTTGGGTTTTTAGTTAAAGTGTCTTAGGATACATTATAAAAGGAAATGTCTTTTGAAAGGAGGGGGTAAAATTACTTCATCAAATATTGAAAGGGCTTGACAGCAATGGAAATTGTTCTATATGATGGATATTTTTACAATAGAATACACCTGCTTTTCAGTTTGATTAATTATATAATTTGCTTGGAAAAACACAGGCTATCTCCATAATAAATTAGGATATTGATTTGCAGTTCTGACACTGAATCTAGAATGCTGATCTTTTGAATGTAATTTATTGCTTCAAATGACCTGCATTTACCATAAGGTCTCATTGAAATATTTGCACGTAGGGGGAATATTTTTAATAAAGTTGTGAATATGAAAAGAAAAAAAAGAAAAAAAGTTAAAAAATAAAAATGTGATATTTCTGTACTGCAAGGAGCTCTGCTTATTATTTGATGACTCTCATCTCTGAATGCTCATCTGTGTACTTAATTTTGAAATTGTAGTGGCTTTTCTTTCTTTAAATCACAGTTATCTGGGGAAATATTTGTGACTCTGCCTGTCAGTTCTGACATTTCCTCTTAAATGCAATAAAACTTATTAAAATGTACTTGTAACCAAATAATACAGGCATTGCTAGGTGGTATAAAACAATTTTATATAAGGAATAGAAAAAACGTCACTTTAGTTACAGACAATGAGAAAAAGTTCTGATGGAGACCTATTGGAATACTTTATTATCAAATTAACAGTATGGTAATAAAGTATTTCAATAGGTCTCCATCAGAGACCTTTTAAGTGTATTATTTGATTTTACTAGACAAGTTTTGTGTATGAAATTGAATTCCATATGTGTACAGTGTTACTTAATATACCCGAGTACTTTGTGATTTGATGTATTTTTATTGAACTAATTGTAGTACAATCTGCAGTAGGCACTTAAGTCTAAAAGATCTCCTTTGGTGGGAAAACTCTGATACCTCATATTACTGAGCATATTTCAGGTGGCTATAGGAACAAGATGCACATGACTTTGCTTATAGTTAGAAATAATGGCAACTGAAATCTGTAGTTCAGACATCATTAAGATAGCTCTAGCTCATCCTTCCCTAGCACAGAACACCACTTGTAAATTAGTATCTGTTGCAGCAGTGCTTCCAACTTCAAACCCTGGGGCTTTAGAATCTCATTGTGTCTATGTCAAAATCAATCAGTCAGTGTTTATACGAAACACCCGATGTTTTACATGTGTATGTTAGTATGTTTTAGTTAACACTTCAAGAAATGAAAGATAATTCATATTTGTGCTTTATCTTTAAATAGGCATCTGAAAAAATCCGTTTTGAAATTATATCGCTTTGTCTTACTGAATCAAGAATTTTAGAAGATGACACAATACGACGACTGTTTGTAGAATGCAGATTATACAATTTAGTTGCAGAGGAGACCCCAGTGTCACTTCCCAAACCTATGCGTGGACAGTGGATTCACTATAACTATAGCAATGGTAAGTATTATGAATTTCTAGTAAAGATTTATTTATTTATTTTATTCTAAATCAAAGCCTATCAGTAAAGTGTGTTGGATTTATTTGTGTACCAGTTGTATTTGTTTGGTTCTCAAGGATTTTCAGAACTGTTATTTCTTAAGAAATGCTATGGTTGCAACTAGCTAGAAGTAAAGTGTTGAATTATGGTTCTGTAAGAAATGCTGATATGATAGTACAGAATATTTAAGCATACTGTTAGCTTGGAATTTTGAAAAAGACTTCATATAACTCAAATCAGGTATTTCTGAAAGAAAACGTTGAAGTGATGTCTTTATTGGTATCTGATGATACAGCAGATGAACATTCTGTGTAACCCTATACAACTAAAGCAGTTCAAAAGAGAAATTTTACTTGACCATCACTTGGGGTTATTCTGTTTTCCTTTAGTATGAACTTTTTGAAGTGCTTTATTCAGCAATGTTTAACATTAATACCTTGCCTTCTTCGTATTACTTAATCTTACTTCTTCTATGCTATTTTCTGAAAAACATCTGAAAATGGTTTGTCAATACATAATGTAATTTACACTAATAGCATCTAAAGAACTGCTGTAATGATTGAGGAATAGCTCCTATTAATTCTTTTTCCAGCAATTCCATGGTATTTCAATTACTTATTCATTAACCATTTTTTGTAATTTTTTTTTTTTTCTATTAAATTCTACTACATTTAAGAGTCACTCTGGGTGCTTCATATTGTCTTGAGCATTAATTAATGTATTTTTAACTGAGAGTATCTGTGAGAAGATGAATCATTTTGCTATTTGGAAAACGCCACTAATAGAGACATTCATATTGAGGAGTCTTTTGAAAATAGGGGTGTTTTTTAAGTGGCTTTGTAAGTCATTATCCCATTCAGATCTTTAATACTTTAATACTTTATCTTTAATCTTTAATAACTCTGATTTTTAGAAGGTGACTGCAAAGATTTTTTTCCTTTACCTTACTTATATCCTTCTAATATTCGTAAACTATTGAATTATCCTCAAGTTGAAGACTGAAATCCCTTATAGATGTCGCATCAAGAATTTTCTTCGCTGTTGTGCAAATGCCCATGTGAGAGAAAATGTAGGATGGGTTAAAATGCTTTAATTTCTGTAACTTTGAGGAAGACACTAATCTTTGTATGGCTTAAGGAAAAACAACAAAAACTAGAGAATGCTACAGACTGCATTTCATTTGCTGAGGCTTACTTCCATTTAAACAAATGGGAATCTTGTCATTGTGTAAGACATATAAATGAGGATTTGTTTTTTGGTTTAACAATATTTGTCCTGCTAGCTGCTGTAAACAGTTATCCAAGTATGCTAGATAGGAAGCAATTATTGAAGTGGAATTTATAAAACCACATTGAAAAGAACAGTGTTAGCCAACAAAAGCAATCTAGCACTTAATTTCTCTTCCTTTTTGAGTTGATGTTGTTTGGTATGTAAGAAACATTCAGACAGCATTTTAAAATAAGTTCTTACTCAATCTTGTGACTTGAGTTTTGGATATGATCTAAGCATAGTAATAGATTTTTTTAATTATCATCTCCACAAAGTACAACTAGCAAAACATAATGAAGTTAGAACAGGTAAGTTATAAGTGGGAAAGAAGAAGCGGTGATGAATAAGGAATGAAATTTCAGCCTCTTCAGACAGTTATGAAATTTAAATCTATTTCAAGCTGTGATATTGGAAGACACTACCATGCCTTGCAGAGTATGTAATTCCTAATGAATTCTGAACTAGAAGTGCTATATTGTACGACTTCCGCTCATCAAAATTTGGCTTCTTAACTACTTTTCTATTTGCTTCTCTATTTGCAATTGTAGAACTGCTTAAACTTCAAAATTTTCTAACAAATAAATGTCAGAAAGTGGTTTTGGTCTTAATTTCTCCAGGATTGTATTCCACAGTGTTATAGTAACATGGTTGTTATTTGTGGAGTTTTTGTTTACATGTTGGTCTGCCAGTTTCTGCTTAAAATGAGCTTTGTACATGGTGGGGACAGAGGAGATGAATCTACTGTTTGATATTGTCAGTTGGAAAGCCGGAGAGATAATAGTAATGAAATCTGCATGTGTGTTTACTATAGCTTTATGGTATCTTTTATTTATCTAATACTGTCTTATTATGTCTAGTTAGAATTCAACATGCTCAATATTTGAGATTAATTGAATATTTTCTTTAATAAAAATGAGATTTCAGTGAGGAGAAGGAAATGTGCTTTGCACTCAGAAGGAAAATTAGTCTTCTAGTCTTTCTAGAAAAAAAATACAGCCATAAGTATCCTAAAATCATTAATTATAAATATTTTTATTTTTTATTTGAGCAGCTCAAGTGTTTTATACATCTCAGCTGATACAGAAGATTCAGGTGTTTTGCTTAAAAAGATTGTTTCTGTATCTGTTAAACATCCTTTGCTTTCATTGGTTCATATGTAACATACAAGAAGGTTTATCAAAAATCAAATCACTAATCAGAAAGCTCTGGCAATTAGCATGCGATGGACAGTCTTGAAGTGCAAGTATAAAAAGACCAAAGGAGTGTTAAAACTTCATAACAGAAACATAGATGTGCTTCACAGTGGTTACTCCTTTTCTCCATTAGTGCTCAACGCAATGTGAGGCATTCTTTCATTGTTGTGATAAGCTTCTGCTTCATCACATACACATTTAGCTCTATTAGAAATTTCTTTATGGAAGTAGTATACTGTAACACAACCAGCTATGTTGTTATTTAGCATTGTGGTGATTTTTAGTAAGATTCAGGATGTGGTAATTTTTCAGACTGTGGTGTTGTGTTAGAATGAACTTGGAAATGAAATTTCTAGATGCAAACTGTCACAAGTTAATGTTGAATGATTTTTGCAATTAACTGGGCAGAAACATGAGATGGTCTGTGCCTTAAAGCAATGTTATAATTCTAAGTTCAAGCAGTACTAGGGGTGATATGAAAGCAAGTTATCTCTATGTAAGTTTCTTTTTGCTATAGCTAATCATTTTTTCCCCAGATATGAAAGAAGTTCTCGTGTTGAATGTTTTTCTTTCTCGCCTGAGTTCCACCGAGTTCAAACTCTTCAGATTTGTAAATAGACTTCCATTTTAAATTTGTTTTAGATACAGGCTTAACAAAGTTAGGAAATTCCAGTTTGAATTCTTCTGGGCGAAGGAAGAATCTGTTCATGTGGCTGCTTCTTTGAAGTTCCTTAGCTGTCCATCTGTCTCCCTGCTGCCTCCCATCGTTTCCTGTGATGGCCCCAAGTGTACTTGGCCATGAGAGTAGCTAGCACATGTGGAAAGTCATGCACTTACCCAAAAGAATAGCAGATGGCAGTAACAACTTCTTTTAACCTGTCCAAGAAATTAACCATGTTGTGTGTAGAAACTTAGGAATCCAAGCACCAATGCTTTGCTCCCTGCTATAGTAGAGGAAAAGGTGCTGAATTGCAGATTGCTTTCATTGCATGATTCAAGTGCTGGCTATTTTCTCTAAGTAACTTGTTTCCAATAATGATTGTCTAAGAGTTGAGAAGCAGCTTTTGGAGAAAATTGGAAAACTGGTGGCTCTACAAGATCTGCTTCCTAGAAGAACTCTTTGATAGAGATATGACCCTCACTAAATTCCTTTGCAAGGAATTAATGTGAACCTTGTCATCTCTGTTTTGTATGTCTATATTCCAGTAACCTGCTTCTTGGTAAAATGATTAACTTCTGTTATCCAAATAAACTTACTTAGATAACATATGAGAGCATGAAATAATTTAAAGATTTATATCAATGTGCAGTGAAAAAAAACCCTGAATTTTATGTGGAGAAGGAAAGGTATCGGTTTTTTTCTTGGTTTGCTTTTTTACTACAGTTAAAGAGTTAGTAACGTGAGGCACTTGAATAATAAAGGTTATGGAATTTAAAAAGAGAAATTTCTAACTAACTCCTGCTCAAAAGCAAAAATGTTTCTAGGAGCTACATTTATTACTCAGAGCTATATTCGTTCTACTTCTGTCTTCAAACATTTTTGCAGCTGCTTTACGAATTTTTTTACTACTGCTTTTCAGTTTTCCCATACAGGCTTTTAACAATCTTTTGGAGTAGTTTTAGCACTTGTAATACTTGTTGGTTGATAGCATGTGCAAGGAAGAAGCTACTTTCTTTGTATAAGATGCACAAAAAACTTTTTTAAAGAATTTCCTGAAACTCCATATTTTATTCTTTTATTGTTTTTCCAAAGCAAGATTATTATTTGCTGTAGATCACATTAATGATTAAAAATAAAATAAAATAAAAATAAAAAAACCAAACACATGACCAGCTTTTTAAAGGAAAATATTATATGGCTTTCAAAGCATTCACACACACTCCTCAGACTGCGGATTTTCTTCAGTCCATTGGTCTAGTTGTTCCTCTTATTGAAATATTGTGGCAGGAAAGGAGGATTAAATTACTGAGGCTGTCAAAAAGGACAAGCGTTCTGCCATAAGTTATCATTATCACTAGATTCCTCAGTGGAAGAAAATGCAGTAAATCCTTTCAAATACAAAGCAGTAAAGACCACTGGCTTTTAAAATCATGACTGCTATTGGCATTAAGAGAAAATGACAGCTATGTGGCATACTTAGATGCTGCTTGTATCTTTTTTGACAGTATGCACATAAACCTGCCAGTGACATGCCATTAGATCACATGACCTTTCAAATTTGATTCTAGCATTATTGCCTTTCTTTAGGATAGACAAGGGAATTAGATGTTTATTTTTCTTTGTTCTCTTCTTCATGATCCTTCCTCTAGAAGATGAAAAATAGTCTGTAAATAATTATAATAATTCCAATTTGTTTTGCAGTGATATATGTGGATAAGGAAAATAATAGCGAAAGAAGAGAGTATCTGAAGTCTATACTTCAAAGGCCAAGTCCAGATGCTGGCAGGTACATATTAGCACTGAAAAACTCCATAAAAGGTCTTTATAAAGAATGCTTAAGGTTTGCCTTTTGGCTTGTCTTGTTCCTTGACTATACTGACATATCTAATGAACTAGAGAGAATTTTGTTTCAGCTGGGAACGTCTTGCAATGGTGATTGATATACATTTCTTCCCTGGAGTAGGTTTGTGTGACGTGGTATATCACTGTCTCTTTTATTGTTGTGTTATGTGTTTGGTGCTATGTTTTGGTTTTTGTTAACAACCTTGATTTGCAATAGCATGTGTCTATCATCAGCACTTTATCAGCAATGAATTTTAAAACCACATATAGCAGAGCAGAACATCTTTTGCTTTCTGGAGTGTGAAAGCTTTAGAAAGTATTCTTAGCCCTAGAATTTCCAAAAATCTACTTATAATTTAATTCAGCATTTGGCTACTGTATCCTATCTTTCATCCTGTTCTATTTCCTTGTCTTTCACTACTTACATGATTCCTCCAATTGATTTAATGTTGACACTGAACAGATTTAATGTTGAACTTGAACCAGGTTTTCTGTTGGAGGTGGTGGTGGGTTTTTGCCCAGTTTTGAAGTTGTTATGATTTCATTCAACAGTTATCTTACACAGTTCAATATTGCAGTTTTGCTCCTCCTTAGCTCTGTGCCCAAATCTGAAGTTAGATATATTATACTCAATCAGGGCACCTGTTTTTGGATATTGTGATATTTTTCCATTTTTTCTCTAGAACTCTATTTTAAAACAGTGCTTATTGCTAAGAGCCAAGCTCAGAAGTAAAGTACTAAAAAAAGCTTTTTGTAGCAATTGTTGTTGTGTTGAAAGGCTTTTGGGAAGATTTGGTTGTGATTTGTCTGAGGGTAGTCATTCCTATATGTTTGGATTTTGCATGTTTGTTTGTTACTCACTTGGAATCAGGCTTGAGGTAACATTTTTAGGTTGTAAAACTCAGAAGCATTCTCTGTTTTAACAATGTTGCCAAGACATACCAAAAAAAAGTAGTTAAGTCTGAATTCCTGTCATTGTCGATCTCAGTGTGTTTGGCCTCAGCGCAAACCACTAACTCAAGTCAGCTCCAGCACAACGTTAGAATTACATGTTTAAAAGAAAAACTATACTGGGATACAATGTGTGTAATTTAAATTCACACAAAAATTCAAGCATTTTCATATAGTTGTTTGTCTGCAATATTTGGGATCAACAAATAGGTTTCATTTAAGCAGCATGATAAATAAAGGTTCTATGTTCAGGGTGCATAGCTAGTTTTTTAGGGGATTGTTTGCTTGTTTGTTTTTGTTGTTGTTTTTTAAGTGTACAAC
Source organism: Coturnix japonica (assembly GCF_054131305.1). Taxonomy (NCBI): domain Eukaryota; kingdom Metazoa; phylum Chordata; class Aves; order Galliformes; family Phasianidae; genus Coturnix; species Coturnix japonica. The sequence continues at coordinate 26,491,893 of NC_140668.1, forward strand.
AGGGGTGGAGGAATAAAGGCAAAATAGGAATTGTATTGCTCAGAAAGGTTGAGTGCAGGAGTGTAAGGTGTCAGCTTTAATTGTGATTTCACAATAAAACATTAGAAATACGGTGTTTTGAGAGAATCATCTTAGTCATCATCAAGTTCCTGTTCTTGTCTTGGAATATGTTCCTGGCTAGAATATGGTCTCCAAGCCTCTAAATGAGGTGCGGAAATTCTCACTAACTTTCAGCTTAGCTCTTGGTGTTTGGAAATGCTGTCTTCACTGAATTTAGTTAATATTTCTAAGATCCAGGAGATGTTAGATTTGTTTTGCCTTTCTCAAATAGCGATCTCTTGTCTCACACCACTTGTTATAAAATAAAAAAAATGCATGGATTAGAATTTACTACGGCTATATCTCTGTTACAAAGCAGTGGGAAAGAATCTCTAGAGCAAACTGTTGCTAATGGTCTGATATTCACTATACCTAGATTTTGGGATGGTTTTCACAAATCATAATGTTCCTAGCTGATCCCATTGAGTGAATATCTTTTTGCAGCAGAATGCTGCAGGGCTACTTCTGGAGTGCATCTAGTCTTGTCCAGGTAAAAAAGAATCCAATTAACATGTTCCAAGACTACTTAGCAAACAAAAGCACTATAACTGGGGACAGCTGAAAAGTTTTACTTCATAAGTATGATCCACGTGCAAGCCCAAACAATTTCATTTAAGTGTGACCTGGCTAAATTGAAGCGGTTGAACTTCTCTTACAAGCTTTGCTCTCAAAGATTTTGGCTAACGCAACATTAATGACATTTAATCTAAAGTATTATTGCTATTCACTTATTTTTTTAGTTCTTCATGTCAGACAGCTTGAATGGTATAGACAATGATGTGAAAAATAAAAATACAAAAATAGCTCTTAGTACTTTTAAATGTTGTGTATATTAATTTTCAGAAAAACCTGAAAGTGCATAGGGTTAAACTTGGTTTTATGAATGGGAAAAAATGTAAAGAAATTAAGTGACTTCAGTTCTTCTACTACTGCTAAATAATGGCAAAGTGGGAGGGAAAATGTGACAGAAAGGGTCTCTCAAACTATTGTTTTTATTGAAAACTTTGCACATCACTAATAGAGAGATCTGGTTTATGGTGAAATAGAGCCTTTTTGCCTTCTTTGTGTGTTTTTGAGTTAACTTTAAACCCTTTCAAAGGTCAAACCTTAATTTATTTATTTATTTATTTATTTATTTGCTTAGCCTACTATTTACAGTGGTTAGTGATCCCTTGGACGATGAACCGGATCTTGAATGTGAAGATATTGGTTTTGCTTATGTCAATTTGAGAGAGATATTTCAGAGTAGAAGGGATATCATTGAGAAGGATATTTGCGGTAAGTTTTAGAGACTACTTTATTATTACTTTATTGAAACCAGTAGTTACTCACTTGAATTTCTTCTTCTCTCCACAAGAAATTCAAGCTTTATTGTGTAAGTAGTTGTTTGATGTTGTCCAAATTAGTACTAATATCAACTAGAGATCTCCCCATTAGTTCACAAAATTTTCAAAACTGTGCCATTTTGTGATTACTTAAGACAAAAATTGAAGAAAAAAAAAAGAAAAGTAAAAAAAAAAAAAAACCAAACAGCACACTCAGCTCATAATAATCAGTTGATAACGCCTTGAAGGACATGCCTGCTTCCTATGATTCTCTATTTTGTACTATATGCTTCATCCAGTCAGACTGTAAATATGTATTACTTTGTTATTAAAACTTGTGTTAACAAATACTGTATTGCTAACTTCTGTATTGTGCTTTAAGAAATCCTATAATTCACAGATTTTCTTAAATTTGCATTCTCTGTGTAAAACATGTCTCTGATCAAAATGAAATAACAGTAGCTTTGGATCAGGTCTAGCAGTTTAAAGTAAGATTTCTTCTGTAACAGTCTGTGACTGGGCCTCCACTGTGACTTATTAAAGCAAGATGAGGTGAGTAGGTGTGGAACCTTCTGTTTCCTGTGTCTTATGATGACATTTTTATGAAGCAGAGAAGGTTAATTTGTCTTTTTATAGTGAAGTATCTTTTCTGATCTCCAAGGTAGCAGGAGCAGGGCTGTCCATTGTGCATTTTTGTCCTTACCTGCTCCACTCCATTCTCATTCTGGAGAATGTAAAGCTAAGTAATGAATAATCTGGGAGTGTTTTTGTTAACAGTTAATCTCCTGTAAAGGTAAGTGGGCAGCATGATTACCAGAAGTAGTGTGCCTGTGCTTGCAAATCACTCTTAAACGACAGCAAGAATGTGGTTAGTCCTGGTCAAATGCTGCACTAATACTTGTACACTTGCGTGTCTGATTACCATACCTTGAGCGATGGGCTAGATAGTGAGGGAAAGAAATAGTTTCTTATCCATTCCTATTATCGTACATGATTTGCATCCATGCCATTACTAAAATACCAAAAGTATTTATCAAAGTTCAAGGAACACAAGAAGAATTCTAAGAAGAAGTAAATTTTCATATCCTGGAAAAATAATACACAGATTTGCTGCAGTTCTTTCTGTGACTGAACCACTTAATTCTTTTTCCACCGGTAATTCTTCTCTGAGTAGTTATACAGACATTGTATCTCTTCCAAAAAGATATTTCATAGTCTCTCATTGGAAAATTGTTTTTGTTATGGATTCTGTGGCTGTTTTGTCTTCATTCCCATTTGATAAGATTTACAAGCGATATAAGTATAATTTTGTTCTCTTGAAAATCATCTTTCACAAAACTCTCAACTATAATCTGAGATAATTATTACAATAAAGACACTTGTTTAGTGTTAGTTGTTTTAGGTAATCATTACTATGTAATGCCAGCTGCTTCACTATTGAAAGGAACATTTCTTCCTACAGTCATAAGATATTCCAACTATTTTTTTAACTTTATGTACATTCAGTCTGTGAAAGCAGTAATACTGTATAGAAATACATTTATTCTCATTCTTATGCACGTTTCTCCCCATCCCTCCAGAAACTAATTTTGTTTCTAAGTAAAACACTGCTGAAGCTTATAAAGTTATCTCACGGACTGGATTTTCTAAAAAAAAATAAAAATAAAAAATAAAAAAATATTGGCTTTACACCATACAAAGTTAGGGTTAATTTAAGAGGGAGATTTCTACTGTCGCTTGATAATTAAAACACACCCTCTTGACAGTTAGTATCTTTTTCATATGGATTTATGGTAATGTTGTTGCCAATGGCAATGGGATGATGCCATTCTAGTCCTTCTTAAAAGTTTGATGCTTTAAACTTCATTTGGACTTTTTGAGGACTGGATGAAGATGAGCATATACAGTGGCTTATGATGGTGTGTCTTGGGGGATAACTTGACCATATTAAAATCGAGGGAACTGAATTAATGTTATTTTCCATAATCAATTATAATTACCCTAATATTCTTATAAGTAAAAAATACGGTCTCCACTAAAATTTTCTCTTCAGGTTGACATTTCACTTAATTATTTATGTATACAAAATTTGTTTGCACCTCTAAGAATAGCATCCAGTCTGTCCTTCAATAGCTGTGTCAGCAATGTAAATGATGAAAGGTTTATTGTTGGTTTTTCTTTCCCCAAACTTAACTCTGATTGTCCCTGCAGCCTGGGCATTGTAGCGTGTGGTATTATTGCATGTTCCCAGAGTATTTATCCCAATCTATTTAGTAAATACATAACCTTGCTGTTTCTTTGCTGTACACATCGCTTTGAGGAGATGTGCTGTCAAGATTATTTGGTTTAAGTCAAATTCCTCCTAGAGTCACGTTAGACAGCCTCATTACTTTTTATGCAGGAATGGGAAGTAACCTCATTCTTGACTGTTAGCATGTTTTTAATCAAAGCAGCAGAGAATGTGGCCCGCGGGGCTTATGTAGATACTGTAGGAGAGTGCAATTGTAAATCATGTTAGCTAATTTCTGTAAAATAAAAATTTTAAATAGTACTTTAAAATACACACTCATAAAGATGAAGGTAGTTAAATAGTTTAGTGTTGAGTAAATAGCATCTTTGTCTACAGTTTGCTGTTTTACAGCACACAGAAGCCTACATTGCACCAAATGGAAAGAAACAGTTTACCATTTAAGTACTCTCCAAGCTGATTTGACCTGGTCATATACACGCTGTTTAAAGTATATACACACTGTAGAAAATACATCTATTTGTATATTTTTTAATTAGTGGCATTTGCATACCGGCATATATGTCTTTAATAGCTTGGATTCTGGATATCTGTATATCTGTATTTGTGAATTATGAAAAATAAACAGTTTGCATAGGCAGTTTTCATACAGAAAGTTCTCTTTACTTGAAAATTAATTGCAATGTGAATGCTTTTGTTTGAAGCACTTTCTAGTTCAGAGTGCTCAGGTTCCGGTAGACTGAGCACTAGCTACTACCTTTAATGTGAAAGTTGGTTAGAAGCTTTCTTCATAAACCCTGTGGAGGTGAGTGCCAGAAGCGGAAGCTATTTTTTGTTCTTTCAGCATATGCTGGGTGCCTTTTAATCTATCCAAATCCTAAGCAAAATTATCAGAACAAAACCAAAGCCTTAAATGAAATTACTAATGCTGTTTTCTGATATTTCCTTTCTAGTTTTTGATTCACAAGATGATAGTGCAATAATTGGAAAGCTCAGAGTAACAGTGGAAGCCCTCCATGCACTACATGCAGTCTACAAGGAATGGAAAGATGGCAAGGAGGCATGAAAGGGAAGTTTGCCTACAGAAGTTCCTTCTGTAAAAGCATACTAGACAGTGCTTCAAAGATAAGATCTTCATAATTCTTAGAGTATATTTAATGCATAATTTATTTTAAAAGGATTCTTGATTTATCCTAATAAAGTTTTGTAAACTTTTCAGTCTGTTTGTTTTTATATTTCCCCCCTAAGGCTAAGCATCTCCCCACAGTGGACAACGCTTGGTGAATAATTAATACCTACATGATTGAATGATGTGCTTTATTTGCATTTTCAACATTTTTTCCTACATAAAACAGTAATAAAAATGCAAGTCAAATTTTTAATTTTTAATAAAAAAACCATAAGCCTTAGAAAACTGATTAAAAATACTTTTATGTTATCCCTAATCACCCCGCTAAATGGAATGCCTGTGATTAGCCTCATTAAGAATTTTATACTGTGAAGATTTTATTAAAAGCAATATATGAAAATTACTTGGATTAATGTGTTAATCTGCCTCTTTAAAATGCTAATATCCATTTTATGCACATTAAATCTCAGTATGTGTTTTCTTTGATGCATACAGTTCCTATCAATTAAATATAAAAAATGAAGCAAGTTGGAAGACTTATTAAATTACTGCAACCTTTTTTCACTAACTTTTGCCCTTCTGCTAACATTATAATCAGCTGTTTATGATTATCGTGATTTGAAGTAGGGGAAGGGCAGGCACAATAATTTTTCTATACAGTAGAAGATTTACTTTCAGCCAACATCTGTCAAAGCACAAAAAGAAGCCATAAAGTATCAGATTTTGCTTCACCTAGTTTGAGCTGGAGGGACAAGCAACTGTGTTTTCATTTGTTTTCTATCACTTTTAGAACTTCTATCAGACACGGAATGAATTGTTATATCTGAATAACCAGTGTCTATCTTGGAAAGTTAATTTTCTAGCCTTTAACCAATCTCATTGAAGGATTTAATTGATATTTTTAATGGAGCTGTGAACCACTGCTGCAAAAGGATTGTCTCTTGAGAACGAGGATATAATACATTTCATTTTTTAATTTACTTTTTTATTTGTCGTTTTCTTCAAAGAATTTTATGTGCTGTGGATTTCCACTGTTTGCAAACAGGCTATGTTTCTTCATAAGCATATGTAAAGTATTCAGAGAGATAAGTAATTTATTAAAATCTACCTAATTTGCCGTGATATATTAAATCTCTGCTTCAGTGATCACAGACCATTTCATTTAGAGAATTAGGCATTCCCTCTTTGTGTGATTAAAGCTCTGGAAAATGAGTTCTTTGCTCCTATTTGTGAACATTCAAAGCCTGCTAATGGCAAGAAGATGGAATAGATTATGAGACAATTCATTACAGTTCAACAGGAGGGAGAAAAAAAAAAAAAAGCAGCTATAATGCAGAAATGCAAGTATGAATATCTGCATATAGTTTGAACCATCTGTGCTCTAATGGCTTCAGTAATGGCTCTTCATCTTCAGTAGGCTTTGAAATGACACCCATACAATATTAATTTGTTGATGTACATTATGAGGCCATTGGAATGAATATACTCTGACCACAGAAATCTCTAAATTCCACCGTGAACTGAGGGTTGACTCCATTTTAGGACCTACTATCTTCAGGAGTAGTACTTTTCATCCAGACTTTTGCCAATCCTTGCAGTATTTCATCCCTCTGGAGCTTTCAGGAGACCACAGACAGCTGCATTCCTAAACCCCTCCATTCTTCGGTTAATGGCCATATGTTTGTTGTCATTTGGGCTGGCTGGCTGTTCATCGTTTTGGCCACTATTTCTAGCTTTTTTTGGCTCTGTACATCTATATTGTCAATAAGACTGTTACTATACATCATCATAATTTGAAACAGCTCGATTCAACACTGAGATTAACTGAGTGGCTTTTGCGAAATTTAGTTGTGGTATTCTGCCAGGAGGTTCCTATTATTCTTCTAATACTTTGCAAACCGAACTAAATATCCTGCACATAAACAAAGAAGCAAATTGTCTTGAGTTTTTTTGTGTATGTGTGTGCCTGTTTACTGACTTGCAGGAGAGCTGCGTAACTGGTGCTTGTTTTCTTCTGAAACAAACCATGTGGTAAAATTAGAAAATCAGTGATGTTCATCTCAGTTAAATGTTTTTAGTAACACCCTTAGCTCTTAATCTTTACCATCTGAAGCTGAAAACTTAGAAATCGAGCATTTGTATATTCATTAAACACAGACCTCTTTGGTAAGTTACTGCAAAATATTCTAGTTGACATTTGGTTACACTGTGTTAACTGTTCTCAGTGACTCCAACATTAACAAGTATAATTTGCCTCAGATTCCGAAGCGTGTTTCTTTGTAAAGCTCACTATTATCTGTGTTTTTAGGTTTGTTTTTTGTTTTGGGTTTGTTTGTTTGTTTAAATTGATTTCTATTCATGTTTATTACTAAGTAAGATACAATATTCAGTGAGCATCTATCCAACAGATGGCTTGTGTTGTCTTATGTAACGTAAATATGAGCTTACTAGAAACTTTTGTTCTTGAATTAAGTAGTCTGTATTTCCAACATGCTCTTGTACCTTAAGACCAAACTCTGTGCTGTCCAGGGAAGGTCAATGCAACTGAGTACAGCTTTGCTCAGATTATAGCTATGAATACCTTAGAGAAAAAATATATCTGTATACTGTATCCATTCCTCTCTTCTCATGATGTCCAAGATATGTTTATTGAGATGTAACCTTAAATTTAGCTCACAATTTCTCTTTTTAATGTTGCTTTTAGCCTGTTGACACCTATAACTTAGGGGTGGACGTTATAAAAGCAAGTACATCGCAAAACAAGGTAACATCTGTATGAACTGCATCAATTTTGCTGTACAGTAAGTCTCAGTTTATCAAATTATATGCTTATAGGAGTAGCTATAAACCAGCAACAATAAAATGGCAATAATAACTTGCCTATGATAGAACCTCTGCAACTGAAGATGAATATTTATGTCAGTAGTACTGATTTTAAGTGTTCTTTATTGTTTCAAGGTGTAATAACACGGTATTGTAACCCAAGAGGTCACGAAAAATACCAAGACTAAATATGAGCTGTTGAATTTTGTTTTCTTTTTTTCTGTCAGAACTGAGAAATTAATTTAAATGAAGACTTAACAACAGTGCCATAAACAAGTTTTTATTAATTGGACTTGAGTACAAGTCATTATAAGCTAATATTAAATTGGATGCACGTATATGCAGGTATGAAACTGACTGCAGAATATAAATCCAAGTTGATGTTTCTGCACGTAACAAAAAATTGTCTTCAACATATTATGCTGTGTTCATTTTTTTTTTCTCTATTTTTGGTAAGTTTTTAAATTCTCTTTGCATTTTTTTCAGTTGGGGTGGGCTAACTTTGTGAAATGTGATTTAAACAGAGTAATTATTACAAGGGAAATGTTGGATCTTTTATTTTTAGAGTTGTTTTTTTTTTTTCTTATTGCAATATAGTCCTATCATTTGCGGAACAAAATTGTGAAAATCACTTATGAATTAAAGATCTGGGTCTTTATTTTTGAGCACCAAACTCACTGTAAATCTTGCATCCATAGGCTTTAGAGTTATTTAAAAGTTTCTTATTTCTAAAGTTATTGCTCAGTCGGTCCTCAAGCATTCATTATTTCATAGGACCAAAGTCTAACTCAGTCCTGGGAAGTTTAGTTTTAGTTTTAGATTGTGAACTGTCAGATGCCCTTGCAAACCTTTAAGACATTGACTGTTCAAAATCTTTGGGCAGCGTGTCCCAGCAGCTGACTGTCCTCATGGCAGAAAAAAAGAGGTGCTTTTCTAAACATTACTTAAATCCAGAGAAGTTTTGTAGCATATTAACAGTCAGTTTTCTTTTTATTTGTTATTTAAGCCATATTTAGATCTAAGCATGTGAAAACAGCTTTTGTACTTAATTTGTTCACAGTTCTACGGATGGCATAAACATGGTCTTGTTTCTACAAGTAAGAACTTTGTTTGTTTCGGCTATGTAACATTATCCACAGAAATACAAATAACTGTATATATATATGTATGTATATATACAGGTATTTAGTGATTTCCATGCCTACTGCCTTGTAGCATGCCATCCACTTTCTGTTCAGTTTGGTGAAATAATTGACAAAAACTAGCTGTTTTTGCTGACAATTTGGTTTGCTTGGCTATTTTTCTTTAGATTTGTACTCATAATGTATTTTCTGGTTTTACTGTTGTTTATTCCTGGTTTTGTTATATTAGATTATTTTAAAAGTAAGATAAATCAGATAAAACAACCAAGACCATGTTTGCATTGAGATTATACTCTGCTTGTCCTTCTTTCATTAATGCTTAACAAATGGAATTTAGATTTACAGACAAACTTTCTTCTGTGAGCTGTAAGAAACAAGGATCTAAGCCTGGAAATTCTGCCCATACCCATTGCCTGTAACAAAATATGTGTTACTCCAGTAACCCAACATCAATAACTGCAACAGTGCAAGACAGGTCTTGCAAGCAGTCTAACAGTGAGTTATTTGATGTTTTTGTGGATTTGGAAAATAATCTCTTTTCTGTTTAAACAAGAAAGCTGCTTTGTCTAATGTCAAATGATTTCTGCATTAAAGCTGCAAGAGCTGTGCTTTCCTTGAAGAACTGTTGGAAAAATGATCACTGTGCTTCTACTACAAATGAAAAAGAGGGAAAAAATGGAAGAAAAAACAAAAAGGGGGGAAAAAAACAATAACAAATGAACAAACATTAACAAACAAACAAGAAAAAACCCACCCAAAATACTGCGGATGTGAAGTCCATCTAGATCAGAAGCAGCATCACGCAACCAGTGAGTATTCTGGTTACTTACATGTAAGCATAAATTGCTACAATAATGACTGGCCTTTGACCTTAATGATAATGAATCACTGACAATGTATTACTACGTATAGGATAATTTTCCCAAAGAGATAAAAGGATACATCACTTAGTATCCTGCTTCAAAAATGAATAGTGATTGCACTGGTTTTGCTAAGTCCTTCCTCAGAATCTGTTGTTAGCAGTTACCATAGAATAACAAAACTAGACCCCCTTGGAAACTTTCCAATGAACTGATAATGTCAATTAGTATAATTTATACCTTAGATGAAATGTATGAGAATAGAAATATTTCTAAAGCAGTATCAGTCATGTATATATTAGCTTACAGTCATTACAATCTGAGCTAGAACATAAAGTTGTTCTTTCTTTTTAATTATTTTTTGTAGCCAATTTATATTTAAGTCAAAAAAAAAAAAAAAAAAGATAGAAATTTATTTTAGAGAGCAAATTACTGTTATCTGTGTCAAGTCTTTAGTAACCATGCTTTTCATATAAGCTGGTAAGAGTACTGAGAGATTACATTTGCATCCACAGGATATGACAAATAGGACAGAATCCTGCAACATCTAACCTCTGTATAGCTATTGATGCATCCCACATGTCATGGAAAGCAGTGATCGTTTAAGCTAATTCTACACATCAGTGCCCATTATTTGGGAGAAAACAGAAAGGACTAGCAGGCCTTCATAACTTCCCTTGATTCAGCTCAAACTGGGGCTTTCACTCCACTGGAGAGTGAGTGTCGCACTGAGCATTGCCTCCTGTTCTCACAGGTTGAGGTTGGAACACACCAGTAAGTGGCCTGGCTGCTGCTGGAGCGAGTGGAGAGGAAGGAAGTGGAGGGAGGGCCTCAAAGACCTAGGAGCTGAGTATAACTACAGTAAGTAGCTGGTAGCTGTTCAGTGCCCGAGGAAAATGGACTGTTGTGTGTGCAAGGAAACTGGGGGATGAATCAGAGAAAGTCACACTGCAGTCATGCTGGGTAATGGCAAAAGACTAAAAAATAATCAACAAATGAAAAGGGAAATAGAAAAGCAAACATCATAAAGAAAATGGTCTTCGTGCTGAAGTGAGCATTGATGCTGTGCCCTGTATGTGGGTTTTTGTTTGTCCATTCATCTGTTTTCACACTGAGCCCATTCTCATAGAGCGTTTACATTAGAAAAATGCTTCCAAAAACCTCTGCTGTCACCTTATTTATGGGGCAGATTTAACTAGGGTTATAACAGAAGCAGGCGCATCATGGATGTGTGCTTTCTCTTCACTCATTTCAGAATAACCTAACACAATCTGGCAGGCTGTCCCTCCAGGATGACATGTTCTCAGCCAGAGGAACTGCGCCTCCTCGTTTCCTAATAAAAAAGGAATGGGAGGCAGTGGTTTGGTTTCACATGGCATTCAGTCCCGTCGGACAGTAAAACAGCAAGATGTTTCTCAGCCATGGGTTAAAAAAAAAAGAAAAAAGCCCCAAACAGTGTGTTGTAAAAGAGCACAAATTATAGGATCATGAAGTAGTAATCTCTGGCGGTAAAATATCTGCTTGGTGGTTGTGTTTGGTTTTGGGTTTTTTTTGTTGTTGTTTCTGTGTTTTAATGATTAGTTTTCTTTCTGAAGTAGTACGGTTGGTACCAGTTACACATATGCTTTTTGAGTATTAACATGAAATGTAAGTTCATTTCAGGAAATGCTGGAGGGTGGATGTTTTTTCACATCTTGTAATCCTTGTTTATGCTATGCTCTGTCTGTTAAGAAAAATACAGCTTAAGCACACTAACTGAAACAGAAGTTTTATGTTTTAAGGTGGGGTTGTGTTCAGAGAAGTAATTGGTAGCTACATTGCTGAAAAAAAGCAGATCCGTAGTGTGTTATTGAAGGGTCTCAGGGCACTCCAGAAGAAAGGTCTGCAATCAGTTTCTTACTTGGTTATTGTAGCTTGTCATCCAGTGTACTTTACCCTCATGTTTGAAGCTTAAATGGAGCATGAAGTTCTGTATGAGTTGCTTTCCACTGTTTGACATCTTTTACTTGAAGTCATGATTTTGCCCCAAATTTGCTAAATCTCACTCCAGGCCTAACCACTTTGTTTTGTGAGTCTTCTATTAAGACTAGCTCTGGGTTGTAGGGTTTTCACATGTTCCAACTGGCAGGATTTGATGTGAAAATACTTTCACTCTACCCCCTACTTCTTAACTTTTCACCAGTCTAGTAATGTAAGAGTGAACGTTAAAAGGAAATCAATTAATGGCATATTAAATTCTGTAACTGTTATATTCTAATCCACAAGTCTTAGTTATGCAATGAAAAAATACCATGCTGGTTTCTTATACCCTCTCATGTTGAGTAGTTAGTATTTGCTGTGTAGTTAGTATTTGCTGTCCTGGGAAATTAAGAACCAAACTTATTTTTTAGGTGATACATAACATGACATGCTGAGGAGAACACCAGTTTACCCTTAAATAAAGGTTTATTGTTAAGCACAGTTAATTTTGCATGTTAACATAATTAATGAATATTTTGCTGGTTTTAATAGCTTTTATGTTACTGTCTGTTCTGGTTTTTAGGTTGTTAAATTACTTCTTTTATAAACTGCTTCATCAAGAAAGCATTGTTATCAAATTGCAAGTGTGGAAAAATATGCTCATGAGATTGGTTTCTCACAATCCCTGTGACAGGAAGCTAGATGAATATAGTTGTCCTTCCATTTCTCAACAACTTTCAGAGTGTTGTTTCTTATTTTATCTTGCACTATTTTTTTCAGCTACGTAAGCCAGATATTTCCTCAGCATACTGCCTGGAGAACAAAGCAGGGGTTAAAAATGAAACCTTATGTTTTACAAAATTGATACAGACCACACAACAAACTTAGGTAAATATTGAAAGTAACCACTTCATGTCCTTATATCACAGAATGCATGAAGTATGACTTGTGGGTTAAAGTTGCCCCCTACTGTCTGGTATGATATTTGCATACTGAATGAAATTTCCCAATAAAATCTGAGATTTCATCTACTACTTCTTTAAAGAACATACCTTAATTCTAAATTTTATGAGTTCTTATGGAGTTATGGTGCATACAAGAGGAGGAAATGAATTCAAAGATTTCTGATCTGCTTAAAGATCTTCCAATACCAGAGTGTGTGGATTAGTGTAAAATCTGAAATGTACTGCAGTCCTTTCTCCATTCTCTCATAAGACCAGTGAAGACCAACAGGCAGCACTAAGCTGATTAAATGCTAATAATAAGTGAGCAGTTTAGTTCTCTTTAGGGATGTACCTGAGTGTGAAGCAGTTCTAGTGTTGATTGCATTGGAGGCATTGGAATTGAAATTATCTTATTCATTTTTTCCTACTTGTTTACTGCAATATAAACTTTGTGGGATTTCACACAGTAGGAGTTTATATATAATTTTCAGGGAATCTGTATCTGTTCTGGATGTTACAAGCCTTTGATGAGTTTTGGTTTCCAGTTAGTTGGTTTAGATTTTGACCTCTGATTTTTTGTATATGATAACCATAGTGTATCCTTCTATGATTTTCTGACTTCAGATAATTTTTGTTTGTTCAAATCCTTTTGGACATAAAGGCTTTTATATTTATTTCTTTGTTTTTAAAATGTACTTTTTCAGAAAACTGTAAACTGACATTTTGTTTACCCTTTAAATAGCAATAGAAAGTTCAGCTTAATAATCTGTGGATGATTACAGAGAATTTGTCAACATAACAAGTGAGCCAACAGTTCAAAACCATTATGTGCATAAATGCTTTAAAGAATGAAGAGAAATGAATCTCAAATGCCAAACCACTGGGAATTCTGTAGACAGCATTGTCCTAGTCACAATGTGAGTATGTTTTTATTTATGCTGCAAAAATTGTACTTTGAAAACAACAGCAGTGGTAGCAAAACAAATGCCAGTGTTTGTTTTCAAATTATGTCTGTCAGAACAATTTGCATGTAAGGATCTTAAATTATTCAGTAATAAACACCAAGCACTCTAGCACATGACAACTGATACCACATTGTTGTTATTAAGATTTAAATACCATTTCTGTTGAATATTTTTGTGAAGTAACACTATTCTCAAATCTAATCTTTGTTTTACAGCTTCTGTAAGGAATCTTTATTGCAGTTTAGAAATGGTAGCACAGAACATTATTTTGTAAAGAAAAAAAATAGGAGAAAATGTGTAGCTGCAGTTGGTGAGAGCTGAGGACATATTAATGGCAAAGTGCAACACGACTGAACAAGGACAGGAATTGCAGGGACAGTGGTGCGTTACTGAAGGTAACACATACTCTTTCTCCAAGTCCTTCTATCCCTTGCTACTCTGCTCTGTGCTGTTTGATTTCAGTGTAAGACATGTTTCGCTGGCTAAACGTTTTGCATAAGGGACAACTGAACAAGTTCAAGGAAGACAAATTGGTCTGTATTTATTGAATACTTAGAAGCTACTTCTGGCTTAGAAATATCTCAAGCTGAAAATGGGTAGAAGGTGCAAAAATGTTGAGAGGATGTGCCATATATTCTTGCTCTGTTGTGATTCTTTAGGTGTACTTAGACATAGCAGAATTCAGGGTAATCAGAGAGATGGACCTTTGTTCTGACTTCTCAGTTGTAAGTCATCTGCCTTGAAACATGAAATGAAACTTTTCCTGTAAGCCTCTGCATCATCAGGCTGTGTACTTGGTTGCCCAGAGGAACTCTTCAGCAGTATACCACGTTCAGCAGTATAGAAGATGCTTTTAAACTGGAAAATGAAATGACATTATGAAAGCTGAAGCGCAATACAAGTCATGGGTTCTAATTACTGAGGTTTGTTTTTTCTTGTCTTCTTTGCATGCCAGACACCATGAACTGTACACAATTTTAAGTTTGGGGTAGCAGTGGAATTTATCTATTCTGTAATCAAGTCGTGACATTATCACTCTGTGGTTTGCTCATTTGCCACTATTTCTGTTGTTCCAGCCACTATCATCGTTTCAAGAATGTATGGTTTAGCATGTATGCTTTGAAGTCATTAGCAGATATGAAAATACATATTTGAACATGCAACTGCTGTGTTGCACAAGTATGAACTTCCTCTCATTTGAACTGTGGTGCAGCTCCAAAATGTTCATTTTAACGAGGTTTCACTGTAAACAGAACATACGCTGTAAATTTATCTGTATTAATTCAAAAAGCATGACAAATGTATTTGTAATCTTTCACAAACTGAGCCAGATCAATTAATGGATCTAATTGAGTAGATCTGAAAAGATGTAGGATGATCAACCTCGAAAGCAGGTATCTGACAATATTTCTGAGGGAAAAAAAAGAGGGCGGAAAAATGAGTAGAGCATAAAATAAAGTATTTAACACCCCCCTAAATGTATGGCAAGGAAAAAAAATCATGTCAAATTAATAGGCACATGCTGGTTAAAAAGAAACAAATTCCTCCCTGTGTCAATACATCTACTGTAGTTTGCCATTAAACACTTTCATAATTCCTTTCTTTCTTTACTAGATGCAACATATTTGACTGAAAAGTAGTTGCAATAATGTGAAGTTTTCTGGAAAGCCATGAATACCTTATGTGAGTGGGAATATGTTCAGTTGCCTGTTGCTCCACAGCCATTAATCTGATGAATAAAGAGTTTGCACATGGGTTCACTCAGAGAGTTAACATCTGATTTTACATGGAAATATTTGAAAGAAAAAGTACAGCATTGCCTGAAGCCTGTTAGAGAGACTTTGGAGATTTATTTAATGCAGTTTCTTGCTTTCATTCTCGTTGTCTACTAAGAAAAGTATGCTGTTTTGAAATATAGAATGAAATAAGGGGAAACAAGTCAAACAATGTTTCAAGCAGAGGGAAAAAAAATGTCCCTTGCCTCAAACACATATAAAACCTGTTTTCAGTGTTCAACTTTTGCTATACTACTTCATTGCTATCAACATTAAACCAGATGATTTCTAACCCTACACTGATTTATTTAAGATGAAATAAAGGGATGGGAATTACCATAATTTATCAATATGAAACATCCTTTTTTTTATCTAGGATAATCACATCAATAATTCAGTTTAAAATAAACTTTTAAAAAGATATTTACTACTTATATTTTCCCCATGGAGTAAGCTGAATGTCAGAAGTTACTAAGTGAAACTGAGTAACAGCCTGAACAAGGATTTAGAATGATTTTGGTTTCCTGGTGGGTTCAGGAAGTCTTCAGTCATAAACTGTGTCTCTCTCTGTGTTGCTTTTCTCACTAATTTTGAATTTATTGGCTAGTGGATGTTGAGGGTGTAAATGAGGAGAAGAAATAGGTGGGACAGCTGTATTGGCTGGTGGAATATGCTGGATAATCTCTTATGAGTGAGGTTGTAGGTACACAGCTTCTGACAGTTGCTCTGCCTTTTCCTTATTGCAGTGTACTGTATGTGGATGATTAGAATAATGCTTGATTGGGCTTGTCCTTGCTTCTTCCTGTACTGTTTTTAAGGACATTAAAGAGATACTTGATTGATGCAAAATCTCATGAAACCAGAAGTTGCATTGTTTGAACAAAGTATATATCAAACTATATTCCATATTGGGTTCATGTTGTCTACTTGGTTTGAAGAACAAAATAGTTGTGCTGCTTTCAAACAGTTGTGTTCAGCAAATTGCTCTCTCCCTCAAGTATTTAGGAGTATTAATTTAGATATTTATTTTGATTTAGTAAATTGTCTCAAGCTTGTGTTGAGAGAAAAAAAGCTGCATGCATTCATTTGTTCAGTCTTATCTCTTTGGTCTGAGATCTGAAACTTCTGAGTGAATTCAATTCCTTAATTATTGTACGTACAGTTTTCTTCATGTGTTCTTTGTTGCTGGTTTGATGGGGGGTTTTCTGAGTGAAATTTGCTGACTTGTACAGATTTGTCTAATTGCAGGCAGTTGTCAACTATATCTAAATGGCAGCTGGGTGTCCTTAGAAGATAAACACACAACATTCGTATTCTGAACTGTGTTCAGTTGCTTATGTGGTGTTGCCTGTAGAGACCAACTGTCCCACGTGTCTGCAGATAAAGTCAGGACTCTTTAGAGCTGGTTCATGACCCAAGAAAGAAAGCCAAAAGCAAGGCAGTAGGGAAGTTTTCTTCTTTGCTTTTAGTCGCTCCTATAGACAGCAAATACTGACTCAGCACATAATCCTCAGCTGCTTCAGAAACTGCTTGGGATGTTTGGCTGTGACTTTTCAGCTAAGCAGCTTCCATAAGAAGGCTTCTTTTTCTTGCCAGACCTTCATGTATTGGAACAAAGCTTGTTTCAGAGCAGGTTTTGTCTTCATTTAGCTTGGTTATTAACTTAGGGAGGTTATGAAAAGATACAGAGGCTCTTCAAAAATGGGGTTTGTTGGCCTGCTGAAGGGTAAGAAATAAATCCACAATGAAAAAGAATAAAATAAAACTGTGAAACAAAACGTTGGTGGGGGAAAGATCTTTAGCTCTGAGCTGCAGTCATGTGCTATAGTGCAATCTCTTATAGCATAATATTTCCAGAATCCAGCTTTTCCAAATGGGTTACTGTTGCGTTGAGATGAAATTATTCTTATTTGGTTTCATACCCTAGTATCAGAGAGATACAATAGGAAGGAATAGTCAGATTGTGGTTTTCAAAAGGGATGTTGACACCCATCAGTTGCTTGTGTGAGCTTTCATTTGCACTTCCTTGATTCATAAAAGAAAACATTCTGTTCACAGATTTTATCCTGTTCTGTTATTAAATTGAATTGATTTCAACTTGGCCTTGCAGAATTTGAATGCTCCTGAATGGCTACAAATCATGTATTTAAAGAGCATTTTGAGTAAGTAAATTCCTTAATGTTTTTAATATCTATTGTCTAGAACAATAGAGGCATCCTGGAGTTAATACATATATGTGTGTGGCAGATGCAAGGCCTGCATGAGGATGTTCAAATCTACATCAAGGCTTGTATCAGCTCAGCATGATGCAGCAATCGAGACTGGCTGTTTGCAGAGCTTTGGCCAGCATTAACCAAAAAAAAAAAAAAAAAAAGAGGCAAAAAAAGAGGCAAAAAAAAAGAAAATGCTGGGTTTGCATTCCACAATGCTGTTGTAAGTCTGCGCCTCTGTAAACCTTCCTTTATGTGGGTGCACGTCATTCTTCAGGCACATCCTTGGTTTAGACTAGCTGTGACTCACATGGATAATGTGTTAATCTGACAGCTAATCTTGCTAAAAGATGGATTAACATCTCTGTGCACTTGACAGAATATCTAGCAAGGGGCATGATTTTCCTTTTCAAATACTTTGCTTTCTTCCAGTGGATTCCTTTACTCACAGGGCCCATCTGCTGAACAAGAATGGTCTATACTTACTACAGCTTTTTGAAAGAAAGATTATTCCGTATGGCCATATAACCTCAAAAATCTTCCTGACTCTTTTCTTCCTGCTAATTGTTCTTGGCATTTTCATTTTATCAAAGTTAACTATCTTGCTCATAAAGCCATTGAGGATGCAAAAACATCTGTGAGCCATGCCTTGTAGTTAAATACTTCCCAAATCAGCATTAATGGTCAGAGTTTTGCTTATGTTTTTATTTTTTAAGTCTGTATGTATGGGGTGGATTTCTGATTAAGTGAAACGATACTTTCTAATTACTAGCTTTGTCTGAAACAAAACGTGAGAATAATCAAATCTGGTGTTTGGAAGAGGCAAATTTCTGCATGATATTGCTACTATGGGCTCAGAAATGACAAAAGAAACTCATCATAAAACAGGAATGAGATGAAGGTCATTCCATCTGCTGTGAACTAGTCTTGCTGGACTAAGTGAAGTTCAACCTAATTGTGTAACATCTTTTCTTCAGGGTGTAGAAGCTGCAGATATGCGATTCAGTCTGTGAGCACCAGGCACCCAGAGATATGCTGCCCAGTTAGATCAGATTTCTTTACAGCTGTGATCCAAGCCATGAAGTGAGAACTCAAAGTAAGTGCTTTCAAACATTGGGGTTATAAGAAGTTTCTGAACTAAACCGTGCTGCTTTAAATATAGTGATTTTGTCACCATTGTAAATGGTATCACAACTCCTGCTCATTAAGAAAGTTTACCCTGGTTTTGAGCTATTTAGATATTTTTACTGACATATTAGTTAGACTATGCATTATCATGTGAAACTTACGTATGTGTTCATATACATGCGTATATTTTTAGGACAGGCACTTGTGGAGAAAGTTAGCAACTCTCTCTGCCACTAGTTTTAGTATAGAGCTGATGTTTTCTGTTCTTTTTCTTTCACTTACATATTTTTATACACAGAGATAAATACATCTCTCAACATTGTGTAATATCTAGATCTGTTAGGTTGTATTGTGCATGTAATTACAGATTGAAATAATCATAGCTCACAGATGGGTTTGGGGGTATCTTTTGGATTGGTTACCCTTTAAAAGCAGATTAATCTTACTTTGTTTAGGCCGAGTATGGATCTTTTATTTAATTAGAGCACACAGACTTCTATGATGTTTCATACGATGTATCTTGGAGCACATCTCAGCATCTGGATAGGTTAAATTTAATATAATTCATCTGCACATGAAGAGCTTTCCCTTGCATTGAGAAGGTCATATGTATTAATTACCAGCTACCTCTGTTTTATGACTTTAATTTCATTAAAGTAGCTGGTGAGGGTCATTATCAGTCATTTAGTATAATTTTCTGAGTGATAAGAAAACAACTGTTTGCTCATTGGCTTAAAAAAAATGTCTTTATAGACAATTTTGCATTTCATAAATGACCGTGAAACAACTGTTTCAAAATGAGAGAAATTAATAAATGATGCAGTGCAGTTCAGTACAATGTATTCTTAAACTTATAAGGCTGAATGGCTCCATTGCAACTGAAGGAGATCTTTTGTAATAAATAGGATAGATAAATGGTATTTTTCATCTGAGAATCCATTACTTTGCAATAAACCTGGATACTCCCAAGTGCTTTTGTTATTGACATAACATGTTAACTGAATCAGCAAATAGGTTTCAATTGGATAATCACCTTCATGGCTATTACTGGCATTAAATATGAAATTTATATGAAACGTATAGGGCATGTAATTGACCTGCCTAATCAGTAGTTCAGATTTGATTCAAATTCTGAGTCTATTATCAATTTAAATTTGTTGAACTTGGAAGTACTGGCTACTTCAAGGGGTGATCTGTCCCATCGTGGAGCGATGTAACATGAACTGACAATTGTACAAATTTGCCGTACAATCTGAAGATAACTTTTATAAGCATAAACTAAATAGTAATAATTTTGGATAGATATGGCTTGTAAAACCAGAAGTTTCACAAATGTTTAGCAGAAGTTAACCTCGGGCTGAAAATAAACTCCTCTACCTGTTTGTTTCACATAAATTTAGGGATATGAGGATTTGTGAACGCTTGATAGCTTTTGAATCATCTGCAGTTCATATGCATTTGAGTGTGGCTCAAGAAACCTCCTTGTGACTACAGAAGGCAGCACATGGGCTTGCAGTTTCCTTGAACTGCAGAACCTTAAAGGGAGTGAAATGTACCAATTCAATTCTGTAGTGCAGCACAGAGTCCTTATTTCTACTTTCTGTGTGTGAGCTGTATAGCTTTGTCCTTTTGATCTCTCCTGCTCTTTTGAGAGTGACTTTTGGCCATGCAAACTTTTTGGTATGTGGTGTTTAGAACCAGCCAGATTTGCCAAATGTGATCTGGAGTGATCTGATGAGTATTCCTTAACTTCATAAAAGAATAATAATAAATTTAAAACTGTTTCTGGTAATTGCAGCTTTTCATGCCCATACCATGATTCCAAATAACAATTCGTTACTCATTAATCTTCCATGCATTCTGATCCCCTGAACATTAGTGATACTACTTGCTTCTTGTGTGCATCAGAAAACAAACAAAAATACTTGGGCCGTAGTTCTGCATTTCTGCTTGGTTTTATGGAGGTTTTATTTTGCTGCAGAGAATCAATACTTTGTTTTTTGAATAAGTGAGGGATAGGAAGGAAAGGATTAATTATAGTCGTGAACCGTGTATTGTTAGTCACAGTGGTAACTGTAGACATACTTTACTCCTATAAATAGCAACTCTTTTATCCAACATCTTTCAGTCAGATGGTGCTATGTTCTCTCTCTCCTCCCTGAGACTCCTACAGTCTGTATTTCAGCAATATGTTTTATATGTAATACAATAAAATCCACAATATGTGCTATTGCCTTTCCTTTTAGTACAGTAGCACAAAATCACATCAATTCGTGTAGAGGATGAATAAGAATAGTCAGGTTTGGATTTAATTTTCTAAATGAATTCAGCTGGACTGGCAGCCCTGGAGGTGCCCTAAAGCAGAGAAATTGTTAGAGAAGTTTAAATTAGGTGATAATTGCTGGACACAATAAAAGTTGAACAACAGTTTTTCTTTCCTTCCGGACTTTTGAGGAGAAATGAATTGGCTCTGCAGATTGAGAAACCAGGAAAACAGCGGGCTTCACACATTGTTTGTACTGAAAATTAAAACCTCAATAATGAAAAAATGCTGAAAAGCCTCCAAGTACATTCTGCCAAATTCCAAACTTGTATTGCCAAGAGGGTATTTACTTATGTTATGGCTCCACCTACAGTCATGAGAAAGAAAATCTTATTGATGGCGGCTGCGGATTCTGGGGCTCCACTGTTTCACAGTGTTCAATATCATAAACTCTCTCCTTTAATTTGGGTCAGCATTCTTCAAACTGAGCTTCAGTCCAAGTTGAAGTATCCAATCTCTGATTATTCCCAGAAAAGCAGCAAATAAGGTTATGCGTGTTGGTATCCCGGTGTGGTTAGCTTAAATATCAGGTAGTTTTTATCAGCAAAAGGCTAAAAGGCACAGGAAGTCCTATCTTACCTCGTATATTTATTCAGTTCCTTTAAACAATAACCAAGGTTTTTACTCCCTCTATCTTGAGATGCCCTTTAAGGATGTTATTCCTCAGATGATGAGCACCCTTCTAGTATTTTAAGTGTACAAATGGGCTGTTTGTATCTTCTTGATTTTGTGCTGCTATGGACCTTAATGTTAAACAGACTGTATGTTATCCTTAATCTAATTTTAAGATGAAGTTTAGAAATAGTTACACTATTTATGTGGCTAGACAGCTGACATAGTGCTATTTCATTGTACGTTCTTTTGCAATGCAGATGTGAATTGCAATTTGACATAGGTTTTCCATGTTTTGGAACAGTCAGTCAGAAGAATGAACACCCATTTGTGAGGAAAGTGGAAACTGAGTGAAAAGTAAGTGCAAGTTCTACTGTTGCCTGAATGTTACTCTATCAAATAATTAATCTCACGTGGGTTAAAAAATAAAAATAAAATGTTTGCTTACAGAACAGAAAAAGTAGGGAATAATACAAAAATCAGGGGAAAGGGTTAAGTATGAAAAATGGCAATAAAAAGTTGTTAGTTCTTAGTTCTTGTGTATGAACAGTTTATGAGAGTTTAGCTACTGACTGCTAAATAGTTGCTAAGGGAAATTTCTTTACATTTCCTATCACAGATAAAGCAGAGAGGCATAAAAATTCCTCAACCTGGCCTCCCGTTCAACTAAAGGAAATAGTCACAGTACTGAGTACTTGGAAATTTTCAAGGTAGGGTGTTTCTATCGGTTTTTCTTTTTTATATCTCTCATGAATACATGATTACAGAATCACAGAATCACATTGTTCTCATGTAGCTGCACAAAAGGAAGCCTAGTCAAGGAGATGGACATGGCCTCTGGTCACTTAAAGTGATGATTTTGTCTTTTTTGGTGTGTCACCATGTTTTACAGGCTGACACACCACTTTTGCTCTCTTTTCAGCCTAGCCTAGTTGTATTTTGATTTAGGTATAATCTTGATGAGCAGGAACTGGTACATTTATAAACACAGTAACTTTACAGCATGAATTCAAAACTTAATCCAAAGAAATGTGAACACTTTTTAAAACAAGGAAATTATTTTGAGTATACAATCAGTGAGGATAAACTTTCACAATGAAAAGAAAGCTGAGGTTGTCAAAAATCTTGCCAGCTCTTTGGATGCACACATGTGTTTAGAGTTTTTAGGCCTTCTATTACAAAAGGTTCATTTGTAGATTGGCCAAAATAGCAAAACCACTACATAAGTTGGGCAAGGAAAAGAAACCATTTCAGTGATCAGCAGTGCGTGATTTAATATTTTGGGAGTCAAAGAGGCTCTTGTGATTGCTCCTGTTTTACTCTCTGTGTGTTTCAAAAACCCTTTCATATTGAGCACAGCTGCTAACACTTACAGTTTGGGGATTGTGTTGACACAGGAACACAAAGGGTTTGAGATATTGCTAGCTTATTGCTAGGGTGGGAGGTCAGGGGGAGGGCATGGAGGGGTAAGAGTTTTCCAAAGACAAATAATTGCAAGAGTAACTCATGGCTGAGGTTAAAGACTATTTTTGTAGTTAGAAATTTATGATCAGGACAGAACGTGCATCTCATTCAGTGATTCAATAGATTCAGGTATCTTGAGGGAAACTTGGCAGGCAGTTACAGATCTACCGCAGCATGCCACAGACTTGAATGCAATCATGGCAAAGCTACTGATGCATTCATATGGCATTTTGATTGCTAGTTGCAAGTATTTCCATAAACATGACAGTAGAGAATTGGTTGTTCAAAGGAATGAGTGAACTTGGGAATAGCAGCTTTTGTTTATATTTTGGTCCCATGAGTTGCTGAAAGTAGAATCTTGAAACCTGTGCTGAAGATGGACAAGCAGCTGATAAAGTGGGTTTTTTTGCCACTGGCATTTTGCATTTTGTGCTTGCCCTGAGTCAGGTTCGCACAATTCAGCAACTCTGAGAGTTTTCATAAAGTGGTAAGAAACCAAGAGGTTGGCTAAATGGAAAGGGTAATTGCACTGGGGCTGAGGTTGAAGATCTAAATTCCTTTACTAAGCTTGTCAAGTTGTCTGATTTGTAGAGAAAGACAAGTTCCTTCACTAAGTGACTCATCAGGAATTTAAACAAACCTTCATGGAGCATCCTTCCATGGGGAAGGATTCATTTCTCTCCACTAAAGGAAATCAAGAGTGCTTAGATTTCTAGGTTAAGGATAACCTTTGTAAAAGGTCTCAAGTGATTTCATTCTGTGCTTGTTATGAACTGAAAGTGATGCTAATTCTTTTGCATGAAGTTCCTGAAAATTAATTAATAATTAAAGAAAGGAACTTGCATGAAGTAGAAAACCTGTAGAAAAAAATTGTATTTATTTCTGCAAACGTTTAAAAACTCTACAAGAAAAGGACACCTATGTGTTCCTTTCACAGTGTCTCCAATCCTAAGAGAAAAGAAAGCAGGATTCCTTTCAGGGATCCAATTTAAAAAATAATACATATATGAGAAATAATGAATGGAATATGTTGGGTTCAAAGACTTAGAGTTGTTCATAGCAAATATATGATGTAATAACAAGGATTTCAGTAAAATCGCCTCAATATAATGATTATGGCTAATGAAGACTTTGAAGAAAGAAGCAAAGAAATAATTTCCATCTGTTTTTTCAAATGTTTTTTACATTCTTCATAGGTACGCAGGATTAAACGGAACACCTGATTTCCACATCTGTTTCTTTTCAAATGGAAAAGAAGTGGAGGTTCGTAAGCTTTTGAATGCAGTGGTGCTGTTTGTTTATTTGTTTCTTTCAAAACTCAGGCAAGTAATCCTGGGGGTAATAATACCTCCAACAGTTAAAACACTGTGTTACATTCAAACAGAAGGAGTTTAGATTCCTCTCCAAAATGTATCTTTTTCTAAAAAAAGAAAATCCTAACTCCAAAGACTGAGAAACTTTGTGCAAAGTGAATGGTGCTGGTACACTTCAGTGGGTTACCTCTAACCTCCAGGCTGTTTGTGCACTGTGTCAGCTACTGCACCGAGCTGCAGTTTCACCTGGTCACAACGATGCAGGTGAAATATTCACAACTGCTTTCTCCTCTAGCTTTATTTCTATGAAGGCACCACAAACGCTGCACTGTTGTTGCTAAACAATGCTATCAAGTTAGTTACTGATCTATGAAAGTCAAGAGATTGGATATGAAAAATTGGAAAAGATACTGTTTCTTGAGGTGTCTTGTCGATCTTAATTACCATCAAAATTCACCCTTTAGCCAGTGTGGTCCATATCATTCTACCTTGTCACCATTAGAGTTCAAAACATCTCTCTGAAGAAGGTATTGACGTGTAAAGCATTGGGCTGGACCTTCTCTCTGCTCTGCAGTTCATCCAGAACTGCTGCTGTACAAATGCATTTACAATTCTCATTTGCAAGTGTCAGTCATAGACTTTCTCTTTTCTTTTGTGACCTGAAAGTGTTCAACCACCAGATTCAATTAAAGTTTCTTGCACGTTTCTAGATACTTACTAGATGAATTGGATTTGTCCCTGTGTCTTTTGTCCTCTGTGAGGGACCATAACACTGAGAAACTGGTTAAAGCAGAAGGAACATGTAGCTGTAAAACATTACATGAGGGAGGAAAAAAAGTCAAGATGTAAGGAATGCAGACAGAATTAGAGCTGTTGCATGTTTGGGCTTGATGTTTTTTGCATTTATATTGATAATGAAAGCGAAACGATAGCATTCACTTGTGTTCATTTCCCATTGAAAGGTATTGCAGAAAGGTATTGCCCTGCTGGAACCTGAGCGAGATGTGATGCGTTAACTACCGTATGTTCACACCCAGTTTACAAAGGAGCGGTTTTCTTGTCAATGCATCAAATTTTCCTTGTTGTGGTCCACCTAAGTAGATGATTAATTATGGTAAGTACTTCTGATGATTGATTATTGTTAACTTGTAATAGCTTGATTTTTTTTAAAGTACAAATGTTTTGCTTTATTGTATAATCTTACAACTATACCTCTAAGATATTATAGGGTTTAAAAGTTACATTATGTGCCATCAAGCACTTCTATTATTGTTGAGTAGATTGATAATTACTTGGCGTTTTCTGTACTTGTAGAGTTGCATGTTTAAGAAGGTCTGACAATGTCTGCCTTAAATGTTGCATCTTCATTTTGAAAATGGTAGTGCATTTAATAAGGTCCCATGATAAATCCAATGAAGTTGTACAGAAGTGTGCTAAGCTGCCATTTTACACTTGAGAAAGCTTAGCTATAAAATACAGTGTGACTTGCTTGAAGCCACACAGCAAGTCTTTGAGAAAGCCAGAGTAAGTTTGGATTTATTCTTTCTATCTTTTCTCTCAAATATAAGAGATATTTCTTGTTCCAAGGAAGGTAAAGCATTTAGGGAGAAATTGTCACAGTTGTATACAGCAGAAAAGAAAGAGATGATGCAGTAGTGCACATTAATGAGTATGTTTGCATTTGCAAGTTAAGATCAGTCATGAAAAATCTGATCTTAAATGAAAATTTTAATAAGTATGTGCATTTGAACAACTATACAGCTTTATTATCTGAACTGTGGCTTTCTCTAAAAACACATAAGTATGCATCTGCTTGAAAGATTTCTAATGTTGCTATATTAAAATTCTTGTTATCAATAAAAAGAACCCTCTGGAATAACAAACGATTTTTCCATATGCAAAAATCTTTAGAACTGTGTGGTCTAAAAATGAGACATTTCCAAATAAAATTGTGCTGTGCACAAGAAATTGAGGGAAAAGTCCTTAAGGTGACTTTTAAATGAAAATGAAATGTCTTTTAGTAAGTTTCAGAGGTACAATATTACAGACTGGTAGAATTGTATCTCATTAATTTCAAACATAGATTTTATGTGAGGCTATTTGATTATAATTTGATTATCTGACCCTGTAATTAAAGTTTATTGCCAATTTCAAAGCTTATGTGTAAAATGAACTGGTTTTCTTCAAAGCAATATACAATCCATTGGACTCATTGACTTCTAGTTTTGCATTTAAATCGAAAAGTCTGTTATAACATGACAAACAGGTTCAGTTTTTGATCATTAATCCTGCTAAGCAATATTCATAAATTCAATTTTGAATCAGTTGGAATACTTTTCTTTTATTAGTTTCTGTGTTATTAAATGAGATTGTTTCTGACTAATATATTTCTGGACTCAAACTGTAGCTCCAAGCTGTTATTCAAATCAAATAACATGCCCCTTACTTGTGCCTAGCACTAATAAATGCCAACTTGTGATACATTTGTGGGAGACTGTCACGAATATTAAAGGAGGCAATAATGCCACTAATGTCTCATAACTAAGCTTATTTTTCTAAAGGGCTGAAATCAGTCATCCTACTGAGGAGGGCAACGGGGGAAGAACCTTTAAGACTTAAAGCCTAAAGCATTATTTTACTCTGCTAAACATTATTATTGAGGAGGTAAATGACCAAGAAATTACAACTGAAGAGAATGAAAAATAAAGCGTGTAACTTCTGGTGCCACCCTGAGCAACAGAAATGCATCCACTGCTAAGCATATGCTCGTTCTCATAAAATTGCATGTTCATTGGTCTGGAGGCATGTTTTTCTTCCTTTGAGTGTCTGAATTAAAGAAAGGGGAGAAAAAAAATCCCCCTTTTACTGTTATTGTCAACCTCCTACTTCAGTCCTTTTGTGATATTCCTGGTAACGGTTCGGGGGTTTGGTGTAGAACACAAGTTTAACACGCTGACATGAAATCATCTGACAGATAAATAGGATTAACTTGTCTGAGATGTCATCCAGCAGCCTGGTGACTGGGGAGGCCGGGCTGGGGGTGTGACTGGGATGCTGGAAACAGAATGGGCCCAACCTGTGTGCCAGTGTGTGGGCACAAGGTCAGTGCTGAGACTCAGACGTGACTATTTTAACTGTTCTGCTTCTTCCCCTCACAAAATATAGCCCCAACACCCCCCCCCCCCCCCCAAAATAAAGAAATAAAGAAATAAAAATAATGATCTCATATTTCTGATATAGTTTATTAGCATCGGTATCATACAAAGTACCAAAATCATTGATAAATTGTAGCAAGGCAACTAATGTAATTGGGCTTAGTTGTCTTTTGTTTTTTTAATGCTGATTCCTACCTCAATGATGTATTTAACTGGAAAGCATGAAAGGTTGAGATGAAAACTGTTGGTGTTTTGTGATTGCCTTTAGTTCTTATAGACTGTTCTGTTGTGCGCAGGGTTTACTCTAATGTGATTGAATTAGCTAATTCTGTGACCCCTGCATGATCTGTTTCAGAAAGGTAGCCTTTCCTCTGGACTTGCTGACTGCACATCCTGGCTGAATGCCCATCATACTTGCCTTATCTTGCTCTTGTGTCAGAGTTCAGGCTCTAACAGATGGCACCAGGTCAATGCTGAGTGGTACCTCTGGGGAGGTGATGCTCTGCCCTAGCACTTGGCTTACCCATTTTCAGTTTCTCAAATGAAACAGAAACTAATCATGATTTTTTTTATCATCAGAGTAATTTCTCACTGGGCTACTCAGAGGTGAGCTGTGAGCTGGAGCTCTCAGAGCAGATACTTGCTTAAAGTTTCCTGTAATTTAGCCAATATACATGTATTTTAATTCTGAAATGTTTCCTAATTTAACAAATGTTATCAGCCTCCCCAGAGAGAGATTCATGTATCTTCTCCATGTAATTCATTATTTTTTTTCTGAAGTACAGTTGAATCCTTTGGTTTGAAAGCTTCTAAGTGATTTTTAAAGTAATAAGTTGTTATTTGAACTTGTCATTATGCACAAAGTACTTATTTCTTACAGTCAGCACTAGAAGAGAACAAGGGTCGTCGTATGTACTTACAGCATGTTATGACCGATGCTAACTCTGGATGGTATGATGCAAAAGTGGTTTGAAGTATGCTACTATTTCCGTCTATTTATGTGAGTATTTTTTTAAGTCCTTAATTATTATACATTCTTAAAAATATCAATTGAACTTCTTTAGAAAACTGGAGCAAACCTGCCAATGCTTTCATTTGACATTTAATAAAATCTAGAAAAATATCAGTTTTCAAAAATGGTATTTAAGAAAATAAGTATAAAATGTTCCTCTTAATACTCCAAGAATGGACTATTTGCAAATTTTTGTTACCTTTAAATGTTGTATTAAAGTAGTAAGGCAGATAAGATTTTAATGATAGGTTACCAAGTGAGTCAGTGTTTCAATCTGCCCAGTAATCTAATGTCTGGTTTCACTCAGCTTACAATCTTGCATATCCATCCTTACTTTGCATAGAATATACAGAGGTGGTTCTTTTACATAAAAGGGACTTATCGTAATATTTTCAAACAGGAGTTGTATAGCATTCATTCTTCCTCTCAGTTCTGTTCCAAACAACTTTGGAAGGTTGTTTTCTCTCCCAAAGTTTTGGAAAATCACTAACTTTGTGTATGTATGTTACTTAGAACTTAAAACTGAGGATGCACACACACCTGTCATTGCATATGACACTGCTAAGGGAATCTGAAGGTTAAGGACAGAGAGGAGAAGTTCTAGTCAGATGCTGGAAGTGGAAGGTATTGCTTCAGCACTCTCAGTTCACAGAAATAGAATAATTTACTTTCATTTCTATTTTTGCAGCATGACACAAGTGTCAATAATTTTAACGCAAGATCTTTGAATATTTTGTTTCTCCTTTTTGCAATGGTTGGGAAAGTCTTGAAATTTTCTAATAATCCAGCTTAATCTAACTTAAAAACAATCTACTTCATGTTTAAACTTTAAAACCTAAAGATGAATTTCATTGTACAGTCTGAAACTTTTTCCTAGAGGAAAACTTAATCTCCAGAATTGGTGTTTGGACCTTTACTTACTTATGTATATCTTTAACTGCTTTAAGGTTAAAAATGTTGAGTAGTGGTAATTAGGTTTTGAAAGTAATCAGAGTATTTACTTTTATATTTAATAACCAGGATGAGTCAACTCGGAGAGGCTTTGAAGAATATTAGGCACACCTAAATTTTATAGGTTATGCTACTTCTTAAACCCATCTTCCTTCAAAGAAAGAAAAAGTTAATATTCAAAGTATATTTTAAAAAGAAAGAAAGAAAAACGAAGAACTCATCAACAAATTCAATGCATAGAAAATTATTATCCTAATAGTTCGATTCTGGTGTCCAGAGAATGATTTCTATACTTCTCCTACATTTTACTCCACTTAGAACCTTGAAACTTCATTCTGAGTATTCATATAATCCACGAGTTGCTAATTCACCTCCAACAATAAGGCTTAATAGAAGAGTTACTTTAGTACACTTTTTTTTTTGGTTAATTTCTACATTTTTGTGGAATTTGTCTCCTTGTGC
Source organism: Coturnix japonica (assembly GCF_054131305.1). NCBI lineage: Eukaryota > Metazoa > Chordata > Aves > Galliformes > Phasianidae > Coturnix > Coturnix japonica. Next base: position 26,521,792 of record NC_140668.1, read on the forward strand.
TTTTAAAGGTTAAATAATAATTTTATAAGTAAAATATTACAGAAAGAGTTTATACAACATAGATATATTTATATATTTTAGTTCATACCACTTGAACTCTTCATCAGAACACTCTCATCATGGAAATGTATCTGAGATATTTTTCTCATAATTCAGTTGTAGAGAGATTAAATGGTTGTTTTTTAATTAAGCCTCTGTTATTCTGTCAGCTCTTAAATGCCTCTGCTGAATTTTAGCTGCATAGTTAAAATACAGCATAAGATTTGTAGGAACCAGCTCGGAGTATGGAACCTTGCAAAACTGGTCTTTCTGGAATACATCCAAATAGATATTCAGAATGTGATAATGATCGCTAATTATAAATAGCATTAAAACAAGAGTCAGAAATGCTTTCTACATTTTTGCAGTGACAAGAGTATTTCCTCTCAGACACAATTCTCAAAGGCTGAAAATCTTCCTTTTGATGACACTTGATGGCAAAAGAATTCTAACCCAAATGGTGCATAATGCTGTCCCTGTTCACACTTAAAATAATAACTAAAAGATGGTGTGGAGAAAAAACAACTATTTATCATGTTTTATCCAGTAACACAATTTAAACCCATAAGCCTGAATTTATTCATGATGTTAGTGATTTATTCCTACTGCTTTTTTTCCACAGGTGTTGCTGTCAAAGCTTCCCAGTCACCTTGGTTAATCCATTCCAAGTGCCAGTAGTTATCATGAGCTCTACGCTGACTGCTATGATGTGAAACTTTGCAATCTGTGCACCTCTGATGTCATCAGGAGCCACTGATGTCAGAGCTGCTTCTGCAGAGCATGAAGGTTGTCACATTACCTCTGCATGAAAGGTATTGATTTAATCCATCTGATGGTAGGCCTGTTAGAAATGTAATTGTCCACTGAAAGGACAGGTGTGCAAATGGACATCCCAGCAAAAGGCAGCAGTCTTTCAAAGTAACGTTTTACATTACTCAGATCATTCCTGCTTGTTTTCTTCCTCCAGTTGCCCTCAGCCTGAGCCTGTTATTGATATAAAGGTTGAAGCTCAGGCAGCTTAACTGTTATGTGGAATGACCTTTACTTTTAATATTAATATATTATTGTAAAGTCTATGAGACTCATAAATGCAATTTTAGAATTCATATGAAATGCCATGTGCTGAACCTATTGCAACTTTTCCTCTAGTCCTGTGGCAGGTTGCAAACTATGTGAATTAATATGCATCATATTCTTTCCCCTTTATTTACTTAGAGAGGTTTGCCGAGCAACTTTATCAAGAGTAACATTATCAAGAGCTTTCCTGCAAGCTTCTTTATCATATTCACATCCGTGTCTGCTCGACACTTGTCACTGTCAATCAAATCGCAATAATACGCAGATGATTTGCTCATTTGGTTTAATAAAATCTCTCTGCTTATTTGCACTGCAGTCATTATGCCACATAATTGCTCTGCCGCTGAGGTGAAAGGCAGCCAGTTGCCTGGGGGATAAGAAGAGACTATTGCTATATGAAGGATTTGTTTCTTTTCCTCTGTCTCTCCCTAGTCACTCATATCCCTAAAATTAATATTGTATTTGAATCCAGTCCTGCTATTCTTATGCAGGCTAACATTGTTATTACTTATTATTTGGATGTGAAGTCATTTATTTTTAGTTTTGATGTCCAAGCTGTCAAGCTAAATTTCATTGTGTTCTGCCACATACAATTTTTAACTGCCATTTAAACTAGATTCAGAACCCAAATTATGAAGAGAACATGTTCAAAGGAATGGGCTGACAGGAAGTATAGCTACAATTTCTATTTCCTAGGAAATCAAAGTATAGATCTTGTTATTGTTCTGCGGTGGAAATATGTGCGGTTTTCGTACTTCATAATGGTTTCTGTATTGGCTGGACACTGTGCTTCAGAAGCAGAAGAAAGGCAGCTATGTATGCATATTGGCAGCCCTAGAGGTGCAAAACAAAGGCATCCAGTTCTGGAAATGACAGAGCACAGAACCAGCTCAACTTACTGTTGTTAATTTCAGAGTGATTTGTACTCCATTTTCCAGTAGCTTCTGCTGTGATGGATAATGGGAGTGAAAATGAGGAGTCTGTGTGTGTAACACAAGCCTCTGCTACTTCACTGCACACTTAATATAGCAGTAACTGCCATATGATGACAATCATGAGCCCATGTTTTGGGGATGATTCCATCTCAGTGGCTTAAAATAGGAGCCTTAAATACTTTTCTCTGCAAATGTATTTCAAACAGAGAGTACTTAACATTGAAAATTAAACACCAGACTGAATCTGCCTATGAAAGAATACAACCATATTTAATCGGAGCTCTGTTGGCATGTCAGAAGTAGTACTGATATTTTAAGGCAATTGAACCTGAGAATATCATCTCTATTTGTGCATTCCCATTTGCCTTTGCTAGAGCATTTGGTATATAGCTTGCATTCTGTTTGAATGAGCATACCTATGAAGGAGATCATCATTTGACTGTGTATCTTGGTCGATCTATACCATTGTGGAATGGATTGAAATTGTATTATCCAAGTATGCTATGGCTTGAAACTTCAGTTTCCGGGGGGAAACTGTATTATTGCTATCAGCCCACCACTGGAATCCATGGTTGTTATGGCAGGGTAATCTGAAGATACTCAAACACAAACTTAGGTGTCAGAAGCACATTCCAGCCAGATGACAAATAGTGTTATTTGAGTAGGTTGTTTGTAATAAAATGATGATCTTGAATACTCCTTTTCTACAGAATATATAGCAGTGCAGATTTATTCTAACTCTCATTCTCTCATTATTTTTCTTGAGTAACAGAATGTTCATCAAAGGAGGTTGGTAAAGGCATACCAGTTTCCTACAGGTAGTTCTACTTTCGTGACATACTTTTCCTTACACATTGTGTTCTGAGCCCAAAAGCTAGCTGTTCATGTGGGTGACCAAGCACCGGAATCAGAAAGTACATTAAGGAATATTAAGAGATATCCAAAACCCATCAGGATGCACTCCTGGGCAGTCTGAGAGGACCATTTCCACTTGATCCTTTGTGTGAGTCTGTAATGCAAGGATGCAGATGTGCCATACAATCATAATCTTAAACTGCGTTTCCACCTGTAACAAATTTTGTTATGTATGATTCCTTGGTTATTGTTGATTATTTTTTTGTTGCTTGCAACATACAGATCTACTTAGTTAATTCTAGGTCTGCCTGATTCTTTTCCCACTGAATAAAATTGCACAGGATAAAATATTTTCTGCTAGTAAATATTAAGTTTTAAATCAGATTGATTTAAATCCGTCACAGAAAACTTGAACACCAAACCCCTGAGACTGCTTTAAATAAAACCTTTCCTTTGGATTAATCACAAGTGTCACTAAGAGAGGAAAGAAGGAGTTTCATTTTCTTGTCCTTACGTGGCTGTTGATCCTTTCTAATCTCTAATATTAAGAAGATCTTAATTCTAAAAGAGCTTATTTTGTCATGCTGGCTGATTTGGCTTTATGAAATGTGATGAGCTTTTGGAAGAGATGTTAACTATTATATGCATAATGGTTTTCTCAGATGGAAGCGTAGCTGCTGTGTTACTATTGTTTTAATGTTGGCTCACTTTCTTCTTTTTGTATGTAGTCCCAATATTATTGTTATGTTCCTGTATCATTTCGTTGGTGATAAGCTGGGGGGAGGGAAAACAAAACAAACCTTGTAAAAGCATTTGTGTATGTTTCCAAAAAAATCATTCTGACCTGTGGGGAAACTTGCACCGGGTCATGTGCAACAGAAAATACACAGCTTAACATATCCCTCCATATCTTACAGGCAGAACTGTATAAAAATGTGACATATACCTGTGTATTAATGATTTGTGTGAATAGAGGATAAACTTTGGTAGACAGGACTTTCAGAGGTCCTGAAAGGAAAGATTAATTTGGAATCATATGTTTTGTAATGAAATAATGAAAATTAATTCAATTATGACAGTAGCTCTTGGTTTGGCTATTTTCGCTTGGCTCCTTGATGTATTTTAGCCATTTGTTTTGCTATAAATTGGAATCAATATATAAAATAACATAGAGAATACTGCATCAGGGAACATTGTATCCAGGATTTTCATAAGAAAGAGCTGAATCTAATATTATACCTGCTATTAATTAACATTAGATTTACTATCTGGAAGAAGGTGTTTAAAATTCTGCAAAATGAGACATAATTATCTTCTTATAGTCTCTTTCTCGTGATCTTCATTTTCCAAATGCATTAAGGGACCTTAGATTTGCAAAGTGGAAATTATTAAGTATAATTAAGCTGAAAGTTTTATTTGATAGAGGAATTCTCATGATGTTTGGAAATACTTGGTTTAAATCTAATCTCACTTCACGCTCTTGCTATTTAGAATGAAATATGTAATAAAAGGAAACCACAAACAGCCAAGCCAGGTTTCAAAACTGAAGAGACTCTACTTGTTCCTTTAAAAGAGAAGAAAAAAGCAACTTCTTAACACTGATTGATTTTGGTAACTATCAAAGAGATAGAAGATAGGACTGAATAAAATGCAAATCACAGCAACCTGAGGAAATAAAAAGAACCAAATGAGAAGTAAAAGCTTCAAGTACCTTTGGAAAAAAAAGTTAAAAGCAAAATACATAAAACAGACATGGACAGAGATGTTACATTGAGAATTTCTTGGCCAAAGTAAGTTCTTCACAGATGAAAAATCTCAACTGATATCCTTTCGAAGTTAGCAAACTATTGTCAATACTTTTAACTGGTCTATAATATCCACCCCTAAAAATGTGAATATGTGACTGGTCAAAGCTGGTTGTAAATAGTCAGAACTGGGCAAGCAGAATGAAGTTTATATATCTTGGTCATTCTGTAGCAGAAGCAAAGAGAAGCCTTATTTAGCTCTAGATTGCTTCCTAATGAGCAGACATTTGGTTTTCTACCTGTTAATGTTTATTATTATTATTTTTTTTCTGAGGATCTTCATCAGTACCTGAAGAAAGATTCAGAATCCAATTGCATTTCTAAGAGATCCACTCATCTGAGCTTATGTTCTCCTTGCTTCTCATTGCAGGGGATCCATCTGCAGCAGAACCAAAATGCTTCTGTACTTCCCCACGCCGCTCATCAGCTCTGCTTACATTGGCTAAACATTTGAGAGCAAAATCAAAGATGTAACAAAGTTCCTACATGCCTGTTTCCAGTGGAAGTATAACTGTAAACACACATACTTCTACTTAAACATAAGGCTGTGCAGGCTGCAGAGAGATGCTAGGTTGGGTGTGAGTCTTTTATTTCCCTTCACGTAAGTATTTACATCAAGTCCTAGCTCAGCTTTAGAAAGGGCTCAATGTAGTAATTGTTTTCTTTATATACTCTCTATAGTATTTCTGTTTAGTTTAAGCTATACATTTGAGTACAGAAAGCATTCAAGAAAATAATAGAGGAGTTATAGCTTCTTTCTTCCCAGTTCCAAGCTCTGAGAAAGGTAGCGTTGGCTGTAGTTTTTATTTGGAGGGAAGAGAAGCAACCTCTCTCATAAACCTTTCATTTATTGAACACAGAGGTGACCAAGCTTCCACAGCAGAGTGCATGATGAGGGTAAGACTGGCTCATGAAAGGGTGGGGTGAACCCTAAAGAGACAAGATTTTATGGCATGGGTTGAGAACATGGGATATGAGGTGCTGCTAAATGGCATGCTGTGTAATTAAGCACATCTCCCTCTGCACAGAGATTTACTAGATGACATGTTCATATCCTGCCTTTTCTTATTCCCTTTGAAGCAAGCAGCCCAGTTGAGATGTTGTTTTTCTACCTGAAGAGAAAGATGGAATAAACTTCTGAATTCTAATACTTGAGCTGTGAGCTTGAACTTGTCAGTGATAGATATTCTTTCTTGCATGTAGAGGGCATTCTGCGTTATTTCTCTAAAAATTGGATCTTGGTAGGTTTTATAGATTTATTCTGGACAAAAATGCTGTAAACCATCTCAGTTTGGACCTGTGTGAGTTGGGATAGGCAGACACGATCTTTGGGTAGCTGTTCATAGCTGTTTCTCATTGAACATGATAGCTTCCTTTGCATATTCATGCTCACTCTTCACTTTACTCTTCATATTCAGTTCTTTGATCAGTTATATGCTAAGTTTTTAAAATATGCATCTTTTTAAAATAACCAACCGCTTACATACCTGCTTAATGTGTCACTTTATTCAGAAAGTAATAAGAAGATGAAAGGAGGAAAGTGACTTTTGTGTAAAAATCTCACTCCAGGTGTGAGTGGAGGAAAAAAAACATAGTCCTACTTCATTATGTCCTATCTTTGAAATTATGCAGGTATTTTTCAGTCAACAAATTAATTTTCAGCAGGAAAATCACAGCTATGAGTTGGTTGGGTTTTCACTCATCGTATCATTGCGTTACAGCAAAAACTGGAGTTCATAATGGTATTGTGGAAACTGCTGATCAAAGGTTGTTTACATGGGCTGTGTTCAACTAATTTGCCACATTGTCTCATACAGATGCGCTCTAATGACTATTCTCTGCAGAAGTGATTTTTCAAAAGGATTCTTTAATCTGATTACTCTGTAATCGTTGGTTATTCTTGAGTGTTTACGTGCATATTTGCTTGAACGTATGTTTCACACGATTGTGATGCAAATATGCCACATAAGAGAGGCATTTCAAGAACAAAATTATTAAAGGAAATAACAGTTTACACTGTAACTAATCAGCATTTTTAAGAATAGTTTTTAAAAATGGTTTCCAAAATCTAAAACAAGGAATTGTAATTCACCTGTAGATATACGGAGGTATGAATTTCCACCATCAGACATAGCCTTCAAGCTATGCTTTCTTCAGTGTAATGTGGTCTTTAATTAGTCATCGATAGCTAACGCTATTCAGGAACAGCCAGTCTCCCCAGCAGTCAAATCAACAGCCATTCAAATACCAAAGAGTCTGAATATTACATACATATATATGTTTTTATATGAAGCGAGTCTAGGAAGATAAAAGGCTTCCAATGGGGAAATATAGTTCATATTTCTGACCCTATATTAGAATAGTGAGTTTGCAGTTGAAATCTTACACTGTTGTTGTTGACAGCACTGGGATTCTTTAATTCTACCCCAAAAACTAAATAACAGATTTTGATGATGCAGTTAGGACTGTTTCCTCTTATCTCTTCCCCCAGGAAAATACACTATTAAAGGCATTTTTATGTAGGTGCATCCATTGCTACATCTATTCAAACAATTTCATTGTTAAAAAAAATGTTGGGAAAAAGTGAAAAATGCCTTTAACTGACACTGCTGTATTAAAAAAAGAAAAGTTTCCAGTGTGTGCTTGTCTTCCAGACAACGTCAGTGCCTGGTCTTTTTGGCAGGAACATTTTCATAACTAATTTGATACATAAAGGCAGTATTTCTGTTATGCCACTCTGCAGTTCCTTTGTACGTCTGGCCGGTCCCATCGCCTAATTGCCTAAAGCTGCCAACCGCAAAGTCCTCAGTTGGGTATTCACACTTCATTCCTCCTCCCCTGCAGCACTTTGCCTCGGTAATGCTTGAGGTACTGCAATGAAAAAACATAGCAAGGAAGTTATTGATCATGGGAAACTGAGAATTTGTGTATAGATCACCATTGCTCTCTTCTCTTTGAAGATGTAGGGCAAGCTTTCAGAAGAAAAGAACGGTGTTTGAAGTACAGTAATAGCTCAAGAAGTGCTCACCATTACCTGAACTCTGTTGCCTTTACTCTTGAAGTTAAGTGGCCCCTGAAATGGTAGATTTCTAATTAAACTTTACTAACTTGGTTTTTTCTTTGTTCCACTTTGTTATCAGGCTTTTCTTGTGCTGAAGTAAATCTGTGTGAAATGGAGAGAAATGCTACACTTTTAAAATCCAAATGGATTTCCATTTCTTCCTGTGGATGGACAGCTGCCACTGAACTCTATGAAATAAGCTCCGATCTACTGACTTCTTCCTACAGGTATCTAAAAGGGAAATAACCTGTTTTAAACCACTCTTGTAAGTTTAACTAACACATTTGAGGAGCCTGATAGTTTCTCTCTCTCTCTCTCGTTTTACAGGAAGATGCGCCCTTTCCACATTCAGCATTCAGTAATTAAACACTGATCAGTGTGTCAAATAAGGCGATGCTTTGTGTAACGTACTTATCCTCAGCCCTGCCCTCTCCTTATCAGCCAAGCCTTATCATCGCTCAGCCGCCCCATTGCTCTCAATACACGCCTACAGCAGCCGCACAGCGCCACCTAGCGGTGCGTCAGCAGAGACACAGGTAGGAGCTGGGCAGTTTCAGCCTTTGGGTTAGAATATGTGATTTTGGGGTATATGAGGCTACGTAGCGTGGAAAATCGTGCCTTTTTCCTGTGCTAATTTGAAGGCTTTATTATTATTATTTGTAATATATAATTTAAATAAAATATCCTCGCTGTATTTTATCTGTGAGTGAAACAGGTTGGTGTGTCCACTTAACACTTGCACTCTAAGGCAACCCTTGGCTTTTGATTTCCTTCCTTGATGGTGCAGGGGATAATAACCCCATGTTACAGCTTCAGGGACCGGGGCACAACGCTGAGGGGCCGGAAATAGCTGAGGAGCCTCAGCATGGAGCAGCTGGGCCGGAACAGCGCCATGTCCCTGAGCAGCTCCATGTCCCTGAGCAGCTCCATGTCCCTGAGCAGCTCCATGTCCCTGAGCAGCTCCATGTCCTGTACAGCTCCATGTCCCTGTGCAGCTCCATGTCCTGAACAGCTCCATGTCCCTGAGCAGCTCCATGTCCTGTACAGCTCCATGTCCCTGCACAGCCCCATGTCCCGGGGCGGTGGGCGGAGGGGCGGGCCCATCATCTATTTCCTCCGTCATGTCCCCGCTCCTCTCAACCAACCAATGATCGAGAGCCGCTTTTTCTCACCCAAACTCTTTCTTCCTGCTGTGAGGGAGTGACAGGTGCGTCAGCCCGTCCCATTGGCCCCGCCGAGCCAGAACGAGAAAGCGATTGGTAGCGGGGAAGGCCGGGCCCGGATATGCGAATCCGGGGGGGCGGGCTTTAAATGGGACCGAGGCGGGGGGAGAAGAGGAGCCGTGGTGGTGGCGGCTGGTGGGGCCTGGACTACAGCGACTACAGCGGGAACGAGGTGAGGGAACGCGAGGGGCGGCGGTGGTGAATATATCACGGCACTGCGGGGATAGGGGCGGAGGGGGGGGGTCTGTCTTATAGCCGGGGCCCACCCGCGGCACTGGGGTCGCGTGTCCTCACGTTAACGGCCGCGCTGAGGTGAGGCGGCGGGAGGTACCACAGGGACAGGTACCAACTGGGTACGTTAAGGAGAACTCCGTGTGTTTCTCCTTATTGGATAGAAGATCTCAGTGCAGAATGATCTCAGTGCAGAATGATCTCTAGAAGCCTTTCCGTCGTGTAATAAGGGTTAAAATATGCTTTGCTTGGTGACGGAACCGGTTCTTAATAGCTTGTAAATAGGCGTCTCTGTGATGACAAGCTTGTCAGTAGAGCTGCGAGTGTGCTGAGATGCACAGCTGCCTTATGAGAGGTGGAGTCGGCAGCTGAGCTCCATGGAGCAGCAGCGATCAGATCTATTAGCACTGATGACAGACTTTGTGTACACACCTCATTCTCTGGCCTCTTCAGCTCCTGTATCAACAGGAGCAAATGTTTCATCCCAAACTCATCAAGTTATCACCCTGAGGTCCAGCTAATAATTTCCAAGTCTGCATCTCAGCTTCCTGAAGCTTTCACTTGTCAGAGCTGTAGTACTTGGATGCTCTTTGCACATCAGTTTCACCACCCTGTGGTTAGCCAGAAACTCCCTGAGGAAATGCCTTGTGTTTTTCTATGCAAGCATCTCGCTCTTTGAGTCTGGCCAGGTTTCATGTAAGAGGAAGGGCCTGTGGCACATCCCTCTGGCAGGGCTCTGCTTTGTAGACAGGAGATAGGAAAGGCCAGAACACATGGGCTGTTTCTCTGCTGTCCCACAGCGTGTCCCGGCGCTGCCCTGCCGGGCTCTTTGAGCTGCCTTGGCTGATGTGACTTTGGCTGCTGAGGAGGGGAAATGTCTGGAGGAATTGTGTGCTGGAATGTTGGCCTGAGATGATCCCGGGTTGGGAGAACGTATTAGTTTTCAGCCCTTTTCTAAAGGGTGCTTGCATTTGTGTGTTGTTTTGTTGTTGTTTTTTTATTGCTGGACTGTTTTATAGCCTGAATGGTTGTTAGTTAGACAGCTACAGTTTGGTATCAGGGTTTCTTTTAAACCATTACCACTGCTGGGTAAATACTCTGGATTATTATTTTTTTCTTTTTAACAAGATTAGCATTTATTGACTATTTAGGAGAAATTCTGTGCCTTGTGTTATCATTTTCTCTGTGAACTAGTCAAAGCAATGTGTAACAGGTGGCAGCTTGTTTACCATAGGAAGAGAACAGTAGTGTTGGCCACAATAGAGCCTGTGCTAGTTTCTCTCAGTTTGCCACATCCTCTGGGATGCTTTGGACAGTTCTGTACAATTTCCTATTAAAGGAATTGAGTGAATTGTCACAAAACTTAATTTAACCAGAAGGGGAAGGATCGGAGGAAAGGTATTATAACATGACGTTATATAGGTAATAAGACCTGTTTTAAACAAATGAACAGAAGAGTTGCTGCAGGTCTCTACCCAAAAAGGAACAGCATGAGTTATTTGAACAGTAGATGAAACTCTGGAGCTCTGAATACTGCTCAAGTCCTTGTTATCGGATTGCTGATCTAATGGGTGCTAAGGCTTAGTGCTCCTAATGAACCCATTAAATAGCTACAGAAAATCATTTGTGTTCTGTGGCTTTGTTTCTTCCTGGTAGGGTTCCAATGCAGTTGGAAGCAAAATGACATTTGTGTGGTGCAAACTCAATGGGAGGATCATCCCTTTCACTAGGAATAGCTGAGATTTTTTTAAACTGGAGTGCTTCAGAAATGCGCCAACTACAAGTTCTTATGTCTTACAGGAATATAAAGCTGGATATGGAATTCTGTCTGAATCCTGTTTATATATGGAGTTCTGTTTATCTGTAATGATGTGTACTCATTCTGTGTGTTTTCAGAGAGGTGTGAAGAAACAGAAGACACTGCAAAATTGTGGACTTTGATCTGAAGTTCTCGTTATGAACCCTTTCTGGAGCATGTCTGCAGCTTCTGGCCGCAAGGTAGGTATCTATTGAATAGGTACTGCAGTTTGACATCAGGAGGGTTGGGGTCTTGTTCATAAAGGGGTCAGCTGCATTAATTGGAGCATGCATGTGGATGAAGTGTGCTGCAAAATTGGCTGTAATGACTTTTCTTATCTGGAGCATTTTCAAGGATGGAAGATAAACTTGTTCAAATAGTTGCAAGACTTAGTAAACAAATGTCATGAGAACTGTCTTACATAAACCTTAGCTGGATGTTGCATGTGCACTGGAGTGTTGACAAAACTCTGCATGAGTAACATTGTTAGTTTCTACATTTTATTTTATCTTAAAGCGTGATTGTTCTAGGGTTAGTCACTCCTCAGATTTTCAGTGCTATATTTAACTTTGTTGATGGTGCTTGTGACCAAAGTATTGCTATCAGTGCAGGTCTCAAGCCCTTCATGGTGCCATACTGTAAATCACCACTGCCCAGTCCCAACCCTGTGACCTGCAGGTTTGCCTTGGCAACTTGTAGAGGGATTTTGAAGTCTGTGCATAACACAGAGTTGTGTAGGGGGACAAAGAAAGTACAAAGTATTTTGTTAGTGAATGACGTGGGCTTGAAAGGTCATTATAACAAAATTATTTAAACACATCTTGGTGTCAGTGGCCAACAGAGACTCTCCTGCATTGGTAATGGGCACTATGATCCGTGTGCAGGGGGATGTTTGTCTTAGCACAGACAGTAAGTGAAATATGTGATATTTGCTGTAGAAAGTTCCCTTCTCGGCTTTGCTACGTTACTTTTCAGAGACTTTTTGAAGGCTAGAATGAGAGGATGCTTGTCAGTGGAGAAGTGATTTATCTTTATACACTGTGCTGGCAGTAGTCTTACTTCTAAGCTGATGGTTTATGTTACCTGCTTTCAGTTTCTAAAAAAATACAAGCCTCCTTAAGCATTTGTCTTAATCTGCAGATTTCCTATCCACCATCGGTTTCTTTTGTGCTTGTAGACTAGGTTTAAGACAAAAGCTATAAAGGTGCACACACTTCAGTGCCCCCCACATACAGACAAAAGCCAACCAACCCAACATAAATCTCATTGGCCACACTTGTAAATAGTGCAATTGGATTTAAGCCTATGTTAAAACATGTTCTTATGTTAAATATTTTTAATTTCAGTGTCTTGTGTCATGGTCTTATTTTAAATCTAACAGAGACCTGAAGCTGATGAGAAAACTTTGAGTGGGGAACTGAGAACCAGTCCTTCAAGAGCTTCTGGAAAGAAACAGTTGCCTTCTGTTCCGAAGAATGCTGTGCCAGTTACCAAGCCTGCGTCCCCTGCCATGTCATCCCAGTCAACAAATGGAACACATGCTTCTTATGGGCCTTTTTATTTGGAGTATTCCCTCCTTGCAGAGTTGTAAGTTTTCACATTTAAAAATAGAGCTTCTCTTAGGTTACTGAACTTGTGCTTCACTGGTGGGGTTGGGAAAGCAGCATGCAGGGATCTACTTCTGCCTGGTGTCTCCACCCTGAAGAACACAGTAAACCTCTGTTTTATCAAATTGTTTTTCTTGGGCAGCAACCTCACTCTAGAGATAGTTGAGGAGAAGGAGAGGTGTGTTTAGATGTGATTTTTCTGAATTCTTGTTTCTCATTCTTTAAGTAAATATATTTTATGTCTGTGCCTTTGGACCAGTTATCATAATAGCTTTTTTTTTGTTGTTGTTGTTTTCCCCCAGAAGTAGCTACTCCTTAGAACCATTATTAAATTAGAAGCAAGCAGGTGTCTAGTTTGTTATGAATGTAGGGTACCAGGCAGTCGTGTTCAAATGTGGAACACTTGAATGCTTCCTGATGATACAGCTTATTAAGTGGATTAGGAAGACAATTCTTGCCTGTCAATCAGCAGTATTTAAAGTGAAACATAAGAGGGAGGAGCTACTGCAGTTTAGAGAGCTTTTGTTGGGTCAGTTGCTTTGATCCAGTCTAGTGCTTTGCAGAGTGTGGATCATACAAGACTGCAAAGCTTTTTAGTTTTATAAAGATACTGAAGCTGTTCTGTGCTATGAAGCTGGACTAACTTCCTCTGCAATAGATGTACTGGATTCTCAAGTATTCAGTGCCTCTTGGAATGAAATCCCTTGAGTCCTGATGTAATGCTAAGTTTCAGTTCTTGCGTTTAACCCTTGTATTGAAAGTGAGTTCTCAGAGCATTAGATCTTATTTCAGGCAGCTGAGTCTGACTTCTTAATACAAAAAAGGTGGTTTTCTTCTGCAGCGTGCCACAATGTAATGATATGCCTCTGGTTGAACAAATTCATGTATAGTGTGGAAGTTGTTAGCAGGGAAATGTCTTACTGATTTGTTTTTTTAAATTGTTTATTGATGCAAGCATGCTGAATTCTCAGTTTAATTGCCCTGTACAGCAACTAACTGCAAAGACTATGAAGTGAATATTTCAGTTTATGGGGTGTAGTTTTCAGTACAATCCGCATACTTTGCATCTATGGCTCATTAAACCTCCTTCCAAATTTTAAGTTAAAGCTATGATAAAAGCTTGGAATTAACTGTAAGCCTAAAACTGCACACAAACTCTCTCAACTGTGTCCCTTCTTTCCATCTTTACTTTAAAACTGGGAATTCAGCAGAGAAGTCGAAAGGCATTAAGTGCGCCTTTTGGGGAAAGAACTTATTTCCACTTTTCTGCTTTTTGTTTTCTCCTTGTGGGAGAGTAGAGAGCTGGGAAAAGCACAGTGCAAGTTTATGGATAAAGTTTCCTGTACAGTGGATTTACTATTGTCACCTTGCTTAGGTGTAGTGTATTGTGGAGCTATTCTAAATGCCGATTGTAATTGCAGTACGTTGGTTGTGAAGCAGAAATTGCCGGGTGTCTACATTCAGCCATCCTACAGATCAGCACTAAGTAAGTTTAAATTTAACTTGGGAAACTTGAATAATTACATGTTTTTTAATTTCTTCTGCTGAAGAAAACTTTCTCACTTGCAGTGTGGTTTGGAGTGATATTCATAAGACACGGGCTGTACCAGGATGGTGTGTTCAAATTTACTGTCTATATTCCTGATAATTACCCTGATGGAGACTGCCCGGTAAGTGGTTGTGGTTCTGTGTCTTGGGTTTTTCTGCTCTGGTTTTTTAAGCGTGGTTCCTTGTTAAAGTTATTGTACCAGTGAGCTTCTCACTTCTTTGTATCAGTTTTGTTTAGTTGGCTGGCCGTGTTTGTGATGCATCTTGTACATGTCTCCCAGTGTCAGTGGAGGGAACTTGCTGCTTTCGTTACTGAAGCTGGTACAGATTGTTTGATACACTGGAGTGTTAAGCAGTCAAGCAGTTCTTTACATCAACTCTTGAGTTGTTTCCTTGCTGAGGAAGTTGAAGTTTAAGCATTTATGTATCCAAATTTGGAGTAGCCTGTGATGGAAAGCAAAATCCAGATGCATGTGCTACGCTCAGTGTGGTAGGATTTCTTGTCTTTTCTAAATACATTGAAACAAAGAACTAAGGGAGTTTGAGGAGAATGAAGTAGCAGGAAATATGGAGATGTGTGGTATGGTGTTACCTTTGATCTTTGCTTTTTCTCTTTCCTTCTGGGGGAAGGTATCCAAGTTCCTACTTTCCTTTCCTGCTGTTTGTAGCAATGTGACTCTCTCCAGAGAGGAGCATCTGGTCCTCTTGGCCAGATTTATTGAAGAGGAAGGTTGGGGGTGGGTGTACGTAGCTGCTGCAGCTGAGAATGAGCTGCTGTGTCAGGAAGCTGCCTGTTTGATATCAGGCTTTGTGTAAAGCTTTACGGGGACAGAATTAATATAAAGCACTTGATTTCAAAGATTAGCCTTAAATGTCTCTGACATATCTCTCGTTCTTTTGCTCGCATGGGACTTTATAAGCCTTCCTGTTGAAAATAATTTTATTATTATTGTGTTTTAGAGGAACACGCAAATACCAGAGGAAACAAACTGTACAGAGCTGAATGCATCTCACAGCTTATTTAGAAACTGTGTAAGATAAAAGGAATTGCAGCTTGTAGCTCAGTAATGTAAAGAACTTTCAGCTGAAGGTTTTTTGTGATGTTTTGTTTGTTTTTTTTCCTGGCTTAATCTGATCTTATCTGATGCTGTTACCTGTGTTGGCGCTGGTGCTTGTGCTGTGAGCTGGATTAGTCTCCTGATTGGGTGCTAAGAAAGTCAGGGAGGACAGGACCCAGCATATCACATGGGTCTGCTGGGTTACAGTGTCACAGTCGCTTTCTTGTTACATAGTAGCAATTAATTGATATTTGGAAGCATCATCATAAGACCTGAAACAGCCTCAGCCAGTGCTTTAACACTGGGATTTTTCTTTTTTCAAATGCAGCGTTTGGTTTTTGATCTGCCTGTCTTCCATCCACTAGTAGATCCCTTGTCTGGTGAGCTGGATGTGAAAAGAGCATTTGCGAAATGGAGGTTAGTGGTACCATATTGATGTGAGGTTTGGAAGGTTCTTTCCTTTTTTTCACCTTGTTTTGTTCTCTCTAGGCGAAATCATAATCACATATGGCAAGTACTAATGTATGCTCGCAGAGTCTTTTACAAGATCGATACAACTAGTCCTCTGAACCCTGAGGCTGCAGTGCTGTAAGTATCTTCCAGGCATTGAAGATGTGATTGCTTTAGAGACTTTTGCATAGAAGTACAGAATCAAGAGGATTGTATAACTGCTTGTGGTCTCTGTCTGGAGCTCCTTGTGCTAGAAACTAACATGGAGGCTTTGCCCCAGTCCATCTGTGCTTCTAGGGCAAACCTGTACCTCCTTGCAGTTTCTTGACATTGCTTATTTCTCTCTTGTAGGTATGAAAAAGATATTCAACTGTTCAAAAGTAAAGTGGTAGACAGTGTCAAACTATGCAGCAGTCACATATTTGATCAGCCCAAAATAGAGGATCCCTATGCAATCGTGTAAGTACCGTGCACAAACTGACAACAGCTTCATGCTTTGAGAACACGGTTTTGGTATAGTTTTTTATTTGAAGCCTTTCCCTGCCAGAGGATTCAGGTTGAATGACCTGTTCTTTTGTATGTATGTAAGAGTACCTTGAATGTTCTTACCTTTATTTCTTTTTGCTTAATATTGAGTAAATCTGAAATTATCTGACACTGTGTTTGCTGTTGATAACATCTGTGTCAATATGTAGTAAGTTCTTGTTACCAAAACCTCATGATTTGTAGTTGACTTGAAATTAAGCAAACTAAACCAAGTAAAAGTGGTTTGTTTTTTTCCCCCTGTATTACTTCTCTCTGTGTGTTTGCAACACTGTGGAGTAAGAGAACTGTATTTTCTCCACAGTTTTTCTCCTTGGAATCCAGCTATACATGATGAAGCTAGAGCGAAGATGTTAAGTCAGAGGGTAAGTACCAAGTCTAGATTTTCACTATAGAAAGGGTTTATTGCCTGATAAAGGAAGGAAATGTTCTGTGTCTCTTTGTGATGAGCACGTACCAGGCAGGCTTTATTCTGCTTCTCCTCTGGATCTGGAAATGTGCTGAAACTGAATTGGTGTCCTAACTGAGCAGTTATGTCACTGTTCTAACGTCAGTGTGTTAAGCAATTAATCATTCACCCAGCTAAAGTGCTTTGTTAGGCTGAGTACAATTGTTGGTAGATTTGGCAGGTTTTCTTTTGTATAGAGATGGAAAGGAACGAGAAAGTAGAGATTTGCTGACTGCTTTGTTAGCTTGTCCTGTCCTGGTCTGTACTGCTGCGTAACCGCACAGCCTCTAACTTTGTTCTTCTCTTCTGTTGAAAGATCTTTAATGAGTGAATCAAAACTTGAAGGCTTTCTTTGTTATTTGAAAACTTTTTTGGGACTGTTACTTCTGCCTCAGAGTGCTCAGATACAGCAAGAGTGTGTTTGTTCATACAGCTCTCGACAGAGCAATACCTTCGATATTTGTACAGTCCAAGTGCAGTGATGCTGAGTGTCCCTTAACCTGCTCTAGAACTGAAGTGCTGAGGATAAATAACTGTCTAATGGCTTTTGAGCTTAGCAATGCATACAAGAATTAGAAGAGGCTTTCTTGTCTTTCTTGGAGAGATTTAAAAGAAATGAGCCTGCATTCTGACAACGAGCTTAAGGCTTTTAAAATATTATTGAAAACACACCTTCCCTTTGATTCAGGTTATTATTTTTATATTTTAAATGATTCCTATAACTTGACAGGAATTGATGTGCAGCAATTCTGAGCCTGCATGGTGTGGCATGACAAATGAACCAACTTGCAGTATCTCAGGGCCCTGAAATGGTGGCTGGTATCTGTGTTGAACTGGCATTTGTTGTAGTTACAAATTACTGCATATATGGTGCTTTAATTTCTGGAGTAGTTTGATAGCAAGAGCGCTCAGGCTTCTGTGCATTAGGAGACTTGTTCCACAATGACAGTGCAGTTGAGCGTGTTCTTTGCCTTCCCTGTAAAAGGAAGTTCCTTAGTTCTCTTTTCTTTCCTGTGTGCTGCAACCCTGGATCGATGTTTATTACCCATGTAACTTCTGTGCACTGAGAAACAACTGGCTGTGCTGGAGCTGTTAACAGCAAGTGAATGACATATGTGCTTTGATTTGGATTGACTCTTCTTTCTGTAGAACCAAGAGATTTGGCAAATAGCAGCGCAGCGCTGCTGAGCCATGGTCTCCAATCAGGACGCTCTATCCAAGGAGTATCTGTTTCATCTTTATAGTATAATCGGGTGACAGTACATGAAGTCAGTCATTAGAACTCTCCTGTAGTGTCAGTGTAGATCTACGCATGTCATGCATACTCACAGAGATTAAAGCAGTAGATGTTATGCTGTTTCTCTTTGAGGAAATGATTTTGACCACTTTTCTGCTTGTAGTTGCCAATCTGAAAATGTGTGGGAAAGTGTGCAAGAGGGCTTCTAGTAATTCTGACTTCAATTTTCTTCCACCTAGAAGAAACCAGAAGATCAGCACTGCAAAAACATGCATGTCTCTGGCCTGTCATGGGTAAAGCCTGGCTCAGTTCAGCCTTTCAGCAAAGAAGAGAAGACAATGCCTACCTAGCTCTTCTGGACTGTGGTGCACAGAACACTTTCTATGGGTGGAGGGAATGTAATGGAGGGAGAAACAACAAAGCAGCAGTTTACTGTATGGTAGCAGTGACTCCAGAAGATTATTGATGGATTACTGTCTCCGTGTTTTACATATGCATTAGGTTTTAAAGGCTTGCCTGGAGTTTGGAAGTATCTCTGAACACTGCAGTACTTCAATCTGAAGACTGTCTGGAGTGGGTAATTCCTCAGGGCTCTGACATGCCTGGAGGTTTGGGGTTGCTTTTAAGCTTTTATTTTTTCCCTCCAGGAAATGGCTATTATTTTTTTTTTTTTCTTCTAAATTTTAAATTGCCGGCAGAAATACTAGCAGGAAATATGATGCCAGAGGTAAGCTGTGTTCATGTAAACTAATATAGCAGAGTTAAACACTATATTTAATGGTTTTAAATACTTTGGTTTCTATTGTAAATATGATAGGATTTGAAATTGTAAATAGATGGTTCAATGACTCCATTTAGCACTTTCCAGAGATAAAGCTGAGGATGATACTCAGTGGATGATGTACTATTGATTTGTAAATGGATGCTGTCCCTAAAGCACACATTAGTCTGACAGGGTGAAAGAAGAATGTCAGGCTTAATAGACTTTTTATTACATAAACACTAAAATCAAAGCTTTTAATGGTGGTCTCTTGAGCTAATAAAATCTTAGAGGATTTTAGATTCCCTAGGTGTCTACGCTGTAGGGACTAATAGAATAGCTTGACTGATGTGTGTTAATGGTGACATCTTACGAAAATAAAATGGAATCATCACTTTGCATTTGTCCAACTGTTCCTGTTTTAGACACTCAGTAAAGCCCGGGGCTGGGCTGGAAGCGCCTGGCAATAGAAGTGTTTGTAGGTGTCCCGCTGTGTGCTGAAGAGACGGGTTGAACACAGCTGTGTTCCACATCTAGGAAAACCTTTCTAAAGCTGGTGTGAGTTCATGGCCAAGTCTTCCATCTTCCACAAGAGCCCTCCTGATATCATAACGTAGCATCATGTCTTACTGCTGCATAATGGGATTTTTCTATAGATCCCATAGATTCTATAGACTCGTGATACTAGCCTGTTACAGCTGGGATTAATGCTTGGCAAATGTTTTGTTGCTGTCTCACCCATCTCTTTAATCACAGTGCAGCTGATTTTCTTGCTGGGTGGGAAAAACTTCTTTGGCTGTTGTTATTTGCTTTACAAGGGGAAAATGCCCGATAATACTACAGATACATGTGTTCAGTTTCACTCTGTAGTGAAACTACATGAATTCAGCCAGTGAAGCACAACTGCTGTCCTGCAGCTTTTCTGCTGGGGAAGTCTCTAGAATGGTGTACTGTGTTCTTGAAGAGGAGCTTAAAGCAGCGCTGGACTCATGAAAAGAATGGCTCAATTCCTTGGGACTCGGTGCAGGAGGAAAAGGCATCCTGGTGTTGTTCACCATGGTTAGACTTCTTCTGTGTCTGACAGATTGTCAGGAGACTGTTCAGAACTTCCTCCAGGAGACAGGAATGGAATAGCTGCTCTGAAAGGTGAGCTGTATCATGTGCAAAGTGGTGGTTTTGCTACTAGGAAAGGTTTTCTCTGAGCTGCTGTTCTGGCCTGTGATGTTGCTACTAAAGTAATTGTGAATGTTCATTCTGCTGCTGCTCTCAATTCTCTTTTGTTTTTCTTGGGAAGGCTGAAAGTCATGTGTTTCATGTTCAGTGTTTGAGATATTTAGTGAAACAGGGACTCATGTGGAGCAGAAAATAGGCCTAGAATTCAGAGTGAGCACAATGGAGCAGCGAGGCAGGGAGCCAGAAGCAGAGCACAGAACTGGAGCATTCCTTTTTAGTTACCTTGATCATTATTCAGGTATGAATTTCCTAAGCTGCTGAACTGAAGGGCTTGTGTGGATGTTCAATCCCTTCTAATTGTAGGATGCTCTGTCATTTCAGCTGCAGCTTGGTAGATGGAAAGCTTAATTCCTGATGGCGTATAAAGCAGAAAAGCAGTTTTATCCCCCAAGTTACCATGGGGTTGGACAGGGCACACATGCAGTAAGTTGATGGCCATGTGGAATAGCAGTAAGCTGGCATCAATTCAGAGGTGTGGTTACAGTTATTTGTCTAATTGTTGCTGGGGTTTAGAAACCACCGCAACTAAAGGAAAAGCAGTAACAAGAAAGGAGCTGAAATAATGGTTATTTGAGCAAGTTTTGTTTCTTTTAGGGTTGTTGGAGTAAAGTCTGGACTTCCTAGTGAAACCCATGTTAATAGCAGTTTCCTTATGAGAAATTGTATATATTTAAAGAAAGGCAAATCTATTTCTAGTTCAAAACAAATAAATGGATTAGCTTTTTTTCTTTTTTAAGATTGAAAAAGGGAAGAGAAGGGAAGAGTAATGGATCACCTGTAAGCAATTCATGCACAAAAAGGAGCAGTTCCAGGAGCAAGGTAGGCAGACAGCACCCAGACTGCACTGAAGAACCAAACCCTTTCCTCCAGCAGTTGGCTGTTACCTGTCCTGCTACAGCTGGGAGTCAGTTAATGAAAAATGGACTGCAAATGCTTGAGCTTCAATCAGTACCTGGCTTAAGCAGCATTTTAAAAACACTTGTAAAAGTAATTCTTGTAATTCTGATTTCTGTAAAGAATATTTCAGAAATAGGAAGAGAAGCTACACTATTTAAGACTATGACTTAAACAGAGGCAAGAATAGTAATTTTTTTAGAGTGAGTAGTTAATGAAGCGCTGCCCCGTTACCTGACACCCTGAATGTCAATGTCTGGCTGAGGTTCTTGTGATTAATTACATCGTGTGCCTCGCAGAACCCAGCTATGTGCTATTTTGGTGTTTGTGCCATCAGATCAGCCCGAGCCTTTGACAGATGCACACTGGGTGTAGCTTTTGCTCTTATGAAGCTTTTTTTCCACACAAGCCTTATTATGAGTTCTTTATTGAAAAATACACTTGCAGTATTTTCATACAAATGAATGGAAATGGTACAAAATAACAGAATTGTCTGACAAGTTCATAAATATTTCTACAGAAACATCTACACCACTGCTCCACTTCAGCCCTTCTTACACAGGTAAGAACTAAAGATGCTTTTATTTTACCTTAATTGATTTTACTGTGGAATTAAGTCTTAAATCTTTCCATTATTCAAAGGAGCAGGAATGAGTGAGAACGTGGAGCTTTTAAGTTCTGCTTCCTTACAAAACCTTCTGGCATCCGTGTGTACTAAATTTTACAAGTACAACAGCATTGTCCCCAGTTGTCATTAAAGATGAGTGAACTGGCACAGGGCAGTAGTTATTAGGAAAGGTCTAAGCATACCAACAGGGCTGGTATTGTAGAATTGATTAAAATTTAAACAATTAGTATGTCTAATTAATATACGCACTGCTTTCTTATACCATTAGCAGGGGAGAGATTTCTCCCAGGCAGCCTGATTCTGTCCATTAAAAAAAAAACCCAGAACCTCTTCCTTTGTCCTTTATAACCACTCCAGAAGCACAGTGTGCATCTTGAGGAGACTAAGGCCACCTTCCTTCTACTGAGGAAGGGAGGTTCCTGGTTCTGACTCTCAAGTAGAGCCAGCTGAAGAAACAACAGAGATGTATAAAATTCCTTGACCAAAGCCCACGTCCCTGGCCTCCTGCATTTGTTACTGCATGCACGTAACGTTAAAATGAATTCTTAATGCCATTTGCTGAAGAAGGGGAGCTGTGGGATGTCACGTTGAAAATAAATACAAGAATTGGATTGTTTCCGTGAAGAAAAAAAGGCTGAAGTCAGCCTTTAAAAAGATATTCACATTTAGAAAGTGCCATTGCAAATATACAGCAACACTAATCTGCCTTAAAAACGATGCTTCACAGCCCTATCCAAAGTGCCACCTTTTGAACACGAGTTCACCTTAGAACATTGCACAGCTAAAAATGATGCGTGAATGGAGTTAGCTACTTCTATACAACAAGGTGCCCAAATGTTAAAGCAAAACAACGTGATGGATTTGGGGGCACACAAAGCATCCTGAATACAAAAAGAATCCATTCGGACAGCTTCCTTCAGCGCTCAAAAAGCTTATTCCTATCTTCCCTTTCCAAGCAGAAAAGGCTGGATGTTGCCAGACTATTGCTTATAAATCATTCTTTTTATGGCAGTACTTAACATTTTATTTTTTCCTTTTTTTTTTTCCCCCAGAGGACACATTTGACTATGAGTGCCTTGGTACAACGCTCCCATGTTTGATACATATACAACTTCCTATTCCAAAGCTGAAAATGGTCAAGCATTGATGAAAACACTGTAAGTACACTGGTTGAGCAGATGGATTTAAATACCTGTTACAAGGCAGAAAGCTGTATGAGGGATACATTCTCCAAGCAATACAAAGCTTTGAACTGCCTTCTGAAGCCAAAGCCAGCAGGTAGATCACTTGCCTTCTGATCAGCTTTACAACAGACAGAGTGGAACTGCAGAGTTCAGAACGCATCCTCCCCATCCCCTGGCACTGGGGAAGCTCTGGCAGGCAGAGACTCTACAGCCCAGCAGGGACTGGTCAGCATGGCCTGGCAGGAGGAGCCTGATGCCTGTGCGGTCCTGCTGAGTCCGTGGGATGCTCTGAGCTGGCAGCCTGGCACAGCAGCACAGAGGTCCTACCTGTGCTGAGCCCCTGCCCTCAGTGGGACCCTCGGTCGTTGGCTACATCTTGCAGGCGGCGTAACAGAGCAGTGTGGTTTTCCTGACAGATCCGCTTCGCTGGCGCTTCACTGTCATCTTCTAAGAGAATGCCTCTCTTCTTTGTTGGAGTTTCTCCTGTTCTAATCATGCTGTTAATTTCCTTTAGCCTCTGGGGAGAGGTGGAAAAAACAATCTCATTATTGTAGCAACCAAAAAAGTGATGTTTTTGCTTGTCCCGTTACTGCAGGCTTACAAATGCCTTATTTTTGGAGCTGTGTACTGTACAGTGCTTTCTGTAACAAACTAACCCTTTTGACCATTGTACTGGTCCCACTACTGGAGTCTTTATCAAGGCTTCTGTGTAAGATTTTTGATGCTCTGCTGGTGCACATGGAGCTGGAAGGCCTTCCTGCTGTAGTTATGACATGTTATCTTACACCACAGGTACAGAATTCCTATCCTGAGTGAAGACATTGCTTGGAGAAGGCTTCTACTTAATGGTGGATGACTGGAGGTCATGGGATTCAGTCTGTTCCATGTTCGCTTGGTGAGTCTTTTTGTGCTAAGAGACCTTTTGCCTCACTACGTAGATAAGAGGGAATGACTACTTCATGTTTGACTCTTAGGGCCTTCATGCCACACACCCCATCTTGTAGTGTCACTGATGTACCTTCTGGCTCTTTCATGTGCACCATTACCAAGAGTAGCTTTTAAAAGTACACAAGTATCTTGGATACCTCACTGCTCTCCAGCTTCTTAGATCTGTAGACTGACAAGCTGGAGACAGTCTGGTGACAGAGTACAACTTTAACAGTGTACACTAAAAGGAGTGTTGAGCAGTCTTTTCTAGTCTAACACATCCCAACAGAAAGGGCAGAACTAAGGATTTATAAAACCAAACTGAACGCCTTTAGTTCTTACCTTGGATGGGCTGCTGCTGAAATAATAGAATATTTTCTCTCGATGAGAGGGAGCGGGCACATTTTTGTGTGGTGAGATGTACACCGGGTGGTTCTGAGACAGCTGGACTCGGCGAGGAGAGCTGATTCTCACAAAGGGGTAGGGAGAGAGCGGAGGAGAATCTGTCTGCTCAGGAGGAAAAAGAAAACACTCATCTGCAATGTAATCTCAGTGAGCCACCTGCAGTACAGTTGGTGTAAGCTGGTCATCTTAAACACAGTGTAGATCTTTTTTTTTTTCTCCACTACAGCCATAGCTTTCCTTAGAACATGGCAGGATTTGTCATACAGCCAGGTATTTTACTCCTTTTTAACTATATCTGAGGCTGGTGGACATTGCTTGGTGCTGCATATTTCTGTGAGAGGAAACAGCAACTAGGCAGCAAAAGGGCTTAATATTTCAGCACCAGGTTATATCCTTGAACTGGAATTTTTGTCATAAATATTCCTTGAATTCACTTTCCTTGAGATGAGGTTAGTGAAGAGCATTTTACCAAACACAGTAAAATAAGATCTATTTACTATCAAAAAAGCACAGCGCTTTCTTACCCCATTTGAAGTATATTTCAGGGCAAATTCTTTAATCTGCTCAATGTAGACGCTGTTGTAGAACTGTATGAGGTCTCCTCGTTCTTCCTCCTCGGTATCACTGTTTGCACCGGTCAGACGGGTGGGAGTAGGAGGAGCACTGCTGGGGTGCGGCACAGGCAGGGTGCTGCTGGAGCGCATCACGGGGCTGGAGTCTCTGCTTGCTGAGGAGAGAAGCGCACAATCCTTTACCACCCTGCTCTGTGCATCTCCATCCCCAGTAGGGCCCAGGTGTCTGCTGTCAGTGCTGCTGGTCCTGCTTAGCAGCTTCTCTGACAGCAGACAATCAAATTGCGGAGTATTGCTACAGAAACGCTTCATTTCTAACAGCTTATTGGATGAGCTGAAAGTGATTTTTCTGTAGAAGCTGAGCTAAAATTCCATTTCTCAGGCATTTCCCCTATTTCCCTTGTTGCCAGCTGGCACAATTTCAGTTAAGGAATGTCAGTCTTTCTTTCAGCAAATGGTAGAAATATTTGGGTGGTACTTTTCAATGTGGGAAGCTGTGGAATACATGATATTTTTGTTCCTCCCCTCCTTGCCAACTTTCTGTGACAGAAAACATTAAAATGTACATTTATGCTGTCATCTATTAAGTGCCTTGAAAGCTGGCTGTAAGAATACGCATGCTCATCTTCTTGCTTTACTGTGCAAAATTCACTCAAGGAAAAACCTGTTAGTTCAAATATCAAGGAAAAGCTCTTTGCTCTACAGAGACGTGGGAGGGGCTGGTGGTGGTTCTTATCTCTGAAACCAGCCAGATACCACCTCCCTGCTGGGCTACTAAAAGAAACTGCTGCAGCTCCATGACTGCAGTAAGGAAGCAGCTATGGGCATGGGCTGCCACTGATCTACTTTCACTCTACATCATGTTCTCTGGCATACAAATTTACCTGAGGAGTTGAGGCTGCCTCTGTAGTGCACTCTTAAAGGAAACACACACAGTGACAGACTCAAAACGGTACTGACAAAGCAGGTGCAATGATATGCTTCACTTAGCAGCTCTTGTCCGTTGTCAGTACGTTCCTAATTGTAGCAAAGTTTATCAAAGAAGGAACTGTTTCATGTGTGGGTCTACGATCTGTAATCCAACTTGTACGCTACCTGTACTGTTTTGTGGGATTAAAAGTAAACGCCTGGAATTTGGAAACACTCACTTCTTTCTTTACTTCTCTCCTTACTTCTGTCTGTAGGTGAGTTCTGCTGGCTGCTGCCATCACTGCTGCCAGACTGGCGACGACATCTCCTGCCTTTTATCAGGACGCTTCGATAGACCTGCAGGGAAATGAGAGCATAACAGTAAGTGTGATTGGATGTGCAGTTACACAGCCTGGAAGCAACACTGAATCATACATCTGCTTTTTGGAGCACTGCTTGACATTGCATTGTTTTCTACAGGGGAAAATGCAGGCAGCCTCCTGACTGTTATCCAGAAGGCACTGTCAGTGTAGGTTGTAAGCAAAGGTATTTTAAGTTACAGGTACAGTTGAACAGCAGCAGCTTTCAGTACTGCAGGATTTGGGTGTGACTGTTGTATTTAAGGGTAGTGGCTCAGAGAATGCATCACTTAATATTAAATCTTACATAGTATTAGATGATGTCATATATTAAATGCCTCAGTTCTGCTTTGGGAACAGAGAGATTTTTGACTGTACTTACGTGACTCTTGGCTTGTGGTTGTGTCCGGTAGCAGCGCATAATGTTCTGAAAGGACCTGTCTTCCTTAGTAACCTAAGAAGAGAGAGTATTAGTTCTTCTCTGGTGGTTTTTTGTTGGTGTTTTCCCTCCCTGTTTGGTTTGTTGAGGTTGTTTTTGTGGGTTGTTTGAGTATTCTCTGGCCTACCGAGCCTTAAAAAACACACTGTTTTTATTCAGCTTACCTTAGCCATTACGTAGATAGCGCACATCAGCAGCTGATCCAGATGCCTGTCCATCATGATTTCAGGGCAGTGCATCAAGGAATATTCAAAACATGTCCAGACTTTTTTCCGCAGCTCATCAGATATGTCCAGTTTGACAGAGAGATCCCGCAGACGAACACTAGCTAAATGATAGACCTGTAGGAAAGGAGACAGCTAAATGATACACCTCTAGGAAAGGGACCACATCTACCGTGCTTGTCTTGTCCAAACTGAGCTCTAACTTGGATGTGAGTGCTTTGTAGAAGCCATGCAAGTGATAAACTAATGACAAGTACTGAAATGAGCTGCTTTTGCTTACAAGATTAAGACACTGCTATACTGGTACTGATGCTACAAAAGCATTTGTTTTTGAATTCTGCAGTTATCTGGAAATACAGAAACCTCTGTATTGATTAAATATTTCCAAAGTAAATTTCTCTTTCTATAAGAGCCTGAAAGAAGATGGACACGTTTAAGCAGCTGCTGGCCACAGATGTCAATCTGCTTGCCAGCTGGTGACAGCCGTACTGTTCATCTACCCTGACAGCGAGGAAGCCCTGTGCAGGAACACAGCTCTTCAGGTATGCATCTGATCAGACAAAACATGTTATCTTTGAAGCTAAATATTCTCTTATTAATATTAGCAATAAGGGGATATTTTAATATCACAGGAGAGCTACCAAAGATATTAAAATATCACAGAAGAGCTACCAAAATACAAACTAAACAAAGCACGAATTAGGCTGAAAAGTACCTTTCTAAAGAAGAGGGAAAGCGAGCCCATCTTCCGGGACCGAGCAGCTGTGGCAGCAGTGAGGGGCTGGGCTGGCCTTGGCTCTCCAGAGGTGATGTGCTGAACAGTGACCTGTCCTGGGAGCTGCAGCGCTGCCCCCGACATCTGAGTGCTCAGGGGGCCTGTGAGAGCCTGGGCGCTGAGGGGCTGAATGGAGCCAGAGACTGCCTGCGGCTGGGCCCCAACATTGACCTGCACTGGGAAGAAAGTTATTCCTCCATTTTCATTGGCGATACCTGTAATTTAAGAAAAGAGTCTGACATAAGAGCGAGTTGTAGGGGGTTGTTTAGTGTGGATGGTGTTTCCTGTTACAGCTTTTTCTTAATAATTCAGTGTACCTTACATTAATTGATTATAATTTGTAGTATATTATAGATAAGGAGACAAGAAGATAACGGAATTGAACTAATCTTTAATTATAACATCACTTTCTTCCAGCTGAGGAAGCAAAGCTCACTGAAAAAGTTGCTAATACAGAGTCACTGAGCATCTTTGTGCTGTCTCTAAATTCTGCTCATCTATTCATACCTTCTTAAGCCTGCTTTCCTGCTCTGGATGTGCTGTTTCCCCCACATCCCCTTACAGGATATTGGACAGAAATCAGCCTGATCTGACAGCAGCTTTTCTCTTACCTTGTACAGGTATGGTCACAGTTTGCCCATTATTGGCTGTCACGGTGGCAGTTGCTACTGTAACCAATGTCTGGCCAGGCACTGGAGTTACTGACACGGTGTCAGGGTTCACATTCTGCACAGGCACCGTATTTACCACGGGCTGCTGGGCAACTCTGACTGGAGTTGAGGTGTCGGAGGGATTATCGTTATCGACAAACAGCCTCCTCCTTGTAGGATGCGCTGTAGGAGAGCTGTATCTGTCATACAGGGTAGTGGGGGAAGATGAAATGCCTGTGGGTTTAAAAAACAAAAAGAAAACAATCTTGTTGTAAAATCCTTTATTATACAAATAGATAAAAAAGAAATCTGATGAGACCTCAAAGATGACAACTGGAAGCATTTAAAATTAATGTCTACATCTGTGGCTCACACAGATTATGAGATTATTTGATCTCATGTAACATGGCACTGAGTAGCTTTTTCTCAGTGACTGTGTTATGCTTTAGTTCCTCTGTAGAAAAGCCTGAAGCCTCACAGAGCTGAACATACATTGGAGCTTCTAATCTGGTGTAACAAACTAAGCTGCTGAGCAGAGCAGATGTATTTATACATGTACATGTGTGTACACAGATGGTGTTAATAGACACAAACTCCTGAAACCACTGACACGAGACTGTTCTGATCTGAAATAAGGAAGGTTTCAGTCTTAGACATCTGACTTAACTATGCAGGTTACAACAGAAATAGCATTTACAGGTGCCTGATTGTACAGTAACCACTAGAGCAGCTTCCTTCCTGTATGCCATTTAGATTGTAAATTCAGGGCACGGTGTAGGAGTGATCAATACGTTGTGCTTGAAAAATAGCTCACCTTTTCCCAGGCCTCCACTTTCAGCTCGGACCTCATTTAGTCGTCTTGGTGTCAATGGAGAACTGACAACACTGCTGGCAGCAGATCTCTCAAAGTACTGAGGTGGCATGACCTAAAATAGTTGTACTTTTATCAGTGCAGCTGTAGCACAAATTCAATGCACAGCTGATTTTTAGAACTTCTAGTCTAAACATGTTGAACAGTGAAACTATACAGAAGAAAAATGAAGAACACTGAAAAAATACTGTAACCTTAAACTAAAAACTGTGTAAGTCTGGGCATGCGAAGCCTCTCCTGCAAGAGCTGATGTCCACCCTCCTCCATTCTGTCTGAACAGGAACCCCACGTGAGCCATGTTACACAATACAGAGCAGCGCTCACCTCTTCACAGCTCGGAACTTTGTTGTCGTTATCTCTGATTCTGTCCCACAGGATGGACTCCTGTTTCCAGGCCATGCTTTCCAAGATCTGTTCTTCAATATGATTAAGGTGTTTCACAACTTCCCGACAAAGGCCATCTTCTGCTCTAATGAAAACCTCAATTACCTGTAAAGCAGAGAAGGATGACGTCCATGTAATACTGAATAAATCAGTGACTGAGTATAACCTCTTTGTTTTCATAGATTTCTTCTTACAATGAAATGAGATCCTAACTTTTCAAGGAAGAGACAAGAACAATTGTTAGACTGTGTCAGTGTGGTTCAATTGCCTGGTGGGCTGCAAGTTTATCTTCCCACATAGCAGTGAATGCAAAACAGCTGCAGCAGCAGCTCAGGATCCCTGGTCCCTAGTTCAAGATAGATGACAATTCATTAGTCACTTGGACAAACTCCTGCATTCCACTGATTAACAGCAGTCTGATTTTTAGATGCCCAAGCCAGCTGTAAAGTACTTTCAAGACAAAAAGAGGCAAAGCTAAGAATGAAGTTAGTTCACAATTTAGCATTCGGGTAAAGAGATTATTTAATATAAGTTGAGTGCGCAGGGCTTGATCAACATTTCTAGCTATTAAACACTTTACCTTATAAAAGTGATAAACTGGAATGTCGAATATTTCTGTGATGAAGGGAAAGTTTCCAGGTTGCTTGTATGTGAAGGTGACGATCTCAAGGCAGCACGCCAGCAGGGAGCGATGGAACACGTCTTGCTCCAGTACAGCCTGCAAGAGAGTTGCCCGTTTTAATGCTTCATCTACAGTGCAACAACACAACAGGATCATGCTTTCTATTCTGCCTCCACATCAACATTACCCAGCTTTTAAACATGGGATTTCCCTTTGTACCTGATGGAACAGAAGCCAAATAAAGACATCTTTACTCTTTATAAATTTTATATATCTTTTTTGTTCTCAAACAAACAATTTCTTGTAGTTTTCCTTCCATTCAGGTACACCTTCCAACTACCTGGGAGATTTACTCATTTAAAATAGCAGTATGTAATAAAATATTATAAATATATATAAATATTTCCTTTTTTGTAGATCCAACTTGAAACATAAGGTGCAATTGGAGTAGTTGTCCTTACAGATAAGTCAGCGTCTCCCAGTCTCTTCCTCTCTTGCTCAATGATCGCCTCCAAAACCTTGTAGTAGAGCACCTCAGCACGACGGAAATGCTTGCTGGCCACATCTGTAAACACAAATAATATTGTGAACTGCAGTGAAGGTGTCATCATTCATCTTAAACTACAGTGATAAAGCAGCAGCTTATTTGCTTGTGTGGATTCCTGTGCAGCTGTGACAAAAAGGCACCCTTGAGAGGAGAACAATTCTGAGTGCTTTTCTTTCCTCCCTCCTGTAAAACATCATAGAAATATCATCAAGTCCCTATGATTTATGCCAAGTATGATTATGGAAGTTTATATAGGGTTGAAAGTTGCCCTACTGTAAGACTAGCAGGCAAAGAGAGAAGAAATAGAAAAGACTCTTGTGCTAAAGCACAGCTTCTACATAAGGCAGAGTTTACTTGGAAGAGATCAGTGTTTTTAAATACACATGAATTCCTATTTATGTAAGTAAAATGTTTCCCACCTTTGGACAAATTACTGAACTCTTCTTCAGTCTGCATGCTCTGACAATACACTTCATACATTTCTTTGACTCTGTTTGCAATAGACTGTGAGGGATCTCTGGAACACGCCCTGAAAATACAAGCTAGTTTAAGTGTTCTATTTCTGCTAAGACAAAACACAAATACACACACACCAAAAAAACCTACAATAGGATTAAAGCATGAAGCTGTAAATTATCTTTGATAGACAGCAATGCAAACACACCCACACGTGCCTTGCTGGAAATGCACTGTGAGAAATCCACAGCAAATTCTACTGCAGTGAGCGTCAACTCATCATAAGAGTTTAATACTAAACAATGTATTCCAATGTGAATTAATAAGAAAAGGCTTGAAAAAATTGCAATAGCAGTTTGCTGTTAGTGAAGCTCCAAATTTGGGTGTTGTTATCGCTGTCGATCTCTCAAGGATAAACGTGCAGAAATAAAGACAAGAGCCTTTCTGAAGCTGAATGTCCCTCTGGCTCCTGTTTCACTCCAGACTTCCAACACTTTACCTTTTAAGTTACGCTATTTCACATTTGTTATTATAGTTTCTAACTTTTGTAGCTAAGCATCAAAGTTACCTGAAGATTTGCTCCAGGTTTTCACTGGGGGCATTTTTCAGCCCCGCCAGCATGGTGTGAAGGCGGCTCAAGCTGTACGTTGCTATGGAAATGGGTGTCACATAGGGGTTGCTCTCCTTAATGTACTTGCGGCCAGTGAGGGGGGTCGACATCCGAAGCGATTTAGACTAGAAAGAAAACAAAGTATCTCTCTGTACATTATTACAACACTCCGACCTTGTAAGAGACTTAAAGTGTCAGGTGCTAGAATTGTTTCTTAGCTGGTTACAATATATATCTATCTATGAAAGGAGAGCTGGAATCAAACAACCCAAACCAGTTCTCTCCCAGTAACAACCATCAGCATCAGGTCTATCTGTGGCTTGGATGTCAAATACTAACACAGAAGTGTCTGAGCAGTGACAAAATGACCTCATGCTGAAACGCCACAATTGGACAACTCCTTCTCCACAGGAACATCAAAGGACTGTGCCAGACTCACTCTGTCAAAGTGCTGCTGTAAATTATGCTTCACTTGTACTCGCTCAGCTGTTTCCATTCCTGAGGGTGTATTTAAGCACCGTGTGAGAGTTCCAATTTCTTCATCTGCATCCTCCCCGAGGAATATTCGCTCATCGAGGTTTCCTACTGACAAGACATACTCCTCATAGGCCTTGTTGATGGCTTTGCTACAGGGGAAAAGAGAGAGAAAGCCCTTTAGTTTAGACAGCGCTTTCACTACCTGCTTTCTGACTGAACACACTTCTTGGCCTATCAGAAGATCTCAGAACTTCCTTTTTCTTCCTAACACTTTACATCATATAGAAAAGACCATGGAAACATGAACAAGAGCAGACATCGAGCAATGCTATGCTGAAAAGGCCTCAACCAGCAAAGAGCTGAAACGCCTTTTAATATAATATATAAATAGTAATATATCTATAAATTAACTAGCTAGTATTAGTGATAAGACACAGGTAATAACCCAAAGGGACACAAACGCAGACAAAAGCACAAGTTGACTCACAAGCTGTCTCCAAAGTTTCCAGGATCCAGAAATCCAGTCAGATTTTCATCTTTTCCTTTTAAGAGCTGAAAGAGCAAAGAACGGAGACACGGCAGTCGTTAAAGTTCTGAAGACAACAAGTAGAGAAGCATTTTCTGCATCCTGAATGCACCCACCAACCTTCTTGTCAAAAAGTTTCCGAATGTACGGCTTCCAAAAATGCTCCTTGATGCCTTTTGCTTCTAAAACTAATCCGTAATGTAACGAACACAGCTTTTCAATGATGCAGGGGGGATCAGATGATGTTTTATAATCCTTACTGTGAAAGTCTTCAGGCAGACCTATAGAGAGACAAAGGAAGTACTGTTTGATTCCGAATAGTCATACCTTAGTGAACTCACATTCTTTGCTATGATGCCCATGTAGCCTGAAATTAAAACAGAAAACTATTTTGTCCCCTTGAAAGAAAAGCTGTGCACCCTCAACTGGATAATCTTATCAGAACTGCCTTTCAAGTGACAAACCCAAAGAGCTCAGATATTCAGTGATAAATAGCATTGGTTCTAATAGACAAATGATGAAGCACTTATGAGCTGTAATATTTATTCAAATAAGTTTGAGATAACAGCCCCTGTTCACATCCAAGCCACTACAGGACAGTAAATACAATACAATACAACACAATACTGAAAATGAAGCATACCATTCTGCCTACCGCCCACCTTCATGTCCATTTCAGCAGCCTCAGAGGTTTGTGCAGATTTTAGATAAAGACTTTTTTTTCCCAACATACCTTTAAAATTGGGATTCAGAAGTTCTTTGTGGTTGGGGCACTGGAGAGCATTTCCATACACCAGATCCAAAGCACATAACAAGAGATGATAGGAATTGACCAAGTCATCACTGATCATGGGAAAATTACCTTCAAAACAAGAAAGATAAATGAAGATAAAGAAAGAGAAAGATACAACAGAACTATCAAGATTTGCATTTCCAATCAACAGTGGAGTATTTTAAGCACAGATTTTGGTGACTGGATTGTCAATATCTGGATAGAAACACAGGGAGTAAAACAGACACAGCTAAAACAAAGCACGTATCATTGCGTTTGTTCACCTTTATGTTCAGTTCTCTGATCAGAGTCTATAAATAAGTTCAGCAGATGAGAGCAGCTCTATGGCCACAAGGGTCACTACCTTCCTTTGCAGCATACACCAAGTGCAGGAACAAGACTGACGCTTTCTGACTTGTGAAACCAAACACAAGATGCTGAGGTTTGCAGAAAGATCACGGCGACAAGCCTCAACTTGCTGCTGATGTGTGGTTGCCACGCTAAGGATTACTGCTGGCCCTCAAAACACAGCAAACAAATGGGGAATATTCAATTCCTCCAGTGGTGCACATTTACTTCACATTGTTGTACTGCCACACTTCATAAGGTACCACTCGTCACTTATTAATTTTGCAGTTCATAAGTACTGTAATTGTTTGTCTCATAAAATTAATGGGCTGTTATCAACACTGTGTTCCAGTCCACAAAGTTAATCTGTACGTCTGAAACTGTTTGCCAGTCAACACGTACTTAATGATGACCTGCTTACTCAAACATACCAGCCAACACTCAGCAGGAACAAGACCTGCCCAGACCCCCTGTGCCTGTTCAGGAGCAACTTGCAGCCTATGAAGCAGCTTCTACACAGGACACAGTTGTTTGGTACAGCATCACACCTTTCTTCACATGCCTGCAAAGATCCAGGGATATTGCCAGTGACTTTTCCAAAATGAAGCCTGCTGGCAGCGCTCTGCTTGGTGGTGAATAGAAAGGCTCAGCTGTACAGGACAGAGCTACTGCCAGAAAGTCCATAGTGAGACAACGTACTGCATCCTATCCTCAGAAACAACCAGGGAGATACTGCAGGAAGCCTACACTGACTGACCCTGCAATCCCAAGCAGTCCCACAAGCTCTCCTTTCTCATGAAGTTCTTATAATAATAAAACAACTCCCTGGAAATTACAGAAGGACCAGAATACGACCTAACTTACGTTCAAAGGACTCCCAGTGAACCCATCCTGACCGTACCCGAATCAATTCCTACTGATAACAGACTGTAGATGATGCTGTACAACTGAACAACTTAAGCCAAAAATGCTGGGGAGCTTCACTGCCCCTCATACAAAAGGATTTACTTCCATTCCCTTCTGTCTTTTTCTCCAATCAGTCATTAAAGAAGAAAAATGACTGAAATCCTCAGCTATTCATATCAGCTTTAAGGGTGCTCTTACAATAAAGGCAATACTTGCATGGCAATATACCAGCTCCTCCCTGCTTTGTTTCCAGGGAAGCCTGTTAACAGAGCATTTCACATGTATGATCCAAGGGAATCTGAGTCTTCCAGCCAGGCACTTAGGTGAACAAATCCAAGTGCTACCTGTGAGAGTGCCTTGAAAGTCCCCTCAGCTACAGCCTCATGACACAGTTCTATGTTACAGAACAGAATCCATTATGTATTATCACTGTTGTTGGAGACTTACAAGGAATTTAAAATCATTTTGTTCCTAGGGAACATAAAGCAATAATTTACATTAATTACAACTATCTAAATATGAATTCACTACAACTGTGAGCTGATTTTCTTTTAGTATTACAGCCTAAATCGCCAAAATACAGCAAACCCTGCAGCAGTATTTCAGATAAAGCTACCAGGCTGGCAGGGCACAGTGCTCACCTCAGACAGCTGGGAAAACAAACAGCTGCAGGAATTCAGGTGCATTCGTTCAGACTGCTCCGAGGAGGCACTTTCTTTGAAGGGCCTGCAGCTGGCTCATGGTTACAGACTGATACAGATTAACAAGAAGGGGTTTGTGGTATTCAGCCCCTTTCAGATCTCTTACCTTTCGCATGAACAAACAGCACCCAACAGAACTGGAAAACTTCAGTCACTGTGCACGGCTGTCGCCTTTGGGGGGAAAACACAAGAAGCTCAATGACTTACAATGGACAGACATCCCATCGTTCTCAAAGAGCTGCTTTGCTACAGAGCAGCTAAAATCTGAACCGTGTCCCTCCCCCTCAAAAAATAACAAAAGTAAGAACTGGTCTGAAATAATGCAGTGGCTGCTCAGAGCTTCACAGCAGACACAGCTGAAGCCTCAGCCAGCAGCGATTCAAACATCACCAACAGAGCAGCACACGTGGGATGCCTTCTGAAGTACTGTGAGCAATGTAAGCACGTGTGCACGTCCTGCGAGGCTCACATCACACAGCACGCTGGGTTTTATAAGCTGTTTGCTCACAGACCTCACCTACACACTTTGCTGAAGTGTTTTGTGTTTTTGCATAGAATTTTACATACTATGGAGAATTTTGCACTACAGCTGTTTACCAACACCAGGTTCCTCCGCTAGTCGTAACCATGATGCCCTCCTGTCCATCAGGAGTCCTGTACCCACCTTACTACATACTGAAGTTGGGAATTCTTTCATTCAGGCCAAATTCACTCACAGTGAGGTGTTGTTCTCAATTTCTGCAGTAGTTTTATCAGCCTGCACACATTTCTTTGGTTACTCCACCAGGTTATGTAAGGAATGGTGTTAAATGTTAAAAGCTTAGACGTTTCACATAAGAATTTGGAATGGATAATTCTGACTTAACCTTCAAACTGAGTTCCCACTCTGCTATGCAAACAGACTAGTAGGGCTCACTCAACTAACTGCAGAACCGTACATGTGCTGTAATGAAGGCCAACAGACCAACTCTGGTACCATAGAGAACCACTAAGGAAGTAAATTAAAATACAGATAGAACAACCAAACAGCTTCTTGTAACAGCAACAGCTGAACATCAGTCTGGACATAACAGAACCGTACCTCTGTTTCCTTCCTCTCTGCTGACGGGGTTGATCTTCCTGAGGGTATCTGAAAATGTCCTGAAAAATGGGCTCGTACTTCTTAAAAATCACTGCAGAAACAGTGAAGTTTCTCTCCAGCCTTTCAGTCCTTTCTCGGAACTGGGAGGGCAGGTTTGCCATGTCTTCCCATTTCTTCATCTTGTTAAAGAACTCAATCAAGCTGAAGACATTGAACAGGTTAGAGCTCAGAGCGTTGGCTTTTGTTTGCTCCTATTCTCACTGCATTTGTTTTGCAGAAACACTCTATAAACATACATTTATATACAGCAAGAGTACAACTAAAACTTTCCAAGCTACCTGTAAAAGCAGCACTGCAAACACGATGATTATAGTTTGAAGTGTTCAGAGCCAGCTCCTCATTTACAAACCAGGAAGAGCTGAGACAGCTCAGAGACAACCACCCTACCTGTGTGAGCCACAGCACACAGATCCCCAATGTATAAACTCAATATAACAAATCTATATAACAAATATGTATAACAAATCTAACAAAGACATCCAGACTTCGTTCTTAATTTCTGTGTTCCTCAAGGTGCTTTAAATTGGTTAAACTGAGTTACCTTTGCTCGGAGCAGCGCAGAATGCGGGTCAGTGATACATAATTGCCCTCGACTGTCCCCCTGCTGACGGTGGGGATGGCTTTCCTGCAGGCCACATAGAGGGCACATGCCAACCAGTGCAGCTCGTTGCCCTGCAAAGCAGAACACGATGCATGTCAACCCTCTGTGAGCTGCTGGGCACCGAGACATGGAGCACATTGCCACAAATGGACTGCGGCAGTAACAGCACCAGGGCCGCCTCCTTGTTCTGCAGTGCCCACGGCTGCACAGCACATATAGAGCATATAGAGCATATAGGGCATATAGGGCATATAGAGCATATAGAGCATATAGAGCATATAGGGCATATAGGGCATATAGGGCATATAGAGCTGACAGCAACAGGGCAGCAGTGACACCGTGTGATGTGCGGTGTGAAACGTCATGGCACGGCTCGGCCATGGGGTCACCGCTGCCCTTCATAGCGATGTTCTGCACTGATCTGACACTAACAGGAGGAAATAAACAACATCCAGCTTTCCTTTTTATCTAAACGTCCTTCTGTGCTCAAATGCGGGATGGCACAAACACGGTTCCGCGTCTCTTACACAACACAACACAACAGGGGCTACAAACACGAGTGGATTCCAACCAGCACAACCGACCCTCACTCTCAGACTGAGGAACCACAACATCCCGCCCCGCTGCCCCTCAGCGGCCGCTCGTGTCGGCACGAGGCCGTTACCCCCATTTACACACACACACATATATACATACAGACATACACACACACACACTCAGACCCCGCAGGCCGCCCCCCGCGCACCTCCAGCGTGTAGTTGCGCTTCATGCTCTGGTAGCTGATCCAGGCCTCGGAGCGGGCTCGCTCGTCCATGTTGAGGCTGCTGCAGAGCTCCTCGTAGCGCTGCCTCGTTTCTCCTTCCTCCGCCGGCGGTGACGGTGCTGTGGGGATCCCCCCGCCGGGCCCCGCTTCACTCTCGGCCTCCTCCCCTCCCGCCATGCCTCGCCCCGTCGCTAGGGGGCAGCGCTCTCGCTTCTCACTGCGCCTGCGCGGCCGCCCCTTGGGGCTGAAGACGCGAGTTCGAATCCCAACGCCCCGGCGCTCAGCCCCGCCCCGCCCGATAACGACATAACAACGCGACGGCGCCGCCTGCCATCCCAGGGTGCAACGGGCGGGGATCGGGGGGACGTGGGGCCGAGTGTCACCACAGGATTCCGCTTTGTTTCTGGATAAGAAACTACAGTTTTGTATCAAAATGTTAAGAAACGTAGTGAATTGAGGCAAAACAACTGTGGTAAAAGCACAACCTTAACTGTGATGGCACCAATAAGTCCCAGTTATGTTCACTAGGGGTGAATGATGATCTTTATCTCCTCAGAAATGAGGTGGGCTCCCAGATAAGGCTCAGGTACAAGGAGAACTGTGCCAGCACAGCAAGAGATGGTACAACCACAGGTATCGCTGTGTGAGAGAAACAACAGCACAGAACGCAGCACAGAACACAGCCCGTGTCCTCCTGGTACTGCTGATGTCAGCCCACCTGCTTGTAGCACAACGCAGATGGAACAGGATAAAGCAGGAGATAACAAGTTACCAGCTCCAGAGTTGCTTTAAGAACTGAAATAAGCTTAAGGCCAAGCTGTGATATGAAATGTCTTCCACCAGTACCAGCACTAAACTGACATTAACATCTCAAATATCTCAAGCCTCCCTCACATGAGGAAATGCCACAAGAGTCCTTACCTGAACAGCAGGGAGAATTCAGAACGTTCTTTCCTTCTTGTGGTATCAACTGAGAGAGCCTGAAGGGAGGTGGGTTAAGAAGACATCAATAGCTTTCATTGGCCTTATTTGAAAGCGCTCTCGCTCCTTTGTGAACTGAAATGTTACAGTGAATGTTAAGCAGAGGTTTTTGGCTTGTTCTTAAAGAAAAGTGAATATTAGGTAAGTTACCCCTTACATGAGGATACCTAACGTGTAAAGTGTTCTTAAAATACTGAGTTAAAATAATCAAACACCGCTCATTCCTTCCAGCAGGCTGCAATTCCAGCAGTAATAAATGCAGTTTACTGACACCACTAAGTTCTAATACGTTTCAGCACCCTTCCTTGATGTAAATAGTCTCTTCATTAAGTAGATCCCATTTATTACTCACAAATTTGATCTAATTAAGCAAACAGAAATTGAACAGATTCTCTTCCTTTTTGAAGGCTTAAGCGGAAACTTCCTACTTGTACCACAGGAGTAAAAGCTGCACAAGCCCCAAGAAGCTGATGAAGCAAACACACAAGTATCAGTTAGGGTGGCTGCTTCTGCACAAATACTTACAGATATATACACACACAGGTAAGTATATTTATATATGTGTATGTATGTATGTATATATATATATATACACACACACATACATACACACACACATACATCTACATATATGGTTAAATCTGTGACAGCTCTCTAATAGACCTGCTAAAAACAAATGAATATATATATATATATAGTTAGGGGTTCTGCAGGGCTTTAAGGAGAACACAAATACAAGGCACATATACATACGTGCATTTTCATCACATAGATCTGAGAAAAGAAGAAATTGTAAAGGGACACATAAGAAGGATACCACAATTGAAGCACAATGATATACTGAAAACAAAGCACCTGAGAACCAGCAGATAATTCACATTCAGGAGAAGCATCCGTACCCTGCATGAAATAAATGAAAGACAGTAAGTGCCGCGTCCAAACGTAAAGGTTCAATAAACACATAAAAACACAGAGTTTTGTAAATAAAAACCCCAAAAGACAGTCCACTACCACAGCGCTCACCCTGGAACATAATATACATCGTTATTTCATATTAATTCAACATTTTACCAGAACCTTGACTGTACTCTACTCCCTAACCCACAACTACACAAGTGCTGCTGCAGCATCAGCTCCTTTTGTTTGTAAGATAGCAGAATTACAGGAAACCGATTGAAACTGATTCCCAGTACAGATATTCAAAGTAAACATTTGGCTCTGCATACAAACAGACATCCTAGCTTTCATTTTTTGTACATTCAAGAGAGTAATTTCACTTTCAGACCTTAGCACTGAAGCTCAACATTTGCTGCTCCAAGATTCATATCTGACCTTTACACAGTGTTATTTTTTTACATATTGAGGCTGACATCATGGGTAGTCAAAGAATATGTTTAATAAAAAATAATTAAACTTCCATTTGCTCTATAGAACATCATAGAAAGTAATTCAATAAATTACAAATGACTTTTTAAGACGCTCGTTCAACTACAGAAAGCAAATTCAGACTACACAGAACACAACTGGCAAATATTGCAAATGTCCAAAAGAAAAACTGGACTAAGACTTGGATCATGAAGCTTG
Source organism: Coturnix japonica (assembly GCF_054131305.1). Lineage (NCBI taxonomy): Eukaryota > Metazoa > Chordata > Aves > Galliformes > Phasianidae > Coturnix > Coturnix japonica. Next base: position 26,561,956 of record NC_140668.1, read on the forward strand.
AAACAAGGGATAGAAATACAAGGCAATAACAGCTAAGGTTCTTTTAGTAACTACCAACACACACTTTATCATCACCTCGGATATCCTTTTAATCTTAACTTCAGTATTAGTGTAATTCTACTGAGGTTTCCTTATAACCCTTAACTTTATACAACCATTTTTGCATATAGTCTTGCTGACAGTGGGACATTTTTCCCCTTCTGGTTCAAACTGATGAAAAATAAACCCAATATATTATGTTCAAGTCTACACCAGCCTTCATTACTTGGAACTATAATTGCCTTATTACATAGAAAGAATCACTAGAATGGTAACCAAACTCACTTGAGCATAATTAGGAAAATACTTTATTTCATAAATCTGATATAAATTAGGTTTTAGCCACAAGATTTAAGATTTCTTTTGTGGGGGAAGGGTGGGAAGTGATGGTATAGTTGATGTGCTCCATCAGCAAACTAAGTTAACGACTGTCTGTAAAACTTTGGCTATTTCATAGATGCATCCTAGTTAAATAAAAGTGCTATATTACAAAGGGCTAAGTATTAAATACGCAATACTTCTTTATTTTATTCCCACGATGAAGAATTGCTACCCCCTTCTCTTGGCAGTTTTGAATTCTCACTATTGCTAAGACACTGCATGAAGGGCCGAAAGATCAGAATACTATTTGGGAGAATACGTAACCAGCACAATCCAAATGGGACTTGTAAAGTCGTGTATGACATGTAACACTGCTTCTATAATGGGGTTATTTCGCACATACAAACTTAGATTTCATTGGTAAAGTTCTCGGTTAAAAAAAAAACAAAAACAAACAACACAGTTGTTTTACTGTACAAGCAAGCAACAGAACTATATCAAAATATACAGTTTTGCTTTTTCTTTTTAAATTTATCCCTTTGTAAAGCTTTTTCAATGACTCCTACTAGTACCTGTATCTATTTTCTCTTAACACTTGCCTTTTCTTGGACCGCAAATGCTGTAACAAGGGTCAATTGAAATCTCAGTCAGTTGAGAACTTCTGTAAATGTGAATCTGGGCCTCTACTGTGTCACAGTAATAGCAGCTTAAAAAGAAGGAGGAATCAGATCACACATCAAATGTTAGACAGATTTTATATAGTAAAGGGTTCTAAGGTTTTGGACTTCAACAGATGCCTTATGGCCTGTTACTGTGGTTTCTAGGAATAACTTGTCTTCCTTACTATTCAAAGTGCTTTCTTTTTTTTTTTTAAGTGGGTAACTCAGCATAACATATGAAAAGTGATATCCCAATAATGATTTGGGGTAATATTTTCTATTTAGTCAGATTTAAATCTGCAGAGAAGTTTAAACTCAAAAGGAGTTCAAAACTATCTATACTTTATTTACCATTATTAACTGGTAACTCCAGGAGGTTTTATGACATAAAACACAAATAGAAATCTACACAAACAAAGCAAACAAACAATTTTTACATGAAGTATGCAGTGTTGAAAGGTCTTTTCAGTGGCACTTTATGACAGTTTTGCCTTTTCCGAGTCTTGGGGCAACTACTCCTCATTTTGGGACTTCTAATTCTGCAGAGGGAGCCCAAAACTTTGCAAAGGTGTAAACTAAATAGATCTACGTGGTGCCAAGTAGCGTGAGACAAGACCATTTTTGGGTTGATTTCCCCTTACTGCTGTCACAGAGAACAGTCGCAGTGAGGGGGAAAGAACCCACTAACAGTCGTATCTCAGCTCAGATTTTAACATGATATACAAGATGTCTTTAGAAAACAAAACAAAACCTGAAAACAAGTAATAGAAACCAATGTAAACTTCCTAAACTAACTCAGCTGAGGTAACAGGTAGCCAGTTTAATTGGCTGATTGGGAAAAATTTATCTTCTTTTAAACACACTTGTACCTGAATTGGAAACAGCAGTGCATCACAACACTAGAGCATTTTCATGTAATTAAAGCAATGGATGGTGATGTAGATTCTACAGCTTTCATGACATTCATTAGCTGCCCAAATTATTGCTGAGTTTTGATCTGTAAATTATAAGTGTCAAGGAGGCTGTAAAACTATATTCAAATTAAATCAATAATATGCATAAAGTATTCTGTGTTCACTGCAAATATATTAAATATACAGCTCTTTCTTGAGCATTATTTTCATAAAATTAACCCCCCAACAAAATTATAATGCCTTTTGTTGTAATTTTACACCATTGTGTATTTGATAGTACATACAAGTTCAGAAACTCATGAACTTCAGGAAATATTACATGCAAAACGTCTCTGAAAGCAGTTTGCACTTCTAAACAAATACTGAAATGTTCGGTCAGTAAATCATTGATGCACTCAACACTGGGTTATTTACAATGAAATAATTAAAGAATAAATTCAAAATCAGTTCATAATTTAAGTGCAGAGTCTGGGGTCAGTCTTCATCACTAGAATCTGAATCCTCGGATGAAGACGATGTACTATCAGATCCAGATGAAGCATCTGCTTTCTCTGAACCTTCATCTGTGCTGTTTTCATTGTGAGAGCTTGGCTCTGTTCCCCCTTTGTCTTCCTGATCTCTAACCCGAGAATTTTCCTCCTTTTCTTCTGTAGGCTTGGCTGAGCCCGTGTCATTACTTTCACTGTTCTGTACATCAAAAATATTAGACTGAGACAAAGCTGGGATATGAAGATTAAGGCCTGGAGTGAGAAGCATCCCTGGATAAAGTATGTTGGACAAAAGTAATGGGTTAAGAGAGAGAGGATTGGCAGCTGCAGCAGCAGAGGATGTTGAAGGAGAGCTTGAAACAGAGTTTTCACCACCAGTATCTGTATTTTGGTCTTCTGTCCTTTCTTTCTTTATATCCACCTCTTTCAAATCACTTCCCTTTTTATCCTCTGAAATAGATTCCGTAGACTTTGTCAGAAGTCCTCCCATGCCCAGCAAGTTTGGTAATCCAGCCATCCCTGACAGCAGCATGGGGAACATGGCAGCCATGTTCTTCGCTTCTCCTCCAGTAGTTAAGCCAGCTGGCATTCCAATCAACCCTGCCGTTACTTGCAGTGACTGCAGGTTTTGCAGGTTTTGTTGTAAGGCCTGAAGACTGGACAGATCCACTCCCGGGAGCAATCCGTTGGTGAGCAGAGGGTTCACTGATACACTTGCAGCAGTGGCAGCAGCCGCAGCCGCTGTTGCCTTAGCAATCTCACTTTTGGGGCGCCTTCCCCTCCGGCTGACTTCTTCCCGTACAACAGGCCCGGTGAGAATACGGTCAAACATAACTTCTGGAAGAAATCCCTGCAAGAGAAGCAGTGTGAATCTTAATGTCTTCATAGTTCACCTTAGCCATAAACTTCAGAACAAACAATAAAGACTCAAATGCAATTCTATTAAAATGAAATTCAGGTAGCTTCTTTTTAGGGTTGCATAGTATTTACCTCACCTCTGTAAGCCCTCCTTACGTAAGCACTGCATAAACATGTGCTATTTTCTCTGTAGCAGTTTTCCTTATTTGACCCTAACAATTGATTGAAAACGATAAATGAATACAGGAACAGATTTGTTTATATGCCTATGGTTGCATGGCGTAAGACTTACTGTCCAGGTTCGGTTATTTGATATAGGCAAACACCCAGAAATGCTGTCCATAAATGCACACAGTTCTGTAACCTCTGTGTTAACCATAGTCTGAATGTAACACTGTGCATGTACAAATACACATAGGAGCTCACATCTACCTACAAATGTGGTGCACTTAGATGCACTTTTTCCAAGCATCTGGGAAAAAGCTGCTCACTGACTGTAGCTTGCTACTAGCAAGAAACTTAAGACATGCAAGCAACGTGCTACTCTTACTATGGATGATCCCTACAGAAGGAATGCACGGGCAAAACTGAAGTGGCTGCACAGACCTACACCTAACAATGTATTCATATATTAACCTTGGTCTCTTTCCTCTGCAATCCCAGTGTTAGTTTCTAGCTCATAATACAACCTCTAGGAAGAGAGAAATGCTAAGAAAGAAATAGCTGTATTAATACTTGATTCACATCTCAATTGGTGATATTGATTTCTTAAAAGTAAATCAGCTACAAAGTGAAAGTACGTACTTAAAATAGTATTTATCCTCTTCTCTCTAATGATAAACTATTCTGTGAGCCAAATACCTTTCTTAAAGCCTTCAAAGTAACATTTCAGAGATTAAAATGTCACAGCATTATACAACCTTCAACTAAATCTCTGATCTCTAATTTAGGGTTGACAGTTACTGTCCCTTCTCTTCCTCCTACTCACAGCTGTGCCAGCACACCAGTTTCAGGAGCCAAGGTGGCTGAAAAAAGCTAACACTGACTCATCCTCCACATTTAATAGAATTTAATACCAGAAGTGAAAGCCTTGCCTTCCCATCACGTCACAGATATCTCATTCTGCAAATACTCACAGACTGCTTCACAATTTCTCCCCATTCAGGAGCCACTCCATACTCTGGATTTTCTTTCAAGAACCTGCACAAATCCTTCAGAGGGGGAGCAAACGCACCCCCCACCTGAGAAACAAAGACAGGAGTCAGTAAGTAGTTCTATGGAAAAGGAAGAAAGACAACTGACATTGGGGTTTTTTTTTGCTTCTTACAGAAAATAGGACACACAGTCTTAACTAAAATTATCAACACAGCATTTAATTGATTTCTGTTGGTTTATGAAAAATAGAGTTTTGGAGAATTTGGTGGTGCAGACAAGTAGGAGGCAGTTAATAACTGAGGAAACCGAGAATAAAAACATAACAGAGAAGAAGTGAGTTTCACCTAAGGTGTGGAAATCTATTATTAGAGCAAAAAGCCAGCATGAAAACAGGCTCTTACAGCAAGCTAAGATCAAATCCCTCATTTATTCATCATCAACTCAGAAGATTCCTCAGGGCGCAGCTTACTAGAGAAAAGTCAAGTGTCTGTTTTTCAATAGACCAGCTCCTGTACAGGTTCCTTTTCAGAGCAGCTATTTCAATGCACTGAAGAGATTAAAGACTGGAGTTCTGCCTTGCTTTCTTCTACAGGTGCTAAAGCTTCTGACCTTAACAGCAGCATAAAAAACAATCTGCTTTCTCTCCAAGAGAAAAACAAGCTCCAGATGTCAATGCAATACCTCAAAGTCTCTCACTGGATTGCTCCTCTAGGACTCCCACTGACATTCAAAGACACCATCCCATGTGTCTCTCTACAGTTCTTCCATAAATATCTATGTTCTATATACTTTTCTTGAATATCATCTTTCAGCCTCCCTGAAATCCCATTTTCAAATGCATTATGTCTTTCCCAAACTTTAAATACCTATCTGAAAACTTGTATTAAGCTGCTGATTTTCTGTCTTCCACTGTCAAGATTTTAGAGAAAAATCCTCTTCCCGCTTTGGTTCTCTGTTAAGCTACTATTTAACCTAACAGTCTGATTTACAGGGGTTATATACTGGCCACCCATAAAAAAGAGAATAGGAATACAAAATAATCCAATGCACCGGATTTAAGTAATTCCAAGGGACAGGTTTTTACAAAGGATGAAATACCAATATAATGTTAATCATATCAAAAAGTTGTAACGCCAAAATAAGATAATGTGGCCAAAATTAAGAACATGTGAAACTCCTCATTAGAACACACATAAATCTATGATCTCTATATATATATATATTTTTTTTTTAATTTTTATTTTTATTTTTTTTTTTTTTTTCAAATTTACAACAGGGCCCTCTTTAAAAGCATGGTTATTTTTGCTAGTCTTGAACCAAATTATTACACAGAAAATAAGAATTGTCTCTGAAAAAGTTTCTGTATCAGGTCCAATAGTCAAATTATATCAGTAAAGTGCACAAGAGCAATTTTTAATACAGAACAATAGATTTCAGGGCCATACCAATACAGTGGGCATGCCTCTGTATTAATCAATGGCACAAACACTGCAATATATGATGTGCTCAATTTGTGCTGAATGTTAACACTGAAAGTTTCTAGCAGTATCATGTATGTTTTCAGTTATAAATTGCTTGCTAGAAAATTGTAATTGACTTCCTTGTTCTGTACCAAAACCCTGCACAAAACCTTTTACTTGTGCTCAGTATTACGCTTCATCATTTCAGGTCACTTTTCATCTGGAGTACATCTGAATGGGAACAGTCAATACGAATACCTTTCTTGCATTTCTTCTGTTTATGAGCTGGACACGTTCTTCACCAGTCAAACTATTAACATCTAGTTTATTAGGGTTTCGACAACGGTGTCGTTTTTGTTTGGGCCTCCCTTCATGCAGCTGCATCCTCTGTTATAAAGGAATAAAAGAAGTCAATTACTTTTCTGATATGGCTACTTCTAAAACAGTTAAGCGGCTTTCAGAAATAGTCTTCTGTTTCAGTCCAACAGAGAATGTCATAAATAATACTTCCTTGTGTTCTGTGCCACATTAATCAAGTTTTAATTCAGAAATAACATAAGAAAGCCATATGCACAACATCACCATCGTACTACTGTAATGTAGGTAATGAGAATTTCCAGCAAATCCTGTTTTGTATCACTATGCAGTAATGTTATTTTCAGCTCCTGTAATTTCGGATTAACTAATCATTTTCACTGTAACATGACGCTTCTTAGATATTTTTTAAATCCTGTGTAAAACTAGACAAGGATCAAATGTCTTTGCTTCGTGTTACTTTTCTTAGCAATTGTATTTGTAATGTTTTGCTATTAGTTGAAGTTAACACGCAAGTATACTCACAGGAATACAAGCTCCTAAATCTTCAACGTAGCCAGGATGTTCCTTCAGCCACCTTTCTAAATCTTTCCTTTTGGGGGCATCATCACCTGCCAGCCTCGTCCCATCTTTTAGGTTAATAACAGGAACTGGACTCTCTGCATCAAGCACACCTTGAGACTGCGTGTAATTGAGTGCTGGGTTTATTCCGGCAGCAATGTGACACGAGTTAATTCCTGGATTTACCTGGAGAAATTCAAAACATGGCTCTAAACTCTCCACAGAAAGCAATCACAATTACTTCAAGTATGATATGATGAAAGCCAGAGTCCTGCAGATCATTAAACACAAACTGAAGGACTCAAAAACTGCCTTTAATTCCCTCTAAGACCAAGTCCTGTCACATGCTACAGGAAGCATTGCTGTGCCATACACTGAGTATGCTGCTACTTACAGCTTAACAGTGGTGTTTTTACAAGAGGCACTGGTTACGTGCTACTTGTTTCACATTTGTTATGTTTAGCAAACATCTACCAATTCTCATTTGTGTACTAATAGACAAAATTCACAACAATTTCAGATAAAACAGCTGAGTAATGACATTTTTGTTGATTGATGACAGTTACATGGAGTTAAGGATTGAACAGTTATCTGGATCTTACTTTTGGATACAGATTTAACTTTACTTACATGATTGGGCTGCTTATTTCTGTTTATAAAGAGGACATCGACTCCTTCCACGTTCTTCCTTCTCCCTCTTCTCTTTTTGAGTACCGGCTGACTATCAACTATCACTCCATTGGCGCTGGCTGCTAAGTGACTGGAAGTACCTGGCCAAATTACAGAGCAAAATTCATGTCAGATCCTTAAGTTATTTACAGTGATGAGCACGTTAGAATAATAAAAGAAAATGAAATTGATACAGTACTAGCGCAGGTAATTTCTGCATGCAGTATCTAAAAAACTACAAATAGCAAGTTAGGGATAATAGTTTTAGAGATGTTTTCTTATACACACATACGCTAACTCAATGAATAACAGCCACTCGGTCAGAACTTGGCCTAAAGGAGGCACACAGCACAAAAGCTACAGATATTTTTAATCCAAACTTTAACTGCTCAATTCAAGCTCATTTTATATTGACAATGTAAACTCACTGTTGCTTATTATGAAAATAACCTCAATGTTTGGCTGTAAGCCAAATAACTCATTCCAGACTATTGCCTTCAACTGTTTCATTACTTGAGACATGGGAAAGCATCTGAAGGGTGCGAAACAAATAACACAGGCATAAGCCTGGAATTTTTCATCTTCACTTCCTAGACACGGTATGTTCCAACTGTAACTGATTACTTACAGCATAGAGTGACGTGCTTTACAATAATTAAGGTCTTCTTGCAGGAGGATTTACCATACATAATGGAATCCTTCAAATAAATGAACGTCACAAAAGCTGACTGTGAAAGCACTCAGGGTCCAATTCCACACTTCAGCTTAGGTGCCTAGATTCCCTAACACACTGCACACAATTGCTCTAAACTATGGTTTAGAGCAAATTTCACAGCCAACATCTCTCTCCACTGCATATAGATGCAGATCAACAGAAGAGCAAAGAACAAAAGATTTATTACTAATCCTTGCGCCCTTCAGACATTTTAGGAATTCACAACATGTACCTGATTCAGGAAGAGATTTTGGGAAGTTGACAAGGCTGGTTTCTGAAGCATTCTGGAGATCACGTAGCCGAGCCAGGTATTGCTGCTGTCCCAGTGCACCTTCCTCACTTTCAAATGGCCTTTTCTGAGACAGTCCCTGCTTCTGAAAAGTCAATTTCAAACCACCTTCCTGTTAAATAAATCCCAGGGTTAGAAGTGTCTCTTCTGAAGCAGAAATGACTACTTCATAATCAGGAGTTTCTCACTTAGAAATGGTTACTCCAGAGGAGTTGAGGAAGAAGAAAAGCCATATACCAGGCCTTAAAACTAGTTCTGCTTCTCCTCTGCATGAAGGAAGCTGACCAGAAACTTCCTGGAATCGCCTATAAATTTTAGTTTACCTGCCCGCTTAAGTGGAAAAATGCAGACACTGAACTCTCTAAATAAGCATCAAATCCAGTTACAAGGGGAAGTTTCATGTATTACGTGCTATCAACAGGTCATAAAATACAAGCTAAAAAAAATAAATAAAATGAAGCATCTAGCCTGCATTTTGAAGTGCAGAATTTACCTGTAAACCTCCATGAAAAAGGGGAAGTGCTGGCTGAATAGGATATGCTGAAATGTTAAAAAAGAAAAGCCAAAAAGCAGAAACATTGTTCATAATTCAATGTTTTTCGTTGTTTTTTTTTAAAGAAATGGCATAAAACAGGCTGGCTGAGGAAGCATCACAACAGGATTTCAATTCAGAGAGGAGAGTAATGAAGATTTCCCTCCAGAGTTTTATGAAAACTGGAAAAAAAGAAACAAAACCAAACCAAAAAAGACCCCAAATACTCAATGCCCAGAAAAAACAGACCCAAATACCCACAAACAAGTGTGTGAAGAAAGTGAGAGTAAGAGCAGGCAGCCACTTGCAGGTAAAGCATGCCGCACACCGCAATCGCAATCAGGTCCTAGGGCAATAAAAATAAACATACGTCATTGATTTTCACTGTAAACTCCTTTTCTCGTACATGCTTCTTCACCTTTGACATCTGTGGCGACTGATCGTATTCTTCTTTAACACCTGCAAGAGGGGGTGTTGGTGCACTGGGCTCACTGTAATCTGTAGCTGCGCCTGGACTATCCAGAAGTTTGGTTGTGTAGAAAGATGCCACTGTATTGCTGTCATAGTTCCTTCTTGCTGAAGGCCATTTACCCTTCAACACTGTTTGACAAATACTATCAAGCCGGTTAATCATAACTCGATCCTAAAGAAAAACAGAGAAAGTATTTTTACAAGAGTAATGACACTGCACGTCACATTTATGTATGATGTTAGAAACTGCTCCGTGGTACAAACCAGAAATCAAACCCCACAGATCTTTGACTATTCAAGAACAAATCAAAAAAGCATTTTTTCAAACGTTCAAATGAAATAAAATGACTAAGAATGAAAAACAAACAACTATAGGAGTGAACTTGGCTATGTCAGCCACAGTAATTCAGAATAACTATAAAGCTTAGGAATACTCAGTACTTAGTACTTAACTCAAAGAAGATGAGATTACAATAAACTAATTCTAGTATCTGTTCCATGTACACTTCAGAATTTCAACATAAGGAATCACATAATATAAATTCTAATATTAAAGTTGTAACATCAGTGTTCCACCCAGTCTATACCAAGCATTTCACAATGTAGCTGAAGGCGTCCAATTACCACTACCTAAGTCATTTCTTATATGTAGCTAAGTGAATACTCACTCCACTTCTTACCTACTTTGAAACTACTCTAAATAACACTCATAGGATGATACAAATATGCTTCCTTCAAAGTTTTGCTTGCTATGTGAACATTCTCTCATATACAGAAATAGTTTTACTATAAATTAAACTTGAATAGAATTCTTCCCCCCCCCCCCCCTCCCCCATTATCTTTCCACAGCCTCTGCGACGTGGTTTTATCACATTTAACTGAATATCAGCCCACCTTCCCCTATGTACTTCATTTTCAAAGAAATATACTAAACTTGCCTTTGGCCAATAAGATGCAGCCAACATGTATCCACCTTGTAGGAGATAGCTGGAATTTGGTGTCCCGTTATTCATCTGGAAGCTGTCCTGCGTCTCATCGTGTGTTGTACTCAGAGAAGCTACACTCTCTTCATCATATGCTTTTATATGAGGGGTTCCTTCTGCTAAATAAAACCACCAGTATAACTTCATGTTGGAAGTTAAAAAAAACACTCAAAGTAGGTCAGGTGAGCAACACACAAAACAACATTCAGAGAAAAACCTAACAAAATTATACTCAAAAACTGGTGATTTGAATAGGACTATTGATCCTTTCCCAGGCATATACATTTTGTACATACTTCTGATAACTTTTTTGAGAGTCTAAAAATGAAATGATGCACACTGCAGAACAAACTGATAGGCAGTCCCTACTTACTTTAACGTATCTCATTTGCAAGCAAGAATCAGATCAAACAGAAAGATATCTACTCCAAGAATGTGGCAAACCTGTTGGGATACTAGTTATAAAAATGCCCTCATTTCTTTTATTGGATGGAACGCTGGATGCTCTACTTCAAATATCATGAAAATTATTTCTTTTCATTTTAATCACAGAGATTTTTTTTCCCTTATTAACTTCCCATTATGTCCACAGACTTCATTTTAATTCTCATCATTATTTTGCTTTTTCCTCCACCCGGACAAGACAAGTTTCACCCTGACATGGGAAAACAGTTGTACTGAATGGCAGTGCTTCCAGAACAGGTAAATACTAAGTCAGCAAACAGAACAGGAGTGTTGAGGGATGATTCTACAGATCTCAAGTCTGTCCTTCAGAATGGCTATGTATAAATCATCTCATCTCTCTTAAACGATGTTCTCAATATAGAAATTAAGCCAAAGGTTCGATGACCATCATAGAATCTTATGCCACAGAACCTGGCTTAAAACAAGCGCAGACAAAACTGAGAAAAGTTTCCCCGCATTTTCCAGTCTCTTCAATTCCAATTTACAACAAAATAACCAAAATAAAAGGAAGGCTGACTGATTTACAAGACTTTGCAATCTGAAGTTTACATGATTACTTGCATCAACAGACTGAGTTGGCAGAAAGGGAGACTAATATTTTGACTTGCAGCACATGTTTTAGTAGTCACCATTTAGAAACAGCTATGTCAGATACTCCTTCCTTTTCTCTCACTGGTTTTACATTTTCCATACAACTGTTTCCTCTGAATACAGCCTTCCACTGCTACAGGCAGCAGCTTCATCATTCTGTTTAAACACCACTTTACTTCCCAAGAATCGTTTTCCCAACAAGTTAACTCTAAGGTTTCCATCTGTGATTTTCTCAAACACGAGGATCCATCTAATTACACAGCGCCATTTTTCCTGAGCTATCAGGAAAAACAATTAGCTTTACTCATACTGTAATGCCACTGCCTAACTTTGTTCTCTTCACTTATCTATTACCATTTGTTATCACGGGGTAGAGAAATTTTTTTACATTCTAATTCTGAACATGGATACAAGAATACAGGTTGCAGTACCTCCAAATGTAATGTGTTGAATTGTAATACCTCAGCATAAGTACACTGTTTGACCGCATCCAACTTACAAGAAAATATAGCCTACATTGCTCTTTAACTAGTACAGAAGTATTATTGCAGACTTCCTGAAAACACAATGAGGAAGCTACACAGACAGGTAAGCAAGAGTGAAAAAATAACAACAGGGAAACCAGAAGAATCTCTGCATTAAGCAAGGAAGAGAAACAGCAGTTGGGAGCATACACAAAATACACTTCACAGAATACACTGGCCATTCAACTCTCCTCCCACACGTGAGCCATATGCACTGTGTGCTTGCTTAGGGAACTGGTCAACAAAGCTGAACTACCTCAATTCAAGGCAGTGAGTAAGAAGCAAAGAAAATACTGCATCTGAAATCCTCCAGCTCCCTTGAATAATCGAGTGCTTACATTTACTTCTGCAGAATTTAATGTCTTTTTTTGGACCCTTTCTATAAAAAGTCAACTTGTTCAGTTTGAAAATCGTACTTCAGAAATAAGACTACACATACCACGTTTTTGCGCCTCCTCTTCATCACTATCACTCTCTTCAGACGATGACGATGATGACGACGACGATGATGAGGATGAAGATGACGAGGATGAAGATGCTGAAGAACAAGATGAAGATGATGAAGAACTAGAGCCTGATCGAGAGTGTGAACAAGATGAGGAAGATGAAGAGGATGAAGAAGATGACCTGGAAGAACAGGATGATCTATCTGAGTCAGAGTCTGAGTCAGAGCTAGAGTCTGATCCTCTTTTGCTGACTCTCTGTTTTTTGGAAGCTGGGTTTGGAGTTAGAGGCTCTGTCCTTGCTGCAACCATGCGCCTGTCTGTTTCAATCTTCACGCTAGGTTTGTGTTCTGTATTTTGTACTGGTGTGCCATTTTTTGGACTCAGAGGCTCAGATTTCAGTACTGTCTGCGTCTCCTCTGTAGACATAGATTCCTCTTCAGACGACTGAGCATCCTCTTTCCGATTTTCATTTTTAACTTTCGTGTCCTCAAGAGTATTCACTTTAGCATCTGGCAATCTTGACTGAGGTGTAAGAGGAGAAGCAGCTAATGCCATCTGATACTGATGCAAGAGCGGAGTAGAAGTCCTTGACAGTGCTACTTTGTTCTGACTATAGTTCCTCTGGGCAGACATAAATGAGAGTTCAGGATCACGAAGAATATGATAATCTGTCCTGCTAACCCCATGTTTAGCAGCTCCAATAAGTAAATCCCTGTCATGAGTCCCACATTCCCACCAGACAGGTAAATCTGGGTTTGGCTGACACAGCTTTAGTCGTTCAAACAACTGTGGATGTCTAAGAGCCTGTTCTCGCACCTTCCTTAGAAGCTCAATGCGATACAAAGTCCGAGACGCACGTTCCTCTGTAATTGGTTGGATAAAAATGTTTGGGTCTACCAGTTCTGTAATAAAACACAACAGAGATGAAAAACTGGCAAAAAGCAAACATAAAACAGAAACCACCACCACAAATCAATACCGGAACTATATGGCTTGAGTAACTTGATATATTGCCCTCTGTAAGCTTTCAATTTTACAGTTCACTTAAGATCTTTCCTTATTTTCTTCTCCATTTTAATTCTGGAAGATGTATTTCAGGATAAACACCAATAACAGAAATCAAAGAGAAAACTAAAGATACAAAAGCAGACACCCACCTTCTTTTGAGGGGAGACGACAGACTCTCCTGCACATTGACATGAATGCATACAGGTATTTCTCTAAGCTCTCATCAGTTTTCTTATGCAGCCTAGCCATAGCTCTGAATTTGGTCCAATCAAACCGTCCCCGTTCAGGATCAAATACCACTCCAAATGTGGACACAACTCTGTAGAAGTCAGCTTCTTCCCTTCTTGTCCACCTTTACCAGCAAGGAAAAAAGTAAATACTGTAATTTTCTTCACTGTATCATTCAGCTAGCAGCTATTATTTCTTCTAACTGTATAATGCATATACCTTTGCTGTCTTTCTATTTTAGCAGCCATCTTTGGATTTAGAGCAACTTCTTCATATGGAGGCTGCATCATACTAGTTTGTACTGGGAATGCTGGCTGGATCTGCTGGGCCTGCCTATTTTTACTTGTTCTTTGATAAGCTGTTATTAGGCGGCGAAGACGTGTTGTTAAGGCAGACTGAGTTGGCCAATAGATTTTGTCACCTTCCATCATTTGCCCATCTATATTAAAATGAAGTCACAGGAAAAAGAAAGAAATTAATTGTTGCTGTTGCCTATGGTTCTACAGTAGGCAATCTAAATGTTTTAGCTAAAAGCCAGGGGAATCAAGCAATCAAAAATTAAGTGTAGATTTCAAATTGTGTATATTTACCTCCATCTGCTATTACTAGATCACCTGGGGATGAAACATCATCCTGTAGAAAAACAGAAGCAAAATAAAGTAAAAAAGGGACTTGGATAACTGCCCCCAAAAGGTTCATTCTAACAAATATGACAGTGAACAGTAATGCGCATTTTGGATAAGTGACTAACAAGGCACACAGCAGAATTGTACAATAATTTATAGAGAGAAACGGGGAGTAAGGCCTATGAATTCAGGTAAGTATAGAAAAATGTACTGATTTGCTCAAAAAAAAGGTGGAAATGTGACATTCTGTGAGTGTTAAAAGGAGCAATTAATAGATGCCTACCATACCTCTATGTCATCTTTAAACAATGCTGGTGCTGGTTTATATTCTGGATCTTCGACATCCCTGTTAAAATTGTAAGAGAAAAGCTTACATTCAGTCACAAACAAAACTCACTTCAATTTACTTACATACGCTATGTTTAATCTTATATTTGAAGCAAGGAAAACATTTCATGTAATTCTGACTTGAAACCTGCCTCCCCTCTCAAAGCTATTCCTTACGAGTACAGTTGCTAATATCATTGAATAAGTAAGGAATAAAGGAAGTTCTCCCTTTCTGAACTTATCAGTAATACACAAATCGATCTATGGGGGTCACTGGTTAACAGCACAAGAATGTTGCAGCACACTGAACAACCTGAAATAGATCTGTAATACTCTGTCTCTGAAAGCTTTCAACCTTGACAACTTAATGAATATTTCTATTTCAGCAGCATGAAGTACAGTCCTTTTAACACCAGGTCGCTACATTCTTCCTTAACTGTGAAATCTGGATTTAAATAGTTCTGTTACACTTCTCTTAAGTCTGCTGAATGCAGTGGTTTTCAAATCAATGACACCACACTGGTATAAAGCCAGGTAAAAAGAGAATGAAACGAAGAGAATGAAGCATGACACACACAAATTCAGCCTCTTTCACATTATTAAGCATTCACACCCAGTTTGAAGTACCCCTACCCATCAATATAATCATTTGCTCTCTGCTCAGCAGCAACTGCTTTATCATCTGGCTTGCCAACCCTTTCCAAGAAGCACAGCGCTGGGTCTGCTCTGATCGTGTTGTATTTTTCATAACCTATGAATGAAAAAAAGGCAAAAATTCAATTTTTATGGTGAACTATAAGAAAAGATTATAGCCATTTGTATTGGGGAAGAGGGGGGAGAGTACACATGCAGTCATTCATGTTACTGACCATGTTTAAAAACTCCAATTAGAAGGGATTTGTCTGCCTCTGCATCCCACCACTCAGCAGGAACTTCAGAGTGATCTGGCTCAGGGACCCAAACATCAATTTCACTACGGAGATTCACCAACAGCACCAACATCAGTAATATTCAGAGGGAGCAATACATTTCTTTTTCTTCTTTGGAATTTGTATGCTATTCAGGGTGTTCAAACTACTTTCTTCAAATACACATAACAGCACATTCCACATCCAACAAACTAATACAAAGGTTTTGAAGATTGTAAAGCTTTCAGGATTTTAAATTTTTAAATTGACTTTGGTATTTAAAAGCAACTAACAGTTAACAAGTGTAAGGCCACGCTACTATGAGGCACATAAATTAATGCTATAATGTATAGCTCATCTTTTAAAACTGTTTTGATAAGCCAGTTTGGGCTTACAAAACTTAATAAGCCAAAAATTATCAGCTTCTGCATTCAACAGCTTGAGATGGACCTTTCTGTGAGTATTTATAGATGCTTTCTGAAAACAGAAGCACTTCCACAGATAAATAAAAAATAATGGAATACGCAGCACTCAGCCAGAAGTGTGCAGAAAGATGCAGGGAAAAACCTACCAGTCAGCATGTAAGGTGTATAACTTCATCTTTTACTTACTTTTTCAGTCTCTTTTATTTTAAATAGTACTATATATATCTATAGATTACAACGAAATGGGAAATCAAGACTTCTTCATGTCAAGAAGATACAAAGTGTTTTGTGGACAGAGCAAATGCAAACACTTCTCTCAGAGCCTAAATATACAAATATTTGCTTGCAGCTATTCTTATTTAGGTCTGGGAAGACTTCTTCCATTTCATTTGATACGTTTAAAAATGAACAAGTAAAAAAAGCCTCCATATAGCTCACCTGGCATCAGTTCCATCAAACACTTTTTGAATTTCACTACCAATAACTTCTTGTTTTAAGTAATACAGCATTCTTACTCGAAGCAAGACCCTACAATAAAAAGAACAAAACAAATGTATCAGTACTCTATAAACTTTATTTTTTTTCAATACCACCACAAGACTTTCAAACAGACTTCCTTCAGTTAGGAGAGGAGATATGCTCCAGTTCCTCCACCTTGCACTTCTTCACTGCTGGTGTTTCATCACCAAAAAAAATAATAAATCTCTCATCCAGAATCAGCAGAAAAGTCATCACTTGCTTCATAAACTACTGTTCAGAACAAACTAGTATTTCCCTTTTCCTACACAGAAGATTCCCTTAGAAACATTTCAGTGAGCTGACAATAAACACCTTCAATATTCCCTTTTGTTCCTTCTCATTTCAGAATTAAATTAACGTGGCTTCTCCTTGTTTTATCTCAGTTCTTGACTACAGCTGTATGAAGTTTGCAAGCAGAGCATGACAAGTTTTCTTATAGATTAGTCCTTTATCTAAAATAAGCTCATTCGTGGTTACTAGTCAAGCAAGCCAGTTCACATTCTCAGCGGCCTGGCCTCTCACCATTTAAATATATATATTTTTTGTAAAGAATAACAGAATTATTTAAATACAAACACCTAAACCAATAAACACCATGAAAACTTGTTTCTTCCCATCAAAACAATAAGTATCTTACAGTTGAAGACAGTGAGGAACAAGAAGAAAAAATCTGCTCATAAAGAGTAAAAAACATTCCCACTTCAACTGCTCCTTACTTGTTGCAGTGATGTTTTATGTGCTTTTTGTATCCTTCATCTTGCAACAGATGTTCTGGATTGTATTTTCGAAGCCATTCTGCTTTGTGTATATCAAAAGTGCTAGCCTGGGTCTTCACTTTTTTTCCTTTTCTTCCTCTAGGCACAGGGGCTGACAGGCCTATATAACATAAGACATGATACAGTAACAGCAACAGGTAGGCACAGATTCCCCGTAACATTGTTACTAAACCCTGGCACAATACGGGACCTGCAAAGCAGAAAATACAGTATCCCCACAGCCTCTCAATAGGAGGCGTCCTTTTTCTTTGTTTTGTCTCCTAGAACATCTCTCAAATATATTTCACAAACTGAATACAAAGCAGGATTGGGGGAAAGAAACAGTTGTCAACTATAATGACAAAGAACAGGTTCTTATGAATTGAAATGAAAAGAAAGCTTTTACACACATTATACCAATCCATTTGCAATTTTGATTTGCCATCAAAACAAAAGTAAAGCAGAAGTGAAACTTGTTTTTCCATCTATTGACATAGGTACCTGCAGTAAGTTCCATTTATTTTAAGTAGCACACTTTCAGGGAGAATTTTAAGCTGTGATTTAGCAGAATTCACAAGTCAGTGTATGCGAAGGTATTTAACTGCAAAAAATACCTTACCAAGATGATTCTGCAACTCTCGTGTTTGCCCATCTTCTGTTGGAGTAATGAGATCCCATATAAAACTTTTTATTTTCTCATCCCCTCTGTAGTGAACAAGACAATAGGCTAAAAGAGCTCGACAAATTATCTCCACATCTTGTTCGTTTAGCTGTCTCTTGAAGCGACCATGTGATAAAATGTCTCTCCATCGACCCCACCTAGTGCAAAGAAAAACAGACAGGAGTACTTAAAGTTCATACATTCCAGAAGCCTGCAGGCTTATTCTTTGAAAAGGAAAGCTAAAAATCCTAAAGGAACTCCACTTTTTTCTTCTGCTTAACTTACTGAGTGGGAACATGAAAGCAGTGTCCCAACAAACTGTTTAAAATTGTTCTAAACAAAATTTGCTTGCTATGAAGAATAGTTTTAGTCTCTTAACACACAAAACTTATGCAAACTCATAATGACTAACGCAGTCATTTATCTTTTAGGGGGGTGAGAGAAGACCTAAGATTTTATTTACAAAATGACTTAAGTATGTTAGAAATAACTGATAAGATTTTCAGTTCCCATTCAAACTTCATTGAAATACAAGACTTTCTATAATTACGAACAAGTCACTTACTAAGTCTTTGATTACTTTTGTTTTAGGTACTTACAGAGTCTTGAACCTACCCATATTGTATTGTAATGACTAAACCTAACCCCCTCTGCAGAAAGGTTTTCGCCTCTTTTCACTAATATTTACTCAACTGCAAATTATCAGAAAGCTTTATGCAGGCTCTGTAATTATGAAATAAGTTTGTGGTCTAATACACACACATACAAGAAGTTACTATAAGTTTGTTTCTATCTAGATACTGTAACACGTAACACTATAAACACAGCCATTTATGTACCTACAGCAAAAAGCCCCAAAAGGTAAA
Organism: Coturnix japonica; assembly: GCF_054131305.1. Lineage (NCBI taxonomy): Eukaryota > Metazoa > Chordata > Aves > Galliformes > Phasianidae > Coturnix > Coturnix japonica. The sequence goes on from NC_140668.1 coordinate 26,580,734, forward strand.
CCTTGAACTTGCAACAAAAGCAAAGATATAAAATTATAGTTATGTAATTAGATGCATTTTATTGCAACTCAGAACTTTTGCAAGAAGTCGTAAATCTTCAAATGCTAAGGATCACATCAGACAGTAAGGAGGCTATATGTAAAAGGAATACGCACACACACACACTTACTTATTAACCAGTCAAGATCTGTATTTATCACTGCCAATATAAGTCACTCCATAAATACAAACACATTTTAAACTTATTATCGTTTCCTAGATCTAAGAATGCTATATACCATACCCATAGACCAGTAAGTTTTTCTCCACCCGAAAGCACTCCGTCCTTCCGTATCCATTGGAACGGTCACAAGGTCTGCGGAGTTTGGGCTTCTCCTCCCCCTCGCTCTCCACTTCAGACAATTCAGCCAGTTCATCTTTTGTAGCGCTGAAGGGCCTTGTTTGTTTTCTGATTCGTGGGGTATCAATAACCAGGCTGTTCTGCAAAATTTCAAGCAGACCTTCTTAGACAAGCTGTTGTTAAGTTGTTCTTAAAGAGGTGAATTTACTTCAAGAATGAACAGCCTTGTAACTTACTAATAGGTTTTTTGCAAAGATATCACTGAATATACCCATGTATAACACGTATAATATTTTGTGGTATTTAAGACAATAACTAAAGGTTTTGTACCATGGTGCCAGCATGCTGCTAACAAACCAGACTCAGTACCTCCTCTGAGCTGAATACTTGCACTAAATGTTAGTCTCTATCAGTAAAAATAAAGGCCAACAAAATCCTTATGGAACTGACTGCATGGGAATGTTGTCAAGCATTAGTCACAACTTCCAGTATTATAAAACTAATGTTTTGCCTTTCAGTTAGCTATTTTGCTGATTCCAGCATGGGATTTACAGTCAGAGAAAGAAAGTAATCAGAATAATTACATGCTTCTAATTGTTTTCAGATCTTAGACAAAAATAAATAAATACTATATATAATGTATCTATGGGACAACAGGGAGCTAGGAAATTACTGAAGTAGTTGATTACCCACGCAGAAACTAACCACCAAAAATTCTGCATTGCTAACTAAGAATTAAACAGCAAGGACATACTTGAAAAGAAAACAAACTACAATATGGCAGTACTTACTCGGCCACTGATAGCATCTATATCTATTTCTGCTTTTTTGGCCCATTTCTGCCAGAAGTTGGGATCATCTAGAGAAATATCAGTTCTGTTTCCAGACGCAACAAAGCTAGCCTGCAAAAAAATAAAACTACATCGTACTAACAGCATACATGAGACGTCTGTAGGGTTTGAATGCCCCAGTGTTGTGAAGACTGCATAACTTTATTCCTACAAAATCTCCTGAGTTGCTGCTAAGCCTTCAGAAGTTACTTAACAGTGCAAAGTAACTCAAAAGTTCTCCTCCCCCTTAGACTTTTCAATTCTGACCTATAACGAATCAGAAAAAAATCTAATGAACTTTCAGGTACCAACAGGAGAGAAAAACATTAAGCAGCAAGATTGTTCTGCTTCTAAGTTTGAATCTCAATTACTCGAATGGAAAAAAGTAGAATCTTTTGAAGAGGTTTATCAGCATTCAGGGATTTAATCTCATGCAAAATTACTCGCTTGGGGGAAATTTCAAAGGAGTATTTAAGCTACCAACAATCAAAGCCTGAGAGCACTGAATACACTACATTTCAGAAGGTCTTTAAAAAACTAACACACTGCTTTTAGGGAAAAAAAAGATTCTTTCCAACTCTTGTGATAAAAAGATAGAGATGATCACATTCCCTAATAGGTTCTTCAGATTTTTACTTAATCCATGATTAGCACAACACAAAAGATCCTAAATATATTTATAAATAACACATTTTTACGTATTAATTACATACATTTATTTTTATTGTTTTCTGTCTGCCCTTTTTTTTAAAGAACATGAACAGAACCATACTGTCAAAGACCAACTTGCTGCTTCCATACCTTGGCAAATGTGGAGCCCCTTCCTTCTGATTCAATTGTGATAGTTTTGGTACGCCGCTGCAAAATTTGGTCAATGTCTTCCTCACAGAATTTGGAGCCCTCATCTTCTTCATCCATAATGGCACCATATGCACCCCTTCGAAGCAAGTCCTCTATTTCTTTTTTAGAGAGTTGTTGGATCTGCATAAATAAAACCCACATCAAAAAAGCCTAGGAAAATCCCCCTGAAGTGACATTTATTTCTTCTTCATTTCTATGTTTCTGCAACCTAGTTACAGATTTGTTAGAATTTAAAAGCTAAGTCATTAATCATTAAGAGATACGTTTTTTAGAAAATAAGTCTACATACACCACCAACACTGTTTTCTCTTCCACTCATACTCTGTAAGACAGCCTTATCCAGTCCCAGCTTCAGACTTGCTCTGTCAAACATCTCTCTTTCATATGAGTTACGAGTTATCAGTCTGTAGACCTTCACCGCTTTGTTCTGTCCAATCCTGTGACAACGGGCTTGAGCCTTTTGAAGGAAGGGTGAAGAGTGGTAAGAAATCAGACTCATTTAAGGACAGCATAAGATTCAAGCAGTTTATCCTGTTCAAGCACAAGCTTAAAAATAACAGTACAAGCTTACAAAGAAATCAAGTGGCCATTTACTTAAATTCCTAAACGTGATTCGCTGCTTTACCATACACTATAATTAATTTCTATATACTGCATTACTCTAGTGCTGCCTTGGCTTTCATGTCACCAAAATCTTTATAAACCCAGACTTCATTGTGCTGTGCATGTAGAAAAGTGAACAGTTGAAAAGAGAACGTCGGAACCCGATGAAGTCATCTGGGTTTCCTCTATGTAGGTAGAAAGCACTCATCAGTAAACATGAAGCATATGCCTTAAGAACAATGTTTAAAAATTATGCAGGTTCAAAATAGAGACTGAATACTCCAAGCAATCAAACTTTTAACCCACCAAGTTTATCTCTTCAGGTCTCAATGTTCAGTGCATTTACCTGCAGATCATTTTGAGGATTCCAGTCTGAATCAAAAATTATACATGTATCTGCTGCAGTCAAATTAATCCCCAAACCACCAGCTCTGGTGCACAGAAGGAACACAAAGCGATCAGAATCTGGTTTGCTGAACCGGTCAATTGCAGCTTGCCTGAGGTTGCCACGTACTCGTCCATCAATTCGTTCATATAAGTATCTGGAAATTGTCATATGCACAGAAAATTACAAAAATACTTGTAATTTAAAGAGAAAGTAGAACGGAACTCCTGCCTGCATATCTATTTTTACAGTGAATGAAAGTCACAGCTAACTTTGATTATCAGAAGTCAGAACAGAGCTCACTTATTTGTACTACCAACACACATCAGGAAGCCCTAACATCAAATATTTAAGACAAGTTCTTTATTCATTGGAACAATTAACTGACAATACATGCCTTTAGACATGTATTACCATGACATTTAGTTTGCACTACAAACTGGAGTTCAACAGGTACATTTAGAAGTTTTTCATGTGCTATTCCTGGATTGCTGCCTGTGGTACAGAAGCAGTCAGTGTACTTTTGTATTACATACCAAACTGTCTAATCATGATAGGGGTTAACCAAGTAACGTTTACAAAGAAGTACTTGGTGAGCTGTCATTCAACAAACCACACACTGATTTTGTCAAGAGCAGGAGAAATAGAACAAAAAGAACTTCACAGTACCTCTCACTGCCTTTCATCAAAGGCATCAATGAATTTGACTTCCTCAACTAAAAGTGGCAAAATTAGAAGCCCAGGGTAAAAATACTCTCTTCTCTTATCTTTGATAATTACAAAGACTCCAATAGAACTTCAGATATCAAATAAAATGCCTGTCTTGCTTAAAAAAGAAGTACTTCCACATACCGTAAAAGGATGCTGAGTGCATATCAACTAGTCAAAAAGCTTCACAACCATTTTTCTGCTAATCAGACATAAAATAGGAGAGCAGATAATCTACAGGACCACAGGCTATTTGGCAGGCAGCCATCTCCTACAGTCATTAATCCTGCTAAATACCAAGTCTAACCATGTGTGCACACTAACATTTCTAATCAAACAGTAGCATAAAGCAAGATTCAGCTTCTGTGGATTTCAGAAGATTGTACTTGAAGATCACAAAGTCACAGAATTGCTCAGGTTGGAAAAGACCTTAAAGATCATCGAGTCCAACCACAACCTAACCACACTACCCTAACTAACAACCTTCCACTCAATCATGTCCCTGAGCACCACATCCAAATGGTTTTTAAACACATCCAGGGATGGTGACTCAACCACCTCTCCAGGGAGCCTATTTCAATGCTTAAAAACCCCTTCTGTAAGGAATTATTTCTGATATCAATGATATTGATCAAATACATGATATACTAATCTAGATGCAGTTATATTGTTATAGAAAAGGAATCATTTCATGCTGGATTGTTAAACATTACTATAAAGTTAAAAGTAGCATGTTAATCAGAAATACAAAATACATAATGTTAAGCTCAGTTCACGTAAATAGTTTTGTGAAACAAAACCACAGAATCACACTGATTACATACAGTTAATAAAAAACACACAACTATTTTTGGTATGCTGTAGCCCACAACATCCAAAAATACGCCCATTGAGACCAATAAACTACACAGTATGCACAGTATTACCTTTTATGTATAAGGTAATCCTCCAAAATATCAAGGCAGCGCACCATTTGAGAGAAAATAAGGACCTTGTGGCCTCCTGCTTTCATTTTTGGAAGAAGTTTATCAATAAGAACCAATTTACCAGCAGACTGGATCATTGCTTGTAGATGGAAGTCAGGAGCAGTTGGGTTGTAAGTTTCTTTAAATTCTCCAAGGATTTTCTCTTCAGCACCTATCAAAGAGTATCTCTTAGTATCTACAGGCATAAGCTACATAAATCTCTATGTACAGGAATAAGCTATTAAAAATACACAACAATGCCTGCACTCTATATATCCCTGGTTAGCCACTGATGGAGACAGAACACAGTGTTGGATGGACCTGATGTTCATCAAGAACATCTGTTTCTATAGGTTTGGTTTTTTTTGAAAACAAGTCTTACATTTTTAAGGAGAACAACACTGGGGAAAAAAAAAAAAAAACATCTAAAATCAGATGAGTATCTCTAAATCGCACAGTGGAAAATACAACTTGTTCAAGTGTTGGGTGAAAAAGTCATTTAAAAAGTCCTTTTTACAGCTGAGATATTTGAAGTAAGACACGAGTCATTAGTGGTATTTTTAAGACGTTTTCTGAAGTCCCAGTATGACTGAAAACACAGTAAGATCTAAGAACTTCAGATGCATTTTCTTGCAAGTAGGAAAAAAACTAATAAACAGAGTGAGAAAAGCACAAAACACTGAGACAGATGATGTAATCTGCAGGAAGAATATGTTTTATAAGTTCACCCTAAATGCTGTTCTCAATGATGTTTTTAAAAACATGTATATTATTTTCATAAAATAATCACAGATATCTTGGGAAAGCATACAAAAAAGTTCACATTTTGGGTCTCAAACATGCAACTTCCTTATATCTATCAAAAAATGCTTCCATCTCATTAAGTAGTTCTTAAGTAGTTTAAATAAAGTGCAGAAATAGTTCAAAAATTGAATACAATTTTGATTTCACATATACTTACCTTTGATGAGATAAGGATGATTACAGCATTTTCTGAGTTCCATCATAGTGTTAACCAAATTTGGTACGTTTGCTTGCCCAGCTCCTTTAGATAAGAAAGCAAAGTTTTTCTCCAAGATTGCTCGATAGTATTTCTTCTGAATATTAGTTAGTTCTACTTCAATTATTGTTTCTTCCTTAGGAGCCAGCTTTTTTTCTACATCTTCCTTTAATCGCCTGAGCATCATGGGTTTCAAGATAGCTTGTAATTTCTGAACCTGAATGAAACAGAAATTTTTCGGAACACATAAAGTGCAGTTAAATTCAATTACTTTGTTTTACATTTATACTGCTTTTTATTTCTAAGCTTATATAAACTGCTTTCCAGACAGGATATCATCTTATTTTTAACCTCAGATTACTAAAGAAGTGTTTGATATACCCCAAAAACATCACGCCTGCAAACTGCCTGAATGAAGCCCGAAAATTTCAATTTTTATACTTCTCCCTACTCTCTTACTGAATTTTACATCCAAAAATGTAAAAAATAACATCAATTAAAATTCTACAATTTATTCACTGCTTTAAAATTTATCAGAGTATTTTCCAAGTCATGTCAATCTCTAACTGTTGCTAATGCTGTAGGAGTTATGATTCAAGCCAGAAGTTTCTCCTACAAGTCACCTGCTCAAATACTCAAACCCAAGATGAACTAATTCAATATGCATTACCTGTTCTTCTGTTTTAAGGTCTCCAAATTCTTGCATGAACGTTGATTCAGCAGGAAAACGCAATGGTTCAAGAAAATGAAGAAGACTAAATAACTCTTCTACCGTGTTCTGCAGTGGCGTACCAGTTAACAGCACTTTATGTTCCTACAGAAAGAAACAAAAAATGGCTTATGTGCAAACACTAAAATTTTTCTGTCATGTTCAAATGTCATAACCTGAAATTAGCAGCTCTGTATTTTACTAAGCATACAGACAGATGGATTAGTAGTAGATAAACAGAAAGTATTTTCAACTAGTTTTTCTTTAAGTCCTGTTTTCCTTCAGCCCCAATGAATAAATAAATACTTGAACTTGGCCTGCAATATTCACATGAATATAATTCATCACCCTCTTTCCACAGTGAGGAAAAGAAACATATCAGAAAGCAAAGATAATTTCTGACAACACGTAGCAATGAGTGAATCAAAATAAGTCAAGTTTAGGAAAAAAAAGAACCCAAACCCAGTCATGGAGCATCTTGCAGTAATGCTCCAAAAACCTTAAGTCGTGGTAGCAGTTGCTTTTTGTAAAGCTCCCAGAATATCAAGCAAAATCCAGACTGCAGGATTGGTTAATAATTCTGCCTTAAATTCCAGGAGTTGCATAGTACTATTTTAGGATTAAGGAGACCATATTAAAGGAAGCCTTCATAGTAATCAAAACATACTTTAGAACAGTATCATCACAAATAGATTCTGCTTACAGTTAAAGCTTAGCATCCTTTTTTTAACCCATCAAAACCACACCACTATCAGGTCTCAATAACACATACATTTGATGAGAGTTTCAGGAACCTGCCTCTTCACAGAGAGACTGCTTAAAAGGTCTTTTCTGACACATAAACAAGCTTGTGATTTATCATACTCTACAGTATTATTTTTAAAGAAAACAAACAGAATCAAACAACAGAAGTGAAAAGCAGCTACTCACGAGGTTCATTAATTTTAGTCCTTCTAACAGTTTGCAGTTTCTGTTTTTCAGTCTGTGTGCTTCATCAATAATAACACATCGCCATTCAATTGCATTTAGCTCTGGACAGCCACCAAGAATCATTTCAAAAGTTGTGATAATGGCTTGGAATCTGTAGGTACCTCGAACGATACGTCCCTGGAGATTCATCAATGCAAAATTTGTTATGTTACATTGAATCAACTCAATTTACAGATTTTGTTGACGTTTTACCCTAAGGTGGATACCAGATTTTATATTATAAATTAGTTCATCAACCTATGCATATTTTTAACTATGCACGTTTTCTACCTATACAACATCAACAGGAATTCAGTATTATCTAACCAACAGTGTATTCTAACAACTTATGAATTGCTAAGAGTTTCAGTAGATGCATGTAGATAATATTACATTTTTTAATCCTGTAAAAATCTGTAAGACTGACAGAAAAAAAAACGAGTCAACCCATCAAAATGTGACAGCAATATGACAGTCAGCACTCACACAGTTAGGTATGAAAAAATATGAGCTGACAGCTAAACAAACACTTTGCACCTGGTTTGATCTGCTACACTGGTCTGATAAAGAATACATAAGCACTCAATACCACAGAGCGTACACAGCAATTCAATGGAGAAACAAAACATTCCCTTATTATTTTGATCTAACTATAAACAAACTTCTGCTTTACCAATAATACAGAAATATCATGATTTTTTTTTAATGTATGACCATGTAAAATACATTAAAGAGGCATAAAAGGACTAAAGAAACCCTGAAATCTGATTAGATAATGTCAATGTAAATAAGAGAAAAGCAAACTGTACACAAGCAAGGCTAGTTTACCGTACAGAAATGAAATTAATAGCTATATAAAGGAAACAGCTTAATCAGCTCTACTTTTTTTCTTAATGTTCTTCTTATTCAGCCTCCAACTGCAACTATCTGCATAGACTTTAATCTCCACGTGTATATTTGTGTCACTTCTTTGATTGTAGAAGTGTTCTCAGCATACCAAAACACCAAACATCCTGCTGCAACCACTTCCACAAAATTTACTCAGTAAGAATATGGTAAAGATTTAGAGAAATAAAAAGCTTAAAAAAACACAATGGGATGTAAAATGAGTTTCTGTAAGACACACGTAACAGCTAATCTAAAGTGTACTTTTCAATCCTACTACCTGTGATGTGCCTTGGGTAAGATAGCGCATGCAAGTGATGTTACAATACCTGGGAGTCCCTGAAGTACATTTCATATTGCTGAATCATCTGCCTGCTGATCATACTTCCATGGTACACCACAACATTAAGGTCAGTCCATGTGCGAAATTCTCTTTCCCAGTTTGTTATAGTGGAAAGTGGAGCTATGATCAGAAAAGGTCCTCTTATACCAGACAGGAGGATTTCATAGAGGAATGTAATTGACTGAATGGTTTTGCCAAGACCCATTTCATCCGCTAAAATGCAATTTCGTCTGAAAGTAAAATACATTTATTTGTTATCAAGGTCAAAGAAAGTACAGTGCTCAAGTTGTTTCTCAAAAGGACAATTTATAAAACAAAGTTCAAATATATCAGTTCAAAACAATACTCAGAACTGAGGTACTGCAAGAGACACTCATATGTTCACTGGTTTTGGTGAAAGAATAAACTGATGCACAAAACCACAGTTTTCAATCATGTTTAGCACTGGCAAAACCTCAGGATGGAACGTTCCAGGAGATTGTCCTAGAAAAATATTATGAGGTTATTTTTTTTGGGACTACATCTATCCCAATTTAAAGGAATTCAAATTAATCAGTTTTCCTGTAAGTATGCACACCATAATGAATCTTCTAAAGATCCATAAAGACTCCATACAAGTCACAAATACAAAGCACCTCAGTCACCCTTACACAAACAGGGTGGAACAAAGTATCGCCGCCAAGCTTCCCCTGCATTTCCAAAACCAAAACTGAGGCATATAATCAAAAGAGTATGGAAAGTACCACTGGGTGCTCACACTCAGCCACACATTCAAGCTCTTCAATCTGTTAGCCTACATGCTCACACAGCTATGGAGAGCATGACTGAGAATTGAAAACATTTTTTTGTAATCATGCACCTATATGTAGTAAAATGTTATGACTGAAAATGCATTTTCAGTTAATTTGACTCTTTTTTGTTTTCTTTTACTCCTGTTGATAAAAACACAGTTTTCAAAGTTTCAAAGGAAGAGAAATTCCTTTTTTTTTTCCATTGTATCTTTTCAGCTCTAAGCAGAGAAACAAAGATAAATGTAGTTAAAACAGTACTCATTCCTCGTAAAATTCACTCCTCGTGTTACAACATTTACGTTAACAAAAATTCCATGCATTTACCTATTGTACCAGTTGAACAGAAGCCAGTTAAGTCCTTCCAGTTGATATTCCCTGAGCTGATTGCCATTTTTATATTCCCTCGAGTGTTCTATCTTCTTCCATGAGTTTGGAGGTGGTCGGTCCTTTAAAAGAAAAACAAGTATGGAGGTTAGCATGTACTTCTTTTTATTTCCACCAAAACCTTCTACTCACTTTTACTCAAGCCTAACAACCTAGATTTAGAAGGAAATTTCTTAGCCTTTAAACTGGGATGCTGTCACTGTTGACACTACTTACTAGTAGTCTGTGGAAAACTGAAATTTGTATTTGTCTATTTAAATTAATTCTTTTAAAATTGGAGTTTATACTATAAAAATATTAAGGACATGAAACAACAGACTAACAGTATCAAAATATATTATCTTAATCTCCCTGGCTCCAAGCTTGTGCACTCAACAGACTGGCAATTAGATTATAGCAGGCAACCTAACAAAGAAACCATGAAGCTGTTTGACTGCAACTAAGTAGGATTCCAGCAGCAGACACCCTCTTCAGGTAGCTCTACGTTACGACTTGAACAAACTTACAAATTAAAGCAAAATAATTTTAGTAAGATCTTTCCTGATCAGCTGTACTTATTACATATCCCAGGATTGCATTTACTCTTGACTCATGTAGCCTTATCTGGCAACCTGGAACTTAATTTTCTGTCTCTGTACTTCGTGTCAGGATTCTCTGACAGCCCCCCGCCCCAAGCAGGAGTTGCTTTCCCTCCCAGTAGCTGTGGCCTCCTCCCCTCCAACAACAGCAAGCATCTGCCCATTCCCCCCATGCCAGGAAGAGCCACACTCCTGCTGGCAGGGCTGCTGTCAGCGAATAATTCCTTGTATGTGCTAGGGCCTGGAATAAAAAATACTTGTTGCTGATCCTGACATGGCTACCAGTAGTACAGCTGCATTTCAATAATTGTTTTGTCTCCAGGTCAAGTACGGTAACAGAGATGTGTTATCAAGGCCTTCTCAAATGCCAAAATGGCAAGGTTTTAAATAAATACCAGAAAAATGAAAAACATAATCTGAAGAGGTTAGCTGTGACTACTGTCATTATTTGCAGATAAAAGAAGATTAAAAAAAAATCCTACAAATTAAAATACTGTTCATATTCAGTTACATAAAATAAATAATTAGAACATGTGTGGTGTACCACTCCAATGTCTTAAGTCAGAATAAGCAACGACAGTGACAAATACAGGACTTTAAATAGAAGTAGTATTTTTTCCCCCTCCTACTCTGAGACAGAAGATTGATAACTTAAAGACAACACGCATTTCCTTGTTACATGTATTTTTCTTCCTTTCAGCTATCTCGTTATTAAAAGAAGAAAAATGAAAGCAGGAAGTAATTATGGAATCTGTTTGACAGGCCTGCTTGTCAACTTCCTTTAGTGCAAAAGCACAAGACTTCAAGCTAAAGCACAAGGTCTCTGCAAGAGGATGATGATTATATTTTATTCTGTTTTCTCCTCATCTTAATGGTGCTTAGATTCTATAACAGCCTTTTTCAATGTGTTTCTCATCACTTAGTTAAAAGCTTAGAAAGTTATAATGCTTCATATTATCTCCAAACTTTTTTTTTTTTTTTAAAGAGAAAAATGATTTAGATGAAAATATTATCCTTAGGTAACAAAGCTCACAAATCCTTCACACAGAATATCAGCAAGTCTTACATTTCAACACAGAAGTATACAGTGGGGAGGAGAAAAACTGCATTTGCCAAGACAGACAAGTAAATTAGGCATAATTTTACCAGTCTCCTTGAGTCAGGCCTGGAAGCTTGCAATTGTTCGAATTCTTCTATTTTTGCTTGATCTACATCTTCTTTCAGCTCCCACGTACTGTCTTCATATGGCAACGAACACCATTTTACTAAATAGTAAACAACAGGCTGCAGAAGAAAATTCTGAATGTTATCAGCTTTTAATTTAGTATACAGACTGTTAATATACCTTACTACACAAGCAACTAACTTATGGGCTATACCTGCAAAGAAAAATACATTTATAATACTTTCTGAGTAATATGTGTATTTATCCTTGGGTTCTTATATTTTTCTAACTGTTGTAGAACACCGGAGTACTTTTTAATCCTGCTTACCAACATCTGCAAACTTATCTACAATGTGATCAGTCTTTTATGTTGCTATCACCACTGCCAAAACACACCACCCATCACCTCACAGTGCTCACACTCACTGTTTGGTCTCTGTAAATGTTAAGCAAGCATCAATGAATGTCAACAGGTGCCATTTTTTCAGCACTGAGGAATTCAGTGACACACCTTTGCTTCATCTGCACTTCCAAGTCAGACACCAACCTGTCAGATTGCCCCTCTGCTGCCATCAGTCACATGGCAACAAAACATAATGGACTACTGATGGGAAGTACCTTTTACATTTTGGGCCAAAACTATAAAATATAAGGCATTACTTTAGGAGCAGCCAAAATACATGTTAAATATGTTTAACATATTTGTTAAACACTGAGGACAAAGCCCACTAGTGGCTTCTCAATTGCTAACTGTCAAAAGCCTGTGGGTAGAGTGAGAGAGGAAGAGGGAACCACAAAAGATACTTATTTCTTGCCTTCTTTTGCCTTTTTCCACAGTGACGCCTTGTCACCACCTGACAGACAGGACCAGTCTTTTGTCTCAACACACACATTAATTAACACAGCTCACCTTTGCATCAGCAACCACATAAGTGACTTCTACTTTTACATATTAGTAAAAAGCAAAGCCACTGAGCTGTGATTTCTATCTCAAAAAAAACAACAACAACAACAACAAAAAAAACCATTGCAAAGTAATGGCAAGACTGGTGTGGATCAAAGAAAATATGATTCAGGATTAAAATCACGACAAAATCATGAATGTGTTAACTCTGAAATCTGCTAGAAATACTATTACCAGTCAGTTACATTATCTTGACATGCTTTGAGATATGCTTACCTCACCAGTGTCTTTATCTTCACAAAGAGAGACTTCTAATACCCGGTCTACTTCAACATAGTCAGGATTAAAAGGTTCCTCTTCCATCTGCAATGCAAGATTAATAAATCAGTAGAGAGAGGGGAAAAAAAAGAAGCTGGTACATGCTGGGACTTGGTCTCATCATAGACAAAATGTGATCATGAATGAATTTGATCATTGGAAACTACTGATGCTTTGCAAACCACAACCCCTCCCCTAAATGAATTTATTTAGTCATCAAGTTTTGTCTTGGGAAGTTTACATACTGGAGAACCTAGCCATGATAAAATAATCTTTCCTTCATTACCACCTGGAAAGTTACCCCAATAATCCACTATTTAATAAGCCATTCAAGCTAGGTTAGTTCAGTGACTCCAGAAGGCCTGCTCAGACAATTACATTAAACAAACAACCCCCACTGCAATGCAAACCCAGTCCTAATGGCTAGATTTTATTTCTCAGCATTCAGATGTTGTATTTTAGTAACAAATATTCATCATAACTTCTATTTTAATTGTGTGTTTCATACTCACATCTGCAAAAAAGTGAGCTCTTTGTGCTTGCCTTAGTTTGAACCGTTTTATTTTCTGCTGGATTCTTTTATCCTTTAAAAGCTGCTGTTCTGTGGCCCACTCACAGTGGAGATAAGAGCTAAAATTATAGAGATTAACATTAATATATTAATGTAAGCCATGGCTTACTATCTATTTTTAACATACAGTTAAAATAATTCAGTTTATAAACCAAAATTTCATTCAAATGGGAGAATATTTTACCATTTAAGACAGAATTCACTGCAACAACTAAAGATTTATTCTTCTAAATAACCATATTATCTATTAATTTCCAAATATGCAACTAGTTAGGGCAGTGTTTTTTTTTTTGTCTAGCATCCACAGAACTCTCAAGACTCACAGATTTCATGTGGCCTGAGACAAAAGCAAGGAAGTTAAAAGTGAGCTTAAGTTCAAATTCTGACATTTTATCAGAAAATATCCATAAATCCAGAGATGTAAGGAGCAACAAAAAAATAACTAAGAATATCCTTCAGAGATAGAAGTACTCAACTGGACTTAACTTTTTCCACGTACTTAACTTGAGCATCTCTTCAAGTGTATTACTGTTTAGCTGAACTGATCTAAACAATCAGTGAGGGGCATAAGCAGCAGCAGAGCCCACATCAGAAAGCAGAGTGCAATCAAATCATCTAAGAGGAAAAGCACGAAGGAGCAGGGACAGGAAAGAAGGAAGCATGAGCACCACTTTCAATGGTAGCTGTACTAACTAACTGTACCTCAAGTGAACCTTTCTGAAGTCAGATCTAGTAGCTAGACAGAAGACAGGTATGAAATGGGGGAAAAGAAAATACAGAAAAAGCCATTCCTTACTTCCTGCTTCTGATGTAAATTCATTTCTATAACTAGAAAAGCTTTTTTCAAAAAAGAAAGTGACACCTACACCAGCCTCTTCTAAATGCCCGACACTGTAAATCTAAAAACAGCTCATTTAAATTCATGAAATTAAACTTAGCCTCAGGCAACGTAGCCCCTGCTGAATTTAATAAATAAACATTCTCAAAAAACTCTGTTCTTTTGGCAACTACAGCTGGCAGCTTACTGGTCAAAGCAGGTTTCAGAATAGCATTAACTTGCCGATTATTATTCATAACATAACAAAGATTTTTTAACAATTTTAAGTTTGCAAAGAGAAATCTGAAAAATGACAAAAACTGGTCATAAATCGTCCACCAGTATCACAAAACTTTGGTATATGAATACAGTCCACACTTCATTCAACAGCTTGGTAATACTTACTAGTTCTTGTATTTTACGAAAAATTCTTCTGTTTCTACTGTCATCCCAGCAGATATCTAAGAAAGAAATTCAGGGGAAATGTAAATGATGAAGTAAAACCTATTTTAAAATATATAATTTCATCCCACAACAATCACTTACTTCTTTCTTTATTATCCTAGAGGATAAGATTTTGTCTACAATTGCTGCATCTTCCTCACTTGGATTTTCCTATAAAGATAAAAAAACAACGCCATCATTATAAACACCAGTAAATGCCCATTTTTCAACCATATCAGGCTTAAAAGCCTCATCAGCAAGAATGGCTTGTTAAAAGATGCACAATAACGGTAACTACAACTTTCAAAGGCAGCAGTCCCTATCATGCCAGTAGAGAAATTTCAAACATGGTGAATATATCTGCTCCTCCTTGAATGTATGCATGTCTGCTTTAAGGAAAAAAGTACATGAATATGATTGTCTTTTTCATTCAACTGATATTTGATTGGTACTATTCAGGCTGTAAAATACATTCCCATGCTAAACCAAAATCTTCCAGATATTTAACCTTAAAATGCATGCTTACTAGATTTATAGAGAGAACTCTATGCAGAAGCACAATTAAAAGAGCATCAGACTCCACACCCACTTGTCATATAAATTTCCTTTACAAGCAGTGGTGATTCCAATGCTCTCCAAAACCAGACTTATTGTTTTTACCCTGTTACATTATTCTAATGCAGTGGACACACTCTGACCTTCATTACACAAAGATGGAGAAGCAAGAACTCTGGAAGACAGGTTAAACAAATCAGGAAAATGAAAACAACCCAGCATGTGTCAAACATAGATTTACACTGAACACCAAGGCAGATTTTACTCACCACAAATAATTGTAAGGGCTGCTCGGCAGGTAAAGGAGCAGGATTCTTTTTGACTTTTGCAGAAGCTTTAGCATCTTCTTCTGATTGCTTTCCTTCTCCTTCTTCAGCATACTTTTTCCTTTTAACTTGACGATTTGATCTTCTCTTCTGCATGGAGTAGAAGAAAGCTAAGAGGCTGCACCAAACATCTCCCTAACACAGATTGCCAATTTTGGAATACTTAAGCTAAACCAAAAACCAAAGGCCAACATGTGATGGAAAGTACCAGGCATGTGAACCACAGAAAAAGTAGCCACTAAATATTATTTTGAAACAATTAGACTCTATTTTTTTCCATAATGTTTTTCATAGGAATATCTGATACTTCTAATTTCAGAGTTCTAAAGGGATCACAGAACATCCAGATATATAGCAAATCTCCAATAAGGAAGCATCAGTATTTCAATAGCTTTAGAGCACTGAGAAATATAATCTGCAAAGTAAACCAGTTTCTTTTAATTAATTTCATTATAGCGAGCTACACAGCAAAGCATATTTTTGTTTAGGAAAACCCACTGGCAATTTCAGTACAGTTAGTCAGTTGAAGAAGAAAAAATTGTGAATAGAACAAAACCGGACATCCCTGTTGTTACACTGGTTTCTGCAGAGCAGATATTAAGTAACAACACGATCAGAAAGGGAACTTTCTTCCTGGCTGTTAAGTTCAACCCTTGGTCTGGCAGGTGCCTGGTAAAGGCCTTGCTACACTTTAACAACAACTTCAGAAGTGTTTTAGTAAGGTAGAGTAGTAGTAAAGTATATGCAACACAGTATAGTATCAAAGAATGAGCATCAGATCACTCTCCTGGAGATGCTAGGACAGCGAAACAGTCCACTTTCAACAACAAAGCAACTAAACTAGCTATTCACCATTAAAAAGTGTGCGAGGAGGCTGAGGGGAGGGTGGTGTGATGGGGGGATTTAACGTAAAAATAAACTTCAGATATAAACTAAAATGTCACGCTACAGTTTAAAACAACAATGGGAACATTCTTATTAAGAAATGCTAGTTAATAGGAGCAATGCAAAATGATGTAGGAATTAAGAACAGGAGGTTAAAGAGCTACATTCAAGTTTTACTCATTAAGTAGCTGTTGAAGTTTTTAAAACCTACTGAGGTATTAAGAAAGCCTGAAAATGCTTTTTAACATGTCTTTACTTAATGTATGAAATGATTAATAAAACATCAGCAGACATATGATCTCCAATGTTAATATATAATCTCTTTTGTTTGAGAAATGCTGAATTACTTCCTTAACTCCTTAACTGAGAAATACGGTCGTAAGAAAAATAAATAGAAAGATCTGATGTGCAAAATAAATCAACATACTTAAGGAATATGCTTACTGAGAAACTGAGCATACCAAATGAATTAGGGAGAATAACCTAAAACTACTGCTCCCATGGGTTTAGAAACAGAAAGCTACTTGCAATAGGAAAATTATGACCATGTTGAAAAATTGAACAGAGAATGAATTAGAGCAGAGAACGATGGAAAGAAACAGATGTTCTTGTTTTGCTTCTCTCCAGCCCCTTTGCAGGTACACAGAGCTGTAGTAAGTGGCATTCAGCAGCACAATACTTTTCTTTCTGTGATACCCCTCAATATCATCACTCTTTTCCCCTCATGCAAGAATTATTTAATACTAAAACTAAAATAGCAAAAAAGGCAAATCAGAAACTAAAAAGAAAAGATCTCCATTCTTCTGAATTACAGCTGTTGACCCACAAGTCTATATTTATGTGACAACAGGATTTTAATTGGTAACCTATGGTTCTTAAGAACGTGAAACCACTTTCTTCTTCTTTTTACATCTACTAAACAGGCCTTCCATAATAAGACAAATACCCTGAGGAATAAATCATTCTATGCTCCCTTCCTAGTAACCTTTACCTAAGGCACTTTATCACCTAGATTAATAGAAAGCCATTCCTGGAAATGGCTTCTGATCCCTTCCCCCCCCCATCATCATCGCCTGCAAAATACTGAAGGTCAGCTCTGCATTCAAAGATTATTATCTGACATTATCATCAGATCATACAACTAATTTTTACTCAGCAACTTATTATAAACATTGATTACAGCTCCCTTCAATGAAATCGCCACAGAATAAAAACCCGCACATTGAATGAAATCTTACATTTTAATGGAATCTGCCCAAAGGAAGAGAGTTACAATTCTGTTACTAATATGCATATGAATAAGATACAATCACTTACACAGTTCATACTTCCTTGTACATGAATTTTGCAAATGATTATACCAGGGCTATTTTTTAAAACAGTGAATAAAAGTTAAAGGGAGACCTTCCTGAAAAGAATGACTACCACTTTAACTTTCAATCCTGCACTTCCTTCAGCTGTGTTCCACACTGGTTGCTCTGAAAGTAATGCTTCCTCTATTTGTTTCCATGGAAACTACAACAGATGCAAAGAGCATCTGTAACAATATACTGATGGGAAGATGGAACTTCTACTGCCATACCACCATCACACCTGCCTCTGATGTTGTGGGCCAACATCAAAAATTAGGTTGCATTACTTTCAGAGCAGTCCTCATGGATACTGGCATGATGAAACAGTAACAAAAGGCTTGCTATCTATGAGAGACAGACATGAGTGACAGAAAGAGGCAGTCAACTGCCACCATATAAAAAAGAAATAGAACTCACTGGAGAGATGGGAAAAAGAAAACCTGTAGACAAATACAATTTTAAGAAGGAACAATTCTGATCACTTACCTGTGAATCTTCATCTTTCGATGGCTTCTGTGGAGTCTGCTTAGCATCAGACAATTCATCTGAAGATTCATTTTTTCTTTTCTGTTTCTTACCCAGTGTGATGATTAGCTTTCTGTTAGGGGGGGAAAAAAAAAAGCATCTAAATGAATGTTATATACCAGTTTATTTCAAGCTTAAAAACAATGCCAAACCCATAAGCAATACCCTCAATTCCTGTTACTATAAAAATCAGGAAGTCCCACTCCCTTAAAAATACAAAACACTTCACAAAACAGAATGGTATGACCTGACAGTAAGCATTTTATTCTCCTGTCAGTGAGTTTCTCCACAGGTAAGCAGTTAGCTTCATCTCAAACTTCTCTCTATCAAATATGATAAATCTATAAGCAAATGTTTGAGACATACAATCTAAAATTTAGACTGACAATAGGAAACTACACAGATGAAATTAGCACAATTATCATCTGCAGACGATGACAGTAAATAACTGAATTCAAACAGCTTCTCATTGTAAAACGTCTTCTCATTTAGATTTTAAAAATCATCTGGACAACAATCTAAAATCATTCAAAGCTGCCTGACATGTGTAGCTTGTATGTGCAAGTCAGTCAGTGCACAGATAAGAGGAAACTGTACCACTTTGTTTGACTTCAAAAAAAAAATCACAATAAGCCATATTCAAAACACAGATATCTAAGAACACTGTACTGAAGAAATTAGTTCAATTCTAATTAAAAAAGCACTATTGATTTTTCAGTTCAGACTGAACGGTTATGCTAAAATTATGACATCAAAATAATCTGTTTTATCTATCAATATTTCCTTTCTATATTCAAAAAGTGCCAACCACTACTCTTAAAAAATATATATTTCACGTGGCATCTAATTATCACTTTTGCATAACAGACATGAGAGAACTGTTACAACACAAACGGTCTCTACCATTTTACAGAACCAGTTAAGCACAAGGCACTAAATTTTATTCATATAACTGAAGTGTTTAATCCCAAAGTAGCACCAAATATTGTCCACCTGGAAAGCCATCAAAGAGAAAGTGCTGGCTGAAACAATTTCCTCATTTGTTTCTTTTCAGAAGAGTTCAGATAAGAGAATTATCAGATGTTCATGACAACCAAACTAACAGTCCACAAACAAAATGAAAAGTTACCAAATCATTATGGATAGATTAAATAACATGGTAGACCTTCATAAGATTACAGACCTTGGTAAAAACCAATGTTTTCACAGTGTTTTCAGTAGTTAGCCATTAGGTTACATTCAGTGGAACACTTCAAAAAATAAAAAAAAGCATTATCTACATCCATCTTTTTTGACTCAGTACAAACTGAACTTCACAGCAAACACCTGATGAACGTGCGATAAGCATGACAACAGATCTGCTTGTTTGCAGAGCTGCCTATTCAAAACTAACTTCTGGTCCCCGTGTGTTCACCTCTTCATCAGTCTCTCTCTTCAACTTCCATTTCCTACCTCCAGTGCTTCTCTTCACATGCATTTTCCTGATATCTTCTTAACATCTTCCCTTCATGTTGCTGCTGTGAATGTTTCTTCCTTTCTGTGGGTATGATGCCAATGAGAGGAATACATGCCCAGTTCTGCTTCTTTCCGATCCAGCACCCAGAACCACAATGCTCTTTGATATCAGAAGTTGCTGAATGACAGCATGGTGCTAAAGTCAGGCATTTCTATTGGTAAGAATGCAATCTGCTCGTATTTTGGCCAAAAACGTATTACAAAATGTGCTACGTGAAAACAAGGATTTTAAGAAGCCTGTAAACTGGATCGATTCAGAGATTTTTTTTTTGACTGAGAACAAGCTGCTTTGCCAGTTTGTAAATTTCTGCAGGAAAGCATAAAGATACTTGGCTACCATCCCTTCTGCCAAGCTGAAACAAACTGTTCTGAACAGCAACTATCTTTCTGTTTCCGTGAAAAGGAAACAGCACACTGCAGCATCAGAATAAATCATATCACTAGACTCCATTCCAATTTCACTTTCACTTGCCTTTTTAAAGTGTCTTATTATGTAATAGAGAAATATAATGATTTGGTAAGGCAGATTAATTCAACACTTTTTTTTTATAGAGAAGGAGGAGAAAAAGTAGTAAAATAAAAATGATGAGAAACTTGCACCAATGGAAAAGACCAAGAAGAAGCCACTTCAGGAGCCATTATTACTTCTCATCCTTAGCACATAACTCCTAAAGTATTTTAGGTATACAAAACTCGAAGCACCACCATTTGAGGAGTAGATCTCTGGACACTGTAACTTCTTCCTTACAGACTAACAGCCAGTTAGAACCTGGTTCGTTCCCCTTCCTTCTGCTAGGGGAACAACACGACCACAGAGTTGTCAGCACTTCTGGGAGCTTTAAAATTAGGAAGAAGCCTTCAAAACACTGAACATGAGGAAGTATTAGAGAAGAAAGGAAACAGCCAATACGTATTAGGCACGTAAGAAAGAGCAGCAGCTTCCTGACTTCCAAAGCATACCTTTAATACATCACTTTTAGTTCTTAAAACAGAGAAGTGGTATATAACTGGTTATTAGTGTATGAAAAGCCACCTTCCAAATATTTTTATTATTAAATTATTAAGTATTTTATTAAATTACCAGTAATAGAACTAAAGCATTAGTGTTTTTAATCACTAAAACCTTTAAAAATTCTACTAGCAAAATAAAATGCAGATATCTCCCTGACAAGATTGTGTATCCTCTTCAAATGGGAGATATATTGGTAGTAAAACAGCTGCTCTCATCATTTCAGCATATGTTTAATAAATAATACTAACACCCTAATGTTACCCACTGTCTCCTCCTCCAAATATATCTCTAATTAATAACTTTTGGATTACAGACAGATTTTTTTTAAACAGTCATCTAGTCTTACTTGGAACAAGCAGCCATTTCAAGCTCATACAGAATGTGGAATCATAATGCAAGAAAAAAAAATATATGTTTAGTTATTTTCCTGACAAGACCAGAGTGTTTTGCATTCAAATATTTTGCAGTAATTAGCAGACTTAAGATTACATCATTTAAGCACAAGTGATGCATCAAAAATTGAGTTTGGGAGCAGAGGAAACTATGACAAGGAGTTGTGGCTCAGTATGTGCAAACACATCCCAGGAGGATGATAAAATATTACATTTGTGCCCTCTAAAGTCATGAAAATACAGGGTTAAGACCTAATAGAATAAAAAGATTCAACAAGATCTCTTCCACTTATGCACAGATCTGTTATCCAGCATTTGTCTGACTTACATCAATCATACAGTAAGACAATCCACAATGTCTGATTTCTGGGAAATTCCCTTCAATTTCTTGTACTTAGCAAGATCAGCACATCAGCAGAACAGGAGAATGGTTTCCCATTTCTTCCTCCTTCACAGTAGCAGAAGTGCTGTGAACTGGTGTTAGGAAGGACTCAGACCACCTCAGAAAGAAAGATTTTCTACTGGCATCCATAACTATTCCTTTAGCACATCAAATGTTAAAACCATTTCTGATACCTGGGAATTCAAGGGCTACCACTCTGGATTTAATTCTGTACGTCTAATTCCGAATGCCTGAGGGGGATTTATTTAGTTATTTATTTTTAAAGACTAGGTAGTCTAATGATATCACCCTTTATATCACTAATGCAGAGCTGTTGCTTTTCATCAGGGCCGTGATATTTAATTTTGTGTTTGAGTAGGTGGGAATACTTGAGAGCGATATAATCTAAATGCCAATCTACTTTTCTGAACAACAGAATGTTCACAAATTCATAACTCTTCAAACCCTTATATAAAAGTGGTAAAAGACGTACTTAAACCAAAAAATCTATCACCTTAAATGGATGAACTGAGATCATAAACATTTCATAAAGCTTATAAGTCATTAGAAGCTCTAAGCAAAACATTAAGTGTTTAGATTCCTAATCCTTAATGTGCCTTGCTAAATAGCATATGAAAGGTGGCTTGGAATTCCTCACAAAAATAGTAAAGTAACTTAATTGTAAAGAATTAGGTTGATCAGTAATCAACATCTGAAGGTAGCTGGAGACACATTTGGTAACCCTAAATACATTATACACGCATTCTTACACTGCTAATAGTTTGTCATATGCTTACAACATCCTTAGTAAATAATAATAATAATAATAATAATAATCACTCATTTATCTTTACCTTTCTTTACAGCACAGAACTTTACTAGGTCTTGAATCCAGTGGACTGAAGCCACAGGCCTTGCTTCTTTGACTTGAACAGGTCAGAGGATTAACAATCTTAAGTGGAAACTTCAGAAAGAAAATACAGCCTGCCTAGAAAATAATTGGCACTAATTCATAACTAACTGTGATATATCAGAATGAACTATGCTATAAACTTTCTCTATATGTAGATCTCAAATGAACTGTGACAGAAAATGTGAACAGTTAACATGAACTCCCAAAGGCAAACCAATTTAATCAGTGAGAAAAAAAAAACCCATTTGAAATCATGCCATCTCCCCTGTGCCCAGGCACACAGTAGCCAAAACGTGACCCTAGACGAGGGCTGCCCAGTGCCAGGAAAGCTGTGTCACATTACATCTAAACACAGACTTTTTAAATAGAAACCGTTGGCTCAAGCCATGGGATAAAAGTCTGTTCAGCAACTAGCGTGCCAGTTCCACTTTGCCAGTTCAGCAAGGCAGAGCGTATCCTTTTCACAGCTGGATCACTAACTCTAAATCCTGCTCAAGAGCAGCACAGGCCACACTACACACTAGCAATGGCTGCGAGCCCAACCCAAATAATGAACAGCTGTTTGACTAGAGAAGGTACGCTCAGACTCCTGTTGAATAGGCCCTGTTAGATAACAGAGAGGATGTGAAAGATCAGGTTAAAAGCAAGCAGAGGTCACCTGAACAACGAGCCTGACTTCAGCCCCTCTGAGAGGCACAGCTCCTTGCCCCAGCCTGGCTCTCAGCATCCCAACGGAGCTGACCTGTAACCGTTACTGTCAGTTCCAAACGTCTCCAGAGAGCAGAAAGGTGCTCTGCTGGGATGACATGTCACAGCCAAACTCCTTTTAAAAGGAAAGCCCGATGCATTCATGAAAGTTCTTCACTACAGCTAATCGTGCACTTCATTTGTTTCTTTAGTGTATACCATCACTGTCCGTAAAGCTGATGGTTTCACTGCTCATAAAAGAACTACAGCTGACAAACAACTTTCAACTGCCATAAACTTACTTTTTATATTTTATTATCTTTTAATGACTTTTTACTGACTTAAGGTTTCATGCTTGCATTTAAGCAACAGTTACACATAAAACTTAGTTGTTGTTTTTGTTTTTTTTTAATTGCTAACCTTCAGTATTTTTTTCTCCCAGTTTTCAACAGATTACAAAAAAGTTTAATTTCCAAAAAAAATCCCAAGGATTTCATGAAATTCAAGTTCTCCCTTCTCCTTCTTACCCAGGAAAGTACTTCTGCCTTCTAAAGTATTACTTCAACATGATAAAACTTCCTCTCAAGGTTCAGAGGGAGCTGTATTTTAAGATAACAAGGAAAATGAATGCAACTACCCACACATTTAAAATCCTAATCCTATTTTGTTATTGCAATTTGCAGCATGTGCTTCCATTAGTTAAAAATAATTTTTCTAAGAATGTGAGATAACAATATATCTTTATTAGAAGGTGTTTAGTCTCCTTAAATCCTTATTCGTTACTGGATTTTAGGTAAACAAGTTTTGTGAAAAATTTGTAGCCACGTAGTTGTTTAACCACCTCTGAGTAGACAGTTTTAGCCATCCTATAGTAAGTATTGTACTTACATAAGATCAACTGTTATATTGGCATAGTAAACACTCTCATAGGATTATTTTCAAACAAACATCCGGGTCTTCTTGCAATTAGCACTCATTTTTTCAAAATCACTGCAGTATGTATTCTTGCTAAACAGTTGACACCTTATTAGTAAAAGTACATGCATTAGAAAAGATATAGTGTTAGCACAAGGTAACACCACATGAAAGTACTCATAAAAATGCACGTGGATGTCCACAAGCAATATACTTCGTTGGACAGTTATGCATCTATATAAGTTCTTTACAGTGTGTAATAAGTGGCTCCAGAAGACTCACTTCATGTTTCCCTAACAGCATCTGAGTACTGATTCTTCAGCTACCTGTTCCACATTGATTACTTGACCACGCTGCCTGACAGCATGCTGCTGGGGCTTTAGGAAGTTGGGGTGGTAAATAACAGAGGCAAACCTTCACAGCTTGCAGCCAAGTTACCTAAAGTTGACTGTACTTAATTAAATGGGAGGCTGTCTACCAGCTAAAGATCGAGCACAAGCATCACTTCTAAAAAACAGTTTGACAAATGTCTACCTGTCATTTGCTGCTACTTTGTGACAAGTAGAAAACTGATGCAAATTGATGTGCACAGCTAAGCGTTTCATAAAGACAAAACGGAATGCAGAACTGTAACTCGAAGGGAACAGATGATTTGACTATTCTGATTAAAAAGCAGCAAAAACATTACTGGAATTATGTAGCATATCAAAAGGATTATTTTTCAACAGCATTTGTTAATTATTTGGATGAACAACTACAAAGCTTACTTAGGGCAACACAGGCAAAGGTTCCAGAAAATGATACTAGCTAACAGCAGTGTGTAAGCTTCCTGATTAGAACAACCCACAAAATGTCTGCTATACAATACAAATAACTTTGAAAACAAATTGGGGAGTATACATCCCAAAACCAACATTAAAAGAGATGGGGAGTGGAGATACAGGGGAAAATGTGACAAAGTGCTCAGGAGCATAAGCAGCACTCATTTGCAAATCCATTAGCAGAGAGAAGAATTAAGACCAGTAAAGTTCTGCTTAAAATCATGCAAAATTTGCAACAGAAATCTTTATACTATTGGACTAATTCTCAAGGAAGTAGTTTATTTGGAGCATGCAAGAATAGTACCACAATAAGAATAAAAACGGAAATGCAGAGAAATGGGCTGATTGAAAGAACATTCATTTATGCTGTCTATACATGAAATATGCATACGAGGCATTTAAATCTGGACAGATATGCCAGTTCCAATTTCTGTTATTGCTAAAAGGGTGAAGGATTTCAAACAAGAATTGAACCACAGCTGAGCTTTCTGTTTCAAGTCCTGACTGACAAGCTTAACATCAGAAATCACATTATTTCCTTTAAAAGTATCCTGAAGAACTAGGTTAGCTCTGCAGTCAGAAGTGTGCCAGGCATGGAATTCCTTGCAGCTTTCTGACACCTACCATATTCCTTGGAGGCTTCTTACCACCGCTCCAGGGTATCAACCCAGCTCAACCCAGCTGAGTCTGCACAATTTTTAAGATGGCAGACTAAATTGATACAACTAAAGAACACAAAATACTCAAAATACCAATATGCATTGTACTTTTGATACAGTACACAATATCTGTAAGAATATTCATCTGATAGTAAGTTTGTTACACTTCCAGTTTCGCCCTATATGATTTATCATACACTGAAAATATGAAGCCAGAATTGACAGACACAGAATTTATATTATCAGATAATTTGGAGTCAGAACTGAAGACCACACTAGATGAGAAAGACACTTTGGTGTTGTCTATGCTTCAAAGTAAGTACAAAGTAATGCTGGCACAAAAGTAAAATACAGAAGCCATTCCTTTCAAAGGACGGTTGTAAAATGATTTCATCTGAAGAGAAAACAAAGCACTCTTGTTCCTGAACAAGAAAGCCCACACATGGACTTCATTAAGAAGAATTCTGTGTAGGGAGTAAATGAGAATATTATCAGCATGCAGTTTTCATTTTAATCAAAGATGTGAAAATCTGAAGAGAAGAAGACATTTAGATCTACTTACCCAATTTTTGCTTTCTCTTTTGTTTTGGATGAGGAACCAGTTTTTGGCTTTTTGCTCTCCTTGTCCTTGGGTTTCGATTTAACTTTTCTACCTTTCTTTTCCTCTTTTCCTTCAGCTGAAACACTGGGGAAGTTTTCTGGACTCATTACCCGTGGGATGTTTCTCTCTCCTCTCTCTTTTGCTTTTGCAATTGCTTCAGATATTATGCGATTTGCCTTCTCTTGTTTACTTTCAGAGTCTGCTTTTTTCCTCTGCTTCTTTTCAGACATTGCCCTCACCTGGGTATTCTGTGACTTAGTATGTGATCCTGAACCATCAGTCTTCTTGGAGGAAGGAGGCTGCGGCAAGAGACAAAAAGTAAACAAAACCCCCTTATTTTAAGATACTAAATATTTCTTAGAAGAAAAAGTACAAGCTTTTTAAATCTGGAATTAAATTTGCAGAGACCCATACAGACACAACAAAGAAGGAATTCTGCTTTTACCACAGAATGGCGTGGGTTTCAGAATAAGTACATCAATTGTTGGCTTTAAACAACCAGCCTATGTACTAAAATTAGTTTTAAAAAAATCTTCCCCAAATCCTCTGAGCATTCTTTCCTTCTCCATAGTTTGTCACACCGATCCACAGCCTTTCAAGCATCCCCATACATTTGATACACATCTCCAATGTCCCCAGTAAACATTCTGCTCATAAAATCGGAACAAACCAAGACCACCCAAAGGTAACAGCATTAGCATCTCTTCTTCAGTAAGATACCAGGGCACAAATACCTTAGAGCACGCATCATATCCACAAGGCTAAAGCGGTGCTAAACAGAATCACTGTTGGAACAAAATCACGATTAAAAAAGCAATCCAAAACTAAGCCTACACCGCTTTCCCTGAAAAAAAAGACCAGAAGGCAGTATTTTCATTACGATCAACATAGGGCCAGTATCTCAGCGATTAAAAAAAAAAAAAAAAAAAAAAGAAAGAAAAAAGAATGTTTTTCAGGCTTTTCAGTGCTATTTCTCCAATGTAGGACTGTTTACACGCGAGTGCAATGCCCCAGCCACCAAGCTCTTCGCAGACCAGAAGACATGTTTTTGCTTTCTTCCCCTCCCCCTCCAAGGAATGGAAAGAATTTCCTATTCAAACAGACAAAAACCGGCAGATAACACTTATGTTACATTCTCACCCGTAAAGGCGCCTCTGACTACAGCACGAAGAAAAGCCACCAGGAATTTCCAAACACATTTCCAGGCTGAATCCAGTGCACTTCACTGGATCCATTTTCTATCTGCGCCTCATCAAAGGCAGAGAGCGGTGCTGCGGCAGGGAGGGAGGCCGGCGCGGGATCACTGAAATGCCACCTCAAGGCCTACAAGCTCTAACAAATAACCATGGCTCGAGCAAACAGCAACAAGCTCAAGATGGCGATGCAGCACGGCTCCCGCCGCAGCAGCCAGTAATAAGGAAGGTTATTCAATCCCATTAGCCTTTTAGCCCAAAGAACCCCTCCTCCTCCCACTCATTCAGGCTTTCACTTACCCTTCCTCTTGGCCTCTTCACTGAAGACATTTTTGGCGTCAGACAAAGGCTTGCCCTCTGCTTTTTCAGCACCCCAGGCAGTGCTCAAGAGAAAAGCATTGAAAGAAGATTGCTAAATGGCCTATTTAGCAAGCCGCAGCCAAGATATGCACAACCCTCCACAAATGCACATTGTGATTTATCAACATATTCCTCCCTTGGCGAGCACACAGCAGCGCAGGTAGGGCAGAGCCTGCCCGCCGCCCCTCCAGAGCAGGATTTCCACCACAGCTGTAAGCAGATAGCCAGATTCCAACAAAGCACAGAAAGAAATGAATGCACAAAGCATCAAAATGCATCAGCATGAATATTAGAGATGTCGTTAAAAATACTGACTCCTTCTGCGGAAGTAGGCCAGCAGATGGTGCTACCAGTTATTATTCCATTAGACTCTGCAATTTAACCCCCAACGGACTGCTCTTCCCTACATGTGGTATCGGGATTAACTCTTCCTTTTCCACCTCCTGCTGTAAAACTGCAAATACTATTTTCCCTTAGGCTGAAAATTGTGCAAACTGCATATTTCTGTCACCAAGCCTTCCCTGCATCGTGACGAGTCTCGCATCGAGATGGGGAGGCTGCAACGCAGGCATAAAAACCTCGGGCTGTGGCCTCAAACATGTTTTGTCCTCCAATATATCGTTTACTTTTTTTCTTTTTGCAATTGAATTCTGTACTGCAAACAAGCAGCAGCAATTACATAAGCGTCCTCATGCAGAATTCACAGCTGCTTTCAGAACAGGGAGGAAAGCCATACCCTGCTTTTCCCCCTCCCCCTCTGCCCACACCATCGCACACCTTGTGATGAGGGCCCATGGCCAGGTGTGAATCTCCCCTGCCTACCAAAGGGGCTTAAAGGTGCTATTTTAAAAGACTAGGTAAGTTTTCATAGTGTTTTTTGTCAGCGTATCAAAGAAAAGCCAGCAGCTGGTATGGTTTTCTAATTTTTTGAAAAGTTATTTGAAAAATAAGAAGCTTTGACATCATTGCTACTCCCTACCAACATCCTTGCTTTTCTTGGAAGCCCGTTA
Organism: Coturnix japonica; assembly: GCF_054131305.1. Classification (NCBI taxonomy): domain Eukaryota; kingdom Metazoa; phylum Chordata; class Aves; order Galliformes; family Phasianidae; genus Coturnix; species Coturnix japonica. Next base: position 26,609,407 of record NC_140668.1, read on the forward strand.
AAGAAGAATCAGGAAATAGATGGGGATGCGACTTCTCATAGGATTTTGGGACTGTTTAAGAATACATCATGATTGGGATTTTACTTCTTCAGCCTCATTTCAAGATGAACTTCATTGTTTAAATCCGTGGGATGAATTTTCTTAGTTATCACTGTCATTACATTCAAAGATATTTCTGCAAATACGCAGCTTAACTACAAGGACAACTGTTAAGTTTTCATTTCACTTTTTAGAACTGTAGCAAAAATGCTTCAATGTTATGGTTATCCAACCTACAACAGAAATTGCAAACACTGATCTTTCAGAAAACATCTTTCAGAAATTACTACTTAATAGCTTAGGAAAATGCTAAATAATGCACTATTTTAGCATTCTGAGAGCAGCTAAATAAAATTAAGGAAGTTTCCTAGTGCACTCGGTATAATTTCATCTCTAAGCCAAACGCTACTGAGGCTTGTAAGGTCAGAGAATTTTAAACATAAACTGATACCTTCCTGAACCATTCTGGGGCTGAGAACAAGCCCCTAATTAGTAAATGAGCAATAATGGCAATGGTAGCTTTTTGGCAATTTTCTGAAGTAATATTCCTAGGCATTCAGTCGCTTTAAAAAGAAGTTTCTTATGACACACCTACTCAAAGTTGCTTCCACGTTCACTTCTATTACCTCCCTCATGTAGAACTGGGAGCATTCTGGATGAGGTGACTGGCTGTTTTAATCTGGAGGCTGACCCACTACTTCTTGGTCCATACTATTGCCTCTGTTTTAAGTTACATGTCCTGCACACCAACAACACTAAGCTGTTTGTTAGCAAACTGCAAACACATTCTTTCGGTTTAGCTATGACGTTTCTAACCATATGGGAATAACATCCACAAAGACACAGGAAGTCACCAACCAGCCATTACAAGCTAAATAAAACTGTAATGAAACCTGCATCAGGGAGGTCACCACTGTCACACACACAAACTGCAAAGCAACACAACTGTTTTGAGAACCAGAAATACCCTTGCTTTACAAAGAACAGTATCTGCATGTACTTGGCAATCAAAGTAACATAAGGATCAAACGCTGCAGGGATCTTTTATACTGAGTATTGATTAGATCTTTTTAGGAAGTACAATAATAAAGAAACAGATATAAATTATCATGTACACTGGAAACAAATCCCAAAAAGCTACAAACCATCTACAACAAAAAGGACAAAGCCTTTTGCCAAGCCAAATACAGCCCTCCCACCACTGAGAAGGGACACAGATCAGACATCCCAATGATGCACATCCTTTTGCCAGCAGCTTACAAACCCATTCCATCCAACAGCACTGAGAGGAATTTGTAACTGAAGAAGATGCATGAGAAAGTGGAAAAGAAAGCCCCAAGGCAGCCACATATTTACAAAACTAACATTTTATTTGGAAAAACAAGCTTCTAGTTTTCATGGTTGTGAAGATTGTCATCCAAATACAACCAAACACAAAACAATGAGATGTTGTCCCACTCCAGAACAGCTCCAGGCTATCTGCTGCTGCTAACAGCTTCAGCAAGCAGCAGCCAGTGGCACTACTGGGGCTCTGTCAGCTGCTGTGCTGAGTCCTGTGGGCAGCAGGGAAGTGCCAGGAATACAATTCTGTATCAGGTTCATGCTGCTGCCACCCACAAAAGCCACTGGAGCAGCAGGTATGGGCCATGCTGCTGTTCACATTAAAGGGGTATCCCTAAGGGATGTTAAGGATGGAACAAGTAAGATAACAGCTGTAGACTTGACCACACGTACCCCACATTCACGGGAACTGGTGAGCACCAATATTCAAAATACCTGAGTAGCATTCAAAAGACTCCAACACCCTGTTTTGAGAGGTAGAAAATACATTACATGTCAGAATGGTATCTTACTTAAACTAATGTCAAAACAATCAAGTTACTGGGCAACATCCAGAGAAAGAATCATCTACCTTCCCATTTCCTACCAATACTCTGAAGGGGTTTTGCAGAAAGGTATTTCTGCAACACCTATGTGGCATTTGCAAGACAGGCACTTCACAGCATAACAGTACTTCCCACAGCAAGGAGAAACCACTGCCATGAATGCCTACAATTGGTTTTCTTCTTTTCCTTTGAAAACCTAAACACACTTCAAATTTGCCCTACAACAATAAGTAGTTTTTCCACATCCCCTGTGTATCAACTTCAAAGGAAGCCCCAAGAAGAAAATGAGTTTAACATATGAGAAGCTTCCATCTCCTAGGAAATCCTCCCAGATTTTTCCTTACCCACTCCACGAACAAAACATCAACTCTATTTTAGCCAGAACCTGTGGCCATTCATGCTGGAGCAGGATTGCTTTCAATTCTGTGTGCATGCTGTCTTTGTGGCCAAGCCTCCTTATCAAGTTGCATCCATTCTCAATATCCTCTAAGGACCTGTAATGCCTTTCCTAGTATTTTAATGAATCATACATTCCTGACTTACTTATACTATACATATTCATATATTTTTCAATGGCTCTCACATGTGCATATGCTCATTAAAATACTAGTTAATTAATTAAATTATGATTGTACGTATTGTAAAAAAACAAAAAACAAAACAAATCTAAGCTTTGCACTTGCAGTGCCTCAGAAGATCCATCCACTTCTACTAACAGGAGGCATCAGCATGAAGATGTGACTATGAAGTACTTTGTGTCCTGAGATCAGTTCCTGCTCATCTACCAGGTCCTGAGGCAGAACAAGATGACCTTGACATCAGCTGCACTGAAAGCAGCTAAAATTAGCCACCTGGAAACCTGATCCTCATGCACTGCCACTCCATCATCTTTGTCCACATTTATTAATAAAGAAGGAATCCTTTTGTGCATGTCAGGTCCCTGAAATAGTATCAATATCCCAGCTATATTGCAAATAGAGGAATCACCTAAATGACGATCAGTTCTGTGTTTTCACCCAGATCAGACTGTCAGGTGTTTTCATATTGTGATCACATCAGAATTTGAAAACTGCAAATGCTTTAAGCTGCCACACTCTCCTTCAGAGCTTCTATTCTGACTTTTAAGTCTCTTCTTCAACAGTTGCCCCACACCATCTGGTAGGATTTCTCCATCAAGCAAAGAGCACTGTCCATGGGGTTCTGGCATTTTTCCTTTCTTTTGGGGTATATATGGAACAATTAAGAAATGAACCATTCTAAGTTGTGGTTCTTGCAATATACTCATAATATTATTTGCTCTTCTCCTTCCTTATTATCATTGCTAATAAATATCTATTTCAGGGACACAGAATCAAGAAATAGACACTTCAAACCTAATTGAAATGAATACCAAATCAAACCCAACCACCCAACAAATCAACATCTGACTTAATGCTCTATGAAACAAGCCAGGTATTTCAGGTAGTAACTTATGGACAACAAAAGAACAGATCTTTCTGAAGTGACCAGTCATTGGAGTTTAAAAGCACCAAACAAAGCCCTGAAAATATATCGACCCATTGAAAACTGCAAACATCAAAAGCAGCCTTAAGAGGTACATATAAAGGTTAGCCTCTACTGGTACACCTGCTTTTGCATATGGTAAACTTCTGTTTAACAGGTCAAGAAGTTCAGAAAGCTTCCATAACTGTCCCAAAGCCACAGTTTTGAAGGCCCTGTGGATCCCACTAACTGAAATGGCACTAACTTTCAGACTTTCACTGCTGAACAGATATCAGTTGAAGTAGTCTCTCACAGTGCTAGAACCCGATCAGTAACAATATTGGAGCCAAGTGGAAGAAGCTGGTATTCTCTCATTTGGCCTATTTTTGCTTTACATATTAAGTACAAAGTAAATGGTCTCTCTGAAGGGATAACTAAATGTAAATGTGAAGTACAACTAGGGATGTAATGAATAATTTGTACTGCACTTCAGGACATATGCTTTTCTTTAGTCAAAAATAATAAGGTGTGTCTTTCCTGAACTCTTTAGATTCCAGAAAGCAACAAAACTCACTAAGCCCGCTCTCCCTTAGAAAAATGACAAAGAATAAGATGGCACTATTTCCTAACTTTTCTAATACTGAAAACAAAACCACAACATAAAATAGAAGCAAACAACAGGAAATCTCAATATGACTTAGCTGAAGTGATAAATATTCAAATATTTATTATAAAAGCAAAAGAACAATCACCACCAAAATACAAACACAAGCAAAGCAGGTTGTCCTGCAGAAGAAGGATTTGGTTCTCTGCCTTTCTGCTTTGTGAGCGCAGGGTCTTTTGAAAACACACAGTAACAAAATGTAGCAAGTAAAACTTAATGAAGGCAACATTTTCTATTCCTGCTACAATGTGCTGAAATTTTCAAGAGCACACTGAGAGCAACACCATTAAAGAGAACAGAAAGATGCCACAATCACAACTGTGGACCACATTTATTTGCAACAGTTTTGCAGCCGTCAGCAAACTGGCTTCTACAGCCCCTCAATCCGAAGCATCCCTACAGCAACCAGAACCCGAGCCAGCACAGAGGCACAGTGTGAAACTTCAGATAGCAGTGCAGAGTCCATTCCTCCGCTACCATCACCCAATAGGGTGCTTCACAACTGGACACGTAAGACATCTTCATGTACTTATACTCAAGGATAACTTAGCTAAGTATAACATGATATGTAGCTAAGTTTGTCCGCTACAATTTCATCATGTCCCACTCGCTATCCCACAGCAATATATTATTAATACCTTCACCTGGCTGGCTTCTTGGTCTAGGCTGAGCAACATGGCAAACAGGAAGACAAACCAAACACCCCCAACAACTGACAGAATATGGAATGTCTCTGCCCCTTATTAAGGCAGCTTTGATAATCATGCATTTTTTTACTACAGACTTTGAAGAAATATTTAGCTTTAGAACACGCAGCTAAGCTCTCAGGTTACAGTTATGCACGCACATTAAACTTCAAGTGACAGCTGCTCAATTTTTATCTGGCTTGCTGCAAAAAAAGCAAGGCAGCACAACCACATCAGACAAGTTGGTACATTCATGCCTCCAACTTCCCTGCAATTTCTAAGCCACTTATCTATTAATTCAAATAAATTAGAAGAATAGACATCTCAGAGATGTCCTTTCCACTGCCATGAAGTAGACAGGTAGAGAAGAGATCTTAATGGGGGAAATGAAACACAAGCTCCTTCCTTTTTAGTTCTCCAAGAATCCACATAAGACTGCTACAATCTCTGTGGCCACCAGCTGCAAAATACTCTGCCTGGACAGCAAATCATCACATACTCATTCTTTCATTCTTTCCTCTGACAAAAGAAACCCCTGAACTTCCTCCAGCTAAAGCAGGAGCAGCCTCCCTAGCCCCATCTGTTGCCTCAAAGCATCCCAGCACAACCAAGCCAAAGATCTGAGGAAATCCCATTGGAACCCATATTTCTTCAGAAGGTATTTGGTCTGAGTGGCCAAAATACCCATCCTTCACACCTATCTTTATTATGGATTTAAATCCAAGTGTTGCAGTGCCCAACATGGCATTCAATTTTCTATTTTCCCCATAGTATAGGCTTATTTTAAACACAATATTCTCTAGTACTGAACTATGATTGAAAGGGAACTTTATGATGTACAAATTAAACTGCACTCATTTTGAAGGCTAAGAGAATTGTATATTCACAGAAACTCCGGGTTTATCACTCTTCCCTCTTTCAAAGAAGCTTAATATAGCACATTTATAATTTAGAGTAACATATCCTGAAAAGACTCTAATTACTGTACTTCCCTTCTGATTTCTCAAACCTGTTTCAATTCTATGTTTAACAAAAACAAAAGACTGCTGTCGTTACCTTCCTAACCATCAGCTTCAGAAACTACTGCTTTCTATTTTCTTTTCTTTTGATGTGTTCAAGAAAGATAAATCTGCAAGTTCAGTTGTCTGAAGCAAAAAAAACCTCATACATTCATATTTAAATGCAGAAACAAATCTGATACGATGGTCTAAAACACGAGCTTTTCACTGACACGAAGCAAGGCAGCCTGTTATGGGAAAGATTCTTTCAGAAACTGCCTGTCTGGAAGGGAACAAGCTCTGCAGTGATACAGCAGCTTACTTGAAGGCCTTATGAGTCACAAGAGGAAGCCAGCTAAGCATTTGCTTTTTTCCATAACTGCAAGAATGATCAAAAAGCAAAAGAAAAGTTCTGAGCAAAAATCTTAGCTTGTTTTTGCTTGGATACCCAGAGAACCTGTGATATCCTGCCATCAGAAACCATAGTTATAAATTCCATCCATCATCAGAAACAGGAAAAATTATTGCTTGAAATTAAATATACTCCACTCATAATACAGAACAAGAGAAGAGATACTGCACATAGAACATACCAAATGCCTCAAGTTTTACTCACTACCAAAAACTTGATCCCTTTTTAAGCATAACTTCCATAACAGCTCAAATAAGCCATCACTAACCTATGCCATTCCCAACTTCAGCTCAGTACACATATGCTATGCAGTGAAGCTGTATCCAGCAGATGCAGGCTGGTTGTTCGGCAGCCTAACTCACAGGTGCACCAGATACAAGAGCAGCATCCCCAGCCCATGCATCCATCAGAAAAGCAGCACTGGCCCATCATATCTGAGTGCCCTCGTGCTCCAGACAGCACAGTAATAGTATCCATGTCAATGACCCAATGCTCAAATAGACACCAGCCACAATGCACACTGTGAAACAAATACCGTGAAAACTCAAGACAACATTGCTCGATCATTACAGGTACCTTCACTTTTTATGTTATCGATCACCCCACATTTGCACGTATCAAACTACCCCACACAAAAAACTACAGAGAAGCAGATAGAAAGGTTCACAGACTTAAAGGAGCTGAACGTGTGAGACAGATTTTACCCAACTGACTCACTGCACACCCAGCCAGTTAAACAACACAGGTACTACCCAGATTTACAGCCCTCACTGAGTTTCTATATTACTTCAAAAGCATTCAGGTTTTGGCCACTGTTTACATCCAAAAGTATTAAGATACTTTGTTTACTTAGATTTTTATTTTTTTTTTTAATACAAGAGACAAAACCCTTAAAGTCGAGTTTAATGTAAAATTACCAAGATTTTGCTGCAAAAGCCTGCAGAAGAAGTTTCTACCCATTAGCTCGCATTCTAAATTGCCACCACGTTTTTTCACCTTTTATCCTCATGAAGTTCACTACTGTCACCATTTCCACATACTCTCCACCAAACTCTCAAGCTTCTCTTCTGCCCCACGGACTGAAGCCCACAAGTCCTTCAGCCACAGCCCCTGCAGCAGGGAAGGGCTGCAGGATGCCAAGCCATCCATGGGCCAGCTTGGTGCACCCTGCTTCTTCCAGGCAGCTGCTTCACCACAGGGGAGGAAAGCTATGGGCAAGCAGGCAAGAACAGTGTACAACTAGCACCAACCTGCCTCGCTCTGGGCTCTGCACCTCCCTGCAATTACCCACAGAAAGCAGAGGCAAGCTGGGCCAGGCCAGAGAAACAACGATGGATTCAACCAAACACAGACACAGATTCTCTTCTATCACTTCTTTTAACGGCGTAATTTATCAACTTCCATTCAAATTTTGTCACGCAACACAACTGTAAATTTCACTTAGAACTGACGCAGCTTATTCAAAGTATGAATGCTGCTGGAACAGAGTGCTACAACTGACTGCAGCCTTGGGCAATGCCGGCCAATGTTTCTATCATATAAGCACTCTCTTTTTGAAAAAAATTGAAGCTAAAATATTGAAAACCAGCATATATTTTCATTGCTGATGGCAAAACAACAAAGTGCTATAAAAGATGATGAAAGAGCTATGAGTGCATATTAATATGAAGATAGTTAATATCTTTAAATCCAAACAAGCTACATATTCAGAAAGACTTGCAAGCAAGATCTCCTTTGCAGTACTTTTATTCACTAAAAGCAAGTAAGTGCAGAAGTTCACCCAGCCTGTGAACACAGCATTTCTTATAGGTCTTGAATGTCACTAATTGCAGCTTAACAAATATCAGCACATAGCGCACATTAAAAGATACCAATATAAAAATAAATCACTTTTCCCAATTTAACAGCTAGGAAGTCATGTATAATCATTAAAACCGGTGCTGACTGTACAGCATATTCACATTTAAATCAAAGGGGGACAGACATCTGCCACTGCAATTGAAACAAACTTACATATTCGCCCTAACAGCTTCAAGGAATTGCTTTGACAGCTTTCTATGCCAGGGTGCAACCTCCAATGCCAGAGCAAGTTCCTTAGCATAAATTAAGCCTAAAAATCCCACTTCTATTGAACAGTTTTCACAGTTACCCCTGATCAACACCCACAGTAGAGGAGGGAAATCAGATGCCCACAAGAGAAGGCATTTATTAAATGGGTACCAGTTTGAAAACAGAGCTCACAAGTCACAGGATACTACTGGGGACCAGCAGGATTCAATTTCAGGCAAGGGAAAAAACCCACAAGGGAAAAAACCAAACTGTCTCTTTTCCCATAAAACTACTGAAAAAAGTTTTAGGCTTAAAGTGCAGCATCCAAGAGCTTCACTGGGATAACCACAGAAAACAGCAGGGAGCATGAGCTTCTGGTAGGGATCAATAGATAAAAGCAAGATTTAAGACAGCTCACTAGAAACAAGCACAGAAGTGCTCAGCAGAACCTGCCTTTCAGCACAAGAGACAGGACCAGACCCAGTGTGAAGATCAACATAAATGGTTCTCAGACCGAAGGCAGCAGGAACTGTTAGCACCAGGCACAGTCTGGCAGGCTGGCCAAGGACAGCAGTGCTCAGCAGGAGCACACCTCTGGGCCTCTTCCCCACCTGAGCATGGCTCATACACCTGTTCTGAGACACTTCCCCACGTCCTTCAAAGCCTACTCACACAGCAGTTAAACTGTGCTAAGCCAAAAAGACAAGCAGCCTGGCCCCATTAAACACGTCTCTTAAAAAGGACCGGGACACGATCACATTTCCTAACACCAAATGACTATAGGTGAAAGAATACTGCATAGGATTCTATGAATTAAGAGCTACAACACAGATAATTCAAAATGAATTTGGCTTTTTTATTTTTTTTTCTTTTAATGAGAAGTTCTGATTTCAGCACTGCTTCAAGTAAAACAAACTTTAAGAAACATTTTTGTTAAGTTTACACATTTAAAACTCCTCTCTTCTGAATTCCATCGACAAAGATGAGACGCTGAGGTGCCCTTCCCTGTCCTTGTATGCATAACCGAGCCATAAGATGACGTTTTACCCACGCCACTTCAATTTGTGGGTAGATGTTCTTTGCGATGGCTGCCACTGGCATGATTTGCAAAACCACATCAAAAGCCATTTAAAACAGGGAAGGCGGGGGAAAGAACAAGAGAGCACACTCATGTATGTCTAGAAATCACCTTCTAATTCTGACATGATTTTTTAATCACAAACCAAAATCCCCAAAGGAAGAGGTAATACAACACTTATCTGAATGAACATGATCAGGGCTGTCAGGCATCAACAACCCCTTCCTCAGTGACAGTTTAAACGGGACAGGTATTTCTCCAGTCTGAACACATAAAACTTAGTATTAGAAATCCACCAGCACAGACATACTAAAATGAAGGCAGCATGACTTAAGACCAGTGGTCCCAAAGTCTAACAATTTCAGAGTAATCACAACTATACACTGAGACCGTGGAAAAGATAGCACTTTCATGGTACTTTTCTCACTGATAATGCAAATCATGACAGACTAGACATTAAAATTCTATTTCACAGCTCTAAGTATTATTAAAATATTCAGCACTGTAATGCTTTAGGACTCCAGAAGCAGCTTTAATAACTTTAGAGAGCTTCCCCAGGTCCATGTGCGCAGTGCTCCAATCAGCATTTAAGCAATCCCTAACACTGCAACCACAGCATGCCAACCAACAGCTTGCTACTGCTACATCCTGGGAGCAAGGCCTTTCCAATCTCTGTTTTAAGAAAACAAGGAGATTAAAGAGTTTGTTTTCTCTTTATGATACAGTGTTTCATACTGTAATAAAAGCAAACAAATGCTCAGAACAAAAGTATCTGAAATGTTTTCTTTAACAAAAAGGCCAACTCCTCTTTTCTTTTTAACACACAAACTACAACTAAATTGTGAAGTCAGTTATATTTCACGAAGTAGAACTTGTTAACAATCTATAAAGCTAGCTCTGCTTTGCTTTTCAAGTGTGTTACTGAATAGTGTTATGTGTGCAGATACAACATGCTACCAACACTGAGATTACCTTCAACTATAGACTGACTCCCAGCACACACAAGTGGGAACACTTTCCTAAGATACAAATGCAAGTGCAAAGACACAGAGAGCAAAAAACCAAAGTACAAGCACAAGCTAAATAACCCACGGAAAAGAAAGCCTGCTACACTTAAAAAATAAAAATAAATACAAATTACACTGTGTTCAAAAATACAAGGCTTGTCAACTGCTCCTAGACTAAAGCTACACTCCTAGATTCATTTATCAAAATTATTCAAATCAACAGATGACTTCTCAGCTCCATCACCCAAGAAATTGACTCACTTGTATTTATCATCCTTAAGAGCTGCCAAATTCAATCCACTCTTGAGACAGTTTGAAATCCACATAGCCAGAGGCTTGTGCAAATTTTGTACCTTAAGGAACTAGCAAGGCAACAATTCTCAGCTGCAGAAGGCTTCCGGGTGGACAAAGCACGGGGAAATCTTCTGATTTATTTATGCATTTAGAATTAACATTTACAGCTAAAAGAAACTGTAAAACAGGAGTGCACAAAACACACTGACATCTGAACGAAAGCCACATCAGTTCCACATGTACTTGAGATTCTTTGCCTTCAAAACCATACCAATGAAACTCCTTTAAAAGTTCCGCTTTTATTTCATAAGCAAGATTTCCCACACACCCTATGAAACACGACTTTTCTACAATCTCTCTCAAGATGAAATGCTATTCTGGAAGTTGTGGAGACAACAGTGTCTGAAGCCATTAAAAAAAAGCAACTCAGATTTGAGATAACAGCACTGGACAGAGCAGTACTCACCACTGGTACTGATGGAGAGTCCCACCATGAGCCCACTTACACTCACTTGGCGTTTGTGACTACAGCATGCAATTACTTTGCCTGTACTGCCGAAAAACATGCTTCCCATTTCAGCACTCCTTCCCTCCCTACCACTGCTTCCATAATACACAATCTTGTACACAAAGCACTAAAATCAATTGGGAACTTTCACCCCCTTAGACCTGGCTAAAATAAAGGCAAAAAATTTCCCAGCATCTCAACCAGTGTCGCAGTTCAGTTCATAGCACACAAGATATATTAACACACAGCAGAAAAACAGGAGCTTTTTCTACTTTATATTTTCACCATACACTGAAATGCCTCTTCAATAGTCCCTCATACAGACTGCTGTCTTCTGGAAACAACTCAAGACAATTTCTTCCTTTCTTGCTTCTGTAATTAGGTACCACTTCCAGACTCCGAGCTTGCAGTTATATCATTACTCTGCTTCACCAGTCTTCAGTGTTAACAAGACATCTATTTGTAAACACTAAGTATTCAGATATTCATGCTTATTCTACATTATCAATTTAAGTAACTTTGTTTTACATATTTTTGTCAACCACTCTCACCTCAAGATCTGCAGGGTTACTCCTGTACGTTGATCCATCTGTTAACTGCCTTTTACAGAAAGCTTTCTCTTTTGGCACATTCTAAAGACAATTACTGCAGTCATCTAATGAGCATGCAATTAGCACAGGAAAAATGATATCCATAAATTGTAACAATCATTACAACAGCAAGAATTTCTTTTTGAAGAGGAAGTACACAAAGAATCAGACAGTCTACATATCTGACAACTGCAGAAGGTTCAGAGAGACTTAAGCGAAGTGCCAGTAATAACTACAGGCATTCAAAACCAAGAAGAGTGATTAAACACTCCTAACAGATTACTGACAAACTCACGAGGTTTTCAAAATAGTAAACTGAATACCCTGGTAATTTTCCCCATGTTTAAAATTCTATCAATTCCCTTATTATAGAGCCATATTTCCCCAAGGAAAAGCAAGGGAGATGAAACGTGTAAATTATAAATAGCAACAAATATTCATCAGTAAGCACGTTACAAACTAATCTCATGACTACATATTTCATTCCCTCCATCCAATGCGATTTCTTATTTTAAGACAACAAAATGTATGAAACGCTCCTCTGGAACTTGGATAAAACACACAGAAAACAAAATGTTTCACACATGTTCACCTACAAAGCCAGCAAAACATCACCAACTTCACTGATGAATACATTATTGGCAAAAAGCCACAGATTGGTAATGAAAGCACATTCTATACAGTTCCAGTTGATAAGACTGCTCTCTGCACTGCTCAGCTCACAGGTAACTGCAGACACCTGACACAGCTGTGCCACTTTTATTTCCTCCTACGTGCATGGGCATCGTGGAAAAGAGCGGAAGCAAAAAGCAGGAAAAGATTCCTAAACAAAGTCAGGGATTACTTGGGTTACTTCTCCAGTAATAGGATGATAAACTTGTGTTAGGTGCTGAGAGATGACAAGTGAATTCTGCTGCCTCACTGTGGCAGAGACAACTTATTAAGCTACTCCAGCTGCAAGGTAAAAACTGCAGACAGATATGAACTCATAGAAACATTTAAAAGGCAAGTTCAAACAGAGATTTAAATTTGTTAACATGACAACGCCCTCCATAAAACTAACCATAATTAAGGAACAAGTACAGCACAGATCCAATGGATATGAGATATGCTCAGCAGCATTTCAGAAGAACACAAGGGTTCAGGGCTCTTTTCTAGAGGAGGAAAGGATTTTATTTGATATTTTTGAAAACGTTTCAAGATTACAAGACACCCTATCAAATATAAATGCTTTGACTGCAACAGATGTCTGGATTTCAATTTCCAAATAACACAAAGTAGGAAAAAAATGGAGACACAGATTTTATTATGCTTAGTCCCACTGAAAACTGTCATCCACTGCTTCACAAGCAGTGAAAATAACAGCGTCATCATTTTACTATCTTTACTGCAGAATGCTCAGGAACCATGCACAGAAAAGCCAGTCTCTTCTGCAAAGAAACCCGATATGGTCCAATCACTGAGTATTTGAAATTGCTTCTCATTACAAGTTCACTTGAACTATATAGAATATAAGACATGCACTCTGAAAAATACTTTATCCTTAATTCCTGTGCAACATCCTTCACTGCACTTACCAACTAGCTGGCATGCTGAGCCTACCATAACTGCCTGACAAACACATCACTGCTTTCCATCTATGTCTTCCATAAAAAAGACACAACCTGAGATTTTGCATACAAGTACAACAACAATGAACTGCAGAGCAAGAGGTTCATAAATGAAATTACCTAAGGGATATCTTTCTAAAATTCAGAGGTGACACAAAAGGGAGGTACTATCCAGCAGCCAGAGGTGCAAGGATGTGATGTGCTGCAGGACAGGAGCCTGTTGCCAGAGCTCCCTCGTGGATAAGGTGATGCTTACCTTCCACCTCCATATACTCATATATGCTCTGAAGTACAGAGATGCCAAGGTTTCTTTCTAAGCTTTCAACAAGTGCAAGGCAAATTCTCTTCTAAAGCAGTGTAATCTGTTCCTCTGAAACAGGCAGCAGGAAAGCATGACACTGCAAGCATAAAAGCACTTTCAGGTTTTAAGTCAGTGTTAAAAGAAATAAGAAGTCCAATGCAAGATGCTGGAAGTCACGAATACACTGAATTATCTAGTTAAGTTATGAACATTTCATCACAATTAAAAGGAAAAAAAGATTCTCTGATAAAAAAGTTGAGACTACCACCTTGTGCTATAACACTTAAAGTTACTAATGGATTATTATTTGCTAGCTCAATCCCAATTATTCTGCTTTTGTTTATGTAACTACAGCAGATTTAAAAGCTTATTACAAAATCACACAACACAGACAGCAGGGTGGTTGCAGAGTTCTCTCAGGTCAATTTGTGCCCCATTCCAACCTCCTTTTACTTCTCAACTGAACGCTGAGGTCTGTACTTCTGCTGCCTCTTTTGAACTTATGAAAAACAAACAGACTACTTGCAAAACAGTTTCAAGCAGAGGTAAAAGGAACAGAAGCACTGTATTAGCCAAGGGTAGGACTATGTGAATCTCCTGTGTATTTCTCCACTTCACTTTGTTCTCATAATCAAACTATGATGAAAAATGCATGATGTAAAATTAAGAGCAACAATATATTTACAATTATAATCTAATTACAGCAGGCATAGAAAGTGTAACAGCAGCACAAGATGCTCTAGATTGCTTTTAATTGTGCACCATTATACTGAGCTATTAGTTTTGAAATTAATTTGTATTGAAGGAATAGCTTTATAAGTTAAACTGTGATAAACACGCCTCCTTTCAAACAGCAGAACAGAAAGTAGTCTGTTTTCTCTCAGTTTTTAATAATCTCAGTGTAACTGCATTTGAAGTTGAAAAAAAAAAGCTGAGAGAAATTGATCTTGAACTCAAAATTCTACAGAGTTATCAAAGAAGCAACAGAAGTGAGAACTGGAGTCAAAGTCCCTCCTGGAATTGCAAGAAGACAAAATACACCTGAAACATGTAGCACCAGTAGCTGTTATACTGCTCTATTACTGATTTACACAATGTACATGGCAGGTTTAAAGAGGCTTCTATATTGTTTGCTTCTCTCCTCCCTGCGCTGATGCATGCCTTGAGATAGTCTGACAGCTACTGCTGCATGTCCAGCTCCTGAAGGAAACTCTGAACATATGTTCTACTAGATAAACTTAAGGTCAGAAGGCAATTCATACAACTTAGCATATCCACGAACAATAATAAAGAACAACTGAGCAGCCTTTATAACTGTCTTCTGCTGGTTTCATTTCAAAGTTCCAGGAAAAAGTAAAAGGGAAAGTAAAGGGACCAAGTACAATCTTTAAATACTGCCAAATTGCTTTGTTCTTCCACCACTACAAGAAACAAAGTAACATCCCCAAACCACCTAAACACCCTCTACAGGTCTCAGAGCTCTATACCTCATTACTATACAGTGCCCTCAACTCATGTTAGTGAGGCTGATGAAGTCCTGAAACTGTTCTGCTGCATGCGACAGAAAAGTTGCAGCACCAAAAGATTTAATTGGACTCACCCCTTCCACCACCTGGCTTGGATCCTGCACGCTGCTCACAAACAGACCCAGTGCATTTCTCACCATCTCCAGGACTCTACATCCCACCCACCCCTGCACTCCCCTGGGCCACAGCACCACAGCTGAAGGGCCCAGCACTATGGCAGGGATAATGAGCAATGCCATCCTTGCAGCACCTAACAGATCCCATCACACTGCTCTCTGCTAGGTACCACTGGCATGAGAACACTCTACCACATCATTCAGTCTATCAAGCTAATCTTGATGCACTGCTGTACGCAACAACATGCCAGCACAACACCAACAAAAGCTTCACTAGTCGGAACTGAAAGTGACCTGTTTCCTGAACATAAGCAGGAACAGTGCTGGAGCAGCAGCCTACGGAACCAGAGATAAACACATTGGGCTCACTTCTTTCCAAAAAAGCAAAGTAGCCCAGAAACACCAGCCTACATTTCTATTTATTACTGCACACACACTTCCAACAAAACACAAGGTGATACAGATAGAGATGAGAGTCAGCATGTTAAAAGAACTGCGTATTTCAACCAATTGATAAGACTTGAAAATTCACTTCTTTCTCGTGGCAGAAAGCTTTCAGAAAATGAATCAATAAAACCATGTTTCAAACACTCAAGTCACTTGAAGCACAGCTTTTCTAAACTCTTCAATGCTCATACAATCTTAATTCCCTTCAGATACACAAAAAGCATCATCTCCACAATTCATTTTTCTTGTACCTGTTAGTACAGAACGAGACAAGTTTTAAGCTTTTGTGTCCCCCACACAGTAGATGTGGATGAACCGGAGATCATTTTTAGTCAGAAGTAAAAAGCCCAACAAAATAGGCACAGCTTTTTCTATTAATACTAATCACATAAAAGCAAACAAAAAAGTATTTTCAGTTAACAAGCATGAGCACTAAGTTACCGAGCAAAGGACCAATAGAACAAAACTGGACAATCCTTGCAGGAAATCAGCCACACTGATAGGTCTTATTAAAGCTCTTTAAAAAAATGTTTAGCTCTGAGTACTTTAAAATACAGTAAGTCACAGTATTTGCATCTGAAGCACAAAACAAACATTTCTCTCTGCTGTACATCGGGAAAAATAAGAAGCAGGACTGGCTTCATTTTCTCTGAACAAATACCCCAAGTGAAGCAAATCTTGTTTTCTACAACAGCAGGAAAACCAACAGAAGAGACAGCAGGTTTGCAGCAGTTTTCTCCTAGACTAGCAGGAGCCAATTACCAACAAAAGCTCTGAGATTTCATTACTCTGTTTCGGTACAAGCACCAATATGAGATCAATCAAATCAGACAGGTCACACTCCCACACTCCAAACCCCCACATACCTGTCCTTGAAAGGTTACACGACTTCTGTCTTGCAGATGCTGACTAGAAACTGAAGAATGCCAAGGATGGATCTGAGTTTGAGACTGTGCCCGAACAATATCAGATGACTGTGTTACCGAATGTGGGGTTATGTGGTCTTCTAGGTCATGCTCTAAAACATGGCTTGTGCTATCCTGAACAAATGCAGAATCATCAAACTGTGGCAGAAGGTCTTCCTGAAGGAGGTCATCCGGGTCAAGTCCTGTAAACGGTTCATTCGAAGCGTCAACTTGATGAAGTAAGTTATCATCCAAAGACGTAAAACCGTTGCTCTCAATAGGGTCAGTGAAATGGCTTATCTGAGAAGCAGAACCAGCAGAAGCTGGAAAACTAATACTCACAGGAGAGAGTTTTGAACTACTAAAGTTGCCCTGAGGATGCGAAGAATGCAACATCTGAAAACTATTTGAATTCAAAGCTGTGTTAGCATTTAACATGTGCTCAGCTGTGTCTTGCTTGGTCCCCATTTGAGATGTAAAGGCATCGCTTCCAGTGAAATCAGAGATTGGATGTGTCTGCTGGCTACTAGAAAGAGCTGTGGTAGACTGAAGAAGGCTGGTAGGAGAAATGTGGTTATTAGAGTAAGAATAAGGAGATGAAAATTGTTGGCTATTATTGACAGAACACGGAGTAATCGTTGGGGACTGTCCACCAAAAGTTCCTTCTTGATTCCCACAAAAATGTAACGAAGCACTTGCAGACTGAGAAAACGGCTGAACAGACAGAGGCTGCTGTGAAGTTGAAGGATTAGAAACTGGAGGTGGGTGGTTAACACTGACTCTGTGAGAAGTAGATACGTTAACTTCCATGAAGTCTTTTGGCTGACTCAGAGCATCTTGCCCCGTGTTGCTCCTGCTTTGTTGCGATCGTAGTGAGGCACACTGATGCTGTGGTTCATTAGCCTGAAATAAGGCAAAGTCATGGTGTGCTACAAAGCTTTTGTTTTGCTGCATAGACTGAGAATGTCCTTGGTGAAAGGGGGACCCATTTTGATTTGAAACAGTTGTGGCAGTTTGATGACCCCACATAGGGCTACCATCGGCCACGTCTGGAAACATCCCATTAGACTGATTTTGCGGATGAATTGGTGAACAATTGAACTGAGAGTGTGGTGATAAGACGTTGTCTGTCGAGCTATTAAAAGACTGATTCACTTGGTGAAGTTTCAGGGAATCGTATTGATTCAGCTGTTCAAAGTCACTCAACTTTTGTTGATTCGGAGCATCCTGCACATGATTCAAAGAGTCTATGTGCAAAGGTTCAAATTCTGCACCTAAATTTAATTCATCAACAAGTGAAACAGGTCCAGGTTGAACAAAGGCATCATCTGACAAACCTTCTAAGGTCTCGCTAAAAAGATTGGCATCATCAAAAAAATCCATCATAGGATCAGTCATCTTGATAGGTCTGTACTGCTATTTCTCTCAACTCCAAATGGAGTCAGTTTGGGCTCTCTGCAGTAAACAGAAACAAATTACATCCAGCAGTCACCACCTTATCCAAGGCATGCCAGTAACCATTAGTGCTTCCGATGAAACGCTCGTCTTGAAGTGTTTAAAACATCCTATGGGAGAGTAGAAAAAGAAAAATGGCGATTACACAATTGCTTTGTATTTGAAGACTCTCCTCAAATCGCCTCTCCTTAAAATACCAAATGGATTTTTGGTATTTCATTTATGATATGGTACTTTAGTTAAAACAGATCTATTATGAGTTATCCTTGCTGTTACTTAATACCTTCTACAGCCCTTTCAGTTTTTAACCTTTATGTATTTAGTGTAACTTGTGATGTTTTAAATATACTGGTTCCATTTTTATCTCCCAGTTTGGTCTTAGCACAATTTCAGGTTCTCCTTTGCCACATTCATTAAAGCTACCAAATCACAACAGGCTTGTGTTTTTCAGTGAACACTAAATAAAATACATTTTTCACTCATGTATCATTCTTAAGTTGAAAGAAATTGTAGTATATAAAATGTACCTAATTTTCTATGCTCAAACAAGAAACCTGAGAGGAAGTAAACTACACTTCCTAACAGTCACCCCAGCTTCAGCAGGAAAAGCTGAGATAGTCTATTTTTTCCAGTTCTTACATTAAATAAGATTCCAAAACAAAACAGAATTTCATCTCACTTAAATAGGATTTTTCTGTAACTTATTCCAAGGAAAAGCAGGAAGATAAATACAGCGATTCAAAGATAAACATTCTTATAGAACTAACTTCTGCTCAACAACATTTATTACCTAACTTTAAAACATCAGTTTTACTTTTTCATTTATAATATCACTGATCACCAACCACAGTTTCCAATCAAGGATTTCAAAAAAGGAGAGCACAGAAGGTTATATCAACTTTTGTTATAAAACCCTGCACGTTTATATTGTGATCAAGGTGAATAGGAAACGTCTGAACAAAAATGTCTCTTATAATTTGTCTCCCCAAATAACTAGAAAACATCTAGAATGGAGAAGAAATCATTTTAAATGAGCATCTTCAAGGAATAACTGTTCCTTTACCCTGGCCGTACGCTTATCTAATTACCATGAGAATAAATAAATAAATAAATAAGCAAGCAAGACACACCTTTTAATTCCTAATGAAACTGCTAAAATTCACCCCTATTTCAACTGCAATTCTTTACTAATTAATTCTCTAAGGAATAAAAAGAGCAAAACCAGAAACAGAGATGCTGGAAATCTGTAATATTCTCCCTACGTATAAGGCTCCTGTTGAACCTATTAAGTATGAAACAGTCTTTGACAAACTGATGAAAATCCATTCAGCTTCTGTTTTCAGTCCATTGAATGTGTTGCGACCATGGTCAAAATAAAACCTAACTTATGCTAATAAGTTAGGATGAGGTACATAAAACTTCTGGTCCGTGCAGAAAGAGAACAGATGGATCCTGTATCACACTGAAAGACACCAAAATTAGGCATATCTATTGAAGTATGAATTAGTATGAGCATTACATACCAGATCCTGTTTTATTATGAAGTTTTAAAAAAATAAATAAATGTTATCCGCATGTTATTTTTTCCAGTAAAATAAATACTTTTACCCCAGCTTTTTACTTCCACATCCGTAAACTGCATTGTATTTCTTCAGCCCAAAGAAAAGCATGCCTGGGAACTTCAATAATTTGGAGCAAACAGCCCTCCAAATTTACTTAGCAACTGCGACTTGTGTGTCTCTTTGCTGTACTTGAACATGCAAATATTAAACACTTAGCTTGCAAATTGTAAAGGCAGACGAAAGCAAATTGTGGCATTCTTCTCAATTAAACTAGCACATGAACATTATTTTTCCGACCCTATGTTAAAAAAAATGTCCTACCTTCTCACATTCAAATTAATGTAACAGAAACGTTCTGACACAGAAACCTTTCCCATATGCTTCATGCAAGTGCTTTTCTTCCCCCATCTTCAGCCTCTCCTAGAAAATGATGGTAGCTACAGCTATGCCTCAGCACACTTCCACTCAGCCTTTCTCTTCCCCAAACAGATCTGTCACACTGATCTCAAGTCTGGACACTCTTTTACCTTCTGTTGGCAGAAGAGCATTCTAGGAAATAAATATTTTGAAAACTTTCATCTGTTGGGCTTAACAATCACAAGTTTAACAATGCAATTACAGACAGTATTTCACAACACAACCCCAAAACACTTCTCACTCAAGGTAAGCTTCCCTTGCAGTCATATTTTAATCAAAACAGGGAAACCAGTTTTGAACACTTACTTAACCAAGCAAACTACATTAAAAGAGGCAGAATATAACAAACCCTACCAACATTCCTAAAACTTGATTTGCCAAAACTAATTATTTCACATTAAGAGATCACCGTTATAGCACATAACTTTATTTTACAGCCATCACAAGCTTGATTTCTCTGCAGAAATACCATTTAACATTTTAGAGCCCCTTGTATCCAGAATTTGCTCTAAATGAATTGTAATGCTTTGCTAAGTTCTCTGTCACTACTTTATATTGATTTATCACTAATCTTGACCCAGCTTAAAGTTGGTAAGATCCCTCTACAACATTTATGTCTAAGAATTACTTCCTATTACTGGTCCAAACAAAACAAAAGAATAGAAAACAAAACAAGCATCACAATACAGGTAGAATGTGACAAAGCAGTTACAAGCCTGTGGTATTTCTACATGATTTTAAGAAGCTTGAAGCATCAGCTTGAAGCTCTTCAACAATAATTGCCAACTATAGGACATTTTGTACATTTTTAGTTTTCCCTGATGTTGCACATTTTATTTCATTAAACACTGTGGAACCCAGAGACCTCTAGCAATGTTTCCTACTGTTATTTAAGCTTCTCCTCTTGTATTTTAACTCCTCGATTCTGTATCAATTGTGATGATTTACGGGCAAAAACTGAACAACAGCTAATGGGAAAAATCAACAGTATTACTCTGAAACATTTCAAGGTTTTTCATCTTCACATATTTTAAAGTACCTCTAGTTTAAACATAACATTTTTCAAACTGCCAACTCCACAATTCAGTGTCTCAATCAAAGCACGCTTTTTTACTTAAAAAGTTGAAATAATGGCTAGTCAGAAACGCAGTAAAAACCATCTTAGAATGAAGCTAGGGACTAGTTAGTAAAACAGATGAAAACTGAAGCCATAAAAGCACATCATAACAGAAAACCAGATTACATGAAGAAGAAATAGGAGAGGTAAATACAGGTAGTCATCACTGGGGAAGAGTTTCCCACTGTATGTATAGACAGTGGTTTGGGTTTGGGGTTTTTTTAGAAAGCAATGCAACAAGGTACAGAAGATTTGCTACCAAAGGAGATCTGTCAGAGACAGAACAAGTGCTGTATGCTTAATTCTGTGTAACATATGAAAGCATTATGTGCTTGTGCCTTTTACCATTTGCCCATCTATTAGCAGGTGGAACACAGTATGAAAAGAGGAAGTCACAATAATGTGTTAAAAAAATACTCAAAAACCTTATCACTTCTGAATAACGTTCGTAAATGATAGAGATATTACCTCCCCAATAATAAAAATAAATGACATTCACACTATCGTTATTTATCAGATTTAATTATAACTAAAGCTTTCACTGTGTTCAAAAGCAGAAGTAAATTAAATACAAAAGTTATTTCCCACTGTGGCTCCAATATAAATGAGTCTATTACAGTTTTAAAGATCCATGTGCATGTTAGAATTAAAATGCACAAAGGGACTGCACAATTTTCTCAAAATTCAAGCAATGTAGAAGATAAAAAAGAACATTTGGACATTCATTAGAGATGAACTGGTTTATTATCTAACCCAAAGTACTAAGTATTAGTCCCATAGTGCTGTGACATCTATAGCTAAATAAGGATTGAAGAAAAGCATTTTATCTCAATGGTAGAACTAAAATTAAGAGATATTTTGTCTAGTCTGTTTGATTGAGAACAGATATCTGATTATTATTAAGACATACACAACTACCTGCTAGTTTCTCTCCTCCGTTCTTCTAAATCAATTAGCCCCTGAGAACATTAAATGTTTAGAAGAAAAAAGAACTAGTAATCGTCCATTGTGAAGATTATTCACAGAAGTTCAAGTCAGTCAACATAACAAACAGTATTTCACACATAAATGAAATACATATTTCAGTCTAATTAATACCAAGTTTCTATTAGCATCAAAGACATTGACAGGTGCTGAGTATGGGACAGCTTCTTTCTAGAACAAGCTCTGCTGAAACGCAACAGAGCAAAACCAAAAGCAAAGTGTATCACAGAATTTTCTATGTACATTTGCAAGGTATCTGAAAGTCACAGAACAACTTCCGTGCCACAATTAGTTACATTTAAATATAGGAAGTTTTGTGATTAGCTTGGGTCAAAGATAAAGAGTTAACACATGCATCTCACAATCTATACTAAGCGTGCAATTAACCCACAGGATTTAAGTGGATAAAATCTTCTAAATTAACATTTCAAAAAAACTTAAAAGAAAAAAAGTTCGAGTAAAAATCAAAATCATCCTTACCCATGAATACAGAACACATCCCTTTAACGAAGAATTAAGAAGTTCAGAGATGTGCTTGAACTCCGGATGGGTACCTCATTATTAGAGACCTGAAAATGAGACATGGTAAACCAATCACACAAATACTATAACTGAAATTACAGTATTATGCAAATGCGCTACTCAGAACTCAATTATGTAATAGATACCATAAAAACAAGAGCAGCAGAAATAATTTACCACCAGTAGAAGCCATGATATTATAAATGTCTTATTTATAAGGAAGTACCTATATTTTAGGTGCCCCTGGGGAGAGAAACAACCCCACATGGCTCTGCAAGACTGAAAGGAAGGCATAATCTCTGCCAGATCAATGGAAGTTCAGACCAACATTTGCACACAATACAAAGACCAAAGCAAAAAAATAGATGTAGGCTTTATGCTAAGTTTTAAAGCTGTATGTGCAGAAGGCTCTGCACGTACATTTGGCTTTTTTGAAAAGCAGAACCAAAGTTTCTGCTATTACAGTGACTGATGTACTTGTCAATAGTAATTGACGCTGGCTTTCTAGGGGAGCATAACTGCACAACAATTTTACCCCACACCTCCCTTTGACCACATGTAGAAGATCTCACTGTTGCAAGACTCTTCTTTAATCCAAAACAGGCTTGAAAACATTAGACACTTTAATAGAAGAAGTTTGGTTAGAGGAAGGGGGGATAAATAAAGTCTCTTTAAACACGCATTTTCCTCTCCAAAAATAATAGTATCTTTGTAACAAACTCTTAAGCACCTTAGCTACAAAATAAATAGTTCAATCTTAAAACTTTATAAAAAATAGAAGCTGATAAATATATCACTTCATCGGGAAGCAGATTTTAAGGCCAATATTACTTACTCACATCTCTAAGACAGAACTGTAACACATGTCAAAGATGCAAACTGCCTATGATAGCTATCAAAGCCTGCTGCATCCCAGTAAAAATTTCTGTTGAGTTCTATTTAGTACACAGGTTATTACACTAACCATTCTTCTATTTTTCAGTAACTTAAAGACTTATTCTTGGGTTGCAGAACTACATGGTCTCCACTCCCTGTTTAAATGAACACTTCAGAAGCAGCTTTTTTCTTCCCCAAATTCATACACAATATGCACATAGCCACTAGGTGAAGTCAGACAAAATATTTTGATCTACGTTTATCATCTACATGTTGCAACAGCAACTGTATCAGAATAGCAAGAAAAATTCCTTCTTGCGGCTCTCTCTTTCACTTTAACTTCATGTAATGTCACACAGAGCTCTCATTACACAAAAGATAGACATTTCTTACTCTTCAGGCCAGCGGTCACTTGCTTGAATAGCTTCCAATATGGTGCCGGCTGCGGAGTACTTAGAAGTTTGAAAAATCCTACGTTGAAAAGAAAAAAAAGGCATATATAAATAAATATACATTCAGCAGAACTGCAATACGTTATTCTAATAGTAATACATAATAAATACTTCAGACAGAGGAAGAATCATCGATGATTACACCTTCACCTGCCTGCCAAAGCTTGTGGTGCACAGAGAAGAACATGTACTGCTCACCATCTCCATTCAGTTTCAACCCACCCTCCTGTCATTAGATGTCACACGAAGGTGGCTGAGCTGTAGACACACACATTTTCTCATTTATGTTTTGTGGGCATTAATTCTGACTGTGATGCAATGATAAAGAAGCTAAGGAGGACAACTACAACAGTTTGTGAGCTTGGAAAACAACTAGAATTTCAAGAATTTTCTTGTATAAAGCATGAGGCTTATCCTTGAGACATTCTATTTTACTGAAAATAACATGTCAGAAAGTTCAAGGGTTCTGCCATAAGACTGCTGGAGGAAACTATTCTAATAACTTATTCTGCTCTTTAAACATTATTAACATTTAGTTTCTCCAAAGTGTACTTGTGAAGACTCATAAATTCCAAAACGTAAGAGTTTCTGCTTATTTTTCTAACACAGATCTCACCATTTCCCAGAGTTCTGTTACACAATATACATTACATTTGTAACTCTCACTTTTGGTCAGCAGAAAGGCAGTTGAGTCGTACAAGCCTCCTTCCAAGTCTAAAAACAATCCTCATGGTGCCCTTTGGATTCCTGATGCGTGCATTACAGAGCTTCTAATTAATTGCCAGTTACTTCTGTCATAAGCTCCAGCATTAGACACGTTTCTTAACACCAGTATCTTACTTGAGAAACTACAGTGCAGTTTTAAGATGTGGAGAAAAGAACACACTGAAAGCCAGAAAAGAAATCCTTCTTGTTTCACAAGATTTCATTAGAAACCTTTAGAGACAAAGGACTGCACAGCACAGCCCTCTTCCAACTCACCACCTGTCAGCACGCTCACTTCCAGCCATTCCCATGTTCTACTCTGATAAGCACCTTTATGAGCTACTGCTATTTTGACATAGAAGTACCAACTAGAACAATTCAGAGGCTCGTGTGTCTTCTACAAATAACCCCAGACAACAATCTGACCAACAGCAGCGAAGTTTGACACTAACACAGAAACCTCAGCAAACACCCACACCAAACAACACCATTTCAAGTCTCCACACCAGATGAGGACGTGACAGCACTATGGCCATGAGCACCACGAGACCATACTGCTCAATAGAACCAGTGTCCTGACACGCCACTGCATACTTCATTAGCTGCCATCAGGTGAATCACCTACTGCACAACTCCATGCCCTTCAGAAAAGAGGTTGCATGCAATTTTTCTTCCATAGAAATCTACACAGACTTGAAACAAATGTTTCTTAAAAACATCCATTCCAAGAATATATTAAGTAAGATATTCTGAGTTTGAGGCACAGACTACGGGGGCTCCTCTACAAAGAGAAACAAAAATAGCTGTCCAATGTAATCCTCACATTCCCAAAAGGACATGGAGCACCTTTTTGTGCCTCTATACAGGCACCACCTCTATGAAACTCAAAACTTTATTTACTGAGGTGTTGAAGCATCAAATGTAATAAAATAATGAGCTTCACAAATGCCATTTGCAGAATAAACTGTGGGAGCCCTCCTCAATTTTAGCAACAAACAGAAGATAGAACTTCCTGATACTGCTCATGCAACACAAGGGAAAAAAAATAACTCCCAAGGACACATTGCAGAAGGAAATCTTTTGGCATTCAGTTACTACTTTCCCTAATATGACTCAGATAAAGAACAAAGTCAAAATTATTGTCTTCAGAAAAGCAATGCAAATGTTTTTCCATCTGGTTGCAAACTAACTGCTGTTTTAAGACAACAAGTATCATTTAAAAAACCCAGCTATTTCTTAAAAGGAAAAGTAAAATACTTGTACACTGATGGCCTAAAGACATTAATGCGTGACATCTCTTTGATAACCTGTATGAACGAAGCTGAAGATCAATGCTTTGCCTCATTGAGGGATGCCACACTACACTACATATATTTCTGCTGACTTCCTACTTAAAAAAGCAGCCTTTCTTGTGGCTTATTTCTTACAGCTTAACTGAAGACAGAGCCAAGGCAGCACTGAAAGAATTGCAAACTTTAAGAGCCGCAAGCTATTTCCAGGGGTTGGAAATCCAAGCACAACAGTCCACTTCGCTAAATGGGAAAAAGGATATCACTATTTTAATAATACCCTAAAATATTTCCAACAACTTCAGCTATCAATTCTTGAAAGCTGGGCTTTCTAGGCAACTGATTGCTCCATCACCCATCTGTACATCTGCAGATACACTACATTCCTGAGACTATTTCTAACTACAGGAAAAGCAGTAGAAGATGGAATGAGAGCACATAACGTGGGACAGAGCGTGAGATTTCTACATGTTCATTAATCACACTGTCCCTTAGTTTGACAGAATAGAGACCATAAAAGGGAGAAATACAAACAGGTCACTGGAGGAAGACAAAAGTATCCATCGAACTAGTTTGGTCAGGAAAGAAACTGATTGAAAAAAGTTACTGGATTCCAGATAAACCAAGGAAATTCTTCAAATGAAGATCTTATGAGCTTAAGTACCAAAAATTTACTGAGAACTTAGTTTACATAGAGTGACGGAAAGAAATATAACGCTGCAATCCAAAGATTAATAATAACATCATGCCACTTGACTCCTCCAGATGCAACTTCTTTCCTCACTCTAAATCACAGGAGCAGTTTCTAAGCAAGACAACAGTGCAGAGTTTGGACAATTACAGCTTCAAGACTGAGATAAAGGGAAAAATCCCCCATTGCAAGGAGCCATAACCCATAACATACACGCAGAATTGTCCAGCTCACCTTTACTTTCAGAGTGTTTCAATGATGAAAATACTGATATTTTGAGGAAAATGTATATTGTAAAGTTCTAAGACAGACAGAAACATCTTAGATCATCTTTTTGATTTATGGGTTTCACAAACAAGGTGATTTTAATTCATCACGTCAACGTTTTTGTTTTAATCCAGCCACATCATGTACATGTCTCTCAACAAAGGAAACAAATGAACAATGTCTGTTTCACACAGAATCACAAGGGTTGGAAAGGACCTCTGGGTCCTTTGGGTCCTGCTAAAGCAGTTTCCCTACAGTTTTAGGGCTTGAGTGGCCTCTTAAAAGAGGTTCATATCACATCTTTCAGACAGCACCACCGACAGCAGCTTTTAAAAACACACTGCACTTTCACAAACATTTCTCCATCCTGAATTGTTGGAGTAACCTTCAGGAGCGTTTAGCACCCGCAGCTCATGTGAAACGAGTAGGTGCTGAGATTCCTCAAAATTCATGAAAACATATAAGGCTTGAAATCACAGCTCTTCTTCCAGTAAAAGGAACAGCTTTCATCTGAGGGATACAAGTTAACAGAGCTTGACCATCGCAAAGAGCAGCATAAATTCCTATAAATCCAACTATCCGGTTGCATGAAGTAAACCAGCAGACACATTGTAATAGTGTATGTTCCTGTCCTTATTACACTATAAATGCAAAGCAAGTTCACATAGCTCACAATGCACCATAATCTCAGAGCAGCTGATACCTGAAGTTTTTACCTTACTCAGTTTCCCACTAGCGTCCTTGCACGGTGTAGCAGTCGGACAGATCAGTAAGATGGGAAACATGTCACAACAAAGGTGTGATGATGGAAGGACCAGCACGATAGAGAGGTACTATAAAGGAAGAACATTGCTCACCCGTGTTAGAAGATTCCAGGTTCGCAGGGGCAAGCTTCACCAAGGAGGGATCTCCAGCAAGAGATCCTCCCCCAGTAGCAGTCAGCCCTTAAATGAGGTCCAAGAGAGGTGCAGCCAGGCTTCACCCCTTCCTGTCTCACATCTGAATTGCCTTCACCTGTGCTCGCAGAGCTGAGTGGGTCCTTTCCTCAGGTGCTCAGTCAGTGGTTCAGGCCAGGACTCAACAGTTCAATATACGTGCATTGACTGATGCATAGGGCCTGACACACAGCTCCCTGCATTGGTTAACTTTCAAGAATACATAGAATAGCTTTTGCAATTTGGTTGATAAAAACTGCATAATTAAGTCCATGGTGCTTTGGAAGTCCCATCGGCCACAAGCAGGAACAATGAACAAGTCATTATTTAGCCTGAAAGAAAAAGATATACATGGGAGGGGGAGAAATTATGCGAGTGGATAAAACCCAAAGATTGCTACTCATTTTTTTTAACAGTTAAATTATAGAATAGGAACTAATTTTGAAATACTTATCCAGTGAAAGACACCGGTAAAGAGTTGATATGTGTACCAATATATGAAAACTAAGAGCCAGGAAAAAAAACAATCAAAGGTGACTGACTGTCAACATCCTGCCTTGAATCCTAAGCACATTTATATCTGCATACAAATGATTATAAGCACAGTCATTATAAATAGGAACTTGATGGTGTCAAACAACACAGGTGTAAAGACAGATACTAGGGGATCTTACGCCCGATGGGCCTAACTTTCCTGAGAGGAGGATTACTTTTTATGGCTCCTCATCTCAGTCCAAAAAAAGACTTAAAAACCCATTTCTCTCTGTGTAGATTGTTATTTTGTCCCCTGTAAGTACACATAATACTGCTAAAGGGCTCGCATTTCTTCTACAGAAGCAGACAGAGCTGCGTTTCTTCACGCTGTTGAAGTTAAACAACTTTCATGAACTGAAGTTTGTAGATGCTCAGGATTCGTGGCACTTACACAAAGCGAGGAGCACAAAACGTTCCTTAAGAACTGAAACTGCATGCATCAACCTTCACGTCAAAGCCACGCAGCTGAGAGAGAGAATTCTGCTCTCTTCACCTACTTTTTAACCCTGCCCACAAAAAAATGCACGTGAAGAGGGAATTAGAAGGTTTTCACATTTCCCTGCTTTGCATCTCAAAAGGAAATAGAAGATAATCACTCCATTTGGGTAGAATCGTGATGCCCCCTATCCACCCCTATGCCAAGCGCACACCGCACCGAGCTGACCCCGGGATCCTCGCCCTGTCATGCCGGGAGGAGGCCGGGCCTGTAGCCCCCACCTGGAACACAGCAGCTCCAAGCTCCAGCCTCGTGTTCCCACAGCCGAGCCCCTCCCGAGCCCCCACCCACGCGGGGGGCCCTGCGGCCACGTGCCCCCGCTTCTCTCCCTCACAGACCCGCCGCCCGCCCAACCCCGGCCTTCCCAGCCGCCTCACCCAGCGCCAGCCCAGCCTTCCCCGCTCCCACACCTCCCGCTGTCACGGCTCCAAGCCGGCGGGCTGCCACACGCGGCTTCTCTCCTTCCCACCGCTTCGTTTCGCCTTGGGAAACGATTCCAGTTCCTGCCCACCTCTGTCACCTCGCGGTGCGGCGGCCAGGCCTGACCTTCCGCCGGCCCGCCCGGTCGGCTGCCACATCCCTCCTGCCACGCAGCCTCGGGCACATCCTCGCCCTCCTCCCCCCCGCCGGCCGCCCCCTCCCCGCGGGGACCCCCCAGAAGCCGCCCGCCTCATCCCGCCTCCGTACCCGGCGGAACGCGGGGCCGGCATCCCACGGCCCCGCTACCCGGGCCTGGCCCGCTCCCTCCCTCCCTTCGGATCTCAGCTCCCCCTCGGTGCCGCCCGGCCGCCCCTCTCTTCCCGCGACCGGGTCGCTCAGCCCGATGCCCCGCACCCCCTCCCGGCCGCTGCCCCCGCCGCCGAGGTGCGAGGGGCGGAAACGGGTCGCGGCGGGGCCGCGAGGAGAACAGGCCGCGCCGTGCCCCGGCTGGGAGGAGGGGCGGGGGAGGCCGCCGGCGGGGAGCGAGGGCCGGGGAGCGGGGTTCGGGCACCGGGAGCGCGGCCTGCTCGGCTCGGAGGCGGCGGGGAGCAGCCCTGCCCCTCGCACGTACTCACCGCCGGGTTCGCCATTACGCGGCGGCGCTGCCCGGCAGGAGGCACGCGCGCGGGGAGGAGGCGGAGGCGATGCCCCAAAGCCTGACAGCTCCCCGCCGGGCCGGCCCGGGGGCGGCGGCGGCGACGGCTTCCCCCCCGCACATACACACACACCCCCGGGGGATTCCCGCCGGCCGAGGGCGGCACTTACCGGGCAGCCGGCTTAGGCCGGGAGAGGCGGGCGGCGGCGGAGCGGGCGAGGGCGGCGCGGCGTGACTGGCTCGGCTCAGCTCTCCTCCCCCCGCCGCCCGCCCAGCGCAGCGAGGCCGGGAGGGGCGGCCGGGCAGGGGGCGAAGTTTCACTCGCTCCGCGCCGCGACCCCACCGGCCCCAGCGAAACCGCGGGGACGGGCCGGGGGGAGCATTTGCATATTTCTCACCCCCGCGCTGATTGGCGCTGACACGGCGCCGCAGGAGGGGAGGAGGAACGGGAGGGGAGGAGGGGGCGAGAGAGAGAGGGGGTGTGAGCGGCGGCACCGGGCAGAGGGGCCGAGGGCGGGGGGAGGAAGAGGAGGGAAACACGCCGGCTGGGACGGGGCGGATTTCCTCCCCGAGACACCTTTACCTCGCCCCGCAGCCCCCGTGGGAGGGGGCGGCCCCCAAAGGGAGGGGAGGCGGCGCGGAGCGGGCGGCGGCGGAGCCGATAAAATGGTGCGCCGGGCGGCGAGGCGAGCACATCCAATATGGCCCCTTTCTCCGGCACAAACCAAGCCCTTTTTTTTCCACTGGAAGCACCGGTGAAGGCCGGGCCCGGGCTGCGCTCCGCGGTGAACGGCCGCCCCGGCACTGAGCGATGCGGCGCCCGCACGCAGCGCCACCGCGGGCGGCGGGGGATCCCCGGGCAGCGCGGGGGCGGCGCGGCCCCTCGGCAGCGCAGCGGAGCGAGGGCGGGCTCACCGCAGCACAGCGCCGCCGCCGGGAGCCGCCTCACATCGCAGCACGGCGGGAGCACGAAGCGGAGCGATTGGGGTCGTCATACGGCACCCAGGGGGCAGGCAGCGTCTGGGGCACAGCGGCTGATTACATAGGAGAGGCTGCGTGGCGAGATGCCGGCGATGTGCCTCGTTGTTCTTGTACCGAGCAGAGCTGGGAGCGCGCAGGAGGACTGGAGGTAGACACATAGAGCTTTACAGCTAAACTGTTATCCTTCCCTCTGCCTTCACGTGTTTGTTTCACTCCTACAAAACATGGTTCCCCGCATAGCAAATATTGAAACGTTAAACCGTAAAAGAAGCAGCTGACGAAACACTTCACGCTGAAACTACCTGATGTAACTTCTCACAAGCAGAGCTACAGTTTCCTGCTGCAGGACCTGTTTCTGACAACGTTCCCTGCAGCACAGAGCTGGAAGGAGACCTCCCTGATTGCTTAGAGGAAGCACTGAGGGGCTGCACATAGACAACCCTCACTGAGAAGGCCCCAGCAAAAAGGATGAGTTAGGCAAAGGATTCAATTGAGTCTTACAGGAATAGAAGAGAATTTGCTTTCTCCCACACCCCAGTGCTGAGCCTGTTGGGACTGTGCATGATATACACGCAGGGACAGGAGAAATCTCACCCTCAGGCTTTTCCTGCCTCCTGCTGTAAGGCAAGGGAGGAACATCAGTTCTCTGCAACCTGTTGCTTACACAATTAGGATGTAGGTTGAGTGTTTCTCACCATAGCCAACATCAGATTGCCTATGTTACCCTACATGTAGACACTTAACTGTGTTACTCCATAAATCAGTTGATTTTAGAGTCCATAAACAGCTCACCTAAGCCTGCCTACATAGAAATGTAAGATGGGCTTTTATTTTCTGTTTCTTTGGAAAACAAGCATTTCAGCAAGCATTTAAATGGGTGGTTTAGCCCATTTAACACTATCTTCTTTCCACTCCCAATTTTTTTCATGGCTGAGGCTCAGTCTTTCCCCATAACATAGTCCCCAGTTACTATTCACTAACACTCTTTGTAATAGATAAGCTGAAGTTATCACCCAGGCTTCTTCTTAGTTAGCCCTCTAGATTCTTTCCTGCTGCAATTTCTCTCCCCCCCCCCCCCCAAACAGTGGGGAAAAAACCCCTCTAAAGATACTCACTTTTTCTTTTTTAAAGCAGTTTCTGAAAGTAAACACATACACTTGTCTATCCTCCACAGAGAAAGAGGCCAGTACTTAAACAGGAGACAGACAACCTTTATTCTTTTAGCATAATTAGCAGCCAGTTGTAGCACTTCCTTAGCAAATAAATCAATGCACTTGTAGCAGTGTGAAGGGCTTTCAGCTGCAGATAGTTCCAATGGTAATGCCATAAGTTGAAAGCATAGGTTTAGAATGATAAAGCTCATGAATAGCTGAAAACAGGATCATGGGGCTGGTTATTCTGCTGCTGAAAGGACACTGAATACTGTAAAGCCCTTAGAATTTAGGTGAAAAGCCCAGTTGATTAAATGAAAGAATTAAATGCAGACTTATGTCAGGAACTTTATTTTCTGAAGTAAGTATCTACTCTGGTTTGGTTGTTACTAAGATAAAGCTTTTATGTAGTACTAAGTCCTCTTTTATTTTAAACTTTTGTCACATATCACTATCTAGAAGCGATACCATTGTTTAAACAATCATAACTTTAGTATATAGTACACTTTATGAGAAACTCAGTACCGCTGCTTTTTCACAAGTTAACAACAACACTATAGCAACTAGACAAATCAATACAATGGGAAAGGCATTGCAACAAATGGGTGATGACAAAATGGCCAGTACAACAGAGAGATACTATAAAAGAAGGGATGATGTTTGCTCACCTGTATCAGAAGATTACAGGCTCACACAGAAAAGCTTCATCAAGGGGGGATCTTCAATTAAAGACCCTTTCCCAGTCACAGTCAGGTCTTAAATGAGGTCTAAGAGAGGTGCAGCCAGGCTCCACCCCTTCTGTATGGACACAGCTGAATTGCTTTCACCTGTGCTCCCAGGGCAGAGTGGGTCCTTTCCCCATGTGCTCCATCAGTGGTTCAGGCCAGGACTCAACAGTTCTGTGCAAATGTTTGAGTGATGAAAACTCTGCAGTTGCTTGTTTTTTCTTTCTTGGAAAATTTTATCCCACACCCAGAGCAGGATAAAAGAAGAGTGTCCTTGTTTTGTAGAGTACAAGTCTTCTTCCTCTACAGACCATAAGACACACAAGCAGTAAGTCCTAAGGCAGACAAATTTTTATAGCACCAATGGGAGTCAAGAACAGAAAAATGCATGCATTCTATCTGCTATATGTGGGACATCTGAAGAAAATAAAGGACAGGGACTCAGTAATCTTCCGTCTTTACCAGACTTAAGAGGCATCATCTCTATGTTTTCATCAATCAAACATTTGCACAGAACTGTTGAGTCCTGGCCTGAACTGATGGAGCACCTGGGGAAAGGACCCACTCCACCCTGGGAGCACAGGTGAAAGCAATTCAGCTGTGTGTGCAGGAGGGGTGGAGCTTGGCTGCACCTCTCTTAGACCTCATTTAAGACCTGGCTACCACTGGGGAAGGTTCTCTTGCTGGAAATTTTTTTCTTTGTGAAGGTTTTCCTATGAGCCTGGATTTTCTGAGGGAGGTGAGTGCTTTTGCTTTGTATCATGTTTCCATTTGGATTGGTTCATTTGTTTCTATGTATTTTGTTTTGTTGTTCTACCACATTGATCTTTCGGATAGTTTTAACAGCCATAGGCTCTTGCCCAGTTCAAACTGGGGAGGTCTTTATTTTGTTTTGTTGTTCACTTGCAGTTTGTATGAACTTTTGATCTGAAATGTGTACAGGAACTTCTGTAAGCAGTAGCTATATTCTACACCTGCAGATGTGAAACACTGCAGACTTAAAATATGTGGAAGCATATGGTTTCTTTTATGGTCTCAAAAATGCAGCTGTAAAACAGGTTATGGCTATAAGTAGTTTTTAAGATGAAGAGGAGCTTTAATTCTTCAGTGTGTGTGTTAAGGAAACAATTGCATCCAACGGTCTCAGTGAGAAAGAAGAAATGGAGTTTTTGATGAGCGTTTGAGAAACAGAACTTGATTTCTAATTATTTTTGTTAGTAATTTATTTGGAATGTGGAAGTCTCTTTGCAGCTGACATGTCTGATTCTGCATAGCATGTTGTGGTGGTTTAGTCAGTGGTTGGAGACTACCATAAATCGAGTAAGCTTGTAGTTAGGATATTAGAGTGCTGCTTCCATTGCTGTTTCTACAAACTCCTCCATCTGCAGTTTGGTTGCCTGCTTGCTACAATGACAGTTTGAAATGTATGTAACTGACAAAACCATGATAGTATTCAAGTGAAATCTGCTGTGAGATAGGCAATGTGGGAGAAAAGCACTTTAAAATCTGAAGTTACTGGGATAGTATTTTAAACTAAATTCTGTTTTCATTAAGAAATGAGAAAAGCCTTTTATCTTTACAGGATTGATTACGGTGGACTTTTTGAAATGTACTTATTTTTGTCAAAGGTTTGTTGTGCTTTGAGAGAGCCAAAGTTCCTTTCTTGATAGGCTGAGAATAGAACTCAGCCTGTGCTGATGTGAGAATCTTGAATCAGGTTTTAAAATGTATTCTGTGAAGCTTATGCCACAAGGAGGAAGGATGACTCAGGGCTTCTTCTAAGCATTTGTGTTAGGAAGAAAAGAACCCCTTTAAGAGTAGAGCAGAAAGTTCTGATGGGTACGCAGAGCACAGGATTGAAGGTCAGCTGATTTCTTTGAGCAGCACTGAAGGTTCCATTCTCTATTTCTGTAAGAGCTGAACAGGGAAGGTTCTTGTGAGAGCATGAAGCCAGTGACAGGAATAAGCTGCAAATACGTGGTGAAATCTGGAGGAAGTGACTTGAATCTTCTGAGAACAGGAGTATGTTGGATGATTGCAGCAGACCAGATGTTGAGAATAATGTGGTAGTTAAAGCTGGCTTTATTTTATCCCAGTTTTGTTCTTATTTTGTGTTCTTTATGTTAAAATAAATGGAGTTAATGTATAACCTGTTTTTCAAATGTAAAGCTTCATGTAAGTGTAGTATTTTTGTTTCGTATCCTTATATAAGGATATATAAGATATATAAGAAGATATATATATAATCCATATAAGATTTACACACAGTAAGACTAATCACTAATATTTGTATTGTACCAGCTGCCTTTAGTGATAGAGGAGGAGGAAAAGGAAGGATGGCCTATGGGGGGGTTGATCTAGAGGCAGGGGTTGTTGTGGGATTTTTGTGAACAAAATGTTTTTTTTTGGGTCACTTTCTGACTGTGGAATAACTGGGGTCTCCTGCTCAAGCAGTTTGATGTTTTTCTTCTGTTCTCTTGCTTTTTGCTTATGAAAGTTGTCAGAAGAGAGATTCTCATCGGTTGTGAGCAGTGCAGGAAATAAAGTGTAAGGTTTTAAGGCAGTTCCCTGGTGCAAAATGCTATTTATTTTTTGACTGTATCTGAAAACTGCTGTGACAAAATAAACAACAAACTGTTAATAACCACTCTTTCTCCTTGCTCCTAATTTCCTTTTACTCATTCTGAAATACTGAGCCCGTTAAATAAGCTCTGGAAATGGTTTGAAAAGCATTGTATAGCTCTGTGTTGTAGTTCAGTGTGCTTCAGGTATGTTCTACTATCGGAAGAGTCTGGGGAGTGCGGATCTGCTCAGTTTTGTGCGTGCTGGAGCGGTGTGAACGAGGGGGAGCTCCGAGCGGCCATACGAGTGTAAATGGAATGTAGAAATCTGCTGCTGCCCTCTTGTGGTGTTGTGTAGAGAGCTGTACAGCTCTTAAAGTAGCGACGCTGCTTTGAAACTGGGATTTTAGCTGTCTATGAAGTTAAAGGTGTATTTTCTTTCTTTTCCGATGTTGTAGCATATGCATTATTATTTTCTCTACCGTCGTTGGTAACAGGAGGGCAGAATGTGCCGTTTATCTTAATTTTAGCAAGGCTTTTCATACTATCTCTGGCATTATCCGTATGTCCAAGGAATTTATGCTCCGTGTAGTCAGGCAGCTAGACAAAGTTTTTAAAGAAACAACAAATAAATTCCACAATGCAAACTAACAAAAAGCCAGTCACTGTGGTCAGGAGCAGTGCCTGATGCTCTACACAAACTGATAATAGGATACCGCAGGGATGCATGCTGAGACTAGTTTGTTAAACACTGTTAGTGGAAGACACTGATTCAGAGAAGGAGCTGCAATATGCTCAACAATAGGGCTTTCATTCATGGACTTGGCAGGCTAGAGGACTGCCAGGTACTTGCTTTCTATCATTAGACCCCCTAGCATGTCTTCAGAAATCTATGTGGTCTTCAACTTGCTAGCATTGACTTTATGTAAGTCCCACTCAAGCTTGCTTTAAGATGACTTCAGTGATCTTGAAACTGTGATGATGAGGTATTTGTAATCCTGGTCTTTAACTA
The DNA here is from genome assembly GCF_054131305.1 of Coturnix japonica. Taxonomy (NCBI): domain Eukaryota; kingdom Metazoa; phylum Chordata; class Aves; order Galliformes; family Phasianidae; genus Coturnix; species Coturnix japonica. The sequence goes on from NC_140668.1 coordinate 26,645,812, forward strand.
TTTTTTGTATATGTATTGAGTCTTTACAGTGGACTCATCTTGGTAGACATAGAAGCAAGATCTTCAGTTTAAGACCTCTGAAATAAATCTAGTACTGTGTATATTTCATGTGCAAATATTGTCTTTCAAATTGTCAAGATATCATGAGTTAACTACTAATACTGCAGAGATTAGTAAATCATGTAGTTGAGCACTTGAATACATGAACTACAGAAATCAGTTTGGGTCATCTAGTCTAGACTTGAAATCATAATGGTTTGTGTAGTACATGAGTGGTGGCTTTCTGTGTTTGCTGAGCCTGTCTTACGATTTTCAATATGGAACAAGTAACAGGCTGTCTGACTTCCAGACTGAATATTTTACATCTTCTATCAAGAACTGGTGTGGACTAAGCTGTGTGGGATTCAGCAGCTGTGTGGCTTAAGGATTTAGGGAATCCCTTGTGAGCCCAGTCTACTATAAGAGCAGTAGTAGGTAGCAGCAGCTCTTTCCATCTGCTGTACCCTCCAAGAGGGAGCTAAAGGTGGAAAGATGTCACTTATAGAGGTTTTGTTTAATTGGAATTATGCAGCAATTTGTACCCATGCACCTAAATTCAGTTCAAATAATTCTTTGTATCTGTGCCTAAACAAATGAAGCTCCTTTGGACCTTGATTCTCTGGGCTGAAGTCAAATATTTAACATCAGCTTTGAAGCAATAAGTTGATGTGATAAAATAAACATTTAAGAATGTTATGCTTTCATTTCTGAAGTTAAGCTGAAGTGAAGCTTCTTTACCACTCATGATGCGCAAGAATATGGCAAAAACTAAACTTAAAAGCCTTTTAAAATATTACTTGTGTAAACTTTTGGGATGTTTAGGCTAGCATAGTTGCAATTGTCTGTATTGTATTGTTGTTTATTACTGCATACAGTAGACCAGGTCTATGCAAAGGAAAAGAAGTTTGCATCTTCTAGCAAAATTTTGATTGGCCAAAGGGCAGACTTGCTTTTCAGGAAGTTAGTTCTAATGTGTTCTGCCTAGGAAGTTTGATTCCTCTGTCGCTTGTCTGGTTTGCTGTTGGTGCCACAGAACATAAATGAGTTTTCAGATATTTATACCTATCTTGCATTTCATAAAGTATGTAATGATGGTTTGATCTCATGATGACCAGGAGCTCGCTTCTGGATAACTAACTTTAGTTTACTAAAGATGAAGTCTTAAATATTTGTCCTGTTTGAGCTTACATTGCTGGCACACTTTTAATACCCATTTTCTAATTTGTTCTCCATAGCCATCAAGGATTTAGGGTTAAACTTTCTTTTTAAAGAAAAACAAAAACCTTTTTTCTTCAGTTGTTGTATCCTTTGGTACCTCATTGGTTATTGTTTAAACTGTAAGGAAAAACTGTTCTATATTTACTCCTACCCCCCGGCAGTACTTAATACAACAAGACTGTGGTAAGGAATTATGGCTCCAATAATTTGATACTGGTTTCTCATATTTAGAAGCTGAATCAATTTTAAATGTTTCACTTTATAAGAGCATCATTTTGGTTACGGGAAGGCTGTGTATATGTTAGTGTGTTTATATACATTCGTGTATATACATGCAGCTTCTGAACAGGTGTTACACTTCTATTCAAAAGAAGGCTGCGCTTGTAGCATCAACGTTGCAACACCATCACCAAGATCACTGCTAGGGCTTATCTAAAAGTGGGACTAGTCTGCTCACAAGAGGGCACTGCAACTCTGCTTTTGTGAGCTGTAAACAGGGATGAAGTCTAACATCACAAAGCAAATAACATTTCCACTGTCTATCCCCTTACATTTCTAAACCAGGCTTGTACCACTCAAGATAGCCTACCTTTTATTTTAGTATGAAATAAATTTCAACTTATTGAAGTAATGAAGGAAGTTGAGTGTAGGGAATGTCTGCTTGCTTTTGGTACAGAGTTCTGTAGATGGTGATGACTGAGTAAAGTGAATGACATAATAAAATATGATCTCATTTAAAAAAAAAGATGGACTGTAATGAACTAGTTTAGTTACTTATCAAAGCCTTAGGTGTCATTAGACAGCTCAGTAGACAAGTCATCATAAAAGGAGTGTTCACTTAGTAAAGATTAATTATAGCCTCCAGCACATCCAGTTTATTATGTCCAATAAGTATGACAAACAGCTGGAGGAACGTGTTTGTCTTTACACTTGATAGCATTCTCTTGCCTCAAGGTCTGACTTCTGAAGAGTAATTAGCTGTTGTGGGCGAATTGCTCCTAATTCTGCCAACTGTATTTTTTGGTTGCATGTGTTTAATCCTGTCCTTAAAACAAAATGAAGGTACAGGGTCTGATAGTGACACTATACAATGCATAACTTTTTAAATAGTATCTGAACTCTAAAGTAGGGGCTTATTTATTCTTTTTTTTGGTAGTGGTTACCTGTAGCCCATGTATTTGTTGTGTTTAGAGAAACTTCATGCTTTTAGTCTAGAATGATTTTTTTCAGTGGAGTTGTTAGACTGGCAGCCCACAAATGGCTGGGCTTTAGATTTGTTGCAACAAGCTGGTTTTACAGTTTCCCATAATGACTTTAAGTCTAAAATTTCTTCCTACTGATTAATACAGAAATTCATGAACTCTGTGTTGTGGGAAAGCATGTATCAGGGAATAGGCAAGACATATTTGGAGCTAAATTATGTGAAGAACTTATGGAGTCATAAAAGATCTGTTGGGGAAAAACTGTTCTTTATATGTTATGATTCCCTTTTGGAAAGCATATGCGCCATAGGACTGTGGTGAGAAGTGGGAAGTGGAGCAAATGTAAGAACTAATGAAGACTTCTCATCCAATATCTGGATGGTTATGGAGGAAGTGAGGAAGAAATGATGTAGAATCTCAGTACAGTAAGGGAAGCCTTCTGACAACTAAGATTTATCTTATAAATGTAGAGTCTCAAGAATAGGTTTCAGCTGAAGTATATAAATTTGCATTTTATTCAGTGTTCTGATGGAAATATCAAAAAGGGAGGCTTTAAAACACTGAAGTTGATACTGTAGTTAGTGACAGTTGCTGATTTTAGCCAGTTAAGTCTGAGTTGCAGTGATGCTATAGTGTGGCTTTGAAACAAATTTCTCTCACTTGATGCCTAGGTAACTGGCATCAAAACCAGATACCATGCACTGGGTGACAGGCTAAGTCCTTTTTAACAGTTGAAAAACTGTTTTCCAGGGGAAAGGAGTATGACCCACTAAAATAAATGCGATTGGTAAGGAATTAAGGACACTGGTCTGTCACAGTAAGTATGCAAATGTAGGTGTCACTTTGGTGTGCTTTAACTTGGTAATTTGGGGTAGAGAGGAATGTCAGTACCTGAAGGATGGAGGTCTCTCTTCCATTGGGAAACAGATGAACTCATTTTGTAATTGGCATGTTCTATGTTTCAGTGCAAGTACTTCTGAAGTCTGTTTCCAGGCACTGATGTGACCTTATTTGTGCATTTGACATTTTATTGCAGGTACTGAGGCAGTACTTCTGTAGTTCTGGCTAGGTAACAAGACCTGTGATGAAACAGAAGATATGAGAGATGATGATTTTATGCACTACTTGTTTATTTTACTTGTAGTACTGTACTGCAGTAACACAGGAGAAAGTTTGGGCTCTTGGTCCTTAGCTCTGTCACATCCTACAGTGGGATTGCTGTTTCTCTCATTCACTTAACAAATAGCAAGAAGTTGACATTTATCAATATAATGAGATAAATCTTATTGATGTTTGTAAAGCACATAATAAAAAACACATGACATAGCTAACACTGGAAATTTTAAAAGCTCTTAATATTTCTTAAAGTTGGTTCTGTGAAATTCTCAAGTACTCCGATGTATTCATTATTTAAGTTGTTCTGAAAGTAATGCCTTCTATTTATTTCTATGGAAACTCTAACAGATATGAAAAGCACACCACTATCTCATAGAGCAAATTCTCAGTTGCAAAACACTATTTTTCCACAATTAGCTGATTTGTGTGGTTGAGCTGATCAAGACACTCTTCATGGTGTGGTATCTGTGCATCCTTACCTTGAATTTCTAAAGAGAACAGATTTCCTTGTTTCTTTCTACTTAGAGAACAGAAACATGGCCATATCTGACTGCAATAGAAACAGCAAACTAGGATTGAGGTGCAAAGAAATATGCATGTATGGATTCATTTCCTTTTGAACTTCTTTAACATCTCTTTAGGTTAATAGCAAGTAGGCATTCCTTCGGCATCTTGCTGCTGATCCTGGATATCTACCAATTTAAACTAATTGGGATATAGCCTCCTTCTCCTAGCTATTTCATTCTTGAAGATTGAATAAAAAGACATAAATTTCAAAGCAAGATAAGAAATATCTTAATGAGAAATCTTATAAGAATATCTTACAAGAAATGGAGAACTGATGGTATATTTTGGTGTTGTGCAACTGATAGTCTTAGGATTTCCTTTTTAAAAATGCTCAAAAGAAATGGAACGCTGTTGTGGGGGAGGAATTAACATCTTTTAACCACAACTGCAATATCTTGTCTATGTGCAGAATAACTGTATTTCAGTCTTTCTTGAAAGGACTGACCAGGTGGATCTTGTTGCCGATGAGTCAGTAGGAGGGGAGTTGTACAAGTACTAGTTAAATGCATGACAGTAGACAATTCTGAACACAATGGGCCTTGTTGTCAGTGTCTAGTGCTGAGTAAATACTATCACTGGAGCAGTGTACAGTTGTATTTTATATTATGCAAACACTTCTCAGGTTTGCTGAGGAAATGTGTGCAGTCTGCTGGGGGAAGACTGGGAACATGTCTGTGCAGGGATTCAAGCTGTGTTTGAAGCTTGCTGGCTTTCTTTCAAGTACTTAAAGGGCACCTGACCCAAAATGGTTGTAGGCCCATTATCTTACTTTGTACTGTAGTTGTAGTGTGAAACTGTGTATAAAATCCATTATTTTTCACCTGTGAAAGAAGGTGTATGTATTCGCATCAGAAAGGCTACAGTGCAAAGTCACCTGTTTTATTAAGACCTTTTGTAACCAGGATGATATCTTAGGCCTCGTCAAAACTTCTATGCCTGTATAGTACAACAGATTTGACTTAATGTGTGAAGTAGAAAATGTAATGCTCTCCTACTGAATGGAGCTTTTGGGGTCCATTAATTCTTACTGGTAACTTCAGAAAGGAAGGATATGAGAAACTAGAACATCTTCAACTGTTAGAATATCACTGTGAGCCTTCCTGCCTAAGTCCACCTAAACAGACTTTTCCTTCTGTGATTCTCCTTCCCTCATTTTCAGAAGCGTGAATAGTTATATCATCTCTGGCAGGAACATATAAGGCATATTTTGTACCAGGATTTACCATTTTGATGAAGCCTGATTACACATAAGGAGACTTGCTGGTGCCAAAGGTATTACGCTATTGGCTTTTGCTTCTTGGAAGAGAAATGTAATTTAGTCAATATTTAAGACAGTATCATCAGAATATTTTCTTTTTCTTAAAGATCGTAGTCTCCGTATGTAGCTCTTGCAGCTTCTAGAGGCTGTATAATATTGCACAATCAATGTAGGGTTCAGCTGCCATCTAGTGGGGAATTTCAGGCAGTGTTCTGAAAATGAGCTGTAAACTGGAGTTGCGAGTGCTTACACAGGTAGACTTAAGGACTGCTGGGGGCTGCTGAATTTTTTTGCTTGATCCTTTTGAGTCTTTACGTGGGAGACAATTCTGCCTCCTCACACATCTAAATTAGAAGGAGGAAGTATGCAAATGTGGACAAATGTAGAAGCATAGAACTGAATTGGTACATGTTTTGTAGTTCTAAATTAGTTATGTCTAATGTTCCACAGGTATTCTGTTAATGAATTTTCTCCTACTCTGTGGCATGGCTTATCAATTCTTGTGGGGTTAAGTGGGTGTTTCTAATACTACTTGAACAAAATAGAGGGTTGTACATGATGTTAATGAAAACCCTGCTTGCTTAACAGCAATTTCTAAAACAAAGCAAACAAACAACATCAGCCTGAAAGCAGTAATTAGTGTTTCTGGTGACAACTGAGCAGAGATTAGTAACATGAAAACATCTCAAGTCATGGTGGTGAACTGTGTTGTGCTGCATGGAATTGCTTCAGGTGCACAAATCTGTGATTGTCCTTGACCTGCAGTGAGTGTGTGTTTTTTGGACAGAATCTTAAATATTGTGCTTCAGATTCAGTAGGCTACTTCAAAAGAACTGAGTTTCCCTCCACTTTCATGGAATACTGTTTGAGGTGCATGTGACTTTGTTCCCCAATATGAATATCTTTCAAAGATACCTCACCTAAGGTACTGTTATTAAAGCTCTGAAGTGAATGCAGGAAAGAAAAACATGTAGTTTAACATCCAGAACTTCATCTTACAGCTGTAGGACCTACTTAGTCCTGCAGTGCTAATCTTACAGCTGTGGTCCTGATTGTCCCTTTCAAGGTACTTGACATTTCAGGTTCTGAATGTTTTTCAACCAATAGGTGCAAAACTATGGAGATGCTACTGTTTAAATACAAGAATGAAAAACCCACCAAGCCTGCTAATATTAAAATATTTAACTAGTAATATAGAAATAACATAGGCTGCTGTGACATTACAGATCTTTCTTGTAGTGCTGGTTGCAATAAATTATATAGCTCTTCATTGGCCAATGCTTGATTAGCAGGATTAGCATGTTGTCACAAATACTAAACAAACCCTTAGCTAAATAGATTTCCCTGTTGTATTGCTTTAGTTTCTTTTGTTGTTCCTCAATCCTGCAATGCAACGAACCTTCTATAGACTTCTATTAAAGAATCCACCACACCTTCTTGGACTGATTGAGACCACAGTGGGCTGCAATACCAGTAAAAGCATGGCAGTTATGGAATCTATCAAAAAACCTGGAGGGTGAAAACAAGAATGAAGACCTCTGCACAGAAACAACTGCTGAAGCTGCCCAGAATTCAGCTATAATGGACAATGCTTGTGATACAGCAAGTTGAAATTGGATATTGATGTACTTCAAATACAGACTGCAACTACGAAGTAAGCAACTTAATTATTGGTATTCTGCTCTTGATGGGATTGATCTTTGTGTTACTGACAGACTGTGGAGATGAATGCAAGTTTTGTATAGGATCTCAGCCTAATCTGCATTTACAGCTGCTGGTGTGCAATTGCCATCTAAATTGATTAATTTCCTGTGCAAATACTCAGAAAAATAGCCATGTTGCACAAGAAACAAGCCATCAGTGTTACCTCCTGGAAACTCAAACTGTCTCTGGAGTAACCTCTTCAAAACCAGTGAAACCCTGAATCCAAGGAATTAACTAACTTTTAAAAACGTGTGTATATTATTTGTCTGGAAAAATTATTCTTGTAATGACAACTATTAATCTCAATTGTGTTAAAGAATCTGGAAGCTTTGACCAGTAAACACAAATCTACATCAGTACATACAAGTTGAACTACTTATTGACTTATAGTCTCAAATGTATGAAATTAGTTGTTTTGTTTTACACTTGTATTTACTACAATTCCAGTGCCTCACATCATAATGACCTGGAAGTTTAAATTCCCAATTTTGATGTGCTGTGATTCATATTGAATGCTAAAATGTACAACAATTTCTGTGCTTGAAGACTTAACCCAAGTAAATAAATGTTATAGCTTATTTGGTTCCTTTAGTTCTTATCATTTGCAGTAGATGTGCAAATGGGTAGGGTGGATAAGTCCAAATGAGGTGGAGCTCTAGTAAGGGCATTGTGTTGTTTGGATTTGTCAGTCCTTCTCATGCGTCAACGGTGTTGTTGATGGTTATATTAAATGCTCAGCAGGCTTATATGAATAAAGTGATGTCTACCCTGCATATTCTTCAGCTCCTTTTGCAGCTGTGGAACTTCTAATGCATACCAAAATACCTCGGAGGACATGAGTTTTCTCCAAAATTGCCCAGTTTCTGAATAGGGCAACTGAGCTACGTTCGAAAAAGATCTGAAGGTAAATACCACTGGAGGGCAATGTTGTAAAAGGAATTGTTAGGCCGAGGCTGCAAGAGAATGAGTACTAAAGTTTTTTTGCTGGTGGTAGGTAGGAAAAAATGCTAGAAGCCAGTCTGACTTAGCTTTCTGAGTCCTGTAATTGGAAAGGCTATAGATTTAAATCTATCAAGGCTTTGATTTTATAATTGTGTTTTGCAGCAGGTACTTGCTAGTCACAATGGGCTATTTGTAACACTAAGCTATGGAGGCTCTATTTAGAGGCGAACTACTTTCTGTCAATCTTTACCCTGTTGAACTCTTCAGTAAAATTCTAGAACTGCTTTTGTGTTACAAATTACTCCAAATGTGTGCAAATTTGTGTCAGGAAATCCTTGCTGTCTGGTTCTAGGCTCTTTACCCTTTACTTTACCCTTCGAAATTCTTTTTTTTTTTTTTTTTTTTTTGTCTTGAAAGTCTTATACTTTGCTTAAGAGAAATATGATAGAAATTCGGAACAGTGCTGGAAATGTGCATTCGCTAAGAACACATTACTCCTCCCTAGATACTAGAACAAAATATCTCTAAAGGATGGTTGAAAATGATGTGTGCAGACTTGCTGCCTTACCCTTGTAGGTGATGATCCTTAACAACTTTAGAGCGTCTATTGAAAATGTAGATTTTTAAAATCGATTTTAATTTAAATGCACTCCACTCTTACAGTGGAGTAAGAAAATTACTTTGCTAAGCACTGTTGTATTGTATAGCCAGATGTTAATGTTAAGAAACGAAATTCTCTAAATGAAATACTTATACTAGAGCCAAACTAGTGATGTTTTATTCATGAGTTTATGCATGCAGCAGCTCTAGAAAACTGGTAAGTCACGAGCAGATTTACCGACTGAAAGTCATTTTCTTATCTGTTAAGTAAGCAGAGGTGATTTCAGACATTAAAAATGCCATTTGTAAGGAAAAGTTCTACTTAGAGATGGTTGTAATGATCTTGTTAATACTTTCCCTGGTTCATTGATCGATCAAGTGTCTGTGGCTTCCATCAAACCAAAATTTCTTCTTGAAGATGAATTTATTACGTTGAAGTCACAGATAAACAGCAAGTATTTGTATAATTACTTTGTTAAATTCCTAGAACATACTGTAATGGCAAAATGCTATTCTCAACAGATCCTTCAGGAGAAGCCTATAAAACACTCTGAGAGCTGTCTCAGCTGCTCTTTTGGTCTTTACTAAGACTGCTTTACAGTCTTGGTTCTTGTGTCCTGTAATCGTTTCTTTACCTGTGGCTCTCTAGTGCTGACTCGTGATCATGCTTACTCGTCCTAGTCTGCTAGCTCTGATTCACTTTAAGCTACCTGCAGCTTGTGCTGACCCTCTCTGAGTTTGTAACCAATGACTTCTCTTGGTATATGTTTTTCACTTTGGCTTGCTCTGGGTTGGATGTCTGTTGTCTGCACTGCTAACATCAGATCCAGTCTGATAGGCTTAAATCCCTGATAAAATGTTAGATGTGAGCATTGTTTGCCTGTAATCTTTTTGCTCAGGCTGGTTATGTCTTATGAACTATGTATTTTGTTGGAAAAATTGCTTTTGGGATGGCTGTAACTCCCAAATCCTTGGCTTATCTAGGTTGCTTTTGGTGTTTGAAGTGTAGGGATTAATGGGTGATTCTTTAAATACTTCTTTACTGCTCTGAAAACGCTTGAGATGGTAGCAGTGTTTGTGATTACTTCCAGTATCAGTAGTAGCTGTTTGCATGGTTATTAGATGATTATCCTCCTTCCACTTCTCAGTTAGCTAAGAAAACTCAACTACTTGTTTCAGGCAACTTTATAATCCACACCATGTTATATTCAAATACTAAGGTACTAAACATTCATTCTTTTTTTTTTTTAATCTAGTATTTCTGCTTTTTGTACATGCTGTGGGATGCAATTTGGTGTCTGTGCTTCAGAGCTAACAGTTATTGAGGCCAAGCTTTTGTTCTTGGTTTCTCCAAGCGTACTGAACTGTGTGTATATATATCACTTTGTACCCCAATCTTCATTCTTCTTGTAGTCTCCTGGTACCAAACAATCTGCACCCAATTTTCCTGGTCCCTGTGCTGATGCTGGTATTTGAACACATGTTCAGAATACAGCATTATTTTCATTGTTCCTTAATTATTATCACTTGAAAGACAATAATTTTGAAGTGAAATCTAATTGCTCTGTTAATTCAAACATCTGCTGGAAGATTTTAGTGGATAATGGTACTTTGAATTGTTGCAAGCTGGAGTTTGTTAGTGATGGCTGGCAAAAGTCTGTCATTTATTAGCTTTGGAATGGCACTAACTATTAACAGTAGTAAACAGTTTGTACAAATGGATAAGTCTAAGAAATGCTTAAATGATTCTGACAGTCTTTAAAGCAGATTAATTCTGAATGGGAAATTTGTGGTTGAGTTAGGAATTGGTATGAAGGTATTTAAATTCTATAAAGTTGTGCAATAGCAAATCATAATGGGAGTGAAAAATATTGGGAAATCATTTTTGTGAAAATAAAGATTTACAGCTTAAAGGTGCAAATGAAAAGATACTTTTTTTGAGAAGGAGATCAATGAAAACCACTTTATTAGAAAACATAAATCACTTTTTAATTTCAGATGCAGCAAGGAAAAATACTTTAGTTTCATTGAAATTGATTGGTACACCTGCAGAGAAGCAGCTTTATCATCTCATTATCAGTCAATTAATATTCAGGTCCAAATGTGAATACCGTTGTGGTTAACTGTAAATGAATGGTTTTATTGAAGTCTTAATAGACCAGTGGAAGCAGGCTTCCACTATGCTAAATGAGGGCAGCTGAGGGAAAAGTAATTCTACTGTGGATTTAAACATCTTTTCAGTGTTTCTGAAACTTTAAATGGGCACTTGCTTATGTGAGCATCCCTTTTGGTTACATTGAAGCTTCATTATGGGGGCTTACTGCTTGAGTTGGGAAGCTCCCATGTCTAGGCCTGCTGGTACAGAAGATTGGAGTAAGAAGTTTGTGTACAGGAAGTGCAATACCTAAACACTGAGCATATTTGGATTCCTGATGTTTGTCTTGGACAACATGGTTATCTCCTTTGACATGCCTTGATTTTGGTTTGCCTTGTTAGCAATATTTTGGAGTAGTTACAGACTTTTGAAAAGGGAGGGTGGGAATGATAATCATTTCTACCTCTGTGGGAGAAACTTTCTGCTTCATTCTTAACTGAAAGCCATAATGAACCTGTTTCAGTTACCTATTGAAAACTTCTAGGATATTAAACAAAAAAATAAATCAGCTGATTATAGTTATCTTGTTCAGTTGAAGTTTTGTTTCCCTGTAACACAGTTGTCTTATGGGTTTGGACATGAATCAGATTTTAAGTGCTTTAAATTGGTTTGAAGAACGGTGATCCTCCTTCTGCACACAAGAAACAGGTAAAGAGCAGGTAGTGTAAAGCCTTAGAATTGAATTAACTGCTCAAGAAGCAGCTATTAGAAATCAGTTGAGGGTGAAATTTACACTGGTCAGTTCTTGATCATGGGTTTACTTTTAGACATTATAGTGCATCTGGGGTATTAGAGACAGAATGTGTATGGGGTTGGTGTCACTTTGAGGCTCTTTAGTTTTTGGTCAGCAGTCTATTCTGAGGCACCAAATATTTTTATTCCCTTACAAAATCTAGAACTGCTGTAAACCTTTAGTTTCAGAAGTTATCTTTTGAAAGTTAAAGCTACTATTTAGAGACCCATTTTATTTTTCCCCTCACTTCTTGCATGTGATTTAATGTTTGGATGATGAACCTGTGTTGTTGTTACAACAACCAAATTTCTAAAGAACACCTTCCCTGCCCCAAATGCAATTAGAATTATCTGTAAGCATTTCTGTGGTGATTGTCATAATGTATAATCAGAAGGGAACCTAATGTAATGATAGGTCAATATCAGCTTCCTTAAACCTTTTCTCTAGTTCATTACTTTCATGTGATGATTTGGAAAGCCTGTAATGATACCATTATTACTGTTGTCCCCCAGGTTCATGCGTTCTTCCCAGAGGAAGAAGCACCCTGGTGACGCATTTAAATCTGTTTCCAATTTTGTCTGGAAGAAACTCATCTGCTCTTTCAGTTTAAAAAAATAAAAAAACAAAAACACACACACACAAAACACCAAGAATCTGCAAGAGAAGACTTGCTATCATATCAGCACCTTACTGTCTTAAGGGCAGTATGGTTTTATGGATGATGCACTTGGGACTTCACAATTTATAGGACTGCATGTCAGTATGACTACCTGTTTGCTTCTCCGAAGCGCTCTCATCTTTGAGAAATGCAGTCTACTGCTGAAACATTGGTTTTACTGTCCATTATTGGAACAGATGACTGGTATCTGTCAAGCAGTGCATACTGGTGTTAGTTACATTTCTCATGTATGAAAAATGTAGAAACTGAAAAGAAGGCAAATTGTTCTTTGATATATGGTAAGTCACAAACACACAACTGCAGATGTAAATCAGGTAGAACTGAGCTGTATGGAAGACAAATGCATTGAAAGCTGGTTCAATGTCTGCTTTAATCATTAGCAAGCTTTCCCCTGTGATTTTCAATTATCCATTTATCTAACCTACTGAGCCATAAGACACTAACTGTTGCATGAGGACCAAACAGTTGTTAGAAGACCTACTCCTATGGATAGGATAAAGAGTCCATTTTAGACAGATCATCTGTAGACATCTGTTTAAGTGTTCTATTACCACAGATTTTTCCTTGTTTCTTTATTTTAAAATGCTATAGCAAACTCAGTTATTGATCTTAGGTTACCCACACTCTTTAGCTCTAAGTATTCACCAAGGAGAACTAAATCTTCTGGAAAAGATTTGTCATTCTCTTCATTGAAAGCAAGGCTTCATTATTTCTTCACTAAATTGGATCTGGTTTTCATATTTGAACCTTTTACTTTAAGGTGTCCTGTAGCTGACTGACTCTTGCATACAGTGTGTATGCCTGTTTCTTGCATTTTTGGTTTTTAATGCTATCATGACATTATGTCACATGGCCAGGCTGGCTGATGGTCCCATAATAGCTTGATACCTTTGTTACGGAGTAGTCCACAACTGTGAAAGTAAACTGTGTAGGATATCCTGCATAAAGTAGTCTTCCAGTTAATTATATGACATTTTTATTGTCTTTTTAGAATGCATTAGTATTAAATGCTAGTATCCTTGATTCTGAACATTTGAATATATAGTTGTGTAACTATGTGAAATTTGACAAAGAAGGGAAGAAGGGGAAACTGTTATTACTAGTGTGTGCCAAGTACTGTAAATGAGGCAGCAGTGGATGTGATCCTCACATTTGCCTTGATTCCAGAATTCATGGTTAGCTTTTTTTTCTGTATTTTAGAAAACTAAAGGGATTGTCATTTTTTGCGATGCAGCTGAATGTGTACTTGTAATTAATAGATAGTAGTGGATAGTAATCCAATAATTTCACAATTGTCACTCACAGAATTAAGTAAATAATGAGGGAAACTTTTGATGGCATGAAACAATACATTACCACTGTGACCCTTTGGCACACTAAATGCTGGGTGATCAGGTAAAACCAGACTTTGTTTTGGGATTTCTGATGTGTATATGTATACATTACCAGTATAAACCAAGAGACTTTTGAACATGAGCCCAATTCTGTATCCTAATTCTGCAAAAACTGCAGCACTGTCTCCCTTTTCTCTCTCCAGAAGTATTTTAGATTTATTCTTGGTGAGAGGGGGGAGTGGAAGTATTTACTCATATTCAAATATTGAGTGATGTGAAATCACTGAGCATCTACCCCGAGTAGGTAGTGCAGGCAGCCATACTAACAGGTCACTACATCAGTGAAATGATCAGTGCAACATGCATCTAGTTCAGTGTTTATTTGTGCCTTCTACAGCAAGCTGTGAGCTAGTCAGCCACCTGGTGCCTCTTTCATCAGTGTTGCCAGAAACACCTTTGATCTAATTAGTTGTATATGGATTAGAGCTGTGAACATGTAGCTTTCAGAGTACTTGAAGGGCTAACAAATATTACTTCCTCCTGTCCAATTCTATTCTGATCCATTTGGTTCCTGCTGATTTTGGGTCAGAATCTTCCCTCAAAGTGCTTTTTCAGGTATACTGACAGTTTCTTGTTGTGATACATGTTGGAGTCATCATGGTGTATTGTATTACAATATGTGTTGAATAATTTTATGAATCTTAACTATAATGCTTGCCACTATTCTCAATCAGGCTTTAAGAAGTGTGAAACTTATGTAAGAGATGAACTGATGGCACAGCTGAAGCTGTGTAAAGCTTAAAGAGATTTAAGACCCCAAGCCTATACAAGTCTAATTTTTAAGTGTCTTTTATGTATACAATTTATACACAAGTGTGTACATACTTACATGGTATGTATTGATAATTTAAATAGTAAAAAGACAATGACTGCCAGAAGCAGCATCTCTATTCTTTAATTATCTCATCCCATTCTTTATTCAGAGTGCCATGGGCTGCTATTTCTTTTTAGAGTCCACCTTGATTTAAAAAAAAAAAAAGATATACATAGGTTTAGACTGTGAGTATGGGGATAATGATGACAAAAATGTCTGCATTAGCTAACGCTTGTGTTTACCAGTACTAATGTAAGTTGACAGATCTGTTAACTGTTGATTTTGCATATTAGGGAATAAGATATAAATAAGATTCTTTTTGTCAGTACTTGAGCTTTGTGTTGTCTTGATATTTCAGGTGGTCTGACAATAAGTAATGAACTAAGAAGACTTCAGAGGAGAAGACAAAATCTACTACTCAACAAGTGAGAGCTGACTTGATTGAAAGACTAGTTTAGACAGAATGTTTGAAAGACTTTGTGGTAGTGTAGTGGAAATGATACCTCATGGCTTGAAGCACCTGGTGGGAAGGCAGAGCTAACCCAAGGGAGCTCACATGCATGCAGTGTACCTCAGTGACTGGAAGGGATGGAGCTAGGATGCACCCCTTCCCAGAGCTCATGTAAGGGTTGGCAGTGGATGCAAAAGGATCTTGCTGGAGATCTTTGCCTACTCAAGGCCCTCCAAAGGTAAACAGCTTTTTTTCCTTTTTTTTTTTTTCTTAGGGTACTGCATTTGGGCTCATTCTCATTTGCTGCAGCTAAAGACTTGGCTTTATTATTGCTGTAGTTTCCATCACATTATGGTGTTGTCAGTGTAGACTTCTCTTAAGATAAAATGTTTATTTTTTTGACATATCTCCTATATACAGCCAGTGTTCTTCTTTGTTCTCTTCCTCCTCTTGTCCACTTTTTTTCCCAGTTTCTGATATTTTCGGCTCTCACTTTATGTGAAAATATGTTCTGACCTTCCACATCCTTATGCTGAGCTCTCAAGCAACTGAAGAGGCAGCCCAGTAGTTGCTACTTTGTGTTATGGAAGAAATAGAGTTAAGGAGCTACACTGGAGGGTAGAAGGAAGTGTCAGAACTTTATTCTTTTAATCTTCATTTTTCTCTATGTTGTCTGTAAATATGTTCTGCTTTTCCCCTTCTACAATGCCAGCATGAAGCAGCTGATTGCGTTCCTCTAAGCTAAAACAAAATGCTAGAAGTTCTGTTCCCCTTCATTTTCTTCTCAATGGTTTTGATATTGCAGGTGTGTGCCTTTGCAGAAGATCCGATTAGTAATTAGGAATTACATATTCTGAACTTAAAGTTCTGTGGTTATTGTCTGCTAACAGGGCTTTTATGCAGGTGAAAACTTGCAGTTTACTCTCCTGGTAGTTCTGTTAAGCTTTCCAATAAGATCAGGCCTCAACTTTCCCCCCCCCCCCCCCCCCCTTTTTTTTTAAAGCAGAATAGATCAGAACACAATTGAGCTTAAAAAAAAAAAAAAAAAAAGACGGAAGAAACTGAGGGTGTTTAATTAGCTCTGGTAGTTGATAACTCACTGGAGGCTTTTTAAAGTGCTCTTTATTTTTTGCTCTTAAAATGTGTGGAAACTGTATGAGCTCTGCTGTACCTCCAGAATGTAAAGAGTAAGAAGTATAATGTAGCAAATCTTGTGTTGGTACTTCTAATTTAATACAGACTCTAGTGGAAAAATGTGGTAGTTATCTGAATGTTACAATTCAATATAATTGCTGTTTGTGCCACTATATGGTGTTAAAGAAATTGCACTAACCCAGTGTTTTTTGGAACATGTGCACACATTTGTATATATGTGTATGTTTGTTCTAAAATACAACCCAAATACACTATTTACACCCTCACTGAAATGAAGAGCTGGTAAACCTTGCCAGCTGTCAAGGAATAAACTGACAAAATAGGTAACTACTTTTATCCTCAAATTGTGTAGCAATATCTGTATCTACAGCAACAAAGAAACTGATCAGCTGTCTGCTGTTATATTTGGCACTAGGATATGACAGGGATCCTAAACAAGGTTTGTTGTATTGATTTAGCTGTTAGGTGTTGGATTTGCAATGTATTTGAACATAACGAATGTGAAATTGCTCCTTCCTATCCAATAACATCTAATCGGGCTATTACTTCTCAAGGAATGCGCCTGTGTTACCCAGCCACAGAGGGCCCTGATGATAATATAGGACTGTGAGCTATATGAAATCTGTTATTGTGCAATCACTGTTTCTGTTGACTTGGTGTTTTGTATTTTGTTAAAGAAAAATCCCTTTTTGTGTGTGTGTTATGTTAACGTATGTGTAACTCTTGAATCTGACTAGTTTTGGTAATGTTGCTTGTAGGTGGGTTATAGCACTGTTAAGCTAGGCTGTTATTGTGGGTTACTTTTGTTTAATTAAGCACCATGTTTGCTTGTTGTTTTCTTTTAAACAACAACAAAAAACCCTAAACAACCCAAAACCCAAACGAAGTAAGTCTCAGCTTGTATTATAAACAGTAAGCACACATTTCTCAGAGTATACAGGTATTTAAGATTTGTGTGACTTGGAGTTATAAAAATATGTTCATAGAACACTAATAATTTTAGATGCTAGTGGGAGAATGCATTGATATCAAACTGATGTATGAGAAGTCTGTACTTGAAGATTGGGGTAGATTTTGATATCTCTGATGTCTTAGAAATTTGAACTAGAAAATGTTTGAATTGTGAAGATCTAAAATATTTCTGAAATGAAGTTTAATCTGTATCTGTTTTTGGCTTTGTTAATGTAATGCTTTTACACTCCAAGGCAATCAGTGCACTGTTGCTATTTCAAATGAAATGTTAGTGAACTCAGTACTTCAAATTCTTGTGAAAACGGGTTATAAACTTATTGAATTGCTCAGCATATTACAGACTGCTGTTGGTCATAAGTCCATGTTCAGACTTCATTTTTTGGTGTATGTATGGTTAAAGTGCTTGCATCTGGTTGTTAGTCTACCAAGTCGTTAAAACAACCACAGTTAAGCAATTGGACCAGCCCACATTTAAACCTTCAGCTGAACACTTTAGCATTGATCTTTCTTCATTTTAAGTTGAAAGCGCTCAGCATCAGGCTGTTGTAAAACAAAATAGTTATTGACAAGTTCCATCCTGAGTATTGTGATTCAGTTGGTACGTGGCTTGCCTTGGAAGAGAAAATTCTTCTCTGCTGATATACTGCTATTCATAGCTGTCTCAGATAAAAGAAGTCTGTTTGTCTTGGTGAATGAGAGGCTAAGTAAGTGCATAACAAGCAGTCTGTTTGTAGCAGTGAATTTTATCTGAAATATACATCTTAGCAGTGTCTTTAAAATGCTTTGTTCTACTGAAAAGGAGTGTTTGGTTTAGGGAAATTGACATGTTAATAGATTTCGTGTATTTCACAGCAGATTTCAAGTTATCTTCAGGTTCATAAGTAGCAGGTGAAATAATTGTTTTCCTTCTGGCTTGAGTTTTGTTGGTTTCAGATGTTGTTTTACTCCCTCCCTCTTGTACCACAGTTCATGTGGCAGTAGAAATATGCTTTTCAAGTAGATGATAATTCCAGAGGCTCATAATTAATGGTTATGGTCATTTTTTTCCCCCAGAAGCAATATATCTTTCTTCAAATACTGCCTTAATTTGCATCTCTTTGGTAAATCTCATTCTAGTATCAAGTAACAAGAAGGTGGGAGTTGGAGAAATTAGATTTTTTTTAGGGTTTCATCACAGACCAATGATAATTAAATGGTATAGTATGAATGTTTTGCAAGTTTTTCAAGTATGTAAGGCATCCGCCTAGTATTTTTATACCTGAAAGATGTGAATGAAACAGTCAGGCAACTCGAGTTGAGTGGCTTTGTATTAGATTCCTCTTAAACAGTCTAGGAAACTTTTTTTTTTAATGGGATTCTTAGTTACTGTTGTATAGACACAGCAAATCTTTATTCATGCTGTGGAAGTCATTTGCAGTGCTGGATGATGTGGTGTGAATCTTGGGTCTGATCTTTGCTTTTGCTAGTTATATGAAATTAATCTTAACAGCTGAGTTAATTGGAAGGAAAAATGACATCAAAACCAGAATAAGCCTAATGAAGTCCATTAAGTAATTTAATGATTACATAATACTGATTTACATTCAGGAGTTCTTCAATTCAAAATTAATTTCTGCTGTCTTTGTACTCTTTAAACACATTTATTGTTGAGGTGAGGAATAGTTCTCATTTCTGGTTGTCATTTTTGTTATTATAAAAAGAATGTTACGTTTCAGTAAATGTGTCCCCATTATTAACCTTTTAATTGTAGATGTTCAGTGTCAAGATGACTGCAGTTGAATGGACTTAGCAATAGCAATCCAACCAAAAGCAAATTTGGATGAGTCAAAATGTTTGAATCAAAGACCTGAAGTGCTTCCATTTGAATAATCAAGGCTGGACTTTTGGCTGACCACTAGCAGCTGCTATCTTGAGGGTACAGATTTTTTTCCTATATACTTAGCATCATGTATAATACTGTGATTCACGTTGTCCCACTGTCAATCTGTTTCTGTTCTGTAGCTTCAGTGCTATTTTTTTCTACATGTTTTCTAAACTGAGATTGGGGGAAATTCTAGCAAAGTTTCTGCAACTTCAGTGTCTTTGTAATGCTCCAGAACTAGGTGTAAGATCATGAGTGAGCTGGTATTTTACAATGCAACATGAATACATTGTTGTGCACCTTGACATCAGCTGATTGCTGGTGAAACATCTGTAGCAGTAAATGTTTCATTCTGGGACGGATTCCCCATGCATCTTGCATACCTCAATTGGGCAAGTACTTGCTTCTCATTCAATATCCTTTTTCACAAATTCTGCTTTAGATCTTTTGCTTCAGAATATCAACAGAAAGTTGAGCTGAAATACTTAAAGGCAAGATTCTGATCCAGACCTGGTTGCAAGAGAAACTGAGACAAGGGTTATTTGAACTGGTTTTTCACTGCATTCTCCCTCTCTCCAAATAAGTTGGAATAAGAGATTATCCTTACCTTTTTAGCTCCGCAGATTGTGGGTGTTTTTATTTATTTATTTATTTATTTTTAAGAGCACAGTATAGAAATGACAGATGCGTTAAACAAGATGAAATTGCCTGTTCACTGTCATATTGGATTCTTTGGCAGAAATGGAGAGGAAAACGAATGAGTCTTGTCATTCAATTCCATCTGATATGAGAGTGTAATAGTATATGTGTGTGTAATAGTAAAATACTAAGAAGAACCAAATTATCAAAATAAGTAAAGGAAGTTTTTTCTGCCCTCCTCCAGCAGTCAAGAATGCTGAAAACATAGATTACTACTTTTATGGAAATACAGCACAGAGGAATACTTATTTTTGCAGCATTGACAGAGTCATTTGTATGTGTAGTGCTCTTCAAAGATTTTAAAACAGTAACAAACCCCACAAACAAAGATATAGTTTAAAATCTACAGTGCCAAGAAGTGTTTTGGAAATGCAACAGTTTGACAAGGATGTAAAGCAATGTGAATGTGCAGTGTTAGCGCAGCTTGAGGAGGTTCTATATTCCATATTTTTAGGGAGTCACAACTGGGTTACTCAGCTTATTTTCAATTCCTTTGTTGGTTATGTGTACCATTAGCACTTGATGCCATGTGCTGTTAGGCGATAGCCTTTTCTGTATGAATAACCAGTTTTTAAAAGATGGTGCCCATTGCCTCAGTTTAAATTTTCTCTCCTTCTAACATAAACATCAATAGGGCATTCTCTGTAAAATATCCCAAGTGTAGAATGACAAACTTGAATCTACGTAGCTATTAATAGCTATTAATTCAGAGAAACTGGCTCTCTTGTTTGTAACTCACCCAACCAAAAAGTCACAATTTAGTATGTAGATATTAAGAATTAGTTCTCGGGGGAGGAAAAAGTGGTTTAAAATTTTCATTTTTATTAAGTAAAGTTTTGTTGCCTTCGGTTGCCTCATCTATTTTCTTGCATGCATGGAAGAACAAAACATAGCTGGGGGTGGGAAGAAAATAAGCTAGGAGGTAGCTTTCTGAACTGTGTTAAAATGCTGTTAATTAATGTTTATTTGATTATTGGTAGGACTTTTTATTAAGCTAAGTATTAGAGAAGTTCTTTATTAAGTTTAATATTAATGTTCCAAGTAGGACTTAAAAATGAAATTTCTTATTCAATTTTTTTTTTAGTAGAACTCTAATCTTAACTTGAAGGCGGGAGTACAGAGGTAGCATAACCGTTGTTCTAAGTTTGCTAGGGGACATAAGATGCTAAATTCTGTCTGTGCCTGTTTCTCCAAGTATTTATCCTGAGAAAAGCATTTCAGTGGGAACTACACCAAATAATTGTGCAACTTCTTCATGCAAAATTTAACTGTTCATTTTTAATTAAAAATAAAGAAAACATTTAATGAGCAAATTGCATGTGGTTGATTTCTTCAGAAATTATGCTTCTCAGTACTTGAGCTGTCCCCATTTCAAATATATGTTCTGTGGAGCTGTTTCTGAATTTTAATATATGAAGTATTATATAGGCTTATACAAGGAACCTTGTACTACAACATCTTTTATTTCCTTGTTTCTTGCCAGAATTCTCATATACTTTTATAAAGACAATAGGAAATTGCAGGTCATGGTCCATTTGTTTAACAACCTGTGTTGATTGTTAAGCTTTCTGTATGTTTGAAAAGAAATGCATCAAAATTGAATCAGTGGGTTTTACTGAGGGAAAAGGTGTTTCTGTTGTACTGTCCCATTGCCTTTCTGTTCTGTTTTGGTTAATATGTGTTCTGATGTTGGTAGTATTGGTTTAGACCCCACTTGGTTGCATCTCATTAGCATCTTTTGGATTTGTATTGGCCTTTCATACTTGAGCTCATAATGGCTTAATAATGAATGTTTTGACTGATCTTTCTGTGGTGTGTCATTAATTTATAGCAGTTAGTAACAAGGCAATGCTTCAGGATTACCACCAGTTTATGAATGCATGCAAGATTAATAGAACAATGTGTTATTTTACCTATGTAGTTTCCAGTATGCCGACTCTTAACTAAATTTTAAATATACTGATTAGCTTTGTGCTTAAAAGTTGCAGCTCCTGTGTAGTTTAATAAATTGAGATTTTGTTTTAGTACATGATTTTTTTGTGTGTGTTTCATTTAAAAGACAAAACCCTCAAAATCAGATCAAAATGCTCTGTGTTAGATCTGAGTAATACCCTCTGGTACCTGTTGAAGGGATTTGCATGTGCAGGTTAGAAAGGAAGGTGAGGAAGAAAATGGATGACAAATAATATGAGTTGTCGAAGAACATTTCTAGCATCTGTCCTCTTTAGTGCTTCCAGTTAATTTGTGTGCTCACTAATGAGAAACTTGTAGTCTCCATAGCAACCATTCCATTTTGCCCCATCATTTTCTAATATGGAGAATTTTAACAGAAATAAAATACCTCTTACTTGCTCTTTCCCTTCTCCTTTCCTATGCCTTTATCTTGGAGATCCACACGGGACTGGCTAATGGTGCTGCTCTTCTCGGGTTACTTGTTAGGAGTCAGGGTGCTTGCTGCCTTTGAGTGCAGGAAACTTTTAGAGGTTCTGGTCAATGCTTTGCATGGGCATAAAAAATTGGATGGGGCAGCTACTACGCATCTCATCCTGATGTATTTAATATTTTAGGGATAAGTTGTAGTTAATAAGCAAACGCTAATCACCTGATGTCATGTGTCTATAATATTCTTCTTCAGCAGCAGACTGGTGGCTGTCTTTTACATGTCTTGTCATCAATTTTCTCCCTGAAAAAAGGGTTTTTGACTTACATTGTCTGTAAACTTTAATTCCACAAAGCCTGGTTTCATGTTCTGATTCTTGCTGAGTTGTTTTGGTTCATTTTATGCTTGGTTTCTGTATTGTAATAATGATTACTATTCTTACCTTTGCTTGTGGTGATGAGTATTTTTACTGTATGCTTGTGTCATTATAAGTTCTCAGGAAAACAGCTATGTCAGTATGAGGGGATGATAAGTAGTTTTCCTTCATAGGAAACCTAATTACCCACATTTTTGCTTAAATAAGCAAATAACTTCATCTTCTTTTGGGTTAGTGCCTGATGTGCTACAAATGCTGTTGAAGTAACATAACTTCTAATCCTTGCTAAGGAAGGGCAGCACCTCTCTGTTTTGGAAGCACAGGCCATCTGCTGGAGCCTAAGGTTTTTGTTTTTGTTTTCAGCATATCTCAAGTTTCCTTAAGTTCTGCTTGTGATCAAAAGAGAAATGATGACACTTTGACTGAATTTGTTTGTGCAGCCTTATTTTATCCCTTCTGGCTTAATTTTTTTGTGTGGAGGGTTACCCTATGTAAACCAAAACCTGAAGTTTGAGGTATGCTCCCCTACCCTTGTGTCCGTGGGATTGTACAAGTAATACTTGTTTTCTGGAAGTGTTCAAGTTGGGAAAACTTGCATGTCTTACTAATAATTAATGTAGACACAGATAGGAACCATGCAGGAGATTAAAAGTTGTTTATTTGCAGAGTATTCTTAGACTGTTGCAGTGTGTTTTTGGCATTGTCCCATCAAAAGTACGTAATCTGCTGTAATTCATCATAACAGATGCCCCACCTTGGGAGGATCCCCAGGCATTAGTTACCGTAGCTAGCTGCATATTTTTTCCTTGAAGATTTTTGCATGCTTAATTGTACATACATTTCCTAATCTGTCAGCTAGGTGGAGTCTCCTAATCTAGCAGACCTGCTCTGAGTGTGACATTGGGCTATGCAGAGTAAACTGAAACATTAGACTGCTTCTTCCAATCAGTGCTTCTAAACCAAATCCCCAAGCAGCTCCTATTTTTGTGTTTGTGTGCTATCATCTTCCAATGCTCCTGAGGCATTCTTTTTCATAAGAACTGTGGCACCTGAAGTTCTACCTCTGAGTATGCTGGAAACAGGTGTTCAGAAGGGTGATTTAGAATGCTTTAAATGTAATCAGAGTCTCAAGGAAAGAAACAGCTGGTGAAATAATGGGGTTGCAAAACAGATAAGCCTCAGTGCCTAGAATGAAATGCTTTGGAGAAGTTGCAAGAAACCTTTCAATGAGCCCCTCTGGAGCAGCCAGACAGATCAGCTCAATTGATGATGATTCTGTTTGTATTTGATAGTTTTAGTTTGCTGTCTCCTTTCAGGGGGTGCTGGAAGTTTAATACAGTAGATGTTACTTCTCTACTACTTGC
Organism: Coturnix japonica; assembly: GCF_054131305.1. NCBI lineage: Eukaryota > Metazoa > Chordata > Aves > Galliformes > Phasianidae > Coturnix > Coturnix japonica. The sequence goes on from NC_140668.1 coordinate 26,669,491, forward strand.
CTGCTTTGCTGCTTTTTTTTTTTTTTCTTCTGCCTTCAAGGCCAGCTTAACTAATTTCAAACCCCACTTAAAAGTTGAGCATACCACTGCTAGTTCTTGTTTCAGTGTTCTATGAGTGCTCTGTTTGCACTTGTTTCACCCTGGCTGTTAAACTTGTCTAACACACTGTCCGCGTAGCCTTGTTTCTTGATGGCTGCAAACATGGTTGCATTCAAGGAGAAATATTTCCTTCAAGTCCTAAAAAAGAGTTTAGAAAATTGCCCCCATTTTATGGGTGGCTTTTTTCTATGTAGATAGCTCAAACCTGTTGTTACTCCTTTATTAGTACTTCATATTTCTTTTGCAACTGCATTTGTTTATTTTCACTTTTTTCCTTGCGTCCTCCTGACCCAGCAGTCAGCACCTCTACTAAATTCTCATATTATCAGACATGTTTGCTTCAGGCAATGTGAATTTTATTGCATATCCCCTTCTGTTTAATTGCTGCACAGGTGCCAGCAAAGCTGAGTGCTGCTGTGAGCAGGATGTGATACAGGGTCACAGGATGTCTGCAAGATGCCCTAGTATAGAAACTGTTGCTGCTGACAGCACTGCTGCTGGAATGGGTGCAGTTGCTTATTGCCAATCCAGCTGCAAAAAACACATGGCAAAAATGAAAATATTCCAACAAGAGCTATGAAAAAATATTAAGACACAGAGCTGTGTGAATGAGTGTTCAGCTATGCCATTTAAATCCCAAGAATACCCAGCAGATGGCAGTTTGATCAAATATGTAGTTATTGGATTTTACATGGCACTCTGAAAAGCTTAAAATATTTATCCAAATTCAATGAAAGTCTGCTTATCAAATCATATGCTTGCAATTCATTCAATTTATTGAAACAACATTAAACTGGTAGTCTAGCTTCCTGTGGTGTTTGAGTATATAAAAGGAATATTTTGAGTTTTGACTTAAAGCTGTAGACTGAAGCTGAAACTTCCTTTTCTACTCCTTGCAGAAAACTGAGGTGAAAATCATTTAATTCCAAAGCCCAAATAGCACAGTTCTGTTATGTCTCCTTTGTAGCAGGAGTGCAAGTCAGGGCTTGAAGCAGTGATGGAACAACTGGTGGGAAGGCAGGGACAGCCCAGGGTATCTCAGGTGCATGCAATGTACCTGAGTGACTGCAAGGGATGGAGCAAGGATGCACCCCTTCCCAGACCTCATTTAAGGGTTGGCAATGGAGGCAAGGGGATCTCACTGCAGATCCCTGCCTATCTGTGGCCTTCCAAAGGTAAGCAGCTTTTTTTTTTTTTTTTTTTTTTTTTAATTTTTGTGTCCTAGGCTGCTGTATTTGTTTATATCCCCCCTTGCTGCAGTTTAGGACTTTGCTCTTCAGCTGTCATTGCTGTGCATTATATCATTACACTCCTCATCTGCTGCATTTTTGAACAATATCTCATTTATATCTAGGATAGTTAGGTATTTGTATGCATAAATGAGGTGTTTGTTCATGGTTACATGTAGGTTGCACAAAAAGTAATGCCTCCTATTTATTTCTATGTAAATAGCAAATTCTGTGCTACAAAACACTAATTTTCAATACAGTCTCCACCATTATCACTATGCATTTTTGACAGCAAAGAACAAGAGCCTGCAAACTAAGCTTGTAGCAATCTGTACCAGAAGAATCTGACCAGTAGTTACTGTTGAAACGTAATGCCTACTGCCTTGCTGTGTTCACAGACACTGTTTGGTCTCAACAAATGTTCAGGAAGTGTTGATGGATGTCAGTGGGTGCTACTTTTCTGTGTAGAGGGTTTCAGTGACACACCTTTGCTATAGAAACCATTCTGTCAGACTGCCCCTCTGCTGTCATCTGTCACACGAAAGCAAAATGTAATGGGATATTGGTGGGAAGGTTCAACCTCTACTGTCATCCCACCAACATCTGCCTCTGATGTCGTGGGCCAACAGAACATAGGAGGCATTATTTTCAGAGCAACCCTCATATAACAGGTTTGTTTATATGAAGAGATATAAATGATACTATTTGAAAACAAACTAACCACTGTCTGTGCATCTCTAGCATACTCTGGAGTTTCTTTATAGTTGAACAGAAGTGAGATATGCATGTTAAACATTTTATTGCAGTGAAAATTGTTTCCATATATGTGTAGATGGGTGCAGAAAAGATTTCTTTGTTTGGAAGCTTACATGCAAAACAATAGATTGATAGTAATGGTATTTTAAAGCAGTAAGTGTTTATGTAGCTTAAAGACTTTAAGATGCAAATCTACTTTCTTGATTTCTGTGTTTCTTACAAACATGCACTTTAAATATTTAAATATTACTTAAGTGTAATCAGTAGTCAGGCCAGCATTGGTTGGTCTCTTTGGTTTTTGTAGTTTGGGTTTTCTAGGGCATGGCCAGGAACACCTAGCTGCACCTTTGTAGGACTCTGTTATGTGGTTGACTTCATGCTAGAAGACTAGGAAAAACCAAAAAAAGATTCCAAGAAAATGGTGTAATTTGTTTTATTTATTACCAAATCTAATAGTTCTTGTCTATACTTAAATATGACTCTATCTCTATCTAATATGTATTAGTATCTAATATCTATGTAATGCTTTTGTTTTTCTTTATTGGGTTTTCTGTATCATGAGAACACTTCCAAATGCTGACATTTTGCTGGAAATTTTTCATTTTGTACACAGATGTTTTTAATCCTTTTAAAGTGAAAAGAAATATCTTGTACTAACAAATGCCTAAATTGCATCACCATCCTTGGGTCCTTCCATTTGGCACAAGAGATGTTAATACCTATCACGCATGTCTTAGACTGCTGCACAGGCTATGTCTTATGTTTTCTGTTAGTCCTGCAGAGTTTCAGGGGGTGGGAGGGAAGGGTTTCATCACTGAAATACACACAGCAAAGTAATGTGATCAGACTCAAACCTGACACGCTGAGTAATCTGTAATATGCTAACATTTCACTATCATGTTAGTATTGCATTAGACTAATATGACATTAATACAAAATGACAGGAAAAATGACTAATACAATAAGACTTTCATATATTACTTTAGGGCTGCCATATCTGTCCTTTTTAATTCACCTGAAACTGTGCTTAAATGCCAAGTGAGAGCTGCATCTGGAACAGTGCTGTGGAAAAAGACCATCTTAGGAAGGAGGACATTTCAAATATTGTGTAACAAGAAACATGGAAATAATTTTATGACATGTGAGTTTTACATGCTAAGGATGACGGCAGCTTTCCTAGAAGGGTACAATTAAGTGGTAAGCTGCAATTTATTTGAGCTATTGGAATCTGCAGTGATGACTGAATGGCATTTGTTTTCAATTTTAAATTGATGACAAATCACAGTTTCAACAGAAGGATTGAGAATGCTGCCCTGTTTGTCTGGAAGCTCAGATATAATGGAAGGTTTGATTCTGATTAAAAAAAAACAAAAACATGTTGGTGTATTTTGACCAATTCTTTTAACTTCCTAATTCTTAAATGAAAAGTCCATATGAGGAGGATTGTCCTTCAAAGGGTATATATACCTTAATTTTTGTCAATGTGTGCAGTCCTTAATTGCTTCTAGATGTTTCTTCTCTGTTAACTTCAGTTTTGTATGATTTTGTTAACAATGGATTAATTTAAGAGGAGCATTTGCTGAAGAATATTAGTCTTCATCACTTTTCCTTATGTTTTTATTTGAATGTAACAGCAAAAATACTAAGGCAGCTTGAATTCCAGGCCTTTCAGTCATATTCAGCTGATAGCACATGCATATGCATGTCAGAGTGTTTCTGTAATGAGCTAATATGGAATTTTGATAACATTAACTTCTACATATCTGTTTGTAAAAGTGTAATTAAAGAACTGTAGGGCTTCTGGATATTGTTTCAGGGTAACGCAACAGTTATTTCAGTTGAGGTAACAGGGAAAAAAAAAAAGAGATGCTAAGAACATCACACTTAGGTTTTATCCCTGTGTGTTGCTTCAGCAGTCAGTAGAGAGGTGAATAAAGCTATCTTGAAAGATGGCTGACTTTCTTAGTATATTCCTCTCCAATCCATTACATTTCTCTGGTACCAAGCATATGATGGTGATACTAGTGTCATTTTTTTGCTCTTCAAATTAAACCAGTTCTGAAGAAAATTAAGTGATCAAATGAACAATACAGCATCCTAAAGTTAGCAAGTCTTGCACCAAATCTACCTGAACACAAGCATTTACTTTGTGCTCTCCTGAATTCCATTTGTGAGTGTATTTCTGAACAACTGCTGCATTCAGCTCCAGAGCATAAAGTAGAAAGCTCCTTGTCAGAAGTAGTGTCCTGGTTTCCCTGTGGAGGGTTGTACCCATGTAGTCAGACTGAAAACTTTAGCCATTTTGCCTCTATTAGTAAGAAGATTGATCATGTTAATGTGTTATACATTGTAATTGCAATATATTGAATATTGGTTAGAGGTTGTCTTTGTCGTTGTGCCCTTAAACTGTCACCTAGCAATATTTATATGTAAATTTCTAAATCTGACTCCAAAAAGGCTTTACACTGGGATTCAATGGGGGTGTGAAATGAAAATCCATGAGAAAATGTGTTCTATTTCAGATATGTAGCTACTGATTTTTGCTACTGCTGTGGACTATAGGGAGAAATAATTGTGTCTAAATGTTAGAGTCATTAAGCTAATATTTTATATCTTCTTGCTTTAAATTTTTCCTTTACTTTCTTGTTTACATAAGTACATTTCTTACTGAAATTCTTAATATTAAAGGTTGGTGATTCATCTTGTTTCATCTAAAACATTTGTTTGTTGGATGTTCAATATAATGGCCACATAATTATTGTAGTGTTACAGGTCAAACTCAGGTTCCATAAACTGACAGCACAATATACTTCACAGTATGGATTTTGTAGGTATGATTCATAGGTACTGAATTCATAGGTAGAGTTTTGGAAGTTAGGTAAATCTTAACTTGTTTTTAATCAAACCTGAGACACTGTATTACTGTATCTCTCATTCCTTTAGGAATGATGCTAAAATAAAATGCAGATTTTAATATTGTACCTGCTTCTAAGTAGTTCTTAATGTAGCTTGAAATGCATTGCATATGTAAATTGTAAGACAGCTCATCCACTTCAAGAGCTAACTTGGAACTTTGCCATGCTTAATGCATTGGACAGTTCAAAGCTCAAGATTTAGGACAGATGTTTGTCTAAGCTGCTAGTAGAGATTAGAAATGATAGAGCCTCTGCCATCTCCCTGGGCAATGTCTTCTGGCTTTTACTAATAGAAGGGTTTTTGTTCACGTTCAAGCTGAAGCTTTCTCATTGTAATTTAAACCCATTACTAGACCTGTTCAGGATGGTCATGGGGAACAGATTATTTTCTTCTTCTTTGTAGCAGTAGGGGGTTATAAATGTGTCGCTTTTTGTACAGAAACTTCAGGTGAGAGTTTGGGAACCCTGCAGTCCTATTCTTATATACTGCCTGTGTGAAACTACAGGGAAGTATCTTTATGCTGTTCTCATCAATATGTAAACTAGGATTCACCACTCAGCATGGAGACACTCATGAGACAGTGGTGAAAATTAATGTGTATTATCACTGCTAATGTTTTAACAGGTGGCTGTCCATAGTTATTCCTTACCCTGACAACCCTTCTTAAGGATGGGAAGACTGCAGAATGGAGATGAAATGTTTGTCTTATCTTCCTAGGTAAGTAATTTGTTAGCAGTAAATAAAGTAGCAAAAGAATGTACTTTGAGTTCTATTAGAATATTTTTGAGACTTGATTCAAAGCCAGCTGAGATAGGAAATCTTTCACAAATTATACATTGGATTCTATGATGGCACAGGCTTGTAGCCACTTCATGAAGTATGTGAAGGGATAAAGCTGTAAACCTTTATAGAGGAAGCTAGTTGTTTCCAAAGCAGCAAATTAGTGGTTTTTGACAAGGTGTAGAGGTCTTCCTGAGGTTCTCTAGGAGTCATTCTGCAATTGTTGACAAGCTAGAGAATCCTGCAAGTTGCTGCTATGTTACAAGAAATAGAAAAGGTGTATAAGTATTTCTTGTGTGCTCCTCAGAGAGTGTAGCTTCCAAATCTGAGGCAGATTTTCTGCTGTGTTACTCATAAGAGTAGGTTGGAGCTGCTGTAGAAATAAGTCAGAAATAAATCCAATTGGAATTAACAATACAGAGACAGTAACCATTTAGCGAGAAGTTGGTATGTGAGCCATGGCAGGGGAGAAGGAAAAAAGGTTTAGTACTTTACTACAGGACAACATGTGAGTTCAAGTTTTAATGCTCACTGTGCAGGATGTGACTTAAATGACATCTTTGTTAGACCCACATCACATGGGGTAATAGCTTTACACAAACTTGCCATTGCTGAAATCGGAGGAACAAAGTTCCTTAAAGAAGCATGTAGAAGGGAGAGAGAGAGGGTTCTATCTCTGTGTGGAAGTACATCCTTATCAAAGGAGGATGTCCTTGCTGAGAATAAAACCACATTTAAATTTTAATCAAATCCTTCATAGTGTAGTATTCCGATGACTTCTGAACTTGTGTATCACTTTTTGTATGAGGCCTTTACCTGAATAGCTCTGTTTAGCTTTGTTACTTAAGCAGCAGTATAAAACATGAAGTCCAGTGATCAAGAAAAAAAGCACTTGTGTTTTTTCTTGTTGTATGTGTGTAGGTAGTATCATGTAGCAGGTAGCTGTTGACTAGAAAGGTACAGCTTGTAAGTTCTTTCACTGTAAGTGTAAGCATCTTCTCAGTGGTTAAAATTCTCAATGGTTTCTATTATTTGAAAGCCAAAGGCTAATGAAGGTGGACAGGTCAGGGTTGTTAGCATCACTGAAAATAAATTAGTATTTAAGTAAAAAAAGTATTTTTGATAAGCAAAATTGATCAAAATATTAGGGTAATGAAGCTCTACAATAGTCTGTGGATGCATCTGTAGAGATATGTTCATTTAGTAAAATGTTCCAAAATCATCAAGAAAATAGTAATCTAGCTTATTGACTTAATGTTTTTAATGCAAAAATCAAAATACTTCATGTCAGAAAAACAAACCCTTTGTGATTAATATTTAAATCCTCGTTCTCAGATAAAGGCTTCTGAGCAGTGATTTGTAGTTTCTTCTCAGTATTCTACTTCCATCTTTAAGTATAGAAAACAGAAATGTAAAGCCTCAGTACTAGAACTGCATATGGTAACTTCAAGTATTTGATGTTTTTATGTGAAGTTTGAAGTGTGTGGGAATATAGGAGTTCTTTCATGTATTTTTGTCATGACCGACTTTAAAAGAATCTACACAGCTGCAGTTCCTCACCTGCTTAAATAACATGTATGTTTGAGTCTTTGCCCTGTTCTACTTCTGCCCATCATGAGAAATTAATTGGATGATTTCTCATCTTTTTTTTTTTTAAAGATAGTTTTGTTTAAATGTAAAAAAAAAACCAAACACCCACAAACCCCAACCTATTCTTGTGCATTTAGACTGTTGTCCTTCCAGTTATTGTATTTATTCTTAGTGCTGAGTTAGTTTAATTTGGCTTCAAAAGATTGTTGTTTTGAAGCCAATCACAGAGGAAGAGATGATCTTAAATTTTTCTATTGCATGCTGTTAGGAATACACTGAGTCTCAGTAGTTTTCTCTTGTCATTTCTTTTTGTTCCTTTATTAAGTTTTCAGAAATACCTTGCTGCTTTTCATTCAGATATTCCAGCCTTTGATATCTATGAAAACTCAGTTTTTATTTTATGAAAAGGTTTTGCAGTTTAAGGTATTTGTAAGTATAGTTGTCTTGTGCTTTATGCTAAGAAAAAAGATTAGTGTCTCCTGATACAAAACATGTGCTTGATTGACAGTGGATTTCAGTGGCTGCCACAGGCTGCAATTATTAAAACTGTTGACCAGTGACCATTATTACTACTCACTTGAGTATTTTAGTTAGCTATTTATGTCAAAAGCAGTATTTCCATGGAAATAAATTCCCATTTATGCCTTTGGAAACTCTCTTGTGACATGTTTATTTATACTTGATAAGTGTAACACTTATGTTGACAGTGAGTGATTTAACTTATATTGCTCTGTAACTAGATGATTTGTAAATGATGTGATAATTTCCTGTGTTTTAACTCAACAACCTCAATAGTTTGAAATGCTTCCTTCTAGAATTTTGTCTGCGTGAGTGCACAGCAACTTTCTAGGGAGTGAAGAATGTTAGAAATGTCATTTTTCATAAGTAAATGGTTGGTTTTTTGCATAAGCCAGACAGTTTTCCTTGCGGATGCAGTTGTTTTCTGGTGTCTCACTGATGTTTGTTTGTAATGGTAGCAAAACATCATGCTCAATTAATTGAATTAACTCCCATGATTCCAACAGAAAACTCATGTTATCTCTAATTCTAATGTACAGGGTCTTCTTCCTCTTTTCTACATTCATGTCATCTGGTTGGAAGACCAGGTTGCAGTTTGTATTTTCAGAGGGTCCATAACATGTGATTGAACAGGCAAGAAGCTTTTAATGTGTACAGTGACTTTTTTTATATGTCAGTAGGTCTAGAAATACTTGAAAAACTTTTTTGAACTTTGTCATCTTTTAAAATTGCTTTTGGAGATTTACATGTGTAATAATCACTTTGAAATAACTAACATACAGACTTCTGGAGAGCATTATCTCTGTTATGACTTTTTCAGGACATCTGTGCAGAAATATGGAATAATCAAATAGTATAATAAGAGTCCTTCAGTAGCTGTGCTTTGGTAGATCCATCAAACCATAACAACTAATAAAGTAGGTGACCAGAGCTTTCCCTGGTGTGTTAGGTCCTTCTGACTGCTGAGCTGAACAGCAGTGCATAACTTTTAATTGCATTTCATTTATCTGACTTAAACAGGAATGGTGTGTAATCACCATCAATCTTCATGATATCAGAGAATGTTTTTTGTCAGCAGTGATTCAACCTAAAATAAATATTCCTGTTTTAATCCTTCTGAATTTCTTTCCTCTGTTGTCATACATTTGAACTTGGGAGGAGAAGGTTCCAGCAGAGTAGTATTTTCAAATGTGATTAAATGTTTCTCTAAATCATGCCATATCTAATGATGGGAATAGAAACAAAAAAGTCTGTTACATCAGGACAGTCAGTTTTCAAGTATGCATTAACTCTGGCTGATAAAGATGAAACCATGTGCTTCTTTTAGTGTTATTTTCTTTACTCTGCACAGCAGTTGTGAAGTTCATATGGTGAAAATGACTTAACCAAACTACTTTGGTTTAATTAAAACTACTTGGTTTTAATTATTATGTGATGTTACTGAACTTTATTTGCCTGTTCATCTCAGTTCAACTTCAGAAGAGGCTTTGCAAGTGAACGGTTTTAATGCTATTTGTGACAGCTAATGTAACATGATGTGATATAATGTAATGTGAAAGTAATATCTATACCAAACCGAAAGGCATGTTTATGTGGAGGTATGCAACCCATGTCCTGTGTACTTATTTCTTCTATAACTTTAACAAATGGGAAGAAAATAGTGAATTATTACTTTTCCTATTTTACTATTAAGTCTCTCACTGATTTAAGAGGAAAAAATGCTTGTAAGCACTCTTTAGATTTTCATTATCTTACAAAGTTTCAAAGTTGTATACATTGTAGTCTTTTTTTACTGCAGGAATCCTTAAATTCTCCTGAAATTTATTTAAATGTGCATTATTGTAAGTCTGCTATTGTGGTTTTTTTTTGAAGGTGTTATGGTGAAGATCATCAGCAAAACTGGAGTTCACCTGTAATGGTTAAAAATAAATTAATATTCTGACAGGATCACAAACTCAAGTAACATGGTATTCTAGATGGGGGGGAAGCCATCCTGGTTAGGAATCAGAGTTAAGCAAAATCTGTTTCAATCCTCAGAATACTCGTCATGGTAGTTAGTTGGCTTCCTGCATGAAAGATAAGAATATTTTGGCAGAAACACTGGTGGAGTTCTTGAGGTTGTTTTGAAGTATGTCAGAAATATAGTGCTGTTGTTCACTCTGGTTTAGTTTCTGTAGTGAGCTGATTGGTCATGCCACAATACATTTTTAAGAAGCTTCTTGTTTCATCCTTCTCTAGATGAGTAGTTGTGTTCAGGTCAACAAGTGATGGTTGGGCTAGATGATCTTGCAGGTCCTTTTCAATCTTGTGATTCTATGAAGTTTACTTAAGAGAGTCACTCAATTGCTCTGCAGAGCCAAGCTTGTTCTGAGAAATAAACCAGGTTCCCAAGATTTCACAGAGGATGAGTAATTCAAGATCTAAGCCATTTAAAAATGTATCTGCTTCTGCTCCTAACTGGGGGGGATCCTGACTTGCCCCAAGGTTGATTAAGGGCTTAGGTGTTGTTGATCATAGCTAGGGCTGTTTTAGTGTATAAATTTACTAATTTCCAAACATGGTTCAACCAGAACTGTTCTCAAATTTGGTCCTATCTCAAATGGAACTATTCATAAAGGGAGAGAGTAATAATTAATGCCTCTAGCTATTGTGTGAAATTGGGCAAAGAGATTATTTGTAGGTTTTTTTGGATTGTTTAATTACTACTTCCATTTAAAGACTATTTCCAGCCATTCTACAGAAAAACACCCCTATCTTACTGCTTATTACTTGCCGTATGAATGTGTTTGCTACAAAATACTCCTCAAACTTTGCCTGTGGCTTATTTAAATGTGAAAGAACACGTGGGTAGCTGGGAAACACATTTTTTGCAAGCTATTATATTTCTCTTCCTAATTCAGTAATCCTAAATAAAAGTATGCTTGCCTGCCCCTAGGTAGCATGCATTGATATGTAATTGCCTTTGACGGTTAGTTGTATTTAGCATTGTCATGAGAAACAAATCTATGAATTCTGTATATTAATTACAATATTCTAAGGATCATTTTTCAAGATCAATATAAAAAGGTTTACTACAGTGTCTTTGCATGTGTATAATCATCTACATCAGAATCCTTGAGGAATCACAATAACAGTGATTCATTCATAATTCACAATTTCCATTATCTTTCTACATTTAGTATGTGGTAAAATTTATAGCTTCATTTACATTGTGTCCCATGAATAATAGAAGAAATACAGTGAAGACCATGGGAAATGATCTTGTTGCTGCAGATGCACTCTTAAGCAAATCTGCATCACAATACAGCATATTGCCTCTTGTGCTACAATTTCTACAGAGCCTGCAGCTGCAGCGGGGACACTTCAGATGGTCTTCATTAAATGTAAACTCAAAGCAGCGTGATGATGAAACCTTGAATAAACTGCTGTAGGTGAATGACAGAGTTTCAGGCATTAGTATAATATCTTCATTTGAGCTTACTCAAAGTTATCAAGTAGAAAAGAGTATGTAAATAGGCAGCTACAGTTCATAAGAATATTCTCTTTACTTTCTTAACAAGGTAATGCTCATCAGAATATATAAAAGCTTGTTTAGGGACCAAGAGAAAAGTTTGTCAGAGATAAATCTAGCTTCTGTAGTAATGCTGGCCTGGAGCAAAACTGATCATCAAAAGGGGTAGTACCGGCTGCAGTGGGAAATATTTAGAGATGTGACATAGTGAAATAATGACATAATAGTTGAAGTGAAACCTTTTCCTTCTTGTTTTGTAACACATAACATTCCATTTGTTTCTCTATATTCTGGTAAACTGTTGCCAATGTTCAGCTGCTTTGCACTGTATTTTTTTCTTAGTGAGTACATGCTGTCATCAGTAAAAATTACCTTACTTGTGACTTGTTGGATGTGATAGTATGATTATGATGAGTTCTCCAAGGTTTTGTGTACTGTGTGATAGTTATGGTATGATAGTTAGCTCAGTTAAAAGTTAAAATTTTGCTTTGAGTTGTTAAAATCTCAGCCTGTTTTCGCTGAGGTGGTGGCACAGATAACTTCAAACTATTGAAGCTGTTAACAATCTTCTGTGTCTTACACAAGGCCCCATAATAATGCATTACTATACATAAAAATTACTTCCTTTAAATATAGAAGAGATTGTCATACTCTTTTTGGGATTATAAAGAGGCCTAATCTATTTAAAGCAAAATGCAAATCCAGAAAGTTATTGAAAAACTAAAGCCATTTTTAAAGGTTGCTTTTTTTTAATTTTTTTTTTTTTAGAGAGGAAGGGAATCTTAAAGATGTGAAGCGCACTGTTTTGAATTGCACTCTTTAATTCAGTTGACTTAATTTTGATCCATTTTTTTTTGCCAGTACTCAGCCATGCATACTTTAATTAGAAACACTTTTAGAAGATTGTGTAGTTTCCTATAAGTAACTGACACATTGTCATTTAAATAAATATAATGACAGTTAAAAGGAGTGGGTTATGTTTCAGAGAATTTAATGTTTTCAATACTCAGCTGCGTAGCATGGCTTAATTCTCTGAAACATTATCCAGCAAAGTACTCAAATGTCTGAGATAATATCAGTACACTTTTTTTCCTACCCAGTAGCTGGTTTTCTATCTAAGCTGATCTTTCCCGTACTCTGTAAAAGCTGCTTTTTCTCTTCTTTAGAAGTCTGACATGAAGACTGACAAAACTGTTTCTTATGCACTTCAATATTCCTTTTAATTGCTTCCTTCCTGGAAATGTTGATACTCAAATTATGCTCTTACCTCTGTGATATATATATATATTTTTTTGCTCAGTTCTGCTGGTTTTGGTTCCCAGAATGCCAGGCATTATCTAGCTTTGCAGATGTGTCAGATCCATCCATGCTGCTTCTTTATTGTGGCCTTATCCAGGCAACTTTAATTGTTTTTGATAATTCTTTCAATAAAGTTCTTCAAGACAAATTGGGCCTAATGCACTATTTGACTCACTGGGTAAAATCCATGCTCTGCATAGGTCAATAGGTACTTTTCTTCTGATGTCAGTGAAGCTAAGATATTGAGCAATTATTTCATCCTAAAGGGGTAGCAGAATCAATCCCAGAGCAATATTTCCTTATTTTGACCTTTCTAAATCACCATTACTGTTCAGTTTTAAGTGTTAGAAACATCTGGGGATTTGCATTGTTTTATTTCTTGTATGTTTTGAAAATATGTTCTACCTGTTCAGTATTATTCAATTTCTACTGTCCAGAAAGTACAACAACTCCTCTTTACAGTGCAAAATGTCTTTCTTGAGCTTTATAGGATGAACATGACTGAACCTGCAAATACAGTGTGTGTGTGTGATCTAACAGATTGGCTTGAGTCATCTTGAGAGGACTTGCTAGAGAACTAGACAAAATGACATCTATATTACAGGTATATGGAATGTTTCCCTTTGTTAGAATTTCTTCTTAGCTTTGCCAAGAGCTTTTATGAACAATTGTTTTCATCTTTACGTGTAAAAGCTGGTAATAACAACTTCAAATAATTAGTGACGTATGGTAGAGCTGCATATTGATATTTCCTTCTTCACAGTGATAATCAGACAAAAAGTTATGTTCCACATTTCTTAGAATGTTTCTATAGACCTACACCTATCTACCTGTCTATTTATTGAGGTGTAACAATGACTGTTTTGAATATATAAAAATTGAGTGTCAAGAACAGTGTACAAGAAAATACTGAGAAAGCTTTTTATGTAGAAATAAACTCAGCTGCTCTGTAGAAATGTGCATGTAATGCTGGAGTATGTAAAATTATGCGAGTTAAATATCAAGCTGAGAGGCACAAGTATTACATGGGATAAAAACTATGCTAGGGATTCCATAGTGAAATCACAAATAGCCTCATAAAACCTGGAAGCTGGACTTTTTTTTTTTTTTTTAGAACGGAATCATTCAAAGATTTTTACTAATGATTGAATTTGAAGTATGAGAGATCATTCTAATTTTATAGCTAAATGTTTGAAAAATTACTCTCCCAGCTCAGTTTTGTTCTTGTCTGTTCAGAGATGAGTTTCCATGTTTTATAACTGAAAATGGAACTGGGGTTCTGACACTCATCTTCGGTCACTACCTGGTGTCTTGAATAAGTGTTTTTAAGTTGTATGGTGAGTGAACAAAGAGGATGTTTTCTTCCAGTTCCTTTTTGTTAAAGTTATGTAATTAATAAGAATATAGTGATTTATTGAGAACTTGCAGTCTGAGTGAGACTACTAGAGAATCTGTCACTTGTCAAAGGAGTGTGTTATATGTATACAGTGAATAACCTGTTGCAGTACCACTCTGGTAGGGTACAATCTAGGTACAACTTGCAATTTAATTCTGGCATCCAGTTGCATACTCTTTTATTAGTATTATAAAGAAGAATAGATCTGCATATGTAATTTTCATTGATTTCAGGAGAAAAATTACATGTGTCTAATTGCTAAGTTCTGATGTTTGACAAAATAACTTTGTGAGTATAATTATGTTTCAATAATTGTCTGGAAGCTGAAACTCCGAATTGCTTTTGTTATGTTTGTTCTTAAAGTTTCTCCTCTTTAAATCTCTCTTGTACCTTTTAGTTGCTGTTTTAGACCACAGCCTGTGTTGTTCAGTGTTTGGTGATTTGCAGGATTCCAATAGTAGAGAGCAGTTTGTTTCTCTGTTCAGTTAACTTGGCTCCTCACCATTTGGGAGGCATATGAAAACACTGAAGCACATTCTACTGTTGTAATAATCTATTTGCTCAGTGATTTGTGAAGTGAATTTACACATGTTTGAAAACATAAGTGAATCTTAATAAAGTTTGGGAGAGGCTATAGGAACTATAGCAACCATCACCTGTAGGTTTTCTGTTAAGGAAGAAAATGTTGTATTTGGTGCTATCAGATCTATATGTTAATGAGATTATCTAATGAGATTTAAAAAAGTTAAACTACTATTTAGAACCACACACACACCAGAAAAAGGGTGACAGAAGTAACTATTATGAGGAAGAGAAGAAAAAGCCATGAGGGGGGGAACAGAAACATGCTCAGGAACTCTGAGGACTTGAATGAAAAATCCAGTGCTGATCTGAACCATGAGGTGGATATGAGTAAGCAGTAGAATGGGAAATGTTTGGATGAGATAAAGGAATTACACAGGAACTGGGATGAGAGTGTGAATTTTGAGATGGTTAGTAGTAGAAAAATGGTGAAAGTGATAAAAAATGAATAAATTTCCTGCTGTTCTCTAAGAGCATTTGAGCTGTGTTGTGATGTCTCTGCTTTTGCTATTTTTTTGGTTGTCAAGCTAGTCAGAACTCCAGCTGTACTGGCATCACTGGTGAGTGTCTGTGTGACTCCATGACTTGGACTATCTCAGTAATATGGATATAAATCAGAAGTATATCTCCTCTGGAGTTGTATAGTTAGAAATACTTCTGTCTTATAATTTTATAGGTAAGATATTTGATGAATTGTTCAGGTGGCAACACACAGTATTCTCATGTTAGTGACCAGATCATGGGAATAATGCCCTTCACAGAAATCTGTATTCAGTACTGTTCCATGCAGGAAAAATTGTTGGAGAGAATACTGATGAATGATGAAGGAGAAATATGTGGAAAAATTAACTGCCTCCGAAGTACTATTTTAAACAGTGCGCAATAAGTAAAATCAGTCATTTTGGTCCAATGACAAAGAAACAAAGTACTGAAGAGCTGCTCATTAAGCAGGCTGCCATTCTCTGGGCTGAATAAAGCAGGATATTCATTAACTCTGTTTCCCAATTTAAAAGCTTGACTTTGCAAGCTATTTCACTTTTTTTTTGCATTTTTATTTTTTTTTGTTTGTATTTCTGCTATTTTAAATATTAGGATGTTTTTCCCCCCCTTCAAATTCCTTGACTGTGCCTTTTATTGAAAGGAGTTCTGTTACTGGAGGAGTAATTTGGTTAGAATTTTATATATTTGATTGCTATATAGAAAGCTTAGTGGGAGACTAACCTTCTGTAAGTACAAAGCTCTATTAATCATGAAGTAATTGAGATTCCCAAAACTCATTCCATGAAGAATTATTCTTTATTTTGGTTTCATTGTGTTTTTTTACATTTTGATTTTTAGGTAATGATCAGAATCTCTTCAGTGATTTATTGTCATTACAGATTGCAAGAGCATAACAAAAGAATGCCTGACAACAGTATATTATTATGCAGATGATATCACGGAATGGTTTAGGTGGGAAAGGATCTTACAGCTTACTCAGTTCCAATCAGGTCTTTGCTCAGATGGTGAGCAGGCTTAAGCACTGAGTGGTGTGGCTCTATGCTTTTGTAAGTGTTTGGAGTTGAGTTATAACAATCTCTTCTAAGTAGGTATGCTAAGCGATTTAGAAATCTGTGCAGGAATCTGTTTGGAGCAAAAACAAACACAAGAAGAAACACTTGAAAGACTGCAAGCAGTTCCATGTTGTTGATGGAACTTATTTTTGGGTCAATGTAAGGACGTATTTTGCCATTTATCTTTGACAAAAAACATGGTAACCCAACTACATTGTGCTGCAGTCTTGTTAACCACACGTATTCAGATGTTCCATCTGCTTAGATGGGATACTTTAAAGAAAAATTTCTTCTCCCTGTTGATAATGATATTGTCAGAAGATGTCTTGCTCTTCAACTTGGTCGTAAACTTGAGCTTTTGTCATAGCACTAGAAGGCAGTATGCTAAAAGCATTAAAAAGTACCTGTCACTTCTTTGTAAGATGAAAGGTATTAGCACCTTTCATAGCTGGAGTGTTTCCAACTCTGCAATTAAGTTCCTTAATTGTCTACAGCAATTTGAAATGAATAACAGTAATTTTTAATGTCCTGTTCTAAAAACTGATGTGCTGCTGAATTGCTGCTCTATGGAAATCCAGGAAAGACTCCATTTCACTGATGTGTACAATTGCATCCTATCTACCTCTTTTGTGGCTGAGTATATTTTGAATTTGATGTAAAAATGTTAAGATGTCAAAACATGAAACGTTGTTTTCATATTGTCTTCAATGATCTGATAGCCTTTACTTATTTCTGGTAAATCATATGTATGTATGATAAAAGCAAAGGAAATGTTACCTATGAATCTATTTGCTCCCTGCCCATCACCCTCAGTTCTACAGAAATATTCAGTGACTTGATCAAGGAACTGTTTACTGTCATTCGTAGTTTTGATTATTTGGTGACTAGAATATAATTAATCCAGATTATTGGTGTACCACAGAGCCTGAGCTAATAAGAAATAGCTGTTTTCTTTTAGCAGCACACAGCCCCTGGGCTCTTAACACTGAGGTTGTAACTCCCCTCTGAACTCTTCTGCTTCAGTTTTCCAGATCTATTTTCTCCAAGTACAGTTAGTTTCTTTATGGCTTGAAGGAATGTATTGGTTTATTTACCTGTTAGAACTGTAATAATATTGCCTTTGGAGTCCTTTTTGACAATAAATCTGACTACATTTTTTTCCCCAAGTATAAAATAATTAAAGTAAAAATTGAATGTGCCAGAAATTCTGTACTACAGACAGAATGGATCTGTGGGCTATAATTCTCAACATTTGAATTTGCAGTGTTCTATTTTGTGGGAACAAGAAGGATTTCATTATAAGGCTGTATTTCACAAGGAACTTTAAATAAAAAGCAATTTTCAAATGACTTTCTCCCCTCCAAATTAAGTTACACTTAGTCCTACTAATAAGATTTACAATGTAATTATAATTATTATATTCTATTTTTTAAGAGATGAGCTATGTGAAATGACTGGAATTAAGTACATGCATTTGAATGAGATATGGCAAAACTACAGGTTTGGGAAAACTATATCTACTGCTCCTACCCAGCAAGAGACTGCATTTAGTGTTACTGCAATTGTGAGTTGTTTTGAGCCAAGATACTGTATCTAAACTTCATTTTTGCTGGTTTTGTTGTTGTTACTGGAAAGGTAACAGCATCCCTTCTTTATGCTGTTTCTGAGCTTTTACTCATTTTCCATCAGTGATCTGATGCATTTGCTCTGTGTTGTACCTCCCTGTTGATGGATGGATGTTAAAGCTTCTCACAGAAGGACTTTATTTTACTCCTTTGCGTGTTTAAATGTTTTCATACTGTATTCCATTGGCATTATTGCTATATGCCAGTTAAAGACAGCTTCCACTTCAGAGAACACTGTGGAAAATAAAATTCTTACCTAACTTAATAGGATCTTCCCTCTGAGTCCCTTTGGATTCTGTATTAAGTTTGTAGTGAGTTGAAGTTGTGTATCATAAGTTGGTAGTTAAATTTTGGGCTGATGAACCAGTAGCACTTTTGACACTGTAGTTATGGTAGGGAGTGAGACTTCTGTCTCAATGTCTTGTAACTGATCAAATGAGAGATGCATTAAACCAATGCTTTATTGAGTGAGAGGTAGCAACTGCTAGCTTATAGAAAGAGCCACAAGAAGACAGCAGAGTAGTAAATGCAGGCTGAATGTCATAATCCTTGCCTCTAACAGGAGTTGAGTGCATTTTGTCAAGGTAGGTAGGGCTACATTTCAGTCTGCTGGGAATAGAAATAATGTCTAGTTCAAATGTGGCACAAATATAGAATATTTGAAGAATCCATATAGTAAGTCAGTTTTCAGGAAGATAAAGCCACTGTGAAATCATATTGCTAAATCATCTGCTAAAAAGCAGAGACTTTTCTCTCTAACAAACTGTAGGTGTAGGCATTCATTTCTAAACCTCAGAGAGGTGCAAGTGTTCCAGAGATGCTGATTTGGCAAACAAACCAGACTTGATCTCTGTGACAATTTAAAGTAGATCTGCACTTTCAGAGGCAGAACATCCCTGTTTTGCCATAGTTGCCAAGTTTTTTTTGGCAATTAGATAGTTTTAAGGAGTTAGGGGCGTTACCTTTATGAGCCAGACTTTAACAAGTGAAATCTGCAAATCAGCATGCAGGTAATTCATGAGGAAGCACTCAGTTCCTCACAGTATTATTTTCTGAAAGTTTCTGAATTTCACTTCCTGTACTAGACTGCTTTTGTTAGTTTGCAGATGAGCTCTCTATAGAAAAGGAGTTTTATTTGTGGATTTAAATGTGACAATGGTTTTCATACTGTTTCTCTTATACCATGCTATTGTTTTTGTTTAGTTGCTCATAGCACCATGAGCAGTGTTGGATATCACCACTTGCAATTGCTCCTTATGTTCCAGTAAAGTTTTCAGCCCTGTTAAGTTCTTTAAGTTCTTGTGGAGAACTTTCCTCAGAGATGCCATGCTATACAGTAGGGTGAGATAGCAAAGAGCACGGATCTTTCAAGATTTGCAGATAAAGAATGCAAAAGATGCAGTTTTGGATTCTTAGTGAGAATTTCTTTTTTACTGGTAGGTTTATTGTTGTATCTGTAAAATTGTTCCATCCATTCTTGCTCATGGAGCACTGAAATATGCAGGTTGAAACGATATCTCTTCATTTTTGTCAATTGGACTGAAACACTTTCTTCCAGCTCAATTTGCTATTGAAATACCTTCCTGAGATGCCCTTTGCCTTATATGAATTGTAGATTATGCAATTCATGCTTCTGCTGTATTCTGATGAAGGCAAGGCATACTTCAAATGAAACGCCTATAGAAAAATATGGGCATGTACTATATCTAAACTGTAATTTCCATGCAGCAAATAAGTAGGACAACATTTGAAGATGAATTGATAAATAGATACAGTACTGTGTTATTTCACAGTAATTTGAAATTGTAGTATCTGTTGTATAATTGCTGTAAGTAATTCTGGCACTTTTTCATGATATTAAATTTAAGGCAAATATGCAGGTATTTCTAGTGATGTATGTATTTTAGCTAAATTGTGATTTTTGGATCAATACTGCTTTCCTTTGCACAGGTTTTGTATAAAAGGTATAGATGAAATTACAGCTATTTCAACAGTGGTATTAAATGTGAGAGCCGTTTTCAACCTTTGCAGCAAAGAGTTTCTGTTAAATGCTTTTCCCTGAACCCCCTCAAATGTTCCTGATTTTCAAGTACTCCCCTGATTGTTCATTCAAAATTATTTCTGTCCCCTTTTCATCTGTGGTGTCTCATTAAAAACTGAGACTTGATCAGGATATAGAAGTTTCAAACACATTTAAAAGTACTTAAATATACCACTTTCTGAGCCTTTATTCTTCCATTTCAAAAGGTATCTCTAATTGTGGCTCTTTTTTCCATGATTTTTTTTCACCTTTTTCATTACTGTTATTCGCTCCACACACTAAACCCCTGAGCAGTGCCCTCATATTGCTATTACAGATTCTCTCATGCTGGTATTATGTATGATCTCATGCTGCAGTATGATATGTATAATGATCAATCATGAAATGATTTTCTGTTATTAAAATAACCTCTGTTAGTTACCTTTGTTACCTTTGTCCCTTTTTCACACATCTGATTAGAACTAAAGGTAAGCTGGACAGAAAATAATTGCTACCAGTTCTTCTATAGTAGTAAAACCAGTGCACTTTTAAATATTGTTTTTAACAGAAGTCCAAATAGTGTAAAATGCTAATAAATATCTTTTGTAGATGCATTATTCAGGTTCTACTTGAAATCAGGCAAATGTGGGCAAGCTGGGAACACTTCAACACAAGTAAAACTGCAAAAAAAGCTATATATAGGATTCCTGGTTTGGGTAGTGAAGATATTCTAATATATCTAATTTTCATTGAGGTATTGAAGTGTGAGCTAAGGTGAGCTGAGGAACTTCCATGAACATTTCTATCAAGAAATTGGTGGCTCTGTATACTTTACAACCTTGGATGGTCTTGTATGGGTACAGTCATGGGGTTGCTGTTAATGGCTCAATATCCAGGTGGAGACTGGTCTTGAGTGGCTTCCCCCAGGGAGAGATGTTACCTCGATCTGGTAACCTGGAAAGTCAAGTCCCTTTGTGAATGTGTATCGACGGCCCCGACCAAGTCACAGCTGCTTGTTACACCAATATGGTCAGCGGTAAAATGGCGTTTATTGGAATGTGAGGGTCTCTTATATAGGTATCCAGTTTCATCCTTATCTTTTATACATATGCATGACCCAGCAGGGGAGGGCCTATCACGTTACATCCCGAGGGTCCAATTTCGCCTAATACAACAGAGAGGGTGAGAGAGGTGACTGTCCCCTTATGTTTTCACATCTTATTTTCTATTTTGCTGGATCCTTAATTAGGAAAGCATACTTCTGAGAAAGTTCTCCGTGTATACCTGGGTCTGCAGGTTCCTTGTTAAGAAAGGTGAGTTGCTATGTCTGCAAACCAGAAGAATTTTACACCCTGCTGTTTCTGAATGCAGTGGTGTTCGTACCTGCTTAGTTTATGTACACCTCTGTAGTCTCTTGTTTTTCTGGCAGCACCAGTCTATGTGAGATGAACTACTTGAAGTAATGGATGCCTTCTCTTTGTGCTCAGTCAGGACTGAGCATGACTTTAGTGACTGTGTGATTTACCCAGAAGGACAGGGCCTGCAATGTTTGCTCTCCTGACACACTCATACGCCCTGACACACTAAGGTCTCTGCAAGGTTGTCTTTTTCAAAGTGAACTGAGTAGGTGTAAGGGCCTTTAATATGTAAACTCTCAAATTGTATATTAGAAATTAGAATTTTCCTGAGGACAGTTAGTTGAAAATCTGTCAGCACTTGGAAATCCAGTGATTTTTGAAATAAATGCTTTTTATGGACTCTTTTCATTGCCCAGTTGTGTTAAGTGTAGAAGATTGACAACATTGCTCGGTGTCCTTTTGAAAATACTGCAATAGAATGAAGTTTAGATATCCAAGATACAGTGTTTGGTAGTAGCTCTAACAAGATTAAGTTTACATGAACATGATTGTTCTAACTTTGGAGTAACAGAGAGTTCCAGCTCTTAGCAAAAGTTCTCCTTCTGCCTCTGGAAGTAAACATGTTGCTGATGATGAAATACTTGAATGGAGTTTTTAAACAATTTAAAAGCAAACAATTTGTTTCTTGGGAATAGGTAATGTAGCCAAGTGTATTTCTACTTATTTCTGTGCTGTTTGTAGGCTTGTGAAACTTGCTTTAACTGTCTTCTTTATTTTTCCCATTAGGATGTTTATACAGGTGATATCTACTTGGCATTGTAATTTTCATGGCTTGTGAGCTGTTTACATGGCCATTAAAGGATTCATCTTCTGTAGAAAACTGTAACGAAGGGCAGCTTTTGCTACATCACTGCTGTTAGCTCAGGTTAATGAAATAAACTGATTTGGAGTTTTTAGTTGAGAAAACGCCCTGCATATACACTACACATTTTAATCAGCTTACTAACTTGAGGCAAACATACTTTTGTTTAAAGTTTTTAAAGCATAGTTATCGTGGCAGAGATAAGTAAATATCACTATTGAGATATAAGAATTGATGTAATATGTTGTACTTAATACTGCTACATTAATGCATAACATAATTTTTTAGTTGTGCTTGGCAGTTATGAGCTTTACTTCAATATGCAATGCTTAACACAGTCTGAAGACAAGAACCTAAGAGGTCCAGACCAGAAACAGTTATTTTGGACAAATACAAAGGCTGTAACACCGTTGTCAAAGATGCTTCTGTTTTCTAAAATGTTGACTTAGCATTAGGTTGTTTTGTCATGTCTGGTGTGAAGACTTTTAGACAGCCTTCAGCCCTCTGCCTTTCAGAGAATTCAGCTGTTTCTGTATTATCTGGTTCTACAGATGAAAAGAAAGCTGCTTCCACTCATGACAACTATGCAAAGAAAGGTGTGAGGAGGTACAGAATGCTCCCTTGTTCTTGGGTTCTCCTGGATCTTCTCTTCAAGTAGTGCTAAGATGGTGGCTTGCCTTTCAGCAGTTTTATGAAGCTGGAAGAGTGATTTCAGCCCATATAAACATGTTACAGAAACATGTTGATGCAGAAATATTATTTCTGTAAATAAATGGGCAGAAATGTAATGAACTTCTGATCTTAAAGTAAAGCAAATTTTATGAAAGGTCCAAATAAAAGATCAGTGTTTGCAAAACAGTATGTCAGAAAAGTAACTCAGTCAATATTCATGTACTACTTGTTCAGCTGTTATCACCTCTGGAAAATGTAAATGTATTTATACATTTCCATTCTTTACTTCCTTAAAGAGTTAACTAAAGCAATCTCTTGCTGCTTTTCCCTCCCCCCCCCCCCCTTTTTTTTTTTCCTGTGCTTTGGTCACTCTTTGCAAGGAATAAATTGAAGCTGTGATGAATAAAAGTCATGAAGCAATCAAGGACTGATGGGAGGCAGTAAGCTGAGCAGCAGCAATTGTACCTATCAGAAAGTCCTAGCTCTGTAATTTAGAGATGAAATCGAAGACATGGTGATAAATATGAGATGAAAGCTAACAATAGTATACAGAAAACCTTACCACTTTTTTCTTCCACTTAAGAGTACTCCAGTTGCTGGACTGAATCAAAGAAGTTTTGGACTTTTAGAAATCTGCAAACATTTCTCAAATACATGGGTATTGGATAAGAAAGTCCTTATAAGCAAAAAGCTGTGTAAATTGAGTGATGTGATCAACTTTGGATGGTGAGCAGCTGTGTACAAAATTGTATTCTCCAGTGGCATGTGGAGAAGCTCAGTACAGTGAAGAATAGGCAACATCCTGTTGCAGACTAGAGAAGCTGAATAAATTACCTCTAGTTGTGGTATGTAAGCTCCTGGGAGTCTGAACTCCAGACCCACCTATTTCACTGTACAGGTGTATGTATATTATGTCTAAAATACTCTTTTTAATTCTTTTCAGCAAATGCCCCTTATTTTTGTGGGCTGTGTCCTCTTCCCATTCTCAAATAGAAAACCTAGGGTTGTTAACTTAGTAACAGATCTAGTACAGATCTCTCAGTGGATCAAGCTTCTTTAATAATGTGTGATATGAAATTATTAAAGTTGCAATGTGAGCTCTTTGATGGGTTTAGTGTTTATTATTCTGAATAACGTGAAAAGAGGTCCAGGTTTGTTCTTTTTAAGTATGGTATAAATTAACACTTTGAGACTTCACTCTTGTTGCCTATTATCCAAGCAGAAATTGGATCTTAAAGGTTTTCTCTCTGCTCCAAAACAGAGTCCTTCACCAGTGGTCAGTGCAATAAGAATTGATGAAGAGAGTTTTGCCCAAGTGCCACGTTCCACTATCTAATAATAGTAGGCAGTACTGTTCAGTCATTAGTGGTGTATCTGTTGTGTATGGTTTGTAACATCTTTGCTTGAGTGGTGATATCTGCAGGAAATAGGCTTATTCTCCGGAGTTAGTTTTTGACTTGCAGCCAATTGAACTAACAGTATGTAGCTAGCATAGTTAATATCTCTGGCTTGGTGGCTGCAGCTGTCATATTTAGTTCCTCAACTGTAGATTGAGTTTGGTTCTTATTACACCATATAGCAAATATCAAGAATGTAACATGTTTTAGAAGCAACTTACACAATTGTTTTAACAGATTCAGAGCTTTCATGTTTCATTGCAATATCTTTCTGTGAAATGCACTTCACAAAAATCTGTTCCTTTCTAATTACGTGCTACTGTTAAATCTACGTTGGTCAGATATGTGGATAGCTATTCTTAGTAGAACTGAAACGAGTTGTCTTTCATTGCTTTTGAAGATGATATAGACTGAGAATAGCATATTGTCAGGAGTCAGCAGATGGAGACCTAGCTACAGGGTGCAATGAAGGAAGCATATGTCTGCTTTGCCTTTTGTTCCAAGTTATGAACTGGACTGGTGCATGCTAATTCAAGTACATGCATATAATTCACTACATAAAAGCAGGAAATATGAGGCAAAGTGTCAAGCTCTATGAATTGGTTTCCTTTACAGGAGCTTCGGCTTGTTTGTATACAGTGTTGCACAAGATGAAATAGCCTGATGAATTTTAGGTACAAAATGAGTGTTTAAAATTTGCCAGTCAACTTTCTGAGACTGAGGAAAAACCTGTGCTAGACACTGCAAATGTGGAGGAGCTACAGCACAGAGCAGAGAACCAGATGATTATAAATTTGAGTAATCTTCTTGCTTAGTTGCTCTCCAGAAATGAAAAACAAGTTTGAATTTCTCAGTCTAAGCTCAAAACCTATAAAGCATGTTTGTTTACCATCTGCACCGTCCTTTCAGTCCCTCGAGGCGCATATGAAAAGAGAGGCTATAACAATGGAGTACTGGCTTGCTGAATGCAGCATCAGCAGAGCTCTAAAGACAAAGCAGCAACTTTCTAAAACAGCAGATGAAGGGGAGAAGCAGCTTGTTTTTCTCCCACAGGTTTGAACAATTGACACATGTTTACATGCTTGAAAATGGATAGAGATGTTTCTTGTGAGGACATATTCATGGCTAAGTTGCAGCAGCCAAGATGGTGTTTTCTGCATGTCTTGAGGAGTCTCTTAATTCTTTCCAACCTTTTATGGCGTAGATCAGAAGTAGTGAGATTAAATCCTGACATCTTGATGCTCGTTGCTTTTTTGGTGTATACTAAAACTGAATTTTAATCCACGTCAGCAATTCTTGAGTCAGCATAAAACACTTAACTAGATTTGATTTATTATAAGTTATTTATTACAAGTTGAAGAGCAAGTGCCCCATTTTCCAGGGTTTTCTCTTGTATTCACTGTGTCTGCGTTCATTATAGTCACCAACTGAAACTGAATGCTCAAGAATGCAAATTTATTTTCCATGTAACACTGGAATTCCTGCATGCTGGCTCAGCATTAGGCACAACCTGCTATCAAGGGCAGTTATTAAACTGATGTTATGTGTGCATAGTCCCTTTTTCATGGTGTTCTGTTATATATGAAGATTGCAAATGCTGTTCTGAGGAAACATGTAAGTCTTCATACACAGTTATTGTAACAGATATTGTGACTATCTGAAATCCCTGATTGTAATACCTATGTGTTTTCTTGCCAAAGAAATGGCTTTCTTGTAGATGAAAACTCTGTTGCCATAGGCAAAAGTGTGTATGTGGGGATTGCTAATCTAAGATACTTGACCTAGCTTGATCTTTGAATATGTTCAAGAGGAAATCTCATGCTGTGGCTTTGCTTTCCTATCAGCAGGAAGATATGGTTGGTGCAAAGGCTACTGAAGAACATAAGCTGTCAGGAGCAGCTGACAGGGGCCTAGTCTGCACACCCAGCTCAACATTACTCTGTGAGATAAATGCAGGACAGGTGCCTCTTTACACAAATACACTCAATGTAAGTAAACTTCTGTTGTACTCTAGTATATACTGTTTGTATCTTGGTGGCAGTTCAAGGCTTTATTACCTGCAAGACAAACTCAGTTGTTCAGGGCAAATTCAGTTTGTAGTTATGTGCATGCTCTGTCATATGAGAGATGGAGTTCTTGTTTATGTAGCAGAGGATTACAATGACCTGCATTCAGTTTCCAGTATCTATCTGTGATCTTAATAACCCTGAGCAATGCTGAGTCCCTTTTTGCTTTGGACACTATGAACTGTTCAAGAAGCATGTGATCTTCCCAACTTAGGGATCACAGAATTGATAACTTGTAAGAAAGATTAAGGAATGCTTGTGTATGCTGTTAGTTCTATATCTAACTAAATAGATTTCCTTAGTATTAAAAGGAATCCTTGGGTACGTAACTCTTCATTATCTAATTCTTTGTATCTGAATAATTATGAAGTGAAAGTATTATCTATGATTATTCCAATTGTGAATTCAGTTTCTTTAATTGTAGTGTCAGTTATGTAGAGATATGCTATAGATAGTATACTGACAGAGTCAGGAAAATAATCAGATTTAAATACTTGTCCATATATTTTTGGTTCTGTTTCATCCACACTTTTGTTGTAGAGTTTTTAACTATTTTTTGAAGGATATGTTTATATCCCTGCAAAGAGGGGCAGAGGCAAAATAGTGCAGCTGAAACCATTTCATTATACATGTATGGTTTTCTTGTTGAGATAGAAAAAGAACCCTAGTAGTGCCAGGTTGGTCATTGCAATTATAAGAAATGTGTGGTCGTTGTTTCTCTTTAGCTAACGGAAAAATAATTTCTGATGACTATTGGCCAGGCTACTGATTTCCTTAAGCAGTCCCAAACTCCCACTACCCAATCCCCCATCCTTGCTGATTTTCCTTTCTCCCCCACCCCAAAGTTCACACACACAGGTTGGGAATGAAAAAATTCTTTAATAATACTGTGTGATACTTTTCACCTCAAGAAGAAGGAAGAAACTGTTTTTAAAACCAAAAAAATTAACAGGCATTTCTTGACCCTGGTTATTGATGATAGGTGGCATCCACTACTAATAGTTACCTCTACATGCTTTCTGGTGCCTTGAATGCTAGATTGCAAGGTATAATTGAGAATTCTTTGAGTCACATGATATTGTGTGTATTTAATAACTAACCCAGGACTGACTCAGAAAGCATCACATGCCAGCCTTTCTTATGAGTAGAATCCTGGAGGATGAAGCTGGCCAATCAGTGCCGATCCAAAATGTTCTTTGTGTCAGTGCAGAAATTTTGCTAGCATGCTGACTTTCTGGATTTGTGAAATACTGATGAGCAGCAGAGGATTTGTTTTGGTACATTAAGCTTTTTTTGTAACATTCATTCTTCCCTCTTATTGTTTGGAAGTGCTGATTTTAGGCTTCTAGTGGGGAAAAAATAAGTAGGTCTATTGGGAGATGCATTTAGAGAATGAAAACATGTTTCAGAAGTCAGATATACAAGGGCTGCTCCAAATGTTTATTATGCTGGCCCACATCGTCAGGGGTGGATATTGGTGGTATGGCAGTAGAGACTGAACTTTCCTCCTAAATTTTACTATATTTTCCTATATATCCTAAATTTTACTATATTGCTGTGATAAATGGCAGCAGAGGGACAGCCTGACAAAACGGTGTCTGATATGGATGAGTGAATCAAGCAAAGGTGTGTTACTGAATTCCTCCATGTGGGAATAATGGCACTTGTTGACATTCATTGATGCTTGCTGAATATTTATGGAGAACAAACAGTGGATGTAAGCACAGTAAGGCAGTGGGTGGTGTGTTTAGCTGGTGATAAGAATGACTGGGTTATGTCTACTACTACTACTGTAGCATGTAAGCTCTTGATGGTGACAATGCATAGTTAATGATGGTGACTGTAATAAATAAGAGGCATTACTTTCAGGGTAACCTATGTATGTAATATTTTGAGTGTAGAATATAGAAGGAAGAAAGTTGTGCAGCTATGAGTACACATATATGTGCACTGTGCTCAATTCTATGCCCTTTCTTCCAGTACAAAGTCCTTTTTAAGCTACTGCATGATAGCTTTGTTTCATGTTTCAAGTATGTTTGTAGTAGGCTTTGATGCTAGGGACAGATGTATGTTCCAGCAGGATAATCTCTTCTTTAAAACACAATTCTTCCAACTTCACTTAGTAGTTTAGCTTAAAAATATGGTTAAATTTACCATCATGTTTACTTTTTGGCATACAAAGTACCATTATAGAATCATAGACTCACAGACACCCGGGGGGTGATGTTCACAAATGCAGTGGCACAATGTACATTGTTGGTTTGGGGTTTTGATTGCTGGAAAATTCTTGAAAATGATTTTTTTTTTTTGTATTTATCCAGCTGGAACTGCTTTGCTCTTTTAAAGAAACATGTAAGATAATCGGCATCTCCTACAGTTTCCAATGAATAATCAAGGTATCGAGTTAAATTAAAGAGAACAGCATCTACCCATAACAGCAGGTGCAAAATTGTCACTAATTAAGATTTTGCTAGGTTCAGTAGTGACTGTGCATGAATTATGTCACATTCATTAAAAGAAATATTCCAAGCCCAATTGATGACATGAGGGGAAAAAAATATCATTAGTGTTTCTCCAAAATGAATTAATACTACTGAGATTTGCAAGTGAAGACAGCTACAGAAAGATGAAGTATTACTCTGCTTTTATGCTTGCCAAATGCTTCTGCTAGGAAAACAGTTGCTTCTCTGGTAGCTTGGAAAACATAAAAAAAAATTCCAGCACAAAAATTCTTCATTCTAGTGAAAGAGGATTTGCATTTTTTGTCTGGAATATGTAACAAGCGTCTATGCAGTGTTCTGAGTAAAAATGGAAAAATCTTGGACTGTTTTCAGTGTTCTTACATTTTTTTCTTCTTGTTTATTCCCTTAACAAAAAGGGAGAAGTGAATGATTTTGTATGCATGTTTCTTAGTATTTTTAATTGACTTTGATTCATCAGACAGGAATATAATAATTAAGGCTAGGATAGGAGGTAAGCCATTATGTATGATCTCTAGCTTACTAGGGTTTCAAAAACTGAACACTTTGAGCTCCCTATGTACTGGACCTGATGATCTCAGAGGAACTCCAGCAGAAGATTCTGTTCATTCTGGAGTGTGTAATTTAGCAACTGCTGAAGAGCTTGCGCTTTGCTCCTCCGCTGTCCCCCTGAATCTCTATGTTGTTCCTTTAACAGGAATGTGCACTAAGCATTGGTTATAGATCTAGGCAGCAAAGTAATGCCTGGAGAACCTGGTCATTGTCCATTCTTCCTGCTCCCTTCTGCCTTCCTTAGCGCCTTCCCCTGTGAAGGCACCTCCTCTACAGATATTGAGAATTCATCTGGGCACTTGCAACCTACTGTAGGGAACCTGCTTTAGCAGAAGTTGGACAAGATGACCTCCATAAGTCACTTCCATCCCCTATGATTCTGTGTTTCTGCGATTCAGTTTCTGCTGGCAAGAACTGAACCACTGGCTCCATGGGCTTGTTGTTTTGCATATCTATTAATATAGTAACTTTTTATTGATTGTCAGAGTAGCTGTCCTCCATTTTGGACTGTTGAGGTACCTTTTTTTTGTTTTTGCATTTGTAGCTATTTGCTAAAGAGCCTTAAAACCTTCTGAATTTCTAGTTAATTTTTCAAGTGTGAGAGCTCTTTTGTAGGTGGTGTTAAACTTACTAGAATCAGTTTGCTTTCTTTCTACAGGAAAGATGAAGCAGTGAAATGGGCCTATTTTCTCCTGCTGGTCTGTTCCCTCAAGTTCAGTAAATGTCCTGAATGAATTTATGTTCTCAACTAATTGCTTGCTTTTGCTTCAGATAAGAGCTTGTAAAATAACTGCATGTAATTATGATATCTTCTTAATAAGCCTTCCATTTGTTTAAACTTTAAAAAAGGCAGCTGAAAATATACTGTGCATTATCATATGAAAGACCTACAGAAAGCGCTTCTCTCTTCAAAACATAGAGTGGACTTGTGTCAAAATGATTTCAAGAGAAGTGGAGGTTTGAAGCAAGAAAAAAGCCTTTTTGACCATGGGCACATTCATAGATTATTTGGATTAATACAAACACATTTCATCATTTGTACTTGAGAGCATCTTAAATTATGTTGCAACCACAACCAATGCACTTTATTAGTTTCATATTCACTTTCATTAACTCAGCACCTACAACAGCGTGGATTCATTTGGTTTAAATTGCTAGGGTTTTTGTTTTGAGCTTGTGACACAGAGAGGACTTCTCACATGAAGCTTACAGGCACTTACCACAGCCCTAATTCAGTGTTTCTACCTTCTGAGCCCTCCATCTGCCTGTAATTATACTTCATGGATATAAATCAGCCTTCCTTGTGCTTCAAAATTAAATAATGAAAGGTGACAATGCTAACTGGAGGGAATGATAAGAAATGCTGTCAAAACTGCAAGTGTGTACCTCAGTTTCATCCATGAAAAATGGCCTGCTTCAGTAAACAAAAGGCTTGGACAAAAGACCGTGCATTCTGTTCATTTTACATGGAAAAATAAATGGCCAGAAATTTGTCTGATATGGAAAATGCAGACAGACGTGAAAAATATGTGGAGAAAACATCCCATGAATTTTAATTGAAATGCAAGAAAGAACAGAGTGCCTGTGAATTTAACAGCATTAAAACAAGATATTTACTACAGAGCTCTGCAACTGGAATACTGTTAACAGTTCTCAGTCTGCAATCTCATTAGTTCTCATACTTGCATGTTTTCCATGCTTATGCAAAATACTTTCAACTTTTCAAAATTAATGTTTCTAAAAGAAACCTTTTCCACTGTGAATTGGTGCTGCTTCTGTAAAAACTGAGCTCTGGTGCCACTCAGTATTTCTGGTTTGGTTTTCAGTTGAAGCAAAAAGACTCGATTGCAGAATTTAGTTGTTGTGTAAATAAATGCCTGTGCATTTTAACTTTGAGCTCAGCACAGATAACTAGTTTGCATTCTTTTTATTCACAGGGTAGCCATTAAAATGGTTTATGTATAAATAGCTTTGATTACTTCTAAGCAGAAGTTGCCTGAAAATGCAGATATGGGAGGGGGGGAAAATGTACAAATCTCTCCTATGAACTCCAAAACATGTGTGCATCTTCACATATGCAACAGTCCAGGGAAGGTGCACTCAGGGCTGAGCCTTAAGGGGCTCTCAAACACAGGCATGCCTGAAGTTACTTTATGTGGGAAGTCACTAAAAGCTTAATCCAGATGTTTGAGGTTTTTCTGCTTGTTTCAGCTGGTTGGTGACTCCCAAATGATTCCTAAATGGGGAGTAAGAATAATTTTTTTTTTTAGTAACATACACATGCCAATGGATACAAATAGATATTTTTTATCTTATGTGAAATAGTTCAAAAGGTGTAAATATTTTTGAAAATCACAATTAAATATTTCAGAAAACATACTGGGGGAAACTTAGTCTGTGATGTTTCCCTGGTGGCTTTTTATTTATTTAATCCTATACTGTGTTATATCCTTCATGGCTTATGTGATATCATGGGTTAATCTAAGGGATGTGAGTCTGATGGACTCCCTATAGTACCAAAGCATGTCTTGTGTGCATTTGACATCAGGAAAGGCCGTTTATATCTTTAGGGCCTTGAAGAACTCTGATAATCTGAAAGCCCACTGGCTTTCTGCTGAGCAGTGTCTGGAAATTAGTGAGATGCTTCTGGAAGTGTTGTTATAAAGGAGTATATTGTCACTGGTCTGAAGTCTGTTGTCATGAGTTTGCATGACAATCTCATAGGCAGCCCTTTAATAACAGCCACAATGTGAATATGGTGCACTACCAGTGAGATTTTAGTTTTGTTAGTCTTGCATTCATACAAACACGTGCAATGACTCGTTGCTTTAATATGTGCCTGGAGCCAACTTCTATATTACTGGGAATTAGTTTAAATTGTATGAAAGTGATCCTGCTGTAAGGAATACTCGAAAGAGGATTTAATTCATGTGTTTACATTAGAACATGTATTTTGTATCAGAGAAACATGAAGCTATTAAACACTGAATTCTGCAGTCTGGAGAAGGAGGAGGGGGTGAGGTAAGCAGTGGAATGCTGTTCTGAAGTGCAGAGTTGCAAGTTTACATTATTAGTGGCAGTATCAATCAGTATTTTTAATTCTTTTTAATTACTGAAATCTCTGGAGTACATAATGGTGTGGAATATACACATGTATCTGTAATAAACAACATGTATCCTGAAGAAATGGATTTAGTTTTGGCAACGACGTGATAGGGAGATCAAAGAGCTAGCTGGCATTAAAATGATTTAGATACATTTGTCATAGGCAGCTGTTATGCTAATCTCATTTATGCAGTTGTCAGCTGATAGGTTCTGATGAGCCAGCTTAGTGGGAAAATCATTAGTAGATCCCTATTGTGATAAATGTTATTTATTACTGTCAAATGGTATTAATGTTTGATTCAAAGATGGGAAATGGGCATCATCTACATGAAGTTCATCCATTCATGGTCAACGATGACAAAGGGAGCCGCTGAATTCCAGCCAAAGGAACTTCATTTCTGTAAGAAAAAAGAATAATGGATTTAATTTGCATATGCTTTAAAAGGGTAATGAAGTAATATGATGTTTATCTTGGTTGAAGAGTGGTAATTTTTGCTGGCATAGCTCCAGCAACATTCGAGTCATTGTGCAGCATTTGCTGTTCAGTTGTTGGTTGTGGAAGGGGCTTTTCAAAGCAGCAGGTGCATAAGGGGGGAGGAAACAAAAATGATTTATTCATTAAGCCAAAAAATGAGCAGTCTCAGTGTCTTTCCCCTTATCCTCTGGAAATATATTTGCAGCCATCTTCATTTTTCTTCTGCTGCATCACTCTCTCTTCCTGTCTGTGGCCCTGTCTCTTGAGCTACACAGAACCACACTGATTTCCACTCTGTCTTTGTTGTGGTTTGTCTTTTTTGTTTCCACTTCATCTAAATAGATAAATGCAGAGAGAAGGTAGCATCCTATTCCAGACTATCAAGCAGATAGAAGTTGGGACTTGTTCACATATGGCTGCAAAACAAAGTGTTATTTATTTATTTTTTAGGAGGAAAAAACCTCCAACATTTTGGCAAATTAGCTGTGCAGCTGGGTTTTAAGTTGTAGGAAAGTGTTCCCTCTGCTTGTGAATTTGCATGGAGACATTCCTCTTTCCTCTATTCCAATACAGCTGCAGTACTCTAATCTAGTTTTATTTTTTTTCAGTAAAAAAATAAAAATCCCACAACCCACCAAAACCTAATTATGGTGCAGCCAGTCAAACATTGGCTCATTTTAATTACTCATTACCAAAAAGGCGCAATAACATTTAAAGAGTGCCACAGTGAATATTCCACTGCTAGTTTATTTATTATTTATGCACTTAAATGAAATCAGGAAGTTTTAAATAATTTTGTAGAGTGAATGAACAGTAAAATGACAATGGTAATGTAAGGAAAAAAAATCACCCCCAAAGCACTGTAGTTAACACTAAGAAAATCTTTCAATGCTGCGTGCTGGTTCTGTCCTAAGCCAGGCATTGGTACTCTTTATATTTCAATGAAAAAAGATGCCTGATAATCAAGATGACCTTGATCTTTTTAAAGGTAGATGAATGCCAAATGCTCATTGGTTTTAGTAAGAAATGAATGCATGCCTGCTTTTTAAGTGATTCTTTTATCTCGATGTACTTAAATTCCTATGGAAAATAATCAGAATGTTTTCAGTTGTCAGTTGTGGTACTGGAGCATGGATGGATATAGGCACTATCTGCAGTTATATGAAATAAAACTAATAATTTGTGTCTTGCAAATAAAATAGCAGCAGCTAATGTTCTGTAATACATAGACAAAATTCTAAAGGGGATTTTGTGTGTCTTGATTTTAAAGAATTTTGTTCATCTTGTGATGATACATATGCTCTGCAACAGCCAAGTTTCTGGACAGTTTTCAAGATTATTTAAGTATCTACAGCTTTAATTCACAATATCTAAGAATGTGCTGCAGTTCCAAGAAAGCTTGCAGTGCACTGCTGTAAACAGCCCTCCTGTAACTGCCACTGCTTAAAGGCTTTCTGACCAACCTCAGTTTAGCAGCTCTGCATTTAAAACCTTTTTGAGGCTGCTCTCAAGATCACATCCAAGACAAATCTTGTACGATGGCAAATGGAGCCTCCTGCCAGAGATCATGAGGCTCTATGAGATCATGCTACCCAATGGGTCACTGTGTCACCTCGTATAACCCAATGAGCTTGTTCTGTGCGTTCTCTGGGTTGGTGCATGAGTGGATGCTTGCAATCTCTCAACAGTCTGATCTTATGCACTAACATAGACATAACTGCCAACTATTTCAGACTACTTGCCGAAGTGTTGTAAAGACTTTGTCCTTGTAAACAAGACTTATCAAAGATACTAGAGTTACTACAACATGAATGTTGACAGTGTGAATTACTGCAACATCACTGTCTCATGACCCATAGCTGCCGTTTTAGTCTCAGTACTGTATGAGAATCTGCTCTGTCCTCCCTGAGATTTTTAGACCAAAAAAGTTTCAATAAATATGTATAAGCTTTCTCCAAACAGCTGCATCTTTTGGAGGCTTGCTGCAGCTAGCTCTCCAAGTTTTTTCTGAATTTGGATGCGAGTCCATTTCCTTTGCTACCTCCCCCCATGTATGCACTCAGCTAAGTGGTTTCCTTGGTTACTTCTGGCAAAAATTACAGTTGACCGTATCTTGCTATTAGAATGCTATTTAATACAATGCACGGAATGTAAGACCTTGGATCTTATGTTTCCTAATTAACTCCTGGCACATTAAAGGCTTTTTTCTTGCTTAGCAGTGAACGTACTTAGTTAGAGTTAAGATGGATTTTAAAGTCTAGCGTTGAGAGAGCACATATATCTTTAGCTTACTTTGATAGTCCTCTGAGGTTCTGTAATGTAGATAGATTTGTCTCAATCTGTCTTTATGTTGAGATGTGCTGGGCTTGCTCCATTTGTTGTGATAAGAGTTGCTTTGTAGGTCATAGGAAATAAACGTTGATCTTGTTGAGAGATTTGCTTGTCAAACTGTGTGATATATTCCGTGACTACTAACTTCTGGAGAGAGTGGGATTGTTATGACATCTATAATATACTGTAGGATTCATTCTGAAACCGCTGAAATTCATCACTTCAACTTCAGAATATTCTGTGATTCTATGATTACTCTCAAACTGGCATATTGAGTCACTAGTTTATCATGTATTGAAAATAGCTAAAATTGCTTTCAGCTTGCTACTTAATAGCTAGTTGACTAGTCAACTCTGACATCAGCATTATCTTTGGAAATGGTACAACATAGAAAACAAACATGTTTGTGTTTTCTGTTTTCTCACCTCTGAAATGCTATTTGGTTTTCTCTGGAGCTGCTTTCAGCCAATGTTGTCAATATTGTCTTTTTTTGGGGGGTAAGTGTATTAGTTCTATAGCACCGTGGACTGTATTTGTAAGGCAAATCAGTATTCAGTTGGTAGATACTTTAACGGTGTGTGTATTCTAAGCATAACATGAATTTCTGTTCCACTTTCTCCACCTTTTCTAGTATGTTCTGTGGAACCAGGAAAAGATATGTGGGTTATTGAAAGCTTATTCATACTTAGGAAAAATAAGAGCGGCTAAAGGCAGCTTTCTTTATCTTCTTTTTTTAGACGTGTGAAGTTATGATTCATTTCTAATGTAATGAAAGTTATAATGAATACTTTGAATTTGATATCAGTGATGGATTGGCATTTAAAATATGTGATGATGTACAGAGGCCAGGGAAAAGGTGTATCCAAATCAGGATCTGTTCCAGGAGAGTTAGAAGGTTGGTTTTTTTTTGTTTTTCTAATTTGTAGAAATTATAATTAAGGTAGCTGGAAAATCTTAAAAATAATTAAAAAAAAATTAAAATCTTTGTTAAAAGTGAAGGTTTTGAGGGCATGCACTGTATTTTTGGAAACATTCCTTTTGTCCTTTTTTAGCATCTCATGATGAATTTCAGGACAGCTTGCATGAAGTCATCAGTTGTCATATTTCTGATCAAAAACTGTTAAGTTAGATTTTGATAAGTCTGATCTGTATCACTCTTTCATTTTAGTCTATTAGGCTTACTTGCTTGTAAGCAAATGTCTGTATAAAATTAATTGCAATGATCAGTGATTCTTTCTCACTGCAGATACAGTAGGCAGCATTCTTATGCTTACGTGTAGACAAAGCTCACTAAAATTCTGGATCTCCAGTGCTTTGCACCTTCTGAAGTCACATCAGTACAGAGTGCAATTACTCTGGCCTCTAAGCAAGCATTAATTTAATTGTTGGTTTAGGTGCATGTGTACTTCAGTAACAGTTATGCTGACAGACATAAATGCACAAAGAATAGGTTCTCTGGGAGAAAGACTTCATCTGTTCCGCTGACTAGAACCCTTAAATAGTACTGCCATGCCATATCATAGTATCATAGTCTCATGCGGGTTGGAAGGGACCTTAGAGGTCATCAAGTCCAACCTCCAGGAGGGCCCCAGTGTTGCAAGGCGGCATTCCTACCACTGCGCCACCAGGGCACACACTAAACACATTAAAGTAATTTAAATGTTGGAATTAAGCAAGATTTTATCACATTTAAGCAAGATTTGTATAAGAAAAACTGCAATGCAAGAGTAAATGGTAGCAAAATATGTTTCTTCTGAGTACAAAGAAACTGCTTTTTTTTAGGGGATATCATTATCCAGTGAAGTGAGCAATATCATTTGGAAAGTTCAGCTTATCATTGCTGTTTGCTTTTTGCATACAACTATTTCCAGATAATCATATATAATAAAGGCATTGACTTGAGGGGTTTTTTTTGTGTGTTATGATTTAAACTGTGACAATCCTGTTCCAGTAAGAATCACTGTCTGAGCAGGTATCATAGTCAGATGTAATGTAATAATGTAGGAGGCATTAATTTCAGAGCAACCTTCATAATTGCCAAAAGTTTGTATATGTGTTCCAATGTGCCCTGATAATCCCAGCACGAACAGGGTTATATTTCTGCTTTTATTTTTCTTCCTTTCCTCTCTCCCCAAAACCTGAGGTATTGCTGTTGAATTCCTTTGAAACTGTGTTAGAGCTAATTGGAGCCATTCATGTTTGGATAATTAGTGCAGATGACAAGAAAGCAATCTCTGTATTTTGCAGGTGTCTATCAAATCAGCTGAACTCATATCTGCCAATTGACTTGATCCGTTTGGTAGCAAGTGTGGTATTTAAAATCATTCACTGCAGGTTTTTTGTTGTTGAGATTCCAATCTGTCACTTCAGAAGGACTGAAATTACATTGCAGTGGTCCCTTCTAGGATTAGCTTTGCAGTGTGGTTTTAATTCTGGTAGAATACGATTTAAAATTCTCTTGTCAGATTCCTAAATTAAATACAATGAAAATTTTTAGCAGTCTAATGATATTAAGTTAGTTCTTATTAAGTTTGGTGTGGAAAGACCACTCTGGCTAGGAAAATAACAGATTCTGAAAAATTAACAGTATTGCAACAAAAGCTGTTCAATGATTTGTAAATCTGATTGCCTTATATTGTCATGCCATGTAATAATTCTGAAGCTGTTGCATCTGTTCATGAGCAGTTGGTTTCCTGGTCAGCCTGTTTACAAAATAGTGAGGATCTTTGTACTGATTTCAAGAAGAGTTGGATTAGACCTGGGTGTGAGGAACTGACAATGTTCTGGAGAGACTGAGGGAACCAGTGTTGGACTGGCATTTTGAGTAGTGCTTGTGGAATAATGTATATGTAATTCACTAAGGGGGTTGTGTTAGTACAGCATTGGTGTTGTTGACATGGTCTAGGGCGGTAAGATTAGATGAGTTAAAGATTCTGATCTGTCAATTTGATAACTTTTTCCTCTGAGTAACTGGTGCTCTCCAGATGGTAAGGTGTGAAATTCCTTCTGATAGAGCAGAATGGCTCTATGACATCTAGGGATCTACACCATTTTTTGAGATGGCCATTCAGATAATGCTGGTCATCATCATCATGCTTGCATGTTCTCTCTCTCCATTTTATGTAATTCTTAAATACATTTATTGAGGCAAAAACTTTTCCAATTCTCTTCAACTCACTACGTTTTTTTCCACTCCAGACATATTCTTTTTTTTATACTCCTGTCAGTATTCTGTATATTTTAAAAACGTTTCCATCTCTTTCAAAGCATAAGCTGCTCACTCCTTTGGAGAGTGAAACAAATTTTTAGTTCCTGTAATGTTCAGATTGCCCTTTTAGTATCTTCACTTTCATAACATTCTTCTCATACTAAAGGGACGAGGACCATGGCTGTGTTCCAAATGTGGCTTCAAGTCCCCAATGTAGTATTAGAGTGATTTATTCCAAGCACTACTTTTGTTTACTGTATCTATCCTAGAATCTCTTGCCTTATTAATTTAAATACTGTTAATCCTTGTGCAGATGGTTTTAAAGTTCTCTCCAGTACCAAGACTGTATTCAATTCCTGTTAAGTGTTTTGTGGCATATGGCTATTGAGAGAGCACTACCTTTTATTATTTTTTTTGTAATCTCATAACCTTATCTTTCTTTACAATGAATTGCAGATGCCAGTGAAGCCACTAACAGTATCAGCTTGTGATCCCTGTCTATTTGTCATTCAGAATTTTATTGCTGTTCTCTTTTTGTCTTTAGTGGCTCTATTCTCTGGTTTTGTTTCATCAGCAAATTTCTTCACCTTCATACATATTTCATGTCTTAGGTCAGTGATATATAAAACGAACAAAAATGGTCCTAATACTGATTCTTGTGGCATTCCTCTAATCCTTCTGTCCCAAACTGCTCTGTCTCATAAACAGCTTCTGTCTGTGACATTTAAGCCAGTTCCCTATCCACATATGTGGCTCACCCCAATACCATACTTAATGACTTTGGACCAAATGCTCTTTTCAGTTGCATGGTGCAGAGGGAAATAAAAGACTGAAAGAAGGGCAGAAAGGGAGTGAAGTAGGAAGGAGAGACTTAGTGACCTTTCTAAAATCTATGCAACCTAAATTCCTTCTGCTGTCTCTCCTCAATTAAAATTTTGTTTTTCTGGTGGTCTTCAACTTCCATTTTGCGGCTGGAAGGTAAGCAGTTTGCTTGTTGGCTAAGGCCTGCAATTCACCTTAAATGCCATTTTGATTTCTTAATTTTGGAGTTACCATTTCACTTGTACATTTTAATATACCATAAAAGCATCTAAATAACCAATAGTTAGTAAGGCAAAGAAATGTCAAATCTGTGGAGCTTTAGTTGAAAAGGGGGACGATGTAGAGTAAATATGTTTCTCTTGTTACAACCAGCTATAAGGTGAATGGGCAACCTGTGACCTGTGTCAAAGAGAAGATGATGGCTCTCTATGACAGCTATGAACATACTAGGCGGCATACTACATAGGAATACAGCACATCTTCCTGCTACATTACTTCCAAAACAAGCACAGTGAATGATTAAAGACCAGGAGGAGGTCCCAGCTGACAGGGATTGCGCTCAGGGTTTGCAGAGATTCTTGCCCTTTGTGCTCCCTGGTTCACTGCAAAGCTTCTGAACAAATAATTTGTTTTTACAAATTTATAACCTATCTCATGTAAATTGTATTTTTGACTTTTGACATTTAAATTCCATTTTCTTTCTATTGTATGTAACATTCTAGTCTATCACTGAGTTCTAACAAAGATTGGGGAAGGTTACTAAGTAGACTTAAGTTTCCAGAAGGAAGAAATCCCCTGTTCCTTATCCTTCTGTCATCAGTTTTTCTGCTGCTGTCATCCTGCACTTTGAGAATCTAAGAAAAATCTCTCGCATCTTGAAATCAGAACCTCAAGTGCTTTGTCCCTTTGTCAGAAACCACCTTTAGATTGTATTAAGGGGAATAATGGTGTTACCTCAAAGTTGCTTAACATCCTCTCTGAAACACAAAACCCTCCTGGGTTGTTTAATACTAGGAGATATCTTGAATTGTGCAGATTTAAATGAGAGATTCATTGAATAATCCCACTGAACTCATTGGAATGTTTTTGACATTGTAGCATATTAATGTTCTCTTGTGTGATTGCCTTTCCACGTACTGCATGTTTCTTTAAATACATACATGAAAATGATCCAAACTTTTATGAAAACAAGTCTTAAGATATGTATAGGTATTCTTGATGCAGACATAGCTTCAGGTTTTGGCATGGCCTGAAGCCCATCAACTTTTCCAGGACTTCCTGCACACTTCAGTTAGCTGGTTCCAGTTGAAACATTGCTGTAGCCATGCTTGCCTGTGCAGGGTGCTGCCATCAGCTCAACTAATTTCAGGGTTGTCTTGATTACAGGTAACACTGAAGTGAAGCTGCACACTTCTGGGAAAAGCTTCTGGCAGCTTGCTGACCTTGGCTCCCTCAGTATGCTAAGCCTGATGCTGACTGCTGTTAAGAGAAAGTATGGAGTTAAAAAAAATCCTTTTTCTTCCAAAACGATTGGTCCATCAGTCTGATCTTGCTGCCAGGAAGGTTCATGGAGAAGAAATCTTGAGTGAGATCACATGGCATGTGTGGCACAGCTGGGGAATTGGGCCCAGCCAGTGTGGATTTGTGGAAAAGCAGGTCCTCCTTGACCAACCTGATCTACTTCTATGATCAAGTGATCAGCCTGGTGGATGAGGATAAGGCTGTTGATGTAGTCTGTGTAGACTTCAGGCAAGCCTAGTATTCTCCTAGGGAAGCTGGCAGTCCATGGCTCAGACAGATACACTATTTGCTATGTTAAGAACTGGCTGCAAGTCCAGGCACAGAAAATGGTGATGAATGGATTTAAAGCCAGCTGGCAGCCCTGGTCATGAGTCATGTTCCCCAGGGGTTGGTGTTGGGGCCTGTCCAATATTTTTGTTGATGATCTGGACGATGGGATTGAGTGCACTCTTAGTAAGTTTGCAGATGGCAGCAAGTTGGGAGAAAATGATGATCTGCCTGGGATTGGGGAGGCCCTACAGAGGGATCTGGACAGGCTGGGTAGTTGGACTGAGGCCAGTGGGATGAAATGCTCACTTTGGCAGTGCATATACTAAAATTGGAACAATACAGAGAAGATTAGCATGGCCCCTGCACAACCATGACATGCAAATTGATGAAGCATTCCATATTTTTTGAGGAAGTTTTTCACCCAGAGGGTGGTGATGCACTGGAACAGGTTGCCCAAGGAGGCTGTGGATGCCCCATCCCTGGAGGCATTCAAGGCCAGGCTGGATGTGACTCTGGGCAGGCTGGGCTGGTGGTTGGTGATGCTGCACATAGCAGGAGGGTTGAAACTGGATGAGAATAGTGTTCTTTTTCGACTCCGGCCATTCTATGATTCTGTGATTCATTCTTTGATTCTCTCTGACAGGGACAGACTGAAGCTTAACACATCAACTGAATGAGTATTACTTGTGGGAATAATCAACTTCTTAATATACAATTAAATGAATCATTTTGCTGAGTAATAAACTCCCATGAGATGGTAGTTGTGATTAAATATCACACATATGTGCTTGCTATTCTTCAACTCAGTTCCAAACGAGGAACCAAATTAAATGTACAGGACATGTACAGTACTAGTAATTGAGAAAACAGAGGTTAAAGTCATGAGTTTATCAACTCATAAAAAATAACCCATTTGCTTTCCATCAAATATTCTCTGAGGGGAATTAATAGCCACCTTTCAAGAAAGTGGTTGGAAATATGTGAGCTGTGCTTGAGAAGTTATTATTTCAGTTTTCTGTGCTGGTAGTTTAACTGTAAATCAGTGTGCAAAAGTGCACGCAGGCAATAGAAGACATGGCTTATTTTGTTGTACGTGGGAAAGATATTGACTTTGTGTTCTACAGCTTGAGTATATCCATCTTTCTGTATGATTCACATAAAAATTACAGCTAAAATTGTTGGAAGTTTTTGAATACAAAATATAGGTAGGGAATGTTTTCTTGTTTTTTCACCAATTTTTGTGTGAGGTAGAAGTGTTCTGTCGATCAGTTTATTATGATGAAGTTCTGCTGCAATTGCAAGTGAAATCTCTTGGTACTGCAAAAATGTGATTTATCTATTGACAGTGGAGTGTGTGAGCTGTAGGTCAAACAGTAAATATCTTACTGCATTTTGGATAGTTCCTTGTCTGAGATGTTATCTGTTTCTCTGCTTTCCTCTGTGGTCCACATAGCTACGTTTTCTGATCATTGGGTTTAATTTTTGATGTTGTAGATTTTTTCAGGATGATCTTAGATAAAATATTCCTGTGATGGTTTCCAGTTTTTAAAAATGAGATATTTCCATATGCTAGAGAGTGTCAGGAGCACAAAGTTTGTAGTTCTTGCTGTAGGAGAGGACAGGAGAAACAAGTCACAGAGGGAATGTCTACATTACTGAGCACACTTAGAAAACGCTAAAAGAATTGAAAGTGATGACAGCAGTCAATACTGTCATTGAAATTTAACTTCATCAACAAAAGTAGAAATTAAAAGAAACTGGAAAGCTCAAATAAACAGTTTCTAAAGACTGTGGAGTGGTTGGCTAATGCTTCTATGTATGCTTATGGAATTTGAATACTCCTGCTACTGCTGAGAAGTTCTAAATAAGAATCTACAAATAAGGAGAGCTTTGTAAATGTAAGGTTACTGTTTTAAGTTTCAGCAGTGCTTTTGTATTCTTAAACCTGTAGGGCTATTGCCTATGGTTTATCCTATAAAAGCATGCACTAAAGCACTGTATTTTTGTGAAGTCACTTATTTCATCTGAAGCAAACCAAAGTAGGAATCACTTTGCAGCACAAACTGTTCAACAAACTCATCCACTGTAGTAGCAAATGTTTTAGAGATTTTAGAAATAAAAGACAGCAGATAGTTGAGTAGGGTGTTATGCAATGTTTCAGAGTGCATTAAACTCACTTGACTATTTTGGCAGAAGCAGTCACAATGGGAAAGGAAGCCTCAAGCTAGATGTTTAAGTACCATTAGAATGGCTAAGTTCATGTAGTCATAGTTCTTACTGCTGGGTTGTTCTTTCACTTGTGATCCACAGTGAGTACTTTTCTATTCATTGCATACAAGGTAAAAAAGTTTATGCTTTATTATAGAGTGGGGAAGAGTGTTTCTGAGAATTCAGAAGAAATAATCAGATATAACAATTCATAATCTTTGCCATCTGTTGATTTCATATAATTTTTGTTGCCAATAAGCATTGAACATGGAGAACTGAACATGAGCTCCATCCATGAGCACAAATATGTTTGTAGGGACCTCATACAGACTGAACTTAGTTCTTGACAGTCTCTGGAATAGCAAGGAAATTTTCTGATCAAGGACTTCAATTCTCATTTGCAAAAGTATAGTATGACTATATTTCTGAGACTATGTAAAATTGATGCTAGCTTTTTGTATGAAATTTTATTAAGCTTCTGTTTCTCAGAACAAAACAGGAATGAGACTCAAAAGCCAGTTCATACACATATATCAGCTGCTTTTTCAGTGTCATAGCAGGAGCAGGTGCTAGTATAAAAGCCTTTAAAGGTTTTTTCCTTCTCACTGTAAATGATAAATACTGTCTGTCACGTACCCAGAAATTAAGAAAGCAAGTGACCTGTGAGGTGTTTCTAACAGGAGATTTTATTACCTTGATCATAGTGCCACGTAGGTACTATAAGCTGTGCCCTTACCTGCTGTAAAATAAAAGATAGGGCAAGCATTTGAATACATTCCAGACCAGGTATAAATGCAGCTGCAAAGTTCAGATTTGCATATTTTTTTTAACATGTGTTTGTGAGATGGATGATCAGCAGGTGCAGAGTGGAAATCAGAGAAACATCAGATGCTTTTCTCTTTGTCATTTTATCCTTGTCACCACCATCACCACTGAGAAAGCAGTGCTGGGGACTAGGTGATAGTTT
Organism: Coturnix japonica; assembly: GCF_054131305.1. Taxonomy (NCBI): domain Eukaryota; kingdom Metazoa; phylum Chordata; class Aves; order Galliformes; family Phasianidae; genus Coturnix; species Coturnix japonica. The sequence goes on from NC_140668.1 coordinate 26,713,660, forward strand.
TGGTTGCTATCTGAAGTAAAAGAGGGGGGAAAATCTGCAAAAGTGAGTGAGTTATTTGATTAGAAGGCAAGGGTTTTCTAATGGCAAGTAGAAGTAGACAGGCACAGCAGAGCCAGTAAGGGATGCCAGGTGAACAGATTTGGCAAGAATTACCTGCCTTGGTTCAGTGAATGGCAGCCAGTACTTAACAGAGAGAAAAGAGCCAAAAGTCAGACTAAGGAGCTGTTCCTTGGCAATTTCTGATCCTCAGTGTCCAGAAGAAAATGTGGTGTTGGACTGTGTTGTAGAATATACCCACCAGATGGAAATTTGGCATGGTTTGAACTTTCCAGTTCTTACTATTTCCACCTGTTCCCAAAGCAGTTTTTGAGTACAGGTTTTGGTTTCTCTTTGTAAAATACAGAAGTGTACTTCTAATAAGTCTGTGATTTAATATTTGACTGCACTTACAGTTAAACACCTTAGCTCTCCTGAGAAGAGTTCGCAATGACGTTGCATGGTACATCCTATATGCTACCATCCTACCCTATTATATCCTGAAAAACCTTTCATCAATCCAGAGATGATAATGTGCATCAGAGTGATCTTTCCAACCTGTTAGCTAGACCATCCGTGGGACATAATGGAAGGTAACTGTTTAGCTGTGTAGCTGGTGCAGTTCCAGACTGAGAAACTCTTTCGCAAGGATAGCAGAGGGGTTGTCAACTTGGGACAGCCCAGCTGGATTGGTTAGAACAGTCTATTGGGCCAAAAAGGGAGGAAGAGAAGGTAAAAGGAAGACTCATTTAGATCCTTTCACTCCTTAGAGGAGTACGATTTCACTTATTCATAAACTTATATTACAGTGATTTGAACAACTCATAGATTTGCACTTGCAGAAAAAGTTGTACAAACATTCAGAGTGATTCATTATCCTTTTCATAGCTCTCAAATTGTGTTTAAATTCAAATTACTGAAATAATTGTACTTACTGCTTTTAATCTAAGCAGAGCAGAAATGCAATGCTAGTGCAGGAAGCAGAGCCTGCTGTTTTCAATGGATGTTAAATACACAGTTTAGAAAATCATTGGAAACTCTTTGCAGATCAAAACAGTTCCTTAAGCTAAAACTGCCATCATAATTTGTCTTATCTGTCCCTACTTTCAACAGAAATATTTGCTGCCATTTGGTGACCTTTGATTAGCATCTCTTATTATGTAAATGAAGAAAGGCCATGTAAAAAGCTGGCTCTGTGTATTTACATAATGATTTGCTTTCCTAAGATGAGCAGTTAAAACAAAATAGTTCTTAAATTTATTTTGTGTAATTGCTGGCCCTTTATTCTGCCCTCGAAGTAAGAGGAGCTGAGTATTTTACCCCTGTAAAAATTCTCTTTAATCACTATTTCCATAATGTTCAGAGGAATAAAACCAGGTATTAGAAAAAATTCTGAAGGGGAAAAAAAGAAAAGCTGGAAGGATTCAAAATGTGTGTGACATGAGAGCAGACAGAAGGCGCTCAATGTCTACTTCAGTAGTTACTGCAGCTATTTACAGGCCAAGGTAAATTGTTTAAGTTGATAGAAACAAATGCTCAGTGAATGAATGCCTGCAGCAGACAAGTCAGTAATGGAAAATGCTATATAAGCTTTTCTATCTTTTTGGCTGAAGAGGAAAAAATCCAAAATGTAACCACTGTGAAATTTCTTAGGGGATTCTTTATTGGATGTTTTGTATGCAGAGAGATTACATGTCAGAAATGCAAAATTAGGTACAAAATAAGCCAAATAATGGTGAACATCTTAAATGTAGAAAGTAATGTATAATGTATGATGATTTAAATTTCATTAAAAACACAAGCATATGTAATTTTGTGGCAGTCAACCCTCCAGAGTATCCATGGAAAGATGTTACTTCTCTGAGGGGCTCCCTTGTATAAGTGCTTTAATAAATGAAGCACATATCCAAAGTGTATCAGTGTTCCCTGCATGCACGATATTTCGGTATTCTCAGAAGCCTCATATATGATTGTATAATTTCCTAATCTGATATAATCAACAGAAAATCTTGACATTAAATTAATGTTCAAGATCTAATTTTAGCCAGCAAGAACCAGGATGACTATGTGTAAAGCTGATACTCCACCCCTGCTTTCTTCTTTGCTCTTCACTAAAAGCAGCATTGCAGTGTGGTGGTAGAGAGCTCTGCCCTGATTGAGATGCCATCTCCTGGCTGAGCTATAAAACCAAGCCACAGACTTATTGTGGTTATTGAAGGAACTATAGTGACTGTTTCCTGGCCCAAATCCAACCTTGGTAATTATAGTTAGGTTTTGTAATTTCTCTTTCCACTTTTATCTCAATAGGGTATTCTTCCTTGCCGCCTGTCCTAGACTGCTGTGTAGTGTTAATGTGGGCTGTTAAACAGCTGCTGTGTTTCTCACTGCAAGTGGCTGCATTTCAGTGGTAGGTAAATGACTATATCGTACAGTGCCTTGAGAATTCATGGGATAAAGGACACTTACTGTTTTTATTTTACCACTTGGTGCCTAAGTTTTATTGGAGTCTTGCCTGGTAGGTATTTCTCTATGAAATATGTAGGTGCTTCAAGGTCTGAGAACAAGGAAAGCCACAGAAATAACTGCCTGAATTCTTGAAGTCTTAAATGCTGAGAATTCTTTTTGAGACTATATACATTGGACTATCCTTTTTCTTCTTCTTCCTTCTTTTTTTTTTTTTTCTTTTTATTTTTTATTTATTTTTTATTTTTTATTTTTTTTCTTAATGGCATCTGCAGCCTAATAGAAGACAATCTAACCATGCATACAGTATTTACTCCAGAAGTCCTGGAGTCCCATTTTTACATAGAAGCTCCATAAATGGGACATTCAGAACAGGATACATTGGTTTTTAAGGCAAGTACTATTTATAAGTGTTTGGAGAGGAAAAAAAAATAAGCCACAGGAAAAAAAACAAAACAAAAAAAAAAACTTTTAAAGCAATATAATCTAAAATGGAATAGGTAAATTATACAATTTTTTTATATATTTACATGTTTTGGTTTTTTTTTTTTTCTGTAATAATGAGTCCTAAATCAGCAGAGTATTAGTAAACACAAACATATGGATCAGTTTTCCCGGACCACTGATAACTGTTCAAGTCATGGTACAGTATCATTGAGATGGAGGAAGCCTTTACATTGATAAAGCTATGAGATTATACTGGAACTGTTTGTTCCCTGAGACATCACATGATGACAGTGCTCCTGTAACAGACACTTCTGTTGACATCCTACCAAACTCATGGGACCTTTAAATACAATATGAGGGCAATGGGACTATTTAAATTTCCTCAGAACACATTATCATTTTTGCAGAAATGGTAGTAGTTGTTTGAAACCTGCATATTCTGGGCATGGAGAATGGAATTTTTTGAGAGTAAATGATTCAATTTTTGTTGTAACAGCAATTTGTTGTAACCTAGACTAACAATCTAGAAATTGGCATTAAAATTGTCAGATCCAGATTCTTCTAATTATAAACATGAAATCTGGTTTTATCTGTTGATGCCAATTGAAAGGAACAGTTTAGCTAACAAACGCATTTTTCTTTAAGGTAGTTAATGTACTAACAGCAAAAATATCACGTTATTCTTCAGACTGATATTAATTAAAAACACTGAACTATCAGCTCATAGAAATCCATCTCATATTAGGAGGATGACTAACCTTTAGCATTGCAGTCCATTAATGCCATAGCTTGATGTTCATTTCATCTTCAAACCTTCCAGCTTGCTCCAGGCAGCTATCCTTTAACAACACAGCATTCAGCTGTTTTTGTATCAGAAACTACAATTGCCACATTAGTACAGACAATGGATTTTTATTTTTTTTTGCTTCATTGTTCCTATCCTTAGCCTGCATTTTGGCAGGTCTTTGTGTGTGTATCACATTCATCTCACTCTTTCACTAAATGCACTTACAATTCTGACCTGGTGTATGGATGCCTGATCTTGGTGTTGGCGTAATGTCCATACATCTAATTGATAAGTTCTAATGCAGCTTTAACCAGTCGCTTAAAATAAATAAGATCATAATTATCAGTTTCCATTTACCCATTTATTAAATAACAATGTTCACACTGAGCAGTTTGATTTTGTGTTACAATAAGGCAGTCTCTACATGATGACAGATGGTGTTTCATTTTGCCGATGCTGTGCTAAAGTGCTGTGAGTTGTGATGTGTTTGATTTTATTAGAGATCAGATTTAACACATGCATGCTACATAACTGCAATAGCATTCCCATTTCTCATCTGTAGGAGAAAATGAAACTGTGATGAAATGTAATATACTCACCCTCAGGCAGAACTAGTGGGATTGGGAATTGCAACATAATAAATCTAATGGATATTGCACTACAGGACACTAGAAATTTACTGTTATTATGTTCAGGGAAGGAACTTGATTTCGTAAAACTCACTTTTATTTCACTGGCGTCAGTGCAATTTCACATTATTTAACCATTATATCCCAACATTTTGCAGCACTGGAAAAGTAACCTAAGCTCAGAGGAACAGAGCAGTCAAAGAGCCCAAAAGGGAAAATACAAATTCTGAATAATGAAATGACTGAAATTATTAAATGCAAATTACTGCCTGACAAAAGTTACAGTATAGTTAATAACGTCTTATTGCTATGCATGTTTAAAGTCATTTGTCACTTATAACAATAGAACATTACCTATCAATATTACAGATTCATGCAAATTACAATACCAAGTTTATTTAATCAGAGACATTTTGTACTTGAACTCTAAGATAATATTTATTCTTATTGTAACTCTGGAAAATGTGCTGCTTTAAATGTTTGAATTTCCACCAATTCAGGAGGAATTCTGTTTGATCAAATCTAACATATCTGTCAAGAAGTGTTTCCTAGAGCACACCATTTTAGGTATACTAATCCACTTCAAGGAACCGTTCTGAAATACATCATGGTAATTCCATCAGAGTAAAGGAAGAAGTACTCCAGTTTAATCATAAACTAACAGGTTAATAGGCTTGTTATGTTAGGGTTGTAGAATGCCTCAGTTTGGCTGGGACCAACACAGGTCGAGTCCAGCTGCTGGTTCTGCACAGGACCACCCAGCCCCAATGTCTGAGAGCACTGTCCCAATGCTCCCTGAGCTCTGGTAGCATGAGGCTGAGCCCACTGCACTCTGGAGCCTTAGTGCCTTCCCAATCCCCCAACCTGACCCTCCCTTGGGTTATGCCACTGTCACCAGTGAGCAGAGCTCAGTGCTGCCCCTCCATTCCCCTCTAGTTTTATAGTCTATGGTATAAATGAATTTCTGAGTCCCAGTCACATGCTCAGAATAGCCCTGGGCATTCCTGTTAGCTCAAACAAAACAACAAACCTTTCTGAAACAGAAGTGCATGAGATATTCAATTTGCCTTTTAAATGCCAACTGATGGCTGTGTTTTCAGAGGCCTTTAAAACAGTGGTGGGGCTGCAATTACCCAATGAGGCTGTGGTACTTTGTTTCCCGAGGTAGCATAATTCCTATGAAATGGGAGTGGTGTAAATGGATTGGATGAGGAGCACCAAGTTGGTCCTCTCTCTCTGTTAACTTTACCTCTTAGTTTCTGTTGAAATGTAGTACTTGTATTTGCTTAGTGCGTTTATGTTGGAAATAGATCAAGTTGCCAAAATACTGCATTTTTTTGGAGGGGGGAGGGCAAGCCATCTGATAGCTTTTTATCTGTACTTTAGGCAAGAAAACTGCTTTTAAACCTCAAGACTCCTAGAGCTTGTGTCCTGATTAAAATACCAATCTTTGTGATAACTGAGGTCCTTGTTTGGAGAGTAGATTTTGCAGTCCTATCTCTTGTAAAACAGCAAAACATATCTGCTGTGGAAAGCAACAGCTATCAAGAGTGACTGTTAATTGAGATATCTCTATATTTTATAAAATAGCGTTTAGACCTTTTTATTAATTTCAGCTTTTGTTTGTAAGCACTTAGCACTCTTGCTATAATCACTAAAGTTACCATGACAAATGAAGTTTTTGGGCCTCATTGCTGAGTCTTTTTAATAGTGAGGAACATTGATCAACACTTTTGCAGAAAAGGTAATAAATCTCGTTAAAGAAAAGAAAACATAGCAAGTTATTGTTGGGAGCTACAAATGCTATAGTTCTGCTTGTGCTAATTAAAAGGTGTGGTGCACAGAGGCAGCTGTGTTTGTAGGGTCACAAAATGATGCTCCGTGTTGCTCCAGTGCTGTGTATATACATAATGCAATGCACAGTAATGAGCTTCTTGTACACTTTGGTAGAACAGTTTCTCTGGAGAACAGAACCAAACTTCTTCAAAGGAAGAAATAAGCAGGATGTGTCACTTAACCTTGCCACTGCAGCAGGGCTGCCAACCACTAGATCAACCTGCACAGGGCCCAGTACTTGATGTCTTCTAGATGCTGTAATACTGAATGCTTTAATTTCTTCAGGTTAATTATTTTTATGACCTTTATAATTGGCTAGGCTTTTTGTGATTCTGTAATTTTGCAATATTCCTTTTTAAGGAAAAAATGCTTAGCATAAGCAAACTTCATAATTTGAAAATTTAAGAGAGAAGCTGTTCTCACTGTTAGCACAATTTATCATTATTATGAAACAGTCTACTAGGGTATTAATGGAAAGATGCTTGTATGTGTATGGTACATACATATAGAAAGGTTTTCCCAGATCTGAACCATGCAAGATGATATACCACATTCCAACTATTTGCTAACAAAATGTGAAGGTGATATGTTCCCAAAGGTCATTATGTAAGTGGATTTTTTAAAATGCTTTTTCCCTAAAGAAATGTAATGAAAGCAGTTGTTATTAAAAATAATACAATTTAACTAACTGATGTACATCTTCATCAGATGTAACTGATTTACATCTTCAACCCTAGTCTGGCACTCATTGTTAGTGGAGCTGCTTCGGTAGCATGAGTGAAAGAGTGATAGTGAGACACACACATATTTATATATCTACAAAATAAACTTAGTCCTAAAAAAACACTTATTTTCTCTGTCAATTGTACTGTAAATATAGTGTAGTAGGAGATCAGCTCAATTAGAAAATTAAATATCCTTTTTTTTTTTATGACCAGCTCAGTCTGTTAAGTGCTGGCACTTGAAGTTCAATATCCTTAGCAGCTGAGGAAATAAAGATGACTCAAATTTTGTCTATGTTAAGAAAATAAAGCAAGACCAGACCTTAATCTTATATTCAGTTTGGATTTCCATCCTAATTTATAACTGTTGATCTTAGCCTGTATGTTCATTTAAAGATGGAAGTCAATATATTTGAAAAGCATTGACTTGAGTAAGTTTTTCAAAACTGAATAGCATCTCATGTGGTTTGTCTTCCTGCTCTGTTAGTGACTGCCAGGCAGAAGCCATGCAGCTCCCCAGGGCAGCAGGTGCAGCTGGTAGGCGTCATTTCCTTCTGTGTCTTAGTCCTGGGCACCAAGTCTGACTTCTACCTGTTTTCCTTCTGCAGGTGTGCTGAGTGAGCACCGTCACTGTGGTCTTCTTTCAAATACCTATTTTAGCATCGTGTCATTCATGAGGGTCCCTTTTTATTCTTTTGGCATTCTTTGTCTTCTGTAACCTGTGATAAGTGACGCCCCTGACTGAGGATGCTATTTTAGATCCTCCAGGTGTTGCAATTCTGGTTTCCTCAACAGTGTTACAGAAGGTGATTTGTTGAAAACTGAGAAGCATTCAGTATAACCCAGCTGCTGAGTATAAGATCAATACATGATCCAGTGGTTATATTTTCAATAGCCTACATCGTTGGGTTTTTTGTTTTTGTTTTTTTTTTGTTTTCTTCCCTATCTGCATTTAGGAAGGGAAAAAAAATCCAGCATATAATTCTCTCCTGTACCTTGTTCTTTAATTTAATTTGACTTTGTTGTTTCCTTTCCTCCGTCCTCTTACACATTCAACATACTGCTGATTATCCCTTTCAGTGAAATTACTTCTTTCTTTTGTCAGATACTCCCCCAGCACCTCTTAGAGGTAGAAAAATAAAATACTCTTATCAGTAATTTTAAATATTTTCAGTTATAGAATCATTTGAGCTGATAGGGACCCTTAAAGGCCACCTAGTCCAACTCCCTTGAAATGAGCAGGGACACCTACAGCTCCGTCAGGTCACTCAGAGCCCTTTGCACTGAGTTGCAGCAGTGACTGAAAACCAAAAAGCCTGATAATGGCTATTATTGCCTGTATGGATCTTTAACTTGATGGGCAATCTGGATAACCTCCTCACAATATCATGTGCTGGCACCTTATTGCTTTTCTGTTTGGTACAGATCTTAACCCTACAAATGCATACTAAAGAGTTTCTAAAAAGGTGTTTTGTTTACTTCTTCCAACTTTTAATTGCAGGTGAAGTAAAAGCATTATAAATTGAATATGATTTGCATGAAATTGCATGGGTATGCTGGCTATGGTAGTGACTTAAATAACTCTAATGAGAACATTTACGTTGATTCTTCACCAAGGTACTCACTGAAAAAAGAGTCCTCCAGTGGCTGAAATAATGCCATAAAACTTGGTTGATCTTAAGCAACAGCTGAACAAGCTCTTGATTAGCTTGTAGTGCTTGAGCAGGCTGTGTGTTGTGACTTGAGCTTATAGTGATGCTTCTCAGATCTTCTGTAATCCTCTGCTTCCTTGTGTTGACTGCTCTTCTTTCAGTTAGGCTGATATTTCCTCAAGCATAAACGCTATTTTCCTTAAAAGCATGTTGTCTTTGCTTCTGTAGGGCTTCAGTTTCTGTGCAGAGGCTATCACTGCTCCTATGGCACAAGTGCCATATTTGTGTCATATCTCGTTTTAACAGCACTGAAGCCATACTTAATACGGATTGTATTCTGTTCTAAATCAGGACAGTATTTCTCCACTTTTCAAAGAGAAGGTGCTGACTGTGGAACAAACACAGCTCATCTAAATAGCATTGCTGGGTAAAGGTACCTGAATGTTGGCCTTTAATTTCTTAAAGACAAGAAATGAACCTCAGTGGGTTTTTGTTTTTGGGTGTTTTTTTTTTGTTATTCTTTTTAAGGATGATCTTATCCTGAAATTCAATCTATTTTTTCCTTATTGTTTGAAGAGACTTACATGCTGAATAGTGGTGTCTGGCTTAGGTCTCTTTGTATTAATATCTGGAGCCTTATAAATAAGTGTTTCATGATTCTGTCATCCCAAATGTGTTTAAAATATTACTCCTGCATTTCATTTAACTTTTGTGTCTGTGCATAAAGTGAAAGTCAGGACAAAGCAGACAATTCCCTTGGATTTCTAACTGCATTTGAATTTAATTTGCCCCTTTCATCACCTCTTTGTTTTCTCTTATTTAAATTGCGAGACTTTTTCAATGGATTCTTCAACGTATTTTGTTTGTACTGTGCCTAAAGTCATTGTCAAATGACCCTTAGTCTCTCAGTAATAAACAAGATTTATAATAACATCAGTTTAAAGACAATTTGCAGACACAAAAGACCTAATTATAAAATGGAGAGGGGCTGGGGGCAGTTGGAAGCCTCTTGTTTCGAATTACATTTAATTTGTGCTAAAGAGTAGTATTACTTTCAAATATTTAATCATCAGTTTCCTGTGTGTTTCTAGATTTCCAGTAAGAAAGATGTACAGATATTAATTGTGAAACCTAATTGTTTGCCTGATAGCTCTTGGCAATGTTGTTATATTCAGTTCAGCTGAGAATGTCCCTAAGAGCCTAAAGAAAGGTGATGCATTCTGTGGGACAGCTACAGAAATGGGACTTTATGATCATATGAGATGGTTGTTATGGTGGAACTCATTCTGATCACCTGCTGGAATTTATTAACCTGTGAACACCTAGCCAGCTTTTGTGTCTTCTGAGAAGCTTACCAAAAAAATGTTATGTTGTGCAGGTGGCAGGGCTACAGAATTTTGATCAAATCCACATCTCTTGCTGGCTTTCTTAACATATGTTATGTTTTATGTAATGCAAACCAAGACAGCTCTAAGAAACAGATCTGTCCAGTCCATCTTTAGAGATGGATGCCTTCAGCAGTGTTTGAATTCATGACTTATTTATTTTTATGTACTTTCATTTTTCAGGTTAGATTTGAGTATTACTGGTGTTAATTCTGAATTCCTAAAACCAGTGATTTGCTAGTGCTGTTCCATGATGCCCTACATTGCCTCTCTTTGCTTAGGATTTCATATCTGATATTTTTAATGTTAAGGTCAATGTTATTGATCCTGTGGATCTGTTCTTCTGCTGCATTTTTCAAGGCACACACAGAGAGGGTAACTAATCTTAATATCTTGTGTTTGCAACTCTGTGTAACATGAAATCAGTAACTGACATATTAATTATAATAATCTGTTAAATATACTTTACCTACATGTTAATTATAGCAGACCATTCTCATTTATTTCTCTGGGTAGGCTATTAATTCAACCCAGATGGTACAGCTTTTTGAGGCTGCAACACTCAGTGTGAACGGAATAAATCATGTTGCCAAGATACAGGAGCAAAAACGTTATCACATCTGAATAGGCTTTAAAATGATATAACTGTGAAAAAAATCTTACCTTTTAATCAGGGAAGGGGCTTAGAGCATGGTCAGCAGCCCAGGCCTGTTCTGTAAGGCAGGAAGCACAACCTGGAAGTACAGGAATTTCTGTTATGTGCCAGATTATCAGCCATTTTGGGATACCTTTCTTTCCTGCCATAAGTAAGTAAACTGAAAGACATAGTGCAGAATCACTCTGCCCCTCTATTAAAACATGAGATCAGTTCCCCCTTATTCCACCTTTCCCCTGTTAGTGTGCTCAATAGGCAGTTCTCTGCTGGCTATAATGAGGGTTTTTACTTTGTGAAATGCATTTTAGGTGAAACACTGCCGCTTGAATAGCTCATTTATTCTAAGCCTGCCCTCCTACGCACTCAGGCACAGTTCTGCCAGGTTTACTTGTAGTTTCTGTTGACTTTCTTCATTTTTTGAGTTCTAATTGGATGTATTAGAGAGGCATAAGCTGTATCACATCTGTGTATTTCAAAGTTGCCTATTTAATCTAGGTGTATGAATCAAGACAAATTAAAAACAAACAACAAAATTGTCACCTTTATCTTCTTTTTTACCATCTTGAATAAAGTTTTTAAATAACACATGGAGGTTTCCATTACAAAAACCTAGGCTATTTAGACTGACTCACTTTAAGTACAGAGAAACATTCTTCTCATTCTCTTACTCTACTATAGAAACTGAATGGAATAATAATTCACCTGTTCATGTATAGAGAGAAAATTATGAACTTATGTCAAAATGAAAGTTATGTATCAAAATCTTCCTGATACAAAGATCTTTCCAAAATGCTCAGCCAGCATGGTAGAATAAATTACAATGTTTTTTCAGGTTTTTTAGATGCATTCAGTTTAAAAGGTTATACTTTGGGGGAATTTAGATAAGGCAGTTACGTGCTTGCAGTTGTTGCTTGAACCTTTCTTGGCAGTACCATTTTAATGGCTCTTCAGGAAACAAACCTGAGATACTAATTCAATAGGCAAGCATAAATCGGACCCAAAAAAACCAACAAACCACCTTTATGTTTACCAGTCCTTTGATAATTTCAGGTAATCTAAGTAAAAGGTTGAACCTTATGACATTGGACAAAGCTCTGTACAAGTTATACCTTTCTGCTTCCATGAAAAAGAGATCAATAATTGAAGTATCTATTCAACATAAACTTGTACCCCAGACTTCATCAGCTACTCTATTGCTTTGCTCTGCTTCCCCTCCCACACCCTTTTTTTTTTCTTCTAGTATTATAAAATGTATGTTTTTAAATTTGAACCATAATTACAAGCCATATAAAATGGGGCTGTTTTCTAATTGCTGTTAAACATGCTGTTAATTGCTTTGCTTGTTGGGAGTCTGACAGTTCATCTCTTGGAATTAATTTGTTTCATTAAGGGCAGGTAAAACAGCACACTTGAGTGCCAGTCTTGATTTGAATTTGGATTTGAAGGTATAGATAAATTAGTCCTAAATTCTTCTATAGACTTGAGAGAATCATAAGAGTAGTTTTCATGATCTTTTTATTGTCTGGACAAAATAGGGTGAAAACATATGCGTAATATTCACTGAGTACAACTGAGTTCTATATTTAAGCCTTTCAGAGAAACAACTGAAATATTTCCTAAGTACAGGATTTGTGGAGCTACTAAAGGCACACTATAAACCCACAGCAGGAATTAGCATAATATACAATCCTCTTGGTACCAGCATTAACTTTATTGGGCCAAATTCTACTTGTTTTCCTCTTATACAACAGCTGTGGGAAAGACCTATGGGCTAAAATTGTCCCACTGAGTACAGTGCTAGCCCCCAATCTGAAGGAAATGTGCCTGAGCAGAGAATAAAAATCCAACAACAAAGCTAAAGTATGACCTAAACCATGAGAATTACAACTAGGAAATGTTTCTAAACGAACTATCAATAAGAACTGCAAAAACACTACATGGTTACGAGTAGCTTTCAGCTAGAGAATGTAAAATCTTAAATGGCACAGATAACGTCAATCTGAATTACCGTTTTCAGAATGACACAGATGTTAGGATAAGGAAGCATAAATGGAAATTTAAGAGAAACAAATTTGGAACAGATGTCAGGAAGCGCTTTTTTCATGCCGAGAATCACAAACGTGTGGAATGGCCTACCAGGCAAGATTGTTAAGGCAAAAGCACAGGGGACATTCGAGAAGTGATCAGATGGCATCATAGGGGAATTGAGTAGTAAAAAAGGAAATGAGCATGCATAAGGCAAATGGTTTTAATTTAATCCCAAACAATGTCTGTGTTCTTATGTTATTAATGCTTACATACTTACTTAGATAAACACACAGAATTCCTGCATTAAAAAGATGGCTTGAGTAACCACTTTGGAATTAAAAAATAAATGATGACAAATAAGCCTATATTTCTTTCTGTTATGCCTTTCAAAATACCCTTTTTTCCCTCTGTACTATTTATCTCTCTGTTCTATATTGGTAATCTTTAGCTGTTAGACATGTGGTTGTACAGGAACTTATGAATAACTCCAGGAGAGTTACTGTCACTTATCTTTTTAGGATGCTTCTCTTCTGAGTTCTATTTTTCACCCAGTGCGCAGGTGGAAAACAAGATTTACTTCATCTTATCTTTTGAGAAGAAGCAGATGTATAGTGCCCAAAGTACTAGTCCCATACCGCTTATCTGTGTAACACTGAGGTTTGCCTGCTGTGTTGATTTCAGTGGGACTCTTTGTATGCCTTAAGTTCTACGCAGTTATTTGTAGAATAGGTTTCAGACTCTCTGTAAAACTAAAGTAGGATGGGTAAGTATCCCTCAAAATAAAAAGTCGCGTTCTCTTCTACAGATTTCATATATCAGTGTAAAGAACTTTGAACCTTAAATGTGGAAAGATGGAAGCTAGAGATCCCAAAAGTCTGATCCAGACTCTGAATGTGAGAATCTGTATTTTACATCATCACTTTTTTCTGGCTTGAGTCCAACAGCAAATAAAGGAAAGATGAAATTGGAAGGTGGCTTAGAGCTGAGTTTATGGACCTCCCCCCCCCCCTTTTATTTGTTATCTGTGCTCTAGAAGTGTTCCTGTAATCACACCATTTGTAGCCTACAGCAGAAAAAGAATAGGCAAAGTGCTTATTTTTCATTGCTTTGCCCATTTCTTTTCTGCTACTCTGATGTTCTTGCTGTCCCACTTAGCATACAATCTCTTCATCAGGTGGATTATTGAGTAGAGGGCTATATACAGGGGTACTGGGCACCTCTAGGAGTTTGGTGCTAAAAATCCACTAGGTTCACTTCCTTCTCCATTCACTGCAAATTTGGCTTAAAAGTTTTTCTTGAATACTGAGCAGTTTGTCTTATCTGCATAATAATATAATTAAAATTCAATGTAAATGGGTTTCTTTTCCCCTTTCCTTCCAGTGTTACTGCAATAAACTAAACAAATGAACAAAAAAAAGAACCTGAACCTCATAAACGATGATTGAAATTTTGTAGATTCCTGAGAACCACATCATCTCTGTGTGTAAATCGACACAGAGCTGTTGAAAACAATGGCAATTGAAGTAAATAACATTCTGCTGTTTTCCTACTGGCTAGATAGTGTTTTACCATCTGTTGCAGCATTATTGTTTGTGTTATCAGGATTTTAAGTTTGCAGATGTAGGTATGCAATGGAATCCACCTGGTGAATAATTTAGTTTATGCCTTCCACTTTATATTAGCTTCTAGTCTCATAACTCCCTTACTTGTAAATTAATCAATTAAACATAAATTTCCCTTTAACCTGTTCTTATGTAATATTTGATCAGTATATGTTTAAACCCCCCTAAAACAAGTAATCACTTAATCATTTAGAAGTAGACACAGAAAACTAAACAGTATAGTGTTAACTTATTTACTGTGGGCTGAAAATGTGTTTTTCATGTGCTTCTGACATAAAAACCAGTTCACTAAGTCACATACTGAGAAATTCAATTGCAAACTGAGCTTAGTGATTCACTAGAATCATATATAAATCTTAACCATGTGTATAGATTAGGAGCTCCACAGTAAGAGAATGGTAAGAAAACAAAGCAAGAGAGCCATGAGTTACTTTTGAAGGTTTTGGAGTTTAATCATAATCTCATGTTGATGTTATTATTTCCCTTGTGTTTGACAGCGGGTTGCAATTGTTTCAGTTTTGGTTGTCAGTGTTTGAAACCAAGTTACAGTGATCCATGGCCATGGTTTCTTAGTTATATTGCTATCAGTTAATTAACTCTTGCACAGTGTATACTGAGCATAGGCATTACATATGAAGGCATGTCCCATGTCAAGGAAGATAGACTGGGATTTTAAAAATTAGATCTAGTGGAGCACAGTATCAATCCCCTTCTGCTTTCAATGAGAACTCTATACTTATTCTCTACCCTTCTGTGGAAATCCCAGCGTGTGGTAAAGGAACCAATCCTACAGCACTTTGTGGGATCCTGAGGGCAGCATGTTGTCCCCTGCTGAACCATGCTGAATGTGCTTGGTAATGATTTTTCCAAACAAAATTATCTAAGGCTAGCTTACATCACAAATAAGATAATTATTTAAAGTGTTGAATGTGATTATTGATATATACAAAATATTTTGTTTTTGTCATATCATTGCTGTGACACACTTTTTTGCTGGATCTTTATAAAGCCTTCTCAAGAATTTGTCAGTAGTTGCTCAGAACGTGACTTTAATATGATAGCTATGCCTCTGGCGGCTACAAATGCTTTGCCCAAATTCTATGAATACTTTAGTTAAGACTCAACTTTAAAACCAGTAGATAACACCTTTTTCAAGGAAGAAGTCAATTATTTCTGAGACAATAGAAACAATGGACTAGACTTCCTGAGCTGCATCTTGCCAAAGACACATCTCAGGATGAATCTGAAGTACATCAAAAAAGCAGTAGGTCTTAAATAAATGTATTCGTTAATGTCTAGCTGACACATTAGAGGCAACCTCATTTTATTTGTTTGAAAGTACATTCAATTTTAAACCAGTTCTATTTCAATGATTTCGAACACAAAGGAATATTCTTATGAGTAGCAAGATATTTTGAATAATGGAATATAATTCCATCAGCACTGTGTTCTCCTGTTATTTATTACTGTACTAAATTATCTACAACTGAAGACGACCCGTTTATAATGAGATATCTGATGATTTATTTTTTGCAAAAAATATTAGCTTTATTATTTATTAATTCTAGCAGTGTTCCTCAGTGTATACTCCATAAATATTAACATATCTGATGTCTTGTAAAGATCCAATGAAAGGAATAGCATTGTGCAGGATGTATAAGGAAGAGTTGACATTTCATTTTATGTAGTTGATCTGCTATAGCTTACAGTATCTAAGAGTTCAATTAATTAAGAGCTTGTCAAAAAACAGTGCTAACATTAGGATATTCAGAGCCTTGCATTTGAACTAAAAATACTGTTCAGCCATGAATGTTATGACAGACATATGATGTTGGAAGAATACATTTTGTTTGCCCCAAAATGATAAATAAATTATGAAATTACATTTAAATGCTTATATTGCTGAACAAATGCCTGCTAAAAATATTCTGAGAGCAGTGTGAGGATGTTGAGGTATCCTGTGAAGTCATCGAATCCCCCCTGTAGCGCAAGTGGTAGAAATGCAGCTCTGCTACACGGGAGGCTTGAATCCCGAGGGGTTGGACTCGATGATCTCTAAGGTCCCTTCCAACCCGCACAAGACTATGATACTATGATAAGTTCTTCTCTTAAAAAATGTTTGTGCTGGATGTTTGTAAGTGTTATGAAAATAACAGCACTACCTACTTGCACTGTTAAAAAGCAGGTCAGATAGCTGCTCATGAGGCTTTAAGAATACAGCTGTTGTCTGGAACTCACAAAGATCATCTGGAATTTGAAGTTATTGGAAGATTATTATTCAAAGCTGGTTTATCTCACACCCCCAAATCCTTTACATTCGTGCTGACGGTCTTTTTGTACAGTCTGAGTCTGATGTAGAGTTATTTCTTTTAAGCTTGTTATATATTTGGTCTTACTAGGAGCATGACAATCACTTTTGTTTTGATACTAATGACTGAATGCTATGCTGCTTTTTTTAAAGTATTTTCACAGTAAATTTAAGGATTGTTTCATTGTCATTTGTCCTAGGTTTTCTCTTCAGATGGAGTGATTTATCTGGTGCATTAGCATTTGTTTATATGTTGTGTTAATGCTGAGATAATGAAGATATAGAGGAATTTGATGTCTAGCCATGTTTTGCAAACTGCAGGTAAACTTGAAGCTCTTAATGAGGCATATTGTAGTGACCTGATAAATGCAGTTTAAACATGATGCTAATAATTTTTGAGGCCTGCTCTGGAAGTTATCCCTTTTGTTTCATTATGTTGGCCCACGATGTCAGGGATGAATGTTAATGATACAACCTTATATGGAGTCAGAGGTGATTGTTAATAATATAATGATAGAGGTTACACCTTCCAACCAATATTCTGTTACATTTTCTTACCTTGTGAAAAATGGCAGTGGAGGTGCAGTCTGTCTGAATGGCAGCTGACGTGGAAATGCGAATATAGGAAAAGGTGTGTCATTGAATTCCTCCAAGTGGAAAAAATGACATGAACTGAAGCTTGCTGGATGTTCATGGAGACCAAACAGTGCATGTGAGTACAGTGAGGTGGTGTGTTTCAGCACTGGTGACAGTGATGTGAAAGACAAGCCATGTCTTTCTTAAGCCAGCTATGCACAGCTGTCATAGCATAAAATGAAGAGTCTCAATCAGCTCATCTGCGCAAACTGGCAGATTACCACCAGGGAACTGTGTATGGAGCTGAATATTTGCTTCAATGCATTGGAAAAGATGGTGGTAATATTGGAATAGCACAGAGTTTGTGTCAGGTGAGTCCCAAAAATGCTCACACAAGAATAGAAAAAAACACCTTATGCAACTTTGTCAGGACCTATTGAATATGAGACAGAAGGGGACAGTTTTGAGTTGCATCATTACTGGTGACGTGACATTTTGTCACCGCTACAAGCTGGAGTCAAAAGTGGTCCATAGAGTTTGCATTACTTCTTGAAGAAAAAGTTCACGACACAACCCTTAGCAGGTAAAACAATAGGAAAGGGGTGATCCTTCTGGATTTCCTGGAACTCGGACAACCCATATAATACTTTGTAGATGAGAATTTGCTCTATCAGTGTTATAGTGCTTTTTGTTTTATGTTCCATGGAAATAAATAGATGTTATTTTTGGAGCAACCTATTTATAATATAATTTGATATTTGCTTCATATCTTTGGGTTATTATTATTATGTGGTGGGTTTGGGTGGGTTTTTTTTGGTGGTTTTTTTTTTGTTTTTTTTTTTTTGGAACAGCTGGAGATAGGTAAGCCAGCTAAATGGTTCTAGTCTGTGTGTTGCAGGGAATGAAGACTCCTGTTTATGTCCTAGTTATGCCTGGTTGAATGTGGCAGGTTTCCTGGTAGGTAACTTGATAACCAAAAAACAGTAGGAAAGAAGAGGAATCTAAGATCATCCTTAAAGATCTGTCTATAACTAAAGATTTTCATGGCATATATTCTGGAAGGTGTCATATTTCATTTCTTTACAGAGTTTTCCAGGAAACATACAGACTCCAGACATATTTTGGTAAGGTTCACTGTTATTTTTTCTCCTTATTTTGTAGTATAGAGTACTTCCAGATGTGCCTGAAGCCAGTGTGAAATTAATGAATCCAAGAAGGTTTGCTCTAAAACTTTAAAAGTAAACAGAATGTACAGATACACGGCATTATATTTGTGAAGATCTATGCCCGTGTCTTTTGTGTTGATTGTGGCTTCTCTTATCATCTCTTCTGTTTCCATTAAAGAACAGGCTGTGACTTTGGCTTCTAGCTACTATCTTTTGGATACTGTAGAGATAGTATGTCCATCGCATATATCTTCATGCATGCAGCATAGACAGGGACTTAGGTGACATTTGTATCCTGTACTGGAAAAATTATGCTGAATTTCCCTGCTGAAGCTGATATCTGCTCATCAACAAAGTAGAATTTCAACATAATATGATATCAGCAGCACGCTATTTCTGTATTGTTACCTAAAGAGAATTACATAAGTTAATTATTACTCATCTTTGACAAAATACAGCAGAGACATTTATCAATTCTTTAAAGCTCTTGAATTCCAGATAGTTCAGATCTTTTTTGTATTTATTACAACAAAAGCGGAAAGAAACAATTTTGCATGTACACACATGGTGTACACAGGAATGTATAGTCCATATAAGTACCTAAATTAGGTAACAGCTGCAAACTATTTATATTTTAAAGCATGAAGCTCAAATTGAGACACAGTGATCATTGAAAGCAAGCAATGCAACCTGGAAATGCACTGGCTGGAATGGAACAGCTCATTACTAATATGAGACAGAATCTATACATAAAAATAAAGCAAAGGAAAGAAACTTCAATGTTTTTTAGGCATTATTGTGATGCCAATCAGTGCTGCATGTGTGTCTGGAATTCTAAATAATTTCCTGGATGTATTCATTCCATATTGTTGGTATAAAATATCAGCTGATAAATTCTATGGCTCTCCAAAAACATGTGTCTATCTGCTACTGGGACACTGTCAGTCCTTTGACAAAGGCTTCATGTCAAATAACTGCCAGTTGACTGAGTTCCAGATGGTCACCTGCTTTCTTGGGAGAAAAAACATTCTTGCAGACTTATTCTGGAGACAGCAGACATAAAATATTTTTTTCTGCTGAGCAGTAACTTCCTCAAGGCCTGTGCATAGTGTTCAGCCCATTGTGCTAACCCTACTCAGGGAGTTTAACACTGTTTTTCATAAAGTAAAATTAAAAACTAAGAACTACTATCAGGATGCAGCTCCCAGTCACCATTTTCATTAGCCTGTGCATCTTCATTTCAGAGCAGCCTACTCCAGCCTGGTGCAAAACTGCTTAGTCCTGTTATCTGTTTGTATACACTTTGTAATATTTTTTTCTGTAAATTCTATGTCCAGTGGACAGAATTTACGTGAGGAAAAATAACCCAAGGACAAAAGTGTTTTGTGTATGTTTGACATGAAACGTAGAGGGAAATCAGGGCAAAAATGAATTATGTTAGAGGGAGTTATACGCTGTTCCCCAGATCAAAATAAAAAGGGGAATGGCTTAATCTGTTTTCAAAATAAGGAATCTGTAACAAAGTATAATATGATAACAGAAGTGTACTGTATTATGATAGTTTAGTGACTAGAAGAATTCTACTGTACTTATCTTTTTTAGTTGCATATATGCATGTATATACATATATATCTTGTATAATTTATGAAAGATTATGATTATTTTTTCTAATATTGTTTTAGAAAGTCTCCGTATTTTTTTACCTTGCATTGCGTGCTGCTAGAACAATATCCAATCGGGACGATATAGTGGTGGACCCGAGAATTGAGATTTTGTGCAGGTACTCTTTGCCTGCACTCAGTGCAAACTGAAGGTTAAATTTAATGCGTTGTTTAAGAGTGACAAGCTGGGGATCTTCTACTAACAGAGCAATATTAATATATGAAATGCATGAGTTATTTTAGAATGCATTTTAATTGCTCTTCAAATAGTATTAAAGCCCTCCAATTATAACAGCATCTGTAAAATTTATTTTATTTTGTATTGTAAAGCTTTTGTTTTGTTTATACAAGAAGAGACCGTTATGATTATTTGGGCATCTGAGAGAACTGTGGCAGGAAATCTAAGTATAATATTAGTATCCACTAGATATTTGTTAACTGATATTGTTGAGCACAAAATAAGCTTGATTAATATGCATCTATTTAGCCTTTTTAAGAATTACGTATCAAAGGATAAAATATTCATATTTGGTACAAAGAATGAGGCTGTAGCTGTATCAGTATCACTATAATTACATTTTTAATCTTTTCTCTTGAGTATCTCAACTTTCTTTGGTGTCTGGGATTAAACTGTTTAAAAGGAAATAATTAATATCCACATTTGAGTTTGTGAAAACTTTCACCTGAATTTGTGCACATAATAGAAGAAATGGTCTGAAAAAAGAATGTTAGTTCTTTTCATATTTAAAGAGTTGAATAGGATGCAAAAAATAGGCATATACTGAGTTTATTTTGTGATCACTTACTATACAAATTAGAGCAGTTATTGGGGTCTATTTGGCAGAAACTGGTAACATTACGCAAGGCAGATAAAAATGGCTCGAGATAAAGCTAGCCAAAAAAAAAAAAAAAAAAAACCAACAAAAAAAACCCCAAAAAACAACCAAAAAAACAACCAGTCATGGATGCAGATGTCCCTGATGAAGTTTTTGCACCTGGGCCATTTGGTTTCCAAACTGACCTCATGACTGGCCACAATGGCTTCTCTTCAAGAGCCAAAAGAGGAAGAGGCTTAAGTGGGTCCATATGGCACACAACAATCGACAGCAAAGATGCATTGCCAACTTGGTATTGCAACTACAGTTTGTATTTCAATGTGCTGTGGAATTGGTTCACTATTCACAGAAGAGCAAGTACTGTGCCAGTAGCTTAATCTATGAATTTATCTAATTATGTCCTAAAAGCACCAGAGAACTGCAGTGTGATTTCAGATGTGTGATGAAGCCAAAGTCAATTTAACCTGAACTGTGCACATTCCTATTTGTATCTAGAATCAAGAAGTTGAGCTTCCCTTATCTATAGTGACAGAAAATGTTGTATTTTACTGTATTCTAGAAAGCAGAATATACCATCATTTGTCTTTTAGGATTTAGAAGATGATAAAGTTTACAAATATGGTATCAAACATGATTATCTGTGACCTTGAAAGGCTTCTTGTTCTTTCCTACTGTGGACTTCATAATAGAATTTGTTTTAAAAACAATGGTGCACATCTGAAATGAGTAAAAGACCTTTGATATAATTGCTGTGAAGCTAGAAAATCAAATGATATTACTGTAAAATCCTTGTAACAGCCTAGGCAATAACTTGAGTATGTTTGAGCGCTACAGCTCTGTTTGTTCAGTGGTTGTTCATTATGTAGTTTTATTGGTTATTTTTCCCTTTTATCCCCTGTTGATAGAGGGTACTTAACTATTTATGAGTCTCTCCAACGGTGAAGTTTCTATTTCCTGGCTGGAATCCTAAGTGAGAGGAATGTAATGGTACAGGGTAGTGACATCTGTGTGCATCTGTTTCATTGTGATATCTAGAAAAAGATCTATATATGTGTGTCATTCTTTCTACCTGAAAGCAGGTGTAAACATAATTTGAGTTGTATATTGCCTTATGACTGTGGTGTTCTTGTTGGCTAATGGTAGATATGAATCAAATGCATATTTGCATTTGATAACCCGTACAGACACCTGTCCCTGAGTTTAAACCAGTTGTACTTAAGGTTAAGAGAATTTCTTTAAATGGTGCCTTTTTGCAGATGCTGATTCTGCTTAGAAATGCTGTAGTAGTATTTGAAGTACCAGTGGAAAATACAGGGCTGTATCATATTGCCAAGAAGGCTTAGCAGGCATAGAGATGGTTTTCCATCAGCTTACTGGAATGTGAACTGAGCCTAAAAAAAAAAAAAAAGGTAATGTTTAAAAATTTTCTAATTACTTTGATAACTAAATAGTATTTATTCTGAAATTTCCTAACAAAGAAACTCTTCCCACCTTCCTTATTTCCAGGAGATATTGCTACCACTTTATTTTTATGAAGTTTGGCTGTTTTTTTTAACCTGCATGTTACTTACAGAAGCTCACATTGAAATTTTTCATGTTGTCCCAGAGATATTTTAGCATTAAGCCTTTTCATCTTTACATAGAAAAGAATTGCTTCCAAAAATCTACACTTCTGAACTATAAGTGCAAAAACCTACATAGTCAACCTTATGCTGAGCTGATGTAAAGAACAGATTTCAAATGATTTTATATACAAATCCTGTGCAGTCATGCTGATTACATGTTTATCTAGAAAGGAAAATTTGGACTCACTGTGTTTTTTATAACAAATTTAATAGCCCTCATGCTGCCATTAAATTTTCTCTGAAACACTTATGTACCTATAGTGTTCTCTGAAGTACTCTGTAAAAACTAAAAGATAAAAGTTCCCATAGCCTTCATGTTAGAGTACATAGAAGTAACTGGTATGAAAAAAACAGCAGTCAATCCAAACACAAGGAAATGTTTGTAATAAAAGACCAAGTCATCAGACATCACTACGTGTGCCTCAGTAGAACTCATACCTATCTTAATATTAATTCAACAAAGCCATTCTCCTTGGAAAGTCAAATATAATTCTGAAAGAAACTGTTTTAATGATCTAATGCAGATAATCAGGTGTAGATAAAAGCAAGAAATATCCATTTTACAGGTAATGTTCCTCACAAACTAGTCGCTTCTCAGATCTTTAAGTTTTCTAAAGATGATACTGAACTTGGAAGTTCTTAATTTGAGTTTATAACAGCACTCAGAAATTCTGTTTTATTAACTAATCTTGTCTTTGTTTGCAGACAGCGAACTTGTCTATAAGGTACTCTTCATCCTCTTTAAAAGAAAGTGACTCCTAACCAAATAACACTCTTTGCCATGAGCATCTCCCAGTTTTATCTGTAATTCTAATCATTAAATTCCTAAAAACCTTTAACAATTCAATAAAACTAAAGTACGTTCTTCCCTATGGCCTCTACCACTGTGGAAAGCTGACTGTCCTTTTCTGTCCTCAATGGCAGAGTCTTCTTTTGTCAGGCATAAATGATGCCATTTCTGGAAGCAGATTTAGGCTGCAGGAAGGGAGATAATGCAGGAAACAGAATGCTTTGTACACAGGGGTAAATAGAGGTATCCCTTGAAGACAATCTGTTCTATTCAGCAATGTACAACCAGTGCAGAAGGAGCTCTGTTGGCTCAGAGCTGAAGGGAGAGCAGATGAGCAAAATTTGGACTACAGGAATTTGACTTTATGTTTGATACCACTGAGAAGTGTGTGTATTTTGGTCTCCTCTGAGAAACAAATTTAAGGAAGTTCTTTGACCTTAATAGCAATCTTAGCTTTTGCTTCCCATCAACCCACCCCTCTTGTAAAGGGAATCACTATGCAGCTAGAAAGGGTAATTGCAATGAACAGTGCAGGATTCACTATGGAATTTCACAGAAAAATTGTAGTAATCTGAGAACCACCCCTACTTTGAATAGATATAAGAATATTTTGTGGTGTTACATTAATTGCTTTATCAACTTACAGGGAAAAGTTTCTCATTTTCTTTTGTGTGTGTGTGTGATTTCCGTACCATGCAATGCGGACAATATTTCTTTTTCTAACATGGAGAAGTATGGGTTGATGGAAAGAGTTTGTCCATTTGTAAACAGTGTTGGGAGGGTCTAAGTGCTTTCTTCGTTTAAATGGTTGTTGAGGGTGGTTTTTTTATTCAGCTAGTGGTGTTAGCCAACAATTGTAATCTTGAGTAAGTACAGCATGTCTCTTTTATGATCATTTTTGGAGAGAGTTCAGTGTCCGAAGAAACTGTTTTCTTGAATTGTGTGATAAGATGCTTGTTGCATATTTCAGACTGTGACTGGTTCAGATGCTAAACAGCTCTTCAAAGACAGTGGAAAACTGTACAGTGCTAGAAAAACAAATGTAATAGTTCTTAAGGTACAGGCACTCATACCAAAGTCTATGTATATACGTTCATAGTTCAAAAGTTTCAGAAGCTTTATGGACTTCTTACTCTTTGTGGACTGTGATGAGACAAAGAGCAGCCATAAAATAGTTTGATAAAATATTTCTTTAGCATAGTTTTTAAAGAAAAAAATAATGATTAAGCAGTCTCACAGAATGTTCTGCAAAGTAGCTGGAATCTCAGTCCAAGTATTTCTACCAGCACTTTATGAGCTTTGTCCATTGTCACCCTGGTGGTACCATCCTGACCTTTCCTCAGACCATCTGGTATGCTTTTTGGATGGATGTTGCTGCTAACAATGCCCTGGTTCAAGCTGATCCTGGAGTGCAATTTAGGCATTGTTCAGCAATGATTAATCAAGAAGAGGTTACATAATGAAGTCAGCATTAAAATGTATGGGCATGTGGCAAATCAGATTGAATGGCAATATCTCAGAATATATAGCATCATATTGTTGGGTTTCTTTTGTGGCTTTCACTCTCCTGGGGATCTGAGTATAGACTGTGATATGCTGAAAGCTCTGTTTATTTTACATTTTAAATGATTAGTGGAAGATTAAACTTTCATGCTAACTGAAAAATATAATGAAAATGCTAAATTCTGGACTCCCTATCTAAATATTATTAGCTTTTACATGATGCATTTGGTTCTTTTGTTCTTGCTGACTCACAGTCCGTAGCCTTTCTTGTGTTAATGTATTTTAATCCCCTGTATAGAATCTCTTGACAAAAAGGCATTTTGATATAGTAGTGGAAAGGAGAAGAAATATCTTAAACAGAGAAAATGATGCAGTGTTATTATTTTTAGCTACTTTCATCAAATATAAATGCTATCAAAAGCAGTGAAGAGATGAATTTGTAATTTTACAATTGCAGAAGGGAAGTTAAAGGTGAAAACTGTATACATAAGGTAAAAGTGATGCGGTATACATGTGCATTGTATTCTTCTTTTATTTGCTTCTGTCCTGCATGATGGTCAAGCTCTGTTACTGCAGATTTCCAAACAAACGTCTGAATTCCAGGGTGGAGGAAACAAAGTAAACCTGTAGATATGTGGATAGCCTTGCTCTATTTGCAAAACATCTAAAGGTTCTCAGGCATGACATTTTTTTAAACAGCACTATTGTCCAAACAAGTAGTGATGCAGATTTTCCAGACTACTAGTAGCCCCTCTGAAAAGTATCAGCAGTTATTTGCAAAAGACCACCCATTTCCAATCTGCAAAATGTTCGAATTCGCCAAATTCTTGACTTTACAGCAGAAAGCCTCTCTTTGTAGCTACTTAAAAGTAACAGACTTATTAGTCATTGCAAATACAGATTCTGGTGAGTCAATGGATCTTTATTTGGGACCAAAAGAAGAAAAAAGAGGAAAATGAAATTTATTACTTTCGTTTCTGTTATAGCCTAGATTGTTACTGCAGAGAGACACCTGATTCTCTTTCAGTTATCTCGTTGGGTGCATAAGTAGAATTAAAATACATGTATATGTATATCCTTTCCTGGTGTTATTTCAAGGAGTTAGTGGAACGATTGGAAAGTACAGTTCTTCCCTTAAAACAGCACATCTGATGTTTTTACTCAAGGAGGGCCAAGAGATTGAACCATGTCCCAGAAAGTCCAAGATACAATAAATAATACACTTTTAGATCTCTGCTATTTTTTTCTTAATATAGCCTTCCACTGACTTTCACTAAAATTTTCCCAAACTTTCCATTCTGAGACATCTGCAAAACATTTTAATCATTAAAAGATAAAATCCCCAGGGTGGATATATCCCAAATCCAAAGCAATATGAATTTTAGTTAATATATCTTATTCCAAGAAATATTTTTCATGTAATCCTTCATGAAAGACTTAGTTGTTGGATGTGAGATTCCATCTTCTTTAGTATGCAGCAATAACCCAGCATGTTTTATTCAACGAGTCAGATCAGTAGTGTATTCAGACTATAAATTTGTACATTATGTACAGGAAAAAAAAAAAATACAATGCAAGGAAACTGGAAAAGAAATTTCCAGTTGAATTTTTTTGTTGTTTGGGTTTATAAAAATAACTGTGGTGCATCAATTACTCCCTATTGCCATGGATACAAGCAATACTTTATTATATAACCGTACAGCTGTGCTCGACTCTAATATGAAAAACAGACTTTTTTCATCTTTTCATTTCATAGTTACTGAACTGAGATAATAACATCTCCTTTTACCTATGAATGTATTCTATTCCTTTACCAGTCTCCAAAGTATTATTGATTAGAATTTCATTAAGGCATTTATAATAAAATCTATAGTAAACGTTCCTGTTCTCCTTCAAAGACACTGCTGTTGAAGGTCGTTCTGTTACATACAAGGGCTGCTCTGAAACTAAAACCTTCTATTTTATTTTGTTGACCTGCAATGTCAGAGGCAGATGGTAGTGGTATGGCAGTGGAGGTTGAACCTTCCCACCAATTTTCTGTTATATTTTGTTGCCATGTGACAAATGGCAGCAGAAGGGCACTCTGACCAAATGTCTGACTTGGGAGTGTGTACGAAGCAAAGATGCATCATTGAATTCCTCCATGTGGAAAAAATGACACCTGTTGACATGAATTGACGCTTGCTGAATGTTCTGGAGACCAAACAGTGGATGTGAGCACAGTGAGGGTGGTGGGTGATGTGTTCCAGCAGGGGCAACAATGCAAAAGACAAGCCAAGTTCATGATAGTAATGCAGATTTTTACAAGCGTAGCATACAGAATCTTGCTCATCAGTGGTTAAAATCCATAGCTGATGGTGGTGACCATGCTGAAAAGTTGTTTTGTAGTTGAGAATTTGATCTATCAAGTAATGTTATTGTGTTCTTTGTATCTGTTGTAGGTTCTATGGAAATGAATGATTGGCATTACTTTCAGAGCAACCTACATATTACACAAATAACAGTTATGGACCAGATGAGTAAAATTAAGGTTAAAAGGTCAAGCAGTCAACAATTGTAGAACATCCAAATTAAGCTGTATTGTTCATTTGTGCTTTGTTACCATCTCAGATAAGTGCATTTTGTATATATTATTTATATATATACAAATACATATATATTATTCATTTTTAAACATTTCTTCATGATCCTAGGTGGTAATGTTTCTACTCTACAGCTATGGATCTGAGATCTTTGCTGTAACATTTACACATTTGTAAACTGTTCAATTAAGGCTCTTTGCAATTTCTTGCAATACATGACTGAATGTGGCATCTGAAATGTTAACAGCATTGTTACTGCAGACCTGTCTCAGAGCTTGAGCTCATGCTGAAAATGAACTTCTGAAGTGGTGTAGTGTGCAGCTAACAATACACTCTAGAAAATTAGGCTTAAATAACAGAACAAAGCTTACTAATGAAGATGCAACATGCAGGCCTGTTATGCAAAAGCAAGACAGCACAGTTCTACCCTGTAGCTTCAGTTCGTGCATCCTCACTACAGTTCCATCTTCTCAGTTTCCACTGCTATCAAAATTTCCTTTATTTTCTAGTATGTGACTGCTTTTACTTGATCTGCACCTCTCATCTGTGTGATAGATTTCAGCTATGGTAGCATATGTGCAGGTTATTATCTCTTGGCTATGTTAGTTATAATGTTTGAGTGGTCCTCACTGAATTAAATTACTGTAATAAATGATATTTTGATATAATTGGTGATAAATGGAGTCCTTATAGAGTAAGTAGTAGTATAAAGTAGAGATCAGAGAACACCTTATCCAGGAGACATTACAACCAAGAGTGTTCTGGTGCTGCTGCTAGGGAGGGACTGGGCTGCTTTGGGTTATTGTTTATTTATTTTCTCTTATAAGTCTTGTTTCAATTTCAAGTGCCAAGATTCCTAACCTATGTACGTTAACTAAAGGTAAGCTTCAGTGTTTTTGAGATCTTTTAGGTTTCATAAGCTTTTGTTTCTTTTCTGCGAAGCTGATGACTAACAGTTGCAAACCCCTCACCTCACTGTAGTTGAAGGGGTAATATGTGTGGAAGATTTGTCCTTCCAATGTCACCTTATTAGAAAGAACTAAACACAAAGCAGGTGTTAGTTTGAAGCCATGTTTTAAAGCACACATTGTGGATCTGAGAATTGTTCTAAGCACATAACAGTTTGCTGCAATTAGACACCAACATTATCACTTCAATTAGCCTTGGGCATAATCTTTTCTCTCCTATTTAGATCACACATCAGCACCAGTAGTTCATGCTGCACTTCTAAGTAATATACACCAAATGTATTCCACTGTTTCATTTTACACAGAATAATTATTCATATATTAACCATGCACTCATCTTTCCTTCAGTGCTTTGTTATCTGATTTTGTAGAATACAAGTCTGTATGTTACTGACTTCCAATTCTGTTACACACCAAACAAAGCCATTATGAATCCTATTTATAACGGCGCCATTAAAAATGATATGCTGTCAAGAATATCTCATAATGATGGTAGAGAATGTGTAGTTTCAAAGATATTTAATAACTATATGGTTTTAAAACTGCAGTGGAATACTTCTAATGGTTTCCAATATAGTAAATCAATCATGACAGACTTAGCTGCATTGTATCTGTTCTAACTGTGTATTATGAAAAACTGCACAGCTGACTCTGGAACATTTCCCTCCTCCCAGCCTTTGTGCATTTTTTCTGGTTTAGACCGTATGCATGTATTTATTTGAAAGATCATTTGCTGGATGATTTTTTTTTTCCACCAGGTTTGCTATGTGGATAAGTAGGAAGAATACAAAGCACCATGTGCAATTTTAATTCGAAGTGATAAATGTTATTAGAAAACCTGTGAGATCTCTTAAGGGAGAACTTAAAGTATTCCTAACGGGTGAAATACTGCAAATAGTTATTAGATACTTCAGATGATTCCCAGTGCAACTGAAGTGCTGCAATTGCATGGAGCACATACTGAGAACAAGAGGGAACCTATGCCTGCTGCTGCAGCCAGCAAGGAAAAAGTGACCCCATAAGATATTCTGGAGGCAGAAGCTTTGCTTGGTCTGTGATTGTGGAATTTGACATTGGAGATGAGAGATTTAAGGATGCTGTTCCTTCTCAAAAATATTTCTTCAGGTTTTCTGACCTAACTTATTACTTTCCACAGAAATTATACTTTCTTTTTGGAGTGAATAGTAGACACATCTGTTTTGTTACTACATTCTGTATTGTCTAATGATGGATTGAAATGGTGGACAAGTGGTTCAGGTTAGCTGAAGGTGGAAATGTTTCTTTCCTCTGTAGGTGTGCAAAAACAAAACTGAATTTAGTGCTGGGGGCATTTGTAGAAATGAGTTATGGCAGGGTATTGCTAAGAAGTGTGTAACAGGAGCTAGAAAAGTATGAAACGATGTGTATGCAAATATGATCAGCAGAAGAAATGGAGCTATGTCCAGAGGACAGGATTTGTGTGGTAAGGCAGAATAGGACGGAAGTTTCCTTTTCCCTCTCTTTCCAGTGACTGATAAATGAGTGAGAGTGTGGCTGTAGGACACGAGGATGTATGGGAAAATGTTATGGTTTTCACTATAGGAGTGGCCTGTGGAATACGTAGTTTTCGAAGTCACACCTTAGAATGAGTTTTTATACTGTCAGTAATGTCTGTTCTTTGACAGCCTGAATGCAAACACTCAACAGCACTGGGATTCTACTTCAGTTTGGTGTAATGTTAGTCCTATGGGAATAGACTGTTTCTTTTCCTATGCTCTTGGTAGACTCCTGACACAAAAGCCATTCATTTGGGTTTTATGGTGTATGGAGAACATAAGATTCTAATGAAAATTATATCAAGATACATTAGATTTCTTCTGGCTTTACTACTCCCTAAGAAAAAATGGGTTGCTTCTTAATAATTTATTTTATTTTCAGGCATTTATATGGAACCTCTATTTATTAAATTATCTCAGCTTTTGACAGTTATAGATGAGTTTTGATAGGATGGCAGTGGTATCAATACCTCTCCTAAGCAACTTAACTCAGTATAACTTAGTTTATTACGTTTCCAACTCACTAGACCTCAAGACTAAGGATGTTGATTACTAAACATGCTTCAGTCACTTTAAATAGTTTGTAGAGAGAATCAATAAAATGCATGTCATAAATACCACTTAGCATGTTTTGTAATCTTTGGCCAAAAACCAAGAAGTTGAGGCCACCTATATATTTAGACACAAGATCCAGTTCTGAGGTATCTATGTACGGTACAAATAAGCTATGAGGTGTGCACTTGCTGATGTGTTGGTGGTGTAGCCATGCCCCATATTTTCTCCATCACTAGGGTATTGTAGGGGAGGGGAGGTGAAGAAATTAATGTCCTATATCTATTCTACTAACACCAGCAAGGGGAGAATTATTTGAGAAATGAATCAGAGAATATGGCCTACTTATCAACAGCTGTCTACTTCATGATACACTGATAGAAAACTTTTCTTAAATACATCACTGGTTGCAAATAGTGTATATGTATGATTTTCTGGATCTCAATTTTGTAACTCAAAATTCTGTACTGTACTGTCAGTATTTTTAGATACTGAATGACAGCAACAATGTTCCCTTCCCAGATATGCTCAGACTGCCAGCATAACGTTGGTGTCATACATTTTTCAGATGTCTGGTGTCTTCCTCAAGGCAGAAAATAAACAGAGCCCCAAGCAAGTAGTAAGAAAACAAAGAACCCTAAGCCCAGTTCTGAATATTTAGTACTTTAAAAATGAAGAAAATGAAAGTAGATAATCCTGGTATCTACTGTTGTCTTGACTTCTCATACATTTTGCCAGAAAACTTTTACCAAACTAGTTTCCTCAAAAAAAATTGATAATATTTTCTAGTGGAAAGAGTGTTGTGAGTGTTAAAGAGAATGATAGCATTTCTGATGAAAACAACTTTTAGAGCCACACAACTGTAACTTCAGACAACATGCAGGTGGTTTTTCTTTTATTTTATTGACGCAAACCCTGCTTTTTGGAGCTTGTTGAATTTTTTATTTTCTGTACTGTTACCTCTATGAACTGTTGAGGTATATCAGATTAGTCTGTGACACCCCAGAGAGTCTAACTGAAATGTTCAATGCTCAAGTTCTTTTTGTGGGACAGTCCAATTATGGGACTCTGTCTTAGAATTCATTAAAATATTCTGGCCAGTGTGAGATTTGGCCATATAGCTGAACAGGTGAGATAAAAATCGATTGATGTGTACATACGTGCCATTTAGTTAAGAGTAAACTAATAATGCTTCAAGTCATGGTTTTAAGTTTAATTCGGTTTTATGTAAGGATACTGTTTCTATCTGAACTGATGAGTTATTATAGAGTCTAGACGTTTCTCTTTACTTCATAATATTTTAGCATAACCAGTTTAAAGCTAAAAGAGTTTGAATAAATAAAGAATGCTATTTTAGATCACTAATTTAAATTATTGTAGTTTTCTTGGAAATTTTTAAGGACATTAAAGAAAGAAGATGCATTTGTTTACTACAGCCCCTCTTTCTGTCTGCGACTTCAGATACATTCACTGTTTGCCTACGCTGTAGAGGATATAATACTTGTGCCATCTTTCCTGCAGGTTATTGTATCATCACTTCTTCCAGAAGAGTTAATCATGTAATTGTTCTCAAACTATTTAATTTGGAGTGATCTGAGTTTATCAGAGACATATTAATGTCTAACTAATTTTTGACTGAATGAGAGTTAGAGTTGGTATATGTAAATTATTATTCTGGACCAGCTAAGAGGGTGGGAACCTTTTAAATTGGAACAGTATGTGTGAACAGCTGCAGGTATTTATCACTTGATTGTCATCTATTTTTTTTCCATTTACAGAATGAAACACAGGTTGTTGACTAGGGTATAATCTGCACTTTCAT
Source organism: Coturnix japonica (assembly GCF_054131305.1). NCBI lineage: Eukaryota > Metazoa > Chordata > Aves > Galliformes > Phasianidae > Coturnix > Coturnix japonica. The sequence goes on from NC_140668.1 coordinate 26,745,846, forward strand.
TGTAGAAGTTGTGTTATGGTTATACATGTACCAGAAATGCACTGTAGTTAATGACAGTCATGCACTCTGACCCATATGTTTTTTTCTTGCTTTGTCTGGAAAAAAAAAAAAATCTAATTACAAAACCACATTAAATATCAAGTGATTAGAATCCAAATTAACATTAGGCTATTAGCCAAAAGCTTCTAATGCAGTGGCTGAACTTTGCAAAAAATTTTAATGCAGCTTTGACTGCCTTTTATCATGGATCTTTTACATTAAATTTACATTAAACACATTATTAAGCAAAGCAATAATTCCTTGACATAATTCCGATTAATAATGTAAGTATTGCACAGTGAACTCAGGGGAAAAGTCCATACTTTTTGTTTAGGTTACCATTTAAGGAGACAAATCAGGTTCACGTGTTTGTGGCATCCTGCATTCAACTACAGCTATGACTCAGACTTAGATTGTACAAATATTTTTCGCTGATTAAAAAAACAAACAAGTAAATATACACCTGAAAACAATCTCATTAAGGGTCTTACACTCACTGGTTCTCACCTGAATACTACATCAAGAATGCCACTTTCTCTTACCATTTCTTATTGGTGCTGCAGATTTGAAAGGCAAGATTTTCAAAGGAGTTGAGAACCTGATAGCTTCCCTCGGTGAGCTACGAAAAGAATTTTAACACAGCTTACAAATATGTGGCAGATCTTTTCCATTTGTGAGAGGAAAACTGTTCATTAGTTTCATGGCAGGAACAATGTGTCAATGTTTTTCAGTATACTAGGTTCAGATAGGAGGTTTCTTCAACAGTAATAAATGAATATTGAAAATTATTATGGTTTTATGCGCTTGTAAGTAAAAAGCTATTGTGGACCAAGAATTGTTCTTCAAAAAGCTTAGAGATTAATGCATTTTAAATAGTTGAGAAACATTGACCTGTATGATAACAGTAGGGTCATTTGTTTCCTCTTAATTAGATTCACAAACAACCAGCAGAACTGGCAGGAAACCATCTGCTAAAAGGAAGATTCATACATTTTGTCCTTCTAGGATTAAAATTACTTCCTGCAACTTAGATGCAATCACCTATAGATGGATCTGTGGCCCTAAACACTTGTTTGATAGCAGGTATGTAAAATACGTGAAAGATAAAACAAGGCTGAAGTAGTCAGTATGTATGTGTGTGTTAGAAAGTTGAGAATTTGCTTCTAGGGGATCTTCCTCCTCCTGAAGGAAATGGATTTGCAAGACAGCAAGCCAAGATGGCAGCAGATCTGCCTGTGCACAAAGAATGCTTCATGCTGCGGAACTTGGTGGCAGAAATACAGCATCTTTAAGCTGAGGGTTTAAACAGTGTATTTTTAGAATTACTGACTTAGGATTGAATGCCTAAATTGCATTTTAAGTCTTGTCCAGATCTGGTGCTGATGCACTGATGGACTAGGTCACGTACGTATCCAAGATACGTATCACCAGAGGGCAGTGCTAAACTGGGAACTAAAATTTTTTTTTCACTTGTAGTTCATGTGTGTGTAAAAAAGCTGCTTTTGTTCTGTTTCAGATATAACTATCTTAAAAAAACAAAAACAAAAAAATTAAAAAGCTGGGGGTTTTTTTTGTTTTAAATTAAGACTTGTGTATTTGCGGTTTTAAAAGCAATGAGAAATGTTGTGCTTTTAATTAGAGTAAGGAAAATAACTGTAGAACATTACTTTTTGGAGTCTGGAAAAAAGTATTTGCTTTCAATTTCTGTCACCAAAAGATCTTTTGTTTATATTTCTTCTCAAGATCATGTCAAGATTCAAAAACAAATTACTTGACAAGCTCTTCCAGTCTGTGCTTAGCCTCCCCAGCAGCCTAGCTGATGACTGAGAAGGCAGGCTGTGAGCATGGCCTGTGCTGCTCAACCAGGGAATTAACAACCTGGCTTTGTAAGCATGGCCTGTGTCACGTAGAGAGGCAGACCTGGCACACAAAGAGTTACTGTAATTTGCATCAAAATGCCAGTAAAGTGCAAACGCTGCTTCATTAATATGAATGAAGTTCACAGGATATTTACAAATTACACAATGCCCCCCATTTAAAAATATATATATTTGATGCAAGTCACACACAGTGTGTATGTGAAGCTGTTTCTGATACTGGCATAACGTGGCGTGACAATAAGTAAATATAATGGTTGTCTTCATCTTCATTGACACAGGAACTTAGATTGGGCACTGACAGTAACAGATGTAGCGGTGGATATTAGTTGAAATGAACTCCAGTATAGTATATCATGGTAATAGGCTTTGTCAATATGAAGCATGAGCTTAAATCTGCATGAAGAAGGGAAAAAAGAGTCAGATTGAAAAGGACTTGTCTTTAATGGTGATATGAGGCTTGTGCATTTCTAGGAAGCATCATGAACATACATGTGAAATAATGAGGTGCTGAAGCATTGAAAGTATTTTATTAACAAGAGACTGTTTTCTTGTTAGTCTGTGATAATGAGTAAGATGTGTCTGTGGGAAAAAATAGGATGCAAAACAGTGGTTTAGTGTGTGGTAAAATCACATAAAATAATCTCAGACATTAAGGCTTGTTCATAGTATAACAAATACAAATAAATATATAGAGGCTTATGCCCAAAAAATGATGCTTATCTTTCATTCACACTTATGAATCACCCGCATGAGAGTGTGTTTTGTTATGAGATCAATGAAATAAAAAATCTCTCTCTGGACAAGATTATACAAAAATCATTAATATTTATGTTACGAAAAACACAGTATCTAAGCAGCACTGGAAATAGAATTACATCAGTTTCACTCAGCTTAGAGGCATTTTTTAAAAACAAATACTACGATCTTATTCAAGAACAGTATGCTCTGGTATCACAACTATTCTGTTTCACAGCAGTGAGCTCATCTTTTCAGGAAGAATTAAATTCCTAACCAATCCCAGAGATTAAAACAATATCGTTGGACTGAGCCATTTCTTACACATTCATTACTATCATAAACCTAAATATCAAACTATAATTGTGTAACTATTCAGATTGTTCAGTTGATACTTTGTGAAGAATGAGGATTTGGAGAGTTGGGTGGTCTGTGTTTTATTTTAATAAGAAGCAAAGCTATATTTTTCCATGGATTAAGTCCAACACAGAGAGAACTGTCAGTATGAAAACAATAGAATTTATCTCCACTGATGTAGCTTGACATATGAACAAGAGCCTGAATTGTTGCCATGGCAATAAATGTGTAGGACTTATGCATGCATTTTCTGCTATAGGATTTTGATTAATGGCATTGACTAAATAGTCTGAAATAGAAGAAACACTGCATCAGGCCTGAGAACAGAAGTGGCCTGGAATGGGTCTGCACACCCTTCAGCACACTTTTACTGGTAAAATAGAACTGTGGCTGAAACTGTAGTTGTCAAGTCTCCAGTAAAGTAGCAGCAGAAGATATAGCACTTAAAATTTAAGATTAAACTACTGTCTCTTGAACAGTATTGGAACATTTTTTCTGTTGTCATAGATTATATTTCCACATTTCGGTGAATTGTTGGAATGATACAAGTAGGATTCTTCCTTTATTAATTGCTGTAGACTCCATAAATGTCTTGATTCAAAAGAAAAGTAAGCATCTAACATCATTAAGTAACTGCAATAGTGGAAGAGGAGTGTCAGTAACCTTCTGAGCCAAGATCTTCACTAGGATTAGGGAAAAGTAGATGACTTAGGCAAGATGCAGCAGAGCAGCTCATTGGGAGTGGTTTCATGAAGGGGTTGGTCAGTACTTACCATAAATGACTCGAAATAAAATGTTTTGGAATTCATGTAGATCTACTTGAAAATATGAAAAGCTTATGATTTGTATGTATTTGTGTACACACAATGCAGATGTGTATACTTGTCAGTGAGTCTACTGAGAGAGCTATAGTGAATTTGTAATGCTGAGTGTATTTATTGTGAGAAGAACTGAAGATTCTATGTAGTGTTCTACAATGCTGAATTTTTTTTTCTCCCCAAGTGATTCTAGAGCACATATCTTTATCAATTGTATATGTTTGTGGGATTTAAAAATTAATTAAGCTTAATTTCACAATACAAAAAATATCTACAGTAAGAACATGCTCATTCTTGACATGATTCTAAATATACTTTCTTCCCATATTTGTTAATCGTAGGAGCTATTTGTGCTTAATCAAAGGTTCAGCTTTTCTACAGCTCATCATCTGTTCATAATCAACCCTGTCGAGGAATCAGGCTGCAGAATTTATGACGTTGCCATCATTTCTATGGTAATAAGATAGTTGATGAACACAGTTTTATTACTTCTTTGTAGGATCAGGAATAAGAAAGACTGGACTGTGGGAGGTGTAATTAACAGGGACACAGCTATCTCGAGTTGGAGAAAATGGCAGCACGGGAAATGATGGGCAATTAAAGGTGTTTTGCATAAGGGTTCCATTCCAGTTTGCATCAGTGCAAAGTTTGCAGTTATTTTACAAACTCACCAGTACCTTAAGTAGTACTCTTAGAAATAGTAATTGTTGGTGAATGTTTCAGTATCTTGCCCATTAAATATTATGTTATCTCAATTCTTGCTGTGGTAAATACTAATTGCTAACTTTTTAGACAAGAGGACAGTTGTTACTTTAAAGTCTTCAAAACCTGTTTATGACCCTCATGCTTCCAGTCTCTTACTGACATTATCTCCATCACATTGTCTCCCTAGTGGAATGTGGTGGTGGTGATGAGACTCGTTCCCTGTGGTTCAGATTTTTTCTAAGACTTAAACAGTATTGAAGCGACTTCAGGTTGATCTTCATGCTTGGAAACTTGGATGCAAAGGGAAAAGCATTTCCAGATGAGACTACCGTGCTTGTATCTGAACCCGTTGTTGGTTGTTTGGGCCTCCTTGCTACCTGCTAGTGCGCAGTATGCTTTACATCTGTGACCGTGACTTTCTGCATTCTTTCCACACCTATTCCAGAGCAAGCAAGGAGGAAAGGTAGATGCATAGGGATTACTTTAAGGATAAAATGTTTAACATCATTAGCATATGCTTGTGGGGTGTTTTTACAGTGTCTGGTGCAACTGTGTATAAATTTTGTGCTTCTGGCGCTTATAATGACTTCCAAAGCTCTGCCTTGTTTTAGAACATACAGGGCCCAGGTCTTCTGTTAATGTGGCTTGATAGGTCTGCCTTCCTTTACTGTGCTTAGTGTAGAGGGACTGTCCCTGGAAAGGAAAGATTTTGTCCTAAGGAAAGATTTTGTCCTAAATTATCTGAGATAGCAACTAGCTACAGGATAAACCAGCAGCAGGGAAGATAGGGCAACACACCTGGTGCCAGTGTTCAACATATTGAAGACCTAACCAGGAAAGATTCTGCAGGTACTGCTCTGTTTTCATCTGATTAATCAAGTCTGTCTTAAGTGAGAAAAACTTATGCAAATCTGGTTGCCCTAACAAGAAAAACAGAAGCCTTCTGTAGACGTTTGTAGGCTTCTTGCAATTAAAGTATTTTAATGATGCTCACCGGTATCTGCATATGAATAATGGGTCGTGTGCAGAGAAGCACCCAACTCATTGTATCCCTCAGTTGTATCCCTTGCACTTTCAAGGGGTTGCTCTGAAACTACCCCCACTGTAGGCCAAGGGGGACTGTCTGTCAGAACAGAGAATATTACAACACATTCATCTGGTTGACAGGTGATCACCTTAATAAGCTGATGATCAGAGACCTTGCAGTTCTCAGGCAAGAAGACAGACAGACCAATTAATCTGATTCAGCCTCAAAAAAATAACAGACTTGAACAGAATCTCAGAGTTTCCTGGAGGACACTGGAAGTGAGTGAGAAGCTGAAGACTTAGTGAACCATCATCATTATATGTTGGCTTTTGTATATGCTAGCCAGCAGTGAGTAATGTGATCAACACTCTGGGTCTGAAATGAATATCCTTGCCTTATCGCACAGATACTCTCAATTTTCTGACTGCTGTTGCATGATGAAAAGCAGGAGAAGGAATTCAAATGACAGTGATAATCTCACACTCTCATGTTTGTTTGTTTCAAAAAAGATTTCTTCCTCCAGAGGCTATACGGATGTTGCATTGCTGATTTACTGACATCCAGTTCTGAATGTTGTTTTGAATCAACCTAGAAAGAAGCTAGTTAATCTGATGTAACTGAAGCAAATACCCAAGCCTGGCATTATATTATTTTAGACTGGACTGTAGAACTGAAGCCATCCATGGAGGATACTGTCAGGAAGGACATAAGGCTCTGCATGGTGTGAGCCAAACTTTCTTTTGAACTTTGAAAATCTGGTCACAACTTCCCCTAGGCTTTGTAGCTCTGGATTCCTCAAGAATCAGTCCTTTATTTGATCCTTTTCAGCACCTATTTGACACCAAATTTTGTGCCTGCACTGCCTTTAACAGTCCATCAACAAAGCAGTCAAACTGACGTGCAATTGTCAACTTTTCCTCCGTTTACATCTGTGCAGTCCAGACAACCCATTGTTTCAAAAGGATCAGGTCCTTGGAAATGTAATTGTCTGAATCTGAACTTAAGTACGATGGAGGCAGTGGTCTTTAGACAGAAAGAACCACAGGGAGAGTCCATAGTTGTTCATGAGAGCAAACAAGCTCAATTTGTGGTTTTGTCGTTACAATAAGCTCCCTCAAACAGCATCTCATGAAACATTTTCTGTCATTACTGAAATTCCAGCCAAATCTATCTAGACTTCAGTCTATCCTGAAGTGTAAATGTCCTGCCTTCGCTATTTTTTGTCACCTTTCAGCTGCATTTCAGAAATATAATTTGGGTGAAGTCTGCAGTGCTATATTTCTTTAATAGCTGAACTTTAGCACAATCCAGATTAAAGAATATAGTTGGAGAAGATAGCATTTTCTCAGTAGCTGTCCAGATTACACAGTGAACTGTGTATGAGCAAAAAACCAGCCAGCGTATCTCCAGGTGACAGCATAGACTGCAAAGTATTTTTATTTATTTTTTTCAACCTTCATGAAGTGATACAAAGCACAAAAAGAAATTCTAAATGGAAGTTATTTTCCAAAATGCAGTAAATTATGCTTCAATATATTACTGGAATATATCTCTGCTACTGTAGTACAGAAGCCTACAAACATATATGTATTATCTTCATAAGAAGATTTCTGCATTTGTCTATTTTGATGCAATTTTGTGCTTCTCCCCTTTAAATTATTTTGAATTTGGTTGTAATTCAAGGTGATGCTTAATAAGAACTCAGAATCAAGATCTTGCAAGTCAGATATATCCATGCAGCTTCAGCCAGGGCTTTTATTTTTTGTCGGAAGGTAAATCTTTGTTCACAGTCATGGCTGTTAATTTTTGCTATTATCACATGAAAAGTTCCCTGTGACAGTGAGATATTCATTCTTTGGCACCATCTGCAAGTTGCAATGACAGAATCATAGTGGCTGGAAGGGACCTCTGGAGATCATTGAGTTCAACCCCACTGCTAAAGCAGGGTGCCTGCAGCAGGTTACACAGGAAAACATCCAGGCAGGTTTTGGATGTGTCTGGAGAAGGAGACTCCACAACTTCTCTGAACAGTCTGTTCCAGTGCCCTGTCACCCTTACAGAAGTTTTTCCTTATATTTGTATGAAGTATGCAAGTTTGTTAGCATGCAAACACGAGCATTACTTGTTTCTGACATAAATGGACTGAATTAGCAGAGAGGCTGGCAACAAATTTTTGCCATAGTTAAGGAAGGTTTTGAGAGTTTTGTACAAATTACTACAATTAATTCATTTCTGGCTGTACTTATGTCACAGTCTGCCTCTTCATGATGATTTGTTGACTCTCTCTAAAATGTGGGCTGAAGGACATTAGATCATTGCAAAACATTTTATGCAAAGAGAGATCAGCTCTGATGTTGGTTGGACTTGAAGTCATGCTGCAGGCAGTAATTAAGTATTGAATCTATACATACATATGGTTACTTATTTGTTTATGGAAGTTCTTGCTTACGGAGAGGCTCTGAATTAGGATTTGTTCAGCAAAAACTGGACAGGGGAGAGAGAGCAGAAATATATTTGTTACAGGCAAGGCAGTATTTTCTAGTGTGACTTGGATGTTGTAGAAGCCGAATATGTCTGTAGAACTCACAAAAGGTGCTGACATCTGAAATCCAAGAGAGGACTGAATCAAAATAAGACTTTTCAGCTTCAGTCTGGCTTCTGTAAAATTCATGTTCACTTCAGGAAGAAACTTTAAGGACTCCATGGCACTTTAAATCCATGTTCTGTTGGTTCTGACATGCTTTTTCCAAAGCAAACATTCTAGAATTCAATTTCTGTCACTTTTATATGGGTTTATATAAATACACAGTTTGTGGAAGGCAAGAGTAACAGAAACATGAGTAACAGACAATGAAGAGCAAAATGGGGAATAGTTTTTTAAAAAAATCATCTAACACTTTATCCTTTGGAATCAATATTCTATCTGTATAATGAACAGAGCGCAACAAAATGCAAACGTGTAATAGCTGCTAGCTTATAGGACTATTTTTTTCCCCCAATATTTCATCAATAAGATAGATTGCTTATGTTCACAGAATTTTACTGGGTGAGATATCCATTTGCAAATATTTCTTTTCAGAAGCTAAGAAAATGCATACTGGAAAATGAGTCTGCAATTTAAAGTTTATCTCCATTGATATTTTGCTTAGTGAAAATATTTTTAATTGCATTTGCCTTCTGAATAGGCAGTTCTTATCATATCAAATTATCATGTAATCTTCCAGGGTCTGTAACACAACATATGTGTTTAATAGCTTGTGATATCTGATGTGGCAGTTTTAACTTTACATGGAGTTCATCAGCTACCTTTAGGATCTGCATAGATGATGGATTTGAGAACTGATGTTCCTCTCCCTTTTGTTTTTAAATGCACACAGACGTCCTCAGCAGTGTTCACACTTCAGTGCAGGGTTTTTTTTGTAACTCTAAATCAAATTAAATGTCAAATTACATATTGTAATCACATGGTGTACATTTTATACCACAGCAAGTTTTAATGATAGGTTTTTCTTCTTAAGGAAGTACCTTTGATGCAGTCTCATCAAACAAAAGAGTCTGCCTTAAAAAAAAAAAGAAAAGAAAAAAAAAAAAGAAAAGAAAAAGGGAAAAAAAAAAAAAAAGCTGTTTCATTTTATATTGGAAAAATACAATGTGACATCTGGAGAATAAATTGTTCAGTCAGCCAGAAATACGCCTTGTAAAAATTGCTTAGGTTTCTGTAACAAGATTATTTACTGCGACTGTTCACCTATAATACAGCACACTTCTGAAATGGACCTTTTATGAAACACATCAAGCACTGTGGAAATGTATTCAGTGCATTAATCTACAACACTATACACTTTACAATACTTTTAGAACAGATTTCGAAACTCACACCATCTAATGAGACAAATCTTTTTCTTTATATTCATTCTAGCCACATTTTATGCTAAACCTTCACGTTGTTTAACATAATGCAGTAGGGTTTGGTTTTGTTTGTTTGCTTTTATAAAATGCAAACAAACACAAGGTATTACTCTTCAGTTGACTACTGAGCACAGGCTGTTCTCTGCTTGTTTCCATTGCCTTTACATAAGACAAAAGCCATGTGTACCTTCTGCTCTAGAGCTTTATAAACATTGAGGCCCTTCAAAATGTGTCAGTTTCTAATAATAGATGTGTAATTAGTGGCAAGAACCAATTATGACTATTTAAAGCCAAAGTAGGCCTAATTTGGAGAGAGTAGAATTGCTAAGAGTCTAGGTGTCTCAAGTGAAGAATCAGGAAAAAACTGAAGCACTGAAAGGGATATGTTTTTGCCTTGTTCTTAGCACTGGATCTGCAAAGAGCTAAATGTTTTCTGTAACAAAATGGTTTCTGGGTCTGAGTGAAACCACAACTACAGACAGGATGAAAGCTGACTCAGGAATTATGCAGTTCTAATATGTGTGAATACTTAATGTCTAAATCCTAAGCAAGGCAGCCTTATTTTTTTCTTGTAATGTGTCATAATGAAGTAGCAAGGGTGATTCGTAGTATGGGATTCATAATCACTGCATTCAAACTGTTAGATGGTCAGTGAGTTAGGCTGCTAATGCAACAGAAAAGGTGATTGTCACAAAAGAGGTGTATTTTACAATTTCTAAACACAGAAGGCAGTCTTTAATTGCTTTCTTGATTGAAAATAGAAAGAATATTCACGACAGGCAATAAAATTGCATGAATCACATGTTGGAATGCTTGATTCAGATATTGGGTCTGGCATATTTTGGCAAGTCAGAGTGTCCCAAAACAACATATTTTCTCAAGAAGTCCATTACAAAAATGAGAATCAAGGTCATAAAATTCCTGAACTGTCAATTGTCATTAGGGGTGTAGGTTGTAAGAGAAACCAGATGGAACATAGGAATGCAGCACACAAGTGAAAAATATATAAAAATGCACTTATTTCTCAGTTTAGCTTTCCCCTTGTTTCAGCAGTGTGGTTTATAAGAGGATCTCAGCACAGGTAAGTTAAGGTCTACCTCCAGCCTTTCGTGTATGCATTCAAACCTGCCCAGATCTCCTGCTTATTTAAATTTTATCTTTATGGATAGTAATCCAAATTGCTTGTGAGTTTATGGCATGGGATCTCAACCTCAAGGCTGGAAACTGTGGGTGATGATTAAGTTAAAAGAAAATATCATTTTGCTGTTATTTTAAGATGATATGAGGGCAGTGAGGCGCTGGAGCATGTTGCCCAGAGAAGCTATGGATGCCTCCATCCCTGGAAGTGCTCAAGACCATGCTGGATGGGCTCTGGGAAATGTGGTGTAGTGGAGTGAGATGCCATGGGTTGAAATTACTGTGTAGTCATAAGAGAAACAGCATTATATTTATTGATAAGAAGTAGTGATTTAACAAATAGTTTCAAATGGCTGGATACTTTTGTTTATTGACTGCATAGTGGATAGGGTTAAACACGCATGTCCAATAGACCCTCCTATTCAGTCCCTAGGTTCAGAGTGGACACCCTTGCTTTCTGAATTCCTTGAATCACAGAGGGAAGGTGCCTAGGTGCAGCTGAATCCACTTCTAGTCCCAGGCTTGGTTAACAGTTTATGTCTAAGGGACTGTATGAAAAAGGCAATCTAAGATATAATCTTAGTGAAGCAAACAAAGCTTAAAGATACTGCTAGTCACTGAGGATCTCTATCAGCGAGGCATCTTGATGTCAAGATGTGAGGGACCTTTGCATAGAGGTAACCTTGAGAGATGTCCCTATTCAAGAGGTGATGTTGTCAGTACACTGCCATGAAGGGGCTCTTGGGCTGTTCACTATTTAAGAGATGAGAGAAGTTTATTGTTTTTTCTTTGATGCATGCTGAACTGCCCCTTGGTTATTGTACCAGGTGTCTGCTGTTAGTTCTTTCAGCATTCAGTCTGTGACAGATCTTTAGTTGTTATCCATCTGCAAGACAACCCAAACCATTCTATGATGTTACCATATGGAGAAAGCTAAAATTCATCAACTGGAGGAAACAGACTATCATTTCTTGAACTTTTAGCTTCTATTACTGACTCTGCGATTGGGAACTCTCCCCTGTCAGTGACTGGTAACTCCCATATCGTCTTGCTAATCTAATACTTGTCTTTCTTATTTGTAGATTAAATTGTGTTTTGAATATCAACTATTATTAAATGGGTTTTATTTTATTTATATTTTAAAGAACCTTTATTAGGAAACAGGAGTAATTTTTGGCAGCCTATGTTAATAGATGACATTTTCAGCCAGAAATTGTCACCTGTCTTTTTTCTCTCAAAGATCTTGCTAATATTTCTTCTGTGTCTTCCCACTTAAAATTAAATCATCCAAAGATTGTGAAGTATTTTTCTTCAGATGCCTTCTGATGTTGTCATTTTTGTCAGTCTTCAGATGTTCAGTTCTTGCTGGGCTCCTGATTTCCTGCAGATTTTATTCTTTTTTCCCCAGAATGATTCATGTTGTTTTCTACAAGCATTGTCTACTGTATGTTTACTTCTTTTGTCATGAGAATACCCATGCCATTGGAAGTAATACTGCTTCCGCTAATAACCTCTTGTTTCTCATGCACTTAAAGATGTGACAATTTATCTCAACTATTGTTACGATATTCCTTTTATTCTCCATCTTTATTTGTGTGATTGCTTTTGTTCTGCACCCTATTTCATAGTATTGGTGCTGTATCTGTCTCATATGCTTTATTTTGGTTATGATTTTGTTTGATATCCTTGATTGCCCATATACACAGTAACTTAGCTTGTTAGCCAAGAAAATTAAGCACATGCTATCATATGCTGTATGTAATTTTAAGTGGAAATAAGCAATGTTATACTTCATACAATTCTTAAAAAATAATTGGAATTAAATGTGGAATAAAGCAATTACTTCACTCAATATGTACTTTTATTATTTATATAGCAAATAGAGCACTAAATCAAATCTACCTTTAGCTATTACTGATGTTTCCTTAAAAACTGAATTAAAACTAAAACAACTTGCTGCGTATGTGTATATGTGACAATCAGAAATAAGAATCAAAAGGAAGTTGAGCTAACTTCTCACACCACTGAAATTATCAAGGATTTTTGTATGTAAGAGCCACTGAAAGAACATTTTCCCTATACACATTCTGCAGACAAAGTGTAGCAAGATGAGTTTGCTTGTAGCTTCATGGCTATAGTGTCTGACAGCCCTTAAAACTTCCAGAGATTTTTCCTGTTCTATTTCTATCCTGCATTGAACTTATAATATTCTTCTCTGTGCTCAGTAAGCCTTGGTCAGCTACTTTGACTTACAAGGCCATTTTTATTTTTTAAACTAAATTCCTGTATTAGAATAAAAATTCCCAATAAAAGGACAAGAAATAAACAAGCTTCTTCTCTGTAGAGCTTTGTGTAAAACACAGTAAGGTAGTGCCTGTGATAGTAACTGCAACATAATCCTTACAGTAAATCAGTCACTATGCAGCAAAATGAACAGACTGCAAAAATGGAAAAAAGCTACGTGTAACACTTGAAATAGGAAAATATGTACATTCTGGAATTAGAATCCAAACTGCATGTAATCACCATTCCTCAAGACAGCACAACTGTTCTCCATGGCTCTTCCAGGAAGCCAGTCCTCAGTTCTGGAGTAATTTGCTCTTAAGTTCCAGTAAAAGCTGTCAGATGTTTAAATGCTTTGTAGCCACTGTGACCATTTTTTGTATCCCCTTCAATAGATTTGCCAAATAATTGTAGTTGCAAGTTGTCAAGAAAGGATGAAGATGATGCTAATCTTGTGTTCCCACGCTTTAACACTGCTATCTAACACAGTCCTTTGGTCCCTTTCTCTTGACAAGGCATGAGTCATCTCTTCCTGCCTCATACAGTATTTGCAAAGGGAGAAGATATGCTGCTGTGCAATAACTACGTTGTGTGTTTTCCCTGTTACAGACTTGAGCTGACACCTTTACTTCACTGTATGGGTGGACACAGAAGAATCATGCAGTATTGCCTTCAGCCTTCTCTCAAAGACATTCTCTCTTGGATTGGTGAGTGGAGACCTTTGTTTGTGGGGAAGGGGTTTAGGGAGGGGCTGGGACAACAGGAAGAAGTGTCCTTACTTAACCCAAATCACTGTGGTGTGGCTTCATGGGTTGAGTGGCAGATCCATGAAGCATCTTGTGGAAGCTCTGAACCAACTCAGACTGTGTGCTGGTGTAAATCATTCTAGGATGCCAATAAGGGAGAGATAACCCAACTGTTTGTTCCATTAAAGAATGTAGCTGGAGATATCACCCTTACACTAACAAAAGAAGGAAAAATACATAATATTTCTTTAAAACCTCATTCTAAGCATTAAGTATCAGTTCAGCCATACAGAAATGCATCTAGGTCATTATGAAGAAGCAAATTTTGGTACCAAATTCAAAACCTAAAGGGCTTAGGGAAACTCTACTGGCTGAAAAACTTAAACATAAATGCCTATAATTGTCTCTGCTAAAACTTCCATCTCCTTAAAATTTTGCAGTAAATGTACTGAAAAGGATTTCCCCCTATAAAGTGATCTTAACAATGATTTTTAGAATCGTCTCTGGATATTCCAGCACATACAAATATTTTTGCTCTTATAGAAGAAATGCTCATTAAATTTTCTCAGCTAGAAAGGAAGCTAAAAACTTGGGTAGGCGTTATCCATTTCCCTGATAAATATGGGGCAGATGTTCTAGTTTTTACAGCTTGGAGCACAACGTTTGACTGTGTAAGGCTTATTTGCCTGATCTGAATTAGATTACTTATTTTTGTTGAAACAACTGCAAATAATATAGGAAAAACAGGAAAAATTCAAGAATTAGTACTACAGCTTGCTTTGCACTCCTACATGAGGAGGTCCAGGCAGGAATTCTGCCTATGTCTACATTAAAATATATATATATATATAGTGAAATGGACTAAATGTATTTCGTATAATTGTGAAACAAATTAAATTGTTTCTGTACTCATACCAAGGTCTGCTGGCAGGAGTAAAAGTTGGAGAGGGATCTGGAAATCTGCAAATACTTCCAATTTTTGAAGTTAATTCCCATTGAAGTCATTATGAAAATCTTATTTCAGAATTCCATGAGATCTGTCTTTCAGCAGTGTAGCCCTTGCAGATATGTATCATTGACATACTTAGCAAGCTGGTATAAAATCATAAGTCACTTTCTCCTAACCTGCTCTCCTCCTCTTTGAGACAGTTGAAGTGAATTGAGTTGTTCTGTTTTTGTACGTATCATCTGTAGCATAATTTGCAGCATTATGTTACAGTTTAATATTCACTTCAAATAAAAAACACGACTCCAATCATCTATTGATTGACTAGTACTGCAATAGTATAGATCTCTGGCACAATGTAAATTACAGTTTTATATATGATGCCACATTTCAAAGTATTAGCATTCAGATTAAAAACAAATGCACTCTGCCAAGAAAAGCTAGATTTAGGGCCAAAGCAATTGCATTTCGAAATACATTTATGCTTATTTTTTAAAGCATTTCAATTTGGGGAAGATGAAATTGAGGGTAAGCTTTTTGCCTAGTATGGTATACGTCAGGGGCTTACCCAAGGGGATAGAAAACAAGCCATGAAGTTAATTTAGCTTCAGAACTAGACAAAAACCTCTTGACTCATATAGGCAGTGCTCAAGGTTGAGAACAGCTGCAGATCTCTTAAAATCATGCTTTTTCTGCAAAATCAGCTTTTATATTTCTGTATGTGCCATCTATTTATAAACATTTCTATGGCTATGTAGAATCCTCTTTATAAATGGGTTATTTTAGAAACTATTTGATCCACTCAGAATTTATTCTTTATTTCTTTGTTTTGTTTCAAGGTCAGAATTAAATTTAAAGGGAAAAATGCCTCTTGTAAGATTTTTCTTACACAATATCTGAAAAGGTGACTTATTTATTTATTTTTTTCATAGAAAAGCCTGTCTCTTCGTGTTTAAATAACTGTCTACATAACTCACTGTACTGAAAATACTTTTTCTTAAATAGTTTGAATTTTGATCTGAAACCACAGCTCACCATGCTGATTTCTCATTTGTTTTTTGAGGAAAAGCATCAGCCTTGACTGAAGCAGTTGCTTCAGGATGCATTTTTTGAGCCCTACCCAGCCAAATCACTTCTTATAGTAGGTTTTATATACTTAAATACTTCTTATATAGGATTATAACAGTATTTTTATAAACAGAAAAATAATACAGAGAAAAAAAGTTGCAAGCTCCCTCATCTACTTTTTCTTCTACTAAAAGAGACTAAAACTGATGTTCCTTTTCTATAAAAGAAGTTTTGCATAATGATTCTTCCTGATTAGAAATCTGAAACTTCTTTAAAATAGCACTATTATTATTTGAAAATGATCTCATGTATTGACTTTTCCAGGTAGATACAATTTAACAACTGGTGTTTATTTGTGCGTGCTGTACTGTTTGACTCATTAGTAGTTTTTGTAGTCCTTAAGAAAATGTCATCTGGTACATACACAGTGTCATGCAGGTGCTCGGGTTCTTTGTGCTGCTGAGTACAGGTCTCCTCTATGCACTACACAGATTCCTCAGGTACACTTGGAGGGAAAAAAAAGCAATTTATTTTAAGAGTATTTTTGTTAGCAGATCTTGGGTTGATAAATATCCAATGTGGTATGAGCATTCATGACTCCAGAATTATTGTATATTAAATTCTCTTCAGCTGGTAGTTAATAACCAACTTTTGATAAAATTTTTAACTAATCAAATAGAAATTTATTAGTGGAAATGTTTCACAAGACATGTTTTGCTCTAAATGCCAAATGTAAGACGCCATATTTTTCCACCCTAGTGCTTTCCATTGTCAAGGCTTAATTTTCTGAGCACTTCTCAGACTCGCTGTTTCACATTCAAAAGCCGCATTCTTTGAGAGCCTGAGTTACCAATTTTGTCCACATATTACAATGTGTATTTTAATTAAATGGTGTTTCAAGTGACAGAACTTGGGCCAAGCACATTAACTTTGTCCTGTTGTCCAGAAATCCCTTTGTGTTACATAACTACAATGAAAAGCTGGCTTGCAGTGTTAATATCAGCCATGACATGCCTGTCTGTGAACATGCATCTGCTCCTGCTTAAAAAAAATAAAAATAAAAAAATAAAAAAATAAAAATCTTGCATTATTTATAGATTCTACCATTCGCTGATGTTGGGTTTTGACAGTCTTCCCTGCGAACACCGTGAAGATAAAGGATTATATAGGTCAGAAATCTGGAGCCCCAGCACGTCCATGATCTGCTATAGTTAACCAGAATCACCAGCAGGTTATTGAAGGGACACGTTCAATCCAACACAAAGGGCACAGTTACGCTGACATTTTCCTGAGATCATTAGGGAGGTTTTGTGACCTACTGTTAATTAATTCAACGTTGTATTGAAAAATAACACATATGTTTTTTTAAGCTGAGTGATCTTATAATGATCCACAGTGTTTTGAGGTCAGAGAAACAGATAACGTTATTAAAAGCACTAAAAATACGTATAGAGCTTCCTTTCAGAAAAATCATAGTTTTACTTCAGAATTCCCATTTTGCAATAGAAGCTGTATGGCAGATAATCTTGGAATACTACAAGGAAGGTTTTGAAAGTATCCTAATAATGCTGAGGCAATGAGTGTGGAAAAGATATTTTCCAAACTCTGCCCATTTTTTAAAATTCCACAAAGAGCATCACTGTTAGAATGGAAAATGAGTATTTACCTTGGAAAATTGCTTGCTTTTTTGAATAAGTCGTTGCTCAAGCTGGAGTGGAATAACACACATCATAAATTAATGCTGTTAAAATGAATACTTGATATGAACCCTGGGAAATATTCTTTGCCATCAGAGTTTGAAAAAAGTAGGAGCTGTGCAGAAGCCAAACCAATTTGCATTGCTTGAAATCACGTAGGTTTCCCGCCACTGATGAATTAGCAAATGCTTTGGATCAGCTCCATCTTGTAGTGTTGTTAGTGTTTACCTAAAAAGCAATAGTGCAAGAAGGTACAGTATGTGATTTGGAAGTAAATCAATACTGAAGTTCAATAAGGAATTGTAAGTTAGAAGAGCAACAAGAAATGCAGTTCTGTTGACCTGAGCAGCTGATATCCATCTGATCACAGTGCATAGGCCAAAAAGGCCTGTCTGACACTCTGCTTCTGCGCACCTGTGAAGAGGTATTTATTCTTTTGTGTAAAACTTATGAAACCTCACAGGCCAAACTGTCAAAGCCTGGATCTCCTCTCAAGTTCTGGCTCTGTTTTTGCAATTGTTAACCTTTTCATTCTCCTGGTTCCAGTATACTTGTTTCTTGAGCTGTGCTAAGTCTGCTGCTCCCAGAAATGGATGACTTCTTCTCTGTTCCTCAAATATTGTGATCTAAACATTTGTGTTTGTGATACATTCATCAGCTGGCTGCCTTCTGTCTTTTCTGCACCAATTATTTTTATTTTTCTACTCAGGAAAGAGATGGTCTTAAGGTTAACCAATGTAAATCCTGCATATTGTTGGGTTAGGGTAGTCAAACACCATTCCTGATGCTCTACTGAAACACTTCATGGTCAGCACTAAAAAAAATCGATCTGATGGCAGTAAGTTCAGCTGGTAAAGATGGAAGCAAACTCTGCACGCATCTTCCACATGGAATCTCTCCTCAGCTATGGTGTCTGTGACCAGGAACCTCATACAAGAGCCATCCTCTGCCACTCAGTTCCCTGACCTGAGACTTGGTTTTAACCCTGGCTGGTACTGTAAAGCTGCTTCTCTATAGCCAAGAAGAGTAATGTTTGAGACTTAAGTATCTGGGCATTACTCTACTGAGGCTTAGTCCAGCATTCTGACTAATTGGGGTCATCTATGAAGCACTCGTTAAGTTGGTCTTAATATCTGAAACATTAAGATTTAAATCACTTGAAGTAATTCTTTGTCAACATTAAGTAAATTTCCTAGTTTCAACCACTGTATATCTCAAGAATTTATCTGCAAGGAATCTAATTCCTCTGTGAATCTTGTTAAATTTATGGCCTTAGCAAAATGCCATGACAAGGAGTTCCAAAATCTAATTATATGTTGTGTGAGAAAAATTATTTTCCTTTAATCAGTTCCTAATTTGCCCCATTTCAATTTAATAACTACCTCATTTTATTGTGTTATGGAAGAGGAGAAGAAAAGCTCCCAGTTGACCTTCTTTATAGCTTTCATTACTTCTTAATACACTTTTTGTCATGCCTGTTCCTATTTGTCTTGTTTTCAAGAAAATAAACAAAACATGAATTTAAAAAGCAATTTATCCTTATCTAAGAGCTATTCTTTGCTTTCATCATATTTATCTGCTTCTGTGAACCTTGTTTCTTCAATACCCCCTTTGAGATGCAGAAAATCTATAGTATTTTTATTCGCATTACTTCATTATTTTCCTTCTATATTAAAGTGCTTTTTTTTTTTTTTTTTCTTTTTTCTTTTTATGAGTGCTCATTCCCACTATAGGCCATCCTTCAGGTCTCTCCACAACACTGGTTAGGTGCCTTTTCTGTAATATATCAGCTTAGAACTTGCTATGATGAAGGACTAATTTCCATTATCTCCATAATGTACATTCGTTTTCATTTATCAATATTGAATTTTTTCTATGTTGGCTTCGACCTAGGTTGTTAAGCTGTTTGATAGATCCTTATTGTTATCTCAGGACTAAAGAAACCTTAATAACTTTAATTCTCTGTAAATTTAAGTATCTTATTTAATTGGAATTTATTAAACATATCAAGCATGAGATTTTGTCATCTTTGGACATCAGCACTGTTTTGTTAGACTAAAAAATCCAAACAAATTTGAAGATTTTAGAGTAGAATTATAAGAAAAATCTCAGTTCTTTCTTTTCTGTTTTACCAAAGTACAGAGTAAAATCTGCTGTGGCATTTGGATGAGCGCATTTGGGCACTGAGTGAATGGTCTTTTGCTGGCATTATACTTATGAGATCCTAAGATGGACTTTCCAGTCTGGTTCAGCTAATTTAGAGTGGTCTCATCAGCAGTCATCCACTGCCATGATTTTTCACCCCTGAACTGTAAGTAACATAAATGAGTCATGATAACAGAGATTTATTCCATGTTGTCTTGTATCTTTTTTTCCCAGACTGACTGAAAATTATTATTCAGAAACCCTAGGAAGCAGATCTGGACATTTTTTTTGTTGAGCTTTGAGTGGGTGCTGATTAAGGGCTCAGCCTGATCCCCACATTCTTTGCAGTTGCTTTTGAAATGCCAGGAAAAGGATGCCAGGGTGTCTTTGTCATCATGATAGTAGAAATTTGCTGTAGCTCAGCAAGAAAGTACTAAACTGCATCCAAAGAGTCCAAGAGAGCCTTTTCCTTGCTCATATTTCATGTGACACATAGACTATTGTCCTGACTTCTTATATTTCCTAACTCTAATGCTGCACTATTTGTCTGATGTGCATTTTAGTCAAGATTCAGCATAATTCTTATGAATTGATTTAACAATTTTTGTTCTCTGTTTATTGGTCTTCCAGGGATCTAAATCTGTCTGTCATTGAGCTATACTGTTACTTATCATTTAGTGCTACTTTGTCTTCACCTTACTCATCACTCTAGTGTGGCTGGTGCATTTTTGGCACTAAATCTGGCCCTGCTGCTCCCTCGACAGCCTCATTAACTTTTTCCTGAGGTGTGGAATTTTGTCAGTAGCCTTTTCTGAACCCAATCTTGTCAGTGGATCAATTGCAATTGTGCTCTGAAATGGTTTTGTTGCAATTATTAAAGCTAGTGTATTTATCCATTTGGTTTTTGAGACTTGGGTGCAAGTGGTACTTGTTCCTTCTGCTTTACAACCCCCCTGACATGAGCAGTTATTTTTAGGTTGCACAGCTTTGATTGTGAACCTCTGATGTACAAGAAAAGCTTACAGAGCAGTCATCTGTCATTGCAGAGTGTGTACCCACAATGTTTCTGTGTTCCCACAAATTCCTCATTTCATTCCTCACTGACACTCCACCTCCTTGGCTTCAAGGGCGTTTTGGAGGCTCAGTGGGGATGGGATCTAGAAGGCAGCTTGCTGCTGACAACTCTGGCATAAGCATTTTTTGTAACATATGTAATTTGGATACCAGGCTGAATTTTCGACAGTAATTAACAGGTTGAGTAACCTCAGCAGTTGCTTATAAAATACCTGCAGAAGTTGTTCTCTACAGGGTGGGAGTTTAAGTATCAAGCAATTTATACTCTGGCAGGCGTTCTGTAATCTGTGTTTTACCCAGAACCTAATTCACATTAAGTTAAACTAGAATTTGATCTTGGAATAAAACAGGAAATCTATGAAATAACTTTTTCTATTTCACACATGTACTTTTCTGGGAGAAAATACTGGTAAAAGTATTTTGAATTTCTTTTTCTTGTGTTGTTTTTTTCTTTCTTTTTTTTTTCTTTCTTTTTTTTTTTTTTTTTTTTTTTTAATTAATTTAGAATGCTTTTATATCTCAGCCAAAAGTCTATTGCAAAAAACATGTAAATAATGTTCTGAATACTTACATTTCAGTGTAAGTGCCATCAGTGTTTTCAGGCCGGAGTCTTAAATACAGTCCTAGTCAGTTTGTAAGTTCTACCTTTAGATGAAATGCTTGGTGTTCAGAGTCACCTCCTAACAAAGAGACCCAGGACTCACAAAATGTATGTGGTAGGCCCCAGCCTCCAAAATACTGTATTCAAAGAAGGTAAATAGGTGTGAGAACTGTAAGACCTGGCTCCTTCCTTGGGCTTGGAGGGGAACTCCATGCACCTTGGAGTAATTTAATGCAACTTAATTGTAATTTCCTCTCTGCCTCATGTAACTGTTTGAAAGATTGTGATCAGTAGCAGTGTCTTGCTGAAATAAAAAAGCAGAAACAAAACATAACAGTGACTGCATGCATTCCTGTTGGCACCTATCTCTGGCCTCTGTGGATAGTTTGCTTCAAATTAGAAGCTATAAGAGCTAAGCCAGCTGGTCAATACTGACAAGAGAGAAGCCAGCTATATACAACTGTATTTTGAAATGATAATAGCAACCTTTAATAAATTTCAGCTAAAAAATGGTATAATTTAGATACAGGACTGCTGCGGAGGTAACACCTGACCGAATCAGGCTCTGTGATGTGTTTCAAAGCATTTCCATCAAGACATCTATGTTCAAGCAGATATCACTATTGATTATCATTTATTCTACTGTGAGTACTAAAGGAGATAGCAAAATGCTCCAATACATACCAAAAAGGATCAAAGATTTTTCTCTTTCAGGTTTTTGTGAGTAGGAATAAAATGAGCTTCAATGTATTTGTGTGGGAACATGCATAAAAGAAAGGAAACGGATCAGGCTGGATTCTATTGTCAAGGGAAAAAAGCTGGGGAGGTGAAGCTTGATGATGTCTTTTAAGATATGTTGAGGTATAATAAAAGGGGGTTGAAAAAAGTCAGAGGCATTAAAACAAAGAGTTTTTGTATGCCTATGTTCAGCAGCACAAACTCAGTAAAGAGAGTATGCTGTGAGTCTTTAAATCCAATGCCATTACTGAAGGAAACACTACATTAGATTAAAACCTCAAAGTTTACATTTTCAATTTGATTTATTGTGTTGCTGTATCCTACAATGATGCTCTATTGACAAAGCAACATCCTTTCTGTAAAGATAAGTAATTATCACTGTGTTAAATATTTGTGCTGCGTGAGGTTGTTGAAGTTTTACTGACATAAAGTAGAAGCATGCAGACTTAAGGAGCAGTTTTCTGTTTCTTATGCTTGGGAATAAAGGAGATCATTGCTGTGTCCTTCCTTAGCTGTCTGGGGATACACCTGTTGAAAGCATTAGAATCTCCCATTAGGTATGGAAACAGATTATGATCGCATCCTTGCCTATGGCTGCTAATAAGGTTAAAAAAAAAGGCTCTGGTTAAGAGAGTATATAGCAATTGGTATATGTAAGGATACTTCTGTGCAGTTTTGTTGGTGTGTAGTGGACTGACAGGAGTGAAGGTGCTCTGTCTTCTGCTGAGATATATACTTTCTCAGGACTTATGTAACTCCTATTTCCCCGATTCTGTATTATTTTATATTTTGCTACTACTTTTATGGGCTTCATGGAGTATGTGTGCCACTGGGGACTAAAGAATGCGGTTTCATACTGAAGTACAACACAGCATTAATTGATGTGATTTGTTTTCTCCTGTGATTCAAGCCCAGTTAAAGATGATGTGCAATATTGCCAAGTCTGAATTGACTGAAATCACTCATGAATATTTATCATGCCAGTGATTCAGCTTCCTGCATTATATTCCATGTAACGTTGCACCTGACCAGACTAGCTATGGCTGTGATGGTGTTGGGAGGACAGATATACTAGGACCGAATTCTAGCTGAGAGGAGATTTCAGACCAAACTGTAAAAGTGTCAGCTGCTTTCTCACTTCTTGGGAAAGCTGCAAAAAGGGAGTATTTCTAACAACATAGGAACTGTGCTGTTATGCAGTGGCACTGATTAAGTGACACATTGAACAGAAATCAAGAGAAGTGCTCGCTCATTTGATGCTGAATAATTCACTCGCAGGACTCATTAATATGAGATATTGTGGAGGTCAAAAGTGCAGATGGAGTCACAATGATGTAACACAAATGTATAGATTTAAATTGAGCTGTTATTAAATTTGATGCTCTGTGTGGAAACACCAACTCAGAACAACACTGTCACTGAGTACGTGTGTCCTGGAGAGGCCCCTTAGTGCAACTCCTGATTCCTGCTCATCTGTTACCCCCACCTGGTCTGCCACGAGCAAGAATTTTGGTCTGATTCAGTGTAGCATTTCTAATCTTCCTACAGTATGATATACAGTAAACAGTGTCTCAGCTCGCAGATATGAAGATACTGACTTTGGGTTTCACATAACCCTTTTCCTTACACAGAGTTCTGCAGTCCTCCTGCAGTCACTGAATTGCTGTGCTTGCAGGTCCCTTCCTCTTCCTTCAGTGTGTTACCGATGCACCTGTTATGAAGGTACAGTGTGTACGTTATCTCCCTTAAACATAGGTGCAGGAGCTTATAAAGTGCCACTGTGATGTTCCTGACTGGGAAACTTGCCCTCCAATACACACATTTGGTACTCATACATTATCTTTTGGCTTCCTCTCCACATGCCCATCTGTTCTGATGGCATTGTGCCTGCTCACAAGATGGTGTGCCAGCTTCACTAGACAATGATGCCAATCAAATAAGAGTTGCTGCAAGTGCTTTCTGTTCTGAAAGTAGCCTCTGTCAAGCGAAAGCAGTGCTGTAATGGTGCTACTTGTCTCCTTTTTCTTGTTTACACCTGCTGACACTTATCCTGCAAGATAGTGTTGGGATAGTAAGGGAGAGCAGGAGATGCAACATGGGGTGGCTGGGTTGGCAGAAAATAAAGGCACAATCACAAGATCAACTTGTTTTAACCGTGAGGTGTGCAGGCAGTGTTGGTCAGGATGCAGATCCAAAAGAAGGCAGAAAAGGGTGTCTAACTGGGAAGAAATGTTTGAGAATAAGGGTATTACTGGCAAAAAATGTTTTGTATATGCATTACTTATATATTATGCAAATGCATTTGTACAGCATTGGAAAGGTAACCTTTAAAGCTGGAAGGTCTTGTGTGCAGGTGAGTCTCTCTGTTCCATTGCCTGCCAGTGAAAGGGTACCTGATCAACTTAGGAGAAATTGAGACCTGTATTGAGAGCAAAATGCAACACATAAGTCAAATGGTTTGACAGTTTGTTGGAAGATGTATAATCAGTTGAGATTGGAAAGAACCTGTGTTTTTCATTTTCATTTGTTATATAAGCAAGAACACAAGTTCAGTATTTCATATCTGAATGTTTTGTGCCACTTTCCATGTTTTCTGCTTTCTTTTGAAAGGAAACCAGCACTGTGAGCATAAGCTTAGACAGAATGCAGAGCGTTTCTGTTTAGTCTGCAAAGCTCTCGAAGAAGTTACTATCCAGAAATTCATCTAAGAACAAAGAAGTAACAAAACAAGGGCTGAGATTAGAAATCTCGTGCGCATTTTCGCACACTTAAGAATGTTTATGGGCTACAGGAACATAGGCTTTAAGGTAATTCTGATAACTGATCAAAGCAAGACCCTCTCAAGAATGTCACCTAATTGTTTCCTTCAGAAGGTTTGCTCACCTTGGTATTTTTCCCATCCATCAGTGCAGTTAGTAGTATCTTATTTTCGAATTCTGAAGTCAAGAGCTAATTATTGAATTTGTGTAGCATATGGTAAGAAGCCATGAAGCAATTCC
The DNA here is from genome assembly GCF_054131305.1 of Coturnix japonica. NCBI lineage: Eukaryota > Metazoa > Chordata > Aves > Galliformes > Phasianidae > Coturnix > Coturnix japonica. The sequence goes on from NC_140668.1 coordinate 26,770,750, forward strand.
TGAGGTGCACAAACCTTGCATTATTAATCCATGGAATTACTGGAGAAAAAAATTAATCTTACAGAGGAATAAAGAATGGCTCTCGGTTCTTACTTATGATGATCATCTTGCTACTTGAAAGCCCCTTAATAGCCCATTAGCAACCCATTACAGTGATCTTTCTGCTAAGGTGACCATCTCCTGTAACAGATGTGATTAAAGAAGAATACAGCTTCATAGCTTTCAGATTGGTTAGCTTTCATTACAAGATGTAGGTATTCAAATGGCAGAAGGAGAAGAAATTTGGAATTTCATTTCTTAGAATGAGCTGGAGAAAAAGAAAATAAAAGCTGACTAGTGGAGAACTAGCTTTTCACTTTTGGCATATAGTACAGTACACAGGAAAGTTGCATAAGTATAATACTACAATGGAACGATTGTCATTACCAGTAAGCAACAACTGAACATACCAGGCTTCTATAGAGTTCCTGTAACTTTTTGGATGAACTTTATTGCTAATTCTTTTCTACTGATGCAAAACAAAGCGAGAGAGATACCAAAGCAGAAAAAGTGTTTCAAATCTTAGAGTCAACAGTAGGAAAGTTGGAAGATAAATGGTCACGGAAAGTGAAGTAAACTGCCTCAAGTGACCAGCAAATGCAACATCAGATCTAGAAATATGATCTGGCTTCTGACTTCCAGTCTTGTGCCCAATCTGGGCCAAACCATTACCTCTCAGGGTGAGTTGGTCTGATGATATCTAATTAGCTAATATTTTGAAATAATAGGACATGGGTAATAAGTAGAATTGCCTACCGCCTATAAAGAGATTTTTAATAAGCCCCAAAAAGTAATAGTCCATGAGCTCTCACTTGCTCTGCAAGGAGAAATGCAAAGTTTTACCTTTGTATATGACACTGATCTAAGGGAGAATCTGACATTATATAAATACACAGTCTGTTCATGACTAAATTTATTTCACGATGTGAGAGTACTTTTTAGTCATAAAAAATGCATAAAATCTTTCTTATGTGAAAAAACGGGAAGCCAACTTTTAAATTTCTCTCTACAGAGAGAATAAAAGTCGATCATTGACCTAGAAAAGCTCAAATAAAGATTTACGTATAATTTATATCCAGCATTTTCTGAAGAAGGGAGATGTGAATGACTCGTTGAAGACTGTAATCTAGAATAACCCTTGACCTTCTGCTCTCTCATTCAGGCTGCTGCTACCATAGCTGTTCATTTAATGCACAAGCAGCTCCATTCTTCTAAGGCTTGAATCCATTGCTTACTGACATTATTTGGGACATGGGATTAGCACACTGTAAACAAGATTTATCTTATCGCAACTCGTAGCAAGAGACTGCTATGTAGAACCATAAATTGTCACAGAGCTGTCTCCTTAATCCTTTCTGCATTCATTTTTATTAGATTTCTTACTGCTTCCTTCAATCATGTTTGCTGATTATTAAAAAGCAAGAGTTTGGGAAAGTGCAGTCTTTTCAGCTGTCAGCTCTGACGCTGCTGCACAGACAGAATACATATAAGTAAAAAACCCTCCTAATATTTGCATTCCTATTTTCTGGTGTGGATTCATGTGTAATTGTACTGTTAGCTGCAAGTCTCCAAGTGAGTCTAGAAGTGATTTTGTTTCCCTTATAATACTAAAGCTTACTAAAGGATCACTCATTTATTAGAATGACAGAGTAGGAAAACAACTAAGCTGATACAGAACTAATTTGAATTCTCTAAATTCATATCTTCATTTCCATGTATACACTCTGAACTTAAAGAGTTTATCAGCCATAAAGCATCTTACGGTCCTAAACATAAATAAATATAAAGAATAAGGGAATTATGTTCAAGGTGAGAGAGGAACAAGAGGTTTGGTCAATCCATGCAGAGTAAGTAATAGAGGCAGGGGGTACTGAGGTGTGAGCAGGTTTTGTAACTTTAAAGAAGCTCTGGAAAATGGGGAAGTGGACCAGATGCTGCCTGGGCACAGCTGTACAGGATTCCCACTCCTGATTCACAGCTGACCTGCCTGCCCCAGGGCAAAGGCTGCCCATAGAAGTACCCCTCCTGCCTGACTATGCCTCTGTCACAGGGTGGGATTGCTCTAAGCCCCATCAAAAGGTTTGTATAAACCTCGTTATACTGTTATGTCAGTAGTTAGCATATCACTTATAGTAAGCCTTCAGGAATTGTACACTGCTGCTTCAAAACAATCTAATTAATCACAGACATGAGTACATGTGAGTAATTAAATGGAGATAAAAAGTATAATTCACACAAATGCATAATTATTGTGAGATTATTACAGTTTTTCAAATTGTCTTACGTATTGAAGTTGTTTTTGAAGGTGGGAATGCAGCTTCAATGTCGCTTTGATAGTCTGGGGAATGTTATATACCAGTTCTTGTTGTTTTTTTTTTTTATTTGAATCTATTTTATACAGTCACATTTTTTTTAAATGATAAAATCTGCTTCATGCTCCATGAGTTTTACCATAGTTAAAGGAGCAATGACGAAGGACCTAAAAAGAACAGTCTGAGGGGTTCAGGGATTTGTGGAACATAATTGCATAAAGCTCAGGAAAGCTACATTCACATTAAAAAAAAAAAAATTAAAAAAAATGGAGATAAATTGTGACTCTATTGATATACTAAAAATCCCAGAGAAACAAACAGAATTGATGTTTCAAGGCACTGTGTACTTCTGCTTAATAAAATTGACATGAACCAGTGCTGGAAAAAGGTCAGTGTGAAAGAGATATGGACTAATTTATTTATTTATAGTGCAAAAAAGAACAGAGGAATCTGACAATGCCAAAAGATGGACAGTACATGGAAGAGAACTTGGGAACACATGTAGGAGAAGAGATGCTGTGAGACATGGCTGTTTGACTGGGAAAAAGCTGAAGCCACTCTGGGTAAGGTGTTCTTGTTTCTTACAGTTTTATTTCTGACTCTGCAGTCCTCCAGGATGATTTGTGTTAGCATATTTCCCATACTTCAATGCTTTCCAAACTAGGCTGAAAGCTTTGAGTATAAAGTATTAGAGGCCAATCATATTTTAGCGTTATCCAGATCTGTCCCAGTTTCCTGGTAGACATATCTTCTGTTCTTTCATGTACACCAAGGAACAAGAAAAACTACTGGGCAGTTTTTCCTAATCCTTCACATAGTTCCTGCATACCTAAAGTGGTAACACAATGCTGTATGTTTACCTCTCTTACATTTATGTAGTTGTTATCTTGGCTTTCAGTAGAAGTGTATGTGAGTGCATATTGTGAAAATGAAGCCCATGTTTTCTGGTCACTCCCTTTTGCAATGTACACTTGCCCTTCTAGTGGACAATATATTTGTATTTTCCTTTCTGCAATTTGGAAGGAAGTCAAAACAGCATCTATTCATTCAAGTATTTTCTATAAAGTATTTGCTCACAGTTGGTCTTTTCTTAGTTTTTCTTAAGTGTAGCAATAGAACACTGACAAGAAAACCTGCCAAAAAATACCAACTATGATACAGTAATACTAACTTCATTTTCCATCCTTTGCCTGTATGAAAGAGTAGAGCTTCAATAGTTGTTTTTTCTTAATAACTGAAAGTGTTTTTTTGAAAAGAAAATTTTTGAACCTGCTTGTTTAAATCACTGATGCTGTTGTTGTGGTGAGGGCTTTGCTTCCAAAAAGCCTTTGTTCTCACTATGAGAGAAATTGTTGATAGCATTTTAAATGTGAACTGCAAACTAACAGTTTTTCCTTAGCAACTGCCGTCTCTGCCAGTGCAAGTGCTGTGTTCTGAGATTTGAATATGCAAAAGATGGGGTCAAACTGTCTTGAGGATATAAAAAAAAAATATATTGGATGAAGTAAAATTTTGTCTGAAATTGAATTTGGGGAAAATCAAATATCTGTTGGTTACTTCTCGGCAGATGTTGAAAGGGTTTTTCCTGGATTCCATCCTTATTGATAGTGTGTCTTTTGATCTGAAGCCAAATAAGAAATCTGGATTTGGAAATTTTCTTTGACTAAACATATTAGTTAAGTATGTAAATCTGCTTATCATTGCTTAAGGAACCCTGCCAGAGTAAGAAACATCTGGAGCTCAGTATCAGCTAAGTTATTAATGAACATTTTTACTATGTTTCATCTGGAATGTTGTAGAGTTGTTATCTTAATTGCTTAAGTCAGCTTTATCTAAAAGACAACTAGCTGTAAGTTCTGTTGTTTACATTTGGACTCCTATGAAATCCACAGAGTGCAGTTTTGTAGGCCCAGCTACTTAGTTTTCCAGACTTGTTCAGAAGTGGGCTAATATGTGTTGTAGCACAAGCAAGTCAGGTGGAATAATCACGGTTTTGAAACGGCAGCGCTTTCTTTCACAGGAGGCACATTCTGAAAATTAGTTGTTTCCATTTAGGATTATGAATTACATGGTCTGGTTTATTTATTTGAATTAATCACTGTGTAATTCCAAGAAAGGATTATTTGACTTGTCCTTGATAAGGATGTTAAGTACAGATATTGATATAGCTTTTGGCCATAAAGCCAGTCAGCTTATCTCCTTAGGGTTAGAAAGAGTTCTCAGTCTAGTTCAGCTTTTAAATGTACAGCAAACTGTTGTATAAGATGGGATTTTCAAAGCTGATAGATGCTGAATGTACTATGGGGTACTTTGCTAAAGCAAGTAATTGGTTTTATCAGCTGATGACAAGTATCCTGCTAACTGTTGAAGTGAGAACAGCTAATAGCTGAGCCTCTATACATGAAAAGCTTAGTAAAGTAAGGGAACATGTTGTTGAAGGAAATGTTATTTATCTGTAACAAAAATTTGAGTAGTCCTCTGCACAAAAAGAAACAATGCTGAAACTTGGTAAAGATATGTGTAACCCAGTACCTCTATTTTGAATAAATCAATTACACGTGATGTATTTGGAGGAAGGATTGCTTAGCCACTATTGGTACGAGTCTCTGTGTGAGTACTGATTCAGTGCTTGGTTTTCTTGGTGGATGCTGCCATAAAATATAAGCTCAATATCAATATTTATACTAATTTGAAAATATATGTCAGTTAGATGGTTGTTTTACTTTCTACAGATGGTTTTCTGTCTTGTTCTCATTGCTGTTCTCAACATGGAACATTACAGTAGGGGAAAAAGTTAACCAGTTTTCAGTGCGTAAGAAAGAAAATCTGAAATATGGTGAATATATGAAAGAATTCTAATATTAGCTTAGAAAATAAAGCTCATGGGAGAGCGTTTCTGCTATTGTATTAATGGTAATTATCATTCTGTCTTTAAATAAGTGCAAGTTGCTCCACAATGCACCTACTGCATGAGCTAAGCTGTTCCAGATCTTCCTGACTCAAATCAATTAGGAATGTGGTGTCAGTGATTATCATTGTTTGTACACTTATAAATGCAGTTGCAGTCTCCCTCTAGAGAGTGTCTACATTCAAAGAGAAATTTGCTCATGAGAATGGGAAAAATAGAACCAGAGGTCTGGAAAGTGCTAGCACAGAGTCGAAAAATTGTTTCCCACAGTAAACACAAAAAGTAATCCAGTAATTATATATTACATTACTGAGAATGGCATGTACCTTCTTGTTTTATTTTTTTTCTAATGGATTGTGCTTCTGTAATAATGGACAATAATTTTCTACCAGTCAAGCTGAAAAAGAGGGAGTGTGATAATATTTTAAAACAAATGTAATTTTTATTCATACGGAAACATAATCATTCATTTTTCAAAGGATTCTCGGTGTTGGAGTAAAAGAAGCCTATCTCATGTTGCTTTAAACCCTTGCACATGCATCTCAACGTGAGAGAGACCAGTGGGGTCAAAACAATCTTCATACTGGCTTACTTAAGTACAGACACAATATATTTAACAGGGGGCACTACTGCTGTTTTCTGTCATGATTTCCTTTCATTAGTGCTATCTCATCTGTGTGCAGATGACATTAGTTGGGTTCATAGTAGGTGTCAATTATTGTGAGTCCATTAACTTCAGGTGAGATAAAGCAGTATGCATGAGTGGAAAGCTGTTCTTTAATCCAAGTACATCCATGCATAAAATAATTTGTACTTACCTTAGTTTGGTCCCTCTCCTCTTTTACCTATTTTCTTTTTCCTAAAAAACAAAGATACCCTAATTCTGTATAAATAAACTTGGCTAGAAAGAAATCTGTGACATAGTTAATAGTTTTTCATCCATGCTGCGTGAAACACAAACTGGCTTTTCTTCTGGAAGGGGCATGATAGGAGAACGTGAGTCTTTACTGTTATAGGAAAAAAGCAGCTCAGCAGTGTGCTCTCTTTTAGAATCAGACTTACTGAAAAATGTACTGCTAGCAAAATACCATCACACAGGCAATGAAAGATCTGAGAATACTTTTCCAGCCCCTAAATGATCAATTGTGTGTGTGTTTAATTGGTCAGCGAGGTAGAGCTTTTAGCTTGAAAAGTTTTGACAGAGGTGTTCTAACAACTTCCATGGAGCACTGTAAAGATGAACATTCTTTCTAATGCCTTTGTGGGCTGCAGATTGCTACTTGCTGAATGAAAATGAAAACATTTTCACTCGCACAGAACAGAGAATTTCATCACATTCATATATCTTGAATAAGCTGCTGAAAAGGAAGTTATTTACTGGAATTCAGAAAGAAATTTCTCAAGTTCTTACGGCAATAATAGGCCCTCTCTCTTTGATGCATCACTCAGCAGGTGTCAGGGCGGTAAATGAGGGCCTAAAATTTTGTCATGGAGGTCTTACTGCTAAATTATTGTTTTTTTTAAGAGTTGTAACTAGTCATTTGTGTTGAATCAGAGAAAGAAATTTGTTGAGAGTGTAGAATGTGATTCTATAGAGGAAAAAAGTGAAGCAGTAAATAGCCAATACATCATACTTCCCAAACAAAAAGCAGCATATAAAAAAGATCAAGGTTTATTATGCCTCACTTACTATCAAAGAAAAATGTACTGGCAGATGTGGTGTTAGCAAATTCATGGTGCACTGTTCACTGTTCCACAGCAGATGAATGACTGTCATTGACAGACTGGTCAGATGAACTAGAACAGTATAGCATTTATCTTTTGCAGATCAAGGATTCACCTGCTTGTGTTTCCAAGACAAATTTGAATGCTGGAATAAAGTTTTACGGGAAATGGCACACCTTTATTGTCAATAGCAGGCAAATGAGGAGTGGAGCGGCAGAAGGCAAGCTGAAGTATTATCATACTTAATATTTTAGAGAAAAAACGCATGGAATTTTTATGAGTCACTCATACTTTTAAGAGCAAGATTGAGCAATTCTCATTGTTCTCTACCGAGCGATGAGGCCAAATGATTTTTCAAAACTTATTTAATGGAACAAAATCATTTCACTGCTCAGTGTATCCTGGGGTGTGTTCCATGGACTCAGCAATAGGACTGGAAAATTACCACAAATTCCTTCTTTACCATTTTTTCCATTTTCTTGCTGGATTAGTATGAGATATTTTTCTTTATAGTACAGCTCTGTATGTGCCTTTGGAGGACTTTTCTCAGTTTGAGAATGTTTTTGAAACCCACTGCTTGTTTTTGTACATTAGAGAAGAACCTACCCACACTGTTAGAAAGTATGTTGTGTTTTGGTTTTTTTTTCCCTTCTTGGATGAAACTGCACATTTTTAGTAGAGAAGGAATACCACAGCAAAGCATGAATGCAGCGGTGAGGCTTGTGTTTCATTTGCAAATCATTAAATTACTGATAATCCTGTTCAAATACTGATTCTAATTTGTACTTATCAGATATAGAAGGCCATGTCTTTTTAATATATGTTGTCATGTCTCTGATAAAATGGAGTTAAGAATAATGACAGAACCAGAAACATCTGGGGAATGGAAGCAAAAAAGCTAGGTGTCAGATAGCAATCAGTGGCTCACTTATGGCAATTATACTTCGGAAACGCAAGTAGTTCCTGTGATATAATTTGCAGATGATCAGGCTGGTGATGGGAGTCTGCTGCTTCCCTTAGGCAGCAGGGAGATGTCTGTGCAGATGTATGTCCCAGAAATGCAACACTTCCAGGAGAAGCTGTCAGATCCCTGAGGTCCCACCCACTTGGGATGAGATAGAGGAGGGCACATGCCCCGTGGCAATGCCATCCATTATTACGGTCCATGCTGCAGAGAAATGAGCAAGCTGGGACAGGATGCAGCAGGAACTGTGCATCATGGAGAAGTTCTCCTTCCAGTCAGTGTGAGTTTCCTGGCTCAGTCTTCAACACCTCTCCTATGATTTACTCTGTTTTGCCAGCTCTGTCCTTTCTCATTTGTACAAATTTACTTTTTTTGTCATTTCAACTTAGCCCATTTTCTTTCTATATGTTTTCTGGTATTGTCAATTTAGTGATTTTTGCTCTTCTTCCTTCCAGATCATGTCAGCTAATTACATTCCTGTATTTCTTCTGCCTCCATTGAGCTAACACTGCTTCTGTGCAGCAATTCATCTTTACCCATCCCCCTCCTCTCCATCCCTCCATTATTATTTATTAATGGATTGCACAAGTCTTCACCAAGAACCCTGACTTATCTTAAAGGCATTCAATAATTAAGCCTTGCAATGAGCCTATGATGGATTCAATTATATTGTCTATTTACCAGATGGCTAACCAAGAACAGACAGAAGTTAGGTAAATTGCCCTGGGTTAAAAGTTGGGGAAAGGCAGCACTGGGAATAGAACCCAGAGTTGATTGAGTTTTGTTGCCAAAAGCTTGTAGTACTACAAAGTACATCCACCAGCTGCTGGCAAATAATCGTGCTGGCCCAGAATTGTCCTGTTCTAGCTTAGAGTTTAAGATCTATTATTGAATAGGTTTTCAAACTCTGGCCTTGCCCTTTTCTTTCCTAAAGGGACCTTAAAGACTACTGAACTTTTAAAGACAAAATAAAAATCTGCCTGTACTTTCAGGTTAATTCCTGTGCTAGTGCTCTAGATTAATAAGGTCACTCCATACCTGGGTGTTTTATTCTAATGTGCATATTAAGAGGAGCACCATGTCAAGAAGAGAGGGTCCTTGTCTGTCTGTCTGTCAGCCTATCAATCTATCTACCTATCTCAGTGTGAGCCAGACAGCCTGTCCATTGCATCAAAAAGCCAGGCTAGATTTGTTAGCTGTGCTACCATCTGGACTACATACTGAATTCTCTGTCACCATTAAACAGATGAATCACACTTTGTAAATAGTGACTTTAGGGTTTTATGCTAGAGCTACTTGCTTTGTGAGGCTGGCACGCTCCTGAGAAGTCCTTGTAAGACTAGGGGTCTCCATGTCTGTGTACATCTCCTTATCACATCTGAACCAGTTCAGTATACAGAATATTGAAGAGAATATCATCCTTAGAATATTACAGATTATAGGTTGCCAGCAGGTTTATGGGAGCACTGGCACAGCTCCTTAACTATTTTTGTGAAACATTTTAGGGTTGTCTTTAGCCTTGTATGAGTGATGGTTGCACTGTAGACTCATGAACTTTTCATGATCAATTAATGCACTGTGATCTTTAAATCTCATTTTACTGTAGAAATTATTTGTACATTAATTCACAGCATCATTGCTAAGAATAATTCTGATGATGGACAAAAGTACTTGCCTTTCTGCTGCCAGAGCTGCAGGCCAAGGCGTGTTGTCCTCTACAAGGATGGTCCCATCTCCAGCCATCACATTCCCGCTCTTGTTCTAAGCTGAACCATGCCTGGGAGGGAGAGCTGGTGTGCAAACTTCTTTTATAGTTTAGTTATATTTAGTATTATAGTTATAATAATGGAGAAATGCTCTTTGGTTGTTGTGCCTTCTTATTTCATGTGCCTGCCCTGGAATGTCTGTGAGTTGTTTTCAGGTATGAACACTGAGAGCAGTAGTCAGCAGGTGTCTGGCAACCTTAGCATGTTTCCAAATACTCAGGAATTACTGCTTTCTGGCCCTCTTGCAGTGGCAATGGCTGTAGCATTTTGCATAAATTCAGTGGAGCTGTAGAAGACCTTTTGGGGCCATTTGAGGTTTTGGCTTGAGCAAGATAGAATGCTGTAATGTAGATTTCTATTTCGCGGAGAAAAAGAAAAGCCCATCCATGTGAAATTGTGCTCATTACAGAGGAAGATAAATTCCTGTCTGTCAAGCAAATGGCCAGCCTTTAGAACTGTTCAGGCTTCCACATCAATTAGCAGAGAAAAACAACACCTGTGTACACTAATTATTTCTTTAATTGAAGGTTTTCAGATACAGAGTCTACTTTTATCAATAGAACACCAGAAAAATTCCATTGTCATCAGTGGAATAAATCCTGATTTACACTGGTGTGTGATAGAGTAAATTAGGTGAACAGTGTGTTATGGAGCAAAGCAGCAGTGTTGTGACAGCTCTAACTTGTAAATATATACTTTATATACTTACATGATCAATGCCCCTTTAAACAGTGTTTGATTTAAATTGAGTGGTTTTGTTTCATGTCTTTGTCTCATGTTTGTTGACTTTTTACTATCCTTACATCTGTCAAAAGCATTTTGATGCTATAAATAAGAGCAGGGATTAAATACATTCTTTGTGACAAGCAATGTGCAGTGTATTCACTTCTTTCTTCTCAAAGATATATTATTCTTTTCATTATTTTGAATCTGCACTGTTCCATTATTCTGAAGATCAGTAGGAGTACATCTGAAAGTTATGAAAAAAATGGTCTGTCTGTGAATACACACACACACACATATATTCTACTTGTGACATATATGATTGGATCTAAAAATATCTACAGCCATACAGGCCGCAACTTCAAGGAAGCTGCAGACTGGTGTGTGTTTTTTTGAGCTTTTATTGTTATTTACTTGGTGGTCTCCATATAGAGCTGTGATAAAAAGCACTCTGTTATGATTGAACTGCATGTGTTTAATAGGATGACTCAGTCAGACTTGAAGCATTCCTTCTGGCAGAAGTGCTAGGTATCGGATGGTCACCATGCATTGGTTGTACCTCCTGTGCCCAAACACTTGAGGGGTTGTGTCCTAATTCCCAATGCAGCTACGCATTCTGCAGCAGGTCTGATGTTCTGGCAGGGTGTGCTTTGAGTTATGCAGATAATGGCTAAACCTTGCAGGTATGAGGTAACTTCAGTGAAACTGTGTCTGTTTGCATTAAAGAAAAGCTTCACCCATGATGTGCATTACACCCATCGATGCTTTCTGAAAATCTGACCTTGTCACTCAGTGGTGCACAGTACAGTAGGAATTCACTTTAAATCAAGTCAGGATTACACACAGGAGGAAAAATCACAGACAGTTAGGTATACATTTTAGTTGCATATAGCAGACATTATTATCTATTTTAAAGTTGTGTATTTTCATGGGGTACCATGTTAGCCCAGTGATTTGCAGGCAGGAGAATGTAGAAGATTCCTTCCCTGCTGCTTTGTGGCTTGTAGAAGCCCAGTGGCTGTGAGGTCTAGTCCAGCCTCAGCCAATTTTATTTTGCATTTGTCTTCATTACTGAGCATGCTTCACGTTCTCTTCTTCAGCTCAGCTTCATTTTTTTTCACTTTCTGTATCAGGAAACTGGACTAAGTCAGCTCAGCTGGCAGCGGGATTCAGACTTTTATTAAGCCAGAAATCATCTCACTCAGTAATCTGAAAAGATAGTGAGAATTTGTGCGTTTGGCAGGATAGTAGTTTTTAATTACTGTGGATTTCTCATCTTCTGTATTTCCCCACAGTTCAGTATCTGGTTGTGAACTTGCAACACGAGTGTCAAACTCCCCTCTAGTGGTTGCTCTACAAAGAGGACAGACATTAATTTAGCTTGATGACAAGTACTTAACTCCGGACTGAATAAGATGACAATTTGTGTGAGATTCTGATGATTGTACGTGGCAGATTTTTTATTTTTCCTTTTGCTTTCTCCCTCTTTTTAATGATTTAGTTGCTTCACATGTTGAAATGCTGTAATTAAAACATGAATCATTGTAAAAGCAAACAAATAAACAAAAACAAACAAGCAAAAAGAACTGTAGCACTTACGCTCTGCAAAATGCAAATGTGCCACCTATTGGCGATGGCTTTGCACTTCTTGATGCTCTTCCCAACAGGTCAGAGGCAATGTCACAACGAGCAATGCCATTTGTACTGCCCAACAGAGGGGCTCTGTATGTGGCTCTGCGCAGAGCTGTGTTAATGCAGTACGAGTGCTGTGATAATATAAAAGCAAGAACTGAGCAATAAGTGTGAAATACAGAACTGAGTGTTAAAAATGTGCAAAGAATAGAGTGATTCATTAAGTGTCATTAAGATTAAAGAGTTCCATTTCTTGTTAACAGAGTTCTCAGCAGCAGATTGTGAAACCAGAAATATACTCTGCAAGGCAGAAGTTTTTTGCTATGTGTGAAGAAGAAAGATATGGTGAACTTGTATGTTTCTCAGCCATCTGAGCTGCAAATTTGCACCTTTACAATCCTCTCTGAGAATCTGTTAATAACTTTTTGGAAGCTATTCTGCTGGAGTCTTATAAGACAGAAAGATTGGACCCTGCCTGCACTGGGTCTGCAGACGAAAGGAAAAAGCCTCGGGACGTTTGACTTTGCAAACTCCTTGTGAGGGTTTTATTTCCCAGCTCCCAGAAGGAGCCTCCATCCAGTCTTTGTGTGTGTTCAGAGCAGTATTTCTGGTTGTTGTTTTGCACAGGTACCTCTGGTCATCTCCAAGTTACATTTGTGCATGCAGAAGTGAAGGCTATATTTTAAAACTGTCATTCTTCTAATATAATTTTCTTATGTTTTATTGAGCACTTAATTTTGCCTGTTTGCCAGGATAATGTTAGGTCACTGCCTGTGGTACAGTATCGCATATACTTTTCTTATTTAGCCGAGAACATTTTAATGACAGTGTTGCTAATTTCCTCACTCTTTAAAAAAAAGAAAAGGCTATTTGGTAACGATTTTTGCAGCACGCTTTTGCTCATAATCTTGCTGTTTCCCCTGCGCTTAGCTTTGGTTGGTGTTTTATTGTTTGTTTTTCTTTTGCATGGCTCAGCTTAGTGAAAGGATGGAGTCAACCTTGCCTGGCTGCAATAAGCTAAGCACTGGTGTGTGACATTAAATGTACACACCAGAATGTAAGATGCCAATGAAAACAAACCCAGTTTTGTACAGATGAGGTAATGATGATAGCTAGCATACAGCAGGCGTGGTTAAAATACACCATCATCCAATACTCAGCTAATAAGACTAAAAATACTGTTTTTCTTCAAACTTGAAATTTGTCAGAATAACAAAACTGAGCAACTTAGATAGAACTTGGAAGGAAAAACTAGGAAAGGACATTTGAAAATATGAGGTGTGTTGTTAAAGCCATAGATTGTAAAGAGATAGCTGTGTCAGATCCTTTTAAAAATAATATGCCTTCATCTTATGTCTTAATGTAAGGCTGACTTTTGTAGCAGATGTTCTGGGAGCGCTCCCTCCCTTACGCAATGACAGAAGCCATACCAGTGCTCCTAGAGAGGTTTACCTTTCAGAATTGACAAGTGTTAAAAGAAAAGAGGGGTGAGAACAGGTTTATAATCTACATCGCAGATATGTGGGAAAGGGTTTTAAAATACACTGTGTAAGGGAGAGGAGAAAAATCAGACACATTAAATAAAATCTGTATAAATAGTAACAGTGAAGTCATACAATGATCTTCAGCAAAATAAACCCTACCAAAGCAGGCCGTAAGCACTGAGAGCCTATTTCTTATGGGATGCAGTGATAAAGAAATTACATACTTATTTGAGAGGAACATAAATAAAGATTAATAGGTTAATGAGTTATTTTCCTTTCATTACTATACTATTGTACTTTATTATAATTGCTTTGCACTCATTTAATTAAATTTGAACTAGGGCCAACACAAGATAATTTGTTTTCCCTGTACTAAACAATGAGTATGCAGATTGGAAGTACTGAAGCAGTAATCAGCCCTCTGTTTGCAACACTTTTCTACTCTGAGTAGACATTATAATTGATAATTTGATTGTTGCAGCACTCCGTGCAATATATTTTAAAGCAACATTAACATAATGGAAATTATGTTGTGTGCCTAATCCGAGCTTTTTACTGTGTAAGTATACGAATCCCATTCTGTAATGAATTAGGGCACTATCCACTAAACGTTGATACAACCTTTATGTGCATCGTTTTGGAATAGAGTTATCTGCTTCTAGTCTCCATTCAGTGCCTTCCCTATCAAGTTATATGGCTTAAATTATACACAAAAAGAGGAAGTCACAAGCTAAAACAGCTAAGCATTTCAGTAAAACTAGATTTATTTTGACATATTTCTTTCATTACAGTAAAACAGTCTTTGTGTAGTCCCTCTGTAATTCTTGCATTATTTTAAGGAAAGGTTTTTGTCCAGCTCATTAGAATTTCTTTCCATTCTCCCTTTTCAGCTGCTGAAACTTGGTAGCAATTGATATCAAAATAGTGAGAAGCGATGTGACTCAGCTATCAAGGCAGGACTTTTCAGTGCCCGTTATACAAACAAAATTTCTGCAGGCTCTTAGGTTTTCTTTATTGATATTTTAAAATACATTGGAGTCATTTAAGAAACAGCGACTATAATCTGTGCATGTTCCACGTGGAAAAAAAAGGGAAGGCTGGGATTTAGTTTGGCCTTCCCTTTATCCTAAGAACATGCCTAAGAGGCACCATGCACCATTTCCTGTTCCCACCAGCACTTGTAGTGGAGTTAGCTTCCACGTGTCATAGCCAAAGGAAATCCTGGGAGCTCAGGGACAGTCCTGAGCAGTTGTGTGTGCCCTTGGCAGTCACCAAGGTTACACTGCCCTTCAAGTTTTGGGCTGTGAAAAAAAGAAGTGGAAAAACAAAGTGAAGTGAGATGGCTTATAAAACTCTGTAAACAGTGAACTTTTGTTTTCTGACAGAATAAGAGTGGTTTTTGCTTGTGGAAATGTTTGAGTCACCTCACTTAATATTTGCCTATTTACTTTTATGGACTGAAGTGTCCTGTACTAAAAAGGTGAGCTGTGGTTTTGCAAAATAAATTCTGCTTGTTTGAAAAAAGCATTGTAGAGGAGAGCATTTTACTATCCTTTAGGACTGAGCTTGCGAAGCCTGCTCTGATCTTTCTTTGGAGAGGAATTTTACTGTAAAAGTATCACCATTAGTATTTGGGAGAAGTTGTACTGAGGTTAAAGGTGTGCCTTGGTTTGATTGGAGAACGCTTCCAGAGACCAAGGCTGCCTGCATGGGCAGGGAATATGGCTGACAGGCTTGGCTTTTCACATTTGTGTTTTGGTTCTAGTGTGGCACTCTTTTTCATTTTGCTGATGATTATTTAACATTATTAGAAAGCCCGTTGGGTGAGGAGAGATGCCAGTGGTCTCCTTGAGCAGAGAGGAAATTAGAAGCAGGGCAGAAGTCACCTGTGAGTTTCTCAGAGATGGAGAAAGGAGGCTGTGGGGTAGCTGGAAGATGGGTCATCCATCATTCAGTCTGCAGCCTGGGGAGTGGCAGGCTGTTCCCCACCACAGAAGAATTTGCTGCCATGGGTTATGCCTTCAGAAAAACTAGTTTCTATATCTTGAGTAGAAAGTGGTTCATAAGTGCTCTTTTTTTTAATCTAAAGCCACTGCTATCAGCCCACAAGGAAAATCTAGGGAGTTTTCTGTTTTCCATTTATCGTACTTTTCAATTGATTGGTCAGTGGTGTGTATCTTTTTTGTAGTTTCTTTATTCCCTCTCTTTCAGACTTGGAATATCACTGTCTGAAATCCCGAGGGTAACATTATAGATTTCTTTTTCTTTCACACAGAGACCTTTAAACACACAGTGTACCTGAATTGTCATTCCATCTAGCTTTAATTCAGTCTGGGTGTGTAGCCTAAATCACAGACTGAATACTGCAATATTGCTTCTTTACCCAATTTAAAAGAATAGACTAAAAGGAACAATCCTCTTCATAGGTGTGCATAAGAAACATAGTATGACTGGAGATGTAAGAACAGAAGAGTATCTTGATATGAAGTGTTATAACTGAGTTAGATTTATACTTACATCAAAAATTGCATGAAGAAAGAAAAGTACAAGGATCATGGAAGGGTATATATGGAAAAATTGAATTGGAGGTATTCAAAGCTGAAGTTTTGTAGCTGGAGAATTACACCTGCCATCCAGCAAAGATACTTATTTGGGAGAAATAAAAGAGCAGTTGAGACTGTTGAAGTCCATGTGTCAATCATCTCTAAGATAAAACTGGTGGGGAAGATTGAAAGATTAGAGAACAAAGTGAAGAGTGTAAGCAAAAGGTACAAAATAAGTTTGTGTAAAGGGCTAAGATAAAAGACTTTCTGAATACAAAAGAAATGAGGTTTCCGGATAAAGCAGTAGAGTTTTAGACATAGCAAAGGTAACCTACTCACAGAAATATATTTTTCAAGTGTTAAACATTCTGACTCAGTTTTCACAATGAAGATAAGGATAATACAAATAAAGGAGACACAGGAACAGAAAAAAGAATAAGGAATTAATATAGTTTCTGTATACTGACAAAATCCAGGACTTTAAAGATCAACAGAGATTTCTGGGAGAAGTTATAACACGTAGGGGGAAACAGAGATGCTGAACAGGTCATGGGAAACTGTGGCTGGCTGGAAAAGCCTGATGATTTGAAGTATGGTCAAAGACTTTTAATTCCTGGCTGATTTTAAGTCATGGCAGATGTTTCAGATAGTCTGTAGTTACAACGGAATAGTTACACCTCCTCAGTTTTGCACATAGCAGTTTCCATTGCCCTCATGTACTATGTGCTTTTTCCTTCTTTGCTGTGGAGGGAGAAGGGCACCACGTGGCAGCTGGGTTGAGGTAGGTGCAGAGGGGTACTGATGGAGAGGGCACACTCATTCCATAGCAGTGGAAATAGCTAATGGTAAGTTTAACACGTAGAGAAAAGAAGTAACCTGTCAAAGCAAGACCTTCCAGTGATATGCATTCCATCCCAAATTCTTCTATTGTAAATACAGAAAAATAGATCAGACATAGAGTTTCTGTACAGGAAATTTTTGGACTGTATGAACTGCTAACTAAGATTCATCATCATACTGTCCCATGGAGTCTTCTGCATAGTAGGTATGTGTAAATCCTCCTTAGAAGGAGAGAACACAAAGATATACAGTGATGTTTTTTTAGATGAGTGATTTTCAGAAGCTGACTTCAAAATCTGAAAAAAACACATAGAACAGCACTTAGAACAACAGAAACAACCATAAGCTCACAATCAACTAAAGAAAGTGTCAAATATGTTCTCGGAGACCATACAAAGTAATGGGCAGAAGGCTGAAGGGTTCTCAACTGCAGTGAAAACAAGGAGTGAAGAATCAGGGCAAATTGTGAAATGCAGATATAGAGGCTTCATAGAGGTCAGTGTCAGTGGGAGATGACAGTGCTGCAGTAATGCTCAAGAGACCAGTCTGTAGTTTTAAAGAGAAAAAGAAGCAAAGTTTTGTATGAACAGACAAGGTTCCAAGCGGAAACTAGTATGGTAAAAGGTCAGAGAGACCTTAGTTACTTGTTAATGTTAGAGGAAGCGGGTCTGTAGAAGAGAGAGATGAAAGGTCGTCTGGTAGAGTCAGAGATAATCCTGAAATGCTACTGGGCTAGTTAAACTCTTCTGAGATGCAAGAACAAGGGAGCATGAGCTAAGAAAGCCAGCTGTTATCTTTGGAAATAATTATGAACTTTTTTTTTTCTTAATTTATTTTGCTGCAGAGCCATATTTTAAGAATTAAAAAGAGAAAAGAAGAGGGAAAAACCTTGAAATAGAGATTTTAATTCAAAGGCATTCATAATTCTGGACATTGTCACTGGATGTTTCTGCATCAAATTCCCCAGTGTTGTGTGGTAAGAGAATATAACAATTGTTTAACTGAATATATTTGTGTGTCTACCGTTTACCCTGTTTGAAAACATTTGTAGTAGAAGGGATTATGTGACGTCTGGGTCATCAGAGTATTTATGTGTCCTTTTAAAATTATATTTTAAGTTACACATCTGTGCAGACAAATGCACAAATGCACGTGCCCACTAAAACACAGTGTAGGAATTTGTGCCTTTTGTGGCCCTGATGAAAAATTGTGAGAGTGCTTCAGAGCTGGGTGCTGCTCCCTGAGAGCTCCCTGCTGAAACAGCAGTTCCTCTTCCCTGCAGCCCTTGTTCTGTTTGGCAGCACAGCCCTTGGTGGAAAAGTGCTAACTGAGATGGGAAGCAGAAAGGGAGAAATGTTAATTTTATAAGAGGGAGGCAGACTGCAGTTAAAATGGTAAAATGGAGGATTCTATCTGTAGGTGCCACAGGCTGATGTACTTGAATGACTGAAGCTCAAGTATCATGCAAGACCACTTCTGCTCACCCAAAGATGACTGTCTGCATTGAAGCTGTCAGCAGAGGTCCCTGTGGTCTACCAAAACCTGGATCTTCCATTTTTCTTATCTTTGAGGATATGAAGACAGGCAAAACTGTAAGTTGATACCAAATGATTACACGCACTGAAAAGTGGAGAGTAGCATGTCATTGTAAGGGTGACTGACTGTTGAATTGCTTTACTGTGATCCAGCAGTTCTTGGAGCAAAGAACTGAAGCATTGGAAGTTCCATATGAACATGAGGGAGAACTTCTTTACTTTGAGGGTGACAGCACTAGAACACTCTGCCCAGGGAAGTTGTGGAGTCTCCTCTGGAGATATCCAAAACCTGCCTGGATGCTTTCCTGTGTAACCTGCTGCAGGGATCTGCTGCTTTAGCAAAAGGGTTGGGCTGGATGATCTCCAGAGGTCCCTTCCAACCCCTCCAGTTCTGTGATTTTGTGAATCCAGCCTGATGAACTAAATAACCTTGAAAGGATGCACTGCTTGCAGCGCTAACCCAGGGATGTGGCTTTTAGAGGCACATCCAGGACCACTTTAAATTGGGTTGCTCAGCCAGCGATGCAGCCACTGTAGCACAGAGCCAGCACAGGGCAAGCTGTTTACCCAGTTTTTCAGCCATGGAACAACATTCACATCAGTGAATGCAGTGAAGACATACTCAGAATAAGAATGTGATTTATTCTTTCAATGTGAGAAGCAGCTATATGTTCAACAAAGGCTTTCCTTAGACTAATGGCCAAAGTAGGCCCCAGTGCAGCTCCTCTATAGAATGAGAAGAAAGGATTGTTTGTTGAGGTCCAACTGTCCCCCAAAATAGACTGCTTAGTGGATTCTGTCATGTATGTGTTCTCTGCTCACTTCATTGTCAGGGGTGTTTCCGCAAGCCTGCCATGCACAGCAGAACTGGGGAATTTACTACAGCTGATAGAGCAAATAATTCAAAGTCCTGTCACATCTTGAAAAGAACAGATGAGAACTATAAACCGGTTTAATATATATAAGATATTGTTTACCAGTGGAATACTTGACACTGTGATTTTCTATAAAACCTCTCATTCTCAGGGAGTGGCAGAACATTTAGTGAAGGAGCGTAAGAGCTGTAGGTGCTCAGGTTAGAGCACTGCATTTCAGTGCAGAGTCCGTATATGCTTGTAGTGTTTCATGAAGCTGTGGCCAGCGTGGGCTGTCTCACTGAGCCAGGGGACAATGTCTCTGACACCTTTTTGTCTTTTTGAACCATATGTGTTCTTGTTTACCCTCTCCTTGGTTGAGAACCAAAGGAAGAAAGAAGGAAACTGCTAATTCTTAGCTTTTCCCTAATGCAAGTGATGGTAAGTTTGACACCCTCAAAATGCAAGGCCAGCAACTGGTTGAGCCTCAGTTAGTGCAGGAACTTTGTTCTCCAGAAACGTTTTCTCTGGCAGTGTGTGTCTGCTGTGTGCTTGTATACGAAATGTATGCTCTGCTGTTCCAATGCAGGATACTGCCTTCCTGAGAGCTAAAGAAACCAAGTATTAAAGTACACAATTTATTCTCCTGCGATACCTGACTTTGGGTGAATTTGAAAGGCATTGATGCATCTAATTTGTATAAATAATGCTCCTGAAAATTGCTTCTTTTTAAACTAAGTCTGTAATATCACTCATTTTGGACAATAATCATCTCCAAGCATTTGGAATACTTTTTTTGTTCGCACATCTCTGAGTGTGTGCTGATGACTAGCATTGGTTCTTGGATGTAACATCACTGTGTCTTTCACCTGCCTTAGTATCGTGGTTAGGTTACTGTTACAGAAAGGCCAGGCCACTTTGGTGCATCCCACCAATGCAGTGCAAGAGCATTCAAACGAGTGGGGCTAAAGGTTGAGCTTGCACAACCA
The DNA here is from genome assembly GCF_054131305.1 of Coturnix japonica. Classification (NCBI taxonomy): domain Eukaryota; kingdom Metazoa; phylum Chordata; class Aves; order Galliformes; family Phasianidae; genus Coturnix; species Coturnix japonica. The sequence continues at coordinate 26,791,064 of NC_140668.1, forward strand.
GCTTGCACGTCTAAACTGCACATTTAACGTGGTTGTGATGTCTGCACAATTTGCAGTAAGCTTGTCAGAGGGCTTAAAATGTCAGTGATTGCTCTGAATTCAGATGATCAGCTGAAGGAGGCAGCATGAGTCTGGGAAGCTTGAAAGATAGGAAAAATGCCTGTATTCAGCTGTCTCAGGTGAAGCTTGGCTCTAAAGCACATGCTGGAGCACAGCCCAGTCCAGAAGGGGCCAGAATTGCTGAGCCAGATCACGTTGCTCATTTGTGGCATGGAAGAGGATTCTGCTCTTTTCTACTATCTGCCATTTCTAAAGAGGCTGTGCAAGTTTTCCTTTAGATGCAGAAATTTATTTAGGCAGGACCAATATTGTTATTCTTCTATCTGTAAATAATATCAAGATGGGACCAAAGTTATTGGATTTAACTTTAGGAGATCTACTTGGCATGATGAAAATAGCTTCTTATAGCTGCTGTGGTCTTGGAGAATTATTAATTAGCACAGTATCAGTTTTCTGGTAATTGCTTAAATGCAAATTAAATCAAAGTGGAATTGACACCTTTCCTTCTCTGTTGGTTTTATTCGGTTGTTTTTCTAATTTTTCTACTCATTGATTGTTCACGCAGCTCTCAGCTATCAGGGAGATCTTTCTTGAATAAATACATAACAATGTAGTACTTACAATATTATTTTTTTCTCATTTTAAGCCATCATATATTGAAAATGAAATAAAGAAAATGTGGGGGAGCTAACAGACCTTTCCTGTGAGCCCTGAGTTTGTTCTGCCCAGAATAAAATGCTTTTTAGGCTGAATTTCCCCATTTGCTTCAATGAGTAAATTTCGGAACAGATATTAAACACGTACATTTTTAGTTCCTTGCTAGAGAATGTTCATCCAGAGTTTATTCTGAATGGATATACATGAGATTTTATAAGAGATGATCAATTGTTTCTATTTATCCCTCACAAAGGTGACTGCTGATGTCATTAGAAACCAACAAAAAAACTCAGTTTTTCTCAATAGATACTCAAATAAATGCAACTTATAGCCAGCATGGCCTCCTACTATGGGGACTCCATGCCACAGAATTGGAATTTACTGGCTGGGTTCAGCTCAGCAGGCAGGCGTTCTGAGGGGCCTCATGGAGTGCAGTTCAGAAATGTGGGTGGTTTCAGTCTGTGTGGGAAGCTCCAGGTTTGCTGAGAAGACAGTATTCCTAGGGGTCCTACCAGAGGGCAGAGGGCATGGAACAGCTCCTGGGGCAGTGGGCACAGCCCTATGCTGCTGGAGCTCAGGCAGCATTGGGATGGTGCTCTCAGATGTTGGGGTGGGGTTTGGGTGCTCCCAATAAAGATTATGGAGGGTCCCTTCTCACTTGGAATGTTACGGAATGAAGTTGCTCCATGGTATGTAGACCCCCTGCTTTGTTACTCGCGGGAACAATGAGAGGGATGGGAGGAGATGAGATGCTCCTCACCCTGTGGGTGCTGCAGGAGGAGCTGCCCTGCTCAACTCCTGCCCCATCCAAAAGGACAGCCTGCAGAGCTGAGGGCTCTGAATGGCACCAAGGGCCTTGCAGCCTGCTGGTTGGGTGTCCTGGAAAGTGAGAGAAGAAAAAAAAAAAAAGAAGGAAAACAAGTTTTGGAAATATCCCTGTCAAACAATACCTGTCGTGGGCTTTGCTTTCAGTGAGATGCAAATGTGTTATCCTTTCATTTCTGCAGCAGTTCTGAGTTGCATCATTAATAACAGACTTGTTTTAGAGAGTGACAGGATGGGAACCAGCACTGTAATTACACACAGTTCTTTTTGCCACAAAAACAACTGTATGTTCTCATTACCTCCACAGACAAGCAGCGAAACAAATTTCTAACACCTTGCCCTCCATTACAGCTGGACACTGTTGTACAATGACATGAATCATTCAGAAGTGAAAATGTGCCCCTTAGAAACGTTATTCAGTAGACTTTGTACAAAAGGAGATATTTCTGCTTGCCTAATCAAAGGATAATGAAAAAAAAATTGTGGCTTTTTTTTTTTTTGGTAGTAGCTATGGAAGTGCATTGCTTTTTTCTTACAGATCAGACCATCATCGCACAAAGAATTTATGAAAGAAAAATGTTTCCTTGTCTTGGAGTTGGGTAATTAAAACTTTCTTCCTGATCAGTTCACTGAATACCAAAGCAGACATTTACCATCTCTCTTTAGTACCCGGAATTCCAATTTTTTTTCTAATGGAAAAGAAAAAAAACCTGTGTTTTAGGGAACTAACACACTCATGACTTACCTGTGCTCTTTGAAAAAAGCAGTGATAATCTTTAGCATTGCTCTCTTGACTTTGTTTCATCGTGCTTTTTAATGCAAATTTCCTAATCTAACTTGTAAAACATTTAATATTTAGAATATACTCCTTTAAGATCCATCAAAAGAAGCAAAGCTGCATAACAATGCCTGGTGCTGGCGCATTGTGAGCCTGCTACAAAGGAATGAGGTGATTCTTTCTTTCAGGTCACAAGGTCAGGCTTCACTGCATTAATTTTGCTGAGTCTCTTTGTTATTTATAACAAACAAGGTCATTTATTTTCATTTCCTTGTTTCTAATTGCATGCATCTCCTTTGGAGTATGAACTCAGTAAACAGGTGGCTGAAATGCTGGGGAAAATGCTTGAAGCTGTTCCAGAAAAAAGGGCATGTCCCACACTGGTAAAGCAATTTGATGAGTTAGAGATTTAGTCATAGCAGGATGTGCACCTGCTTGAAAGCAAACACGCTTCTCTTTGGCACACACAGATACATGCAAATTAAAAGAGATTATTTCACTCTGAATGGTGGGCTGATATTTGATCAAATTTAACATTTTCTATTTTAAATAAAGCCTTGGTGTATATTAGTGAAACACAATCTCTTTTCAGCTGCTTTTGATTTTTTTTTCCCCCACTTCTCTTTGATGAGTATTACAAATGGATGATATTTCTTCACTAGCTGAGCCTACAAAAAGAGTGTGTCTCCAGAGGAGAACTTTATCAGAGAATCTTTATGATGAGAACCAACTCCATGCTCTGAAAAATGGAATAATGAAAGCTGGGATGTCTGACTGACAAGGAATGAACCGGATCTTAAATTTTTGTTTCTAAAATGAATTCCCACAAATTAAAGATCATTCTGCTGGTGTCTTTTTAACCTAGGAACACCCATGTTTCCATGCAGCCCAGACAGAAACCCTAAATACATACATGGGCAGCTTTTGCATAGGTAGTTTTTGAATTTACATTAGAAAATACAGGCATGGTAAATTTATGGCTGCTTTGTCCTGAAAGATGAGCTATATTATGGCCTACCTTGATTTCAGTGGCAGCTGAGAATATAGCAGGAAGCAGTAATTGTCTGGCATGACTGAGCTTTTGTTGTTGGTAGTTGAAAATGGAACTGGAGCTGAATCCGCAAGGGAAACAGGGAGAGCTTTTTAAGCAAGATCTATTTCCCCAAAGACAGGGGGAGGAGGGGACACCATGCCAGTGTCCATAGGCTCTGCAGAGAGCTCTAGGGTTTATGAAACCCTCTGAGCAAGGAGAGAATGTAGGAGGAAAGCTGGAGAGGTGGACGTGCCATTCCACGGGACAATTGTTTTGTCCATTTTGCAGTACTGGGCATATGGGTGTGTTTGGAGGAGGCTGTGCAGGGTCACGAATCCCCCTGCTCTCCCTGTCATTTGTCTGCAGATTATTTCCGAAGAGTGGGGCAGGGAAGGCAAATTGGTTGTAAGGATTATGCTACAGCTTTCATTGTTTAGGATGCATACTGTAGCCTTTCTATGAGAAGATTACTGTCCTAGGCTTCTCTTTCCATGCATATGAAAATGCACTTTGTAATTTCAGGAAGAAAATACCTTTAGCTGGTGTGTTGGAGGAAGAAAAAAATATTCTATATAGCTAAAAGAAGATAAAAATCCAAAACCTCTCTTTGAGTAAAATATTTGTTTTTTGAATGTAATTATAAATGTCATTGTACATTCCTCCCGACTTCGATACTTATCTCGAAGAGTTCAGTGAAAATAAATTGTTTTCATGAAAGCAGAGAAGCCATTTGATAAACACACTGTCTCAGAAAATTGTTCCTGAAGGAGAGGTCGTTCTCTCACTTTAAAAGAAAGAGAATATGTTTTAGAAAACGAGCGAGGCAGCAGAAATAAACATTTTTGGTTTCAGTCAATTCATTTTAAAAAGCAATGTGTAAATCGCATGGAAAATTCCGCATTGATTATTCTGACTGCTGTAGAACCCTGAAATAAATGGAGTTGAAATGGACTTATATCAAAACATACTGTATTTAGCAGCAACTTGGAGTGTAATTTTACTGCTGCTTTTTAGATTTGGTTTTGTGATCAGATGTTTTATTAAATATTAGCTGTTTGTGGAAACGAGGGCTGATTCTACAAGAATAAGCATGGTATGGTACTATTTGTAAGCTTGGGGAAATAGTCCAGAGAATTGGATTAAATCTATCTTTAGCTTTTCAATGCTGAAAACCCACTGCATTGAAGCATCAGAAGAAAAGCTCAACTCTGTAAACTGAGCTTAAGTCTCCTGAATGAGAGCACAGCAGTTCTGTTTGGAGAAGTCGCAGTCCCTAGATCATACTTCTAGAAATCTGTCTGTTAATTTTTAATGTGATGAATTTATGTATGTGTGTATTACTAAATCCTCAAGTCTTTTGTACCAGTACTTACCAAAAAATGGCTTGTTTTCTGTTACTCAGGTAGAATCTTCCTGTTGTTAATACTGGATTTAATAATAGGCTTGCAGAGGACTGCATTAATTAGACACAAGGAATAACTAACAAGTCCTTTGAAAGATCATTTATTTTCAGTTATTGCACGGATCTGATCTATCCCAGTAAAGTTGTATGTTTACAGCCCTATCAAAGGTGGATAGATAATTTTTTGTTTATCTTCACATGTTCTCTAGCACTAATCACCTTATGGAATCATTAAGACTGGAAAAGACCTCCAAGATCATTTAGTTCAATTACCCACCTACCTGCAAAGTTTCCCCACTAAACCATATCCTGTACCTGTGCTGGTAGAGGGCGACGTTTGTACCATATTGGGGCACTGCCTCATTAGCAAGGAACATGAGAACAGCAGCTTTACATGTGTTGCTTCTTCCCATAGCACAGCAGCGGGGTGGGAAGTGGTAATTGGGAGAGGAAGATGAGAGCAGATGGCCATCCCTGCTAACAAAAGTCAGGGAGATATCCTACACAGGTCAGCTCTTTCTTTCCCAGCAGTGTTGGGGCCCAGCATCTCATTGCACCTCATTTTCACAAGGATGGCAGCCCCTCTATAGTATGTTACTGTATTTTTCAACTAATTGCCTGATAGAACATTGGGTGAAATGAAAACTGAAAAACATGTCTGAGTGAATCTGGTGCAGTGATGAGGATTAAATGTAACCTTTCTCATCAGGAAATACTGTGCACTGCATCTCACTAAGACCTTTCAGATAAGTTTCATTTAAATAATTCTTTAAGTAATTAGGTTTGATTCTACTGCAAGACAAAAGTTTCTTCCTGACAAGTTCCTTAAGACTAATGCAGAGATGTAGAGAAGAATTTGGGTTGCTTTTGATAAGCATTTTTCTTCTGAAAGGTTGCAGGCATTTTTTAAACAGTAGATGCCCCTCTTTTAATAAATCTCTTTGTTTAATATCTGTAAGTATATGAATGTGAAGAGGGCCAGAGGGGAAAATAAACCAAACCAACCATCCAAAAGAACATCCAAAACCACAGTGATGGTGTTATATCAACAGGTAACATAAAACATATCTATAGTCATCTCTAACCAGGCTGTTCCATCTTGCTTTAAAATGGCAGCCGCAGAAGAAAGGTATACCTTGCAATGTTCTCTTAGTTTCAGCCATAGCATTTATTCTGTGATGCTTCTTCTAGAAATGACAGCCTTCTAGTCATTGTTCTCTTAAAGAATTTAATTTTTATAGTACCAGACAGTTCCATTTCTGCTCTCAGTACTGCAGTCAGTTTGTTTTTCAACACGGTCTTTATCTCACAATAGCTGTATACTACTGTGTCAGGATACTGTAGCACTGCAGTCAATAGCAACAGGATATTCATGCTGTCAAAAAGTAATCCTATATTATCCATTACACACAGGTTATTTCGGAGTGTGGTGGAAGACTTTCTTTAAAGCGACAAAGACCCTTTTGCATTAAGACGGAAATAATGCTTCAACTTCGTGGCTGTCTGTGCTTTGTAAACAGCCAATAAATCTAAATGCTTTTTTTGAGGTTGTGAAACACTTAAGGTAAAATGAGATTTCAGTAATGCATAGAAGCGTCGAATCAGGTGCATGTAAATGTCTGAAAAGCTTCAGCATTTTGTTTTTCCGGTTGTCATAAAATCCTGCATTTCTCAACTTCAGCCCAGAAGAAACAGAATTTTAACAAGCCATTAACTTTCATTTTTGTTTATTCTCCCCCGCCCCCAAATCACTCTGTGTTTGTATATTTAAATAATGTCCTTTATTTTTAAGGAATGATTACAAAAATAATTTTTAATATATAATTTGATTTGTAGTTTTCCACACAAAGCAATGGAGACAGAGGAGGCAAAGGACCAGCTGACAGACAGGCAACAAACTCCAGGTCTCCAGGTGACATGGCTGCTCCCATCTCTCCTTTACTACAGGAAACATGGTTAGTGACTAAAAAGTATTTAGCAATCTCTGCCTGAGATACTTGCTGAGAAACAGAGGTATCAATGAATATTTGAGCTTAATTAACGCAAACAAAAGAGGTTTTTTGCTCTTTTGCCTTGTTTATGTAGAGTTCTCCTGCCTATAATATCAGTTGTGAATGCCAGCTGACCCTACACCCTGAGGAGAATGGAATGAATTAATATGCTGTTGTGCTTTTTCTCAGCCAAAAGTTACCACTGCACTTGTTGCTTTGAGAAACAAGTCAAAATATCATTGATTCTCTGCATCTGTACTTGATAAGTAGAATATAGGTCTAATTCACAACCTATTGCAATCACTTAAAGGGATTTCCTGTTGATTCTAAGAGAGATTCTAAGAGAGCTTTCTAAACCAAACCTGGTTGGTGCTATATCTTCTCTCCACCTGTTTTCCTTTCATTTTGTTTTATGTCCCTTCATTCTCTATAGCTGCTCTGATGGGAAGGGCCAGGTGCTGCTCCTTAGCATGTGACATGAGGATGCTGTGGTGTTCCCCCTCCTTTTGCTCCACCTAGTCCATGCAGGAGCTACCAGATGTGGACCAGTTACTTTTGACCTTGAAAGAAAGAGCCTGAACCTATAGCATGGGGTTTACATTACAGACTGGGAGCCTAATGCAGGGCTAATGATAATGCAGTTTGGGAGGTCCATAAAGGTAGCAGTGAGGATTGCTGGATAAAGCAAATAAGCTATAACCTCTGAATGTGTTGTGCTGTCTTGCTGTGTGCTTCTACAGAAAAAAGGGGCATACCAGGCTGGTGTGGAAATCAGTGGCACCTGGAACATTGGTATTTACCAGTGTAAGCAGGTGAGTGCTGCACTGGGCAGCAGTGAGAATTGGTACATATGTACTTTTAACTCTACACATAACTGATTCACTCAAGTCCAATTTCTGCTCTTGCATCAGAAAAGCAGTCTGAGTATCCTTAATGGCTTTTAAAATGGAGTTGTTGATGATGACTCAGAAGAAAGTATAGCTGAAGATGGAACAAAGTCACAGTTTGTGTGTGACTGCCTGAATCATCGTTGCTGGCATTAGGAGGCATACGGTCCACTTTTATTCAAGTTCACTCCAGCTCTATTTGAGTTCTCAGAAAGTCACTATGAAAGTGAGGCTGCCCAGTAACAGAGGAACTACTGGAGTGCCCTGCTTAGAGCAGGTAGATGCTTACTGTCATTCAATCAGCAGGAAACAAGGGCAATGCTTCAAGTTGCAAATACTTGATACTTCCAACTGCTCTGAAAGAAAATGTCGAATTCTAGAACTGGAGTTTCATTGAGGAATCTCAAATTGAATGATTTGAGAGAATTTGCTGGACTCCTTTCAAGTGATATGCACAGAAAGATAAACGTTCTCTGGCTCCTATTCTATCTTTAATGTACTCTAGAGATAAATGCTTCATTCCTAACAACCAGCTCCGACTTCATGTGTATGGATTTAAAGCCTAGCAGAGATTACTCAAGTTTTCTTATTTAATAAACTACATTGAAGAGGTGTCAAGCAAGGAAAACACACACTTGTTAATGTTTTAGATTGTAAAATTCCCTCTGGTGCATTATCACATAAAACATAATATTTTGTTTAAAGAGGAGAAACAAATTAGCACATCTATCCCAGTTTCTCTTCTGTTCTTCAAATCACCCATTAATTTTGCTGCAGTCTTACCAGTTCTGCAAAATGCTGAGTTTTGGCATTGGCAGAGATCCCAGTTTATCGTGGTCAGGAACTGGATTTCTTTTTTCTTCCAAAAATCACCGTATTTCTGTGTCTTAGTTTCCTAAGTGTAAGAACATGCAATATTTCAATGCCTTTCTCTAAGCAATATTTTTGGGGATAAGCATCTTACCTTGCTGGAATTAAAGACAAACTAAGATCTGACTGTTTTTTCCATTTCAATTTCATACTGACTCCCTTCCACATTGAGGAGGACCAGGTGGAGTATGCTGGGATTTTCCAATTTTACTTGTTCTTTTCAGAAGAAACAGGGTTGGAAGCAGCGTGCTTCATTGCAACACTGTCCCATCACTTGCTTCCAAGGCAGCAGCTGCTCTGTATCCTGCCCTGCAGGCCCTGCCCTGTGCTTGGAGCCAGGCTACCCTGGGTTGGGCATGTATATAGCAGGGCACCTCCGCCCTTGCTACCTGGGAGTTGCTTATTCCAGCATGTCCACTTGTTTTGCAGAAACATTTGCCACCTAATGAATAAAGCAAAGCAGAGATTGCTTTGTTAGCCCAAGCTCAACGCTGAAAAGAGTTTGTTGTGCCTATGTGTGACCACTTTTCTGCTGCTGGAGCAATGCTCCAATGCAGTGGTGCATTCTGAAACAGATTCAATACTTGGCTGTCTTTATTTCTAAACAATTGCTTTCTCTAAGGAGCATAAATAATTTTTGCCACAGGTATGGGGTCTGCCTGAGAGAACACTAAGATGTGTGTTCCTCAACCATTCCCCTTGTAGCAACAGCGCAGATTTTTTGCAGTTTTTTCCCTTTGGTTAGGAATGGTTGATGCTGAATGAATATGCAATTGGATTAAGTATTTGGCTGCATGTGCCTGCTTTCTTTTTTGCTTAGGCATTTACCAGTTCACGCACATTTTTCTATAAAGCTAGATTATAAATACTCCATGTAAATACAGAGATATGCCCATGCTATGTTTAATTTTGCTCTGAGAGCAAAACATCACTTTAGAGATCTTTCTTGACTCCAGATTATGACACTTCTGAATCCACACCCCAAAATAAGCATCCCCGATTCTCTGACCTGGTGCTCCCGACGCTAGCAGGAGCCTGCCACAATGTTGTGCTGCAATAAATCTTGCAAGCAACATTTATCTGATTTGAATCAGGAGGATGTTCCCTTACCCATGTTGCCCTTGTTGCCTGCTTTGCCATTTGTTCCCATTTATCTGCACAATGTAGACCTGGTTGTGGTCAGCATTGGGACAGCAGTGCTGCCCTGGACAGCCATCGTCTGCTGGAGCTGCAGCAGTGCAACTGTGCAGTCTTTAGGGGAGATGTTGGGTTGCTGTGCTGAACTTTGCACGGTGGTGGTGGCACATGGCAGATTTGGAGTAAACTGGACACAGCTGTGGGTACATTTTCAGCTGGGTTATAACTGCATGGGACCTGCCCTGGAGCCAAAGGGCCATTCTTTCCCCATCACTGAACTTTTGAAGCCTTGAGTGCAGGGCACGTTTCCATCCTTTTCCTCCTTGCACCAGGCTTGCAGGGCACAAGCTATGCTGCCTTTCTTACTGCTTCCACATTTCTTTCAAGAGTTCTGGAGCAAGATGTACCACACATTGCAGTGGGTACTGCTGCAGTGTGCACGAACAAACGTGGATTATTAGGGGATGTTTTTGGATAGACCTCCCCTGACTCTGGGAGGTCAGGAAGGTTTTTGCAGGGCAGCAGCGTTGAAGTCCCGCTCCCGGCAGCGCGTTAAGGAAAGCCTCCCCCTGCGACCGCCCCCTCCTCGCGAGGCAGCGGTACCGATCGATAAAGTGCAGGGCACGGAGACCAAACGAGGGCAGCGAGTCGGGCCGCGGGGAAAGTTCTTCACCTGCGCCCTCCGAGGAGCGGGGGCAGCCATGGGCCGCCCGAGCCCGGCGAGCAGCGGCGCGGCCCCACACCGGCCGCCGGGGGCGGCAGCGGGCGGGCGGCGGGAGGGGCGGCGGCGGGGAGGGGCGCGGGCCCGGCCGCTCCTCCCGGGGAGCGCTGCCAGCGCGGCGCCGGCTCCTTCGGCACTTCTCGCCCGGCCCGCTCAGCCCTGTTGCACCCACCGCCGCCCCCTCCCGCCCGGCGGGACCGCTGCCGCCCCGCGCCGTGTGCCCCCGCCCCGCACCCGCCCGGGAGGCTGCGGCGCTCCGTCGGTCCGTCCGCGCCGGGCGCGTGGCTCCTTTGTGTACAGCAGCTGCTCCTGAATGCGGAGGCGAAGCCCGTGGCTTGGCACCGAGCTTTTAAAAACCGGCAGCCCTCCTCCCGTCCTGCCTCCCCTCCTGCCGCCGGGCGGACGGTTCCCACCTGGGCTCCGCCGCTCCCCCCCTCCCGTGTACCTGCGCCCGTCGCATCCCCGCGCTGCCCCGACCCCGGGGAAGGCACCTGAAGGTGGATCTATCACAGCTCCCGGCCGGCTCTCCAAGTGCACTTCTGGGACCAAAGCACCGGCATGGATGTAAGATTTTACCCGTCCGCGGCGGGCGGCTCGCTTCCCGGAGACCCTTCCAACCTGGACTTTGCGCAGTGCTTGGGCTACTATAACTACAACAAGGTGATTACCCCCCGAGTTCGGTCGTTCCTCGGGCTGGGGCGGGGGTTGGGGGGGGAAGGTGCAAAGAGGGGCGGTTCGGGGCTCCGTGGAAGCTCCGGAGCTGCGCTCTCTGCTCCCCGGCGGGCGCAACGCCCGGCCCGGCGTGGAACAATGGGCGCTCGGCTGCGCCGCTCCGAAACACGCTCAACTTTTCACGCTGTGGCTCCGCGGGTCGGGGAGAGCCCCACGGGGCTGGAAGGGATGGGGTCGGCGCTGCTCCTCCGCGCGATGCCGGCTCCGTGCCTTTGGGATGGGAGAGAACGGGCATTAGCTGAAAGTACATCAGCGCTGAAGGTAACGGACGCCTGAATGTGACGGGGTTGTCAAAGAAGTTGCGGTACCACTTCTATTTATTCACACCTTCTTTGCGGCGCGTGTAGTTTGTTACGGTCGGAAGCAGCAGTGGTTCCCCAGCGGCTTACCTTCCTTGAGAAATACGCTTTAATAATACGGAGATGATTTGTTTCACAAATTACCCACATGTGGGAAAGGCGAAGTTAAGAACGGCGCTGTGACTCACGCTATTTTGCCAAAGACTTCGCTGTTTGCACTGCGATGTGTCAATAGCGCATTGAGCTATTAGCAGCGGGCCCTCACACATGCACATAAAGATCCCTTTCACGCCGTGTTTTCCTGGTGCTGTGTTTGTCCAACCTCTGGGGCCTTTTGTGAGGCGCCGGGCGAGATGCTGAGCGAAAGGGTGCCGCGCTGAGTCTGAACTCGCACGAAAAGCCGCTCGCTGCTTTAGAGCCCTCTCGCAATAGCTAGGCGAACTTTGGAGGAGCGCAAAGAGCGCTTTCAGAGGGAGAAATAACGCGGGTTCAAGTGGAGAGGATTCGCAGCTGAATAAAACTTTCTAGAGGAATTCCTTCTAACTAGATGTCGCGAGTGCCTTTCCCTGTTGCTCTTTATGACCCCGCTCTCGGCTGCTGCCCCGTTGGAACCCATTCGGTGCCGCTCACGGGCTGCTCCCCCCCCCCCCGAGGTGCGCGCACGTTCGGTGCGGGGATGCAGAGCGGCGTTCGCGCAGCAGCACTGCGCATGCACAGCGCCGGCCCCATTAGCATGCTGCTTTGTTAGTAGTTAATACAGAGAGACACGGGAGCATGAATTAAAGATGAAACGTCAACCTTAACCTCGAACGCTGCTAAGGACTTCAAGAGCTCTAAAAACACGGTGTAAATAGTCACTGTTGTCAGAGATACCGACTAATTTTGGGAACTTACAGTGCTTTCTGATGGATAGCTTTGCTTACTGTAAATCTGACTTGTTCAGGAGCTTGGTTGTTACACACGGTGTGTGCTTATCTCAGGAGCTGTTACAGTTTGCTGCGATGGTCCTTCCATTGTGACTTTTTTTAACGTCCAAAATGTTGAATGCTTTCAAAACCAGAAGTTTATTGTGCCTGTTAACTTGCAGCAAATGCAGAAGTATTTATAACCATTCTGCTGTGTTTCCCTTCCTCGTACAATGAGAACAGAGCACACATTCAGGATAAGTCAGAAGTAACCAACTTTTGACCTATCCGGTTTGGTTTCTGTACTCTTGAATAAAATCTTGGCACATCTCCTGCAGGCCAGGCTTCCAGTCCGTGGCAAAACGTATCTCAGTGAGCGGAGCACAGCTCCTATTGCCTATGTCCTGTGATGGTTATCTTGGCACAAGGCAGGACACACGGAGCAGGGCTGTGTTGCTGTGCTCTGGGTGCAGCTGCTCTGAGGACAGGCGAGGAATCTGAGTGAGTTCCTAGAAAGGAGGGCCTTAGCTGCGCTGAGCTAATCTCATCCACTCTGTTCTTTATAATCTGTACTCGGAGCAGATATGGTAAGGTTGGTTTGTTTGTTTTTTAAACAAGCAAATAAAAGGAGAGCGTTTGTTTGGCAGCTTTCCCCCCCTGCTTTGCTTTCCATCCATTCTTCCCTTTCTTTTCCCTGCTTTTCAAAGGAAAATAAATGATTCCTCTGGCTGGCACCGAGGTGATCAGAAAGCACAGGAGAGAGCTGGGATGCGTACTCCACTGAAGCAAATAGGAGAACTGTTATTGATTTCATTGGGGACGGTATTTCACCTAAAATCTTTCTGGAACTCACCTGAGCATCCTGCCTGCTTGTCTGTGCTGCCTGTGACAAGCACCGGACAGCAGGCAGCATGCAGGCAGAGGTGAGCATGTTGTGTGATTGGGTGTATCTGCTAAAGCCCAACTCTATTGCGAAAGCACACCCAGGATCACCAAGACACAGTGCTGATGGTGTATGGTGTACCTATGGCAAACTGTACCTTGTAGCATTGTCTGCGAACGTTGAGTGTGAGGCCTCTTACTGTAACCATGATGCAGGAGCAGGGCTGCTGCACAGGCAGCTGTCCCTTGGGCTGCACCTTGTTCCTCAGTGGGGGCAGCAGTGTGATAGCCAGGTACTACACCAGGCCTGGCCTCTGAGCTGCAGCGTGAGGGGTCCAGGCCTTGTGCCGGTACCATGGGGCTGGGTCCTGCCCCACAGCTCCCTTTTAAGCTCAGTGTTGTGCTTTTGAAACCTGCCGTCCGTACTGGATGGGCATTCTGAAGGCTAGGTGTTGTTGTATTGCTTTTTTGGGGTGAGCATTACTTTTAAGCACAAGATAGACCCTTTCTGAGTGCCTGAACAAAGCGTGGTAGGGACCACAAGTTGTGGTGCAGCTTTTACAAGTGTCCTGGTGGGGTTTGTTTTTGTCTGGATAGTGGGCAAGGTGGTAAACATGCAGAAGGGGTGAAAGAGGAAACAGGGAGATGGAAAGACAGCAATTTCTCCAAGGTTACACCATCGGTCACTGACATAATCAGGGCCACAACCAAGGTATTCTGAGACTCAGCCCAGTGGTTTATGCTGAATCTCATTTACTCTAATAGGATTACTTACATGTTTAAAGTAAAGCATGTGCTTAAGTGCTTTGCTGGATCAGGGCCATATTTGATAAGTTTTCAGTGCTGGTGTGAGAGTCCATAACTTGACCCTGCGTGTGTCTGGCTGCTGGTGGTTTGGGATAGCAGCGATGCACCTCTGTGCCGTGGAGTTGCCTGAGCACGGTCTGTTTCTAGAAGGCTCCTGCTGCTTTGTGTACAAAAAAATCACTGAAAAGTAGCTATAAAAAACTACAGAAAGTTGAAGGATGCCAGCTGTTGTAAAACATGCTGCTTCTGTTTTGAGCCCTTTTATGGCTCTGCTGATGGAGAGTAATTCTGGACATTCACTGTAGTTTTGTATTTCTTTTTTTTCTAAACAAACTTTTGCACTTATTGAGTAAATAACTTGTCTTGTACTAGAAATATTTCCTGGGCTACCATTCATCACCGCAAATATATATGTATGTATATTTTAGAGGAACCATAATTCTCATGATGCAATTTGAAAAGGAAAAAAGAAAACTCCAAACCTTAAACGCATACTGCTCAGCCCATGAGTTCTCATTGTATGAAATTCCAGAATCCTTACTTCATTATTTAGCTGTCTACATTTTATAATGTTTATCTCTCCTGTACAGATTGTCCTCAAAGGATACAAATTTCAAACACCCGTACCTTCATTTAGGCACCGGCATACATGCATGAATGGCAGAGCTTGATTTTTTTGGCTGAAATATTTTGCATTTTACAAAAGAAGCTCAGGAAGGTTATCTTGTTCTTCCAGAGGTAAAGCACAGATAGCAGTAGGTTAGTAGCATGCTCAGCTGGCCTATAAGCCATTCCTATTAGCACGCGTTGGTAGCAAAAATGGATTACAGTTATGCAAACGATTTGAAAATTACTCTTCTTGCAGATTTAGTGTGCCTATACACCCATAGGTTTTTCTTTCATACAGCAGATGGTGAGAGACAATGAGTGCATGTACGCTGTTGAGACAGAAAGCTCAGTGCTCACTCATCATCTGCTCTGCGTGTATGCTGGTTCACATCTGGGCTGTGCTGCGGTGCGGACGCGGCAGTTCCTTTCCTAGTGAGAGTGGTCTGTGAGCTGCCGTGTTCTGTGGGCATGTGTGTAGCCTTACTCTGCCCATGCTTAGGCTGGCCCTGGTAGGTACATACCCAGCTTTGGCTCGGGGCTTGAGAACTTTCTGTTGTTTTTGACTAGGAGCTCCGTAAATGCTGTTTTATCTTCGACATTTCCCATTGATCTTCCAGCACATGTGGCAAGTGTGCTGAATGGGTTCTTTCCCAGAACAGCTTTCCCCTGCCTCTCGTATCTCTAAACCTCAGGACTATGCAGGTAAATACTGCTGGGAAAGAAAAAAGATCCTGAAATATTTGGCTGCCCATGATGGATGTGTGATTCCTCGTGCTTGTAAGAAGTGTGAGGATCCTATGAGTATGTCCACAAGGACACAAACTGCCCTTTGTAACACCACCCCCACTTGCACTGCACTGTCCTATGGGTGCAGTCACCTCCAGATTTGGTGATGTGATTCTCTCAAAGAGCTTTGCAAGGAAACCCATGGATGCCAAGGGCAACAGCTGTGCCAGACCCTGCGTTGCTTGGAATGAGTTAATACAACGGGGGCACTAACTGGATTGGGCACTGCAACTTTTCTGCTCTAATGCTGCAGATCCTGTACTGAATGCACTCTCAGTTATCAAGTCATGAGGAGGAGCTGCTTGTATACAAAGTTTACTTAGGAGAGACGGTTTCTTCCTGATGATTAAAAAAAAAAACCAACACCTGCTGGTTGTTTTCATTACAGTGGATTGCAATTGTATCAATAAGACCCTTGTAATAATGCACAGCAATATACCAAGTGCTTGAGTAATCAGGAGTACTTTCACTGTGTGCAGAAAGGATAAGCAGGTGTGTTTTTAAAGTACTCATAGCTTAAAGTAGCAATAGCAGCTCTGCTGTATGTGTCAGGGACCCACTCACACCTATGCTTCTATGGTGAGGGACCACCGAGCAAAGTGAGGTCTACCACACTGTGTGCTGTGGGCTTCTATGACATGTCCACTTAACTCATACCTATGTATTTGTTGAGTTCTGACACCCCCGAAAAACCCAACTAATGCTACTGAGTGATGATAATCTAATTTAGGAGGAAATGAATTTGCGCAGCGCTAATCCTACCTTTTTATCTGTAATCACATTTCTTCTGCTGTAAAACTGCACCGTTACACAGACCTAATGGCAGGGCTGCATTTTCAGATGCTTCAAACTCTTATCTGATAGCTGTCTCCGTACTGTTACTTGTCTGTATGATGTGTTTATAGAGTGCCAGTCACTATAGTGTCTTTGCGATGATTGCTACCAAAATTGAGAACTCTGAGGTGAAAATCTAATCAAGACTTCAGATAACAATGTCACACAAGAGCCTTCTGGTCTTTGCCTCTGTGCTGCGCTCAGATGAAGGCTTTGATGAGATCAAGCTTGCTGCTGCCTTATTCATTGTTTGTTTCTGTAACAAGGTTACCATTTCATATCTTCTCCACTGTGTGTTAGCACCTGTCAGACCATTCCAAATTGTGTTTTGCATGTATTCCCAGTTTCAGTATATTGGAAGATGTGTTTGTGGCACTGCTAAACTGGCAAAAACCAAAGAGGAGGCTGCTGCTGCCCAATGGCTTCTGCAGCACACACCTTGGGGATCTGAACACAGATCTGCACCAACTTTCTCAGATGTGTGGTGGTAATGGGCAGGCAGGCTGAGAATACAGACTGCTTTCAGCACATTGAAAACACTGAGTTTTCCAGCAGGGTGCTGCAGATCCATCTGACCAGGACTGCAGACTCTATTCCATCTGTTAAGATGTGCAACTGAAGGTAGCATGGTTTAGTTTGTTATTGAAAATGAAGAGTGTTTTAAACAAACAGTTCTTGTTTTTTGGTTTGTTTACCTAGCTGACGTGCCAGCTGCTGGTGTCAATGTTCTGCATGTCTTCCTGCCCAGCAACCTGCATTTTGTTGAGAATCCCTATGTAAATATCAAGAGGGGAAAGAAAAAAATCTTTAGGAAGATGAAGAATCCTCCAAATTCTAATCTATACTTGAGGATATGCTGTCAAAACTAAATGTGTTTTCTGAAGCACTCTGTTCTAAAAAACCAGGCACTTGATCCTTTAAATATCCCTTTAAGCTTGATTAAAAAAATAAAATCTTTTCTATTTTCTTTTTTTTCTCCTTCATTTTCTTTCTTTTTTCTTTATCTATTTTTGTTTCTTTTCCTTTCTGGTAATTGTTTCTCAGTTTTGTTTATGCAATTTGTAGACTGACTCAATGTAGACATCTTTGATTTACTCACATGGACATGAGATCAGACCTGCCCTTGGCATTTCTTGGGAGAAACGTTTGCAATTCAATGCTTTATTTTTTCCTATTGCAAAGTTGCCATCTTTCTCACTGTCTGGGTCACTATGGCCATACATCATCACTCCTGGCCACAGGCTTGTACAAGCTGAGATTAAATCTCATGCAGATGAGTGGGTTGTGACATAGTGAAGGTAAAAATGAAGGGGAAGTTTGGTTGAAAGGTCAGCATTGGGACTGGCAATCTTTGAAATAAGGCATCTATTTGCCTTCTGTTTGTACTTTACATTTCTACTTCTTTGGGCATGACTTTATTTGCTACTGCTGGAGGTGGCAGCTGCAGAGGCATGGATATCTCTTCATTTGTCTCTTCCATTTCATGAAAGATTTCATCGGTGATGATGTAAAATCGTTATGCTAAACAGAATATTGCTTTTACATGCACATTTGGAACAGAATTTTCTCTTCTGTAGATTTAGTATTCTAAGAGTTTGGATCATCTGGGCAATTGAATAAGAGATTGCGAATATGCAGAATTACCAGTAGGTAGGACGTGTGCAAGAGGAAGTTCTGCATTCAGACTGTTTTGGTCACTGGAAGCTATTTGCTTTCATCTATATGTAAAAGACCAACCCCTCAATTTTTGGAATGACTACCTTCTAATTTTTCAAGAGTCCTCTGGCACTGAACCTTACTGGGGTTATTACAGTTCTTCAGTAGATTTGAGTTCCACAAACGCTATAGCAATCAAAGCAGGGTTCAGTTTTCAGTCTGAAAAAATCTTTTCCTTCGCTTCATTATGACACTGCCTTTTGAGAACTGATACAAAAATGACACGTCCCCATTTGGCTTTCTAAAGAAAACTTGTCAAGAGAAACTTTTCTGTGTTTAGCAGTGAAAATGACATATAATCTGCACTAGAATTATGTAAACAGAAAATTCGAGAGAAATTAGGGATTACAAATATTTAATAGTTTCTTAGATATTTAAATTAATGTAGTACTGAACTATTTTCATCTCGCCAGGAACCCACGCATGGAAACAACTTGAACTGTGAGAACCACCCTTACTGTCCCAATGGGGAAGCTCCTATATTTAAAGTGAATTACTTAAAGGTTTGCAGGTTCAGGGTGTATTTAAACACCTCAATATCGATTAGCTGTCTAATTTTGATATGAAAAAATGTGTTAAAAACATGCAAAAATCAATTGCTGCCTAGTGGAGTAGCTTATTTTTGGAGCAGGTCATATTTATTTCCTGTTCTGCTTTTTATATTACTCTCTTTAAAGTCAAAAGGCTTATACAAATAGTTGAATGGTTTAGGGGACTGTATTTCTGTATTACTGTGCTATTCATAAAAGTGTGTTTTTTTTAAACTACTTTTCTCAGTAAAGGGTTTTACTGATAGAGGGTTAGAAGACCTTTGCTTTTTAAAGGATTTGTTTCATTAAATAAATATGAATTGTATTAGGCACGGGAAAATAGCTATTGTGTTTGCTTTAGTGTAGGGTACTGCAGTTACTTTTGTGGTTCTTAGTAAACATGTGGATGAAATGATGATGATTATGGGTGCTCATGTAAATGTGAGGATATCATACTGTTGATTTGTTCCTGTGAAAAACTTGGTAGCTACAGTGTCTTACCATAGTTCATCCTGGCTCTTTTTTTCCCCTGTTTTTTGCTTATTATAGTTAGAAATACATTGACCTTACAGTTAAAAAAAAAAAAAAAAAAAAAAAAAGCTGTTTCCTGCTCTATACACGAAGCAAAAGAAATAAAATTTTACAATGAATTTTCTGCATGTTTTCCATGGCAGAACTGTAGGTAAAAAGAGACTGATTTCAAGGCTGTGCATGGGGCATACCACAAAGCTTAACATTCGAGGAGGTGCAGTTTTGAATGAGAGTTCAATTTAGATGCATGAGTGAAAGTGTTTGCTCTACAGAGTAATGACTTGAACTAAATAATGTGTTTATGTGTATGTGACTCCCTGTTTTTGGTTTTCTAATAGTGCACAATGACAAGTCGGTAGAATCTCCTTCATTTTATATTGTTTGACCAAGTATTTGGTCAAACATATTTTTATGGAAATGGATTTAATGGGTGCTTCTGTTCTGTCCTTCTAGCATCTTAAAAGCCTTCATTCCTTCTAACAATTTAAAAGCTCACCTGAAGTTGTCTTTGTGCTCACCTGGTGGTGCGACTGAGCCCATGGAGCACACATGGGAACTAAGTCAGGTGTTATATAATGCCAGGCAGTCTGGCTTTATAGGTGGTGACTTGCACCATTGCTTTCTTGGTACCTACTGGTTGTTTTGAAAGCAGCAGTAGTGCTGGTAAGGAAAAGCCTCCTTTTTTTTTCCTTCTCATACCTTTGTGCATTAGGGTCTAGTACCTGATACACCTTCTTTACTGAGTATTGTGCTGAGCTCTAAGTTGATGCCTGTAAGGTGCCTATGTGTAGTACAGCTGGTTGAAAATGCATTGTTGTATCTAGGATTTGATGAGCCATATGGACATATATCATCTGTGCTCTGCTTTTGTGATGTATTTATTTATTTATCTATTTTAACCTTGGTCTTTTTAAAATAATGTTTGACACAGTTGTGTGCATCAGTGGCTTCAGGGAAATACGCTACTTTGTACTTTCCCAGTAGTTGCACCTTGAGATGGGGATTTGCTGCTGAGATTTTGCCTTTGTGGAGTCAGCTTGGTGGGTGCCATTTCTGTGAGAGCATCCCTGGAGTTTGCTCTGAGACAGCAGGTTGCTGGAGCTGCTCTGGTGTCCCCTCAGCTCTGCTTTGGCTTGGGCTGGCTGGTGTCTCTGGGGGGCACAGCTGCTGGGACAGGCACTTGGTTGACATACAGCTCTGGCTTAGGAAGGCAAAAGGCAGATAGTGTGATCTAGGGCTAAGCACAACCTAGAAAGATATCACAAAATGCAAACATAAGTTATACTCATTGAGTAGGCAAAGTGATAGGTCTTCAGAATTCTGCATATAGGGACTTGTGGTATGTCCAGCATAGTGTTCAGCAACAGATCTTGCTCTTTTATCTGTAATACTGCTAAAATACTAAAGAAAGTATGGAATTGCATTCTAAGATTCTGTGTTTATTTACTGCAGCTACAGTTTATGCAGTTTAAGTAGAAAATTGTTTTTCTAAGTATAGTCAGCAAACAACTTGTGGTAGATTAGCATCCTTTCCTGTCTTCTCTGTTAGAAAGTACTTGAGAAAGGATGGCAAAGATTAGCTTAACTTCTGTCAGCACAAATGTATTACTGGTGATAACACGCTATGTTAGCTGTAGCAATGTTCCACTGCTGGGAAAGGTGGGGAGAGGCTATTTGTTGTCGTACAGGTTGCATACATTAGGATATGTGTATCTTTTGAGATCACAGGTCTCCTTATCATTGCTTGCACTCCCGCTAATTAACTGAATTTCACTGTGGCTATCTCTGCATGTTCCATGTTGTTTAACTGTGTGTTTATGCAAAACTGTCTCTAAATGGAAATTCTTAGTCTTAGTTGTCTCATTGTGAAAAGTGAGTGACAGTGATCAAGAGCTTGATTTGTATTATGGCAAGCTGCAGGTGAACGTTACACAGTTCTTCCTAACTCTGTTTCTATGTCTCTGAAAAGGATAACAAACTCCATTAAAATGTCATGACATCAGTAGTGAATATTTAAAATGCATAAGGAAGGATAAAGTCTTGGAATCACAAGACTTTAGAAGCTTTCTATATGATTTTAGACTCCATATTTACAGATCTTCTGAGTTTCATTTATTCTCAGCATGGGTAAGAACTGATACCAAGCATGCAGCTTGTCCTCCTCCCCACCTGGATGTAACCTTTTTCTTTCAAAATAAATGTGAATGTAAAAAAAAAAAGAAAGAAAAAAAAAAAAGAAAGGAACGATTTCCATGGAGGGAAATCAATCAATCAATCTTGTTCCTTCAGAATCATGAGCTCAGGCTGATATGTCGCAGCTGCGGTGAGTACAAGCAATGCACAGCACGGTCCTGGCACAGAGTTTCAACTGTGAGAAATCTCCTATCTTCTTTTCTAACTATCGTTCTTTAGTTTCTTCTTATTTTGTTGAATATTAGTGCTTTTACTTGGTTTTTCGCTCTGCTGTGGTAGGAAGCAGTCTTTGTATTCTCTGGTGCCCTAGGAAATGGCCATTTGTTAATTGAGAAAAAGAATGGGAAAGGGGCTGTGAAAACACCTTAATGAGAAAGAGGCAGTAGC
The DNA here is from genome assembly GCF_054131305.1 of Coturnix japonica. Taxonomy (NCBI): domain Eukaryota; kingdom Metazoa; phylum Chordata; class Aves; order Galliformes; family Phasianidae; genus Coturnix; species Coturnix japonica. The sequence goes on from NC_140668.1 coordinate 26,812,636, forward strand.
ATATAGAGAACACTGTTAAGCATTTAAAATTTGGGGATTCATTGTTTTCAGTCTGCTTGAGTTCTTGACTTTCTGTGGTTTTGATGCTGTCTGTTAGTTTGTTTGGAGAGAGGGAGGTGGGGAAGAAGGAAGAAATGCATTCTCTTTGCATTTTGAGATTTACATTAACTTTGGGGAAAGAGGGAGGTTTGTGAGTTCATCTTTTACTTTATTCCATGGACAACGTGTTATCCACGCAAAGGAGCTCCTGTCTTCAGCCTTCTCCTGTATCTCCTTTTTGCCTGGGATCTTTGCATACAGAAATAAGAAATAACAAGATTTCAGATGATGAATCTCAGTGTGAATGCTAGGAAAAGGGCAGTTGTTTTATTGATCCCAGCTGCTGAAGTTTTCCCTGTGAAGACGACTTATGTTTATAAAAAACATAATAAATCAATGAGACAAACAAACAAACTGAACTTCTGATAAGAACTGATTTGAAACACGTTCAACTTTTCCTTTCTCATCTTTACTTTTCAAATTCTTCTGAAGATGTGAGTACAGTCCTGCTCTTGTACATCGGAGTATTCTTTCTTTGAAGAAGAGAGATGTTTCTGCTTCTTAGTTGAGCCTCATAAACTTGCTGGAAAAAAATTCAGCTTGGCGGATGTGTTTTGAAGTGGTCGTTTCTTGGGCACTGAACCGTTCATTTTGTAAAAGCATAAAGCCACTTCTTCGTACCTGCTGACAAAACAAAAGAAGCAGTTCTAATCATACGTTATGTGTGGACAGGCTGTGATGTTGGTAAGCATTGCTCTGACTTCTAAAAAGCACCAGCTCTATCCAGCATCTCATCCACACATTTGCCTCTGTAGAAAGCATGAAGAAGATCCTGAGGTGGTTTTGTCTGTGTTTTTACTAAACAAGTGAATCATTCCGATGTTTTCTCCATCTTAGATACCAAACTAAAATGAAGCTACACTCAGCTGCTTTGAGTTGGGAAGGTGTAGGTTATCTTCATTTCTGAAGTGTGAAAGAACTGACACATAAAATTGCAGGTCTGGCAGCAAAGATTTTTCTTTTTCTTTTTTAAATAAGTACCTCGTAGTTGGAGAATTGATTTTTCTTAAGAAAAGATGACATAAGAAACCTGAAGTATCAATGCTTCAGCAGGAATATGAGAAATGTGGCAAGGCGAGGGAGGAGGCAGTGTTGATACAGACATGGCTGCACAAATGCTGGCTCTGGGCTTCTGCTGGGAATAAGAAACCTGTGTTCACACTTGATATTGGTGGATTTCCTTTTGACCATGAGTACAGTGTATGTCATTGTGTCTGTGGAAGAAGTTCCATCTGCCAGCACTGTTGTAAATGTTCCAGCCCTGCAAGAGCTGCTTACTGAACCAAGCAATTCTTTGTAACTTCCTTCTATCCCACCCTAAAAATTTGGACACTCAATTTCTTGCAGCCAGACCTCACTGTTGTGTACAACAAGGGCTGGGAAAACTCAGATTCCCTAATCTAGGCACTGTTTTTTACCATTGTACAATATAGCTTCTTTGGCTTTTAAATTTAAGCAAAACTGTTGACAGTACAGATGTTGCTATAGATATGATAAAAGCGGAATTACATACAGTAGAGTAAATTAAGGATTAGAGCTGAACTATGGATTACTGGTTAATATCCAAAGTACAGAGGAGCAGCTTAATTCCATTCTTTCAATCTTTCCTTGAACAGTCCAGTTCATAATCCTGTTTAGATAGGAAATCGGTGCATTTTGCATCACTCTTTTTATATCATTGTGTAGAGTATTTGTGATTGCAACCATAGTGAAGCAAATATATATATATATATTTATTTATTAATTTCTTTATATTTATAGAGAGAGAGAGAGTTTTTTAGAGAGTGGCATTCCCAGGAAATACACTTTATTTCATGATGTTCATTTGTACCTGTCTTTAGGCCACTGTACAAAAATAACAAGATATCTTTTTAGTTACCCATATAGGGAAATCCCTGCTGTTCTCTGTGATTATTTGTATGTCTTTCTAATAGCTATTATATAACTAATTATTATTATTTTTTTTAGGTACGTTTCTATTTCGTGGCTTACCAAAAAATAGGAAAATGTAGGTGGTGTGTTTGTTCATTTTAAACAAATGTCTGCCAGTTGAAGAGAACCAGTGGGTAGCAGTAGATAGTTGGCTAAATTGACTCTGGAGCAAGTTTGTAGAGGGACAGCACAACGGTGGGCCCCATACAGGGGAGAAACAGAGCTCTTGATTCACATTCAGGATAGCTATCTTGAATCTATTAAAATAACAGTTCAAAAGAAAGAACTGAAGGATGTGCTTGTGTTGTTGACAGCAAGTTGATGATTGTGACGTGGCTAAAGCATGTGGATTTAATGCAGCCTCCCGGAGACCTCTGTCTTTGTAGTTACATGTTAACTTATGGAATCCTAAAAGCAGTGATTTTTTGTTTAGCTCCATGTAATCTTGCAGTGAGGGACTGATATTTAGAGCCCATCAGTCTGAGCTGGCAGATGTAACAGGGTAGGAAATGACGCTACATGAAGCCTGAATCTGTCAGAAACTCTGGTCTGCAGAGTGTGCCTCTGGTACTGGCTAACTGTACATCTGATAGTTGCTTCTGTAATTAAGGGTTAGAGTTCCTTCTTTCTTCTTTGCATCATGTTTTAATTCAGTTTTTATTCTCTTTAAAAAAAAATAATTCAGAGGAATATAGTTCAAGCACCAGAATTTTCTGTAAGCCCCGTTACTGCTGACGCACTAAAATAGACATCACGTTGGTTGAACACAGATTTGGAGATGCAAAGTAGCTTTCCTTGAAAATACAACTGTTTGTAGTGCATGGTTGTGGAAGAAAATCTGTAAATCTGTTTAAGGAAGCTGAAAACTTAGGTGGACACTAATTACTGCAATCTTCAGTTCCCCTTCCTCTCTAGTTTGGTGTCTGCTCAAGTTGCACTGAGGCTCAGGTGTCAATGGGAGTGAAGAGTGGGGAATGTGGTGACCTTTGAAATTGACTAAATCGTTGTGGTGCACTATTGAGGTGTGGTACCCAAGGAGTTTACATGTGGTAGAGTATTTTGGAGTATGTGTTCATGACAGTGGACACTAATTTTTCAGAGGATGAATACTACATTTATAAAGGTAAAACACTAAAAAGTCACACTGTCCATGTCCAGCCCCCTACCCACAGTTACCTCCTGTATGTTAAGAAATTAAGCATTGACTACTTAGTGCAACCTGTGAAAAGGAGGTGGAAGTGGTTCTCATAGCTTACCATGAGGTCTGCTCTGAAAGCAGTGCCTCCTGTTTTATTCTGTTGGCCCACAACATTAAAGGTGAATGTTGGTGGTGTGGCAGTAGAGGTTGAACCTTCCCACCAGTATCCTGTTAAATTTTGTTGCTGTGCAACAGATGGCAGCAGAGTTTGACAGGACCTGTTGAACTAATACAAGGCTGAAGGAGACAAGTTTCCCAGATTGTGTCATTAACAGTGACTGGTTGTAGTGTCATCACTGCAAGCTGGAATAAAACTGCAGTTCATGGAGGGGTCACATGTGAATTCCCCATTGAAGAAAAGGTTAAAGATGTAGCCCTCAGTAGTTAAAGTGATGTGCACTGTTTTTGTTGGTTTTTTTGGTGGGGTGGGGAATAGGAAATGGGTGATTCTTCTGGATTTCCTGGATTCTGGACAAACCATTGACTTTGATGGCTACTTTGAGTCACTGACTAAGCTGAAGTCTTGAATGTCCAGAATAAGGCTAGAGGCAAAGACAACCATTGTATAGTCTAAATTTGGCACCTTCTGACTTCTGTCTGTCTGAGCTGATAAAAGATGGATTGTGTGGGCAAAATCTTCCTAGCAATTATGCCACCATAGCAGCTGTGAAACAGTGACCACCTCCACTGGTGCAAACTGTTGCAAGTGTGTCACGCAGGCTCTTGTTCATCACTGGCAACTAATGGTGGTGACTGTTGGAAAGTGGCATTTTGTATCTGAGAATTTATGCTATCAAATAGTGTTATTGTGGCCTTTGTATCAGTTACAGTTGTCATGGGAAAAAAGTAGGAGGCATTGCTTTGGGAGCAGCGAACATAGTCGCTTTGTTTGGGCAAACCTGAATGCTACAGTTGAAAAGAAATTGTGATTTGTCTTTCAATACCAAAGATTTAACTGTCATTGAAATCTGCTTTTAATGTTTAAATGAATAGTAGGCTCCACAGTAACTATTATCACTTCTACTTGTTAGTACATTTCAAAGCAGCTTCTTTCTTCTTCTTAAAGTATTTTACAGTCACATCCATTTATTAACGAGAAGTAGTGATCATTTCCAGACTTGCAGACTTTAGTTGCAGAGGTCTGAGAGAGTGTGTGCCAGGATTTCTTACATCTGGCAGAAACATGCCACTGCCTTGCTGGAAACTGAGCGTTCCTTATACTCTTTTGTATTAGTTAATAGAAACCCTCATTGAAAAAGGGTACCCATCAAAGAATGCTTTATGAAACAGAAAAGCAGTACTCGTAAACCCCATTGGATTCCTAGAGTTATTACATTTTACATCATATACAGTTTATTTTTCCAGATGCCACGGTTCAAAATAATGAATTTTTAATACTACTTGCAGAATTCTACAGATTCTATAATAGCATATGACATGTTAATATCCACTGTGACATCCTACTGGTCATATCCAACTGTGATAAACACTTGTATACGCTATAAAAATGACATCTATTATAAAAATAAAGATAATGCAGAAGGATACAAACAATCCTTTAAATTTAAAAAGACTGTTACAAATCTTGAATGTTAATTTGAAGGAAAAAAGTGCATACTAATGCTAAGTTTATGCCTTCAGTTAATAGTCCTTTATTCCTTCAGGAAAAGGAAAAAAAAATCAAGCAGCTATGCTTTAAATGAATTTAATGAACTGCAAAGACTGACATTTTCACTATAAAAGTCACACTTCATTTAATGAAGTAGTTAAATATTGATGTTATATTAAAATACAGGCTGAATAAAAATGGCAATATGGTTTTCAAAATGAGGATTTGAACTGTTTTTTTTTTTCCTTGTTATATTGAAAATTTCATGGACTGAGAAAAAGGAAATACAACAGAATATCTCCATAATAAACAAAGTACTGTTGAAATAACATAAAGCTGAAAGACAAAACCCTATAAAAGTGAAGAAATTAAGGTGCTGTACTCTTACCTCAGTGTTCTTTGTGCTTAAGATCGGAATTTCTGAATGGAACCAACATTATCATTGTTTGATGTGCAGTATTTTCTGAAGTTCTTGAAAGTAAAGACAGATTGTATCCCTGTACTTCAGGTGGCATGTGAAAGAGCTAGCCATGTGTTTACCCAGGGTGATTATTTAAATATGGTATTATTTGATATGAATTCAAGTAATTGTGTTTGAAGTGCTATGATTGCGCTGGCAACATTCTGGCAAGGCTGTATTGGCTCTTTGTGGTGTCCATCCGCTTCCATTGATATCATTTGAATTTTTAACTTCATTTTTATCTGCATTTTTACCATAACAACATAAGTTGCTTCAGATTTTTCTTGACTCCCAGCGCTTATATGATGATGAAGTGAAAAGAAAGCAAGAATCTTATAGATGTGAGTTGGAACAGTGACTGAGTATGACCAGGTTCACTGTCATGGGCTGAATTACTCTGGATTGTATTTGTAATGCTATACTAGTTCTGACATCAGGCCTCTACATACAGTAAAATACTGAAGATGACATCTTTGGCCTGTTGAAGTCAATGGCAAAACTCCCGTTAATTTCAGCAGTCTGTGATTTCATCCTCAGTGTCTGACTTGTAAAACAATGGTAAATTGATTTAGCATGTTTTTTTTTTCCCCTCGAGGAAGATCTCTACTCCACGTAAAATGACTTGTCTTTTAACTTTTATTCTCTTGCTCTGAGAGTGAGAATTTTAATTCAGGATAAATACAGTTGTGTTCCCCCCCCCCCCCTTCTCTCATACCTATCATTTAACCATCAAAGATGATGGCAGAAAATGAATCTGTTTTGAAAGCAGTAGGCTGTATGCACGGTTACATAAACAATTACTAACCGAAACCAACAATAAGGAATGCAGACTTCCTAACGAAGACTGATGAATCACTTCTGTAACTAGCAGCTGTCAGATACAGTCTCTACATGTACAGGTTGAAATGTATTTTCCGTATATGCAAAGAATGTTTATTTGAAACAACAACAGAAGAAAACACTGGTAACTGAAGAAATATATAAGTGCATGCGTATGTATTTAGAAGGCATGCACTGTGTTTATGATCATGGTCCTCATAATTCTTCATAAGATAGGTAGATCACCATCTTTTTGCACAGTCACGACTTTGCCACAGCAAGTCTGAAAATGTTCTCCTTGATAGAACATAAACATTTTGTGGGGTATTTTGGAGACTCACCAGCATTTATCTTGAGTTAATAGAGCATTGAATATTTTCTTCCTTTCCTAGATGACAGAAGAAAATGGATGCCAAATGTCTGTTAGTGTTGTTTGTGGTCCTGAGTGAGTTCTGGTTGTGCAATGGCTCTTAGTTGCTGATCTAGTCTGTGCTTAAGGCAGAGATCCTGCTGAACGTGACAGAACAGGCATAACCCAAGAGGAACCATTTGTAGTGTGCTTAGCAGCTTGTGCCCTTGAGTGAGTGTATCTTTAAACAAAGAATTACAAAATTGAAAAGGTATTTGTATACTGCTGACATTCAGAATGCTTACATTGAAACTGTAGTGCTGCTATCTTCAACAGTAGCATAGGGAAAAAAATGTTTTATTAAAGACTAATTTCACTTGTTATTTAAGAAGTAGCTAGCTTTGCACACATTAATCTCTTTTTCTTTTTAATTCAAGGTTGATGGTCTAGGTCTTACACATTGTATTTATGAATAGGGCACTCAATAACTATGCAAAATATCTATTTCTCCCATGGGAATTTGTGCTTTGATATATTCTGATCCTTATTAAATTTAAACAGGATCAAATTTATACAGCTTTGGCAGAGATTTATTAAAATACACTGAGTGGACAGCTTGTGGGAGTGCAGTGTGCTATAATAACATATGCCTCTTAACAGAGAATAGTAATTATTGAGAATCAAATAAATCTGTAGGAGGTTAAGTATATATGGAAAAGATATCAATTGTAGTTTTCTGCAGTCAGGCAGCAATACTGTCTGAAGATTTGTTGCTGTATAAAGAAATGAGGCACATCCTTTTAAATCCCTAAATATTCAACATGTCCTTTACCAACAAAGCTAATATTCATATGGACTTCAAAAATAAATAAATAAATAAATGACATTTGCTCAGTAGCATTTAATTAATTGTTTAATGCTATTCATCTGCATAAGCACTTATTTGCATTTATACCAAAGATTTATTAAAAGTAGATGAGTTTATTAAATGTAAATGAAAACTGTTTGCTTTAAAATTCTTTAAATTTCTTTTCTCAATCAGAGACATCCTGTCATTGGAAAGTAAAACTCAGATCATGACTATGGGTTAACCAAAACTCTTTTCCATAATTAAAAATAGATTGCATGACAGCCATCATTCATCCAAATTTCAGCAGTGATCTGTTTAAGATTAGACTCTTTTGCCTTTTAGTTGACTGAATGTGATAGTTTCACTAGGAAAAGAAGTGAAAAATGTCTAGGTGAGTCAGTGACAGCCGTGCCTTCTGGAATAGCTGTGGTTTGGATGAAGCCTCTGTGTTTTATGATAAAATTATTTGGAATATGTAAGCTTGGGACATGTAAGAATGGTAATTTTGTCACTGAGTGTAGAAAAAGGTCAAACAACATTGATGAGTGGGTGTGGGGAAGAGCAGCACATATTCTGTCCCTTTCCTTGGCACTCCTGGCAAAACAATTCAGGTACATTTTAAGACAGGAGGACATGGAGGAAAGCATTCAAGTCTGGGAGTCTTGAGGAGGTTGTCCTGTGTCTTTGGAGGACATATCAGACAGCTGAGTGGTTCTGGACCTTTCATGGTCTAGATCTTGCACACGTATTTTCTCTGGAAGGCCAAACAAGAGGTGTCTTCAGACACCATTTCTTTGGTTATGTTTGCATTTCATCACTTTGTTTTATATCTATCTTTATATCTATTACTATTACTATCTTCTGCAAATTCAATCTAGAACAGATTCTTTTTGAAGTCATAGCTGTAAACCCGTAATTTTGATACTGCAATAATCTGTAATAACCCTTTATTATGCTTTTTATGGGCTGGGAATAGTTGAAAGTTAGGACTAACCAAAAAGAGTGCCTGTTATGTATGAGCCCAAAGTAACATGACCTTGGGACTGTGGGCTTTGCAGGGGGCTTCAGAAAGAGGAGGATTTCATTCTGACTATGCAGCATGCGTTTATCCTTGTCTCATGAAAGAAGTTAAATAATTCCAGCAGCTATACATGTCCCTGGGCTTATTGTACTAATTTGATACGTGTGTGTATTTGTTATATATTAAAATATATGTGTATTTAAAGAAAATTCTTTTAGATTATGATTGTAGTGACTTTTAAAGCTAGCATCATCAAAATATTTCTGTGTTTTATTATGAACATCTAATGAAAGTTGCCTATTTTTGGTAAGAAAAGTAAAAGGTATTTATTTGGATGAAAGTTTATTCCTAAGCAGCTGCTTAAAAAAAACAAAAACAAAAAAGCAGAGACCCAAACCCACTGATTAACATTGATGTGGGTGCAATTCAAACCCAGTGTTTATCGATTTCATATTTGTTCTCTGATTAGTAACTTCAACTTTCTTTTAACTTACAGTTCCAAAATAGCTTATTTTGAAAGATCTGTAACTAATGTAACTTGATAACTTTAAGATAGCAAGACTGTCCGCTTAAAATAACAACCAGATGCTCTGTTTCTGTCCTTTATTCTAACAGAAGAAACACTTTGTTAAAATAAAAGTCAGGGTGTTTGGGTTGCAATCCCATTTCAGTTATTGCACTGCTATATGACCTTGGGCAAGGCATTTATTGTGCTTGTCCCTTGTTGACTTCTTCTATGAAAACAGAGATGATAATGTATAGAAACCCCTTGGTAATGCTCTGAAACATAATTCATTGCTGTTTGTGGAGGGCTGTGGGTGGCCTGTCTGAGGCACTACTTCAGACCTCTCTATACATACATGTATGATATGTTGTTAGATATGAAGTATGTACAAATATATAACGTGTATCATCATGTTTAACTACTCTCCTGTATAACTGCAGTTTGTATGAGTGAGTCATGCTGTGACATTACTGGTGATTCATCATTACAGCTGGATATAAATTTAAGAAGTAGGAGCAAATTCTTTCCTTTAAGTTCATGTGTTTTAACTCAGAATGCCTATTTCTGAGTTAATCTCTTTTGAAAATAGGTACGTTGTAATAAAGTACATGGATCTTAATTTATACACAGATGATAAAAACTCAGTAATTTTATGAAAAAGAAGAATGGCAAAGTTGATATTGTTAGAATAGTGGTCTACTTATGGCATGATATTATGTAGAAAGCAAAACAATGAGGTAGGCAGGTGTCCAATTATCCTACATATTTTGGATTCAGCAGAATAAAGTAACTGTGGAATGAAATTTGGAGTACAGTGTGCTGCTGTTCTAAGAAAATCTTCATCTCATCTACTAAATACTTCCAGGTCTTTCCGTTTTCTAAGGCAATTCAAGAAAATTTAGTGTTTCAAAATTGATCCCTATTGCTGCATTTTCTTAGGAATAAATTACTTTCCTTTGGTGTGATATAGATTAAGGAGTCCTTTGCTTATAAACTGGGGTAAAAGCGATTAAGTGCAGTAAGTTTATCATTAAAAAGACAGCCTTATTTGTTGATGGACATGACACACTAAGCTGCTTTGTGCTTACCTTTATTAACTCTGGTGTGTAATAGCAAAATTGGATATCTTTTCAAGAGCATTCCATAAAGACAATAATCTTTTAAAGTTATTTTCTCTTTTAACTTCTCATATCAAGTATTTTGACAAGCTGTTAGGCTGTGATTTTATTCATCCATCACAGCAAGTCAGGTTGGCACAATGGCTTCTAAAAGATCATCATCTATATTGTTATCTTCAGGGTCAAACAATCTCATCACTTCTTACTTTGAAGTGGTGCTACTGGCTATATGCTTTGCTACAGACCCTAATAGAGGAATATTCTTGACTCTTTTGAGACGGTTTTTAAGCATTTAAATATATTGTGTATATTTATTTACTGAAAAAAAATGGATATTTGGTGGAGGGCAACAAAAAAATTGGTTTTAGATGCAAAAGAATGTACATAATAATTGCCAAGTAATTTTTTTGTGCAGGGACGCTGCAAGCTGAAGGTAATAGCCATGTATTATCTGAAGACAGCTAAATAACTGCTCTGAAATGTCAGTGGCTGTGACATTCTGAAAACATTCACTTGTGAATGATGTCTGCTCCCTCTTAGAGCTGCATTGATTAATTAATATGGCTCAGACAGTAAAAGTTTTAATTTGAAGGTAACATATGAGGTACAAGATATTAATTGCACTGAAGATAACATGCTAATTAAAAGGTTCATATGATGTTGTCTAAAGTTAACAGTGTACATTGAAATACTTGGAATAGAAACCTAATTATACTGTAGTATTTGAATGCTGTATTTTTGCAGAGGTAACATCTTTTGTACATCCTAATCCTGTTTTCCCGGGAAGAGATCGTTGTGTGATGTTCCTTTTGTAGTGAAACCAGTTTGATACAAAACCAGACGTTTTAAACCAATGATTTAGAGCAATGTAAGGATTGAGTATTAGTTCAGCAAAGACTGCCTGTTAAAACAAATGTATTACATTTTAGAGGAGAAACAAAATGTAAGCTTCTCACTTCTTTAAAATAAGGAAGTTGTTTTTACTTAACAGATCCTTCATTTTTAGATAGGGGATAGTGCATGGTGCCAGCAAGGTAATTGATAAGAGCCTTAGACAGTAGTGCTTACGGTTTATGTGGCAATCTGGAATTGGTCTCCTGGGCCAAGCTCTATTGCATTCTCTTAGCAAAAATGGAAAGGGGAAAAATGCAGCTCCTGTGACTCTCCCATGATTTATTCTGTTACAGTGCAATTTTCCAGCACAGCAGTTTCTACAATTCCTTCCTCTGTCATCAGCAACCTTTTGGAAGTTTCAGTGTCCCCTTATCTAGTTTGCAGGAGTGAAGCAAAAGCTTCTTACTTTGGAAAGCATTGGCTTGTGTCTACAGGGAGGCTGCGTGTCACTGCTGGCTTCAGTGAGATCTGTCTGCCACTTGTGCCATGTGCAATTTAAACAAATAGCATATGTAATGCAAATGTCATAATTCAAGTTACAAAGTCTGTCTTACATTGAACATTCATGACTTTTTCTGTGTTCTGTACTCAAGGTAATGCAGGAAATTTATACCTTTATGTAATCTTTAGAGAGGAATAAAATCAAAACAGCTGAGGTACCAGAATAAAACCCATCAGTCACATTTTAGGAGTGATTGTTCCATTCTGTGTTTCTGCATTACCAAGAGCTAATTCACCAAGTAATATTTCTGTCCTTTGGAAATCAGAGTAGTTCAGGAGTCTATACCCTAGTGCATAGAACTAAGATCTAGGTAGAAAATATCTAAATTCAGAAGTGCAAGCTTTAGGAATAGCTGCTTTTGTGTTCTTTTACCTCAAGCCCTTATGAACCTGACGTTTTCTCAAAAGTGTTAAATATCTAGAGAAAAAAAACAAAAAACAAGACAAAACCCTTTGATTCTACGGGTAGCCAACAGTGTCAACATTCTGCAGAGAGCATGGAAAAAAGAAAACTGCAGCTTGATAATACCCTTAAGACTGTGAATGTTGGCTTCATTCAGGGCTGTAGTCCCAGTTCTGAAACTTGAATGCCTAAAAGTTATGTGCAGACAAGAATCATGCACAGGCCTTGCTGATCTAGCCCTGTGCCAATAAAAAGGGTCTTGGTATTTTTAATTTAGTACCGTTACACTTAAAGAGCTTACAAATGCCAGTGTCTCCAAAGAAAGACTACTATTTCTTGGCTTAGCCTATTGAGACAGTATGAATACTCTCGCTTTTTCTCCTCCTAAATTTGATACCCAACTGGATGTTAGCATGTGGTGATTAAATTCTGATGCCTGATAAAGCCTTTATCTCTGTAGACTTTACAGCTTTTGGCTTATTCTCTTTGCTTTCAGAGCAACAATCCTTCAATTTTTCTTTTTTCCTTATTAGTGTTACTTAAAAACCTGTGCCCTATGATATAACAAGTATTTTGCTGTCATTAGATACTCAGGACTAAGAGCTACAGAGAGGCTGAGAAGCTTGACCAAGGCCACACAAACTACAGTGCCAGAATTAAGTCCTATACACGTTACCTCTTCATTGTAATTCCATCATTTCTCTCCCAGTGTTTCTTAACATGATGCAGAAACTTATAGATAACTGCCTTGAGGCTGTTCCATGTATGTCAGTGGCTCCCAAGGAGAAACCAAAAAGCTGTATTGGACTGGAATCAGCAGCCCCCCATCTCCTGTCTGGTTTCAGTTCTCTTGTCTTGTGGGATGACATCGTGGCATCAAAACTATTCCCCCCTGCCCTGGCTGGCATAGGCTGAATGGGTTACCCCCATTTGTGTGACTGAGGCCTCTTTGGGGAATTATGCTTAAATAAATAAGAGAATCTGTCTTCTAAGAGTTGTGATTCCAAATCAGCTTTAGCAGATGTGAAGATAACTTCTCGTGCCAGGAAAATTAAACATTCCCAGTAATGCATTCCTGTTGGTTATTGCTCAGGGATGGACAGTTTCAGATTTGATCTTGGCTTAATTGACACATACCATTATTAAAAAAAATAAATAAATAAATGCTCAAAATGAAGATTTTTGCCTCTGCTTTTTATTTTCTTTCTTTTTTCTGCTTTCAAGAACAGACTTTGTCATCCACTAAGATGCAAATCAGTCCTGAACTGCAAGTTATTTACTGAAGTAGTAGGAAACAATCCTTTGAAATTTGATTTTCTGCTTGCATTTTATGTCGATTCCAAAATATATTAAATCCTATTAAAAAAGGTGATGTTTTTGAATGTTTTCCTGCAAAATACTGAGGTGTGTATTCTTTATCATGTTAAATCATTTTCTTAGCATGCCAAATACTGTTTTTTTCAAGGTAGTTTATGTGTAGTGCTGGGATTTTTGGAAGTATCCTTGTTTCATAGCCAGCCATATCTTGTGCCTAACTTGCAGCCTGTGGATGATGGGGTAACAGAAACCTGGGGAGGACCACACTTCACTTCTGCAGCTTTCAGAGTTCTTTGCTGCTCGTGATTTATTTATTTTTTTTTTAACATTTTGTCATTCCTTGTGGGAAAATGCTCTTCTGTAGACAGCACTTACCATCTTCTCTGCAGAAATGTGTTTAATGGTCTTCAAAAGAAAATCCTGAAAGAGCTTATTTGAGCAGAAGAGTCTGAATTGTCCTCTCATGTCTAGCAAGTGTTGGTCAGTATATTGCCTAATGGTGTGACAACATTAAGGCTCAGAAAATGCAGCCTTCAGGGCAGTTTGTGTAACTATGGTAACAGCAGCAGTTAGGATGGTTATCTGAAAGCTCCATCTTCTGATATTTCACAGAAGTTATTATTTTGGTGTCATTACTGTTATTTCAGAGATTATTATTTTGTTATAACAGGTTAAAAAAATAATTATATACATATGAAGAAAGGTGCTTCCGTCAGTGATGGTCATCAGTAGGTGCTTCAGTTCAAAGCTGGTGAGTGTGCAATGTGGACACCAGTCAGGTTCCATATTAAGAGACTATTCAAAAGGCAACAGAAAAAGGGCCATTTGTAGCACCTTTTCATCAGCCACCTCTAAAGAGAGGCATTTTACAAGTACTGCTAACAACGGTATGTCCTGGAAATGATCATCAGCAACTTCTAGGCAGCGAGCTATGTCAGAGGTTGCACAGCCAGTGTAACAGATATTAGGTATAAAAACTGTCTGTCTACCTGAGAACAGGTTAAACAAGCTGTAACAACAACTGAGGCAGATAGAGCCACTATGCTGAGTGGCAAAGAGGTGCTGAGTGAAATTACATCCTGAGTCAGGCACAAATAAATTACTGTTGGAAGATCAGGACTAGTTGCTTTTTCACAGTTGCTCCAAGCAGGCTGAATGTAACTTGGAAAGAATTCTTTCTTCTGCAGCAACTGGAAATGCAGCCCTTTGCTAGGTAGAGCTCTTAGGAGGGCTGTGTGTTTCTAGGCACGGTGCTGTGAAGCATGGACCTTCTGAACCTGTACGCTGAAGTCTTCTCTTCTCATCATACTTTCTTTATTGATGCACATTTTGTAACTGAATGGTTTCAGTATTACAACTCGGAATCACTGTATTTGATAAAAGAATCAGTCTGCAAAAGTCCAATTTTGAACAAGGGAAGGCTGTGGCTTGAAGTCCAAGCCTACATTGTATGAGCAGTCTGTTCTGATAGTGTTATTATTCATGAGGTGATTAGCTGGCATTTTACCTCAAATGTGCTGCTTATTCTTTTTAATGTTGTACTTGCTATTAAATGCACTTCTAATCACTATTTTTGATGCCCTGCTAGTATGACAGCAGTGTATTCAACTTAAAATATAGATATGTTTTATTTAATTTTTTCTGTTATACCAATAGTGTGTATCAGAATAGGGAAAGAAGGAAAGGAAATGCTACTACAATTTAACTATTCTACTATCTTGTGTTATACAATGCTTAAAACTTTAGCAGAAGGGACAAAAAACTTGCAAATCTCCATGAAAACACATTCCTTTGTATTTGTTTGTGTTTGATTTTCTGTTGGAATAGTTGCTGCAGGAGAGGAGAGCAAGGGTCTTAATTTTTAATATTTTTTCCAACAGTAAAAATAAGTATATTTTGTTATTTTGTGAAGTTACTGTAATTACTTCAGACTTTCCATTACATTTCAGACTTTTCCCATTGTTATAATCTCTGCTAATGAAAACGTCCATTAAAGTGCCACAAATATTTAAATACATATTCATGCTGAGTCTGAAATCTTGCACATCATTTTCTAAACTAAGCCATTAGCATCGAGATAGACACTGTTATTTTGCAAGTCCTCACTTCTGTAATTTGTATGTGTCAGATTTAACCACTGCACAATACCTACATAGAGTAATAAAAGCATTAGTGCTTAGAGTTTAGTGCTGTCTACACACACAGCTCTCGCTATCTCTTTTGATGGTTGATAACAATCATGCTGCTAGATGTTTTCCAGTGTATAATGCAGAACACGGGTCGCTCTTGGTAAACCTATTCTAATCATGGCTTCTCAGAACACAAATCCATTAACCTGCGGTGATAACCCCGCTGAAAAGATTTGATGCAGAAAATGCTGCACTATCAGTGATAGAGCTCATGGCTGTACTGCTTTTGAAAGAGCATTCTGAGTAAAGTTAAGTAAGTAGTGGTGAAGTTAGTGAAGTTTAAGGTGAATCATCATCTGCCAGGGCAGAACCGCTCACTGAAGTTTCTGCTCAGAAAAAGACTAATCCATATAGAATCTTGTACTCATGTATGCATAGCCCAATTCAAGCAATGCAGCTGTTTGGGTTGTTGTTGTTGTTTGTTTGTTTCTTTTATTTTTTGAAATTGTTTAGCAAATACTTTTACAGGTTTTTTCAGAGTCACTCAATCTTGAGGAGGTGAAGAGCCACTTTATCATCAAGAGCCACAGAATAGTTTGGGCATGACAGCTGATGGTGGTGGTAAAGCTGACATTATCAGAACAAATCATCATCACTTTTCATGAAACATTCTACAGCAAGCATCAGCTAGCTGAGGTGAAAATCTGTATTTCTTCTTCTTTGACTGTATTTCTTCTTGGAATATCAGTTGTTTGCTTGTTTATTTCCTCTAGCATAGGTTTTCTCCATATATGCATAAAAAATATGGTTTCTTTGGAAGCAGAGGAAATGATTGCTTCTTTCCTTTAATCAGGTCTCCTGAGACCTGAGGGTGCTTTCTTTGACACACTTCCTTGGACTTGTAACATTACATCTCTCACGATGCACAGGATCATTTCTGGAGCTGTGCTGAGATCTGTCACTTTATTTATTTATTTATAGCAAGTTTCTCAAAAACAGCCTCAGGCTTCTCTTTCTCATTGTTTGGCGTTTTGATTTTTCTAGCTTTCAGCATTGGCAAAATTCTGGTTTTCATCTTGTTGGAATCAGGTTTTGTTCAGGAGCCGAATTTGGTACAGTATTTTAAAGTCCTCTTGCAATGGGAGGTGCTCTTTAGAGTAGTTTGTTTCATTGAGAACTTGGATGGTAATTGTATGGAAGAAGTTACCTCAGACAGACAAATGGTAGATGATGGACTTGTGGCTAGTTTTGAGACCTACTGAATCCCAAAGCTGACCTTTCCAAGTCCTTGTTGAGAATTGTCTGTCTCCTGCAACTGTAGACTACCTGCACCCGAAAACCACGTGTGAGATTTTTAATCTTTCTGTCATCACAGAGGCATCCTCTCATTCTTGAGAAGAATCCTTTCATACAAAGAAAATGGGCCAAAGTCTGTGTTGTCATCAGAGAAGAAAACATGACAAAAATTGAGCTTGGAGTCAGTGCGGAGGGCCTGAAATCTTCAGCATCCCAGACAAGCAAATAAGAGAGAACCCATTTTGTTCACTTTAAAAGGCTCAGTATCTATTGGTAAAGTCATTTGCAGTCACAGATACTAAGGCAGATAATACTATTCCAGTTAATACCAGATTGACTCAGGTGAAAACTAATGCCACTAATGGCTTTTTGTGAATTGTTCATTGTCTTGTAAAAACCTGATGAAAATGTTGCCAGGGGTGATTGTGAGATTGCTTTAATGCAGATGTGAGAACATACAGTTATGATTAAAAAGAAGCTTGGGTCAACATCCAGGCTGAAGCTCGTAGACAAGCATTTCTTGTGTTGTGCAGGAAAGCGTGGTGTGTTATCAGTTATTACTTCCTTATTACCTACAACACTTGTGTAGTAAAGAAATTAA
Source organism: Coturnix japonica (assembly GCF_054131305.1). Classification (NCBI taxonomy): domain Eukaryota; kingdom Metazoa; phylum Chordata; class Aves; order Galliformes; family Phasianidae; genus Coturnix; species Coturnix japonica. The sequence goes on from NC_140668.1 coordinate 26,829,737, forward strand.
GTATGTACCATAAACGCACTTATAACAGATCTTAAGTTTTACATCGTGTTAATAAATTTTCTTGTCCATGCTTTTGGAAATGTACTCAGCATTTCAGTACAGTCTCTGATACTTGTAGAGCTCTGTGAAAAAATGGCAGGAAAGAAGATGCATTTAAAAAGAAAAGCAAAAATGTTGCTGTAATAAATCCAACTTAGAATGACTGAAATCTCCATGCATGAAAGAACTGGTTGGTTTGTGTAGAAGTCACGTCAGGTCATTTTCTGGTGATCACAGTGAAATCCATTTTGCCTCTCTTTATCATAATTTCATATTTTCTTTTTCACTGTGGTCTTTACTTACAGTCAGCAATTTCTTCCTGGGTGACTAAGTCTCTGGTGCGCTTAGCAGCTGTACGGAGCAACTTGTGTAAGACCCAATCAACCCGAGAAAGGGCTGAAGAACTTAAGGCATGAAAGAAATCTATTCTGGGTATATTTTAATTGCTGCATGGCCATGACAGTCTGCACTATTTATGATTCTAAAGACTTCTTTAAAAAAAAGAAAGATAAGAGGCTTGTGCACTGTAGAAAAAACATAGTTAATACTTCAGGTGTTTGCTGGATAAACATTGTAGATACCATAACCAAGGTTTTGCAGTTGCGTGAATGTTTGAGATAGTTTTAGTGTCATAAGCTTAATGCCTCTTGGTGCCTATACCCTTTCTGATTTCCCTAAGTGATCATAAACTCATAAACTGTCTTTCTAGGAGGTCTATAAGAATCCTGTTAGGAGCTTTTTATTATACTGGCAAATTCATATTGAACTGATGTTCCTTTTCAATATTACAGAATAATCAAATCAGTGCTGTTATTACTGTACTGTTGGAGAAGCAAATAATGGTAATGTAATGTAAAACTGCTAATGTAATGAAATACTCTTATTTTGTTTGGTTAAGGATGCTATGGCTGCTCCTTCCGGCTTGCTTCCAACAGTGACTGCGTGATGAAATAGAAGGTGTTCCATTTGTGGCAAGGGGTTATCTTTATTGTCATTTGAATTCGTAATTGTCCTTCAGTGGCCAAAGGGGAGGATTGCTTTTGCCTATTTGTGCTTTGTGCCAGGCTGTGTGTTGATGTTGGACTTGCAAGGACACCTCTGTGCATAGCGTCACATGTGCAGTGCTGTGATTTCCTTTTATAAACATGACTTACATCTGATGGTTCTCTCTACAGAAGAAATGCCTCTTGTGTTCTTTCATGTCCATCTGAGCTTCCCCACCCTCCTACCCCCCTTCTTTTTTTTTTTTTTTTTTTCTCCAAAAGGGAACAGAGTACATTGTTAGAAAGTACAGCCAGCCCCCTGAAGGTTCAAATTTGACAGGGATGTTAGGAGGCAGGTCAAGTGACTGCCTAATGAAGATGAATGGAGAAAATTGCTGGTACAATAATCACGTGGTGGGCGCTTAGCCCAGGTTGCTGAAAGTGTGATGGAATCTCACGGCTTCATTTATCAGTGTCATATTTGGGCTAAAAGTGAGCAGTATTGTTCTCATTTCTTCCAGATGGATAGGTCAACTTTAATATTTATTGCTCTTGTAGAACATTTGTTTGATGTATTTCCATTAGCTAGACAATAATAGAAAAGCAGTGGAGAGAAACATAAAACAGCTCCCTTCCTCTTCAATTGAAATATGGCAATCACCAACGTGTAAATATTTCTAAGACTGTCACAGATTTTTTATATTTTTACTTGATGACTTGATCATATATATTAAAGAGCTTTATAAATACAATGGAAAAAAAACATCATCAATGAAGCATAAAACACTTGAATTTTGATGTGTAATTTTTAATCTCATCAGGAGCTTTTTGTGCCTTTCAGGAGTGGCTTTTGCCTTTGTCAACTTTTTGTGTAATATAATGGGAAAACCATATTTGAATGGTTGTGAGAAGAGAAGCACATTTTAGCAATATCAACGTATCATTCTGGACTGCCTAAATGAAATATAAGGATAGTTGCTGTTTCTGTCATCTTTTTCCTTCAGTTCTGTTTTCACTGATTACTTCGACTGTAACGGGGAAAGGCCACTTAATAATGATGGGTGTTAAAATTTTAAATAAATGAAGAACCTAACCATTACAAAATGGTGGCTTTTAGCTAATAGTGGTAACCCCTGGTTACTGTTTATTAACTGATTTTTTTCTCATTTATGGGAATCAGGTTCAAGGTGTTTGACATGTATTATTTTATAGCCGTGGAAGGAAACGTAGCTGTTTGTGAAGCAGGTGTTGTGTTAAGTGCAGTGCAAACATCCTAGCCATATGTTTCTATAATTTAAATTAATTTGGTACAGTCATACTGTTAATCTTTAGTGACTTGTTGATTGGCATTTTGCAGACATATTTCTGGAAGGCACCCAATACCATTTTCTGTAGCCTTTCTGGCAGTAGCGGAGAGTAACATTTCCACAAATTGGAATCTTGTACAGCTCTGGGAAGTGAGCCAAGATTTAAATTAGACAATAACCTCTGCTCTGTATATAGCTTCTATTCTTCAGCTGTAGGGAAAGTGATTTGTTTAATACAGTCAGCTCTGTAGCATATAATAGACTGATATATGAGTCACTTCTTGGCAATGCGTGTTTCTTAAATTTATATAGATTGAACAACTAGTTGGTAATGTACTTAGTTACAGTTGTGCAAACAATAACTATTAGCAGAGCTGAACAGACAAAGAAAAGCTGCGTTTGGTTGGGGTTTGTTACAAATTCTGCAGTTTTAGAGCAGTTTTTCTTTTTGGGCGCAGAAGAAAATATCATAAATATGAGTATTCTTTGAGCTTTAGCAAATCAATAATAACACTTTCATATCACAGCTTATTATTTTTTACACTTTGCCCATGGGTGTAGATACGCGGTGCTCCTCAAAATTTAACCTTAGCGGCAGTCTGTGTTGTAGCTACATAATTAGGTAGCAGTTCTTTTTGTTTTGCCCTTGTATATTTTTTTCTTTCTTCATGTTAAAATGTGTTGCTGTCAATTGATATCTGTGAATGCGCAGAATTCTTTTCTTTCCAAACAACAAGGATCTTTTCTTAAAAGGAGAGCTCTTTACACCATTTGGTTCATGTTTATTTAAAAGCTTAAAATCATTAGACCAAATCTCACTTATTGTCCAACAGAAAATTGATTTTGCTAGCAAAAATGGAGTGGGCCTGAAAGAGAATATTCAGAAATATGCAAATTAGTAGAGATAGAAATCTGTTTGAGCAGCTGAACAAAGCAATCAAATTTTTCCCATTGAAAGTTTATTTAGCTCCACTGTGAACATTTTCGAACAGAATTATCAACTGCTGTTAGTGAAATACTTCTTTTTATGGGGAAAATGGCATTCGTTTTAAACAGGACTATTTTAATAGTCAACTTTTTTCTTTCTTTCTTTTTTTTTTTTTTTTTGCCAGGTCTTCTATTTACAAAATAAAGCACACTGTAAATATTGAACAAAGCACAGATATATTTCCTAACAGTTTATAGTATGCTGCATATTCTGGATGGGTTCCAAGCAGTAGTTAGTACGTATAAATGAAATGCCAATCAAAATTATTTTTGCAACTATAGCCTGCTATAACACAGTCTCTTATCTGAAGCGTCAACTTGATGGAAGCCAGATCCCTTTTCTTAAGCTTTAACTCTTACATGTATAATTTCCCTTGTCTTGAACTAATCCTGCTCCTGTCCTATAAGCCTCTCAGAAGTGCCTGATAGCAAAGCAAACTTTATCTACTGGTTACATAAAATTTAATCAACATTGCTTTCAGTAGACCGTATACATTTCTTTCCCTAGCAGGAGTCAATTGTGTATAGAATGTCTGATAAATTTTAATGAGTGAATAAGATTTTCAAGTGCCCAGCATCTCCTTTCCAGGCAAGTTTTCTTATAATTCAACTTCTGAGCAAATGCCTACTTTACCAAACAGCTCCCTGTATCCAAACAAGTTGCTACTAAAAGTTTGAGCATTTGTATGCGTGAATAAGTGCATGGTTTCATAATGTGCCCGGTTTGTCTTTGTAGCTAGCTTAAGGAATTCATTCCTCAGCTCCTCATTCATGTCCTATATTAAATTGCATTTGCCCCCAAATCTCAGTGAGTTCAGTGTGTGTCATCTGTGCAGTGTAACCTCAACAAAAATTGTGAGGGCATAAGCAAAGGATAGTGAATTATAGAGTGAATACCAAATGCACAAGTGGATGAATGTTTGAAGCATGATGCAACGTAAATGCTTCTTAGAACCTGATGTTACTTCACAACACTGCTGCAGGTGCCAGTGCTGATGCTGTGGCCTGTAGTCGCTGGAATGTCCTTTACTTTGGTCCCCACTGCTGTTGGTAGCTGCCATTGGACCCTGCATATAACTGTTTTATGGAAGCTGGAGATAGGTTGTAAATCTCTTTCATAGTTGTTGATATTGATGACTGTTTAGATGACTTAGGAACTTCTGCTGGTGTGAAAGGACTGTGTGAAATTGTTACTTTTCAGATCCTGATAATAAAGCATACCCATGTATGAGGTTGAAGTGCTATGAGATTAACAAGCTAAATGCCATTCTGTATCTCTGAAGGAGCCAGAGGTTCTGGAACCAGCAGCATGGATCACACTTGAGAGAGGATCGAGCGGAAAGAAAGGGACCTGTCTTCCCCAAATCTGTATTTATGGAACAGAACATAGGAAGACTGAGCACAAAAGAAAGACAATGAACATTTGAAAATGTTGGGAGGTTTATGTAGGGAATGTCAGACTTGCCTTATTACAGAGAATGAGTATTTTTTCAGTTTAGCCTTCGATACATAAAGCAATTAGGGATAGATCTCTATAAGGAATGTAATCGATAGATGCACCCTCATTCCTCTCCCTTTCACAAATGCGTGGTTAAATATTGCAATGTGGCAGAAATTTTTCCTTTTCCCAGAAGATGGCATATGTTAACATGGAAATTTATTTTTTTTTTTTTAATTAGCTTGTTAGCTATAGAGGATATTACTGGAATATAGTGGACAGCCACCACCACCAGATGAATTTAATGGTAACTCCTGATTCATATCAGCAAATAACCCTAGACCAATTTCCTGCCTGGTAAATACTGATGCAGATTTCTTGTTTTCTGATTGTTCCTTGTTTTCCTGGATGGCCCCCAAATGATTTTTGTTTGCATTTTTATTTTTCATTTTTTAAGGACATCACCATAATGTTCCACAGCAGATTTGCTGAGGATATTTGTATTAAATGGAGGCCTCTCCCTGTCCTTCTCATATAACGCAGGGGTTTGCAGCATAGAAGTGGAAGTGTTTCTTATAACCAGTCATTTGTATCTATGGTTGGATGAAGGTACAACACTGAATGACACTCTTGACTCCCTTGTCTTTTGTCTGGCCAGGTTTCAGTGGTAGTAAGGAAGGGTTGGAAGAGAGGGATGTGTGAAGTATCATCATGGGTATGTTAACCTGAATTTCCCCAGGATGTTCTTGAACAGCTGTCCCATGGTTTTGGAAAGGTGAAAATATAAGACAGTATGGGAGACAAAAGAAAAAAACACCTTTCTCCAGAAGTTCTTGTAATCTGGAATTAGCAAATTAGTTCAGGCTTCATATTTACTGTTACAAGTGGTACATTTCTTTCCAAATATGAAAAAAAATACCAGAAATCTTAAGGAGTACAACATGAATTTAAGCTAGGGACATCTCCCACTTGACATCCATTTATTAGCCTGTTTTTAAAAGGTATTCCTAGAAGTAGTTTGGATAGTTTCTGAGCATTCAGACAGGGAAGGTTCATTTAAATCTGGACAGATTACAACTCACTTCACAGGTACAGTTAGAATTTAATCTAAATCGGATGCTCTTAAATTCAACTATGAAATATCCAGCTTCTTTCACATCTTTAGTGTGAGTAGCATAAGACACAGAAATGTCTCAGTCTGCTAAACTAGGAGAATATTTTCGGAGCATGAGTTGTGAGCTGTGGAAGAACTCAGCAGAAGAATTGCCACTTTGTTCTGGCATCTCTTACACTTAAAGAAAAGAAACTCAAGAATTGCATGTATCAAAATTCAGGCTTGCTTATATCAAGATACAACAGATAGCCTTTAAATATTCAGAAATGCTTTCATTACAATTTTTAGTTTTATGTTAAACTTTTTTTTCTCTGGCATCTGAAAACTATGAGGAGAAATACAGATGCCTGGTGTGATTTTTTTAATATGTGCTAAAATTCTCATGCTAATTAGTGGTTAGCACATCGAAGTACTGGTGCTGAACATCACCTGAATCATGGTGAGGCCTAATTTGTGGGGTGCAGGTGTGAAGAAATTGGGCTGGCTGAAGCTGGGGTTTTCATAACTGCCAGTAGCCTACTTACTATATGTTCCTAATATTTCAACATTGGGATTTTCATGTTTGTGTTTTTCAATTTGTCTGTTTCTATTATTTTCTGGAGTGGAGGCTTTCAGTAAACCTTCCATCATTTTGCTCCTCGTGAATGGAGTTTGCAGCACTTTCTATGTCCTCATATCTGCAGAACCTTGGGGGCTGCAATCAATATCCAAAGTAATTTCTGTGCCCACTTGAAAGAAGAAATACAGTGACCCAATTAAAAGAGGAGAATGCTAGACTTCAGTAATGGATGAAAATGCAATTAAAGTAGGTTACTCACCTACAAAATAAGTTTCTGCTGCCCAAAACATTGCCTTTAGGATGGAACGATGCAATGGGCTGCTAAAAATAGATAAATTAAGCCTGATTAGTCTCAGTAGCATAAATAGGAATACAAGCTAGCATGAGGGATTATTCCACTCTTAAATTTAATTCTCCTCTACTGCTATTGCAGAATATTGCATCCAATTCAATCTTGCCTGTTTAAATAAAGTTAGTTGTTGCTGAAGACTCTCCAGGGGCCTTTCTGCTGTGGGGTTTGTAATTCAACCCCAGCTGAAAACAGCAGAGAAATACACCAGGTTTAGGGTTGATGGAAGATAAAGAAATAGGAGAAAGCAATACTATGTTCCTGTTTCAAACAACTGTTTACTTCTGTATTACATTGACATATGTTCAAAACTGGAAAACCAATTCACCTGAGCAGAATTCCTAAACCTTTTGCCTGTCACTCAGCTTCTCATACAACCACTTTGTGCCTGCTCTTATGGGATTATCATAGGAAATCCCTGGGCCTCATCTGTGCTTTCCTGTTCTTTCCACATCTAAGGGCACTGCTTTCTGCATTGCTGCAGCTCAGAGCAGTGACAGCCCCACCACCTTTAGGTCTACTGAACAGGAGTCATCACTTTTTTGGTGTTTGGGAAATGTCTGCTGTGTAAAAAACACTTTGGAAATCAGCATTAAGGAATCAAGTGAGAAACTTCCCATAAAAAGCATATGAGGGGACAAAGAAACCAAGTGTATAATGCCTGTGCTGCCCAAGAACCCATCTTGATTGGGAGTGACAGTCACTGACTCCAGCTCTGGAGCTGGTGTGTTTCTGGGTGGCTTTTCTCCAGTTCTTATTCAGACGTGTGTAATCAGAGCAGAGTCTTTGAACTAGATCGTATTGCTTTGTACAGATTTCCATATAATGAAGCAGAATTAATTCAGTCTTTTAAAAATGTCATTTTTTAATTTGATTACGGTTATATTTTCTAAAGTGGAGAGTGTTTAATCTCAGAAAAAATCACTTGAACCACTGGTGTCAACATGGCTGCAAGCTGAGGTATTTAAGAATTCATGCATGCATTGACTTTAGCCTGAAAGTGTCTCAACTAATCCTCCATTATGATTATAATAAAATGTCTACATCTGCTTCACCCTTTCTCTATCAATTTTATATTTAAAACCTGATATAATTTGCTAGTGTAGTAGAGCTGAATCACAGTCTAGAATGGAATTTATGATTTTCGCTAGAGTGAGAGAAATTTGATATAAGATTCTAAGAAAAGCTACTTATGGCCCAATTGCAGTATAATCACATCTCTTTAAATTCATGTGAGAAAATGTTACAGTAATCTTGAATATAGTGATATAAAACTATTTCTTGGGATTCTAAGAATAAAATGCTGTCATTATGTTAAGAAATGCTCAAATTCAATGCTTAGACAGCTTATATGAAATAAATATGGGGGTAGATGTGATTAACACCTTGGCTGCATGAACTTATTATCAGAAAGGGAAAGGTGAAACAGAAATGTGTTTTGACAAAAAATAGTTCTGTTTTTGTGCATTTTCTCCCGTCTCTAAGTACAGAAATATCCCCTACAGCAGTTAAAAACAAGCTGTTGGGTGCAAAAGGAGACTCAAATGGCATAGTGTTGCCTCTCCCTTTCTGGGAGGACTCAGAGAACCTCTGATTCTGACCCTGGTGTATGGAACCATGGTGGAGTTTAGGCCCATGTGTGCTGTTGGGCTGCTGTTACTGAGCAGGACATAAGATAGACTGTAGGGGCAGTCCCGAACTCATGTCCACAGATTTAGTCCTAGCAAGCTTGTTTTATCCATGTGTACATGTTGACGCCGTTTTGAGAGGCTGTTGATCTCCTTCTGTTTGGTAAATGTCATGGAGAATAGAGATATTTCCAGGCTTTCACAGGGCCATGGAAAGGGATCAATTGCACGTTATCCTTCCAGTGGTTCTTTAAAGCAGTTGTGCAAAAAACGTAATTCAACTGCCTTCTGTCCTCTGAAGCTATCAGAAATAAGATTGTATGTACAATGTGAGCTGTTTAGATAATGATTATGACTCATAAAATACATGTATTAAATAGATGCTATGAAACTGCTTATTTGATGTTATTATTTGCCTTTTTTTGTGTAGAATCCAAATTGCTGCAAAGTTGCTTAAAAAAACAAAACAGATCAATAAGCAAGAGCCAAATCCCTATGAGAAGTTCTTTCTGCATTTTAGCAATTACAATTGTAAAGTTCTCTCCTTGGCTTTCTAATTGTACTTATCTTAACATTTGATATCTCATATTTTTAACCTTCAGATAGCAAGAAAGCATGGAAGTAGAGATTGCTCATCAGAATTCCTTTAAGTAACATCTGTAGATCTCGTGGATCTCTGTAGATCTTGTGGTCTGGATTTAATAATTTTATTCACCTTCTATGGGGGAAAAATAGTCTTAGTATATATGGAGGTGGATGCAGAGAGATGCCCAGAGTACATGCTTGATTCTCAGTTTTAGTACCTTTGAAGCCAAGGAAGTGGAATGGAAAACACATCCTTGGCTACAATTTGCTAACATGCAAGACCATGAAACTCTTTGTACATGTGGCAGCAAAGTACATTTGGTAAGTTGGTCTTGGAGAGAAATGTCATGATTCATACTAATTTTAAAACACCTTATTCTTGCATGAATATTAGGAGCAGTACTGCAGTTTAGACCACCTTTTAATATTTATACATTTAAATACAGAATAAGAAGCATTAGGAATCTGGCATACACAGAATTGCTTTGACTGTCAATCAGCAGAATAATAATACTGTGCATATTCATATAAAGTTACTTCTTGCATATAAAAACATTTATAGCCTGTATCTTTCTTAAGAGATCTGAAAATGTCTAGCATGAGACCATTAAATATTCCTTTCATTACTGTTCCTTAGATTGCTCAGTGTCACACTTGGCAAAATATCATTCAGTTACTGCTTTTGGCCATGGAATTCACTGAAGGAGTTCATATTAAAGAGTTTAGCTGGAATTGGAGAGATTAAGACAGTGCTTTTTACTGTTATTGTTGAAGTTTTTATTTGTTGGCTGAAAGCTTTTAAAGTAATTTCAAATATTTTTCCTTCTAATTGCTTTCTGAGAACTTTTAAATCTGTGCTATTTGCAAACAATGTGTCTGAGGGAGATTTGAGGATATATGAATAAAATATCCACGTCTGTTTTCTTTAGGATCTTACTCAAGTATTTTATTCGCTGAGATTCTTTTTTTTCTTTGGCTATAAGCAATCAGTAAAAGCGTGTGTATACATGCATATGTATATACAGACACACATCTATATGAAAATTAGTGTGGCAGATGTTTAACACTCTGCAATAGGAATCTGAATGGTTGCCTGAATTTAAAGGCATTAAAGACTTTAAATATCAGAAGACTGCCAATATATGACTGTACAATAATTCATGAACTGCTAATTATTCCTATTAATTTGCCTTAAATGAACAAATACTTTGCTTAAAATTCAGCATTGGAGATGTGATTGCAAAACTGGATATTGAAATACACTTATTTTAATATTTTATGCTTGCTGGCCAGTTACTCAACAGCGATGTGTTTTTAAGTGAATAAATCTGGAGCCACTGTAGGAACTCCTTGTTTTCAGTGGGGCCTGTGTTTCCTCCTCATTATGGAACCTTGATCAAAGGTGAGGATCATGATAGAGTGTTGTAGAGAATCCTTAGAATGATTTTATAAATCCTGGAAGAAAATGATAAAAATAACCACGGTGCAGTAAGTTGTGGTGAGTGAAGCCAGTAAAACTAACACATCCCAAGCAGTTTTTTGCACATGTACCGGGAGATTTCCTAGAAAATTAATAGTAGAACCTAGCAAAAAATGAATCTACTTCGAGAAGATATCTTCCCTGAAAACATGCAGAACGTTGTAATCTGCCTCAGGAAGCTGGTTTTTATTGTGCTATCCTATAACAATGACTAATCATAAATTTGTTCTAGGAATTGGACTGGAAAGGCTCAAATACGAATATTGCATATTAAGCAATAAGCACAACATGAAATTCATCAAAAAATTGTATATTTTGATGACAAAATGTGTTGTGTCTGTGCTTGTATAAATACTCTACACATACATAAGTACAGTGGTTTGAACTTTAATGGAGGTGGATTCCAATATCTGTTTGATGTTTGGACAAAAGCCATTCCAAATGGAGAGCCCTTTGGCTGCATCTGGTCAAATTGTCCATCTCTTCTGAGCTCGAGGAATCAATGCTTGAGCTCCAAAAGCCACTTGTTGCTGCTGGTAAACAATACTTTTTGCAATTGGCAAAGAGTGGTGTTTCTTCAAAACTGTTAGAACCATTCCAGGGAAGCACAAATACTTCTGAGGGTAGCTCTGTAGCATCAAAATTGAGGACATCATTTTGCATTCCTTTTGAGATAAAATTTGTCCTTCATCTGTTTACAAGGTTTACATTTTGAGTTTTGAAATATGCTTTTATGAGTATAAATCCCTAAGAAATGTAGTGATATGACATCTGTGAACCAGCTACTAAAACCTGCTTCCTGGTTTCTAGTAGCAAAAATAAAATAGATACTTGTATTTTATAAAATAATATGAATGCCACCTACTGCTTCTCAAGTATTGAAACTGTCAAGAAGTAGTTGCTCTTCCAGAGAAGAACACTCTGCTCCTGCTATGAACACATCTTGCTTAAAAGTAAAGCCTCTATAGAGATAAGCTGGTTATCCATCTGGAATAGAAATGTAATTTTTACTTTCACTAAGAAAATAGATTGTGTTTCCTGATGAGAAGAAACAATATTTAATGTAATACATACGATGATACACTGGTGTTTCTAGATACAATAACAACCCTCTCCCAAACCTATTCCCACCCCATCTACTTCTGTTACCAGAGTAATTTTAGTCTGTATTGTTTTGTTTGGAGTAATCAGGCTGAAGTAGCATTAGTCCAGCTTCTCATCTTTTAATTACAGACAGTTTATTGTCTATGCTGTCCCACTTTCTGCATGGTTCCCCACCAGCCAGCTAGACTTAGAAATCTCCATTAATTTAATTTGGCATTTCATTCAATCAGGCAGGCTATGAACATGATTTTTTTTTTTCTTTTTTCTTTTTTTTTTCTTTTTTTAAATAACACAATGCTTATTCTTAATTGATGTCCTTATCAGGCATTGTATTTGCCAGAGCTGTAATTATTGGTCGGGCAGCAAAATCAAATCTGCCCAAATGCAGTGAAGATGTTCTCCAGTGAAATTATTAAGATACAGTACTTAGACCTGCAAAGTAATTTAGTTTTGGTCTGTAATTACATCTTTTGGGATCGTTATCTTTCTTTTTACTCATAAGGGTAGTGCGACCTCAGAGGAATCATTTTGCCAGATCTGAAGATAGAACTGAGATCTTTGCCATAATGTATGTTTGTGCAAGTGGATATTATTCTATGTAAAACATATGAGTATGTTCACACTATAGAAGAATGATTTTATTATGTCCTTATTTAACAAAAGATATGGTTTCTAATCTTGTTGCTGAACCACTGGAACTGTGATGCTGTTTTCCATAAGCAGTAAATTGACCTTAGAAATGATAGAAATGATAGAATTTGGTGGGTATGCAACTACCTAAAACTCACTTGTAGTGCTCTGACATGACTAACTTAGCTCTAGTTTGCAGGCAGGAGTTCAGCATCAAGCCAGTCAGAATTTTTGTCTGAAGATACTATTGAGTATCTGAGCTGAGAAACTTAAAATACGTGTGCTAATGAAACATTAACCAGTAATTGTGAAAGTACTCATAGAGTCATGAGGAGGGAGAGGAGAATTCTGTGGTCATTTCCCAGTAAATCTTTTATTTATTCTCAGATTAACAACATGTAATCTTTGAGTACAGAATTGCAATCATTCTGTTTAAGCAAAATATATAATCAATTTCTTGGTATGTTCTGAGAAGATGACGAAACGTGTTTCATTTTGGTATATATGTTTTGATTGATTTTTTTTTCATTTGGAACATTTATTCACATTTCATGGTTTTATTCTCTGCTGGGAAAATAACCTATCCAATCTATCCAATGCTTTTTTTTTTTTTTTTTTTTTTCCCCTTGCATTGTTAAATTAACCAGCATTATTATTGAAGGACTTATTTTTAAAACCTGATGAATCTAATTTTACTCTTTAGCATAAAATGCCAGTTTTATAAAAAATCTTGTTTGCTCCATTGAGGTGCTCAGAGAAAAATCTGGGTAGCTGTAGGCCTGATTTTGTGTTCCTTAAATATGTCTCCAGGTACCCTTGGTCTGCCAGTGAACAGTGGATATGAGCTCTACTGCTTTTCAGTTTAGAGTTGCATCATGATTAGGTTGGTTTAAAGATAGAAATATGCAGAGTTCTAATAAAATACTTCAATTAAAATCACTAGCAAAGTTCTCATTAAAGTTATAGGTTCAAAATTATATTGTGTCTAGAATAACTTCATAAGTAATAAAATTCATTTCAGTCTTTATACTTCTTCTGCATATTATGTTTTCATTGTGTAAACTTTTATTCTGCTTATTTCTTGCTGTGGCTTTTGACTCTTCAGAGTTGCAAAAGAACTCAAGGAGTGGCCTATGTTTAACCTTTTGGGATTTTTCTGAAGTTTGTGCATTGTTTTTTTGTTGTTGCTGTTGTTTTAGGAATTTAGACACCATGGCTATTTAGTGACTGTTGTATCCCCAGCTGTCAAGATTTATGTAATGAAGCCAGTCATATCACACTTCTTTCTTAAAACATCAGTTCTTCAATTCATGTGAATTTGTTTGTTTTGGTGCTTTCAGAATCCAACAATTTTTAAGCTCTGGTTGCTACACAGGGTGGCTTGGAAACCCAGGCAGCATCATGTTTTGATTACAGGTGGCTAATCCTTTGATTCACAGTTACTGTAATGTCTGGCCTAGGTTTGGTCTTTGAAAATATGTTGTTTGTAGAATTGGTGCAATGATACGGTTTATAAAGACTAGGCAGGAGCTCGTTTGGTTCTCCTTAGGGTATGCACGGGGGAAAGATAGAGGGTATGAATTATCTTGGCATTACACATATACACCCTTCCTACAGAAGAGTGTTAAGCCTACGTGTTGGGCTTTGGGTTGACTAGTCATGGCTAAGAGAAGAGCATCAATGAACTATTTTAGAAACAATCAGTTTCCTTGACATTCTTTATACAAGGTGTTAGTAAGCAAACACCCAGCCTCCTGACAGTATTCTTCTCAGTGCTTGTGGAGTTCAGCAGGGCCGCTTCAAGGGCCCTTGTAGCAGAAGAGTAGAGAACTGAACTGTCATACTTTCCATGCAGTAATTTGCATGAGGAATGAAAGCTGTGTTTCACAGCAAGTTCAGAAGAGGTTTTGTTTGTTTGCAGTCCGTTCTGTAAAATCAGCATATGTGTGTGGATGGTTTCCATTGATTTGCTATGGCAATAAGATATGACACTCGGGCTTAATGTTTCTTTAAACTGAAGATGGAGTTTTCTGAGTTCCTAGAATCAAGGGAAACAAGTAGTAGTATGCTTTGCCTCAGCTTTGATTGACACTACAGATGCTGCTTGAAAGGCCAAATCTATTTTTGTTAAAAAACAAACAAACATGAACACCACTGGCATATACAAGGGAAGCTGGAAAGTTCCTATTCTTTTATAGTTACTGAACTGAGTGCTCTGAGATATTTAAATGCTAAAAGTTTATGCAAAACCTTGCTGGTAGCTATGGCTAACTCATTTGCTAAGCATCACAAAGCCAGCATGAAACAAAAAGATGAACTGGGTGCTGCATCTCAGTCTTGCTCTGACCCAGGTAAATAAAGGAGGTGGAGGTGGAACCCCACAGGGCTGTACCTGGGCAGGCACAATTGCCAGATCTGACCCTTTAATTTGAATGCCTGCTGTCGAGTGGAGGAATGCTCTGTCATGTTTATGAGGGGTCTGGGCATGTGATCCTTTGGAAACTAAAGGAAAAAAGCAATGTTGTAACAAGAGTCATTTTACAGAACACATCTTTCCCAAATTATTTTACTAAAATTGACAAGAACCCCTTGTTCTATTTAGAATGATTTATAACTGTTCCCCACTGATCACAAAGCATTTCTAAATTAAAAGCCATTAATTATAGCCTTATATAGATACAAAGATATGCAAGAAGTGCTTTGTAATTCCAGCTCTGCACTTCAGGTGAGAGCTTTTTAAATTACTTGGACCATTGGAGCCACCTGCTTGACTAAACGCTGAGGGCCCTGTGTTTCAGTACTCATCAGTGCATTGCAGTGTTAACATTGTTACTGATTTTTCTCATTTCTCCAGGGCAAATACTAATTAATGGATACAATTCACAGCTGATTAGCTGTAGTTTCTTCAGTAATTACATTCGCAGACTAACTGTTCAGAAGAGGATTTCTAACCCAGTTCTTATTTCACTCTAAGCTTAATTTGTTTTTTGAATTGTTTAGGTCCTTAAGATAATAACCATTTTATTTTCTTTTGTTGTTATAGGTACCGTTAGATAATAAGGAATGTTAATCTTAGAAATACTCACTGATAATTGCTGTGTGCCTTAAATGGATTTCTAATTCAGAGAGAGAAAGAAAAAAAAATGATTTTCAGTGTTGTTTTATCTATATTAACAAAAGCCTAAATGTGTCAGGTTCTGACATCAGTGCCTAAGCCATATACCACAGAGTCCTAAATACTGTATCCTCATAAGAGCCACAGGGCCATGTAGCTGCAACTTCTAGCCTTGACAGTCCTCATTATATGATTTACTTTCTTGGTCTTATTAAATGGAATAGTGTGCTTTTACTTCTCCTCTGCATTATTTTTATAAAACAGAAAGGAAAAATAATACTTGGCATTCAAACCAGCAGTAGCTGTGATGTGAGGAATGAATATTGATCAAAATAATGTAGAATTGTGCTCTTCAAGGTAAAATTCAGCTGCATTCTCATTTGAGCCCTAGGACTGTAAGCTAAGGAAATAGATTGGGTTTGTTTCCATTTATTTATTCAATGTTGCAGCTATAGAAGTCTCTTTTACCTTTGCATTTAGGTACAGTTTGAAAAACTGATGTAATAATAATAATAATTATTATTTTGCTGTTGAAACAACAGCTCTATTGGGACCATTTGAGGCTGTTTTTATTTCCATGTAAAACCTTCTTTGTCTTTAACTGATATGAAAAAAACCTGTCTGTCTTGTTGATCTTGGTGTTGAGCTGCAGTATTATGTCTTGGTGCCCCAAATCCATGCACACATCTTTCAGTATCAAAACAGTAACTTGAATGTGCAATTTAATTTGAGATGTTGTTTTTTTAAATTCCCTTCCAAATGACATCTGAGACTTAAAAGTGGATGACATTATTTGAATACCTGTGTAGCTGAGGAAAGAAGAGTTTAAATAGCTATGGAGCAGCTTACATAACATGTAAACACGTCTGTTTCTTAAGATGATACAAGTTGTAAGATTTGTGATTTTAGGCAATGTGAAGTAAGGAATATCTTATTTCTCAGTCTGTTTTGTTGACCAGAACTCAATAGTTTCAGCAGGCTTATGAGGCTCCAGTTCTTTGTCTCCATTTTTCTTTTTCTGGTCACCTTTTTCATTCTCTGTCCTTAGAGTTTCCTCATCTTCTACGTGTTTGTTTGTTTTGTTTTTTAATTATTTTTTAAATTTTTTGTTCATTTTACTTTTGGTTTTGTTTTGAGAAACAAATTTTGGATTTTTCTGGGAAAGAAATGCTCTTCAAAGTGTCACTCTATGATCCCCCTCTGCTCCTGGATGCTGCAGGAGCTGCAGGGAGTCAGAGTGTGAAGGATTTCCCCACTAAAAATTGCAGTAGTGAATTGAGCTGGAGCAAAGCTGATTTCCTTTCAGGACAGGTACTTCTTCTCTGGGAGCACAATGGGGCTTGTTGCTTGGAAGGAAGAACTCTGCTGGTTGGCAGCTATTCTCCTGTAGGGCTTGTGCTGGTGGCATTGGCTGGAATGGATTGTTGTTGTTTGGTTTTGGTTGGGGTGAGAAGTGATTTTCACTTTGCTTTGTTTTCTCTGGCAAGGTCTGACAAAAGCCTGGTGGGAAATGTTGCTTTGAAGAATTCACAAACAGGAGTGTAAGGAGGTGCTGTGTGCGGACCCAGGGGCAGCACAGCGGGGCTGGGCATCGTGGTGGTGATGCTTTGCTTTCATTGAGACCTCTGGAATGTGTGCGTTGCCCAAGAATAGAAACTTGAACATATGAAAGCGTATGATTTAGTGGTTTACATGGTAGCTGTGTGGTGTGCGTGTTGTCTGTTCCTCAAAGCAAGTACTCCAAACACCTGCCCGCCTTTTGGAAATGCTGATAGTCTCTTCCTTTCTACACTCAGTCTACAGAAGGAAAAGTACTTAAGTTTAGCCACAAATGTTGGTAGTTCAACATTGGGTTGAAATGCCTTGATGGCATCTGTTGGGTACTTCCTGCTCACCACCATTGGAGCTGCACTGCATGAGCGAGGCACTCAACACCTCTGCCTTGGGCACTTGTTAGGGTCTCAGCATAATGCAGTTCTTCTGATGACTGAAGTCTTCTGGCATTCAAGGTTCTCTGGGAGTGGGAGCTCAACTGGAATGACCGATGAACAAAGGGGAATTGTTTGGCTTTTTAATTTTGTAGAAAGAATGGGGTTTTAAAAGCAATGTTGCAGATGCTCTTTCTTCCCCTTCTTACCTTCATTTCTTTTAATACAACATTATCATTATTTTTTTCTGGGGAATAGTCCACTAGTAATGGGCACTTGATTTCCAAAGGCATTTGTTGGTCTGTGGTGTGGCTTTGATACACAGAAAGTTGAAGAAATACGATTGGAGATCTTTTGTGTACCCGTCTGGGGATGCAGAGAATGTAATAATTGCAACATTGTTACATGGAATCTGATTCTGACTTCGAAGGACATCAACAAAATTACATCTTGTCTGTTTGTCTCGTGATTTTGTATTTTTTAAATTTTTCCATGCTGGAAAATGAAAGTTTATGTTGGCACTCATTAAAATCCAAATATTTATTTTTCTTTCAGTTTGGAAACAATAACAACTACATGAACATGGCAGAAGCAAATAATGCATTTCTTGCTGCAAATGAGGTAGCTGTTTTTCTTTTCTTTGTTTTATCTATGCTTATATTCTACTGTGCTTAGATAATTTAACAGACTGTGAATGGGTGAAGAGTGAAGGGCTGAATTGCAGTGTGTTTTATGGAGCACAAAATAAAGACTTTAATGAGAAAGAAAATAACCTGACAGCTCTCTGTTACTAGTCAATTTAGCTGTCCATAAGGCTGTTACTTACATAGCATGTCAATAGAAACAAATCTGCTTTATGTACGAAAAAAAATAATAAACAAAAGGAAACAAATAAACATGCTTAGTAACAGGCAACCCAAGCTAATGTGCTACTTTCTGCTACAGATAGAAATATTTTAATTTGGGTTCTTAACAATCAGCTAAGTTAGAAGAACAAACCTAACTTTGTTCCTGAGGGCTGCATGCTGCACGAGGGAACAGGGCTGGGAACAAACCTGGGCTCGGGGGGTGCCTGGGCTGGGAGCTGAGAGGTGTGCTCAGTGGTTTTGGATGGGAGATGGGAGGAAGGCATGGCAGCTGTGGCCTGCGTGCATTTGTTGTTACAGGGGGCCCCTTCCAGCCAGCTCATAGACCATCAACATGCTAATGTTGACCCCAGCTCCAGACAGAAGCACCTTTTTCTCATTACTAAAAATCAACATATTTTAGACCAAAGAGACTGAAGGGATGAAAGTGCAGGAGGCACTGACTTGTAGTCCGTGTGACAGTGTAAAGAACCCCGTGTTTATATAGCATGTATCCCATAAATGACCGTACAGACATAAGAAAAGGTAAAAACCTGGGCAGCAGTGACTTCGTATGTTGTAAGTCACAACATTCAGTTGCAGGTATTGTCAGAATATTAAAAAAGAAAAGTGATCTTGGAGAAAATAAGTAGAAGAGTGTAACAATAAATATGAAGGCTGGAATTAAGAGTTTTATTTTATGAATCACTTATACAATGGTCACCATCTCTCTTTACCCAGCAAGACTGCTTAGATAAGGGAATATTGTTTGGCACTAGCTCCAGTGTTATTTGTGATAATGAACACAAACCCCATCTGTAATGACAACATGATGTTTCTTTCTGTAGAATTTCTTTCCTACATTTGAATCAAACATTGATGAAAGCTCTGCTGCCAGCAGCTGTTCAGAGACAATTTAATTCCAGCTGTGATAATTCACCGTGTCAGACATTGGCTGTTATATGTTGATACAACAGTTCTCCAGATTTGCATTTTTATCAAAAGGAACAAATGTTTTGAACATTTCAGTACAGATGGCATTTAACCGTGCACACAGTTTTTGTGTCTGTGTGTGTTTTTATAAAGTGTGTAAGACGTAAATAGTTGAAAAGTTAATAACTTAAAAAAACAACAACAACAAAAAGTGATCGGTATGATGAATCTCACAAACGTTAGGCCGCCTTTTGGGCATAACAGCACCTTTCTGAAATCCTGGATTGCGTGCTAAGCAGAGCCCTTCTGTGGTCTGAATGGCCCAGTGATTTGAATTTAAGACTTCTTCACTAAGGGGCTTTTTTCCTTCTTAGATTACATCTTTTTCATCTTTGTTCTTAGGTCCTTGGTATGAAATGTTTTTAGAAGGATATACACGCACTTGGAAAAGTTACACTGTGAGAATTATATTTATGTTTAAAAATTTGTTATGGCTTTCGTTGATTCACCTTCCCATTTCTAGTAAGCTATGACTATTAGGATCAATGTTGTTTCTCTAAGTAAAATAGAATATAATTGACTATCTGTGTTTTATGTTTACACAGATGTCCTAGATTTATTCTGCTAGATGAGGAAAGAAGATCCAATTCTTGTAACTACTACTATCTCATAAATACAAGTATATAAATACAAGGTTCAAATGCACTATAATACTAATTTCACTGAGCCCTTTTGCTTGAACAAGGAATAAAAATATCATTAAGTGTTAGCACTTGCATTAAAGCATGAGCCTAACTTTGCAATTACTGTATTACAATGGATTTAATTATAGTGTTTTTATATTAACACGACTGTAGATTTCTCGCTAGCATTTTGGGCATGAGTACTGTTAAGCTAGAAGCCCATTTTATTCCTGTAAATAATGCCTTAAGAGTGTAATCCTAGAGCACATTCAGGCTAAGAAGCTTCACATTTGCTTTATGTTTTCTGTCTCTATGTCATGATTACCACGACCCATTTTAAAGCACCTTAAATATTTATTGAAATAATATTTCAAGTGTTAATTACAGTGGTAATGAAAACAGCCAAATGCCACATATCAAGAATGAGTGTTTATCCGTATTGTTAATGTGATATGTTAGATTTCATTAAGCAGTAATGGGGTAGCAAATGAGTCACAAATTACAGTTGCATCTGTTACTAGACCACATTAGTGCCAAAATAACTGCAAATGCAGCCATAGGGTTATGTTCATTAGCCAACCACTTCTTGTGGCCAATCCATCCTTTGTGTTTGTGGACTGAGGGATCTACAGGGAGAAAAAAATCACACCTTTTGTGATAAGGCAGAATCAAACATCCAGGCCCAGCTTTTGCGTCCAGAATTAAGTTGCAGCCTTGCGCTCGCATCTCAGCAGGCTGACGATACTGCAGACCGCAGCAGTCTGGGACCTCATCATTTCTGGTGCGAGACCAATAATGACAGCTGACAGGTTCTATATGCAAGCAAAGGTTTTTCTTGTGTTTCGGTTTCCATCTTCTCTCAGGCGGTTATTAATTTATATCATCATTAACAGTTTGAAGGATGACAATTTGCGGCAGTTAATGAGATCTTTCACTGAACATATCATTTTTAAATTAACTGGCATTAAGTCACTCTTTCAAACAATGTAAATAATACATAGAACAATTTCCCCCCTCTCATCTAGAATCCTGAACTAATACAAACAAACAAATCCCAGAGCAGCGTTGCATGTCCAGAACAAGACAGAGTGCCTATTTTAGGATTGCCAACTGCCCAGTTTGATCAAGACATTCCTGATTTGGGTCCATTTAAAATGGCCTAATTTCAAGCACTGGATTTCTATTATTAAGTAGCAGTGGACCTGAAATAATTTATGAAAGTTCATTTAACTCGCAAGAAATTTGAATAAGCATAGCTCATTTGTTTCCCACATAAAAGTCAGCAGTGTTGAAGGCAGATACAGGCTCTGCTTGAATAAAGATCGTCTACGACGCACACACGTGCACGTGTACGAACATGCACAGACACTGAAGATAACTGGCAGTAAATGTTTTGCTAAAGGCATCTTAACAGGTGTTTGGTTTGCAACAAACCGACTGTTTAAAAAAAGCTGGCTGGCTTTACAAAGCTGCAGTAATCACCCGCGCTGTTCAGTACATTGCTCTCTTCCAAATTACAAAACTGGTGCATAGGATACATTGCACTTATGGGATGGAGAATAAATAAGGACCAGAATTGTTATATTTCATGTTTATGAAGAAGGTAAAAAGGTGACAAAAGATGTGGCATGGTCGGTTCTGAGTTAATGTTGTGTGTGTGCTACAAAATTGTGGGTATTTTATGAAGCATGAGAACAATATAAGCTGTTTGTGCTATTTCACTAACATATCAATAAAGTGGCAATTTGTTATACAGCCAAATCCAGTGTAGCTGATACTCAGACTAACAACAAAGACAGATGTTGCTAATTAAGCACACATTAAAAAACTGTTAATACTGATACTCTATTAAAGCCATACGATAATTAGACTTAAATCCTTAATCAGAATGATCCACAAACCCCTTTAGTATATGAAACTTTTTTTTTTTTTTTTTTTAAATTATTGAATAGAATTTGCATTTGAGTGCAAAACAAGACTTGGAATGACTGGTCAAATATGGCTGCTGAGAACAGAGTGCTCTAATGTGGTTTGCCTTGTCCTGTCCTTTTCTAGCAGACGTTCCACACGCCGAGCCTGGGGGATGAGGAGTTTGAAATCCCACCTATCACACCCCCGCCCGAGTCAGACCCTGCACTGGGGATGGCAGACATCCTGCTGCCCTTTCAGGGCCTTGGTGACCAGCTGCCAGCCCAAGGAAATGAATTTACACCCCAGTTTCCCCCTCAGAGCTTGGATCTCCCCTCCATTACTATATCCCGAAATCTCATGGAGCAAGATGGCGTCATCCACAGCAATGGATTGCACATGGTAGGTTCAGTTCTGCATTTCAATTGCAAAACCTTGTCTGTCAAAGCATAATATATTAGTATTAGTTTTAATTGACCTTTCCGAAGATATGTGTGATTTCTTTCTTTTGTGGTCCATCCAAGCGTTTGCGGATGTTCTGCATTCTGTGCAGGCAGATTCTGTATGAATGATGACACATGTTGTCAGTGTTGCACAGCAAACAATGATATGCTATTATTCAGTTCCCTAAGGCAGTTGGCAAATGTTTAAAGGTTCACTATTGGTGGATTCAAGAAGATGAACATGGTTGTTAATGTACAGCACAATGCTATACCATGTGTAAACAGATCTCTTGTAAAAAAGCACTCAGGCTTTATCAACATAGAATTTTAATTTTGGGAACAGACTTGGAAGCCCATATCCATTGACATTGTGAAGCTCTTTGCTGTTAGTTTTCAAGAATTTTTTATACAGTTGATAATTAGCATAATGTGTTGAAAGACCATTGTGTTGGCCAGAATGTACTACAGTATGAGAAGGAATTACTTCTCTACATTTCAGGTGTAGGATCCTTACTTGACAGCCTGCAGGATATTCTGAAAGCACACCGTTGAGAGTAGCTTAGAAAGAGAGCCAGACACAGTATGCCACCAGTAATATCTATGTATATTTCCCTATTTTCTGTATACTCCACGGGCTAGGTAGTTATAAATGGAAACTTATTTTTTTACAACTCCTGTAGGGATGCATTACCTGAATCACACTCAGAAATACAGAGCTATGAATAGACTTTCTTCTTCCCAGTGCTCCTGTTGATCAGAGACTATGTGCAGGCTGAGCTGGTTTCTGTGTTCCTAGACTGTTCTGGAGCCCTCCAGAAAGGGGCAGAATGGTCTTGCCTAGGGTATGGATAAGAGATGAGTCTGCTTGGCTGATTTGAGTGATCAGTTCTGGTCATTAGAACAATAAAAAGTAAAAATGTATCAAGTCTTCTCCAGAATCTATCCATACTCTATGGTTGTGACCATAGAGGAAGGTTCCATTGGTACATTCCCCTTTTGGCTTTTGATGGTCTCCCTGCATGGGTTTCTTAAGCTTTGAGCAGTAACACTCTTACTCCCTGGGATGAGACAGAGCTATGAGTCAGTTTATCATATTTAGCATTTTAAACTCAGTGTTTAGAGTTCAAATATGTTTCTGTGTTGCATATTAATGCCAGGGTGAATGATTAGCTTGAACAGATATTTTACATCAACTGTAGTTATTCTGATCAGTTGTTTCATAGACCTTTTCCTAAACCTGGTGAAGTGAAAATACAGATTTGCTGCTGGACCATAATAAAGGTCATTGTGTTGTCATGTTATAATTTCTTGTAAATCTTTCTTTCTTTGTATTATTCTGGTGACTGACAATTAGTCAAAGCATTAAAAATTATCACACAGCAAATTTATCAGGAATTCTTCAGGCTTCTAACTTCAGTGATGATTTTAATGTTTCCTTTGAGGTAATGAAGAGTAGCTAGCACTAATACAGAAAGAAGCTCAAGCTGCTCACTATTTAGGAAACAAAGAATCAAGTACAGTAAGTCTGCAGACACAAAGCAGGGACTGGCTGAAACAGGTCATGAAGGAATTGATACTTTTCAGATCTCTTTATGCATGAACATGGACCTGCTGGGTGATTTGTTGAGTGCCAAAAACAAAACAAATAAATAAATAAAAGCTTAGAGTCAAGCATGTTATGCCTGGAAAGTGAGGCAATGGAGTGTGTGTAGACTGGATCCAAAGAAATTTGCTTGGGAATATGTAATAAATGCCATAAGGTAGATCAGTCTTGTGTTACGTGCACATGTCCCTTCAGTGTTATCAAGTGGTGGTTTGCAACCTGACCTAGAGTGGCCTTGTTGCTTTGCGTGCTTCCACTGAATGCCATTCTTCCATGAGTAAAGGTTTACATTGCTTCCAATGGTAAGGATTTGTTCCCACACTGGTCAAAGAGAAGACCTAGGGGAGCTCCTGCTGCTGTGTACCATAATCTGGTGATATTTTCTAGGGTGACTGCCATTTTGAAGCTGTGTTCTGGGACTTGTCTGTAGTTTTGTCACATAGAGCTGATGAAGAACTGTGGGATTTGATACAGAGGAGCAATGTGGGTAGGGTCGTGTGTCAGGCACTTCCTGACAATTGCTTGATTTGTGTGATACCATGAGATGGAGTGACCCCCACCACTGCATTGTAGTCAGTAATCTTTTTTCTCCTCTGCCCGTAAATGCTGGGTAAAATCAGGAAATATAAAAATACCGGCTGAGTCCTTGTGTAGTTTTCCTCTGAACTCCTGTAATGCTTCTCAGTACTTAGATTTTCCAGCCATTGATCTATATTTCAAAAATAGAAAATGAAAACTGTGTATCATATTTAATGTGAAAAATGTGCACTTTATTAAACTGGTAAATATTTATTAATAATATTAGAATTCATCTTTAAATTAGACATTTCATGAATTACCTTGCCTTGGAGCTATAAAAACTTTATTACAGCAATAAAAAAAAAATGTAAAGGAGGCATTCTGACTATGAAATTTCATTTCATGGTCAATTGAATTTACTATATCTGAAAGAACTAAGGATGGGGCTGTAAAATAATTATGATGTTCGTATACACTTGCAGAACAATGTTCTTATCCAGCGATACTAGGATAGTCTTATTTAAAGGCTGTATTAATAATGTATTGCTAATCACTAAAGCTTCTTTAGCTGAATGCAAACTTGAATTATTTTAATGCAACTGCGCTGAGTTTATTGGTTATCTTGCAAAGCATTAGAGAGCTTTACTGTAAGCAATATTTAATTTAGATAAATGTAGTTATACCCTGTTGAGAAGTCCAGTAGAAGAATTTCACCTTCAAGAAATGTCATGAGATTTTAAATCACAAATGTTGAAAAACTAAAATGCGCTCGGACAGAATTATGATTAATACTGTGTGTCTTTGGCTTTTTGCTATGTACTACCTGACATGTTCACCTATAAACTTGAATGCAGAATCACCAGAGGCATGGTTAAAAATAGGTTATGTCAAGGTTTTCCTATGTCTCCCTTAGGGTATGGAGTTGGCTAGCTACTTCATAATACTTCTGCAAGTATCTCACATATTTCCCATAGGAAAGCAGACAAAAGGAAAAAAAAAAAAAACATAAAGAAATAATTCTCTTTATCATATTTTTGTGCAGTATTATATTGAAAAATTCATTCAGGGTGCAAGGCAGATATTTGTTCACAGAAAAAAAAAATGTGGCTTAGCAGTTATTAAAAGCTTGTATTGATGCGTTAGCAATTGCTCATACTGTTAAGAGCAAGGAAGTTCTGATACACAGGAGCTGATTTATAGTAAGGAAAGAGTGACATTTTGTCATAATGCTGATTAACTTCATTATTATTGGCAGCAAACACAAAACATTTATCTCACTTAGTGGCATTTTCCTACATTTAGAAAGAGGAAAAAAAGCAACAAAAAAGGAAGGTAAAATGAAGGCAGTGGGGATTAAATTTCGTATTTTAAAAGCATACAAATAAAATCCCTGTACTCCAAAATGAGTCACTGAAAAACAAAGCGCTGAAGTACATCTGACTCCAAAGAACACATGGATTTTTGTGATGCAAATATTATCCCTATAAATACTTGAATAGAGAGTAGAAATAAAAAGCAATATCCTCATCAAAAATCAACCCCCAGTATTTTATATTAATGTTCTGTTTTCTCTTGAGCTGACCATGAAAAAAAATAAATAAAATACTTTAATCTGCAAACTGTGGCAATTCTATAAAACTACAACTTGTACTCCTGAGGGTTCCTTTTTTTAACACCTCTCTATAATCTGCCCAGCCTGCTGAGTAGCATTGACATCAGTAGTACATCAATTTCAGAAAGTGGATTATTTTTACTAGACAGCTATTGTGACATATTGGGTCAGTCATAAATGAAAGATATTCATGCAAGCATGCAATACTTGTAATGAAGTCTCACTCTGACCTTCTGTATGATTGATTCTGTAATTTAGTTTTCTCAGGCAGTGCCTGAAATGAAATGAAATCATGTTGAACAAGTTTTGAATACCCACAGTGCACCAGGAGAAGAAAAATCTGCAGCCCCAGAGGCTTGAGAGAGAGCAGCTGAACGATTTATCTCCATGCTATTATAGCCTTTGCCAGCATTCAACATTTCTTTTTTTTTTTTTTTCTTTTTTCTTTCTTTTTTTTTTTTTTTTTTTTTTTTTCTTATTTGGCTTAAGTACTTAATTCTGCAGGTAGCTGTAAATGGGAAAATAAAATGCTGTTCAGATTTAAAATGACAGGACAGGAGTATGTGCAGGGGACTGATAAAATATCTTGAATAGAACTGACCTTTCATGTAGCTGAAAGTTACTGGGGGATTCATCCTCATAATTACCATATAGATTATTTTTATTTCTTTCCTGCAATGAAACATTTCAGAGAGCAGTAGTGCTGATTGAATGAAAATTGAACTTGTTAACATTCTTTTCAGCTTAGCCTGTTGTACATAACAGAAGGTTAGCTTTGATGAATTTCAAAATTCTCTTTCTGATATCTAAGAAACAGACAGTAAAATAATTGTCTCTTTTCAGTCTGATTTTTCTCTTTTATTCATAAAAGTACAGATGTTACAAAAACAGACCGATAACTTTACGTATTTTACTCCCTCCATTATTTATGCTGCCAGATAAAATGTTCCTATTTGATGAAGATTTGAGCCTGTTTATATTTTATAATTCTTGCAATGCTTTAAGAGCATTCAGGATTCTGCACAGATGAAAGTAATTCATGGTGGAATAAGCTCATCGTTAATTACATTCCAACTCAGAAGTGGCACTGAGGACGTGATGGTGGCTATTGTTTTTATTTTAAATAGTCTTTTTAAATAAACAGCTCCATGATGTGGCTGTAAAGCTCACTGTTGCAAGTGTTAGCTCAATGAGAACTGCATACAGCAGAAATACTATCAGTGTTTCAAAATACTGATGCCTTTTATGTCAAGGTCCAAATCTGAATTTATTCCCTAATTACTAATTTAACTTTTCAATGAACAGTTTAACAGAATATGGTGAGAATAAAAGCTAAAGGAGATACTTTAGAATTGGCACAAAACAGCTATTTCTCTACCCACCTGCCTACCTCTAATTTATGTTTAATTTCCCTTTACGGAGAAAGTACTTTGTAAATCTCTCTTTTTGTATTCCATCTATAATCCCATATTTAAAGAGTATTGAGTAGGTTTTCAATTAATAATACAGTGTTATAACAACATTGTTTAATGTGTTGCTGATAAAGGAATTGTTTCATGGGTCATTAGTGTGTTTAACTCCTGGAACAGACTATTAAACAAGCCCTTGTTATTGTTATGAACATGTTTATTGTCATCTTTAATACAAAACATACAACTAATTTTGAAAGGTTAAAAATCATTTATAGGAATAGCAGCTATTCTTACTAGAAAGAGGGATTATCTTCTGAGTATTATCTGTATTTTTCCTTTGAAAAAGGGTGGACTACTAGACTCAGGTTTCATATCAGCAGTGATAATCTAGTTTGTATTGGACGTTCCCATCATAAATGGCAGCTGTTACCATCACTGTTGTTAATAATTTGCAGTAACAGGAAAAAAATAATCTCAAAACTAAGAAAACACAACTGAAGTAATGTTCTTACGGTTCTAACTGGTGATGTTTGGTCAAATACAGAACCTTTCAAGTGGTGCCTGATGCTTTGTGAAATTGGACATTTAGAACTCACTTGGGATTTTGCAGCTTGGTCCCTGTTGTCAGGCAGACTCTGGGATAGGCTTGTTTCTACTTCAGACCTGAGCTTTCAAGTCTATTTATTTATTTACTTTTTTATTTGTTTTGTGCATGGTTAAATGTTTTATATCTAATAATGTAGCTGTACGTTTTTAGTTTCAAAGAGTTGTGTGTGTGTGTGTCCACTTCATATGGCCCCAGGGGAGGATGGGCAGTGGGCTGGCAGCCCTACAGCCTACAGGCAGCATTGGCGTGGCTTCTGTACAGAAACTACTACTTCAATGTGGTATGAAGGCAGCGTAGCCTGATGGTATACTGAATAATAGAGTTTTTAATAGTGTGTAGATTCTTATGTCCTCAATGACATTGTAATGCTCAGAGCGGATAATATAGTCACTGCTCTGTGAGACGTGCTCTTCTCTCCTTTCTCATTGATGGTTAGACAATAGGCCATCTGTTAGTGAACTGTTATGGTTGGAGAAGGAAACGTATTCTGGCGCTCTTTTCAGAAGTTGGTAATTCAGAGCAGAACAGAATCTTTAACTGAATATTTATTCATAGTCTATTGGTCAACGTGAACTATTTTCATGTCCTGTTAGCCACAAGAGAGGACCTGGCCATAGGAGACAGTGGCAGCTATGTGAATAGCATGCATTGCTGGTGCTTGGAGAAAACAGTTTTCTTGCAAATAGGTTATTATCTACACAGATATGTGAAGGACTTCCACATGGAGAAAGAATAAATACAGGACTACAGGGAAAGAAAGACTGTGACTGTCATATATTAATAATGCCTACATCAAGATCCATCAACTGCAGAAGATATTGGGAGGTACCTTATGAGTATATGGAAGATGCTGTGCTCCCCAGGATGCTGTCAGGAACTGGAGCAGAAGCTGAGCCTGTGAAAACTGTTGAAAGTGGACTCAGAAGTCCCGTGGATACAAATGATTGTGGACATCATCTGAAGGTTAAGCCTAGGCATGGCTTTGGTCTATTCTGCCTCCTGCATTTAAAATCCAGTGTGAGTAAGCAGTTATCTCTGCTTTGTCATGTCAACTGGATGAGGCAGATACTGAAGCTGGCAGAAGCTTTGTTTCTCATGCTTGGGTCAGCTGAAAACTGCCTTTGAAATTCCTCCTGTTCTCAGTCCTTAGCACCCTTGGGCAGCTGAACCAATGCTCAGCTTCCACCTCAAATTCTCAAGCTATAGAGAAATACAAAGTATCTGTAGAGTTTTAAATTATTCTGTGTTGCCAGGTAGCTGAAAGAAGTTTGATTCTGGTAATATGAAAGATAATGAGACCTACTTCTATGATTTGCTTTAAAAGAAAAAACCAAAAAATAAATCCAAAATAAACAGAAATCAACATAATTTGCAGAGACAAAAGCAAAACACCCCGGTACATAGCTACCACTGCTTGCAGCAATTGTTTGACAAACAAATGCCATGTTACACCTAAGTCTGTTCCCCCCCCTGCCAAGTTACACAATTTGTGTTACCTCTGGTAATGTCTGTTGGTTGTCATGCTTTCTTGCAGTCTCTCTCCATGTTGCATGCTGCATAATAAGGACCTTTGAAGTCTGCCTTTGATTTGGGAGCTGAAGCACCTGGAGTTGCAGAGGTTGTAACAAAACTGCTAACAGCACTTATCTGACACTGTGCAGCTTCATTTGAACTAACTGGTGTTTGTTTGCAATGTGCCTTCTCTGTTTGCAAACAGAGCAGATCTAAGCTTGTACTGCTAATTTGGATAGAAGCTTCTCGTGCCAACATACTGATCAGATCAGAGCTCAGATCTATGATCTGAGTTGCATGTATTGAGAGCATGCTGTTGGATCCCTTGTCCAAAAGAAGTGTTTCAGTACAGTTTAAAGCATGGTAGTTTTTTGAGAGAAAATGAATGGCTTATCTCTTTTTAAAAGCATCTGCAAGACAGTGTAAAACTTAAATGGTAAACAAGTTGTGAATTAGAAGATGCTGAAGCATCAGTAGTGGTTGTAGTGGCTGGTTCTGGGCTACAGGAAGCCCATGATGGTGTCCATCAGCATGAGCAGAGGAGGTTACAGAGCAGAAAACTCGGTGTTTAGCTGAGGCCAGCAAGAGGTCTGGCACCTTCACCCATCTTGAGGATGACAAGAGAAATGTGCTGGGCTTTTCAGACAGGTGCAGTTTGACAGGAAAGTAAATGATTAAGAACAAGGTTCCCATGCCTTCGAGGCTCCAGGCTAGGCTGGTTGGATGACATGCAGGAGCATTTCAGAGAAAACTCTTCTTTCTCTTGGTCTGGTTGTTGGTGCCTGCAGAGGTCCAGAGGCAAGGTTAGCGTGGTGGATCCCTGGACACCCACCACATCCCTGTAGTGCTGCCCAAAGTGTGCTCCTACTGCTGCTCCCCAGATGTTGTCCATAGAAGGAATGAATCAAGCTCGTGACTCTGTTCTCTCATAGTTGGAGCAAACTGTGGCCGTGAGATGGGTCTCTGCAAACCTGATCACAGGTCAGACCTGAAAGAGAAGCTTGGGAGTGGTGCAGAATTAGGGGGTGGTAGATCAGAATGATTCAGAGAGCACATGATAAATTAATTTGGAGGTGGTAGCTGATTCTGTCCTATAGCGAGAGGTGAATTTCCAGAAAGATGAATTTCTACAGATATCTGAGGCGGACAAAAGAAAAGGAGATAGTTGCTCAGTTTTGAGGAATAAATCAGTGGACCTCTGTGTTATTCCTTTTTCTTTCTTCATAACCCTTCTCTTGGCTTTGTGCTTTTTCTGTGTGAACGGAAAACAGAAATTTCTGATGTATTGGGACTAGGGAAGCACAGAGGCTGGGAGATTGCTTACTCTTTCTTCATGTCTTTCAGGCAGCAGAATGTGCATAATCCTTCTGTCACCAACCAATCTTTTAGATCCATCTGCTGACATTTTTTTTCTGAACTGACATGTACTGATTGTTGTTGTGGCCTTTATTTGGGAATTAAATTAGGTAAGGTTTACTTTACTAGAGAGGCATGGAGGAAAACATGGAAGTTTTCTCAATGCTAGAGAAAAGAATCTGCTGCTTGTAGAGGATCTCCTGATAACTGTGGTTTGACAGATCATTACCGATTGCAGCAGCTGAGAGGAGAGGTAGGATGTTTCTTCAGCGGTGGCAGTACCAAGTGCAGCTATTTTATATTCTATTAAGTAAGGATTTAATCTCTGACAGAGAAAAGCATTCTGTTAGTTTGATTTGTTTTGATTGGCAGTGAATTCCAATCTTCTAAAAATTTAGATTAATGGATTCTTTTATCTCTATTTTACTTGCGGAGGAAAAGAGTATTGAGGATTTCTTCTAGAGATATGCTGACTTGCCCATAAGTAACAGGAGTAATTTACAGACAGGGACAACTGAGGATTCCACTCTTCATATTGCAGTGCATTTGCTTCAACTTGAATTTATCCTTTAAAATATTACATCAGCTTATGTTACACTGACAGTGACAAATTCCTGAGGCAAAAGAATACATAATGTTTTAAGTTAACTTCCAAAACCAGGGCACAGTGAGCATAAACATGTTAGCTTTTGCATAGTTCTTTTTGTCGGCAGATTTACTGCAGTCTTAACCACATCCCTTAACAAAATGGTTCAAACATTTGTATAGGGTCAGATCCTAGGCTTGTGTCTTCTTGTAGGTACTTCCATGGGCTTAGTCCTGATGCAGCTAGAAAAAAATCTTAGTGGAGGTGTGGCTTGTTTACATGATTGAATATTATAGGCTTTGATTTTAATCTTCAGTATTACTCAAAATGTTCTAATATTGTCTGCAATTGATACTCAAATTGCCAGGTGGAAGTTAGGATATCTCTAGGGGTCATGGCTGGCTACTATTTGTTTATCAAAATAAGCACTAGCTGTATTACCTACTGAGCGCCTAATGACTTTATATCAGAAGAATGATCTTTTATTGCCATAATTTACCCTAGTACTCAATGGTATGTATCTCTTTGGCTGGATTGTTGCAAAACACCTGTAATAGTGTACACAGTATAAATTAAAATGTTGGAGTTGGTACATTATTTTTTAAATCTCATTATTCTATTTGCTTTCCATTGGCTGCTGGGCAACTGATTTCTATCAAACTTTGAACACTTAGTACTTCTATCAATCAAAATAAAATAGGCTATGTACTTGGCATATGCCATGTGACCTATCCGTGGGTATGACTTCTAAAAATGACTAAATAGGACTTCTTTTGGAATGACTATCTAAATAAATGGGAGTGGTTTTGAGTAGGGTAGATGGATATCCTCATGCCTTTGGTAATGTTTTCTACACATTAAATGCTGCAAGTCTTCACTATGGCTGCTGTTGGATCTATGTAGGTGTGATAGAAAAGGCTGATATACCTAGGTACACTCTCACTCATAGAATGACAGCAGAGATCTGAAATTGTCATTGGAGTCTCAAAAGTAATTTCTCTTCTGTGTTCCTTTTCAACAATTATGTCCTTGTTTTGTTGTTAAGCTGACTAAACTAGGGGCTGAGTATTGCCTGGCTTTGTGTGAAAACCACCAAGTTTTGCCTAACTTCAGTTCAAAACAGCAAAACAGATCAAGCTCACTCAACACTTAACTCTGTTCACTCTAGAAGCTCATGAATTTTTTTTTAAGCACTGATCTGTCATTTCTGCATTATGCTATGAAAATCTTAAATGCATATAATACTTACATATCCCTTCTAGTTAAGCTTATGTAAGAAATGAGCATGTGGTATTCTCTAAAATGTTCACAACATTCTTGGTGGATTATTTTGAATGCACAAGCTTTGCCTTTTCAGTTTTCAATTTTCACGTGGTAATGTAATTAGGGTGTCTCGCAGATGCTTTAGTGCAATTGTACTCCCACTCGTACCCCGGTATGTTTTTCGTGTTAAACGTTTCTTTGCTAAACATTTCATGAATAATGAAATGCTGATCCTTTTGCTTCAATACTGGCTGTTGTAATAGAAGAGGAAAATAAGGGTTGAGAAAATTGATGGAAAACTTGTTTACTTGATTATATATTCCTCTTTTGATAGATTTTGCTGACTCAGAGTTTCTAGAAAAATACTATGATCCTCAGTGTTACTATTGACTATCTACCCTGGCTTATTGCTATGCACCAAACCTCTGTACTAACACAAATGACTTGTTCTTTCTTGTCTGAAAGCTCTTTTGTAGGTTTCGGGGGACTAGAGAGGCCCACAGCCCCAAACCACAGAATAAAAATGAAATTCCTATTCTTTTCATTGTGATTAAATATACATATATACAATTAACCAAAGAACTTTAATTCAAAATGCAGAAAACAGATTGATAATATTTATAGTATGCACGCAGATGTAAATGAGAAGAGATTGGAAATGATATTATTATTTTTTAATGTATATATAACAGGTTTTACCTGTGTGGTGCTAGGTAGTAATCTACAAAATATTGTTGTTTCTATTTCTAGCCTTTAGTGAAGTTTTTAAGGATAAGAGAAGTAGCTTACAAATTAGGAAAAGAGATAGAAAGGAAAATCAGGAATCAAACAAAAACAAACACAGAAGCCTCAAATTGTCTCAGAAGGGGCAGTTAAGAATTCATGGGCTTGTGTATAAAATTAGATTCTGGGTCAGTACAAGTCAAGAGAATTTAGTTTCAATAAAATCATAGATGCAACCAAAATGACAAGACTTGGAGTAAATCGCTTGTAACCCATCGTCATATTTTGTTGCTTTGGTGTAAAGGCCAAAAAGGCCAGTTTTGTGTAACAGTAGGGAGCAAAGGCCTTTAAGGCAGTGAACAGCACTATGAAAGAGCTGCATGCAAAATTCTGAAGTTGATTTTTATGAGAGAAAGTAATTGTGATGATCTTGACCTTTGCTTTAACAACACTTTTTTCTTAATGCAATAAAGCAATGTCTGTAAACTAGAAAGGAATGGGCTAATATGCAGAAAGTGATATCCTTTTAAAAAGACTTTGAATGACTTCCAGATGCCGCTGCCAATATAATTTTGAATCAAAATGACCCTCTAGTTAACTGTAGTAAATTTTCACAGAAAGGTGCCCTGAAGCAAGTGGGTATTTCAGCCAGTAAGTCTGATGTTTTGATCTTTCTGTATCAGTGCTCCATTTTTGGCACAGGCATTCATCTCTGAGGAAATATGCTCCTTTGCTGAAAATATTAAAAGCCTCTAAAGTAGGAATAGTGATGTGGTGTGGATGATGAGCTGTTCTGGCAACATCTTGGCAGGCAGGGGAAAATGAGGATGAGACCCAGTATAGCACCTGGATCATGAACATATACAGTTAACTTCATCTGTACGGGACTCAGGGATGACAATAAGTGGGTGAGGCAGGGCATGCACCTTCACTTATAAGTGCATTGCATCTCTGTGCTGCTACATTGGGCTAGTCTAGGATGTGTTCAGGAGCACTGAGCCCACTGCCTCTACTGGGGCAGGAGCAAGAAGAAAGTCACTCTGGACAAACTCAATGGTGGTGAAGGTTTTTGAATGCTCCAAATAAGTTCTGAATGCACTGGTTAAGTCACAATGCCTTGTGGAGGTCAGGGGGACCCTATTCTGGACTTCCTATTCTGCAGTATTTCACATTGTACCTGATGCGGATTGCTGTGTGGGTTATTAATAACAAAAGTTTTCAAAATCTATTGCATTTCCCATGGTTCTGACTGTTTGAACAACGGGTATAGATTGGCCAAGCTGCTCAATCAATTTGTGGGCTAATTATTCTCCCCACTTACTGGCTGGTTTAAAAATCTTCTTTTCTGCTTAAATGTGTCTATTGATCTGTGTGTGGTTAAAAATAACAAAACTGAGCTGTTTGTAGTCAGATTCCAGTTGACTTCTACCTTTGGGGTCTGACATTGTTTTGTTTACAACTGTGATAAGTGTTGTGTAGATGGAGGAGATGGCTTAGTTTTAGCCCTCAAGAAACAGTAGAGACAAAAACATGCAAGCACTTGAGTTACTGAGGCATGAAGTACAAGAAAATAAAGTGAGTGATCAGTGCATAGCGTGCTACTTCCACATGTGTTTGATTGTTGGATTAAAGATAAAAATGTATACTTTTGTGTGGTGCTGGCAAAAACGGGTTTTTAGGAGTGATTAGGATTACTTGAACAGTTCTGCAGAGTGCTGCTGTGTCTGCACTTGAGATGTGGCAGGGCAACGTTCTTTGTCTGAAGGGGATTTAGAAGTTATTTTAAAGAGAGTTGTTTTATACCTACTACTGTTACTGGTAACAGCTATGAATAATTGAATGTCAGAGGAAGATGCTTTTTCTCTCTCCGCTCCCTCCCCATTTTGTTTGCTTTCTGCATTTGACAGCAGTTTGTCTCTACTCTGTTGCAATGTTTTCCCTGTGTCATCAGTCAGCCAGTTGTTTATGTGGGTATTTGCACAGCATCAAGAGGAAAAAAAAATACTTAAATATAGGGAAATAAAAATTTTTATTACCCAAGAAAATCCAGCAAAGGGAGAAGCAAAGTCCTGAGGTAAGTAATGTAACTGTTGCTGCATTTGGTTTATTGATCTGTTGAAAAGAAAGCAAACAAAATGGAAGTTGACAGTGTCAGTTCTGTGAGTCAGTGAAAATGATTTGCTAGTGCTGTATGGCCACTGCTAATGACCACCTAATGTTTCACTCTCTTTTAGGATCAGAGTCACACCCAAGTTTCACAGTACCGCCAAGACCACTCTTTGATTATGAGATCTATTGTCCACATGACGGATGCTGCTCACTCGGGAATTATGACTCCCTCTCAGCTCACCACCATTAACCAGTCCCAGCTAAGTGCACAGCTGGGGCTAAATCTGGGAGGCACCAACTTGCCACACACTTCTCCCTCCCCTCCTGCCAGTAAATCAGCCACTCCTTCCCCCTCCAGCTCAATAAATGAAGAAGATGCAGACGAATCAAATAGAGTAAGTTATTCCGTGCATTACAGTGAGTAAGATTTACATGGCTATATAATGTATTTTCATTAATGTTGCAATATTGTCTCAGCTGCCAAGTGATCATACAAAATATGTAAACTTTAATATACAGTGAGCTATGTCATTTATTTACTGTTTACCTTCTGACTTAGGAAGCTTTTGTGATACATCCATCATGATAGATGTTGAAATATACATATAAAATATACATAACGGTCCATGTATTTTCAGTTGAATACATTCACAGTTCATTTTACATTTTATAGGCCTGGTGAATCTCTTTTCAACTTTGGGATATTATTATTTTTTTTTTTTTTTCATTTTGATATTCTCTGGAGTTATTTAAAATATAGATGCATTTAGACAGAAATAAACTAAACTTGCTTCTGTCTGAACGCTTACTTAATTTACAGTTTGCTTTAAATTAACCTGTTAGGAAAGGAAAATGTTATAGCACTACATATACAGGGCTAATTCAGATTGCTCGATGAAAGATTTTCTCATTAGCTTAATGGAAATTGTGTATATGGAAAGAAGGTTCCATTCAGGATTCTTAGAATATCAAGGATAAACAGTGAGAATAGAGATGTAGTTAGTGGTGTACTTTTTGAGGTCAGGCTTCTAGGAATGATTCTGAGCCATGCTTAAAGCGGTGATAATAATTTTGGTATTTAGTTCCAGTGGTTCTGATGAGAATGACAAGAATAAGTGCTATTTGGTGGGAGAAAGATCCATGCAACACGACTGTCCAAAATGCTGCCTACACAGGAATTTTTATCCATTTATTAGTAATCTGGACTGACGATAATTATTCAGAATTTCTTTGACTTCCATTTCACGTGTATGTGGACTGTTCCTGTTACTACTGTTTCTTAGGCTACTGGAGAAAAAAGAGCTGCCCCAGATTCTGGCAAGAAGCCGAAAACTCCGAAGAAGAAGAAAAAGAAAGATCCCAACGAGCCACAAAAGCCAGTGTCAGCATATGCCCTTTTCTTCAGGGATACACAAGCTGCAATTAAAGGGCAGAACCCCAATGCTACGTTTGGAGAGGTTTCAAAAATAGTGGCATCTATGTGGGACAGTTTAGGAGAAGAACAAAAACAGGTAAAAAATGGATGGAGGGATGTCTCACAAGAAGTAAAATAGTTACTGCTTGTAAAAAATCCTCCTATCTCGGAGCTGAGCACACTGCTTGCTGATGTAGACCTCTCACTCTGCAGAGCTGCATTGATTTTTGAAAAAAATCATATTCAGTGACTGTATTTGTCTTTAAATTTTAAAGGGCAGTTTGTAAAAAGCTGAAGTGATACTGTCCTGGAGTCTTGTTTAAGGCCACCTTTTGATGATTCCCATTTCAAAGCTCTTATTTCCTATTAATCGGAAGTTAGAATAGAAAAGGGGAAGGTACAGCACATTTACCATTTCCTTTGATCTGCCTTATGAATTTGTTACAAAGCATGTTGATTTCAAACCTTTGAAGCCAATCCTCTGTGCCTCATTACAATGTTGTGTGTGAAATGTTATCTCCAACTCAAAATTGGTACAGAATGATGAGTTTTGTTCTTCCTTGAGGGTTATTCTTTTTTCTATACACATGTAACTCCTACGCATAGATTGGAAAAAAATCCTTTGGGGCTCTTTGCCTGTTGATACTCTGTGCAGCTCCCAGTCATACTTAGCAGTCTGACAGATGATGATATCTAGCAGACAATGATCATGATTTAAGGATGAACTTTAAATGTAGTGCTGATTGGAAATGCAGATTGATTCACTTTTTGTTTAACTGTTCTACTGAAGCTCTGTGGGATTCTCTAATACTGACACTGGGGAAAGTGATTTGTCAAAACTCTGTGAGCCACGTTTTCCTTGGGTTCTGGGTTATTTTTGTTTGTTTGTTTTGGATGCTTTATACTACTTCAGATACTTTTCAGCACCTGAAATACTCAGTGTCAGTAAAATATCATTTCCTAGGAAGATGAAGTGTGTATAACTGGTCTTGTCAAACAGTTGGCTGCTCTAGCAGGTTTTTTTTTTCTATATGACAAATGGACTTATGTTGTGGTGACATTCCAGCAAGTGGACCTGAAAGTCTGTGGCCACCTGCAGGAATATTTAAAACTTCAGGAAAGAAAAAGCCCTCATGAAATAAAAGAAATAAAAAGTGTTTTTAACTTGACAATAATTGAAGTTGGTGAAATTTTGGTCTCTTTTAATAGGTATATAAAAGAAAAACAGAAGCTGCCAAAAAAGAGTACCTAAAGGCACTTGCAGCCTATAGAGCAAGCCTTGTTTCCAAGGTAAGCCTGATAATTCTTTCTACATAATGCATGTTAGTTTTTGGCAGTGTTTTTTCATAAATATGTGGGTAGGAGTGTGGTGTAATGCAACACAAAAGTAGAATCCTAAGATTTCTGTAATACAATTCTAGAAGATGTGCTGCTGCTTGAACCCTGTGTGGCCTCTGCAAAGAAATTTCATCTTTTTAATGGCACTGTAATGATTACCAAACAAAAACTTTGTAAACGTGCATCTTCCATTATCTTGGGAAGCAAAATAATGCACTTCACTATAGAAGAAAAATTCAGTCATGAAAAACATGCCGACCTTTTGACATTAACATTTACAAGCTATTTGCAGAATTGTTTTTTGTTTTTGCTGTTGGTTGTTTTGTTTTTTTCCTTTTCCTTGAGTGCTTCTTCCCAAAAGACAGACTTGTTTTGCATGGGTTTGAAGAGCTGTTATTGTGTGGCAAAGCTTAAGTATTTCTTGCAGGTGAGGGGGAAAAAAATGCATGTGGTGGCTCTGAATTTGGAGAGTACTTACAAATGGACTAGCTGGCAGTGAGCCATGCTGAGTATTAGAGCGGATCCCTACTTAGTATGAAACTCACGTGAGGAAAACAAAGCTCTGCTCTCAGATTTGAGAATTTACCTTTTTAACTGGTAGCACGAGGCTGGTTTTATATCTGCTGCCTCTGGACACTACAAATGGAAACGTGCTTACGTCCTTCTAATACACGTGCAGAAATCAAGGCAGTCATTTCTCTAATAATATTTCATAAAGACCAACTACAAAAATGCCCCTGATCACAGGAAAGCAACAGACAAAACTGATTATATTTACTTCCTGAGAATGTTTATTTGAATGTACAACTACAGAGCATTAGGACATAGCACAGAAAGTTGCTGCATATTTTAATTGATGCTTAGAAGTACAACAACAGAAATTAGACACATGCATTTTTGAAAGCTGGAAGATATCCTTGTGTTGCGAAGCTGTGTTTTTCTGTTGGTCTCTAGGACTTAGATAATGTGAGATCATTATCTTTAATATCATGATGCTAAGTTCAATGGCAGCAGCAATTCTAAATTGCTGCTTTGAGGGAATGTGTCTTGTCAGGCCTAAATTCCCTTTTCAAAAACAACAGAGATCATATTTTCTGCTCTCATCTGTGGGACTTGTGTTGCTGAGTGACTTTTGAGAAGACTGTGAGTAAAAATCTCCCCTACCTTAAGATATCCTTGCTGCAGCTTTTTTGTTGAAGGTTGTTGAGAATAGATTCAGAATAAGCACTTCTGGGGCAAGATTTGATGCATTCTAAGGTCAATGTCTAAAACATGTCAATTTATTGTACTGGATGAGAATTTTTCTCCCCATCACCTTAACAGAATTCTAGGCAACTATATTACGTGTCTTATACAATGCAGATGTGTAAAACTATGCAAGATGATGCCCTAGAAGTGAAGAACTACAATGAGCTCATTTAAAAAGTTGTTTGATAAGTTGTGGTGCTTGTATAATACTTTTATGCCATCAGGACCAATGTAGTAGGATATGCTTCTCCTCAGAACAAGTGGTGTTTCTGATGTTGAACCAGGGCACAAGTTAGTTTGTTGTCCAAGAACTGGAATCTAAGTGAGAGCTGGAGGTGCCTTGTACAGAGACAGCCAAAGGTGTAATGTAATGGACCAGTGACCTTTTTCAGACTGCTGATTGATGTTTCCCCATGGAAAACAGAAGATGAAGCAGTCTCTCTGAGTAGCTGTGACTTTTCTTTCCATATAAACAGTAACAAAGCTTTCTTTATTAAGAACACAAAGTAACTTCAATTGATCAGGTCAGACTGAGACAGGGTCCATAACCTTTCTAAATGTATATCAAGCAGCTAGATTTAGGTACTGAAAGAGGATAAATAAGAACAGAGATAGTAAAAGTTTGTATTGGATGAAGAAAATAGGCAACTCAAATGAGATTTTGAACTACGTTTCCTAAATAGACCATTATAATAACTGGACCAATTCCTGGGGCAGGCTTTCCACTGAGCAGCTCATGAGATGTGAGGGGGAAGGAACGGATTTGATGATTTTTTAAGCTCAATATAGGATTATATCTACTTTTACCAATACCTGTTCTTGAATTTCTTTTCCATACACAGGCTGCTGCAGAGTCTGCTGAGGCCCAGACAATTCGTTCTGTGCAGCAAACACTGGCATCTACAAATTTGTCTTCCTCCCTTATTCTGAATACTTCTCTCTCTCAACATGCCACAGTATCAGCATCTCCTCAAACTCTTCAACAGTCCCTCCCGAGAGCAATTGCTCCCAAACCTCTGACCATGAGACTGCCAATGAATCAGATTGTAGCTTCTGTTACCATTGCATCAAACATGCCGACAAACATTGCAGCTCCATTGATAAGCTCTATGGGAACAAACATGGTGGCAACGGCGTCTTCGTCTCAAGTAAGTCCCTCCATGCAAAGCCAGCAGCACCAGATACAGCAGCTCCAGCAGCAACAGATGCAGCAGATGCAACAACAGCAGCTACATCAGCATCAAATGCATCAGCAGATACAACAACAAATGCAACAACAGCATTTTCAGCACCACATGCAACAACATTTGCAGCAGCAGCAGCAGCATCTTCAACAGCAAATTAATCAACAGCAAATGCAACAGCAGCTTCAGCACATACAGCTTCAGCAGATGCAGCAGCAGCAGATGCAGCATATGCAACACCAGTCACAGCCTTCTCCTCAGCAGCACTCGCCAGTAGCCTCTCAGATCACTTCTCCCATCCCTGCCATTGGGAGCCCTCAGCCAGCACCTCAGCAGCACCAGTCACAAATACAATCTCAGACACAGACTCAAGTATTATCACAGGTCAGTATTTTCTGAAGATAAATGATCTCACAGCATCGCTTTGCGTTGATGAAGGGGGTAGGGGTAAACCATATTTGGCTGAAAACTGTAAATTGTTGATGGTAGTTATGCAGGGATGCATAACAGATCAAACGATCCTCTAAAGTGTCTATTAGATAGGCAATAAAGAACTACAATGTAGCTGTGTATCATCTTTTAGCTGACTATAAATCATTTTGTTTAAAAAAGAAAAGGAAAAAAAAATTAAAAAAAAAAAAAGAAGCTGTGCTCTCATTCATGTGATGCCTTTTTAATTTATTTAAGCTTTACCTACAATATGTGAATCAAATGGCCTAATAAATACCTGGACCTTATGACTGCAGCATGGCCTTTCAGAGTTACAGATTTCTCCAGAAGTGAATAATGCACTTCAAGGCAGTATGAACTCATGAAGCCCTTAAAGCACAGTTGTAACTACCTGTAAAATGATGATTGGATTTCATACAGTCATACTTGTATGACATGAGTTCGTTGATGGCATTTTTTGTCATGAAATAAAATAGAGTAAGTCACAGATTTTTGCCAAAGCTCTTAAATATCTGTCCTGAATATCTTCAGAAAAGTAAATGCGAATAACTGAACTTCAGTGTTTGATCCATCCTTTCACTCCATTTCTCCCAAGAAACCTACCGTAGTTTCTAACAAAATATATATTGACAGTTACCCTATTACGTTAATTCCAATTACAGAACAAATGTGAATATTATATTCTGTGTGGAAGTGATGAGTTTCAGATTTAATACACTGTATTTTTAAAAGGGAAATGCACTTAACTGAGGCTGTTATTACAAAAAGCTAAGATGAAAAATGCAAGAGTTTTTAATACGCTGTAAAACCAGTAGAATATTTAAAGGAAACTCCACGACTGAATAATCAATGTAAATATTTTCTTTAAAAGTTGTAAGTTTTCATATCATGTGTTGTAAAGTTTTCATAAATGAGGCTTTAATGTAAACACTGGTAACATGAATTATTAATTGCTACATTGCTTATTGTGTTTTTATGCTGTTTTATACTTTTTTATGAGTTACGATAGCAGCAATTAAGTTGTTTGTATTTTGCTTATCTAAAATAAATGCTTTTATCTTGCTATAGAATAAACACATTTCAGTAATACCGATGGGCCACAAGTCATTGATAGGAAAAAAAAAACACAGAAATGTTTCCTTGCAGAACCACTTTCTCTACCACTTTATTCCACTCTCTGGATTTGATTCTATCAGCCATGCTGTGTAAATAGGTACTGGTCTGTGCAGTCAGATCTGGTGTCCGTAAGTGCATGCAACTCCGCAGAGCAGACCATGGCTTTGAGGTGAGAGAGCAAGTGTTGGAGCGATGATGGCACAGAGCTTTCGTCCCACCCTGTGTTGTGTGTGTCGGTGGGAATAGGGTAAGGAACCTGTCTCAGCCACTCAGGGATAAAAATAAGCACAGATTGGGATTTTCCTCATGTCCTTGTGTTTTTGCTGTAAGTCCAACCACTTCTCCAGGACTGCGAGACTGTGAGCCTCTGGCTTGTCCCGGGCTCTGGCTGGTGCTGAATGATGCAGGCAGGGAGCAGTGGGTGGAGAGGGAGCTGTTTTACTGGAAATATATGGAAACATTTACATCCAATGTGTTGGCAAGATATTAGTGCTCTTTCTACATTTCTACTCTTGATGGAGGACAAAAACCCTTCCTTTCTTCTTTCCCATCCCTTCCTGCTATTGCTGTGTGCTGGGTGCAGCCTGACCACTATCCCCAGTTGTCTTGCATGATTAATTACAGCATCTGTCCTGTCAGGAGCTATAATGAAGAGGTCTTGATAAAAATTGCAAATTACCACTGGCAACAATCTTAAACTGCTTATGATAAAATGAAAATTAAAAACAGCAAGTGTCAAACACGAACAGAATCCTAATCCTGTTTCAGGCCGTGTCCATGGCTACCGACCAGACCCCAACCAAAATAATGGGATATAGATCCCCCAAAAGTTGCAGCCAGACTTGAGGGAAAAGGTACTGTGCTGTGCAAGTTTATTAATAATGAATTCAGCTTTCAATATTTCACAGTCCTCAGGTACTCTGCTTATTATCTACAAATATTGAACAGCAAGAGATTCCAATTAGAAATTTATAGATTTCTTGGAGCAGAAAAAATCATGTATAAATTGAAGCTTTTTGTAATAGGTGTTATTTGATGGCTACCCATGCTCGTAATAGCCTTCGTATGATATCTAATCGTGTCTGGGAGGGAGGGGGCTTATTTCAGGCACAAGGAAGCCTGTGTGCATTGGAAATGGCACAGCAGAGGCTGGTTGTGAAAGATGGTTTTGTGTCAGTTTTAACCAATGTTACATAACAAAGAGGACCATTTTATAGTCTTTTTGAAACCTTTAGACAACTGCCTTCAGAAATAATTGCTAAACTGCATGTGACAGTAATTGTGTATTAGTTCTGTAATTGTCATTTTGAAGACCTATGAAGTATCGTTGGGAAAAATGTCACTAGTGATAAGAGTTAATTACAACTGAAGTCTGTTTTCAACTATTTGTGGTAAGAAGCAGGTGTTATTATACTCATTAAATGATTTCATAAATCCTGGGTTTTATCACATTTGATTAAGAGCTG
The DNA here is from genome assembly GCF_054131305.1 of Coturnix japonica. NCBI lineage: Eukaryota > Metazoa > Chordata > Aves > Galliformes > Phasianidae > Coturnix > Coturnix japonica. The sequence goes on from NC_140668.1 coordinate 26,873,313, forward strand.
CTGAACTGCTGATGGTCAATTCCAGGAAAAAAAAAAAAAAGAAAAAAAAACACACACAAAAAAAGAAGTTTTAATTGCCACAGCTAAAAAAAAATTCATCATCAAGCAGGACTGAACAGTTTAAATATCAGAATTTCAATCATGGAAAACTGGAGCATCCCCCTGCTTGCTACAGAATTATATTTCCCATTACCCACAATAGCATATTGTAGAACATCTTGTGTTTCAAACTGTGCAAGTTGGAGTTCGTATTCTCTACATCTAAGTGAATAACTTTGCTATCATAGGTCGCAAATAAAACTGTTAACTTAAATCACTTACTATGAAATTTATACAGGAAAAAAATGCCATATCCATGATTTCAGTGTCATACATGTTTTAAAGACTGTTTTCTTCGTATTGTTTACAAGTACTTAACTGCTCCCTTCTTTTCCCAAGGTTTCAGATGCTTTATCACCCCGGTTAACCACATTCTACTTTCACATTAACCCAGGTTGACACATGATGAAAGAACATAAGGAGGTTTAATTTTTAGCTGACACAGGGTCATTGGTTTCTAACTTGAAGAACAAAGGCTTTAAATACCTCTATGCAACATAATCTCAATTTTATATTATCACCTGACCATTGTGGTTTGCAGGACAGATGGATTAAATATCTCGAGTTTAACCAGTAGTCTTGCACTGTCTCTTTTCAATGGGGATTGGACATTTGAATGGCTCCTTTTCCATTTCTCACTTCATGGAGTATTTTTTAGCACTGGACTTCATTCTAACCTTTCCCTCCCCCCTTTGTTTGGCTTTTGTTTTGCAACAGCTGTTATTATCGTTTTTGGTCAGCTGTGATTGCTGGAGGCAAAATAGGACCAGATGGTGTTTTGCTATGCATGAATGGAGAGTTAGAGGAGTTTAGATTGAATAGGCCAAGTTTGAATGGTGTCTATGCACCACCTGCCCTCTTCAGCCGCAGCACACACATCATAGGAGCATGATCTGTCTCAGACCTACTAGAATTGGATGGGAATGGAGAGAGCCTTGTTGGATTTTCTCCATATTTATTGATCTTCCATGCACTAACAGCATAATGCAGTACACAGTCAATTTGAGTTAATTGGATATGACACAGCATGTACATGTAATCTATCACTGTAGTCTCTTGGTACGCTTTAGGTTTTGCTGCCACAGAACATGCAGTATTAGCCTGCATTAGTAGGCTAAGTGGATGGAAGTAAAGCAGGATCGTCGTGCAGCTTGATTTAACAAAACGGACTGGAGTTCTAAAGCAATGCCCTTAAAACTGCCAGAAATAGAGTGAAATACAAATGTTTCTGATTTGATAGAGCAGACTGAGTATTTTGGCACAGAAAAACAAACAACAAACAAAACACCTAATTTACATACTTTTCTCAGAGGTTTGCCAATGAAATTTAAGTGAGCAGTTCCCTAAGAAGTTGGTAGCAGCCTTGTTAGAGATGACTCAGTGCAGCTCTGAAAGGGCTGTGTGTGTGTGCAGGAATCTATTCCAGAGCAGGAGGGATATTAGATTAAGCAAATTCTGATTACCAGCCCTTAAAACACAGACATTAAAATGAGGTATTCCAATTGCTTTTGGAGCAGCAAAGGGCTTCTTCAGTGCCCAAATTGGCCATCAAAGTGCAGCTTAAATGCCACAGAAATTTAGGGTGTGTTTTATCCTCCATGAAGGCTGTCTGAGAGGCGTCCAGTGTGTGAGAGCTGTAGCTGAATGCTAGGGAATAAAATACATATGTGCTTGTACAAATAACTCTCTGGAACTGTCACAGCCATTGGGTGTTTCAGGCCGACCTCTGCCCACGTTGGCAGGAGCTGCTCACGCGCTGCCTTTGTCTGCAGTGTCAGGTAGCCAAGTGAGTTACTTTATTATGAAAATTGCATTCAGCTGAAAAAATGCTAAATGTTTTCAAGTGCCTGTGGGAAAAGCTAGGTTTGTATTAAAGGATTTGGTTCTTAAAGTCACCGAGAAGCTAATGCTTCTCAGGTGCATCTGAGGGAGAGTATTTTGATTATAATACTAAAATCTTTCAGAAGAGAATGTGTGGCTTTGAATGAGCTGTTCTGACACCTCAATAGGCTACACTGGAGATTTATAATGTACTGTTTACCTCTGCTAAAAAGTAGAAGTGGTATTTGAAATCTCATTTTTGTCCAAGTTCTCAGCGTTAACATCTTCCACTCCTACTCAAACTGAAGTAGTGCAGAGTTTTGTTGTGAGGTTTGAAATGAAATTCATTTTAATCTTTTAGGTAAAAAAAGAAATTTAAAAAAAAAATAAATGTTGAACTGGAAAGAGTATTTGATGTAGTGTGGTACTTAAATGGGCAGTTCCTACAGATACTTTGTATTTTGTTTCCCTTCTCTAATATCTGCACTGATACAGATATCTTTGGTCTGTTATTTTTTCCAAAGTGGAGTCGTTACATTAATTTAACTCTGCTGCTCTAATTGAAAAAGAAAGGCTTTGATCCAGCAAATCACTTAAAATGAGTGGATAATTCAAGTATATAGGTAGTAATTTCATTAAAGTGACTGCTCAGATGCTTACAGTCGTATAGTTGCTCAAGTGCTTTCATAGATCGGGAGTCTAATTGCAAAAATATTGCATTTGATTTCCAAACAATTCCAAGTAGCAATAATTAGAACCTAAAAGTAAATAGCTGGGCTTACTTTTTTCACATTTTGTTTTATTAAATTATTTGGAACAAGTTACAGGGATGATTTTCAAGTACAGGTATCTAACCTTTCTGCTGGTTCTGCAACTGTACATCATTATAGATGTGTAAGGAATTAACCACCTGACTGGGAATTTGCATACTCAGTCATTTAGAGGTGTTTTTACTGTGCACAGGTCTAAAAATCTACACCTGGATCAGCAGTCACAGTTCTTAAGTGGATACCTTGACTAAATGTTTGCATTTACAAAACAGAAATAAATGCAGACAAACAGAGTATCATTGAATTTACTGGCAATATTTGTGAAACTTAAAGGCTGTTGTTACTTCAGACTGCTTCATTTTTAATGCTAGGTCCTGCAGTGTACTAATGACAAACATACACATTGCATTAACACTAAGTAAAGAAATAATAAATCCCTTGTGTTGTACTTCTCTTGCTGCTGCTTATAGATGTTTAATTCTGGAATTGCTCTTCTATGAATCACGAGACTCGACCACACGGCATGGATGTTTAAAAATTGATAAGTAGTTGTTTCATTGCTTAATTTCTTTCTTGCTCCTCCTGAATATTCAATGTCTGAAAATCAAAGGTTACTTCTGAAAATTCTGCCTTGCCAGCTGTTCATCGGGGGATTCTGTGCTGCACCATTGAACGAATGTGTGCATATACGTGTAAATTGACCATAACGAGCAGCTCATGAATGTGTTCCAGACTCAGTTTTACTACTGTGGGGTATTTTCAAACATTCTCAGAGCACTCTCCCCTGTTGGCCCTTCCTCATCACTCTGCTCTTCCAATGTCAGGAGCAGCCTGTGCTTGCTGCCCACACCAGCTCCTGTCCCTGCTCCCACCTCTCACCAGCCATGTACGGCACCTCCTGAGGAGCTGCTCCTCTTTTTCAGCCTTTCTCCTCCCTCCTATTCCTCAAAGTCATAGGAAAAGGAATAAAAAATAGGCAACCCAAACATGTGATAGGTGTATAAATTAAGAGATGTCCAGATGTGTATGCATAATTTTATATGGATAATGTATATGTGTAAAAATGAGGTATGGATTTTGGAACTAATATTCCAAGTGCTTGGTAGCAAGGGCTGTCAGGTTTGGTGACTGCTTTCCATGCTGTGGCACTGACAACATAGATGATGCTAATAATAAATATCATCATTTTCGAAACAGACTTTATCCCTTACAACTTTGCGTCAGATAAATCTAAAAGTGCTTAGGCCATTTACCACAGATAGTGTATTGAGGACCATAGGACCCTGGTGGAATATGTATAATTCTGAGTATAAACTTGCTATTTCTATAAGGAATCAGCAGCTGGGATTTGTTTTGCTTTGTTTTGTTTTGTTTTATCCTAATGCAAATAGAATCTTTATTCCCTTCAGGAAAATAGCCAAAACTTTCTAGCAGGCTTGGAGAAATTAAACACCTTTGAACTAAAATAGTAATGAAAACATAGTGTTTTCATGTTCAGTTCTGTTAAAGTCTGCTGGAGCTGTCCTTGGCTTCAAACCCATGCTGAATTGGTTCTGATAATGTCTTTCCATCTTCAAAGCTGCTGATCAGCAAAACTCAGCGGATCGCTGCCCATCCAGCTGTGCCTGCTGATAGTGTCAGGTGCCCAGAGCAGTGCTGGTGCCATGCCATCAGCATGGGCTCTTCTCTGCTCACCTCCTTCAAGTGTTAAAAATCCACCCAAGACAGCTGTGATGATTGTGAGGGAGGTGAGATCAGCCTGCATCGTACTGCTGCATCTCTTTGGCCCCATCACTCTTGGCCACTTCAACTGGGCAGGACTCACTCCTCTGCCATTAGGCCAAATTATCTGCACAAGAAACTCCATTGAGCACTGGGCCTACAAAAAATTAAAACCAGCTTTGTACCATATAGAGGGCTGAATAAGAGGTCATGTAGTCAGAAGAAATAATCCCAGTGATTTGAGGGGACATTGGGTCACAGCTGAGCTGAAGACGAGCACAGAAATGCAGCCATTGGAAACAGGCTTATCATTTCCTCCAGTGATGCTGGAATGAGTCCTGTACAAAAAGAGCTAATTCTAAGGAGAGGGAGGGACTGCAATTTTCCTTCTGAATTGAGAAAATGAAAACTGTTGGGTATGTGTTGCTATCACAGCAAAGTGTTTCTGTCCAGGCTCAGAGCTGCAGCATGCAAACAGTTTCCCCTAAATCTGCAGCGCGGCTGTGCTGAGCATCTGGGGAAACAGTCATGATTTAAATGCATTAAGCAAAATGATAATGTTATTTGACTTTGGTTAATCAATAACAGAGGAGAAATGTAACACTTTAGTTTGATTAACCTTCTGCCATACTACACAAAGTCAGAGAAACCAGAGATACTTTTTTTAAATTTGCATAAATCATAGTGGGATTTAATTGCTGGGAGGGTCTGTATATTTTTTTCTGTGTTATGTGTGTGTTTTATCTAAGGTTTGTTTGTTGCTTTAGAGCAACGCATTCGTCCATTGTAGACAAAATATGCACTTTGTTCAATGCCTTACTCGAGGTCAAATTCTCTTGAGGAGAACAAGTGTGGGTTGTGTAGCTGTCAAAAGAGGTTTTAGTGCTTGACCCTAAGAAGCATTCAAAGCCCAGATCTCTCTTTTTTATTGCTTTTCATTTTCATTGTTTGTACTTTATACTTAAGAAGGGGCCTCTGCAGAGGGAAAAGCCCCTGCTTTGGTATTCACTGCCAGCAGCCTTCTGCTGGATCACCTCAAAAGCTTTTCATTGTGAGACTTTGGAAACCTCTGCTCAGTCCTGAGCTGGGGTGTAAGATCCCAACAGGGGGCAGAGCCAATAGGATCAGGTTTGGGGGGGGGTCAGGGACATGGGATGCGTGCATGGGGTTGTGGGTAAACTGGGGGCTGAGGTGGATGCAGCAAAGCACATCTGCCAATACAGAAGGGTCAGGTTTAGCTAAAAAGAGTTTGGAGGAAGATGTAGCCTGTAACTTAAACTGGATGCTCACAGTTCTGTGTATCTGTGTGCACATAACAGCTGTGCCTTGTATTTTCTGCAGATGATGTTTATATAGTGCACAAAAACTCAGTGTTAGAAATAGCCACAAATAGCCTGAGATTTTTCTTAATTATTCACAATTGCTGTCATGTAATTGGAAAATGTGGGCACTATATTTTATTTTATAGGACTACAGTGCATTTATCCTTGGTAACTATAGGAGGTGAGTGCTGTGCAACAGTGTAATATGATTTGGCAAACCAGACATGTTTTACGTGGTAGTGTCTTTATTGAGAGCATAGGCAAGTAAAAACTGAATGAGACAAGAAAGAGTATAAAGAAGAAATAGCTTTCAGGTTCTTTGGAAGTAACAGGGAAAAAAGAAAAAAAAAAAGAGAGAAGAAGAAGGAAAAAAAAAAATCTTTTATTTCCTCTCAAAATTATGGACTGGAGGAACCTTTATATGCAGCAAAAACTCCACCAGAATTGTATTTGTTGCTCATAAAATTCAACTCAGAATGAACACAACAGCCTTGTGAAGTCCCTGCAGGGTGCAACGTGCATGCAGGAGCCATTCAGGCAATGTTCTTTGGGATAGATGTTACTTTCTGGTTATTCCCATTGGTTCATCGCTCTCATTTTCATCTGGACTTGAGGCCAGACCATCATTTTTCAGTGCCTGTTCTCAGATAGTCCCACCAGGCAGTGTCAATGATAAAGTGTCTTGCAAACCTAGCCCAGGAGGTCCCTGAGACAAGAGCATCTCCTTATTCGGAACTAATTTAGAGGTTTCTCCAGTTGTGAGCTCAGCCCAAAACTGCAGAGCACTGAAAGCTGTGAGCAATGTATCCATGGGTAAGCAGAAGGAACCAGGTGGTAATGATGTTTTGCCTCTCAGCTGAAGATCCAGATCTCCAGCCAATATGATTTTATTGAAAAGGACCAGTTTAGTGCATGTGCAAAAACGCTATGTGTTCTCTGTAGGTTTAAAAGCTGTGGGAGGAGAAGGGATGTCAGGAGAGAGCTGTACTCCTACACTCTTGAAAATTTGGGTTATTTGATGTTTTTTCTCTGTTGCAGAGCATTAGCTGTTTAAATTGGTATGTCTGAGGGTCAAGGACAGCCTGTTTGAGGGTGCTGGATGCTGTGATGTGGCACTGCTCTGCCCTCTGTATGCTACTGAGAATGAAGAGGCAGAAAAGAAATGTAGGAAAAAGTAGGTACTGAGTGTAATTGATTGGAAATGCCCAGAAAAAGGCAGAAGCTCCAGGTGGATCTCTACCACCCTGCCCACCTGCAGGCACCTGTGGCCTTGGTGCCTTTTCAGCCTGGGGAGGAGCAAATGATTTTTGTGGCCACCCAGAGCAGTATTCTGACCCTGCCTTCCTCTTCCTGGCTTCAATGACTTTCAAGCGCATGCTTAAAGGTAAGATCCTCTTGAAGTACGTTCCTGAATGGGAAAAATAATTAAGATCTAGGAACAGTGGAGAATCCTGTGATAGATTGTGAGCAGTTACATCTTCCTTCAGGACTTGGAAAGAGAAATAATGAAAATTCCCAAAGGATTTATGTCTTATTTAGGTTTTTGATTCTGTAGAGATTTCACTCTATGAAAGTGAAGTGAGAAGGCAAATTTTTTAAGGAGGATTTTGTTAAAATGAGCAGCAGGATAAATAAGTGACTTTGTGGACAGCTGAACAGGATAATTATTGTTCTTGGTAATTAAAATCCAGGATTTTCAAATGAAATGGGGATGTGGTTGGTGTTGAAAGAGCTGGTGCCTTAACATTTCCCCTTGGAGCACAGATGGAACACACTTCCCTAACAGCTATCGGAGTTACTATCCCTGGAGATTTTCAAGAAACATGTAAATGTGGCACTTAGAGACATGTTTTAGTGGTCATGGTGGTGATGGTTTGGAGTTGGACTTTATTGTTGATCTATTCTGATCTTAATGATTCTATGGATTCACATTCTGTTCATGCTGCATGTCACTTTCTGAGGCAGTTAGGTAGCTCCTTGCTACAAAAAGAACTACCTTTTTTCTGCTTTGGCATTTGGTCGCAAAGCTAATCTGACCATACTGGCTTTTGCACAGTGGATCCCAGTCCCTTCCTCCTAGTGATTCCACCCTGTGCACACAGTGCTGTCAGACTCTCCCTACACCTCTGTGCATCGCCGGGGGGTTCACATCTGCCCAACTCCTCACCCCACTTTTAGTACATACACAGCTCTCAAAAGCAGTACAGACTTGCTTAAAAAACAACAACACACAAAAAACACCCAAAAAACCACAATAGAAAACCCACCAGCAGCAGCATAGAACAAAAACAAGTGTGTTCGCTGAGGTGTTTTGTACATCATAGCTGCTACTTACCATTTTTATTCATTTTGCACTTATAGAAAAAGCCTGTCGTGATATCTTGAAGGCACTTTTAATGAGTACACATCGTGAATTTCCCAACTGCTTTTGGGTTGAAAATTATTTCCCTTCTATTCATCACAGAATCCTGTTATTTTACATTTTAAAAGGTTCTTGCACACATCCCCAGCACCTGGATTGTAGATGATTATTGGCCATTGTCATTTGGAGATGGAAGCTGGCAGAATTTACCTCAAGCCTGTTCAACTAGATAAAAAGGTGAACTTCTACTTAAAAAGCAAAGAAAGAACAAAATCACCAAATAGCTGCTGTACTCTCAGCTAAAGACATGCTTTGATTTGCTTATAACGAAGATCAGATCCTGCGCTGCTGGTCTGTAGAGCCCCTTTGCCTGCCATCCCAGTGCCTTTGGTGTCTACACACAGTGCTGGGCTCCTGTTCCATTCTTTCTTTTCTTTCTTTTTCTTTTTCTTTTTCTTTTTCTTTTTCTTTTTCTTTTTCTTTTTCTTTTTCTTTTTCTTTTCTTCTTTTAAACCTGTAAATAAATTGGAATTAATTTCTGATTTTATTAAAAATATACCTGGAGTAATAAAAAAATAGGAGTGTGACTGCTGGCTGATCACCTCACCTCAAATGGCTTTAGAGCCCTTCACAATTCAGTGTACAACCATTTGGTCATAACCTTGTAAATCTCACTTTGTATTTTAAAATATTTGAAGTGAAGAAGGGGAATAATTAACTTGCTTCTGCTATCCACATTAAATAGATAATTAAGTATATGAATATTAAGGAGCCCTGTTTAATGTGCTACTGATTGATTTGCTGCAAGTTACTGTGAATAAGCTCTGTAAGGAGCAAAACAAGATTACAATTTAAGCATTGTAATTAAATAGGTCAGAATTTGTACTGTTTCCCATTCCTGTTACACCAGCAGGAATAAAGGAGTTGTGTCACACATCTCATAACAGTTCCTGGGGTAAAGGAGGTCTGTCTTCTCACTTGATGGTATTTTGACAACCACATAGACAGTGCCAGAGAGAAACCAAAACATCTTTTTTTCAATGCAGGTTGAAGGCAGGATTTATTCTTTGGATGAACATAGCATGGAGTGGTAAGAGCCACATCCCATGGATAGTATGACATTAAAACCTTGTTGAAATTATGTAACAAAATGCTGAATGCTTCCCACTGCAGCCTTGGAGAAGACGATGCCAGTGGCATGGCAGGGCTGTCAAAATCAATGGCTCCTGCATTTCTGTGGTATGGTTCCCCACACCTGGAGCACTCAAGTGTTCTCACTCTGAACCCACTCAGGTGGGTTTGTAGTTGGACCACTAATTGCAGTCTTTAAAAGGGTTCCTTGAAGCTGGGAGCTTAGCAAGCTGCTGGCTGCTCTTCCCTGTTTAGCAATGCAAGCCTGATGCCCAGTCTGCTCTCTGTTCAGATTTAAGGACAAATATGCAGACAGGTAGCATGGAAATGGCCTGTTTTTTAGCTAGCTATCACATATGGTTGTTCAGTTTTTATGTAAAGTCTTTGCACAGAGATCTAAGTTTTGTTTTCCAGAACTCATGAGCTGAGGATAAGATGGCAGCTCTTATTAGGAAACAAACACAGCTCTATTTGTGAGGAGAAGCTGTCTCTTCATTAATGGTCTTATGTAGGTAATAGCTAACTATAGTGATGGTAATTTCTTGCTTGGAACGTATTTACTCAACACACTTGTATTTATTTTCAGAGAAGATGACATATACTGACTTGTTCAATACAGATATAAAGAAATCTCTGTTGTGTTTTACAGAACAACTGTCTTTATTCTCTCTTTTCCTTTGTCCCTGGAGCTGTAGAGTATGACTATTTAATTAAAGATTGAATGAGAGACCAAGTTTAATTTTTTCTAAACAATAAACTCCAACATATTCAACAATGTCTCATGCCTTCCTGGCATTTTGACGTACGCCTGCAGCAGAGAGTCTATTGAATTTGGTATGTGACTAAAATCTAACAAAGAACACTGTCTACTGAACTCTAAATCTGCTTGGTTAAATCATTCAATGTGCTGTACAACTTGTACAGCTGAAGCTGAAAATAAGCAGAGCCTTTACAAAACACAGCCAAGATGAAGTTTGGCTAAAATTGTCTAGACACAAGTTAGAAGCTTTGGGGTAGCTTTGACAGTATAGAAACAAACCGAAATTGTTACTTGATATGAGTTCGTCTTCTTTCTTTTCCTTGTTACTTTCTACTACTTAAATTAAAACTGAGAGAATTGAGTTTTCTGGATTCTTGCAACCAATTGTCACAACAGTTGTAATCTTGGTAAGTACATTACTGAAGTAAGAACTCTGTCTGAGTGGAATGTGGAATTGGCTCAGTATTGACATCTCTACAGTTACACAATAAATTCTTGTTGTGTATGATGTTAATAAAGAAAGAAAGGAAGATAGAAATATAAATCCCTTTTCTGAAAAAGAAAAGTCTTCTTTTACACCTTCAGTACATCTGTCTGTCAGATAGTACTCCCCAGGGGAGACACTTCCCTGCAGTGCTGCAGTGTAGAAAATACATAACACTGAAAATACGACGGAGTAGTATCACATTTAAATAATAAATAAAGAAAATAGAAGGAAATATCCACTGAACTTTGAGAGAACTGTAAAAATTACATTTCATGCTAGACAGGGCCTAGAGGAATTGGAAGCAATGAAACAAATACAAAAGCAGATGAGAACACTCTCAGTAATCTGGTGAAACACTGTTATATATTCTGGGCTAAGGATTCATCTTTGGTCAAACTCTGTTGAAAGCAGTCATTGGAAATAAAAGGTGAGGACATTTATGAGCTGTTTAATACAATAATCTGAAGCCATGTTAAACCTAAATGACCTGTTCCACATGAAGATTACACCCTAGATTATTTCAGAGCTGTTATAATGAAAATAGCAGGTGTCCTATTGCTTTCTGGTCAATTACCATAGTTAATGAATGAAGCAATTTTTTAATTACATTTAATTACAAAAGATTGCTCAACTCACTTTCAGCATCTGTTTTTCTGCATGGGTCTACTTTTGAACCCAGTTTTTTGCATGTAGGTCATCTAGAGTTTGATCCAGCACAGAGTCTGAGCTTGCATCCTCAGAAGGATGGGACATGGGCCCTGAGGTCAGTGACAATATCTTCTCATGTTTCAGGCTCGAACAATTACACCCCCCTCAGAGCTGTAGTCATGACCATGATGGGTCATGGAATTAATAGAAGGATGGTCTCTGGTTTCTGACTGTGACTTCCACACATGTAAAGTCAGTAGCCTTGACAAGAACAGAAAGAGGTCTTCTTAACAGCTGTTTCCCTATTTGACAGACCTCACTGCTCTCTCTGTGGCTGTACCCCAACAAAAATGCTAAAGCTGAGCTTTGAACCTGTGGGCTCCCAGCCCAAGCGTAAGGAACCCAGCCCTTAAAACAGGAGACTTGAACAACACAGGAACTTCCTGGCATCTGACACCCTCAATGTATTTATTGTGAAGCATTCATCTGGCTTACTGTGCAGTAAATACCCCTAGTACTGAGATGCACTCCTGCTACCAGAAGGCATCAACTTGATAAATGAATTATTGAGTAAAACTCTATGGTCAGACTAGATAATCACAGTGATCCCTTCTGGCCTTAAAATCTATTATCTTAATTCTTGTTTGCCCTAAGGCCATTTTACCCCCCTCCAGCTATATAAATGGACCTTAAAGTTTGAATATTTATATCCCCTTAGAGGTATTTTCACATTGCCAGAGTGATTCCTTAGTAACCTTTGTGTGAATGAGAGCAAGGAGCTCCAATTGCCTGGAATGCCCTGTTGGAAGCTGGCTCAAGGGTTGGGATTTTGCTCATTTCTGTGGTTTTCCTCACCTGATCAATAGGTGTAGAGTGTTTGGGAGGCCTAGTTTTAATATTTTATTAGCACTGAATCTCTTTGCTTATGCCTTTTGTGCTGGGGATTTTAACTAGTGACATAACCTGATCCACCTGCCTTTGGCATAGTGTTAAACCAAGGTGTAAGCATTTCCCAGATGTTATATGAAATAATATCAGCCTGAGGAAAAATGAAAAGAAGCCAAACAGTAAATCTAAAATGGTCTGTGCTATAAGCTTGGAAATGAGTCCTAATGGTCCACAGCTGGACTTCAGCCATGATCAGATGAAATGTGCTGTTTCCTATTGGGAATTTTTGTTTCCAGTGCTTATAAAAATCTGTTTAGTCTAATAAAAGCTGTGGTACTTAGTGAGGCTCATATGATGGTAGCACTTGACAGTGACTATGGTGACATAGATGACCAAGTAGTGTTGGAGACTCTCAGATGGTGCACCAGGAGCTTACTATGAAGGTAGAACATCTTGACCCAGTGACCACCTATTAATGTCATTGTGGCTGTGCCTTCAGTGTTGGGCTTTCTTTATTAAACCCTGCAGCAGGATGGCTCTGATGAAGAGCACACACGTGCACACTCCAGTCACAGCCTCATTATTCTCATGATGTAAACAAGGTCTAATAATAAGCAAAAATTCATGGTGGATGCTTGGGTTAGAAGAACATCTGCTCACTAATCTCTTTTTAAACTGCACAGTGGCTCTTCCCCTGAAGCTTTTCACTTGGATGAAAAGATAGTAAAGGGGAAAAAAAAGAAAAAGAGAACTTCAAATGTTCCAGATTCCTACTGGATAAACACTGGCATTCATCACTTCCTACAGGGCAGCACACCACTCCCTGCATGGAGCCTTCACAGTTTAAGTCAGCCCTAATGCCTCCTACAGAGAAGGGCTCTTTCTGTTTCCTTGGGGGTACCAAATGCAGCATTACAAGCCATGACTTATGTCAAGAGAAAATCAGGCACCCGAGGACAAATTCCTCTGTTGCATAATTCCAAGGCTGAGAAATGTGCCAGGGTATGCAGAATTATGATCAAGACTTTTCCAGCTTTCCCTTTTGTTGTCTTCATGGTCCAGTAGAAAATCGTGACAGCTGGAAGTAAGGAAAAAAACTGAGTTCTATTGCTTTTCAGGCAAGTCAGATGGCCTTCTGCAATTGTTATAAGAAAAGAGAAGTGTTGCTCTTATTGGCTCTGTCTCAAATCTGTGGACTTGTTCTGCCTATTCATTGTGATTATCCTCCTAGTTGCAGAGTGCTCCCAGGGCTCTCTGAATGGCAGATGCCTCCAGCATCTTCCCACTTTCAAATCAACAGCTCCTTTCTGCAAACATTTAGGCCACCACTATGCTTTGTCAGTGCAAGTGAAAATAAATGGGATGAGCTAAACCTTAAACTACACATCTGGTAGAGTGCCATCCTTTTTCAAGCCAAGAGGTAGAAGTTCAAAGTAAAGAAAAGGAAATTATTTTGTTGCTTTAATTTGTGTCATTTCTTTTTTAAAAATACTAATATTAATATTATTTTGAAATACAGAATCTGCCCACCGTGCTCACATGGGTTCCTCTGCCCATCTGAAGTACTGCATCTAGTTCTGGGGCTCCTAACTAAGGAAAGATGTGGACTTTTTGAGAGAGCCCAGAAGAGGACCATAAAGATGATCAGTGGTCTGGAGCACCTCTCCTATGAAGACAGGCTGGACGACCTGGGCTTGTTCAGTCTGAAGAAGGTTGCAGGGAGACCTCATTGGGACCTTCCAGTATTTAGAAGGAGATAATAAGCAGGAGGAAAATCAACCTTTTACATGGGAAAATAGTGATAGGACAAGGGAAGACATTTATAAATTAAAAGAAAGGAGATTCAGATTAGATGTCAGGGAGAAGTTTTTCACTGAGAGAGTGGTGAGACACTAACAGAAGTTTCTCAGAGAGTTTGTGGGTGCCCTGTCCCTGGAAGTATTCAAGGCCAGGTTTAATGGAGCTTTGGACAGCCTGATCAGGTGGATGGCAACCTTGCCCATGACAGGGGTATGCAACTGTATGATCTTTGAGGTCCCTTGCAACCCAAACCATTCTGTGATTCTATGATGACTTCCAGGCAGGTGATTGTGGTGCATTCTGAAGATCCAGCTTTGGAGAGTGGAGCCGAGCCCCATGCCAGCCCTGCCTGAAGCAGACTGGGAGCGTCAATCATGGCAACACCTAGCCCTGCTGTACAAGAGCCTTAAAGAGGTGGCGGGCTCCTTAGAGCCTGTTGCTTTGGATTACACTGTGTCGCCTTCTGTTATGCTGCATGGAGCCCTAAGCCGGCCTGACATGGTATAACTCAGAGGACCCTGATGTGGAATGACATCGTGTGATGCAGTGTGTGAGAAAATCAGGCTCGGTCTCTCCTGGCATCGGCTGCTTGCTGTACTGCAGCAGGCCAGCTGTTGAGCCCCTGTGTAGAGCTTAGGAGAATAAGGGAATCTTCATTCAGCAAAATCTCATTGGCAAATTCTCATGAAGCTATAACACAGGGCAATAGTAGTCTTATTAATCCAATAAGTCGCTCTCACAACAGATAAAAACAACGATAAATGTTCTTAATTTTGTGCAGACCAGCAACATATGCACTGGCATTTCCTCAGTGGCACAATACAAAATTTCAGTCTCCCAGTATCAGTTTAAAGCTCATGCTATATATACATCCAATCAAAGCATGCATTACATCCTTCCAGGAATAGGTACTGGTATGGAGAAAGAATAATGAATGCCCAACAAATGTAATTAGGTACTCTTTCATCAATTAGCAGAAAATGATCAATAGGGTGGGGCCTTAATCAATTAAGAACATTACTTGAATTTCCTATCCCACAGCCATCTAGGTGGTTTTTGTTTGCAAAAAGGAGTTGGAAGTGATGTTGGTGGTTAGCTGTGTGCCATGTAAGAAATGCTACTCATGTGAGGATGTGTTCCACAGTATTGTCAAGAGATGTAGATAAATTCCTTCTAGAAGTAATCAGTTTCCTTAGTTTTCTACTGCATGAAGAACTTCCAACTTTAAAGATTCTTTTTGTGAATGGAAAAATAGGAAATCAATCCCATTTATCTGAATGACTCTTTCAGCGAGCTCAGGATTTAATGTGGGGGTACTGTAGGCAAAATGTAAAAGATGCAGTAGCAGAAAAATGATTAAAACATTTAGAGTGAGGTTACAGAGATAAAAAATGAGATGGAAGGAGCTGGAAAAGTGAAAGCAAAAAGTCTGTTTGATACGAAAGGTTTTTGTCTGTTTCCTATATTTACTTCTTCTGTGTTCATAATTTCTTCTCCATCATCAATCACTGTCAATTTGAAAAAGTACTATACTTAGGGTCATTTATCCAGGGCTATTGGAGGCTAAAATTATGCAGTTTCAGTCAAATATACATGAATAAAGACTGTCATTTCTGATTAATGACATGTGACTTCAGTGTCTTACAGAATCATCTTGCCATCCAAGCTTTACAAAAAGGTTATTATGTAAAGGCCTTTCCCATAATATTTCTCCTTCTCCTCTAAGAACATTGCAAAAGCCATTTTGTTCACATTAAAATTAGTGCTGATATCCCTTATTCTTCTGGAAGTAATTGTTCCTCTGACTTTGAGATTTAGGCCAGTGTGAGTGCATTTCTGTGGGACTTAGAATTGCACTACTGAGCATGGTCACTGAGCTTGTGTTTTTGTGCTGCCGCAGTTTGCTCTTTGTTTCAGTTGTAAGAAAGATCCTGGTGCTTGTTTGAAAACAATGATCTTTATAAAACACTGACCTCATGCAATGTATTGGAAAAAAACAATGGCAACAAAAGAGTTGCAGGTGTTATTTTAGCACTAATTGCCGTTTCTCATGCTTCACCTTTTCCCTTTTCTTCTCCTGTACTCTGCAGCTCTGGAACACCTTCATCCAAGGTATATGTTCAGTTTAATTTTTTGGAAACTCTTTAAAACAAATGTAAGTATATTTTTCCCTATAAGCGTTAGAAACTAGTATGACACTGGTGATGGTGAGATCCCTCATAACAGCTTGCCCTCTGCTACATGGCAAAAGAAACAGTGGAGGAAGCAAGTTGCTATGCCGTAGGATGAATCTGAAGCCCAAAGCTTCTACAGGTGGCTCTGATTGCTAATCCCCACCTGCTCTTTGGCTCTTCTGTTTCTAGAAGCTTCTCCTGCAAAACATTACAGAGGCAAGGCAACAGAAATGTTTGAGGGACTGATCTTTGTAGCTTTCCCCCCCTTTTCCTCAGCTGAAAGTTCAAAATTCTCCAAATGGTCAAACAGATTACATTTTAAAGAAACTTCCATTTGTTTGAAGTCAAAAGTTATTTTCTTCCCTTACTTCTTGTAGCAGAAGTGCTAAGTCATGGCTTGAAGCAGTGATGAAGCAGCTGGTGGGAAGGCAGGGCCAACCTGGGGGAGCACAGGTGCGTGCAATGTACCCGAGGGACTAGAAGGGGTGGAGCCAGGATGAACCCCTTCTCAGACCTTGTTTAAGAAGTGTTGACTCCTAACAAGACCTTGCTGGGAGTGGAGGTGAGAGTATCTTGCTGGAGATCCTTGCTTATGTGAGGTCTTCTGAAAGTGAGTAGTTTATTTTTTCCTTTGTTTCTGAGCCTGTAACTGTTGTGCTTGAACACATCCTCTCTTGCTGTAGCCTTGCTGCACTGCTGTTCTTGCTGCACTTTCTGTTGCGTTACACTTCTATGTTTTGTTTTAATGGTGTTCTTTACTGAAAAAGAGCTGTCTGTTTGGCTGAGATAATTTGTGTAATGGTTGGTGTTCATGAGCTAATTTGGTGATCTGAGTGAGATGCTATAGGAGTGTGTCCATCCCATGCTAGTACCTTGTCACCCTTACTGTTAAAAACTACTTTCTTATATCCAAGAACATAGAGTTCTTAGTTGGAGATAACCTGAAGTAGGTGATGATGAAAACAAGAGATCATTAGAACAGATCTTAAGCCAAGAGAAAAGATCTTGGTGATCAATAGTCAGTAACAGCAGTAGGAGTAAAGAATGCACAAAATCTCCTATTTGCATTGCATAGTGTGACATTGTCCTATTTTATGCTATTTTTTCTCTGCAAATCAAATGGCATTCAGAATCATGTCATGATATAGTTGAAGCAGCTCTCATCCGTTATGTTTAAAGACCTCAACACAGGGCATCTGTAATATCAGACTGTACGTATTTCATGTGGTTCTGATACTATTAAAGCTACTTAAGTGTCATGATGTGTTTATTTATGATATCATCAGAGCCACTTAATAACTTTTTCTTGGTTACTTGTTTATATTTGTGTAATACAGTGCCAGATTGTGCAGCCCACAGCCACATCAATGAGCAGTTAGTCATGCAACTTGTGCCATTGTCATAGGGGTTTCACAATCTGGCCTGTAATGTATCAAAATACATGAAGCCAAGATCTTATCACTTACAATCATGTAAATCTGGTTTTAATCCATTTAAGCTCAGAGTTAGGTACCTAGACATAAATCAGTGAAATTCCATTGGCTTCAGTATTTGATTCAGTAGAGCTATTCTGATTTACCCTGAGAGGATCAGGCCCATTAGATTTGCAATTTAGAAAAGCATTTGCTTCACTGCGTGCATAAATGTTAGGATAGCTGAAATTAACATCACCACAAAAAAGATTATTTTCAACACTGTCTGTTTAAAATATCTCTTTGCACAATATAAACAAAGAGAATTGTGCTTGAGTCAGAAGCAGGAAGGTTTAAGTGTCATATATGTCTTAACCTTTACATTGGCTATGAGTACATCAGTTCCTACAAGATGAACTGCATTATAAAGTAAATAGATCTGCTTTAAAGAAAGGTCAGGACACATGTTCTGCTAAAATCTAATTTCAGTCTATTGCCCTATAACCTGCTGCTCTCCTGAATACAACAGATATAATAGTAAAGAGACTGCATTTAATTATCTGTGATATAAAGCCTCCTTGTTCCCCTGAGAATGTTCACAAGAATAATGGAAGGTATTCTCAAAATACTGTATTTACTTCCGTATAATGATTGCTTTCTGTTTTGTCTCTCCTGCTTTCTAGCAATATTATTCTAGCACTTCTTGTGTCCTTAATCCAACATTATATTACATTTATGCCTTGAAAGAGTGGTTTGTTTTACAGAGCCAAACAAACACGTTGCATGCTGTTAGCTGCTGGTTCCTGGGAGCTTAAGAGCAAGCATTGCTCATCATCCCTATGCATTAACTGTTTGCTGCTGCCTCTGTTTAGCATCAGTTATATTAGCATTCAGCATCTCAATAATATATATATATATTTTTTTTTTACCTGATACAATCGAGAATAATTTTTAAGTGAAGTGCACTTGCCACAATCTCAATGTTAGACTGGGACTGGCAGAGAAACACCTAATGATAATGTGTAGACTTAAATAAAAGAATAATTAAGACAGGCTCAGTCATGTTATAACAGTTGTGCACACAGTACTAAATCAACATGTCACTTAGAAAGGAGGTAGATGGTAAATTAGCTTTTAATGGCAGTCATTCAAACACCTGCCAGAAATATTTATACAGTTTTGGGGACACGAAAGAGACAAACACCTGTGTGGGGTTCACATCCATATGTGCAAATTTATCTCAATTCTGAAAGTGTCTATCATTGCAAACAGATGTGCGTAATCTATATTTGAAACTTACATCAACTGGCATGATTATTGGAGAAATCAGTGCAACTTGACCAAACACAACACCAGGCCATCAGGCCTAAACAGGCCATAGCAATCCTCACCTGTGCTCCAGGCAGGGCTGTCCTGGGGGGTGCACACAAAGTAAACTTGACCTAGCAATTAAGGTGTTAGCAGATTAAAGAACTTGTAACTTGTTCTTCTTACATAAAGAAGGATTGATTTTTTTGGATTTGGATCCTGAAACTGACTGAGATGATTGTGCTCATAATGCGGACTTTTGCCTTATGTCCTTCATCTGTTACTGACTCCTTTATCTTGAGATGATTTTTCTATGTCAAGATGAAATAAAACTTTATATACAGACATGGAATTTTGTCTTTTGAAGACAGCCTATTTAAGGTAGCGTTCTGTTGCCATTTGAAATTCATCCTCATTAAAGCCTAGGGTGTTTTGTGAAAAGAAAGAAACAATGGGAAAGGAAGAGTAAAAAAGGAGTGGGGAAAAACAAAACAAAACAAAACAGGATGGCTCCTAAAGCTGTTCCAGGTAAATGAATAGTCTGAATTTGTACATCTGTAGGCAACTTGGGAATAGGAATGGAGACGTCTACAAAATTGTTGCGCAATGAGATGTGAAATTCTCTTTTCCTGTGAAGTTGTTGTATGGCTGGAACATGCTGTTTTGTTTTAGGTCATGGAAGAAGATGGGAGTACTGCAGCTTGGCTGCCATTATGCAGACAGCTGATGTCATATCCACCAGAGTCCTCCTTGCCAGCAGCTGGGGCACATGGAAAGTCTTGAAAGAGCTGAAATGATTACATTGTATCTGTCAGGCAGTAGATGGTGATGTGCTTAATAGCTCTCTTGGAATCTTTCAAGGGAAAAGAAAAAACCCAAGAATCTACAAAACGGTAGATGCTTAGATGCTTACCTTGTCAGCTTTTAATATCTGACTGATGTTCTGATCACATATCTAGGACTCTACACTTAGAGAAAAGCTATGCTGCATAGTGTGTTATTGGACCTCTAGTAGGATTTCTCTCTCTCTCTCTCTCTCTCTCTCTTTCTCTCTCCTTTTTTTTTTTTTTTTAAGTTCTGTCAGAGATCACCACAGGGTGCCCTACCAGCCTGATGTGGCCCTAGCACAGCTACTTTGTGGAGCCAAAGGGCTGAGACTACCCAGAGGTGTCTGAGGGACATCTCTCGTGTGCTTTCTCTTTTGTTTGTTATGTCCATAAAGCTGTAGAAATCTGATGCATTTTAGACATAAAATCTGTGAAGTCATAGGACTGTACTGGTGAAGACAGTTTAATCTAACCCAAAGGAGTACAGACGGTTCCACCTAGAAGTGAGGAAATCTCTTCTAATTCTTCTTTAGGGAGCATCTCTATAACTAACTTTGCTATCTCAGCACAAGGAGATCCAGCCATCTCTGCAGAGACTCTTGGTTTCACTGTTCTGAGGTTTTTAGAAACCTCAGTGCTTCTACTCAAGAGAATTCCTTCTGGGGCATGGAAATACAGATCCCTAGGACCCATCTTCCATTTCTTGCAAAATTAATGGTAATTACCAGGAATGATTAGCAGGTTCATTGCTTATTAGTCTTACTTTTTAAAACTCTGAAGCATTTGGTTTTTTCTTCCACTGTAAGAGATCATTTTAATTTCACTTCTTTGTCTGTAATAAAAATTGACGTTAAAGGATGCCTGAGGCAACGTAATGAGAAAATGAAATTAGTTTTTCAGTTGGCTGGTCAAAAGCATTTTATACATGATAATAAACAGTTTATTTTACTCTTTTGCTTATGACATAATAAATGATAAAAACATTTTCCTGAAATAGATATTGCTCACTTTGCTATAGAGAGCTCAAGCCAGGATCTCTTCCATTTGTAGATCAGACAACTTTGAGGAATGCTTGTTCTCTTCATCTGCTTTTTGTAACATTTTTTTGGGGGGGGGGTGGTATGCAACAGTGGGGTTCCATTCTAAACCAAAATTTAGTTTTGGGTTTTTTTTCTTCCTTCTTTAAAACCTTTACTGGAAATGCAGAACCAGCCTGTGTAAACTATGAATGAATCTGTATCAAGATACTTCTGAAGAGGTGCTCAGAACCTTATTTTGTATCTTTAAAGCCAAACCAAAGCCTGCAATTACATCAAATTATTTTGCTTCAGACTGTTCAGCAAGGGTGTGAGCTGGTAAATTAGCTCTCAGCCAAGAAATCTCACTGTCCTGGTGGAGCCTGTTAATTCCCTCTGTTTTAAAATTTGGGGACTGTTAATACTTTGTGGAGTTTTATTATTTTCAAACCACCCACTGAATTCTAGGGCCATATTGGAAATTCCTTGGATGAGGGGAATAAGGGTGGCTCTGGTGGTTATTCCAGAGAGTCATTCAGGGTACAGGGAAGGTCTATAACCACTTAAGAGACTGGCCTGGTTTCATCTACCTGTCCTCGCATTCATGTTTTGTGGAATTTTAAAAACAATTTCTTCACAGAAACTCCCTCTGAAGAGAACATATGAGATTCTCTGAATTGTTTAGATTGGCTTACATTATAGAGGCTTCTTCAAGGGAGGAAATCGGAATAGGCTTGTGGTGAGATGAACACATAACATATTGATAAATGTAGTTGCATATATGATCTGGGTAAGAAAGAGAGAATAGCGGAGATTCTTACATATGATTCTTACAGTTCTTGACAGCTTGAACTCCCACATGCTTGACTAGTTCAATACTGGATTAGTGTGATGCCTGATTGGCGGATCCTGTGGGGCATAGGCTCGGCAAGAAACACATCATTCAGGATTTTGGGGACAGCTTGTAAACTATCCAGCATCACTGGCAATCTCATTCCAATCAAAGTCAAGCTTGAAAATGGAATTGGGGGGGGAAAAAGAAGCTCTTGTATTTATGCTCCTATAATTTATGTTTTAAATTGAGACTTCTCTTTCTGTAGAATAGCACCCCTGAAAAATTGTTTTGTAAGATAAAATGAACTCTACCGAGGAAGCTATACAATGCTTAATTATGAAAGTAAGAAGGAAAATCTGAATGGATGAGAAAAGACTGCACTGAAATTATGATTATTTTTATTGGTAGAACAGCAGCTGTCATTAATAAAGCCATGGTGTTAGCTATTAGCATCAGGGCCAGTTTTTTTTCTGTGCTTAAGGAAAAGGAATGTTCCCACTGAAGCACATGAACAACTTGTTTGCAAATTGCAGGCTATTGCATTGAATTAGTGGAATGATCACTCAAGTGGTCATCTGGACTACTTCCTGAGGGCAGGCCTGCATGGCCAAGGGTGTATGGTTTTGTTTTTCTGTTTGTTTTACAGATGTTTTTGAGTCTGACCATAAAACCTTTGCAGTGAGAACAACTGCATTTCCTTCCCCTCCAGAGGCTCTTTTTTTTTTTTTTTTCTTTGTGGAGTGGAATTCATACCCAGCTGAGGTGCCACTTCTCAGCAGTATATAATAAAGATAATTAAAGAGCAGAAATGATTAGCAAGGTACAGTAATCTGCCTGTTCTTTGATGTCTTAAAAGCATGGTGTATCTCCAGGTGTAGGTACAAACTGTGTTTTACTGAGTGGGATTTGGTGGCCTCCACTCTATTCACAATTGCAGGACCAGTTTGGAAACACTATCTAGAGCTGTATCACAGCTTTTAAGAAGAAGTTTTTGTGCTATCAAGATAAGTGTCACTCTTCATATCTATGTATGTGAGAGAGCCCCAGGGACATGAAGCAATGCAATCCTTATGCCCAAGGTCCCTTTCCATGTTGCTAATGGATATTCTGTTTTTCAGTGCATCTGTGCTGTGATAGGGCTGTGCATTGTGACTGGGGTGTAACTCTTCTGCTTTAAATCCAGACCTCAACATGACTTCCTCTTCTTAGCCCCAGAACAGATCCAGAGAGGCTGGAAGAAGTTAGAAATTGAAATAACAAATCAAACTAGTGCAGTGAAGAAGACAGATTACTGAACTTATACCTTTAAATTTACCCTGTTAAGATAGAGATTAATTATCTTTTGTCATTCAGATGTATTTCCTGAGAACCATCTAATTTTAATGGCTGGTATTTCTTCTTCTTAAATTCCTTGTAGCATAGATTACATAATTATCCAGGGTTTTCCTTCATACACACTAACAAACCACTCCACAGTGTTTGAGCAAGCATAGATATTGTGGCAACAATAGCAATCTTGAACCCATACAGAGCTATAATTTAAATAGGAACTGTTCCAAACATACTCCAGTTCTCTTTTTTTTTTCCTCCAATGATGAGAAATTGAGTAGATTTCAGTTGAAAATATAATTCAGTCTGTGTCTGTTTTACTTCTGTAAGATCTCAAACTCCAAATTGCTGAAGTGGCCAAGAAATTACTCATGTTCTTAAAAATGAGCAAATGAGCATCGTTGGTAAAATAACATCTACCTCTCTTTAGCATTTGATTATAAAAATTTCATTACAGATGTATTACCCCTGAATTATGTTTGTTGTAAGGGTTAGTTGAAAAACTGAGTAAAGAATTGCACCTGGCTGCCCCTTCATAGGATGTCTGAAAGAGGTCACTTATCTCCAACTTCAGCAATTTGTCAGGTTGCCTAAGGATGAGCAGAATGACCTCCCTTTCACTTTAAAACTCAGTTATAAGAAATAGAAAACTGGGAGGAAAAAAATCAAACCTTTTTCAGAAAGGGTGCAGTAACTTTTAGGCTCTGTCTCTGACCCCCATTTGTGTGCCGTGTCCATATGGATGAGTTTTTATGGATACATATGCTCTTCTAACATATCAAAATATTTACCTTGTGCGTTGCAGTACAACATCATTAATTTTCCTAACCTTCTATTCTCAGTAAGTGCCAGCTGTCTTTGGGTTTCCAAGGCGCTCAGATCTGATAAG
This sequence comes from Coturnix japonica, assembly GCF_054131305.1. Taxonomy (NCBI): domain Eukaryota; kingdom Metazoa; phylum Chordata; class Aves; order Galliformes; family Phasianidae; genus Coturnix; species Coturnix japonica. The sequence continues at coordinate 26,896,913 of NC_140668.1, forward strand.
CGAGCTCTTGTGTTAGTACTGTGACGGTCAAAGGTCCATGTCAGGTCAGGACCTCTGCTCTGTGGGAGTGATAAACTGATTTAAAACTACCAGAGGAAACAGCTAAAGGGAAAAATGGAATTTATAAAGCTTATGAAATGTCATGAGACACGATGCAGCCTTTCGGACAAGTCAACCTGGAGGAAAAAGGGGGAGATCAAAAGACTCTTACTAGAATAAGACCTGGTGCTAGAGGCATAATGAGATCTTTTTCAGCCAGATCATCAATGATGTTTCAATTTCCTTCTCAGAGACTGGAAATGTATAATTAAAGAGGTTCTTTTTTTTCTCTTCAAATTCAGCGTGTGAGGTTTATTTAGCACAATAAAAAATCCAAAGAAATAAAAGCATCTTACTTAATTGGACTGTTCTTAAAAGGATGTTAATGTGTCATCTTTTGGTTAAGTGGATAAACCACACAACTATTAAAATATGCAAGATATAAACCACAGCCAATTAGATGATAGCTAAAGTAGTGTGGCTGACCAGATTAAATCAGTGTTATTGAGATGATATATACAACACCTGTGGAACAATATCTGCTATGTAAGAGAATGGGGAGTTTGTTGGGGTTTCAGCTGCCCAGGTGTGGGTCCTGAGCCCTGAATAGGGATTCTACATTCACAGACAGGTCTGAAAGAGGCCTGGTAAGTTTTCCCCCCTAGCAGTAAAGGCAATCAACCTCTTCTTGTATTTATTTGTACCAGCTGCCACCAAAGGAAAGGGCAGGAGAACCGAGTGGAGGCAGATTAGGTGCAATTATTCCCCTCTCCTCATCAAAAGCAACCAGCTGTGCCTCTAAGGAAACACTGAACTCAGGGAAAAGGCAGCAACCTTTCAAAAACTCACTGCTTGTTCTATTTCAGAGCAGGATTTAGCCCTGTGTACTCAGGGACTCACAAGTACCACTTGCACTTCTCTATTTTCTGTTTTCCCAAATCAGATGGTCTCACTACTGAAGTTCAAAAGTAACTTTATAAATCCTTATTCAGGTTCTCTACTTGAGATGTATTGGAGAGACTCGTGCTGGAAATAATGGATTTTTATTTTTCCAAACTGTCAAATCTGGAGCAATATTAAATGTGTCACAGCAGGATTAGTATCATCTCGGATTCTTTTCCTGAGGCTCTTTTGATGTGAACAAATGAAGTAAAAGTGAACTAGTGAAGAAAATATCACTAGATTATGGTTTTACCTAAATCAGAAATAAATCTGTTTTTAGACATTGCAATAATAAATATGTACCACCTGGTTTCAGTCTTGCATTTGGAGATTTCTGTTAGCAGTGGCAGAAAGTTATAATTCAGTGCAATAAATTGTTCTTGTGGGGTTTCTATCTGCTTATAAAAAAAAAGGTTAAAGTGATATTCTTCTTTCTTGTCTTTTTTCCAATGAAATTTTGCATATTTGGAGTAGTAGGAGTCCAATTCAGCAAAACCCAAGTTAATCAACTTGAAAGAGAGGTTTTGTTAGAAATTGTAACTAGACTGAGTGAAATCCATAGCTGCTTAGTCTTCAAGTATTTTCTGAGATGTTTGAAGATGGTATTGTAATCATTACAGAATATTTTTGGGAATGAACTCAGAAGATTTTAATTGGTATTTTGCCTCTTCCCATTACAGTTGCACAGGAATAGAATTACTGGAATATGGGAAGTACAGCCCAAGATTTCTGTAATTCACTGTTTCTAAGGCAGAAGCAAGAGCTTCAGAGTTACAACATCTCCCCAGGTACACCACGCATGGATTGCTTCCTTTATGCTCTGCCAGGCTTCCCAGCATATACAAAGTAAAATTGTATTATCTTGGCACTTCCTATCCAAATTTCTGCATGGTTAGATTGCTTTTCTCCTCTATTTTTGTTAAGAGGGGTTGGAATGGTGCAGACTTTCACCAAGCTTTGCCAGGAGATGTTTCTTGCCTATCAAGAAAATTGGGCAAAAGAATGATCAGACAAGAGCGTACATTTGCCATCTTACTCTGCTCTTGCAGTGCTGACTCCTTTGTTGGTGCTGATAACATCAGGGAGGTGACCTTGCAAGGTGTGCCACACATTTATTTCATCTCCAAGCTCTGCCAGTGTGTTGGTTGAAGTATGATCATTGTCAAGCCCAGAGATGTAATTACCCTGAGAGTTAATGTTAATTGCTTTATTGAGTTTAATTGGGTATCATTAAAAATACTGCCTTATGCAGGAACTAGGACAATATACTTTTAAAGGAAGAATGATGATTCTGATTTAATCACTTGCGTGTAACCTTAATTTTCTATGGTTTTTTCCCACAATGAATCCTGAATGAACAAAGTCTTCCAAAACTTTTTGGTTTATTTATTTTTTTACTTATTGTTTGGACAAACTCAGTTTTTAGTTTTGCTTACTGTTCACAACCTTTTCCCAAAGTTTTGGGTGAAGAATTTAATAAAGCATTTGATGCTGTTGTTAAGGTTAATTACAACCTCAGCTTTGGCAAGAGATGTGCTCTCAATGATATGAAGAATAATAAAATTGTAGAGGTCAAAAGAGCAGAAAAGGGGGTTTCAGTAGTTGGAATGAATAATGAGTTGGACTAATTAGATAGTTTAGTGATGATTATCAGAAATTAACAGGTGATGTCACTACAGGGTTTCATCTGCTCTTAGAATTACTGAAAGATTGGCAGCCTATCATCTGGTATGGCTGGTTTTTGACATTTGTGGGCCTTCAGTTCATAAATACAGAGAAACATAGGACATCCGAAATAAAGATGAAACAGATTTCAAGAGATCTTCTGCACCTTTGCAAATAGAATTTTGCAGGACTGTGTCCTTCTATGGTAAGCAGAGAAAATGGGGCACGCAGAGCTTCCTGTATTTTCAGAATGTATGATGCTGTAGCATAATATAGATAAGAATCACAGAGTAGAAATCCATTATAAAACTTAATTTAAGCTTTCAATTTAATATTAAAAATTTATTAGTGTTTCATTCCTCTCTAAGGCCTGTGCATTTGGTTCCCTTTAGTGCCCCTGACTCACGGTTACTAAGGCAACTCTGGCGTTGGAGCGAGTAACACAATAAAAGTATTTGTTATTTATTTAAAGGCGTTTATTGTCTAAGGTGGCTATTGATATTAAAGGTACTTAGTGTGCTGGAATTAAAAAATTTATAAAGTAAAACTTTAATTATGCAAAACACACTGAGGATATTAATACTCTTTTAGTATTTAAACCAGATGGAATTAAAAAATTTTTATTCCTGGATGTGTGGGACAAAGGGAATCTATGTAAGTGTGAGTATTTCATAGCAAAATTTAACATAAATTTTTGAAGCAGTTATGTGGGAATGCCTCTGTGCAAACTCTGCATCTCCATCTGTATGCAAAACTCAACACCACCAGGCTGGATAGAGGCCCCAGTGCTGGGTGTGGAACCCGGCTGTCCCTCCAGAACACCATCAGGACATGCAGATGGGCCCAAGGTGGTATTGCTCAAAGTAGTAGAGTCAGCTATGTCTTATTTTGGCTTCAGCTGGCTTTGGGTGATGGAGAGTTATAAGGAGGTTCATTGCAAAGCAGCAGTAAGGAGCTCAGTGTTAAGTTTGTTTTCTTATTTTCTAGCTGGAAGTTGGAAAGATTTGAAACTCATCCAGGGATTTGAAACTTCATCAGCTTTTTTTCTGATACACTTGAACCAGGCAAAGGAATTTTCAGGCTGTGTTATGCCTTAATTCTTCCATGCAGCCCATTATCTGCTTGTTATTGAGCTACAATAAACACAGAGTCCTTGAAGTACTTTTTTCTTCCCAAATCACTTTAAGAATGAAAGCTTGCAACGTCAAATTGAGGATGTACTGTCAAATAGAATCATTTCAGGGTAATCAGGGAGTTTTCTTTGCATAATGGCTGACATTGTGGGTAGATGTGTGCAATTTGAATAAAGGAAGGTTGGAGTTTGTATCTGAGAGTGAGCTTTCTTATCAGTCACTGCTTGTTTTTTTTGCACATATCTTGTATAAAAGCTAGCCCAAACAGCACTGTATGATTCCTGGATAATGTGTAGTATGATAAATTAGCATGCACAAATAACTTTGTATGACTGGTAGCAGCAAAGAGGTAACATAAATAAAAGAAACTTAATTAAAATGTTAGCAAATATAAATAATCCAAGGTTAGTGAACATTGTTTCATTTTAAATTAATAAGTATGCAAAGGTAATGTTTATAATTAAAGCTATAATTTATCTTCATGCTCTGCTTGTTTAATAACAGTGGTAACATAATGTTACATGCAGAAATGTAGTAATAGATTTGTTTAGCACTGACATTATAAACAAATGTCTCAGTCTATTTATTCTAAGTTATGATACAGATTCTTTTCACATGCATCTGATGGCCTTTAAACCATTTAAAATGAACTACATTAATGTAATCTAATCTTGATACTGAACATAACATTTCAGTTTGAATTATCCAGAATCCATGATCCATTTTATTACTCACAAAGCACTTTATACATTTATGATAATGGCAAACCTTACTCTGGTATTTAAATCTCATTTCAGATGGGATTTCTTTTTTTTCTTATAATTTTATTTTTTAAAGTGTTTTGGTAGTAAAATACAAATAAAGAAAAGTCAATGCTCAGTAAGCCCTTTAACAAAGCAAACAATTCAACTTTTTATGACATTAGCAAATAATAAAGAAAAGATCTGACATTTACACTTGATGAAATTTTATGATATAACAGAGATGAAGAAAATGGAATGGAAATCACACTTGATAAAACCTGTCAGTGAAATTCAGATAGGTCTTAAGAATATCTGCTGCTAAACATTTTGGGAACCCTCATATATTCCCATCCTTTGCTGGGAAAATCTGTCCAAAGAGTCAGTTCTCCAAATACTTTATTTGGTTTGAGTTATCCTAGTAAAATAATAATGAGGGTCTTCAGGGGATTTATTCATGCAGGGAAGAAGGCAAGGTAATGTGGTATAGAAACAGTCAAATAAAGGTTTGTAGGTATTAGAATCAATTTGATATAGTGGTCACAGGAAATGGATTTAATTTTCTTGAAAATTCTGGTAAACGTTCTTGGAATTTGCACTTAATCAAATGAATTTTGAAGTAGAAGTATTTTACATTTATAGCTGGTCTGGAGTTCCAGCTCGTGTGCCTGTAGCTGTATTTGTGGTATGGGAATATTACCCATGTTGCTAAGAGCAGTTATGCTCATTATCTTATTTCAGTGTAATATATTTACAGGTAATTCATGGTTTTCCATAGCTGAGACCACTCACGTGCATATAACTAGCGCACACAGGACCTAAATTTGAAGCTATGAGCACCTTCTTTTAAGCAGTAAATTAAGTTGGTGAGAAATGAAGTTGATTTGACTAGCCTTTTGAGTGCAGTTTGGGCTGGCTCTCCTCATTTCCATCACTGCAGAGCCAGAAACCCAACTTATACACAAAGCAGTGCCGAGCATAGTCAAGGAGGGTGACTGCCAGCCAGTATTGGGAATTGGAGCTTATCTGGTTGCTCACTGGTCTAAAATGAATTTAAAAAGACAATAAAGCATATTCAGTGTCTGAATACTGAATAAATTAAATGAGTGTTCTGGATCATATGATTTTACTGGCTTCTTTTACTTCTGATAACTCTCAGAATTCAGTTCCATGGTAATTGTGTATAAGTAAGGCTGTTATTAACAAACCTGCTGTTTTAAGAAAGCAGTTTGAGAAAAACTTCACCTTCTATGTCATCCCCAGCAGGATTCAGTCCTTAATAGTAATGATGAAGGAATGTTCTTTTTGTATCTGCATATTGCCAAAGGGGACAATAGGGACATAAAAGGCTGATATACTGCTGACGTGTTATTAAAAAAAAGGAGAAAAAAAGGAAAATCATTATCACAAAGCTAGCTAAGTTTACTCTAAAAGTGTTCCATTATAGCACAGAGATTCCATCAGACATACATATAACAGGTACATGTTTTCTCAGAGCTGTCATCAGTAAGTAAATAGGTTATAGACAAATAAATGTGATGTTTTAAAAAACTAATGTACAGGAAAATCATGGGGTAATAGAGGAGTCAGAGATGATGTTGTTCACACTGTGGAGCTCACTGAGATGTTGATGCCTTGTGTGGTGTATTTCTACCAGGATCTTAAGGAACGCATGTCATGTTTGGCCAGAAAAAAAATGTTACCTTGAAGCATGGAGATTTGGGAGCTCCTGGCTCTTCATTTCCCATCCTTGGACCAGCATATTCCATTGTGCTGGACAACTCATAACTGCTCAGGTGCATTTCTTATTGTGTGCAGTTGGTAATAGGGAACTTAATAACCCCTACTGAGGTTGGGTAGTGTGGTTTAAATGCCAAAGTCTAGCATCTTAAAAAAGAAGCTTGCATTTGGTTCACCTGGTATTGTTGGGACAAGTGGAGATTATTCAGACTATTAGTTTTCAGTGGTTTCATTATGAAAAGAAGAAAGGCTTCTTAAAATGTTATTTTTAATACTGCATTTAAGAAAAAGAAATAGAGAGAACGTTTCTGAGAAGTTAAACAGCAGGTTTCAGCTGTATCGTTCTCTTTAAATGATCCTTTATAATAGGAGACAAGAAGAGAAAAGGTATCCTCAGAAGTGGTATCATGCTATTTTCATGTTGATTGCAATAAGTAGAGATAATAGAGTGCATTCTGTATAAAATCAATGTCTGTTTGGGGGTGCTGGGGGGACGGGGAAATAAAAGGAAAGAGCAGCACAAAAACTTCAGGATTTATCTTTTCAGTGCCTCTCTGGGAACAAAGTGGTGCTCAGTGAGGGCAGGAACAGGGCTGGAGGAGGCAGCGGACAATAGTGGGGCTACACAGGGTGAGAGCGGAGAGCTCCAGGAAGAGCTCGGAGAGGGAACATCTTCATTAATTTTATCATGTTTTCACTTTCTAAATCTCCTTGTCTGTTCACTCAGCCTTGATCCCGTTCTGTGATACCTGTGCAGATTTATAGTGAACATCTCCCTTCAGGGTAGTGTAGAAGAGATAAGCCTGGACTGTACTAGGAAAAAAGTGAAAAAACAAAAACCAAAGGCAAAGCTTGTTCAGAGCTATAGTCACTGGTACAGCCTGATAGCACCTGAAGCTGGTAGTCACAAAACCTGGATATAATAGAGCCAAATTACTCCTATGTTGTCTCACTGGAGAAATCCTTTTCTTTTTCTCCTTCAGAAAAACCTTTCCTTGGTATAATTATTAAGGCAGGCCTGGGGAACAGTGTTCATTTCAGAGCTTTCATTTTTAGAAAGGCTGTTTAATATTTATATAAAGCTCATGTTAAGTTTATGCACCTGTCAAAATACTAAATTATATGATAGTGATTGCAAAATGAGCTATTTATCAGACAGATGTCTCTGCTGAACCTGCAGTGTGTAGAGCCCTGGATGTGCAGCCTGGGGGGGGGGGATGCTGTTAACCCTTATATCTCTGGGGGATAATAAGGAGATATCATGGGTTCATAGAATCATTAAGGTCCATCCACCACCAATACTGCTCAGTAAACCATGTCCCTATTCCACACTCAAAGTTTCCTGTAGTTTTCTTCCAAAGTCACCTCACTTGGACAAAGTGTGGCTGCTCTCTTTAGCTATGGTCTGAGGAGTGGAAAAAAATTTCCGAGTACGTGTTAAGTGGAAGACAGTTGTTCTCAGAAAATAAATCTATAATCAACAGCATAGTAGGACGGTGCTTTGATTTGCTGAGGTATGACCTCATCCAGCAGTAAATCACAGCAGAAATGGCTGTTTGGCACTGCTGGTGTGGGGCATCACAGGCCTGTGCAAAGGGACAGAGATGGAGGGAAAGGTCAGAGCAGGACAGTATGGATATTGACACCTTGGTAACCCAGGGCAGTCATAGCACCACTTCTGTGTGAAGCTTAAGCAGTTTCCCCCGGACATCTCTGGGCTTGTGTTTGCTGGGGTTTTGCATGGTCTCTATCTGCTTTTCAGTAACACAGCACTCCCTGCACCATCAATGGAAAAGAAATCCACACATTAAGGGTGGAGGGAGAAATAAGAAAAAAGGGGGTGACTGAATTCCTCCCTCAAATACAGTGCAGTATCTGTTTGCTGGTGGGCTGCCCTGAACATTTGTGCATTCAGAAACCAAGAAGGAAATCAGTGGCCACCATCTGTCTGGAAAGTCATCGCCCATGTTAGCATGAAAAGCAGGGAGAAATTTGGTGAATGTGTTCTTGGGACAAAGCAGATTATTATTTTTACTTTACTTTTTCTTCAATTCAAAAACCATTAGTGAGTTATATATGAAGTACTGAAGTACCAGTACAATTGAAAAAATTCCTTGCATTTCAGTTATGCTCCGTTTTTACTCTGGTTACTTAAAACATAAATACAATGGGGAGAGAAATAGCTTTCTACTCAGTTTACGCTTGTTTTGATTCTGTGTGATGGATTATGAATTACCATGATACTGATATACCTATGCGAAAATATAATGCGATAGATATCTAATTATGACCTGAAGTGAAAAAGAGTTATAACTCCTCATGATACTTCTTATGATTTGCTGCATTATAAATAACAGTGATTTATTGTTGTTTCACCTACTGCTCTGCTAGTGATGGATCATAATAGTACATCATCATAATTTTGAAATCAGAACAGAGCTGTTTTTTCTCCCATATAATTCAATTTTAACTCCACTTCTAAGGTTGTTGAGTATCACAATCCATCTACTTTATGTTAAGTTTTATTAGAATGAAGATATTTTAATATATTTGGTAGCTGTTCATTACTGCCATCTGCTTATTAGATCTCTATATTAAACTGTCCAATATACCTTTTGATACAATTATTTTGTTTTCAACATGACCCAACTACTGAGAAAAATAGATGACTGAGAGGTTGTGTAGACTTCTCTGGAGATACTCAAGATCCACCTAGACGCTGTTCTGTGCCACGACTATTGGGAATCTGCTTTAGCAGCAGAGTTAGACAAGACAACATCCAGAAGTCTCTTCCAACTACTATGATTCTATGAGAACCAGTGATGAAAAGGAAGGTTTCCCTTTCCATGTTTGATTTGTACTTTGAGCAAAAATGCTGTGATGCTATTGTAAGTTTTCAAGTGACTGTGGTTTAGCTCCATGGTATTGTGTGATTTAACAAGAACCTGCATCTCAGATTCTGGTTTACTCCCAGCTGTTCCATGCTTCATACCCTTGGATGTAGCTGGGTAGGCAGGACAGACCCAACGGGGCCCTCACATCTTTGTGTGAGAATTTCCTTGGGATGTTATCCTCTGCAGTGGGATGCCTTGTCCAAATCAAAGCATCCCTGCTGTTATCCAGACAGGCTTCTGTGGGAGAAGGATGAAGATGAGCAGGTCTCCTTGACTGGGCCTTGTGGGGAAGCATTTGGGATACCAGCCCAAGGAGTGGGAGGGGTTGGCCAGATGGCAGGAGTATTGTTATCAACTGTCCTGCTGGCTTAACCTTGACATTTAAAAGCAATGAATGACAGAAGTACTCACTGAAGCTCATACAAGTTATTTTGATAGTTAATTATTAACTTCATTTAAAAAAAAGAGAGAGTTGTTCATGTCAATCTCAGAGCTTAACTATTAAGAATTTGATAAAATGATTTTCTTTCCCTACCCCGCGTTTGTCTGTGAGCACAAAATAGCACAGGGATTTTTAGTTGTTTGTTTTAAATCATTTCTGTTCTCATATGGCTGTCCATGAAATGTTTTCCAGTTCTTTCCTGGTTGTATGCATCTCTAAACTGGAGGTCTTCTGCCTGGACATAACACACCTGCAATTTCTCTGCCTGGAGTAGTTACTTCTTAAAGAATAGGGCATGAATATTTATGATGTGAAGTGCATTTTCTCTGAATATTCTACAACATCACTTAAAAATATTTGTTATGACTGTTTCTATCATTAACTTGTAAATGTATGGAAAGCAGGCACAGACAGAGTAATAGTTTGGCTGCTCTGAGCCCCTTCTAGTAACTGTGAGTTTCTGCCAACTAATAGCTGGTGGGGGACTGTAAAGAGATGAGGGGGAGTGTGCGTTGGAATGGAGCCCCCAAGGTCTGCTGCCAAATCCCTGTGAGAACAAGCCACAGGTTATATCTCTGCGAGAATGCAACCAAAAGGTGGGAGTGGGGTGGGATGGGGCAGTGACAAGGTGACCCCTTCTGATTGCACCTGGATAAGACATTGGGAAGAAGAGCGCAGTATGTACCATGGTTATTCTGTTTCTGTGCTCAGTAGAGAATTAACTGTTTGGCTCTGCAGTTAGCTTTGGCATTTCTAATTTATATGGCCCTGAGAAGGTAATGTATTAGCTGGTCAGTGTAGTTTCACTTTTTCTTTATTAATTTTTTGACTACTTATCCTTCATGTTAGACAGGGAGTGCGTATAAAGTTTATCTTTTTTTATTGTTGTTGTTGTTATTGAAGAGCAAACAATTCTGAGTATCTGAAAACTTTCACAAAGGCCCATTGGACCTTAGAAATCTGGGAAGAAATGAATAAGTAAAATGTATACTTTAAGATGAATAAGTTAAAAGTAAATGGGGGAAATAAACAAGAGCCAAAACAACAACAAAGCGAACCAGAAAACCCTAGAAGCATGATTAAAATGTGTATGTACACAGTCTTAAAGTCCCTACTTTACAACTGATTAAATAACTGCTTGAGCAATAATTTATTTGCATGCTGTTAATTAGAAGCATAATTAATTTTTGTAGATTATAAATAATGGTGTGCAAAATGTCATTCCCAGCAGATCAAATGGAAATAATATAAACATTCTTAAAAACCCAAGAATAGCTTGCAATGAAACAGATTTAAATTAGTTATGATTTTTTGTGATGTCTTTTGCTAATGAAAACTATAAATTTATATCTGAAGTTAGTAATTTATCAACAAAATGCAAGGGTTCATTAATCATTCTGCTTTCTCCTATACTTGGCACATATGGAAGGAAAATCTCTGTGTTTATCGCTGCTTCAAATAAACAGTAGCATAAGTAGATTATTCCCAACAGAAAGATATTTCCCACACCCTAATCTCAGAGCAATCATTCACTGATCTAAATGAGCAGTTACTTAAACCGCTAAGAAAGGATGCTAATTAGCTAAGGAAAACTAGGCAAGTGTATTTTTAAAAAAAAAAAAATATTTTTTTGTATCTTGTTTCTAATGTATTATTTACTTTCAGTTTGCTTGGATGCTGTGTCCATTATGAGATCATAATTAAATGTGTCTTCTAAGGAGAACAGGATGGGGTCTTACCAACTTCTACCCAATGGAGCTTGGGTTTTTAGGGCCCCCAGTCTGCCATAGCTATACTTCTTATTTCCCAGTTAAATTAGGTATGCGTTGGTGCAAAAATAGGAGTGAATGTGAGTCTGCTTTACTGTGGATCTGGGTCTGTCTGGATTTCAAATGCTTTATAACATGTGTATAGTTCAGTTTTTCTTTACAAGTCTCATGCCTCAAGGTCCAAATAGTATTATAAAATAAATAACAAGCTCTGTGCCTTAGAACAAAATATCCTTTAGCTTTTTTTTGCAAAATAAAATCTGTGATGTGTGATGCATACATAACAACAGCGCTTTTCTAGGCTTGTAGATAAAGTTGGATTTCTGGCTAAAGAAAAGGTCTGCAATATTGTCAGATCATTCAGATGTGTTACATCTTCTCTAATGAGGGGTCTCAGCAAGCTGTAAGGAATGTCTCACAGACATGCACAGGTAGGATGCTTTGGTTGTTCACCATCAGACTATGCCAGCCTCTTCTGATAGTCTGCTCAGCAGCAAGGATAAGTAGGTAGCACTGCAAGGAGATAAGGAAGGAGGACTTTGTCACTCAGCTGTGTTTCCTTCTTCCTGCAATCTGTCCTGGATGTTGGGGCCCCTCTTCCAGTCTTACTGCAATGCTCTGGAGGGAAGGGCTGAGAATTTGATTGCTGATGCCCCACTAGTGGCACTTGTATATTGACCCCAGGTGAAGAACATCTGGGTATAAGCAAAGCAGCTCTAGAATGGCTTCTGCCATCAGATTTCACAGAATTAGCATTCATTAAAGTTGGAAAAGACCGCTAAGGTCCTCATGTCCAGCCATCATCATCATGCCCAGTACCTCAGTGCCACATCTATCCCTTTCTTAGACATCTCCAGGGGCAGTGACTCCACCACCTCCCTGGTCAAACTGTTCTGGCACTGCTGCTCAGACATAGTGGTAGGTGTTGGTGCTTGAGGTGTCGCTGCACTGCAACAGCTTCATGCTGCTGGCTGCTTTCACACTGTGCGTGGCTGGAGCTGCATCCTACAGGGGCAGCTCATCTTGCTTGCTTAGCTTGTTGCTTCAATATATGAGGCAGCTGACACTGTGTGAAAGGGGACAATAATCAGCACAAAGTAGGAGTAACACAGCATTTTCATGGATTACAGATTTAGTTTTCAACTTTTGGTTACGTTTTACACATTTTTATTTTGCCATCTGACTTTCTAGAGTTGAGAGATATCAAGAAAGATATTTCATAGAAAATTGTCAATAGTCAGCTAATGGCTGCAGGCAAGCTTTCAGATTTTAAATTTATGTATTTATTCCATTAAAAATGAAATGATTCTACGGAGGGGAGAGAGAGACTGAGCAGCAACACTACTACGGCATGGATGGAACATATTGGATATGGATGAAATTCTTGAACTCTCTTACATACCATCTCAATCTTTCATCCTGGCCTCCAATTCCAGCAGACAAACAATACTTTATAGAGCTGATACCATTATTGATATAGTTTATTTCTTCTTAATAAATTATTTTCCCTTTATATTCCCTTTTGAAAGCACAAGAATCCAAGTCTCTCGTACAGTGCTCTGTGAAACAGCTTATACCTCTTTTTTATGTAGCATTAGTTCTTCAACTAGAATGTTAATATGTTATTAAAGACATGTTCAGCGTGGCTAGCAGACACCAGGCTCTAACAGATTTAGGAATCAGGGATTTTGCTGATATTTTTGGAATGTGGCAAAACCTGTGAGTGAAGAGTGGAAGCAGAGCTGAATGCTGCTGAGCCTAGAAAAATACATCAAGTATATTCCTGTATACAGAGATTAAAAATCGAGCATACATGAAGTGTTTAGACTGGTCTTTGTTTTGTCTATGAGATGTGATTCACCAGTTTGGCATTCTGTTGAGTAGTCAGGCATCATTGTGGACCTTTGATGTATTCCCCATTAAAATGCATGTGCTGTACTTCTGGAGGATTGATGAGAGGTGGAAAAATTGAAGACATAGTAGAAAGAAAACAGAATAAGAAAGAATTCTCATAGGCTACAATTCATGTCAACATGTGAATAAATACTTCATGTACCTATGGCTAGACACAAAACACCAAGACTTCAGTGCTCTGCTGCATTTTGTTTATAAAACTGCTCACTTAGAAAATTGTTCCGAACAAGACACATTCTGAAATAATGCTTTTGTGTTCAAAGAACAGTGTTTGAATACCTGTGATTATGGGCTGTGTTCTTAATTCTGCTACAGGCTTATTGCCAGATTTCAAAAATCCTGCAAAAAAACCCCACCAGTGTTCCTGATTCTTTATTGGTAAATAAATCAATAGATGAAAAAGAAAAATATGATTAGGATGTTGTTAATTATCATTTATGAAATGCTTTGAGATCCTCATGGAAAAGCACTGTAAACATGAAAACAGGTTTTATTTAATAGGGATTTATTAAATAAATAGCCATGGGACCTAGATACACTGACTCTAAGGATAAATTGTTTTCTCATGGATGCCTTCACCTGTGTAGTATCAAAACTAGAAGAAAAATTAAAGTTGCAATTGAGAAAACATCCAAACAACTTGCATTTTACCGTTAGCATTACTTTAAATCTCCAGACTAGATCTGTCATTGGATAGATGCAGAATTTTATTTAGTATTATACTGAAATAATTGAGAAAAGGAGGATTCAGAGCCATGTGACTGAAAGCATAAAAGGCCCCCAAAGCCTTTCATGTTATCATCTTTGAATAGAGCTTTGGTCTTTTGTTCCTCTTATGATAGATGATGCTTTAGCATTGCAATGACAGTGAAGCTCTTACTCTAAATTGCAGGGAAAAAATGTTAACAGAGATTAAATATATGTTCACTTACCCACAGAATCTTTTTATAATGCTAGATACCACTGATAGTCTCTTTATCTGTTCCTGATGATGTATTGCTCATATATGACTACTTTCCTTCACATTACAGTTGAATATTATGAGCTGCGTGCTATAGGGATGAAAACAAAAAGTTAAACTTTATTAAGGAAAATAATTAGTTTTTTGAAAACATAAAGTAGCACTCTGATTAACTGTTTTATTAAAATGCTGGACAATATATTTCAGCTCTGATTTTCTTTATTCTGATATATGTATTTAACTATTCTGTGCCTGACACTACAACTTTTTCTTTTGTATTCAGGAAGATTTAATGAATCCAGACTCGTACAGTAAGTTAAAAATTACAGAATCTCTTCTTTTATTAGTGAAACAGACAAAAAACGGCACCCAAACACATGAGAGTACTGGTCTTTTTCTCCTTGTCAGCAAGATGAAAGGACTTTTTTTTTTTTTGTTAAAGTCAGTGGAATCTGAGTTGGTGATTATTGAATGGCTAATTGATGTCGTACCATAGAACTACTTATTCAGCTTATGCAGCTGAAGCAGGATAGTCTCTTTCCCTTAAAGTATTTGTTACAGTCATGGGACTGCCACAGCATCAAGCAATTCTTTTTGCAAGGAACTCTGATTATTCTGAACTTAAATGTAAATAGAAAAATGGATTCCTTTTGAAATGTGTGTTTTGCAGAGTATAGGATGCTTAGGTAAGACACCTAGTTTTAAAATGCAAACCCTCCCTAATCCAGCTATTGGAATATAGCTTTATTCATTTATTTATTTTCTCAAAGTATTAGGCCACGAAAAGTGTCCTGCCCCTTACCTAAGGAAAAGTCCATGGGAGAGTATGTAGGAGAGGACTCAACCTCAGGTAGGTCCTTCAGAGGTTGAACTCCGCAAATATCCAGTCTTATGCCTTGTTACAGCAAGACTTCTATCAAAGCTAAATGCCAGGTGTCAACAATTTGATTTGGTATGGTATCTTTTTTTCTGCAGATTTCACTGGCTTTCTAGTGCTCCTGTTAGATCCGCTAGAGTTCTGTGTTCTTTATGTCCAATCTAGATCTTCTGAAATGCACCCTTCAAGGATGAAATGAGCCAGGAGGGATATTGCTAATAGCTGTCAGATGTTATGGGTGGTCTGTGTGCCCTAATCTTAAAGAATGACAAAATGAAATGCATTTTTGAAATAGGGAAGTTAGCTGCTGTCTCTTCCCTGGTGGCAAAATGATATGATTATGTTGAGGGTGGTTGCCTTTTGACCGTGGTGTTGGAAAATTAGAGAAAAATAGAAGAAAACAGAGTTGAACAGGCTTGGATTGCAGAAATGTTTTATGAGAATGATGAACTTGTTTGATTTGTACATAATAAGCACTGGGTGCCACACTGTATGTATAAGCTGTGTTGCTCTTGTTTCAGAGTATCAGGAAAATTGTTATACCTGTCTCTTGTTTTCCTGAATTGCTTTAGACTAAACTTCAGATGAATGATGAAACCTCTAAGATTCTTCAGGTTCATCCATTACCACTGCCCAGGAGAAAATAATATGCATACAGGTAATAATGTATCTGAAAGAAAACTCCTGGAGCCTGTGGAGCTGTTTAAATCTCAGGATGTATATTTTGTTTGGTTTAGAGGCATTGTATGAATGATATAATCTGGTATATGAATAGAAAATTCTGTTTATGGAAATGTTTGTATTGTATATAAGAGCATCTTACTTGGCATCTAAATGCAAAATAACTTCATTTTTACTGAGATGACATGGTCATGAATAGGAGATATTGAGCAATAGAATATATAATGACCCATATGTAACAGTTGCCTTTAGATATATGGCTGTGTTTACAGAGATTATGGGAAGACTTCATGCACTGCAGTGCAATTTACTAAATACAATGTGGGATGAAATTACTGTTGTTGGAGCACAGGACAGCTTTAGAAATGAGTAGCTTAGGGGGGGAAAAAAGCCTTATGTATTCACATGGAACAGAAAGCATTAGTATATTTAGATGATTATTCTCTTGAAATAATGTACAAAATTGCTATACCTTCTGCAGTGAATTTCAGTTAATTGCTTTACCATAAAAGAACACTTGTTTTTCCAGGAACAAGTCCCTTATGAACCTTCCCATCCTTGCAGACTCCTGTCCAGTTTCCTCACATCTTCTGTCCTTACAGTGACTTCTCCTCTCATTCTGTCTTCTCCATCTCAGTGACAGATTCATATAATCATTAAAGTTTGAAAAGACCTTCCAAGATGATACAGACAAACAGTTCATCTACCACCGATATATTCCCACTAAACCACATCCCTCAGTACAACACTTAAGTGTTTCTTGAGCACTTCCAGGGTGTAAGAGGCCATGCTTTTGCACTATTGCCTCAAAGTTTGCTGAGGATGGGCAAGTCAAAGCGAGTCCTGGGTAAGGGTTGAGAAATCCTTTGTCTGAGGGACACAGATGTCAGGGGTAATGAGAGAGAGATAAGCTGCAGATGAGTGGCCTTTTGTGTGGGCTTTTCAGGAGGTAGATGGCCATCTCAGGGGGTGCTGCACGTGACTCTTAACCAAGCACCCAAGAATATTAGGTAGGCAGGAGAAAGGAGGATAAAAGAGGGATCAGCAACCATGAAGTTAGGTTTTCTGACACCAGATTCCTCACGACCTGACGGCTGCGTGCTGAAGAACAAGAAGGTATCTGGCTTCAGACCCCTTGCTGCTTCTCTGCTGCTCCCAAGGACTTTCCTGGGCTTGCTGCGTGAGACCCTGCTGCTTCCTCCACCACCTGCTCTGTGCTGCACCGGCTTGCTGCTTGTGGCCAGCCACTCTGCTGCTGCTCTCCTCTGCGCTTTTGCCCTGGACCAACGGAACCACGTGTGCCAGGACGCTGCTGCATCCAGGTGGTGACTATCCCCGCTTTATGCAGTTCTTGCTTTCTTTCTACCTTTTCTATGGCCCTCTTTCCACACTCCCTCCTCCCCCCCATATCACCCTAATTCTCAGTGGTCGCTGCTCTCCCTTCCACATCTTCTCGGTTGATTCTTAATCTCATGCCGGGTACATCAAAGAACCTTGCCTCCCTCCTATAAGTTGGAGCAAGACACAGGAACAGTGACTCAACCACTTCCCTGGGCAGCCCAATCCAGCTCCTGACTATTTCTTCAGAGAAATTTTCCCTCATATCCAACCTGAACTTTACCTGGCTTAGCTTGAGGACATTCCCTGTTGTCCTATTGCTGTTTATGCAGCAGGGCTGACACCCTCCCCCCTCCTCACCACAACCTTCTTTCAGGGAGTTGTAGAGGGCAATAAGGTCTCTCCTGAGTTCTCTCTTCTCCAGACTTTTCTGTACTTTGTATTTTTATCATACATGTATTCAAGCCTTGCATTCTACTGGAGGTGTTCAACTGGATATTTCCTATTCTTTCTTCAATAGCTCTTGTTATGTATTTAAATGGGTGAAAGAAAGGTCAGCTCCTGTCCTCACCACATGCAGCCAGCGCTAATACAAAAAGAACGTGGACAAAGTCTTGCGTGCATCCCCTTAATGGGGGACAGTACCTGACTCTGGTCCTGACTTTAAGGAAATCTTTAGTAACAGTCTTTCTGGTAGCTCTGCTTTCCTGTTAAGAGTAACAGATCAACAGATTCAAAGGGTGCAGGGTGTTAATTCAAAGGGTGTTTGGAGGACTCCATATCTGAATGCAGTATTCCATGTGGGGGCTCACCAGTGCAGAGCAGGGTGGCAAGATGGCCCCTGATGGCCATGTTTCTTTTGATGCAGCCTGGGATACTGTTTGATTTCTGGGCTGCATGGGAACAGTGCTGGCTCATGTCTACGTTGAAGTCTACTGGTACCCTCTAGTCCTTTCTAGCAGGGCTGTGCTCCACCTTTACACCCCTCAACTTTTACCGATAGTTGCAATTGCCACAACCCAGGTGCAAGACCTTGTACTTGGATTTCTTGGACCTTGTGAGGTTGACTTGTGCCCAGAGTTGCTGAGAGTGCACTTGATCCCACTGTAAATGTCACTGATGAGGATGTGGAAAAAATACCGGTTCCAGTACTGATCCTTGAGAGATACCATTTGTTACTGATTTCTGTTGAACTTCTGTCCTTCTCTATTATTCCTGAAAATATTTGATTTATTTTTTTTTCTCCCAGCATTTTGTTCTTCTTCCTGCAAAGTATTTAAGGATTTCCATGTAATATCCAAAGCAGAAATGAATGCTTAATTAAGCAAGTGAAAATTACAGCCCCCCAAAACTGAATGCAAGTGTACTGCAAAAAATGCTTGTAATTAATTTATGAAATATCTCCCAAAATGGAAGAACACATATTTGGGTGGAAATCGTGAACTTCTACTTAATGGAAACACTTAACAGGATTGGCCCAGCAAATTTGAAATTAATAATTTGCAGTGGGATTTTCAAAAGCACCAACTGAGTAAACACTTTAATAAAGTCTCCCTAGAACTTCTAGAAATTAGCTAATCATTAAGTTTCCATGACATGGACTTCTCTTGTAACTCAGATTAGGAAAGGACTCTCATCTTTAGACATTTGTTTTTGGGTTGCAAAGTTGGAAATTCAGATTTGAAAAGCATTCTTGTGTCTGTTAATAGCTTCCATGAACTGTATTGTCCTACAGATCACCATAAGCCTAGTTTAGGTAGAAATACATGTAATTAAGACCATTCATTACACTGATAAGTTAAGACATTTCTCAAAACTTAATGTATTAAATGAATGAAGGAAATAGGAAACCTGTATGAATTCTGTCTGCAGTGGCAGTTTGTACAGTATAGTTGCTTGGTAAGCAGCAGGTTCTAAATTTTATGTAAGTATTCTATTTCATGACAATTTAGTCAGTTTCCATGGAGATAATTATGTTGTCACAAACTAAAGGTAAAGACTTCATGTGCAAAACAAATAGGAGGAGCACTTGGACTTCTAAGCAACAAAGATGTTCTTCTTTTACTTGGTAGTAACAAAAGGCAACAATAATCACAGTGCTGAAAGAGTGAGCTGTCTGCTATAAACATTGTTAGCGCTCTGTATATCAACACCCTCTATTTCATACTATGCCTCTCAATGCCTTTTTCTTTATGGTAGTGCTTTCAGTGGATAATAGTTTTCACCAGTTACAGTAGAATTAGGCCAACTCCTTAGCTGGAATAAATAAGCTCAGCTGGACTGAAGTCAATGAAACTGTGCTAAATTAAAACCGAATTAAGCTGTTCTGAGATAAACCATCTGAGAATTTGACTTCACGTTGTTCCTCTATCCTGCCAAGCAGTTGAGTCAATAACATAACCAGCACAAGGAAGGTACCTGATGGATTTTTTTGTTCCACTCTATGACTAGGCGGTCCTGACAACCTCCCAAGTTATTCAAGACACTAGTTGGGTCAAACTTCTGCTTTACCGCTTCCCCTGTCTCTTACTCACTGAGGGTGCTGAGAGCTACTGCAGACTTTCTGCTAAGGTCATTTCAGGCACCATTCTGGTAAAGGCTGAACTACTTTTTCTTCTGTGGTGACGAATGTTTATTCAAGAGATGAGCCTGTTATATTTCTTAGATTTTTTGCGTTTCTTATCTGTGAATCTCTTTCTTGAGGTTGTTCTCATTTTTCTTTAACTATTGGTCTATGACAATACTGGAAAACAGTCTAACTACTGCCTGAATTGAAGCATATACAAAAAGTGAACTGCAGGCACACTTGCTATCTGTAAAACCACTTGTTATGGATTGATTAACCCTTGGTTGTGCTATTTGTTGGCTTTGTATATCATATCAAATGTCAGAATAAGAAGAAATATCTCATTTCAGTGGAAAATTTGCTCAGCGTTTTAAGTTTAAAATCTGTACAACACCACAACACACACACATAGAAAAGGTATGTTTTGTTTCTCTCCCTTATTGTTTTATGACACATGCAGACTCTGTTTAAAGGGAAGAAGAGCAAACGCTCTAAAAACTGTTGTTTGGGTGTGTTGCAAAGACTGCAGAAAGCTATAATGTAAATAAGTTCTTTGTACAATGTTTTTTTTTACATATATGATTGATATTGTATGCATGCAATTTATATTTTCTGCATAATACTTAGGCATGTTTTAAGTAAAGTCATAGATAATATTAGAGGGCGTGTTGCATCTTTCCATAAGGAGTGTTGTATGCATAGTGTATGTAGGAAGTTTCATATGCTCATAAATATGTGTTGAAACTTTCTCTATTCATTGGCATTGCCTCAGTTACGTGCTTTGTTCAGTGCTGACAAAAGCTTTTGTAACTTAAACCATCTAAGAGAATTCTTGCTGTAGTTTCACATTACTTAAGTGAGAAGGATGCCCTGGGCAGTGCTGCTGTTAGACTGCTGGCTCTGACCTTGGGTGGAGAGCAAGCTGCGGCCATGGTGGATTCCTCCTGCAGATCAGGAGTCCTCCCCCAGTCAGATTATTTACTAATTCTGCCACCTGCTTTTAATCTGTGAGTGCATCATTTTGCTCTTGTTCATCTCTCATCTAGTTATCTACTATATATGATGATGAGGGAATAGCAAAATAATTAGCAGAAAATTATTTCACATTACAGTTTTTGACTCGTAGTTATTTTTCTTCTAACTCTTTTACACTGCAGATATCTCTTATTTTGTTTTCTTTTCTTTCTTCGTTATTATCTCTTGATTTTAGCCTTTGGGCCAGGGCTTGCTGTTTCTGTTGAAGAAACATTTCAATTTACTCTTCAAACTAGACTCAGACAGTGGCTGAGATCTGAGCACTGAGCTGTCTGAATTATATTTGTTCACCAGTATAGCAGTGAAATTCCATATTATTTAAAGTACTTCAGATTTTCTGTCCAATAGTTAATGTTATGTTGTTGTAAAACTAATCTTGGAAATATTCAAGAATATAAGATCTATGTGAATTTCTGAATAGTATGTTTCTGAAGAAATTTTATTCTTACTGTGGTGAGATTCTGATATACACATTTGCCAAGTTATCAGCTCATCTGCATGTGGGGTTATTGAAACCAGGTATTCCACAAACTATGGCTGATATACCTTAGGGCCCATCCATACAGAAACCTGCAGGTGAATATAACCCTCCTAATTTCCAGTGGGGTTTTCAGTGCTTGCCATGCAAGGAAAAAAAAAAAAACAAAGGTCTCATTTGAATTTCTTTGTCCTTGAATTTTAATTTGAAGTCAGGAATGACCCATAGAGACACTTGCTTGCTTTAGGGCTACAAGTATTGTTTCATCTGTTAATGAACAATCATGGCAGCTCTGGAGGGCATGTTGAAGTCATCATTATATGTTGAGGCACAAGGATATGAAAAGCAGATGAATGGATTTTGCAGGGTGCAGAATATTGTTGATATCGTGATGTAATGCAACTCAAGCACAGGTAGCAATGCCTTGTAAACTGTGCTGAGGTTCATTGGCAGAGCTTGAGGGAAAACTGGTACACCAGCTCTTGCAAGGTTTTGCATTTCAAACCATTATTTTCACTATATTTGCATGGAGTGCAACCAAGAAGATGTTGCATATAGTACTTTTATATCCTAAAGTCAAAGTACTTATCAGGTTGTAAGCACCTCAGTTTTATTTATTTATTTATTTATTTATTTATTTATTTATTTATTTATTTATTTATTACAAGTTATCATAAATATCAGGAGCCCAGAGAGGCAGATCTTTGATATTACAATGAAGGTGGTCAGAAAATCCTGTTCCCTGTTTATTCTCCTCCCCATAAACTACCTGAAGAATTTACAGTAGTAGCCCCATTTTGTTCTTTGCAGACCAAAAAATGTGGGTTTGGTCATTTGCTTCTGTGGCTTAGTGTCTCAACTCTTTGTCATTTAAAGAAGCAGTCACTCTTTTCCAAGAATTGATGCTAACATTACAGCATTAGTTTAAATTCTCCAGCGGCAGTCACTGTTGCAGCTGCCATGGATAGACTGGGATTGCTATTAGACCCGCAGGATATTTCATCCTATTGAACCACACCATGAGATCTAACAACTGATTTATTCAAAGATGATGGCTTCTCTGTTGGCTTGTGTTTATACAGTCTACCAAAAGGCTCCTAGTTCTTAATGTTTGTATTGAGAGAATTTCAAAGGGCTTATAAGGGATGGTGATAATTCAGATCGTATCAAAAGACAATTTCTGTGCCTGGAAGTCTGGGTAGTTAGAAAAGTGCTTCAGTGTCCTCAGAGGTCAAATTAACCACAACGTGTTGTATAGCTGCTGTTAGTTTGGTTGCAAATCAAATGCCCTTCATTTACTAGATTGTCCAAATGAAACATTTTGTGAGATGGGTCCTTGAAGCTTCCCGGTGAAAACAATGATTCAAAAAATAAATCTTTTTGATACGGTTTAACCTTCCATGGAGAGAATGTGTTAATGGAAGCTCTTCCCTTTAAACAGCTTGGTATGGAAAACCAGGCTTAGAAGCTCTTCCCCTCCTATGCCACAGCTATTTTACTTATCAATAAAAATTCAGTGGGCTGTGCTAAGTTTGCAGTGGGAGTGTGAAAGAAAGGATCAGCTTCAACATCTGTACTTGTATCATGAGGATTATATTCTTCCTTGGCCATTGTTTTTCTTTAAGAAATCCAACAAGCACATGACAAACAGTCAGTATGAAGCAATGTCAAGGCTTGTCACTCTTTTCAGCTTTAGCTGGGTTATGCTTTCAGCTCTTGGTGCCGTATTTTTGCAGCACCGTGCTTTCTCTCCCAGCGCACTGATATCACTGGAGACAAGAGGATTATTATTATTTTTTTTTCTTTTTCAAATTTTGGATGCTGAAGAATCATGCCAGGTTGAGCTGGCAAGGAGATAAGTGCCACAGCAGGGAGGAAGATTCATAAAGGATGAAGACACAGTCTCTTAAACTCCCTGGCTCACAGGTGTTTTTTTATTAATGAAGCTGAAAAAGATGCTCCAAATTATGTCTCCTTCTTGACATGAGAGCTTTGGCAGCCCTTTTTCACTGAAAGCTTCTGCTTTTGCAGGTGTGAGGGATAAACTTGCAAGCCAGAGTGGAGAAACGGGAGAGAAAGAAAAATATTCACAGATCTGAGAGATTCTAGGAATGGAAGAGAGAGGAAGCAGGGAGAGTGAGGAAAAAATGCTCAGTCAGTGCTTTCTGAAATGTATTCTATCAATACATTGAAAAAGAGATAACTATGAACATAATCTCCATACATATTATTTATTCCTCCAGCCCACATACACCTGGCAGCAAGGAGAATTGTAATCTGGTCTATGGCCTAACACTGACGTCCTGTTTAAATTCCTAACCAGAGCAACCTAAAGGCTAAAAAGGATTTATAAAATTAAGAAAGCTCCTTTCCAAGAAGTACTGGAACAAAAGAAAAGGAGTTATTTTGCGGTTTTTCTTTTTTCCTTCATCCTTTTTTCCCCAACGTGTTAAGACCTGACTTAATAAACAAATGGAAAATAATTATATTATGCAGGGTTTTATTGCCTTGTTGTGGAAGAATGAAGTTCATTTTTGCCTTTTATTGGCACCATCTGTTTCTTTTCTGGCAAGCATCTCAGACAGCATCAAATAGTAGTGCCATACATATAAGTGGGCTGGTCCTGAAGTATTCAGTTGTACTGACTGTCAGATGCTCAAGACTTTTATTTTTTACTAGTTTTCTTTCTAATGCGTAGCCTGACATAACAAAATTAGAAACAACAAAAAAGAACTTAATGTGCATTTCCTGTATATAGTAATTTTTTTACCTGTTAGAGACGACAAAGAATTTGGGAAATGTGTTCAGGAAGAATTTGGATAAATTTATCCACATTCACCTTTCTAGAACAGTGGGAATGCCTGAGGTCAGTACTCTCCCCTCTTCAGCACATGGGGTGGAGTGCCTGGATAACCAAATAAGTCAACATTGCAGGTGGATCTGCTGTAGTTCTGAGGCTTACTGGAATTTTTTCAGTAACATTATTGCCAAAAGACACCTGACTTTTAGACAGTTGTTTTCAGTATATGAGTTGACTAATTATCTGGTAGTACCTGTAGTACCTATTGGTTTCTGCTGATTATAAAGGGAGCTTAAAATATCACTGAGGTTGTGGCACTAAGGGACATGGCTTAGTGTAGGGACTTGGCAGGTCAGGCTGATGGCTGGATTTGATCTTGAAGATAATCAAATCCAACCTACATGATTCTGAGGTGAAGTATACAATTATATGAGATGTATCACACTTGTCACATAAAACAAACAACTCCAGATATGATCTACATATAAGACTGCAACATTTCCTAAAGCCTTTTGTAGAACGTTTTATTCGAGGAAGGAATCTAACTTGATGGCAAAGTTGAACATGAAGAGATATTTGAGGAACTCTTTACGTATCAATTAAAGTTCTCGACATGGGAGTAGCACCAGGGCAGTTGACAGGATCTTGAACTTCAGAATCCAATTTAAAGTGTAAAAGGCACTCACT
Source organism: Coturnix japonica (assembly GCF_054131305.1). Taxonomy (NCBI): domain Eukaryota; kingdom Metazoa; phylum Chordata; class Aves; order Galliformes; family Phasianidae; genus Coturnix; species Coturnix japonica. Next base: position 26,921,614 of record NC_140668.1, read on the forward strand.
GTGTTTTCTTTGGTTGTGAGTCAGTGCCATGTATCAACAACTCAGCCTCAACATAAATTATCACTGCTGAATCTGTCCTGGTGCTAAACAACTGAGCAGATTACTTGGCCCTAATGTAACAATTGATTTGTTTTTGACTGGCTCAAGGTGGAAAAATGTATTGTTTTAATAAATTCCTATTAAACTATATGGCAGGGTGGTTGAAATGACCTTTGAGGTCCTTGTCAGTCCAGGCCATTATATGGTTCTAAAATGCTCATAGACATATATGAAATTTGCTAGCAGTGACAGTATGTGTGGTGCACATATTTACTGGTTTTCTGTAAACAAGGTCCAAATATTGTGCAAATGTTCTATTTTGTGAGAACTCAATTAGTTTCTATAGAGACAATTATGTTGTCGCAAACTGAGTGTTATGACTTCAACTGTGAGATAAATAAGAAGAGCTTAGGAACTGCTAATCAGCAGAAAATATCTGCAGTTTCTCTATCATAACAAAAAAGCAACAGCAATCTGCAACAATGAAACTGAAGTGATTGCTTTCTTTAATGTTGTCAGAGAGTAACATATTAATATTCTAAATTCATCTTCTGACTGTGTATAGCTGTCTTCTCAAGGACTACATGTATTACAGTCTTGTGCAGGTTGGAAGGGACCTTAGAGATCATCGATTCCAACCCCCGGGATTCGAGCCTCTGTGTAGCAGAGCGGCACTTCTACCACTTGTGCCACAGGGGGGGATTCGAACCCGGGCCTCCGATGTTGCAAGTGGCACTTCTACCACTGCGCCGCTGGAGGCACACATGGAGGCACTACCATTGTAGTTATTGTGCTCAAAATTAGAGTCGCTTAAACTATCTGTCCATATGAGTGGTAAAGCACTCATCAAGGCTGTTTTTTCTTCAGAGACTCGTGTGATGGGTCAGATGATGGATGCATGCACAGCCACTGCCTGGTGCTTCACTTGGCTTAGGACAATTTACTGTCATTTTAAATCTCTTTTGCTTATGCATTAGAAAATGAAATACAGCCTGTTTGCTGGATGGCATACTTAACTTTTACAGTGCTCCCTGCTCGTCAGTGTAAAACTAAGAGAGCAAAAAGTGAAGACTTGGTACTTATCATTGCTGTACATTTAAACATGTTTTCTTTATGCTCTGGAGAAGTTCCTGGGCCAGGCACAGCCTGCGCAATTATTACATAAGGTTCACAGTCACAAGATTCCTTTCTCATAGAGCTGTAGGTGTTAATGCATTAAGGTCTGTTCTGTCAAAGGCGAGTTAACGGGTCATTCACTCCAAACAGGGAAGTTATCCCTCTGCTCAGTAAGTACAGTGTTAGGGAGTTTGGGGATGCTATTCAAGAAACATATACTGAGCATGAATAACACATGAGAGACTGGTAATTAGAAAGATATTTTGTTGTGAGTAATGAAACACAGAAGACAGAAATGTACATTGGGGACAGATCTTATAAATTTATGGTAGATCAGCATTTACCTATGTGTGTGTGTTCACGTTAATATATATTCACGCAATTTATAGTTTATCGTGTAGCGTAACAATAAAAATATAGTAAATTCAGTACATTTTCTCTTTCAGTACATGCATATATTGACACTCACATTATATATTTATACTGAGGCTCCCTCTTTCTCTTTTAGTTTGTAATTCAGTAGCACTGTCTGGGCAACTGAAATGGCTGGTTTTCTTTGTTCAGCATTGACAAGAGCTTTTACAACTTAAAAAATCTGACACACAGTTTCAGCTTTTTTTCTTTTTTTCCCCTTTTCTTCCTTTCTTCCTCTCTTTATTTTTTTCTTTTCCAGGGTTTCATGTTACTTGAATGAGAAGGATATATACTGGTTGAACCTTCTGTGTTCAGCTGTTAAACTGACAGCTTTTTCTTCTGCCATGAGAAGGCTTTCAGTAATTTGGATGTGGTGCCTTTTTCCTGTCACTGCCAAGAACAATGCTTCTGTTCAGGCTGACATCAGAGGTATAGAATTGCTCTGTGTTTGACCTCTGATAGCTGTGCATAATAGATCTGTGCATCACAAATACTCCACAAATAGTCTATTTGGGTGCATAGCTCAAGTCAAAACAGCAGTATATATTACAAGGATGTGTAAGTCAGAGGGGAGAGAGTTTACGGGGGAAAAAGTCATTGCTAGACTTGCCATTCTGTATCAATGTTTACAAAGGAGCTATCTTCCTTATGCAAATGTGATATACCTCATCCCTGCTCCTGCCTCAGATCTACTTCATGCTCTGAACAATAGCTTTAAGGAGACAGGTTTCTCAGAAATTTGGTTTAATTTACCTACAGATGCAAGAGGGCTTTGCGAGGCAATTTAGTTTACACTTCCTATTACTGTTGTTTGAAATTGGAATGCAAACTTTTTCTGAATGCTTTTTTTTTTTTTTACTTTTCAATATGCAGCGTAAATAAGGCCAGATGGCACTAGCCAATAGTTCGCAAAGAGGAATGAGAATTACATGGAAGCGGGGGACAGGATGAATCCATTTTCATGTTAGTGCTACTTCAAAATAATTCTTTTTAATAGAGAAGGTTGATTTCTCCAGGATCCCCTGAAAATTCCTCTTAGAGACAGTTATTCCTCTTAATTAGAATTTTGTGGGTGTTGTTTTATCCTTCTGTTAATAAAAACACATCTGAGAAGACTTTCTAGTATACTGAAATATCACTCTGTCTATAGATATTTTGATTATGAGTAATCTTCTTTATATACTTAAGAGAGTAATGTTAGCTGAAATCTTTTTACTGCCCTGAAATAAACAGCTAAGTTAGAAAAATAATGAAATAAGACCCATCTCTCTTTTTGCAAGTGATGAAATGAGGTGCAGGGGAATTGTTTAAGCTGCTGGGGTCACCAGAAAGTGTAGCAAGAGCAGCTGGTGTATCCCTGTGCAGAGTCCCAAGCACAGCATCTACACTCTATGAACTTCCCCTTTGTCTACACTGTATCACTGTTTTTGTTTTCCTCCCCAAGAACCAGAGATTTGAACTCAAATTGCTATGGAGAATCTGTTTTTATGTCTGTACACGAGTAAACACTGAGTTGTGTCATATTGCATCATTTCGTCATTGCGCTAATCTGTGTACTTTTCTAATGATTTAGTCTTGCGATGTTTCCTGTCTCAATATGCATTCCATGGCTGTGCTGATACATTTTTATACAAGTATACTTATTAGTAACAATGGAAGATTAATTCTTATTGAAACAGCCCTTTCTTTCCAGAAAGCCTTCAAATACCTTTAAATCAGAGGGAAAAAAGAAAAGAAAAAAGTGCTAATTTTATATTTTATCAGGAGCACTGCATAAAAAGATGGATACAATTAAGAGCAAAGCATAAATAGGGCTAAGTAAAACACTACTGTGTGTCCTTGTTGTTTCAGTAAGTCCAAGTTTCTGGACTGACATCAGAGAGCAGTTTGGTAGCTCTACTGAATGTACTGAATGTCCTGTTATTTTTAATTCTGTTTTTTGTTGTTTTTTTTTTTTTAATATATATATAAATATATGTATCAAAGTTTTTATGAACTGTTGGAAGCAACTCTTAAAGTAAACGTTCTTAGCTGGATAAAAGCACATTTAACTATCAATTAGAAGAAAATTGCAAATTGAGATTAAATGCTGTTAGTCTTAGTTGTATCCCTTGGTGCAACACAGGAAACAAACCAAACGATGTGACTTTGGGAAGTATCTGCCTATGTAGCAGCCTGAGACATAATTTGACCTATTATTCGCCCCACCTTTTAGAGAATCTAGATCAAATACAGATGAAAGCTGCTATACTGTAAGTGAAGTTCTGAATTTTTTTTCATGAGATGAACTGTTATTTTAGGTAGAGGTAAAAGAAAGTTCATATCTACACATGAAACACTTGGCAGCTTAAGGATTTTTTAATTTTTTTTTCTGTTTTACAGTGCTATTTTATTTGACATGTAGCATTAGTAACAATTTGCTTGTTTCCTGAATATTTTAAATACTTAATCAACTGACAAGCAACTTGTACAATTTTATGCTGATGGTAAGAAATGGCCAGAGACGCTACTTAAGTTTGATTCATGGAATAAGTTTATGAGATGTGCCTAGTCAATTTACAGAATATCAGACATGAGATGTTTAACACTAAGAGTTTCAGCACTTAATGCTTGTATTTTTTGTGGGGAAAAAAAAATGCTGTTCCTATCTTAAATGGATTTAAATTTTTATATTAGTAATCCACCTACAGAAAGAAAATATGTACAAAGTCTATCTGTCTACCTTGTATTCAATATCTAATGCAGATATGTTTAATAGGTAGATGGTATAATTCAAGGTTGTTCAACTGAAAATGTTAAATTTCAAGTTACCAGTGTTGGGGATAGAAGTAATTGGCCCTGCTAGGCAGGGGGTTTGGAACTACATGATCCTTGAGGTCCCTTCCAACCTGGGTCATTCTGTGATTCTGATTCTGTAATTCATAGAAGAAGGTGAAAGAAATGTGACTCAGAGGAGGGCCATTAAGGTTATCAGAGGGCTAAAACATCTCTCTTATGCTGAGGGAGTTGGGCTTGTTCAGCCTGTAGAAGAGAAAGCTCTGGGGATACCCATATGGCCTTTCAGTGCATAAAGGGAGTTTATAAGCTGAAGGAAAATCAACTTAGTAAATGGGTAGATATTGATAGGACAAAGGGAATTGTTTTTAAACTAAGGTAAGGAACATTTAGATTAGATGTTGGGTAAAATTTTTGCTGAGAGAGTGGTGAAGTTCTGGAATAGGTTGCCAGAGATGTAGTGGATGTTCTGCCCCTGGAGGTATTCAAGACCGGGTTGACTGGGGCCCTGGGCAGCCTGATCTAGCTCCTTAATGGTAGCCAGCAACCCTGTCTGCAGTAAAGGGTTTCAGACTGGAGATCTTCAAGGTCCCTTTCAACTCTAGGCATTCCATCATTCCACAGCCATGAAAAAATGTTGGATCACACTTGCTCTAACACTTTCCAGCTCAAAACTAAGCACTAAGGATACCAGAAATTCATATCCATGTGAGATATAAGTGGGAAGGTATTTGAAAAAGAATAAGCTTTCCTTAAGACTGCTCTGCTTTATTTTTATAAACTAATAAGAGAAAAAATCAGGCAAGCTATGTAAAAAAAATAAAAAATGCTCCCTATTGTAACCATGGTTCCTATAGTACAGGAAGAAGAAAAGATAGGTAGCTTAGAAATATTGAATAGCTTTGTAAACATAGGTTAGTTAAGAGCTGCTGCAGGAAGAAGTAAGGTAATGCTCTTTCTTTCCATCACCATCTCACACCAAGAGCTATGCAGGGAGAAAACTATGGTGCAGATTTTATGGGATAAGAGCAGTGGTTATTTGTCAGTATGGAACTGGCCCAGCACTCAAAATATAGTTTAAATCTGCAGTAAGGCCAGTGATGATCCAATAATGATCCTACTGCAGATTTGGGAAACAGGAGAGGAGAAAAAAGAAATTACCTTGGTTAGCATAAAATACCAATACAAATGATGCTTTTACTATGGATTGTGTATTATTAATATCATATGGAATTTTCACAGTATTTTCTCAGAGTGAGAGCTCATGCAATCTACATTATGACTGTATATGCTGTTAATGGATACCTGCTTATCTGCAAATATTCTAGCAAGACAGATTTCCTCTACCATTATATCTAGTATACATAAAGAAATCAATGTTTGTTGCTTTGATGATGCTTGTTCAGATGAATTTACTGAAAATGAAAATTAAGCTGATTTAACTTTTTAGTTATTTTAGTTTTTTCTGATGATCTGTGAGAAAACAAATAACATTTTTCAATTCCCTTAGAGAAATCCATTAAAACCACCCTCACCTTCATAAGGGAGAATTGCTAGTTCTTCAGCCTTGATAACTATTGATTATGACAGGGTAGTTAAGTATATACTAAGGTTCAGAATCCCACAGGCACTTAGGCCCAGAGCTCCCATTGATTTCTATTGGAATTAAACATCTCCAAGAGTTCTGAAAACTAGGTCTTATTGGATTCATGTACTTCATCAAATGATCAGTTTTTAACTAGAAGACAAAGACAACTAATAGCAACTGAACAAATATATGGTTAGAAAATTTAAAGTTATTACTGTGTATTACCAAATACAAGCATTTATTTCAGTCATATATGTGTGGATTTTGAATTTGTTCTCTAACATGATAGATGAAAGCCAAAAAGATGTAAAATCTTCTTGACCTCAGTGCCCCTGCTGTTTTTATCCGATGTCTCGGGGAAGGATCAGTGGTCCTGGTATGTGACTGTTAGGTTAAAGGAAGCCCTGACTTACAGAGTCTGTTTTACTCCAAATGTTTTCAGTCCCTGGTGGAGAAAGCAATAAAGTTCTGTGCTTCAGGTCACGTACCTGAGTACTGGCAGTTCTTTTCAATATCTTAGATTAAATGAACTGTGAAATATTTCTTTTATTAGAAGAGCTTTGGTTTACTTGTGAGTTGTTTTCTAAATCATTTCTGTCCAGAGAAGCTTTGAAAATCAAGTAGTGTGCACTGAACACAGTGTTCAGAAATATTTTTAACACTTTGATGCACAACGCTTCATTATTTTGATTGTTAAAATACTTGTAGAGAACTATTCTCCGCTTTAGGTGTATGAATAAATCTCAGGGAGGTTAATGGGAAACTGTACACAAGCAAGGAAGGGAGAACATGGCTCCTATAGCATTGGTGGTAAGTCTATACATATGATGTGGAATTTCTTGACATAAAGCAGGCAACAGCAATAAAAGTTTCTGTTTAAGGGTCTGGATTAGGATTAAGAAAGCCCACATAAACCTTTGGTTCTGCTACGTGTTTTCATATTCTTTTCCCTGTGAGATGCAGATTGTACTAGATGTTTATGTGTAGGGGTACAGGAACCATAGCACTAACTATGCTCATAGTGACCTCACTGGGGACATCCTGCTCTGATGAGAGGGAGTCAGAAGGATGCCAGGAACCTGCTCACATCTGCACTTGAGGTAATGAATCTGTAACAGGAGAAGCTTGGACATCAACTATCTCAAGGAGCTTCACACTGCATTTCATCTTACTCTTGCAGACATCTCCAATAACATTTGCACGAATGAAAATGATGCTGCCTGAATATTTTTGATGAAGTAGAATTTTCCATATGTGCATTCATGTCTGGAACCATAATGTGTTGTATCTGTGCCTCTGAAAGTGCAATAAACCATTTTTCTTGTGTAGTTTCTTAGATGTTTTTCACATAAGATCATCCTGGAAGAAGCAATATTCTTGTAGAGAGTTACACCTACCTGGAGGGGATGAATGCCCAGGCTTTGCTAGAATTTCAGCTACTGCTGAGAAGTTCTGAAGCTGACGAGCTGTGAACTTAAGGTGTGAATTTTTTACCTGCTTAAGGTCAGCTTGGAATTGTGGTGGTTTTGCTAGTAGTAAGCAAGCTCCTTAGCACAGAAAGCACGTAGATCTTCCTTCTAAAATACTCGTGCATTGACTTTGGCTTAGTGCTAGGTAATTGTTTTTCTGTTGTAGATTTTGAGGCTAGCCTACACAGTTGGTTGTAACAGTTCTGTTCATCAGTGATTAGAGCTCTTTGCAGATGAGCTTTTGGGAAAGAGTTTTCTTAAGAGAAGAATTTTAGTGAGGTGCTGAGTTAAAGACTTGGTGTACCTAGACTTCTGCCGCAACTTATCTAATATATTTAATGGGTGCTCAGATTAAAATGGAATGGGAATTTGAGAAAAGGTTGAAATAATATTTATAGTACAGCCAACACAATTAGAGAAGCCAGCAGAGAGTGTATCTGTCCACTTAATCAAGAAAGATTAACTGTCTATCTTTGTCTATCATTTTGAAGAATTATCAGAAGAATACAATTAATCAGTTACCTCCCTCCACCTGCCAGTAAAACAGCAGTGGGCAAAGGAACTAAAATACATATTAACTGACCAAATAATTGTCACTGTCACAACTCTAGTGTGTGCTTCTAATAAATGGGATTAAAGAACATGGTCTGTGAAAGAACTGGAATGGAGTGAATAATAGAAAAATATCCAGAAATATGCTATTCAGAACATTTCGTGTATCTGTAAATTATTCACCCCACAGAACTGCAGGTGCCTTGGGACTTTTGTGGGTAATGTCACAGCCCCAGCTGGCATAAGCTGGTACTGCTGAATTTTTTTCTATGATAGCACAATAACTCTAAGCTTTACATCCACAGTTTTCATGATACTATCAGTTCTTTTTGGGATGTTCTGATAACATTGCTGCTCACAGTTCTTTGCATGTGCTTTCTTTTGCTCTCCTGTAGCTGTTTGGTGAGGGTATGTTAAATGCTTAGGTTCCATTATCCACCTATCTCCAGTTGTTACCAAGTTAATTTATTGGTGAATGTATTTAGTTTTGTACTAAAACTAAAAAAAATCCCGAACCCGAGAGTAAACAGAATTGTTTTTCCTTATTTAAAATCCCATTATAGCAGCTGCACTATAAAAGAGTATTTTTTCGTGCAGTTAAATATTTTATCTTGACCACAGTTTGCTGATATGCAAACTTGTAGCAGTATGTTGACTGTTATCTTACGTGTACCAAAGCACAAGATAGTTTGGAATAATTAAATAACATTGCTTCTCCATTATCCCTGGAGGGCTGGTATTCTTTTCTTCTAGGAAGATAAAAGGTAGACATAAATTATAGCAAATCAAACTGTAGGATGATAAATACTGTTGGAAGCCAGGATAATAATGTAACAAAAATAAGATGAAATTCACCCTTTCTCACTTGCATTCATCTTCTATATTTATTTTTGCTGATACAGCTATTGTAAAGGAAGACAATGGCTGTGGCAGTGCTTTTGCAAGGCCATTATACATTGCTGAATGACATAGTCATCATTACTCTGAGCCTTATTTGCTCAAGGTTTTATAAATATAGATTGCTGTATGGTTTAGGTAGGAAACGTATCAAATCTAAGACACATACATAACTCCAGTCAGCTCTATTTCAATCCTTTTTTTGAGATCCAGTAGCCATTTCTTTATAAGATTTCTAGGATAATTTCTGTGGCAGAGTTGTGACCATGTGTTATCTGTGTATGCCCATGTTTTCATTAGCATGACTGACAGTTACAGTGTTTGTAATTCTTCAAGTGAAAAGAAAGCATTCCCCTGGACTACTGAAATAGAGATTTCAGAGAATCAAAGAAGAAAATATTTTTCACGATGGATTTGAATCTAGTGTTATGTTCATGACATAGATGTTTACCCAAGAATAGGATTTCATTAACTACTGGTCATTAATCAAATGAACTACTCAGTGGAAAAACACTTCTAATTTGAGAAATAGTCTGAATATTATTTTAATAGAATAAAGAGTACAGATACAGATATGGAATAGTTTTAGATGTATAGGGTGAAGTATTTGTAACAGATGGGAAGTCTTGAGGGATTTAGGACCAGGAGGGAAAAGTCCTTATGGCACAGATTCAGGGAAAAAATAGAATAAATTGAGCATAAGAAAAGGGTGTGATGAGGATCAGGAGGTACCAGAGGATGAAATTATAATTCAATCTGCTAATCTTTACTGTAGAACTTCACAACAATAATTATTAATATGATGATGCTACAACTTAATTTAGCAGAGAAAGAGAGAGGAATAGAAAATCTATGAAGAATTTATGGTTACATATGTTTTTTTCCAACTTAAATTCTTGAAAATTCACACAGGCCAGCTGCCATGGAATTCAGAAATATATGTGTTTAAACACAGACATACATGTTATATTGGTTGTCTGGAGTTTGAATTAAAGGATTCTTCTGTAAGCAAAAGATTATTTTCAATTTACTGTGCATTGGTGAAAATGTCACTAATACAAAACTTTCCATTCAGGTGCTGCTGCTATAGATTATAGATGAATTCCATTTAAAATAGACAAAGATTTTCATAATTTTCAGAAGAAAAAGAAGAGTTACAACACTTAAAGATGTTCTTAAATATCTCTAAATACTCTGTTTCCCATAGAACATGAAGATCTTGAAAAATGAAGTTGCCATGAATTACTTTGTTTACTGCCTTTTATGATTATAATTGCCATTATTCTACTATGTTCTAAAGGTGACTTTTCCCATTTTTGTTTACATCAAGCTATTATTAGAGTTTGTACTAGAAAGTGTATAATTTACATAATCATAAAATAAAGAATGCATGCAAAGATGTGCAGTAAAACAGTAAATATTTTTATCCATGAAACATTATTGCCTGACTGAAAGTAAATTAAAGCCACTTGAATAGTAATTATTTGTTGCTTTGAAATATTGGTACTGAAAAAAATGAGGATTTTTTTCTGACATCCTCTGTGTTAAAATAGTAATCTTTTATTCAATTTATTTTAAATCTTTCAATTTTATAGAACTCTATTGGTCATTTAATTGCGGCGGAGATGAACAATAGGTACTTGTATTCATTTTGGCAGTTACAAACATGTAAACAGAATGGCCGGCACATATTTTCAAGTGCTACAGTCAGAGTGAAAACTTTGTGAAACATTTAGTTGTTCAACAGAGTAGCAATGCTTAGAGGTTGACCTTGAAGTTTTTGAAATGCGAATTGATCCACTGGAACAAGTACAAAGCCAGCTTTGGTGCTAAATGTAAATTGTTAAAAATGGTGCTGCATAACATCTGCCTTGTAGTATGCCTTAATCAGCACTGTGAAAAATGAAAGTTTAACGATCTACTATAGTGGCTTCTAAGTGAAGGATAAACAAAGGATGAAAGAGTTTCCTTGCATGGTTTGTAACTGATGGCATGAAAAATGTCAAGAACCATCTGCCTCAAACTTATCCAAACTGTCATCAAGTATTCTAATCCAGTCAAAGGAGATACAACTAGAACAACCTATGTAACTTGCTGAAGGCTTATCAAAAGAGTTGTAAATAAGAAGGAAAGAAAAAAAAAAAACACACAAAAAAGCCCCTATCAACTGCATAACCACAGATTTCTGCCAGCTTGCCTGTGGCTTTGAAATTCAATCCCATTTCTCTAGTCTGACAAACTGTACTAAATGGTAAAATGGATTTTTATTGCTTTCAGCCATTTTCATTCCAGCTGCTATCACAAGGTAAGTACTCAGTTTTCTAATAGGAGAATTATATTTTTTTCTATTTCACTTCTCCCTTTTGTGTGTGTATATTGACTGCAATATGCACAAAAATCTATTTTTGCACAGCTAGGCTGTAAATGGGGACATTTACACATCTGAGCTTAAAAAGCTGCTGCTCCTAACCTGGCACACAGAAGAACCCCAAACATAATTATGTCACTGCAGGAAGCTACAATAGAGCCAACAGACATCTCTCTATTTTACTTATTTGTTTCGTTATTTATTGCCATTTTCTTTGCACTGCTTTTCACAGCTGATAGGAAAACATTTTTATTTTTATTTTCCAAAGAAAGAAACAAACCCATTTAACAATGATATTACTTATTTACACTAAGAAATAATCAGAGGACTGTACATTTCCTAGTTTGATTTTCAGTAATTTGGGGCATTCTTCATTCTGGGCTCCGATTTATCTTTTTTTGAAAAGCCCCTTCGTCTGCAAATCTCACTGAAAGGTAATGAAGTCTCAGTTGCTAACTCAGATGGGTACTGAAGTGCATTGTTTCATCTAATGGCATGCAGTACTGAACAAAGGCCCCCCCACTGCAAGCCACCCTGATCCTTGTGCTTAAGTTATTTCAAGGATGGGGAGAGAAGCACCAAGGCTGCTCTTGAACGTGGCTTTCAATACTCCTCAGGAGTTCTTCTGGTTTTCACTATTTTCCAAAATGATTGAATTGTGGTCGTGTTGTTTGTACTACTGTTATGAAACCTAGGCCTAATGTAGGCTAAGTCAGATAGGATTCCTTTGTTAAAAACTTAAGCAAAGGCATTTGTAGGGAACTGATGATTTGGGGTTATTTTGGATAAACACAAGTAAGGAACAGAGAAGGAAAAGTAAAAGGATGATGAATATTATATTTATTTTGTGTTGTTGGTTGTATTTAAGTTGGTGGTTTTCTATTAGATATTTTTTGTGTGTGTGCTCAATATGTAGCAGAACTGAAGTTGGCTTAGAATTGGTAAATATGAATTTTGAAGTTTCTGTGGGAGATGTATTTTCATACGATTCTATTTAAACTTTCATATTGGCAGTGTATATTGAAGTACTGAATTTTCACATCAAATTCAGAGCTCTTAAGATGCATACAAACACACATATTTTCTGCTGTTTGAAGATTTAAGTTTTTATTTACTACCAAGCTATGATATCTTACAATAGCTACATATACTAAAGGAAAAAAGAAATCTTTCTATTAGATGTATCCATACTTTTCATTGGTTCTTGGGTGAATTTATACAACTAATGTGGATACATTAGTCATGGAATATTTTTAGCGTACAGGTGGAAACAGATGATACAGTACTACTTTTTTTTTTGTTACAAAATGGTATGCAATGCACTGGAAGATTATTTATCCATAGCAGTTATATGAAATGCAAATGTCATAACACAGATTACATTTCCATAAAACCAAAATAACACTTCAATGTATGTGATTTAGTTTTACTGTGCACATTTTTATTTAGCAGAACTGACACATTGCTTCATATTTCCATCAATTTCTTTTCTTTTTTTTTTTTTACATTTCACATCGAACAAAAAGGTGAAGAATTATTTTAGAGTAAAGTAACTATTTCAGTGCTGGCAAGTTATCTCAAAAGACATTACCATTTACTAAAAATAATCTTCCCCTCCTCCCTATAGCCCCCTACCTTTATTTATTTCTATGACAAAAGCAGAAGGGGGCATATAGGCCAAATAGTAACCTTCATGATGCAGATCTACTTAGAATATCTTGTCTGTTGGAAACCTCTCTTTGAGGCTTTTTTTTTTTTTTTTTTTTTTTTTTAGATAAAGAACTAGGGAGAGACAATACAGAAGGAGGTAAATACACTGTTATTGGCATTGTCTGTCCTTTATTATCCACCCAAATCAGATGATTACAGCAATTCAGCCTTTATTAAGATAAACAGTTTCTTGTCTGATTCCAGAAACTGGCTTTGTGAAGTAATGCATAGCACATTTATGTTTTGAGAATACAGAAAGGTGTGTTTCATAGGTAGGCTGTCTTCCATCAGAGCCCAAACATCCATTTAGTCATGTGCTTATTTAAAAACAAAAACCAAAAGACTTAAGTGTGACCATTCATAGTCCACAGACCTTTAGTAACCTGCTTATTTGATTTGGCAAGTTTTGTTCATTAGTTATTATTATATGCTCACATATGTGGATAATGAACTCATTTAGCTAGGATTTCTTCAGTGTACAAAAAGATCTTTTAACAAGGATTACAATAAACTAACTGTAAGATGAGAGGAGACAGGTAAGCACAGGCAGAAGTTGTGCCAAGGTAAAAATACCTAGTTTGGAAGGTAGAGATCTCAGAATGCTGTAGACATCACCACACTGGCCATAGGATGTCTCATCCTGGAAGGACCATGTATAGCTGTGGGGATCATTTATGCACTGTAGCTATGTTCTTGTTAATCCGTCAGATAAGCAACTGCCAGGAATTATTATTTACTTTCTCTCCACAATCAACGTTGAGATATAAATATCTCTGTGCTATCATCTATCTTGAGGCACCCGTGGAGGGTGTTGTATTTCCACTGATGAGTGGGACAAGGAGTAATGTTTAGCCAGCTAAAAGGGAAGGGATGAGTCCTATCCTCTGTGTGCTTTGTCATAGAGCTGGCATTCATTTCCAGTGGTTTTTTTTTTTGTTTTTTTTTTTCACTTTATTTTTTTATTTCTACACCTGCATAACTTCTCCTTGTTAGTATTCATATCCCAAACACTTGGCATGCACTGGCATTTAAAACTAAATTACTGTTAATAGTCTGTAACACATCACTAGTAGCATGAAGTGCTACTTTGTGAGATAACAATGGCTGCTGTAAATGGAACTTGATTTTTCACAATATCTAACTGTGGCATGAAAAAAGTGGAATCTAAATGGTCATGATACAATAAAGCATCTGCGGACTAGCTGAGACACTAAATTAGCTTTCTTTTTTTTTCTCTCTTTTTTTTTTTTTTTTTTTTTTGCTAAAGAATAGTGTGGTGTATAGCCTGTAAACCACTCTAATAGCTGTATCTTTGTCATTCAGAAAGCACATACAGCACATGCAGGTGGTTCCTATCTTTGTACTGGCAGAACTGTTTGATTCTTGTACTCAGGTGTGTATCCCATAAACTTTGGCTTTCTTGTGAACCAAATCATTCGTTTACTGTTACAATCAATCAGTGAAGCAATTAAAAAGTATCTGCTGTGTTTTGCTGTAACATATGTGATATAATGAAAACAAAAACATCCAGAAGTCATTGCAAATTATTGTTGCTATTCGTAGATCCGTTCAACAAAATTCGCATGATGTTAGAATTCATGGAGAGTTAATTTCTATTAGTTAAGAATAAGTCAGTGATGGTAAAACATGTGACTGCACAATAATAAACCACTAGACGCATATCTCTATATTCATTGTGGGTTAAGCAGTGCAGAGGGACAACAAAAAGAAAAACTTTCTTAATAGCAATATTAGATGGTTAGACTGCATAAAGAAGGTTATTGCAACAAGTTACAAATGACAGGAGAAAAAACACCTTCTCAGTTCTCTGTGGTTTGCTGAAAGAGATTCTCAGAGGTGTGCTGGTCATGCAGATATTTCCATTGAGATACATGTGAATTTTAATAAAAACAGACAAGCCTCTCAACTGAGGTTTGCAGGCGAACTACATAAAAGCATTGGATGGAAATCAGCAAAAGAGCTGGACACTCATGCTCAGCAAGCCTGGAAATATGTTAATGTACTCTTATGTAAATGGACTTAATGGAGAGAATGGAAAGTGTCCAGCTACAATAGCTAACTTGATAAATCTCAGCTCACTGTTCTGCCTGGCTGACTTGAAAGAAGATAAATTCAGTGAGTAACCAGGATGAGCAATGTTACTTATAGTTTTCCAGAGCAATGCTCCGGCACACCAACATTTGACCATGTGTGCCACACTGTGCACTCAGCCTGCACTGAGACAAAATGGCCGTCTTCTTCACAGGTTTGGCTTTGTGCCTGATGTGATTTTATGTTATTTTCTGATGTTTCATAGTGGGAGGAGGGGGGTCTCCAAGAAGTGTGTGTTGGTGAGCATGGGGAGCAACCCCTCAGCTTTCCCACTGCCTTGGCCTTGTCCTGCTTGGGGACTGCAGGGCAGGAAACATCCCTGAGGCACAGCTGCAGTGTGACTGGTCCCATAGGGCTGGGCCACTGCCTGGCGTGTCTGAGCCAGGGTGGCAAAACCAGCTTGACCACACGGGTGGCTACACTGCCTATATCTCCAGCTAGTCACTGTCTGCAAGTAATATTTCTTCCTTTGCCTATTTTCTGTACCAATGTGCAAAGTGGCTGCAAGGGATGAAGAAAAGGGATAACAAGAACATGTTGCCCTGAGAAGCTCAGAATTCCCCTTTTCCAGAAATATTTAAGGCTTCCCTCAGTCAAACTGTTTATTTGCAAAAAATACGAAGGGGTTTTCTCTGGGCCCTGAGGAGAATATACACCACATCCTGAGGGAGAAGGGACAGCAGCCATGACTGCAGCAAACTACATCAGCTACATGCATGCACTCAACTTCCTGTCAGAAAGTTCCGGAAATGTTTGTCCTGTGTTAGGGAAGCTACTGAACTATCATGGAGGGAGGGGTCACTACAGTTACAAGCAAGAAATTAAGCATCCAAGTACATTAAGTACACTTTTCTAAGTAAGCATCCTCTTCTTTCTTTGGTTTTATGGATTTCTGATAGTAGTTGCACAGGACAGGGAAGAAAACTATGAATATTGATTACCATCTGTATGGTAACCCTTGAGTCAAGGCCTGCACCTCTGATTGATCACCTGAGACAAAGACTGGGTCAGCCCAGGTAGCACAGGTGAAGGCAATTCAGCTGGGAGGGTGGAACCTTGTTCCACCTCTCAGACCCCATTTAAGGGCTGTCTGCCATTAAGAAAGGATCTAGTTCTGGAGATCCCTCCTTTTTGGACCTTTTCATTGTAAACCTAAATCTTCAGATACAGGTGAGCTTTCCTTCTCTGTTTGTTCCTTTGTTATCTCACTACAAAGCTCTTTCCAACTGTACTGTGTTGACTGCATGCCCCCTTAGGAGTAAAAAGTCATTTGTTAAATGTAACCTAAAATTTGATTGCAGGGGAGTAGATTTCAACACTTTGTATATTGAATATATTTAAGAAGAAAAGATTAACCATGTTTCGTTAAATCTTTTTTACAGCCCTCAACACCAGTGTTTAATTGATAAAGACTTAGACAAAAACAATCACTAAGAGGTCAAAAAGCTTGTAAATTATTTTAAACACATTTGTTTTAATGCAGCACTAGATGCTCTCTAGTGTGAGTTTGGGAACTCAGCTTATTTTGCAGAGGTGTAAGTTGTTAATACTGTGAGGAATATTCACCATGATCTAAATTCTTTGTTTCCCAATTAGTTTGAGGTAATATTACTTGAATCTTAAGAAGAAAATAGAAATTTAATTTCATGTTCACTGTTAGTGACTTTGCTGTTGACTCATCTTGTAGTGCATGTTTCAACTTGCACTGAGGTGCACACTATGACTTTCTGTTTTCATGCTTCAGGCTAAAGCTAATTTGTCACAAGACTAGAATAGTGTTGATGGCTGATCTCAAATAAGGATCTACTGGAGTAGGGACCTGGAAATGGAAATTGCTGGTTAGGGGGATCTTAAACCACTTTAAGAGTATGAATTGTGCTATTTCTAATCAAACACCAAAGAGTCCTAGAACTCTATTGATTATTGCCTGGAACCACCAGCTGAAGAGTTGATCACAGCTGCATCAAATCTTTATTCTGTGCTCTCTTGAAAGTGTTCTACCCTTACAACATACAGGTGAAAATGTTTCTGTCAGGCTTCTTGAGCTGACTGATGTAATATTCCAGCTGATTAGAAACACATGTGGGTAACTTTTTTTTTTTTTCCCCAATAGATTAAAGAGGTAGTGATTTTTCTGTAGAAGCTGTGATGTGTTTTATCATGTAGACCCATACAAGGGCTTTGTAAGTGCAGCATCAGCATGGTTATACCTGCTGAAGAGCATCATCTGTGTAAATTATTGTAGTACTGAAGCCCTTCATCAAGCCTATATTTTTTGTTCTTCTAGCTCTTCAGTGTTTATGAAGTGGATGTGTGGAGTAAAGATACAGGTAAGTTTTCTTGATTTTTCTCCATGGTATAATCTGGTATGTAAAATATTAAAATTTAATATTACTTATTTCCTTTTTAGATTTTATTTTCTCTTCATTATATGGAATTATGTATCTTTAACTAAAAGTAACACTGATTACATATGGAATAGCATTTGTGGGTTTGTTACACGTTACCCAAGAAGATGCATCTCTCTATATAATATTTTTTTAGTAGCTCATTGAAGGAAAAAAAGTGGTGTCTTAAAACTACTAGAGTCTTGAATTTTTTGTCTTCTGGAGTGTATGTGGATAGTTTTATCACTTCCTTTGGTATTTCTGTTAAATGTTTTGTAGACAGTTATGAGGTAAGTTGTACCTTGAGGATGAACTAATACTTACTGTTATTTTTTTAACCATCTGATTATCTTGATTTGATCATTGGTTTGGACTTGATTTTTTGCTTTCATCATAAACATGGGTAGATAGAAAGGATGATGTTTGTTTTTCCTCATGTTTCCATTAGTTTTTATGGCCCTGAAGTTGCTAATAGGGCTTCTAAAACTAAGTTTAGATTAATATGCACTGTCATCTTCTGAGGCCTTTGATGTAGGAAATAGGCAAATTTTTCACATTTACTCTAAATTGCAAAGATCTGTGGATTTCTTTTTCCAAAGTTAATCACAAGGTAACATTTAATACTCATATGTCTCTCCTGGCATGAAATTATGTGCGAGAGAATGCTGTCGATGAGCTTTTGGATGCTGTGATGTATGGCTCCCTTTTTTTTTTTTGTAGTTGACTTGATTGTCTGTATACAAAAAATTTTCCTTTAGCAGAGCCTCCTTCCCTTTAAAAGCTTTGTTACCCCTCCTCTTTTGTACAGATGATAATATTTGGAAATGATTCCTTGTACAGAATGCCTATCCTCTGGCTCAAGAGTAAATAAATGTGAACATAAAGTAAAAAATCTTGAGCCTGTAGTAACTGTGTTGCAAGAGAACTTGTAAAATAGTGTTGATGTGCAACAGTTACTATATGCAGTAACTTACCTAATTCTGTTAGGTATTTTCAGTTTCTGTTTTTAGGGCTTATCCAAAACTTTAAATGTGCTCTGAAGGATGATATGCTTTCTTCTAAACTTCTGTACTATATTTCTAAGTTCTCGACTTCAGAATTCAGTTTTTCATTTTTGGTTTTACACTATTACATGCCAACACTGCTCGCTGATATGAATTATGGCCTCTAATCAGTAAGTCTGTATTTCTCAAAGAACTTTCGGGTTTGCCTATTTCTTCATGAGTTTCTTTAATGATATGACACATTTGGCAGAAGCTTTAGCAATAAAGAGTGAATTGAGTGCTCTTTAGAGTGTGTGATGGAGCCTGCTATGTGATGAATCTGTCCTCTGGTATGTGTGGTATTCTTAAGAGTACTTGTGGACTTCTCCAGTCACTGTTCCATATATTTTATTTTTCTGTTTGTTCAAGTATTTTTTTCTTAGCTGTAGCTGGTCAGAAGTTTACTGTGTTGTTGGTAGTGTTTTTTTGTTTTTTTTTTTATTGTGGTGGTTATTGCTTTTTTGCTGTGTGTGTGTGTGCTATAGTGACACAGTCACTTCCAAGAGTTGTGCTGCTTTTTGTTTTCTACTGTCAGTCCAGGTCTGTGAAGGAGCATCACATATCTCAAAACTGTTTAAAACAGCCCTTGATAAGCTGGTTCAGCTAGATGTGGAAACACAGTGGGGTGCCACCATTTGTATATTATTATTTATTTTAATACTTATCTGTGCAGACCTGTAGTTACAGATCCACAGATCTTTTGTGGTTCATTCTTCACTGCTATTTAAGACACTGTAATTGAAGTTCAAAAAGTATGTGATTTAAAGTAATATAAAATTAAGTCACTGTCTAAAATGCATCTCTGGAGTTTAGGATTCTACTTGGTATATTTCTCCATCTGTTTAACATATATCTGGTTGGTAAAATATGAGTGACTCGTCTATTTGTCATGCAGACTTTTTCTGTTGTCAAAAGAATTTTACTGTGGAAATGATGCTTGGAATTATGTACGTGCTTCATTCAATCCTCCCAAGGAAGGAGGAGTGTAGGGAGCTTAGGAGATCTTCAAATATTTCTATATCAGGACATTAAATTTTAAAAAGAAATCACATCAATTTATACTCCTTATTTCCTGTCAGATACTAGAGTGGTAGTAGATTCTATTCCTTGTGTATGTATGAAGAACACAGAACTCCTGGGCTGTTTAGGTGCTTTGTAGTGTCAGTATATCTATGCAGTACTTATGACAATGGAATGTTATGTTCTTTTATTACTAGAAGAATGAGGACAAATGAATAGAAGATACAAGATGATTATTCCAATTTTGTGTAGCTTCTGAGTATGTTTGGAAAGCTGTTGTTAAGTAGTGGGTTTTTTGAGATTGTCTTAAAATCAGTTTGTATGGCACTGAATTTGTGTTTCTTAAGAACAGGTATGGTAGTTTTTTTTCCTCTCATGTTATAGATTTTACGCTCCAAATTTTCAGGATTTTCAGAGTATACTAAATAGGAAAATGTATATGTATACATGAGTTTATAGTACTTGCAAAATGTGTTATATCTTTGAGGAATCTTCGAACAGTTTGGTTTGGAAACTCCTGGGTTTACTTAGTTTTGCAGTTCCTTGGAGCATTCATCATGTTAGCTTATCAGATAGTGGATTTTCTTTCAGCTGAAATAAAAAAGTCTGGGTGATACGCCCTTGACTCAGTACTATAAACTAGCTTATACAACATTGGCAAAGGTGAGATGTACTGTTGTGGTTTTGTGAAGTCATTTTTGACTCAGAGGTTCTGAAGTTTCTATCAGTTGGAGTGCAATAGGGTATCCTGGAATCTCAGTATCCATTTAGATAAGTGCTGTGTCAATCTATCGCTGTCTGTGTTAGCTGTTCTGCATTACATATGTATCTAGAATACTTGTCTTGGGGTAAGGAAGGTTGAAAGAGAAAGTGAAATTGGATTGAGTCTTCATCTGCTGAAATGTTCTCAGGTTCTTTTTAATGTTTTAGGTTGTGTGTTGATCTCATCTATGAAGTCCTCTGATGATACATAGCCCAGAAAATGCATATGCTACTTGTGTACAGAGTTGACAGTGGTTTTCTAGGAACCGCAGTAATGTTTGAACTGATGTTGTGTTGATTCTGGGAATGTTCTATGAATTTAATGGACTTTTAAACTCTATTGGCACAACAGAGGTCCGGACTCTTTGTTGTTATTTAAAGAACTAAGAATTTATGGCAGAAATATTTAGTAATGGCATCAGGTCTAAATTCATCTATGATTCTGCATATTTTGATCATCATTTCACTCAGTAAAATAAGAGTATTCACTTTATCCAGTGAATTGTTGTTGAGTGGACAGTGATGTCTTCCAGAAAAACTATTAGATTACAAATCTATAGCATACAGTGGTACTAAGTGCAATTGTGGGACTGATTTTTTGCTCTTTTCTAGCATAAATGGCTGGAAAATTAGACTGATGGAAACATTAGTTGTGACCTCATTACACTCTAATGTTACATTTAATTTTCTAAGGATATGTGTGTTTTACAAGCCTTCCTTTCAGCCTTCATGTCCAAACTTGTAGGAGGAATTGTAGAAGTGCATCAGGAAACATGGCAAATAGTGAATGTGACTTTTGCAGCTTGGCCTAGTGGCTTGTTTTTAAAAACAGTGTACTTAGAGCTGAATACTAGAAGAGCTAGATCAGCCAAAAGCATGGCGTTAATTGAACCAGGGCATATAATATCATGAGTTTAAAAATTAATAAATAAAAAACCATGTGTTCTGTTATGTTCTCTTCCAGGGTATTTTTTTGTGTGTACGAAATGTGTACAATAAAGGCAGGCCTTCATTGCACAGCTTCAGCTGCCTTGGCAGATTGTTCTTGATGCATAATTATTTAACCAGGGGATAGTTAGTAATGATGGGAAGCAGGGGACAAGTAGAGAGTAGGATGAGTAGAAGTGTGAAACAATCAGATAAAGACTGTCCTGACTTTCAGAGCACTGAAAGATGCTTTCTGGTTGAGAACCTGCCTTTTCAGATAGTGCCATTTTGAGTTTTCACTTCTACTGTGAAATGATTTTCTGTGGTCTGGGGTGTAGATCCTGTACATGGGTGAACTGGCAAGAGCCGTCTTAGAATTTAATACTGATATTTCTTGATTATGAAGCAAATGTGTTCTTCACTGTGAGGTTCTTGTGGTGTTTAAGGATATATATGTGTACGCAAACCTGTCTTTCTTCTGGGATGTTAATAAGATTAAAGCACTTTTCTTTGGAGGCCAGTACTTTATTCTGTAGTCTGAAAATCAAAAGGGTAGAGGAAAAAAACATGTGAAAGACAACTATGACATTTCCTGCAAAGACCTGTAGAAATTACGAACTACATTTGTCTACTGAAAAATGCTCAGTGAATAAGAAAAAAAGTGCCTTTTTGGATTATTTCAAGCAATCTTGACATTCTCTGAAAAGAGCTGAAAAAAAAAAAAGTGGTGTTTTTTTCTTCATTTTGTTGGTTGTAATGTCCTATGGAAGTTATGCTAAGAACTAATCTCCTTTTTCCTTGGAGCTAGAGAAATATGTGTCTTAATAAATTGGGAAGCTGAGGCTGAGGTTAAGGTCCTTGTCAAAAGGTATTCAGAAAGTCATTCTCAGAGCCAGATGTACCTGATTGCACCTCAGCCAGCAAATACTGCTACTTTTATGACATCTACTTAAAAATCATAATGGAATATGGGTTTAGTAGATAATGATGATATGCTATTTTCTGTTTTTCTGTGTTGGCATAATACTTCAAGATGATGTGAACCATTTTTCAGATGTTTTCAGATGCCTGAAGACTCGAAAGTCTCCTTATATTCTAAGTTTGCTTTTTTTTTTTTTTTCTGCTGCCAGAGAGAGGTGAACATAGAGGTCAGGTTATGTTTCTGAATACTATTTGCCTTATTCTAAGCATGTTTCTGCTTATCCATTTCCTCCCCTCCCCTTCAGTTTTCACAGTTGGTAGTTGGTGAGTTTTTTGTGTGTTATTTTTTAACAGCTAAGTGAAGACATAAAATGACTCAATCTACAATGACACGTTTAGATTTCAGATGTTACACTGGCCAATATGTTCATAGTTAAGATGTATTTATAAAAAGTACATCCGTATCTCTGGTGATAGTGGTTTCAGGCTTTTTATGAGGAGCTGTGGTAATATCCAGTTAGATTTATCATAGGCCTGCTCCCTACAGACCTATAAAATGATACAGTATCCTAGGACTTTTTTCTGTTTTGAAGTGATTCTTAATGTTTGTTGTAGAGCATGCAGAATGAAAATATCAGTGTTTAAACGACCACACTTCTAACTGTTTTGTTTTCTTTTGTTTTGTTCAGCTTCTCAGAAAACCATGCTGAATAATTTCTGAGGAATCTTTAAAAGATTGTTTAAAAGTGTTTTCTGCAATAAATTCTTTAGGGTACAGATTCCTTTCTTCTACTCTACGTAGCCCAGTAGATCTTTGACATTATTTGTGGCCTTATGAAAAAAAGTAGTAATAGTGAGTAAATGGACCATTCTCTGGAGTTCTTAAGGTTTTGCTGTACTGTTGTGTGGAGAGTGCTTCTTTAGTAGGAATGCTGCCAGACAGATCATTGCACCGTAAACAGGAGAATGCTTTTACTTTTGTACCAGCGGTGAGCCAAAGTTTTTGTGTTGATTTCTGTTTGTTAGAAAGGCTTGGATCTCTCTGACACCAGGTTCTTGGCATGTTAGGACATCTGAAAAGGCTCAGTAATGTTTTCATTCATTTGTCCCCAGGAAAAAAAGCAGTAAGGCAACAGATGCTATATAAGATAGTTTAGTACTGCTTTTATTACAAACAGTGCGTTTGTGCCCTGGGGCTAGCTCCAAGTGCAGGCTGAAGGAGAAGGTACCCAGGTGACACATGTTAAAACTGCATGAAAGTTACAGCTATTTGTTAGAGACCTATCTGGAGACTCTGATCCAGATATAGACATAGAACAATGTTGTGGTGCACTGCAGGAGCAGTAGTGAGTTGGAGAAGACCTTGTTAAGAGATGGTGAATGGACTGTTGTGGCCTTGGTTTTCAGTGGTTTATTTAGCAAACAGCTGCTGTCCTGTCTTGAGTGAGTCAGTGGGAGTTGAATATTCACTCCGATTAACCTGTCAGATAAGATAAACATAATCAGATGGATTATAGGCTGGAAATCTGAATGGAAATCAGATGATATAAAGATGCAATATTGTCAGTGAAATGACTTGTAGTCTTCCCTCCTGGCCTAATTATGTGGAAAGGCAGAAACTTCTCTATACCGGATGGGAATGGGTCCATAGGTAGTGAAATCAAGCCTGGAGTTATCATTTGGTGAACAGAAAGGCTACCATTTACAGCTTTTCCTACTTGATCTTGGAGCAGTTAGTTCAGCACTAGTAGTATAAAGTAGTATAAAACTTTCGTGGAAAGAAGTGTTTCAGTAACATTAGCAGCTAACTGAAGGTTTCAGAAACACTGTTTTCAGACATGGCTAAAAACATTAAATCAGAATGGATATTTTACTGCTTCATCTTTATTTTTCATACATGTATATTTGGTTGATGTTGGGTTCCAGATAAGAAATCTGTGAAATTAAGCCTGCAGCTGTTTACAGTTTAATACAGAAGGAATTAGAGTGCAAAAAAAGAAAGCATGATTTTTGGAGAGCTGGTCAAGACTTCAGATATGGCTAAATGAATGATTATCTGCGTAAGTTGCTTCTGCCTTTGTAGAAGTTGATTTCTGCAGATAAGATTCTGCAGATCAGATAAGCTGAGTGGGAAGTGTAGAACACCCCTATTTCCTAGTGTTAACAGTTGAAAAATTTCTACAAAGAAGTGCAAAGCAGCATTTTGGCAATGAAAGCTTTAAGGTCCATTTGAGATGGCAATAGCTGCTGCTGTCTCAAGAAGTATTAAAAATGCTTATTTGGGTGGGGCTGACAGGTACTGGAATGTACTTTCAGCAGTTTTAGCAAACTTAGGCTTTATTTGCATGGTGCCAAGTAACCCACTGGGCAGCTTGCAACTCAAGTTATGATCTAAGCAGCCTCAAAATGATGAGCATAGTGAGTGAATCTCTGCTGTCTTTGAGCTGGTTCGTCTCGGCTAGGAGACATTCCTCATTTTGTTTCAGGTGTTCTTTTTCCTAAGTGAGAGTTTTTATTTCTTCACACCATCCACTAAGCTGCTGAAGAACTGCCTGGAGTTCTGAATCCTTAGTCTCCGATCTTGCTTATGTAATCTTTTCTTGCTCTTTTAATTGTTCCATTTCATTTAACTTCTGATGACCCTGAGCAAGCTCTTCTTTTACATGAAGACAATGTTTGTGCTCTGCTGTCTCTTCTTCCAATTCTTTCATTTTATTAGAAAGGTCTAATTTCACATAATCCCAAGCTGTTTTAGACTCCGTGTCTTTAGTCACAGTTTTCTGACACAGCTAAATATTTTTGTTCTAGTTCTTCATTGAGCTGTTTAAGTGCTGCACATTCCTGATTTATGAATTTTATTGCTCATCTGCTATTTCTTCTTTTGATATATATATATATATATATATATTTTTTTTTTTTCAATTTCCTCAGTCATATAGTTAAACTTAACTTCATTATCAGCTGCTGCGGAGAACAGCTTTTCTCATTTGAGTTTCAGAAAGCATAACTTCTCATGTTTTTCAAGAATCTCTCTGCTGCATCTCAACAGTATTTGGTAGAGACTGAAGCTCTGATAGTTCTGTGTTTTTTCTAGGAGTACATTCTCTTCCGGTACTTTTTCTAGTTCTGCTTTTAAGTCAGACACCTTCTTTTTTTTCCCTGGGTCCAGAAGAGAAACTGTCAGTGAATTTAGCCTTGTTTTCTTGAAATACTGACTGCAACTCTTTTGGCAAGTCAGCTTGCATTTCTTTTTGTGGTTTGCCTTTCCTGTTTCTATTTGGCTTTAATAAAGTTGCACATCCTTTTGCATTTGCCTGTGATTATTTAAGAGTTAATTCACCCTTTCTTCCAATTCCAAATTTTCTGTTCCAAGGAAAAGCAGATTCTTTTTTTACACCAAAGGCTACAGTTTCACTATCTAAGGGGGAATTTACTCAGATGTTGAATTTCCTCAGAATCAATTTATGTTAGGTCTATCAGTCCATTCTGTTCCTGATCAAATTCAAGGCATAGTAGAGTATTGGCTGTCTTGTTCAGAATTCTCTATTATTGTAGAGTCCTCCGTCTCTGGAAGCAAACACAGGGATACTTGTTGTTGTTGTGGTTAACATTGTTTCTCCTAAGTCTTCTAAATAGTTTATATTTTCCTAGTTTATTTTACCAGGAGCTTGTGAAACTCTCCTTTGCATTCTGTTTTGATGCAAATAAAGTAGAAGTCTCTAGCATCTTGGTTAAGTTTTGTATCCTACCCTCCTGCACTTTTTGAGGAGTTTTTTTTTTTTTCTTATGATGGGTGGGCCAACCAATCTGTTTCCATTGCACAAATTCTAGTCTTCAAAGACATTACCTCTGGTGACTGATGGTGTTTTACCTGGACTTGAGCAAGGCCTTTGACACGGTCCCCCACCACATCCTTATCTCCAAATTGTGGGAATGTGGATTTGATGGGTGGACCAACTGGTGGATAAGGAATTGATTGAAAGGCCTCAGACAGAGGGTGATGATTAATGGTTCTTTGTCCAGGTGGAGGCTGGTAATGAGCAGTGTCCCCCAGGGGTCTGTCTTGGGACTGGTGCTCTTTAAATCTTTATCAGTGACATTATGACAAAATCGAGTGCATCCGCAGCAAGTTTGCTGATGGCACCAAGCTGAGTGAGGTGGCTGACACAGTAGAAGGAAAGGATGGCATTCACAGGTACCTCAAAAGACTTAAAAGGAGGGCCCAGGTGAGTCTAATGATGTTCAACGCAGCAAAGAGCAAGGTCTTTGCATTTGGGTTGGAGGAATCCCAGGCCTATGTACAGACTGGGAGGAAAACTCCTTGAGTGTAGCCCTGCAGAGAAGAACCTGGGGGTCCTGATGGATGGAAAACTTTGCATGAGCCAGCATCGTGTTCTTGCAGCTCAGAAACCAAATGGTATTTGGGCTACAGCAGAAGAGGGGTGGCCAGCAGGGGTGAGGAGGTGATTGTTTATCTCTGCTCTGCCCTTGTGAGGCTTGATCTGGAGCCCTCAATGCAGGAAAAACAGAGAGCTGTTGGAGAGGGTCCAGAGGAGAGTAGTGGTGGCAGTGGCAATTTGGAGATTAATGATTCTTGAGGTCCATTCCAACCTGGGCCATTCTGTGTGATTCTGTGAAATGATGGGTGTTGGGGAGTTTATGCACACACTCACAGCATATTGATGAATGAAAGAAAATGCTGAAATTTTAAATGTTTAAATCCTAATGCTTCCCTCACCCAAGTCCTGCCTTTTTTCCACTTCCTGTGGGAAGTCCTGCATGTCTTTTTTAGGTGGTAATCTATTTTATACAAAGTTAGAGCCTGTTGAAGATCTGGTTCTGTGGGGTCTGGAGTGCTTCCATGTGGTTTAAATAAGGAATACATTTGAGAAAATACAATCTGCTTGTGGACATGCTGGAAGCAGAAAAAGAGGCTAATTTTGCTTAGTTAATTATTCACTGATAATTATTTACTCAGCTCTACAAATTGATGGAAACTTGTAATCATGTTGCTATGGCACCTGCTGTCACTTATAAATGCTGAGTGGAGCAGTTCTATTTTAATTGTAAAGCTGGACCCAACTACTGAACAAATGAAATCTGTCAGACTGAATTTTGTGAGGGAGATCTTACCAGAGTTTGCAAGTTAAGCATCTAGTCATAAATAAATTCTTCCCTGTGAATCTGAGAAAGAGTTGCACAGTTTTCTGACTCAAGCCTGCATATCATTATCTTGTTAGGGTAAGCAGCATCTGAATAACTAAGTCTGCTATCTGAAAATGCTGAAGGCCTTTCTGTACACTTCCTTCACTGTGAAACTATAGCTATTTTCTGTAAATCTGTCTTGCAAAACAGCCTTCCAGAGAAGACCACTATACAAGGCTTTGATGCAAATGCATCTAAATCTAATTTCTCAAACAATTTAGAGAATAGTTGATGATCCTCCAAGCATTAAAATGTGAATATTATCAGGCCTACAATATTTGAATGTTTAATCCATGAGCTGCAAGTAAAGCTTTAATTCTGAAATGTAAGTGGACCTTCATTATTAATTCGCTTTCCTATATGTTTGAGATGAATAGATATGGTGCTATATTAATTTACATATTTCCATATGCCTTTCTTTGTAATCTAGCCCTGTATAATGCATCGTTATTTTAACAGCACTGCCAGCAAATTATTCTGCGTGTACTTCTTTTCTAAGTTCTTTAAACACTTTCTCTGTATTGTGTGATTTCAATTGTTTCTGCTCCTTTCTTGGTAAATAGTTGAGGAGTAAGCACATTTTCAAGAGCTGTAGGAAGGCTAAGATGCCAGTTGCATTTTAACGATATGGTGCATTATCATTCTTACTGTAGCCAATTCTCTTTTAAATCATTGCAGTTTCTGCTTTAGCCTCCAGCTATAGAATTCTTTTCAAACCGACACTGAACTTGGCAGATTGCCAAGAGAAAAATAAAGGTGTTTTGGTCCACCAAAGTATTTTGAGTCATTCTTAGTGTTACAGTTTTCTTCTCTACATCTGCAAAACATTTTTTTTTCCTGAAGTGAATTTTCATGTGAAAAGCCTCCTTAATAATCACCAGTATTGTTTGTTTCAATGCAGTTATTTGACTGCACCCCTGGGTGCTTGCAAAATAAACAAGAGAGTCTTCTAAAGAGTTTTAAAAGTGGCAGGTGCTTAGTCTGTGCCCTATTCACTTAGTTTGCAATGACATTTTTGTGCTAATCCATAGACAAACAAGAGACAGGTGACACACAGCATCAAGTACAATGTGCTAAGTCGACAAACTTAGGTCTAGATAAGATGTTTGTGCTGCATATGCTCACAGTGGCAACATGGATTTATAGTGCTTATTTTGAAGTTGTGCTCTCAGGACTGGCTGTATCTCACAAATTTTAAATGCTTATAAAGTGTGTGAGAATGAAGTATTTTTGGGGTTAGAGAATTCAAAAAATCTCACTCAAATAAAAATCTTTGCCAATTCCTGTAAGTGAAGCATGATTTTTTTTTCTTTTTTTCCCCTGTATTGTTGAAAATGTGAGCATTAACTAAACCAGATGGTTGCATGTAACTGAAAGAGAAAAATGGTATCTCTGAGAGTGTGTAGCTATGAATAGAATTTATTCATTACAAAATACCATGTCCATGGCACTCTCAGTCTAACAGTATTGTACACTTTATTGCATTTAGTAATATCTGTACTGCTTTAATGTAAAAGTGTGGCTGACTGAGAGAAGTGCTAAAAGACCTTAGCAACACATGGAAGCAGGGTATGCATCTTCCCTTTCCTATTTTACAGTCAAATTAATCAGGATACAAGCTGAGCAACCAGCTCCAAGTATTTTAAAGATCTTTATGAGGAGGAAAGAGGATGAGATGGGAGGACAGGTAGATAGAAGATTTTTGCTTGTTTGTTTTTTAAATTAAGACAGCAAACGGGTTAGGAAAAGTAGTATATACATGTGTTGAGCTATCAGACTGGCTACATGGAAGTTTTACTCTATTTAAAAATGTCATTAATCCATATGGATTCTTTGCTTTAGTTGTGGAAGAAACAGGCCTTAGTAGTTGCAGCAGAACGTGTATATTCACTTCTATTTGTATCTTACTTGTCCCTGATATGAGAAGATACAGAATAACCTATTACACTATCAGTGTCACTGCTTTTACATGTGAGGCCGAGTTTCAAATTGCTTTCCATAACAAAATAAGAAGGGAGCGGTTGTGTGCACACACAGCTGTGTAGCTTTTGTTGTGCCTCACATTCCTTGTTATCATTCTCAGTGGGAGTTGTAGTTGATGGCAGAAAGGAATGGGCAGGGGGTTTGTTGCTGTAGTAGAAGAGAATGGAGGCGTTTTTTCCCACTGATTCATCTAGTCCCAGCAAATGGGGCCGGTCTGGGGAACCAGAAGCTGGGTCTATGTAGATGTAATACAGATAGTTGGTGAAACATGGTGCACAGTATGAGCAAAAAGCATCATCAGACTCATCCCTTTACATCACAATGTTGTATTTATCCCAAGGACAGTTTGTCCTTGGAGCTTATACACACATTCTCAGCTTTTCTTTGCACCTCTTGTCAACTTAAATCCATTCATTTAAGTGATTTTTAAATCTACATTATGAAAGAAAATAAGATTAAAACTTCTTCTGTTCCAATAATTAAATCTGCTGCTGTGGGATGGGTTTCCCCAACTCCACTGCTGGAGCTGAAATTTACCCTTAATTCTGGGAAATGTGGGGTAAAATTTAATTTTTTATATATATGTTTTTATCAAAACACAGCTTAGAACCTGATGTATTTGAATTGTAGATGAGCAGATGCTTAATTGTCATCAACATGTTTTGAAGTATGTTGTTTTATTTAGCATGGAAGAAAATAACACAGATGTAAAGTCTTGCTTTCCATATAAGCACAGAAAAAATCACATTCCCAAAATGAAATGTAAGAGAAACCACTCTTGAAGATATGTGATAATCTAGACAGTAGAGAGGCAGTAGATGTAATTTTCTGGACTTCAGCTGAGTGTTTGATAAGCTACCACTTGAAACAGTTAGTTAACCTGTAAAAGATTGGGATTAGTAGGAAAAATGGATCTACTATTTCTTTTATTTCTACTGAAGTAACAAAACTAAATAGGGCTTGAAAGTCATGTGCTCTATAGGTAAGCGACTCCAGTTGTACAGAAGGCTGTAATGGTGAAAGACCGTGTATGCTAGGTAATTGTGTGGTTATTCCAAGATATAGAACTGAGACAAAGAAGTATTAGGTTGAACTGAACAAAATACTAATGTTGTAAAAGATACTATATTGACTACTGTTGCACAGAACAGTCATTTGAGGTGGTAGATGTAGAAGTGGAATCAAAAAATGTGGTGTAAGTTTTAAAGCTTAGAGCTGTCCCACACTGTACAGCTGTATTGTACAGGCAACCATGCCAGTTCTGGCTGTGAAGTTAAACAGATTGACAGGGCAATTGACATTGGCTTTCTTGTGTCTAGCAGAAGTGAAGAGATAAAAACATGAAGTTCTTAGCTGAGAACCAAGGAGAAGCAAAGCAGATTAATGACAGAACCTGGGAGCTAGTGTATTAATCTCCTGCAAATCTAAGTCAGCTGCTTTAGATTTATTCCACCTCCCTCTGGCCTCCTGTTGTCTCTCCTTCTGTTTATGACAGGAAGGCTACTGATGTTATGTTTGTATGAAAGCAATTAAAACAATTTTTTGCAATTCTGACAACAATGACATTAGTGTCTGTTTGCTTTGCTTTACAAACAAATGATCTGCATTATCTATAGTACTGACCATCCTTCTGAATATCCTATCACACAAGTACTTTGTATAAATAATTAAATGCTGGGGTTCACAATGGTGTCTGCAACAATGGGCTTGTTTTCTGCAACTTGATAGGAAAGATTTGATTTACATCTGCTCTGGGTATTTTATTCCCTATCTTATTAAAGCTTACAACTTAGATATAGTATAGCTTTTATGGGAAACCTTGCCAAATATTTTCAGATGAAGAGAAATTTTCTCCAATTAAGAGATAGTATCTGTGGAATAGAGCGTTGTCACAGGATAATGGTCTCCTGCTGCTTTGTTAAATGCCAAGGTAAACCTGAGGCATTTATCAGAAATTAATGTCAAAGCAAAGTCGAGAGGTTTATCTTGAAAGGTGGAAAGACTAAACCTGTGGAAAATATTCTATTAGAAAATGGTCCATGTTTCCCTGTTTGTTGTTATTTCAATCCTTCCAGCCCAGTTATACTTGGAAGCAAATATTCTGTCTGCCTCTCAAAACAGATATCAGCTTTCTTTTAGAGATGCAAAGTCCTTAGTAATGTTTGACTTAAAGTTAGATGCATTATTTTATTATTTTTCAAATATATATGAATTTTAATGCTGCATCCCATTACAGAGAACTAAACTGGGTCTTTGCTTTTGTTGGACTTAACATAGCCTTTATTCAAAGAACTCTGAAGTCATGTGAAGGAAAAGGAAACTTTTATCTTAAAAATATGGATCCTGCAAAGCAAGTAAATCTATTGGCCTTGCTCTGTTAGGGGATGAAAGAAGAGCTGAAGTGATGGAAGGTAGGACTAAAGCATCATCACCTAGAAGATTGCAAGAAGTATTTTATAGTGCAAAAATCAAGTTTAGTACTTTGTACCTGTTGATGCTCCACAGACACTGAAGTTTGTCAACTTGCTATTTATGAAGAGTTTACTTATTAGATCAAAGGGAACTCTTTTTAAATGATAAGATTCCTATAAGTATTTTTCACTACTGCTGCAGAGATCACGTCACAAGGTGTCCTCTGTTTTTCAAGCTTTAAATCAGCTATGTCAAATCAACCTTAATAACTACCTAATCATGTATTAATTAGTCCAGAAATATGCATGAATTATGATAACTGTCCTCAAATTTTTCCCTTCCATAAAATCCAAAATATAAATACCTGGAGGTCCTCCCTCTTTCTCTTTTTTTGTGGTAGTAATTTGTCTCTTGTTTCTCCTTTACCTTCTGCTGATATGAGAAAAGGGCAATGACATATTTCTTTGTTATTTAATGTTAACTTAATCATACTGTTAAAAACAACAAACACAAAGCCCTCATGAAATGCATGTGGTCAAATTTGGGCATATTCTAGAAACTGGTAGAAAAGGCATTAGTCTTGCAATCAATAGAATTATTTTTTTTGCTTTTTAAAAGTAGGAACTTTTCATAGCAGATCAGATTAATTAGTATTATTTGCAGGTAGTGTATTATTTCACTTGGAATCTAAAAGTGAAAATAACTGTACAGAGAAGTGAAGCAGAGTTGATTGCTTTCTACTGTCCTAGTCATGGAGACTAGAAAAGTATACACATGTTGACAAGTCTAAGAAGAAATCAATTCAATCTTCAAAAGTGCTTTTTCTTTGCCTGATTTATTCAGTGTAAGTATTTTTCATCTAGGAATGTTTTCTGTCCCTTTAAAAATTAAGGTGACCCTGTCCCTCACTCAAAACCTAAATGGTCTCAAAACATGAGGCACAGTCCTTGTGCTGCAGATTTGTCCTGTTTCTGAAAATAAATAAATAAGTAAACCAAAACAAAGAAAAACAATTTTTTTGTCTGCACTGGCAGCATATTCTGCTTCAGCTTCATTTTATGTAACAGTTCACCACTTTGGGGTCCTTGTAGTTATTTATGCAATTTACTAAGAAGATGAAAAGAGAAGCAAGTGTATTTATTTTTTTCTCCTCCTCCTCCAGCATAGGGAGATTAATTTCAGAGCTGTTTCCAGAGGACTAGATATAGGGTAGTACTGCAGCATACTGCATTTCATCAGTCATGCTGCATTATGTCACATTAGGTTTTTCTATGAATTCATTTCAGTCTCAGAGATTTACTGGGGTATGAGACAGAATTCTGTTCCAAGAACATCTATCAAGCCAGCAACAGGCAGTTCTCTGTCACTGAAAATGGTGGATCCTTTTTAAGGACTGAGAGGGGTTTGGAGGAAATGCAGTAATTACAGTAGTGATCTCAACAGTATAGCTTATAGTATTAATGCCTTTTTTGGAGAAGATGATCATGATGCTGCATTGTTCCCAGACATGGCAGGGTTCCCAGCTTGGTGGTTAGTTCAGCTCCCCAGTGTATTTTCCAGCATCAGTGATCTAATAGGTGTTTGGTGAAGTAGGGATGTGATTTGTGTGGTTTAGCTGTGCAGTGTGGTACAGGAGTATTTGTAATATCAGGTGACTGGTTAGCATGAACTGAAGACCCCATAGCAGCCCTCCCTGGAAAGGGAAGGGATATGAATCTGTGTGTCCATGTTCATAAAGAACCTTCCATTGGTCCATTTTTGTCAAAAGTGATCATAAGGAACAGAAGTGCTTTGGTAAAATAAGCCTTAGGAGTCAGACCCAAACTCTTCTTTAGCCAATTTTGTTCTTAAATACTCCTGACTTGTGGTAAAGAATCAATTATATGTTTCTAGAACTTGGAGAGGTAGAAAATGGGATACGCTTCTTTACTGGTTTTTAGCTCTAGAAACAGGATGGAGTAAATGCTGGAAACTTTTATCTCTGTGGAAAGTTACGAAACAAGTGTTGAGATGAGAAAACAACATTTTACCATTTTATTCACCAGTTGGTTCATAATCAAATTATATATTCAGATAGATGCTTAACAAAGCTAGGAAGTGATTCAAGGAAGTATTTTGCTGGGCAACAGCCAGAAATATTAGCTGTTGCCAAATCAGTCTTAACGATCTTACTCTATTTCTCAATGTAGGACACTTTTT
This sequence comes from Coturnix japonica, assembly GCF_054131305.1. Taxonomy (NCBI): domain Eukaryota; kingdom Metazoa; phylum Chordata; class Aves; order Galliformes; family Phasianidae; genus Coturnix; species Coturnix japonica. The sequence goes on from NC_140668.1 coordinate 26,955,513, forward strand.
TTTTTTTTTTTAATGACAAAATTCATTTAGGCATAATTGAGAGAAATTTCTAGGCAATGTGAAACTGTAATCCTGTAAGCAAAAGCAGATGGAAGCTGTGCTGATTTCAGTACTTGATCTGCAATATTTTACACTTTGAAAATGAAATATTTCTACAAATATTTGAGAGTACATTGGTGCATAACTTAAACTGGATCTTTTTTTCTAGACATTAATATGACCAGTGTACGGGTTTTATTTCTAAACAAGCTAAGCTCTTCTAGGAAGTTATTTTTCTAGGTAGACACAGTAATTCTAGGTTACTTGGCTAAATCAGGAACAACTGTGTAACCACTCTGTCTATGAGCTGGAGTTACTATGGACATAATAGTGTGAACACTGTCATTCACAGACTGCTAGAAGTAAGAATAAATAAGAATAGTATGGCAGTAAAAATATACTGTGAAATAGTTACACTGTCAAATCTCCTATTATAAAGACATATCAGAAGAAAGAGAATTGCAGCCTATTACACTACTGCACATCCCCAAGGATGATATCAAAGCAAAGCTGAATACTCTGACTACTTACAGCAAATTTCTAGTGGCTTCAGTGGTTCATGGCAATGAGATGAAAGCCAGCAGCCCTAATAAATAGACTTTCCTTCCTAGGTTTCTATTTATGATAAAATTCTGTTCTGATAAGTGGGAAAAACAATATCTGAAGGTGAAAGAAGAAAAGCTAAATAGAATTGCCACAGGATTTATATTTTGCTGTAAATAGTAGATCATTATTAAAAACATGTGTTTATTTGCTATTTGAAACTGATAAAAGTGTAAAGTACTATTCTGATTTAATGGCTTAATTATAGCTAAGGCTGGGTAGAGTTATGTTAGGTCACTCTTGCCTGGAGTTGCCTAGCAGTTTTCAGCACAAGAAAAAGAATAAGAATGAAGCACTGACAGATCCCATCTGGGCTCCCTGAGACAGCTGGTTCCAATACAGTCTGTCTAATGCTGGAATTGTGTCTTCAGTTGCTTTTGTTGGCATATCACAATAGTTTAATGTTTTGAGATAACACCTACAGAATGGATTGAGTCAATACTGTGTTAGAAGCAATGTTTTTCAAGAACTGGAGAGTTATTAGGATATTTGTATGTCAGCTGTGTGGATTTAGGGTATAAGTAAAAATGCGCATACACATATCCATATGAAGTGCTGTGAATATACAAATTAAGACAAAAATAGGACTAAACTGGAAGTTTCTTTTGGGTTCATCTATGTCTGCAGCTAGTAGGAAATCAAATGGACTGCATGTGTTCTTAATTCAGACATTTAAGTATTGTATATTAGTGTTTATTTCAGCTTGGTTTATAAACGTACTGTGTGGTTCACACTTTTATTTAAATACTGAATTTAGATAGATATCCTCTGTGTCAGAAGCGCAGCAGATAAAGGAATTATGAGACATTTTTTGCTGTGGCTATTTTTTTCAAAATCTCATCTTTGCAGTTGATTTGGTGTTGCATGAAGTGTTACTGGCGACTCCTAATATTGTCTTTAGCCTTTTACTAATAGCTATTGCTGCCTTTCAAGAACTTTAAATTCTGCCTGCCTGAAAGATACAGGAAGTGGGATGCCCAGTGTTGAAGATGAGGAAATGAGGAAAAAATTATAGCAAGCAACAGTATCTGTGCAGGAGTTAGAACTCATTCTGGGGGAACTTAAATTGGAGTCTGGTGTGGAGAGAAAATAGCAGACTGGGAAAATGGCTGTATTCCCTGAGGAACTTCAGTGCAGCTATTCAGAAGAAAAAAAAAATACTACAAGATTTCTAATGTACATGCAAATACACACATCAGTATTGGTCCCTGAATTCTCTTCAGCTGAATCCTTATTTTGCAAAAATTAAGTTGCCTTCTGCCAGGAAAAATTACTGTTTGTCATATATTCTAAGAGATTGTCTTATGTTGTGTGATCAGTTCACTACATTTGCAATATGGTAACAACATACTGCCATCAATGCAGGCATTCAGTTCCATCTCCATAAGACTCCTGAAGCACACTACTCTATATTTAGAAGAGCTTGTCTTTCCCTCCTGCCCCCTCCCTTCTTCAATTTCGTTCTTAAATGATATAGTTAGATAGCTAAGATTGATTCTATAATCAAACGCAGCCCGTAAGATGACACTCACTTTGTGAACAGATAGCTTATCCACCTTCTACCCCAGTGCTCAGATGTGCAGCTGAGAACACTAATTCTTTTAGTCTTTTCTTTCTCCCACACTTCTTTTTTTTTCTCTTTTTCTTTTCTTTTTCTTTTTCTTTTTTTTTTTCTTTCTTTCTTTTCTTTTTTTTTTTTTTTTTTTTTAAAGGTGCTTATCCCCAAAGTTATATGGAGGGCACAAATTATTTGCAGGAAAGCATATTTCTCCTATTTCCTTTTTCTGCTTAAACTGAGCTATTATGCTATGCAAACTGGAAATAAAATCACAGCAGCATAGTAATGGTCACTTATTGGGAAAACCAACTTTAATGCTTGCAACAAATGTGGGATACTCTGTATGTTTGTTTTCCAGGGTACTGGAAAATATGAGAAAAATGTTTGGGTTTGTTTGTTTATTTCTTTGCTTTGGCTTTTTGTTTTTATCTCTAGTTCATCAGAATGTTTTTGTTCTGTTCTTGGCATGCTTACAGGCCATGAACTTGTACTCTTGTTCTTTAAATGTAATGCAACTCAGGAAAACGGTGTTTGAAAGATGGTAATCTTTGGATAGTGAATGCATAGAAATGCCAACGTGCTTGAATGAGAGTTCTGGCAATAGTGGGAGTTGTCTAAAATCACTACTGAAAGGAATGGTAAGAACAGGAAAGGTTAGGTCAGTTCTGCTTGGAGATATTTCACTGAAGAGTTAATAGTATAACTTCTGTAATCGTGCCTTAATTTTGGATATATTACAATTACTCTTATTATTTAAATGGTGTTAAAAGGAAATGTTTGAGCTGAAAGCAGGCAGGCCAAAAAAGACTGTTTCAGATCAAATATGCAACATACATCCTTTTACGTTTCTGACATAGTGTTTTGTTATGGGCATTTTATGGTATGTTCTAGAGCCAGTCAGGGTGGAAAATGATGCCCCTTGTAACTAACTCCCATGTCTTTGTGTTAAATCACCCTTCTCTTTCCCAGGTCTCCAAGCAACAGTATCTTAAAGATGAAATATTCATTTCTGAAACCTAATTTAATTTCAGTGTTGCCTGAGCTGCAGAGCTTATCAGTTCATGGAACCCACAAAATTCAATGAATTAGCAACTCTTTTCCATAGATGGAAGGTTATTTTTATTTTTATTTATTTATTTCCAGGATCTTGTTAAAATTCATCTTCTTGAATTTAACCTTGATTTGACTGGCTGTGATTTACTCATTTGTGGCATAGAGAATAATAAGAAAAACTGGTAGTAATAAACTCCACATCGATAAATGCAAGGCATTGTTGCTTCATAATACTAATAGCAGCCCTGAACAGTACTGAGCCGTAAATAAAAGAAGGTTAAAGGATTTAGAAACTGTTATTTTCACCCCCACTTTTTTTTTTTACAGATTTTTTTTTTTTTTTTTAAACAGTATTTTGTTCAGAGCTTTTAGTTAAGTATCATTTCAACCAGTTAAGCCAGTAATGAATTGAGTATAAAACACAGGAATAATGAATGTGCTGGAGCTCCGAAAGGCATGCTGATTTTTCTAAATGATGCCATAAAATGAGTTGTGATGAGCTTTGCAAAACATCTGAAGTGACTGAGGGAGTTTCCTTTGCTCATATGAACATTTGTTGGCTGGTAGCTGAATGTTTGTTCTTCCGGTGTTTACAGAATTTTGCAAGTTAAATGTTTCTGACAGTTACTGAATTAATGTGCGTATGTTACAATCTCATTTTCCGTGGAATACTTGGTCACATTTTGGAGATTCTTATCTGAAGCTAGCATTAATAATTACCATACAGGGGTGATTCATTAAGCAATGCTACATTCTTAAAAACTGCAGTTGTGCATTGTAGCTGTTGTGTCTTCCTGGTAACACGGAATAGCTGTGATGGCAATGGGATACACAAGCAGTTCCCTTTTGTTCACCTGGGTTTGTCCCCTGTTCTTCCTACCAGTCTGGCCTCATGTTGTGTGTGTAATATGCTGTGATCTCTCTTAGAGTCACAACAGGTGGAAGCGAGAGTTGCCTTTCTAGGTGTCTACTGATGATATATCTCATGAAGGGAATGCAGTAATCTGTCACTGATGATTATTATTTTTGGGAAAAGGTGATGATCTTGGACGCAATAAAATGTGCAATACAGTCTTTCCATTGTTCTGCTGTACAGTAAGCCTCCACTGTGGCTATCTGGATTTACATGAACCCTATGGATAGAAATACTTGCTAATCAGCTCACAAATATCGATAGTGGTCAGGACTGAACTCTAGGTGAAAATATGAGAGCTACTCTAAATGTATGGCCTCATACTTTATTATGTTGGCCCACAATGTCAGAGGCAGTTGTTGGTGGTTTGGCAGTAGGGGCTGAACCTTCCCACCAGTATTCCATTACGTTTTGTTGCTTTGTGACAGATGGCAGCAGAGAGACTGTCTGAAAGAATGACATCTGACATGGAAGTGTTTGGGAAGTAAAGGTGTGTCACAGTATGCTTGTGCCTAGTGCACAAGCATGATTCTAGATTTCTCCTCACTGCTGCATAGCTGGAGGTCATTTCTAGACGTAGCACAATCTGGATTCGTAAGCCCTTTGGTAATAGGAGATAATGCTGACAGGGAGAAAGTTTGAATGATGTATACTCTGCTTTAAAAGAAAATACTGAACACATAAAAAGTAACTGTCCTACAGAGTCATTTTTGCTGGCAGGTGAGGCTTAAATAAACTAGGCATCTTAACAAATCATAGAGAAAGCAGAAATAATGAGCATTATAGCCACTCCCTTTCTTGCTGGTTCACCTTCAACTTATCAGTGTGTTTGCTGATCATACATAAAAACAACATTGCTGGGTATGAAAAAACGTTTAGGAACATTTTCTCTTTCACATCAATAATGAAAAGTAATGTTTGATTCCCTGGACACTTTTTCAGTACAGACTCTGAAACTGAGCCTAATTACAAATTCTGCATTACAAAGTGGAGCCTTTTCTGCTTAGGGAACTGTACCAACATTAATGAGAGCTGGGTTTTGTTTGTTTTTAATATATGTATTCTGCACATTAAGTTCAGTTTATTCAGTGTGCCACTTCTTTTACAGTAGTAAAGCAAAATGAAGAAATCCTGTTCCTGTTTTTGCCCTTCAGTTTCTTATTGCTCTTTATATTTTTTGTTTATTTTTCAGATAAAATAAAGCATTTTAATTTGACTTCACTGTCATATGGTTAGTTAGCAACCTGAGATTTCAGTGAAATGTCCTTTGTTGAAGATTTAGAAAAACAATCAGTGTGCAGCAAATATTGATATGACTCTTAATGGCAATTTAGCTGATTAATATCTTTTCATGCTGCTTTGCTGCATGAAACACAGTGTTTTAATGAGCACCAACAACAAAGAGCGTACCAGGTGTGTTACTAAGAAACAATCTCTAGTGTGATTTAATTAATCAAAGCATTGCATGGAGCAATTATGAGCAACCTTGTGTAAGTGGCAGTGGTACATGATCTTTGATTTAAAATTGGTTTTAAAGAAAGACATCATGGCTTAATAACTGTGATTTGCCAGTCAGGGAATGAACCTTTGTTTCACTGGGAGTTCTGTATTTTAAATTAAAAAAAAAAATAATAAAAAATGTAGAGAGAAAGGAATCACTACTTGTTTTGAGTGTAGGCAACTGACTGGATGAAGAACCACCAGTCTATTGAGTATGTTACTGAATTGTATTCCTTCAGTGCTTTTCATCATGCACGTTTTCCCGAGTGTATTGTGTATGAGTGGTTTACCCAGAGCTAAGCTGGTGACTTCATTTATGGAAAAAAAAAATAACTAGGGGACTAAAGTTGCCTGATCAGCTTTAGGTAACAGCTTAGTATGTGTATGCAGTACTGAGGCCAAACGTAGTCTGAACTGTACTCTGCCACATTTTTGCATTCATATTAATTTTTCATACTACATATAAAAGACTTGTGTTTCATTAAAATTTGTAAAGTAAGTCTGATTTCTGTCAAATAAAGTTTTGCGTTAGCTATGAGGTTGCATTTATACTAACTTTCATTTGTAGTTACGTTGTGGTTTCTATCATCCTTTTAAGAGCCATAACGTTACAGACTGTGCACAAATGAGTTAGAACGTTGAAAACACATGGTTACATTTTTGTTTATGCATTGTTTCTTTTTATACACTGCTGAGTAAAAAGCAACAGCAGAGAATGTGCTAAGCTAAGTTGTGTGGTTCTGTCTTAGGCCACTCTAAAAGAAACAGACCTTAAATTTTTGTCTGCTAGTTCACTTATTATATCTTTTAATTTTACCTCTTAACGCTTGTGATTTTAAGATTAATTGAACAGAGGCCCAGAATAACAGAGTAGCAATAAAATACCTCCCATGGTTCTTTTCTTGCTAAGACAGGCAAATCAGACCACTGTAATAACTTAAAGTAAGTGGAGCATCATTGACTGTTGAAATATAATATTACGTACAGGTTTAAATCCTTCTGTTTTCTGTAGTGTCTTAAGGAGATTTGAAAATATTGGTTGATATTTTCTTGATGCCAAGAATTGAAACTTTAAAACAGACTTGCAAACATCATGAGAATCCTAGGATTCTCAGTGAGGAAAAAGAGCTCAAAGATTTTTTATTTTTTTTTCACTGCTCTCCCACCTCCACAGTTCATAGCCTTTAGAGAGAAGAGTTCATATTTCCTTTCACAACTGTTCTTTAAACCTCCTGTTCTTAGAGGAAGCAGTTACTGCTTCTGCTTTTTCTCAGTCGACTGCTTTTGCTTTCTCTTTATCCTATTTTTTCTTTTTCTTTTTCTTTTTTTTATTTTCCAAGTACTTAAAGCTGACATAGCTTAAAAAATACCATTGTCATCAAAGTATGCCAAACTAAGCCCTCATAATTTCCTACTATAAGGAAACTGAGTCCACAGAGCAAAGACGATCCTAGAAGGAAGATTTCCTTCTAAAAGGAATGCATAGAGCTCTGTGTTAGAGGTTGACTGAGGTTTGACTGATGGATCCTGGGACAAAAGGATTAGAAAATTTTGGGAATAAGGCATGTCTGAAAGATGGACACAAATTCCATTTTGTTTTGCAGAGGAAGAGCAGATTCTTTTTTTTCCCCACTGCTTCATGATGTTGATGGTTTTTTTGACTACACCTGATTGCTTGTTTATTTTTAAGGAAAAGGCTAGACAAGAAAACAATAACCACTTACATATTTTAAAAGTCTGAAAATGAACTCTACTGCAGTATTTTGGAACTCTAGAATTACCTATAGATTTGAGGATTATAGGCAACATATGTTGCAACTTCTCTAGAATCATACCTCTGCCAAATGGTGACTCATTCCCCAGTCCCACAGTCCTGCAGGGAACTGAGCTGTGCCAGACCTTTTCTTGGTTTATCTCTATCTGTGCTGGATCAGCTGTGCTGGCTGACAAGCTCTCTCATGATCAAATCTAGGAATTCATGAGTCAGACTTCAATGCTGCAAAATTAACTTTCAAATCATAAGGGTTTACATGCTTACAGACATACACGTGCTCCTATCCACTCAAACAATAAAATGTGTAGCTCCATATCTATTGAATACTGTGTTCTTATTTGCCACTTTGTGTCTTTTGGATTTACACCTCATAGTGTTTATTCTATATGTCTGAAAATTAGGAACCCTCATTTTGTCTTTAAAAGAAACAAAGATAAAAAAATTATTTTACTTATTTTACTACAGAGCTATGGAAACTAGACTTCTTAAAAAATATGTATCTTTTCTTTTTCTTTCTTTAAGTATTTGAGCAATTTGTTTGTTTTGTAGCTCAGAGTCAGGGCTGAACTAAAAACATATTTTATGACTATTGGTAACAGTTTTTGATCCTACTTCAGTCCATGTTACAACCCTACTCAGGGCAGTAGATCTTGCCTGAGCACTTCTGTCAAGGAATGGCTGTAGCTTTTCCTTTTACAAGACCCTAAATTTCCATCCTATGGTATAAAGGTAGGAACATACATTTGCATATAACTTGGGGATGAAATGGGCTATAACAGTAAAACATAAAATGACGTACCAGTATAAAAGCATATTTCTGACTAGGATTGCAGGAACACTGATTATAGATTAAGGCTTCTGAACTGTCAGTGATTTCTGCAGCCTTGGCTTGAGGGAGAGATCTGATTTGGTTACTGTGTGGTAGCTGAGCAGTACTGAGTGGCTGATCAAATTGGCTGCTGTGCTGCCAGTGAAGCTGCCACTGAAGTGTTTCCACTGGGAATGAAAAAAAATACTAATAATGGCTTTCAAGTGGAGCCAGGAAGGTTTAAGTTAGGTGTTAGGGAAATCTTTCTGATAGAAAAAAATGGGAAAGTAGGTGCATAGGTTGCCCAGGGTTTCATGGAATCCCTGTAGGAGCAACCTGAACACTAAGATCTAGCACTGGTGGAACGTGTGACCCAGCATGTAATAACTCACTTTTGGAGGCATTATATATTGCTGGATAAATTAGCTGTAACTTAACAGTTAGTCTAATTAGTTTATGAAAAGGGAGTTTTCTATACCAATAACTCAGGTTTAAAAAGCCATCTGTCAAGAATTAACAATTACTACAGCCAGTTCATTATGGTTTATTACGTTTTTAAAAGCAACACCTTAAGAAACGTATGAATACTTCTACTTGTGTTATGAACTACTTTGTATTTCCCCCTTTTTCTATGCTGTTTTTTTCTAAAGGAGGAGCAAAATATCCTTGTATGTATTAATAGAATATCAAAGTGGAATAATCTCCCATGTATAAAATAAATAAATAAAAAATTACATGTTGCAAACTACTGTTAACTGAACATGCTTTTGCAACATGTTTTCTCTTTTTCAAGGAGTGTGCTCCTTTACTTGCTAGCTATAGGATATTTCTCTCCAGGGCCAAGGTTAGAACTCCTGTTCACCTCACAAAATGTGGCTCAAGCATGGGCTAAATTAAGTTCTTGCATTTGATACTCAAAGTAATAGTAGTACTGAAGAGATTTTCTTAGAAAAACACAAAATTTCTGTACCAAGTGAAGAGTTAGGCCCTTTCTGGAAACTGGGACAGTGGAAAATGCTCTGGTTGTGAATGAACAAACTGTCAATGCTCATCTATTTTTGTATTACATGTTTGCTTTCATGATATGCATCCATGGCTTAACAAGAGTCAGGCAATATGGGATCGTTTTAGTTTCATTTACAAAAGAGAGCAGATAAAGAACATGTTTTCTATAGGTATGCCCAATTTTTTTGGAAATAACCCAGGTGTTAAAAAAAAAAAGCATCAATTACTACCACTCTTATTCTATTTGAGTGATGATGGTTACTGCAGCTGAGAATGCTACTTTATGTAATCAAAATATAAACTTCTTCAAAAATTAACAAACTAAACTACTTTGTTTATTTAAAAACTTCTTTCTAATAAGAAACTATCAGTGAATTTTTTAGTTAATGTTGTAAAAAGTGATTGTAACATCTCCAGCTCATCACTACAATTTTGTCCACCATAGTGAAAAAGAATCCCAGCTTTCTCCAAAAAGCATGTGAAAAACAAAAGCACTGGGAGAAACTTCCATCTCATTTTTTCTTAGTATGTTGTGAAGGATCAAGTTTGTGTTTGTTTGATTATTTTGGTTTATTTTTGAGTAGGGCAGCTTGTTTGATGGTGTGCTGTATAAGAGTTTGTTTCATCAAACATTCCTGAACAATCTGACAACGAGGCGATGAAAAATCAATACTACTCAGAAGGCTAAAAAAACCTCTATTTAAAGCAGTACCCTTTCAGAATATTCACTCAAGGTGAATATGTTTCAGAGAATGTGGGCCCAAAACAGCCTGAGGGCAAAATCAGCATGGTGCTGTTGAAATAACTTCAATGCACATGTGCCTTACTGACCCCTATCAAAGCATCTGAAAATTGGACTAGTAAAGGTGCCTCTGCTTCTGGCCTCATATCCTGGAGATTGTGGAACAGCTTTTTTTCATAGACCTTGCTTCAGGTACTTAAGTGAGAAATTGCTGAAGTTCACATGAACTTGAAGGCTCAAGATAGAGCCAGGAATGTTAGTGTTGGTGGTTTCCATTTTTATAAGTGTTATTGTTGTTCATTTTCTGTTGTTTAGTGTTTAAAATGTACTTCCTCCCTCATGCTCCTCAAGAGGAGAGAATGAATAGTATGAGAGTGATCACAGACTGCTTCTGCACAAGGGCAGGAAGAGTTTGCAATGAACTATTAGGTGAGAGTTATCATACGGGGTAGTGGGCCCGTCATTACATTAACTCACTACTGTTTCACTTTCATTCCGCTGAAAATCAGGCCATACACGGGACGTGGTGCTTATATAAATAAAGTGTTTCTCCCTAAGTTTTACAGGCTTAACAAATGTGCTATATTCTTCTGTAGAGGCCATCTCTTCCAACTCATACATTGTTGTAGTGACTCTATATTGTGTGTGTGGAAGTACTGTACATAAAACTTATTTTGTACTTACCAGGAAAGCTGAGGTATTATAGACTCTTGGGATACAGAAACACAGTTCTCTGGGATTCTGAATGCTTCTGTTTGGTAGATGATAGGCATATGAAATTAAAGCCTAATTAACATTGTGGAATAAAAGGTACAGTAAATGGTGTTTGTATATCTCACTGTTAAACAGGATATTTTATTTCATAATGTGTGAACAGTGCATGTGCTTAGTGTTGCTTTTAATTAAACAATAAAGAATGTAACAACCTTCATTGTATTGTAAATTTTGATGTGGTACAACAGTTTGATTCCTTAAGAATTAATTGCCTAGGAGTGTTTTTAAGTAATATTGATTATGTTGGTGCTTCATGTTGATCTGTGATACTTAACCCAATATTTAAAACATCTTTTTTCCATTATACAGTTGTGATGCAAGAATAAAAGCAAAGTACAAAACAAATAGGCACTTGAATTCTAATAGCAATAAGCAATAAATGTCAGGCATCTGGAAATTATGGTTGCAATTTCATCAGAGTACACTTTGTTCTTCTATTATGCCTGCATGAATTTTGCTTCAGGCAAAATCTATTACAGATAACAGTTAAGAACCTTTCTAATCTACACAGATAGCAGAGGAAAAATGTTAGAAAACTAAATGTTAGAAAATGTTATATTGTCAAGTAAAACTGACGCTTGTGGAAAGTAACATGATCATATTTAGAGCTGCAGAGATCATGCTGAAATAGAAATTTCTGAGGTATTTGGTTCCATTGAAGGACATGAAACTAATAATATGCAGTATATCATTCCATTTATTTCTGAACTGTGTATAGATATTTATCTCTCTACTGTAGGCTAGTTATTTTGCTTGTTTAATGATTGCTACCTGCAATAGTAATTACCAAGTCAGATTATATGTTAAAAGTCAGTACTTTTCCACTGCTAGTGTTTCTCTTTGACTAGTGACTGCTTCTCTTCCCAATAATCTGTGTTTCCTATGAAAATGTTCATTTTATACTGTCAATCATTATGACAGAAGTCTTTAATTGACTCTTAGAAGACTTATAACCTGTTGATTCATTAATTCTATCAAGTTCTAAAAGTAGATTATTTTACATAGCATTTTGGTTCTGAAATACCATGCTCTAGACAGCCTAAATTCATCTCAGGGTTACACTGTAAAATAACACTTACAGTGTTGCTCATGGGATATAGTTCCAAAAGGGAAGGGAAATCTGATTTGTGCCCTCTAAAGTATTTCTTCAGCAGTGGCAAAGTGGGTGTATGAATTTACATTCATCTGTAGGTTTATAGTAAGGAAAACCAAAATTCTCTTTTTTCTCAAAAAGCAGTCCTAGAATTTTTCCGTGTATTTTGCAATAATACAGTGTTATAATACATAATATACATTTTCCATTTTTCTTCACCAACAAGGTATTTCATTTGAATAACTACTAAAAGCATAAATCTCAGTTCAAATTCCTGCAGTAAGCATCATGTTACTGGAAGTTGTATTAAAATTTATTTGTGCAGTATTTGCAGTTGTTTTTTATGAATATGTTGTTACAGTGTCAATAAATAATGTTTTTTTTAAAATTGCCTGATAAACCTTTATATCCCCATTGAAAAGACTTGGATGAAGTCTTTATTAGCTGATGGACAGTCACTAGTTGGGTTCCACAGGGACCAATTTTAAGTCAGAAATATGGTATCAAATTTGAGTGATACTGTGTGGAGCCAGGAATTGGACTTGATGATCCTTGTGTATGCCTTCCAACTTAGAATATTCTGATTCTATGGCATAGCTTCTGTTAAGTGTGATCATCGTCTTTGTTATCAGAATGTTTAGTGGAATTAGGGGTGGATGAATTTTTGAGGAACAAATTTGGTACAAGAGTTGCTTCAGCCTTTGGGTGGTTGGCTCAGTGTCAGTTAAATTGAACTGTACACCTTCATAACAGAAAATCTTCGTACAAGTTTTGCATATTTTATATATATATATATGTATGTATATATATATATATATATATATATATTCAAAGAGAATAGTTCTCTTCTGCTATGTGAATGTTTCCTAACATTCTCTGAGTAGAGCCTCTTATCTCTCCACCTCTCTCTTTTTATCTCTTTCGAATCTTTAACTGATATTTTTGGAGTCACTAAAACACTTGAGGAACAAGTACTAGCTTGAGATTTTGTTGTTTAGAAATGTTTTACTTTAACAGAGACAGAGAATTTGACCTCAGAAAGGGGAAGCATATCTGTCAGAAATGCTAAAAGTGATGTGGCTGCCTGGCTGGAGATAAATACAAGTTCTTGTTTAAGAATCTATTCCAGTAGTCTTTTTAACATGTCTAAAGATGAGGCTCCCTTCTGCTTCAGTTGTCTGTGATTAAGTCACATTTAATTTCTGAAACTACTGTGTTGTAATTATTAAAATCCATTAATTAATCAATGGAAGTTAAGTTTCTTCTTAGTTTCTTTAGTAATTCTTTGTCTCACTCTTGCTGGTGAACACTTTAATATTTAGACAAACTTGATTAAGATAGCAGCTGTGCTTACCAGGATTTCAACAGCCCAGATCTGTCCTTCCAAATGTGAGCTAAATGCAAACAGACCAGTCTTGAAGGTGAAAATGAACCTTTATATTAAGTATAATTTCTCACAATAGCTATGATGCTTTCTCACGAGGTTTTTGTTCTCCAATGTATGATAAATCCAATAGAAAAAATATAAAAACATTTTCGTTTTTAATATTCAAATGAACAAAGCGTGGTAATTCCTTTTATGTCACTAGTGTTTTGAAGTCTAGGGCTAGAATTTGTCATGATTGTGTGTATCTATGAATTTTTAAAGAGAAGAGGATGGATTCTGACTTAAATAGGACTGTATGTGTGAGGTGGTATCATATTTCTTTTTTTTGTTGTTGTTGCTGTGAGATCATAATCTGACCTTAGTCTTTGGCATTACTTTTACAAGGAGATGGAATATATTTCAATAGGAAGAAACACAACTCTCTTTAAAGGCATACACTCTACTAAGTTCTAAGTTAATATTCCGTTTGTGGCTGGCTATACATGGTAACTTTTATATTCAGATCAAATACTTATTTGAATAGAATTTATTCAGAATGGTGTACTAAGATCATCTCTGTGTACTTAATAGAATGTCATTTTGAATGAAAATGGTTTATCTGAATAAATTTACTCAATTTTGTTGATTATGGGAAGAAGTCTTGTATTTTCATGTAAAATTTGGGTCATTCTTTTGTAACACTTCTGTCCGTGTTTATTCAAGCTTATATTTGGATCATTTCAGAATTCTAGACACTATAGTAAAATCCACAAAACTTCTAAGACGGTTTCTTATCAACCTGAGATTTTTCTTTCAGTTCTTTGATATGTACCAAGAATGTTTGAAATACTTGTATTTTATTCATTTTAAAGCCCTTTAGTTTTATTAACGTTCAACACGCTTTAATTCAGTATTGCAGAATTTCATCCAGATTTATTCTGTGTATCTGTGTATGAGTCAGTTGCCCTGTTCTGAACCCAATGACCCTTATTAGTGTCCTACGATTTCCTTTGGATGCTATTGATTCATTTGGCATTTCAGTTTTACTCTTTAGCTGTGCTGAACAAGTTGTGGGTATTCCTCTTCTCTCAGAAAATTCCTGCCATCTCAGAGTACTTGTTGCATTTTGTACAGTGCAAGAATTATCCAAAAGCCCACAACATTCTACTCATGGTTTACTCATTTTTTTTTCTTTCTTGGATGTATTCTGGGGCTCACGTGACTGTATGCCCTTACAACCTGCAACAGTTCTCTATCTCATTATGTCTTTATGCTATACTGTTTGGGTCCTTGTTGATCCAACCTTCTCCATCACAAATATGAAAATGTCATCTTTTTGAGGGTTGAAACCAGTTTTTTAAAGTCCCTTGCTAAGGTCTTGTTTTTCCTTAATCACCTGTGTCCTGACCTTTTCATTTTGACAAAAAATAGTAAATTTTTGTCTGCATCTCTGATGTTATGTTACTACACTGTTTTTTTCCAGTCCTTCCTCAAATGATTCATGGTTATTTTAATATCTCAGCTGTCAAGTATCTTACGAGGAATAAACCTTCTCATCTTGACAAGCTGTTATGACACTTTCTAAAGGATGAATCAAATAGAATTTGGGTTACTTCTACCCTGTCTTTGTCTTTCATTTGTTTGTTCTCTTTTGTGGTAGCAGAGAAAACAGATCCTGCAAGGTGGGCCTGGCATCAGAACTAACTTGGTGCGGGCTTTCCCTGGAAGGCTCTGGACCTACTTTCTTGTTGCTGGTGTAAATTTCTCTTGTGAATTAATGAAAATCAAGGCAATTATGTGTCAAGCTTAGGTTAGTGCAATAACAATTTTAGACACTTCTGGCTCTCAGAAGCTTTTATAAGAATAAAATTATGAGTAGTTTGTTTCTTGAAAATAAAACAACAAAAACAATGAAGAGTATTTTCCCTTTTTTCCTCTGAAAAACCTCCTTAAGCATTTCAGTATTTCTGGGTTACTTAGATAAAACTTCCAAGTTATTAAACCATGAGTGCAAACATTTAGTTATCTTTATGTTATATAAATCTTACCTACAAAATATATTTTGCTCTGTGAAAGGAGCTGAAAATACAACATGAGTTTCAAATGCTTCTGGTTTCCATAAAGCATTGATTTGAACACAAACCTAAGTCCTTGTCCTTGTCTTTTACAAGGTACAGACACTCTGGTAGATATGCTGTCTGGGATGTTCACCTATGACTTATGTTGATTGCACCATGGAAAAAATGCTGTTCAGTTCTGTAATCTGATGTGGTCTTGATGTGAGTTGAATATCTCGCAGCTCATTTGATACAAGAGAGAAGGACCAGATGAAAGAAAAATGCAGATCAGAATGGGAATGTGATGAGTGCAGACATACCAAGAGATTTCAATTCATTTTGGAACTTGTAATCACATAATTGTGTTGAGGGCCTCCTTCCTAACCACCATTAAAATAAGCCAACAAACAAAACAGACAGGGAAAAGAAAAGTAATAGAGCTTTATTTATCAAAGCTCTGGTGCTCTGGCAGCATAGATGTCAAGTAAGACCAGACTTCTCTCAATTCAAATTGTTACACATTACAGCCTTATCATCTGAGAGACGTTGCTTCTAGATCAGTTGTTCTGCACCCTTTCTGATCAGACGTGGTTGGCTTTTTTCCCATGGTATTTTTGGAGTGGAAAGTAGTCATAGACTAACTATTGGAGTGTAGGCACATTGATTTTCATTTACAGTCATTGGAAAAATGCAACTAACTTTAAATATTTGTTTACTAGGTATTCTACTCTTTTTGCTTTTCAGAGTAGTAACAGGAATTTGGTGTGTTTAGAAAGATGTGCAATCAGTGTGCCACAGTTAGAAAAGCAGTTTTAGATGGGGAATTATTCAAGTTATGTATTCTTTCTCTCTTTTATTTATTTATTTTTTCATGTAGATTCCTGGTTCTCAACAGTGGAAGGTGTGACCTACTTAACACTAGTGAGATTGGTTATCAGAGAGTTTTCTTTAAATATACGTATCTATCATCAGCTGTTTTATAATAAATGGGATAACACAGGAGGTATTTATTGTCTGTTTAAAATCACAATGTAATGTCATACTAGAAAACATGAATGTGTTCAAGATAAGTATGCTTTATCCTGATATTGAGCAGTGTAGTTACATTACGTGACATGTAAGTTGTCAGCCAATTAGGTATTAACATGTTAATGTTATGTAATTGAATTCTGGAAATCATTTCTTTTAACTGGTTAGTCCTATAAAGTGCTAGGAAGATACCAAAAATGACAGTGTATGAAGATTCTGCAGAAGATTATTTTATTCAGAGACAAAAGAAGACTAAAACAGGGCACAAACAACATGAGGGACAAATAATGTCTTGCTTTCACTGTGTCACCTTTATTCTGTTTCTGTTTATGTGCCTTATCAAATATAATACCAGTTCTTCTTTAGTAGAAAGAGGAGCTATTTCTGATGCTTGAACTCTGAATTAATATACTCTGAAACTTTGATGTTTTTGTCTGTCATTATGAACCAGATGGGCACTCACATGAGATATTCATTCTAGTTATTGTATAATGCATATTTACAACTGGATTTTGAACACTGATGTGATAGTCTTTAAGAGGCAATAAAACTGAAGCTAAATCAAGAACCTGAAGGAGTCCAAGCATCTGTGTGAGTGAAATTAACAGTATGTGTCAATACAGATAATTATGCAGGGTGAGGTATTAGGTTGCTGCAATCATGCTACACAGTGCTCCACAAGTAAGTGCAAGTTTGTCTGTTTCTAGCAGGAACTCTGAAGAGAGTTTTTTTCATCTTTTCTACTTTTCTTAATCGTTATTTTTTTCTTGTTAAAATTCTGGTGAGATATTCAGAGGCTTCTCTTACAGGTGCGGTTTCTGAAACATAAGCTATGGTTCATTCTTGCTCTGAGATAAAAGATGGAAACCAAAATCAAGGTCTTAGATTATCCTTGAAACCATGGAAAACATAGAATCTCTTAGAAATAGTTTGCAGGAGGTGTTCTTTTTTTTCTAGGTCAACAATGGGACAAGTGTACTGGAAGTACACTTGATGGGGGTAAGAGATCTAAAAGATCTCTGTCTCTTCTTCCTCATAATGGTCTTGTAGATTGATCTGAGTCTGTGGCATGGCTTAGAGTTTCATCACAGACTGTGCTTTCCCTGACTCTGTGATCTCACTCTTAAAAGTTTTCACTCTGAAATTCTGGCTTATGCAAAATCTAGCTGGAGTCATGCCCTGCTTTTTGACAGTGGTTGACTGTGTTTCTCCTGGACCAGATGTATTTATTTTAATCTCTCTGCTTTTTCTTTCAACACTAACTTCATAGTCAGATGGCATCTTGCTATTGTCACCTGCTACTTTCACGTTTCTGAAGAAAGACATTATAAGGAAGAAACTAATTCATATGCTTTCTCCTGAAGTATTCACTTATGCAGATCTAGGATTTATATGACAAAACATTGCCATTAGTAACCCTGGGTGTTATAAATTCTGATATGTTATGAGATATAGTTTCATGTGGGTGTTGGTAGACTCAGGCAAGAAAGAGTGAAGCTTATCTAGCAGAATATGTCCCTGAATGTGGTCAAAGCATCTTATAAAATCATACAAAATCTTTAAACTCACTTGATGAAGATTATTGTGCAACTGCTTAACTACTATATATGGAAAACAATTTGCTTGTCTTCCTTTTTCTAGGAAATGATCTGCATTCAGTCTAGTAACATTTAACTATCCACCTCTGACTTGCTAGTTGGCCTGAACAAGGCTGCTACTTCAGATGATGGTGTGGGACTTCTTCACTGTGATAGAAAAGGTGACTTGACTTGGTCTAGATAGTGTAATTTGCATACTAGCACTTGCTTGAGATATGCCAGAGACACAAGCTAGCTCTCCTCTTTATTGAATCCAGAACTAAAGTCTTAAATGAAAAACAGCTCTAAATACTTTCTTCCAATGTGAAAAGAATGAATATTGTAATCTATGCTATAAATAAATGAAAGATAAGGGAGGAAAAAAAAAAGTAAGCCCCAAAGCTTATTGTGCTTCACTTGTATGCTTAGATCAACTGGCACTTAGCATGTGTTGGACTAACTACAGCATCTTAACTAACGATGTTATATTATCAACTCAAGTAGTATTTGGTATACCTCCAGTTTCTTCCATGGAACAGCTATTAAAAAAAATCTGTCTGCAGTAGAGAGATTGGTTAATGGCACACAGGGAGAATAATTGACAACTCAGCCAAAACATCTGGGGATGAAATATATTTTGTCAAAGAGCTAAGACCCTTGTGTTGAGAAAATGCATTTTTTCACTCTGATCCATTCTGTCAACAAAATACTTTTCATCAGAAACATCAAAGCCATTCCATCTGCAAATTTCATTTTTTGAATCCCTTAATCTATTCTGTTGACAAAAATTTCTGTCAACTGCCTCAAACCATTGTATTAACAAATTTCACTTTGTCAGTCATGATTTATTCTTTTGCCAAATGCATTCTAAAATACTCTGCTTCATCCTGTGGAGAGAATACATAAGTCAGTCTCCAACTTAATTTTTTAGGAAGTGAAAGGTGAAATAAAAAGTAGCATCACAGCTGATAATCTACTTGAATCTATCTGCTGACTTCTTATATATATCCAGTTGAATTAAATTTTCTGCTGAATAATGCAAAAATTGAAGTAAGGAAATAAAATAACCAAAAGGAAGTATTAAGTGAAAAATGCATCTGTTTGTTAATCACAGCTTTCAGGCTCACAGCACAAAGGTGATCTCTGAGCGTTACTTTAACCAGCTTGTACGTGTTGGTGTACTGTGAGTTATTGTAACCTCATTGCTTATAACAAAATACTGTAGCTACCCCAGTGTATTCCATGCTGATTTAACTTTAACCTATATAGTATAAAAATGAATTGCTACCAAATTCATTCATAAAAGACTGTGCCTGTTTAAAAGCTGAATCATAAAATAATAGGAAAAGGATAATAGCTTTGCGCTGAAAATGCTAGCAACATTGTTAAAGTATTATTGGCAGTACAGGTACTGCTTCTTGTAAAGATGGAAAAAACACACAGAGATTAAGATCCAATTTTAAGACAAAGTAAGGGATGGTCAGTTATTTTTCTCTGAATCTTCCATCTATTTCAGGTATATCATGGCCTTGTCTGATTTTGATCATTTTGAGATGTTTCTTTTTCACCTTAATTTTGAAATCAAATATAGCAAATGTATTTTGGATTATAAAAAAAGATACAGACAACTTAACTACAGTGTAATTTTTTTGTATGAGCCCTATAATTCCCTATCTTCCATGTGGTTACTTAAGTTCAAATATAAAATTATGCTATTAGTTTTATGTTGGAAGTCTCTGTGTATGGTACCAAGGAAACTCTCCAAAAATTTCAGTAACATTTTCTCTCAGTAAAATGGGAATAACCAGGTGTTATAGCATTCCAACTTTTTTTTTTTTATTGTTTATTTTTCTGAGCGACAGTAAGAATTAAGCAGTAACCTCGAGCCAGTGGTGGTATATTGGAATGAATTTGAATTGAAGTTTCAGCACAGCTTCTCCTGGCTAGAAAAAGAGCAGTGTGTGCTATTTTCTCATACATTCTCATATCTTTTTATTAAAAAAAAAAATAAATCAGGATCGCTCCACTCTAGTTTTATGTGCTAGTGTATGTCAAGAATTATTTAGCAGTTGGGATGTGCCTTAAAAATAGGTGTGCTATGAATATGTGACTAACGTTATATACCTACAATATATTTATACAGAAGGATGTATTTTACTGGCAGTAGTTACATCAGTGGAAACTGTGAAGCTCTAAGGAGGAAATAACTGCAAGATGTAAAAGGGTGATACCAGCTATTGCATCTTATGTATTTAAACTTTTTATTTGTAGGCAGAAATGCTACAGCTGTTCCTTCTCCCACAGGTTATGCTTGTCCCATCAGGGTCCCATTCAAGGAAGGGACAACCACATAACTATAAAAGTATCACCAGAAATTTAATACAAATATTAAGAATGGCTGGAGATACTCTAGTCAGAGATAAACTGCTACACTTGTGTTTAGGTGCTACTTCAACAAACAGTTCAGTAGGTCTGTAAATTGTTTTGTTATTGATTGGCACAGTGCCTCTAATATTTTCACACTAAGGCTGGTGTGGTACTATTTAGCTGTGGATCATAGATCAATCTTCTCCTTGAGCCCTTTATTTAAAAGCCGTGCACCAAATTTGGGCTGCCTTTTGGATAAACATGAGGCAATTTCTGGCTTCATGCACTGTTTCAGGATTCCTATGGCAGTTTGTTCTGAGATGATTCTCGAATGATGAATGCAGATTGGTACTCTCCGGTCTGATGGTGTCTAGAGTAGACTTTTCCTGCTAAGATCAATCACCATGTGATGCACAGATGGGCTGACCAGCCCAAAATCAAACATGCCCCCAAAGTAGGCACTATATGGATGTTTATCATTCAATTTGCACAAATGTGCATTTCAAAGTGTTTAAAAATGAACCAAACACCTTTTTTATCCAAAATTAATTATTCTGCGTGGATTTTTTCTTAATCTTAACTCTGTCCATTCTTTTTGTCCAATGAGTAACCTGTTCATTGCGACTTCTTCTGACTCTATTCTTTCCATTTATGCATTTCTGGGGGGACTTTGTCGCGTTATTTCTTTTTCTTGCTGTGCTTCTTGCATTCTGTCTCTTTTTCCAGAACTTTAATTTCACGCTTACATGTCAGTTTCCTCTCTGAAGTTTTTTGTCCTTTATCTACAGAGGGGCTACAAAGCAGTCCCTTTGCATAAGGGTTGCATTATGCAATTGAGTTGACAGATTATCATTCGTAGCATCTGTCATTAGAAAGTCATGAATTTAGCATGTCATTCTATTGGAAATATGATTGATTGACATTAATCAAAATTTATTTCTCCATCCAGTGTCATAACAAATACAGAGAATAGTGAGTTGTATTCAGGGTCCACATTCTTAGAGAAAATACGGAATAACTGATAAAAGGAGTATTTTGTTCAATGCTATTTTACTACTTTAGGACAGAAGTTCCTAAATTCCTAAAAGAATAAGATTTGTTCAGGTTGACTTGCTTCCAGAAGTGTGTGTGCTGCTTGTTGTGGTTTAACCTGGCAGCAGCTCAGTACTGTACTGCTGCTGGCTCACTACCTCCAAGTGGGACAAGGGAGAAAGCAGGTAGCAGCTCTCTGCAGCTTTACAGCCCTCCCCAGTCCTCCATGTATGTCACTTTTCTCATTGTAAATGGATATCATTTCTGCAGTAAGATCCATCACCGTTTCCTTTAAAAGTCAGTACAACTTTATAGGAAAAAATGTATATATATATTTCTCTTTTATGTAACAGAGAAGATAAACCCAATATGACAGTGTAATAAAAGTGATTAGTGTTTGAATAACAATGAACATAATGTAAAAGTAAGGGAAATATTTCTCTTAGAATTCCACTTATTTGTGTAGGGGTGTAGGGTTAATTAAAATAGAAAGTTGTTCCAATTTGTACTTTGATTCTGAGGGCAACTGTACATCTGATAATTTTAGCTTTTAGACAGTATAATTCTTAAGCAAAGTGTAAATATTATACACATCTACACATTCAGTGGCCAGCAGAGGAAAACTGTGTCTCTGTGAGTAGATTTGATTCTGAAATAACAGCCCCTTTACTCCAGGAATGTGTTTATCTTCCTTCAGTGGAGGTGTATCTTGTTTGAGTTCTAGAAAAACACAGCACTAGGTCTGTGTGCATGTAGGGGAGTGAAGCAGAAGCAATTATGGCTATTTAACTGTCTGTGGAGGCACTAATCTAACACTGAGCATACAAGTAACCTCGGAAGTCAAGGGAGTAAAAACTATGGAGCAGTGTTTACTTCTTCTCTACAGTGGGGCCAAGTTAATAAAGACAAATTAAAAGAATAAATCTGTTCTAAGGATGTTTCCAGTGGTTGTTCAGTGGGGGCTACATATACTGGGAGCTGATTATTGTTTAATGTGCTACTACAAAGAAGGAACAATATTGTGTAGAAAACATTTCTGTAGAGCAAGTAAAAGAATACAAATTGACATTTTATTGCTTTTACTAAAGGTCAACAATATTTTACTGTTTTGCTTAATGGAGAAAGTAATCACACATGTTCCCTTCAGCATTTTTATTTTTTCTTGTGTATGTGTATGGGTTGGATCATGTTGTTTTTGACTTTGTGGTGTTATTTTTCTTTTTGTCTGTTTGTTTTGCACTGACATTAAATAAAAAAGAAAAATGTGAAGTGAGTGCAGGAGAGAGGTTATGCTATGGCACTTCTTACTGCAAGAGATCCAAACCTCTCACAAACATTGGACAAATTCATTCATTGCTCCCATGAGCCTTAGAGCTAGGATGCACTCCAGGAATATCCATGGATTAGAAAAGTCTGTATGACTGCTAAGTTTTCATACCAACCATAAGAGCTGAAGCTTAATGTAGAGTTATTTTTATATTTATATTGTTTAAATTTCTTTTAGCTTTTCTACATGGTATTTATTTTACAAAACAAAACTAAAACCGAAAAACCCAAACTGAAGACAGAGTGAACCTCTGTTATACATTCTCCATATGTGAATTTATTTTGTCTTGATTCTATTTAGTCACCTTGCAGCTGCAGAAGGGCTGGCATAATTTGTTACTATACTTCATAAATGTTTGCTCTTTTCTGAAACTTTTGGCTTTTTGTTGCAGCAGTAACTGCAGGATAAAGGAGTACCAGAATATCTTTGTAACATTTCTATCATTGCTCCTGCAGATGATCCTGATTTCATTACAGTGCTTAAAAATCCTCTGAGAACATAACTCTACAGTATTCTAGTGATCTATCTGCTGCTTAGCTAGATAGAAAATACAGACTGCAAAATGATGTATGTTCTTGGTAAAATAGCAGGAGAGTCTAGTTCTGGTACATAGTTGATGATATAGAGTGATGACTTGGTGAGTCAAAGCAATTTTAAATCTATCTGTTCCAGAATTTTCTCAAGTGGATGTGACTCCTATCTTACCGCTTCCATAAGATCGAGAACTTCTCTACTGAAGGTGAATCACATGTGTAGAAGAAATGAAGGTAGGAAAATTATTGGCTTTTATTCTGTTCTTGTCTGATCAAGGCAAGCTATGTGATGGAAGACAGTGGAGTTTTATCTGTCTAAAAATGGTCAGACAAGGAGCATTAATATCTTAGTCATTTATAAACAAATCCATGATGCTCAACGCTAACTAGAGACATTGTATACGATCTCCTGAAACCCCTGATTTTCCTCTTGAAAAGGTCACCTGCTAACATGGGTAAAAGCAATATTCTGTTCCTTAGTTCCATTGATTTTCGGTTATCAGCAGTCAAGAAATACACTACATTTTGGACACATACATACCCTAATGAATGTGTCTCTAACCAATCTGTGTGTAGACTGTTGACACAAGTAGTTATTTCTTCATTATAGAAGATAGTAAATTCTGAAGTCAGATAGATAAGAATTGGGTGCTGCTAGAATTTCATTGTTGAATACACCACTTTTTGTTTTTTAATGCATGTTTGTATACAGTCCATTTGGCTCCTGTGTAGTTCAACCGGAGAATTCTGTCTTTCCTTTCATTGTGATGCAGGGGTGAACAATTTTAATGGAAATTAGCTGAAGGTTTGAAAAGCATTCCATATCATTAGTCTGTCGAAATTTATATTGGCTCATTATATTTTGCACTGTAGCTTTCATTTTGGTTTTCCCTTGATGATTAGTAGGTTAAAATGTTGTTTTCACTGTTTGTTCAAGTAGTCTATATCCTGTTTCTCCAAACACATAGCATATGCATAATCATGCTCCTAAAGAGAAATTATCATTCATCTTTCCCTTTAGCATGACTATTGTTTAATTATGTAAAGACTGTCAGAAATGACATTCTGAAGCTTTTCAGGTTTGGGATGTATCTGTATCATCAGAGCCATTAAGTATGTGCAACACAATTAGCTAGTTTAAACCTTAGTTTGTCTTGAAGTGTAGACATCTGAGCAAGCAAGCAAGATCTGCTGGTTGAATTCTATGTGAAATAATGGTGTAAACTGGTGCAGTCAAACAGGACTTAGATCTCTACATTTGTTGCCATATTGGGTACTGGTACTGAGATTACTAGATTATTACCTGCATTCTAGACAGTCACTTGTATGGGGGGGGTGGAAATGAGGTAATAATACTGACTTTGTTCAACATTTCATCGACCTTTGTCTGTCTTCACCTGCTGTTAACTTTATGTATGCTACTCTGAAAGTAATTCCTCCTATTTATTTCCTTCAAATTAAAGAATACAAAGAGACAATAATGCTACTTGATAGAGAAAATTCTCAGGTACAAAGCACTGTTTTTCAATATAGTAGCTACTGCATTTTTATTAGTGCTGAAGTAGAGCCTGAATGCATAAAAGTGACAACATAGCTGCCCAGAACGTGGCTTGTCTTTCACATTGCTGTTGCTACTGCTGAAACACTTCCCATCACATCACTATGCTAGCCTCCATTGCTTAGTCTCCACAAACGTTTAGCAAGCGTCAATGAATGTCAGTGGGTGCCATTTTCTCTGCATGGAGGAATTCAGTGACATGCTTTTACTTCAGAAACCAATTTGTCAGACTACCCCTCTGCTGCCATCTGTCGCATGGCAACAAAACGTAATGGAATATCAGTGGGAAGGTTCAGTCTCTAGTGCCATACTACTAACATCTGCGTCTGATGTAGTGGGCTAACATAATAAAATGTGAAATTTTACTTTTGGAGCTCTTAGAACTGAAAAAATAAAATAAAGCTGTGCTCCACTGGAGATTTCAAGAGATGATGTAACTTAGAGATTAGGTAGAGAGCTGTGTTTTGCTTGGGTAAAGTGGTATGTGATAAGCAGGGGTGGTTACCTATATGGATGTGAGTTACACAAAACGTCTAAACAAAAGTATTTGTTTTGCAAAATCATCCATTTGTCTCACAGTTCTGCAATATATTAGTTGACATTGAGTTTCTCAGAATCTGTGAGAAATCATATGCATCACCAAAATAATCATGAAGTACAATATAGTATATTACCTCACTAACTAGGTCTGTCTGGCAGTTTAAAATGTGCCTTGATGAATTTGTTCTGAGTTTTCTATCATCAGTTTCATTGAGGTTCCAGTGTAGCTGGAGAAGTAGCACATAAACATGTAGTTCTAGTTCAGTGTTTTAGAAATAAGTCTTCAAAAGCTTTCTTAAAAACAAACAACCCCCACCTTTATTCTCTATCAGAGCAGGTTTCTTAATTCAGTCTTCTAGAGGTTATAGGGCTGTTCACTTAAGCAAAAACTGTTGGTAATTTACATTCATAAGCACATATGTAAATATCTATGTAATAAAGGTGTTTGCTATCAGTACAAGATGAGATGATGAAGTAAACTTGGATCATAAATGGAGCACCCTAACATAAGTAAACATACTATGTATGATAACAATATATGAAACAATAACATTATGATCAATAAATATAATAAATAACAGTTTTCAGAAAAATCTGTCATAGGTCAGTAAAATACATATGATACCAAATATATAAATTTTTATTGAGCATAGACACAGCAGAAATAAAACATTATAAAATTTATCAGTAGATGACAACATTTGACTGGTATCTTCTCCAGAAGGTAGAAATTTTGCTTTTATTGATAATTAGCTGCTCCAATATTCTGGAAAAATTTTTTCACTTCCGACTTCCATCATATATATCCTCAGTGATCAATATTGTCTTACAATGATATGTAAAAATGTGTACAGCGTATGTTTTCTTTAACCAGGCACCCAGTTACACTGAAATTTAATTACACTAGAATTGGAATTAATCTGTTCCAGACTCTCCTGATTACTATGAGTTTTGAAATAGTGTTTTAACTCTAAGATGCCAGAAAAAAGTCCTATTTTATTTATTTTTGTTCTGTTTTTTTTTTGTTTGTTTTTTTTAAATAACATTGAAGTGATTAGCAGAACTTCATGTAAGATATTATTTTAATCATCTTTCCATTAACTGCCCTCTTACAACTGTATATGCAGGCAATACGTTGATGAAATTGTCCATGGTTTAAGATATCTTTTCAGATATCTCAAAAACGCTCATCATTTTCTCATATTTGATCTGTTTTTGAGCATACTGGACAAAGAGTCATTGTTTCCTATGAACTTTTTCTGCCTTGGCTGACGGAAGGTACAGTAAATCTTTTTCAGGTGTGTTAATTGTGCATCATTACTTTCAGTTTATACAAATTTGATCCTCACACCTCAGATAAAATCAGAAATGAATGTTTATGAGACTGGCTCACCATAAATCTGGCAAACCTGTTCCTCCTACTCTCTTCAAAATCCATTATGATTTATTTTTATTCCACAGTTCATTCCATTTTCATATGCATCTTGAAATATGTACAACTATTCACACTCTTTATTTCTTAGAAGATTCTTGTTTACGATGTTCATAAAATAAACGCTAAGACCTGCTAATACAAAAGGAAACAGTTTTATTCTCTTAATGAACTTACAGTTCAGTAGTTACTGTAGGCCCTTAACCAAGGCAGCAATCTACAAGAAATAGCCTTCTGTGTGATTTTTAGTCACAGAGGCAGTACCTGTTCAGTGTTTAAAGGAAACAGAGTAGGTTACACATGCAAAACATTCTAGTCCAGCCAATTGCTTTAGTGCTAATTGTTCTACAGTAAAATGTGTGTTCACACTTCCCACCTTCTGCACCTTAGGATGATCTGCATTTAGAAGGGCCTGATCTAAATTCAGAAAATGTTTTTTTTTTAATTTTAATTTTAATTTTTTTTAAAGCTGACATGTTTTAAAATAATTTAGTTGTCTATTTCAGTAAAGCACTGCATTTCCATTGAACCTGATTTGTGAGATCACTTTGCCGGCTGTTGCTAGGACAACAAAAGCAGATTTTGTACTCCAGTACATTGAAGCTAGTACATACTGTATCCATTAGCCTTCAGAAATACTGCTAAAATAATCAATATCAAATGTATTGAATATGTTAGGTTTTGAAAGTACAATTACAGTGAAAAACAATTTTATTCTCAGTGTACTTTAGGATCTGTATGACTCAGTATTGATTTTTATTTCAACTATCATGTTCTGGTATCTGGCTTAGCCATTATATTGGTATTCCCTCTGGAAATCTAGCATTTCTGTATAAGAGGAGTCCTGGTAAATGGAAATGACTAATGACTAAGAAGAACAGATTGTTTGTTTGCTTTTTTTTTTTTTTTTTTTTTTTAAACTGAATTTAGAAATTCAGGGGATTGTGTTGGAGATTTTCTGCTGTAGATATTTAACCCTCCTTTGAGATGTCTGTGCTTTAAGTGAAATTGTTCTAATAATGCAGAAATGGCTGAAAGTGAGTCTGCAAATGACAAACAGCTATCAATGATGTTTCATGTAAGGTCAGTTTTGCTGATTTCACTTGGAGTTTGAGATCTCCTGGCATCCAGATGTGATTCATCTGTGAGCTTGAACCAGTTTAAGTACAGTAAATAATTAATTTTCTTAAAAACATACTGCCAGTTTCTATACACAGGTACTTCAAAATAGGTTTAAATTTGGGTGCTACTCATATTATAGCCCAGCAGTAATACTGGTTTTTCTCAGTTATTATATCACAACCAAATTGTATTTGAAGGGATTTGACAATCACGTTGTACAAAATTCTGGTCCATGTGAAAATTACGTGCCCTTATTCTTTTGGATGGCAAATAAGCATGCTACTTCTACACTGTTGAGACTTAGAATTCTACTGTAGCACAGACAATATTATTATCCTACTGATCTCATACTCAAATACAATATATAGATTACTGGCTCAGATGCAGAGAAAATGTGAAACATATGCTTAGCACTGTAACATATGCTCAGCACTGAAATGAACGCGCAGAAAGCATAAAAATCAAACATCTCCTTATTGCTAGAGGCCCAACCAACTCAAAATTCCTCCAAGAAAGTTTCCAGCCCCAAAGTTTTTCAGTTAAATGCTAGATCAGTATTTATTCCCCTTTAAAATGTACATGGTTAGTAGAATCAAAATATGGTAGGAACTGAATTTCACATGCTTCCCGGCATCAACACATGGCTCAGCCCCCCACATATCAGATAAAGAGTAAACAAAAACATGTTAGTTTTTGATTTGTATTGTTTGATTTTGTCACCATATGTGGTGGTAGCAGTAAAAACAAATGACTTTTCAGCAGAAGTGTAGTTTTCCTAGAAAGTCAATTCTTCTTCCTGAAGAAACACTGTCTCATTTCAGCCTGAGTTTGAAAGGCTTAATGGGAAAGCTACTGAGCAGTGTCAGGTAGGTTCGTTTCTGATATCAGATACTTGGAAAGTTCACACAGAGAAATATTTCCATTGATTTTCTCTAACCTTCTTATAGAATTAGTCCAATTACTTTTTAGTGTGCTGGTTGGTTTGTGGTGTATTTTTTTTGAGTGGGGATTTAAGGTATGTAACTGAGCATTCATATGATTTGTGTTTTCTCAGTCAGGTGCTTAAAGATGCTGATTACTTAAAACTTCCACTGAACATAGTGGGAATTGTCTCAGTGTATATCAGAATAAAACCATGAGATTATTATGCAAAACAGTTCAATTGAAAGTGTTGGCTTGGCTTCTCAAAGGAACATAAATGCTATTAAAATTCAGGGGGACTTGGGCATCTAACTGCTTTTCATTCAGTTGAAAATCTCAGCCAATATTCTCAAAATAAATTAGAATTTTACTTGCTTCTGACCAAAATAATAATTTTTTCATTTCTTGATGGTTGTATAATAGTAATTTCTCTGCTTTTGTGTACTAGTGTGCCCAGGCCAATAATAGATTCTTTGATGCAGCTGTCTTGAATTGCATTTTCTATGCTTTTGGCAGTGGCTTCAGTTCTTTGCAGGAGCAGTGTAGGGAACCTATTTTAACATTTTATTCTGATGTTCTACAGTATTTTGACAGAGAAAAGACATCTTTCTGTTTCATGATTTTGTTCTACTTCTTCATTTTCTAGTTAGCCTGAAGCAGTCAAAGAAACATGATTTCATCCAATTGCTGTGCTAGTGTTGCGTTGTCACCTGCTAGAAGAGGTACTGAGAACACTCTGTTCTGTTTTTTAATTAAAAACAAACAAAAAACCTCCCCAACCTCTCAGTTTCATAGCAGCTCATAATGACTCATAAGAAACTTTGTGGGAAAAAAAGCAAGGTATGTTTCATAAAGATATCCAATGGGATTTTATGTTTCTGGAGGCTTCAGATCTGCAGTGTGTGTATGAAATGTGTTTAAAATAGACCCATAACAGTGTTTCACAATTGGTGAAACCTAGACATTTTTTCATGACGTGTTTACACTGGTTGAAGTAAAAACTCTGCGTGAATAAATGAAACTTTGCATTACAGTGCTGGTTAATTTAAATATAAATCTAAGTGTGTATTGTTCTGTCTTTTTGTCTTGAATAGAATTTCTTCTATACTGTTGTGATTTACTGCTATTTTAATCTTATGGAATCTTCTGAGCTATTTTCATGTTTTGAAGCTAGGTGAAATTCATGAACCCATTTTCTTTGCTTAGCTACTACTTTATGTTTTACTTATACAGTCAGTTCACTTTTTCTCCCTTGTTGTTAAGGAAAGACATGTAAGTGTCTTCTCTTTATAAAAGCTGCAATGATACAAGAGAAGAAATCAGATTCTCCCATTAATCTATTTTTCATGTGTTCTTCTTGTTTTCAGTTTTACTTACTCTCTAATGCATTTTGCTTCATTTTAATTTTTCTTATCTCTTTATGCTTTTTCCCTTTTCTGTTGAAAACTGTTTGAATTCAAGAACAGCTTAGGAATTAACAGTTTGATGCATTTGAAATCATTCTTCTGCACTGCATTCTATGGGAATGAAGAAATGTGTGAAACATAGACTCTTCTGGACAGCTTCTAAATACATAGCTCACTGATGCTGGTTTCTAGTGATAGCAAGTGAAAATGAGACATGAAAACAGTTTCATTTGTTCATCTGTTTCATTCCTGTGGTCTGAATGGTTTGAAGAGGTAGTTTCAAATTCTTTGGGAGCTATGAGTTCAGACATTAAAATGTAATATTGTCCTATATTAAACTTCTGTACTGCTCTTAAAGAGGCCACAGAAAAGCTAGGTGTAATGATGATGTTTAAGTCTGCATTTTGTTGGGTGCAAAAAGTTAAGTCTCCAACTATTATAAAGCAGGCTTAGTACTCACAGTTTTGATCTGTCATAAGAAAGGAATAAAAACTAAATGATGATTGTCAATGTTCCTCTTGTCAAGGAGGTAATGTAATTCATTGTGAAGCTGGTTCCAGGGAACCAATTTGCATTGCTTTCAGGGAAGCAGATCCAAAGTAAGACAATACTGGAAGCTGTCTTATCAAGCCATATGACTGTCTGACTATGGATGTTAAGAAAGGTGGGGTTTTCTAGCTAAGTATAACATTATTTAGCTTTACAGGTGTGAGGGTTTTGTTTTTGCGTTGTTTATCTTTTTCCCTCAGACTGTTTGGACAGGTCTTGAGGTTTGTGTTTAAGAAAAGGAAATAGAATTTGAGAACTTCTTATTTTCTTGGAACCAGGTGATTTTTTTTAATAGTTATACTTGAATTGGGGTTTTCCACAGGTTGTAACATTTGCAACCAGATCTGATTCATAACTTTCCTTCTGTCTTTCTGTGGGATCTCTATTAAACTATTTTCTGCTTCTATGTTGACTATATATAAAATGGAAATAAAATGCTTTTAGTGGTCAAGTACTCTAAAATGTACTAATGATTTAGTAATCATGATTAGGGACAATATAGGTATGAATTCTAGTTTCAGCTGATATGAGTTTTTTTTCCACAGGACACCTGGTCATTTCTGGTCAACTATTTACATGCTAAAACTTTGGTCTACTACATACAGTAACATCAAAACTATTGTGCATGAGCTAATAAGGAGGTAAACAACCACAAGATCATGAGAATTATATTTCAGATAGGAAAGCTGAAACAAAGGAGTTTAAAAAAAAAAAGGAAAAAAAAAAGAAACCACACCTTTATGACACAATGTACTGGAGGGTTTAGTGTGCTATGCTTCTGTGGAGATCTATGGCTTTGAAGACCTAAGCTATTAAATGATTGAAATATAAGTAAAAGTATATGCTTTGTAACTGTAGACTGTAAAAATATTACAGTAACTGTTAGTACAACGGTAGCTATACCTTAATTTTTACAGACAAAACATCTCTTCTTGCTCTGCATTTATGGAGCATAAAAAGATTTGTAACAATGACTTGTGTTACTTGGGCATTTCTTAAGAAATCATTTGAGCTGGTCTTCCATTGATAGAGTCAAATCTGGCATGAAATTAAATCCAATTCAGAAACCTCATGAATAGCAAGAGAAGGTCTAGCCACTAAAGACCTGGCAATTATTTTGTGTTCTTTACAGGATGGGTGTCCTGAAAACCAAAGTGACAAGTCTGTCTGTGTTTGAGTGGTCATCTATGCCTCAGTAAGCAGACTTTAAAGACAGGTTCTAAAAGCCAGAGGCAGTCAGATATACTCCATTAGAAAACCATTCCATTTCCCTTCATGCTCTGAAGATTTAGTATCTCAGGGGCTTTTTCTCCCCAGCCAATGCTAGATAAGGGGGGTTGGTGGAGTGGGAGACTTGGTTTCATAGTACAAAGATTCTGAATGTGATATATTTAACTGTCAAGTACCTTTTCTTGTGAGTAATGTGCAAGCTCTCAGATAAGAGAATTGAAGATGTAGAAAATTTTCTTGGTGTGTTTCACAAGAGAAGCTCAGAAAGTACTGGCATGTCCCCCAGAGTGCGTTTGGTTTAAATATAAATAATCCAGTACTCACAGATGTTTAATTTACAGGCTATTTTTATTTTATGAATTTCTGAAATAAGAGAACAGGAGAACCCTTTTTCAGATCTGGAGGTTAATGTACTGCTTTTTTTGGCAGATACATTGTCCGCCCAACATTTTGAGAACTACCACTAGAAAGATCAGCACAATTCCAAATAGTTGAAAGGCAAAAGAGAGGCTTCCTACTGTACCATCACAGATCCCCCACAACAACACAAAACAGAATAGTTAGAGTAGTGGCCAGATGTAATCAACTCCCTCCCACCACTCTCTCATTTTTTTTCCTAAAATGGAGAACATAACCCTTCCAAAGTCTTCTGACCATTCGCTGGGAAATAGGAATATGGCAGTATACTACATTTTATCATGGCTGTTTTCTTTAAAAACAGAGCTAGATCCATGGTAATCCTTTTCTATTTGGAGGGTTTCTTCCCTTATATTCTGTACAATTGTATCTCATTCCAGAAATGTGAGTGTAAATGTAAGACTGAAGGCTGCTTCTTAGCACTGTGTGCTTTGGTACTGAAGAAATACAAATGCTTCTAATACGTGAGATAAATGAATCACTTAAATTTAAATATCTCAAAAGGAGCCTTGTACTCTGCATGTGGATACTTGCTGGTGAGCTCTGACTTTGTCTTGCATTCTGCACTGTGAATAATGCAGATAAAATACTCTCCAGGTGTTTTGCCTGGCCATTGCCCAGATTTAGTCTCTGGAACCATGTTTTGAATTTGATGCAAACTGCATTACAAACATGCTTTGCTTCTCCTGACAGCAGAGAAACCACTCTGGAATAAACACTGGCATTACCTTACAATGTCTCTAAAGAATTGCAGGTATTTCATCAAAAGATTTATCTTTTGTTTTCTGTGTTTGTATAAGGCGGTGCAATGACCCATAGGCAAAACTACATGATGGATAGTCCATCAGAATTTCATATCACCCTAGCAGCCACCCTCTAGAAAAGAGACTGGAATTAAAAGGTTAATAACTGTTAAAAGTTGACATTTTTGTAGTCTCAAGGTTCCAGTTCCTGAGGGAAAAGACAAAATCTAATTTACAGGATATATTTCAGAGTTATTAATAGGAAAACATATTTTGTTTACTTCATTTTCTTTCTGTAAAATCTTGCTCTAGGAGAGTCAGCATTACTCTAAGCCAATCCAGTTTTATTTAAATCAGGGAATTATTTTAGCTTTTCAGCAAGTCTGTCCACTCTACTCTTATCAAGTTAATCACTAGAAGGAACAGGCTGGTAAACAATTATAAGGGGGAGGGAAACAAAATCTAAGTTTCTATTTTGGTAAATGTCTGTATTAATGTGTTAGGCTGGTAATTGCTGCTGGCCTTGCAGTTATGCCTTCAAATGCCCTTATATAAGCATAAAATGAAGTTGCCCGAGAGAAACTGATACCATAAAAGTGATCTACAAGGGAATAATTCCATTTTTGCACTTGAAGTTCTCATGAAGATCCTCATGGTTCCCAACCAATAGTTGCAACACAGAACAAATTCCCTGTTGGCTTAGTTCTGCTGAAGGCAATGCTTTAGTAACCAGCAGAATAATTTGTTTTAATATTAAATCTTATATTCCATACCCCCTTCTTCATTTGCTATGGTAGGAAGGGCAAGCTAATTCCTTCAGTTGCTTTGAATATGAGTCTACTATTTCTTTTGCTGGTTAATACCCTGACAGCTTTTGTTCAGGCTAATCCAATTCATTTTTATATATTTTATTTCACATCACTGATATTTCATATTTAAAATTACATTTTAAAATACAGACATGAATCTTGATCCTATTTGTAAATCATAACCCATTAAAGATATTGTAATTATAGCTGTATCAAGATTAGAAACACTCTCTGTGTATTTCAGTAATGTTTCATTAGTGACCAGAAGATTATCAAGTAGTATTTTCCACTGTTAACTGGTGTGAACTAGTAGAATTACACTTTCTGGATTCCTTATTGTGGGCTTTAGAGGAAATGATACCTTGTGTGTATATATATATGGTTTGTTGTGATGTTTAAGACAGATGGACACATTTTAGAATTCCTAAACTAACATTTAGAGGTTTTAACATTGGTGAATTTCTTCCAGCAATATATGTTGGTTTTTATCTTTTTCAGACATGCGAAGCATAAATTTAATCATACTTTACAAATTAAATAGAACTGTTCCAAATAGCTATGGGGTAGTTACTTAAAAATATAAATAATGATAAAATAAGCTTAGTTATAGGAAAGAGTAACTGATGGATGAAAGAAAAGGAGCAAAAATACATGTTATAGACACTGGTAATCAAAGGATTTAGCAATGATGTGGACTGGGTTTTGCAATCCTTTTTGGATTTTTTTTTTTTCTTGCTCTTTGAGTAATTCACACTTATTTCAATAAAGATTGTTCAGTAATTTAAGCATGATAGTGTGAAAGATGGTCCCAGAATCTTTCTCAGTCAAAGATGGCAACAACTCTTGAAAGAAAATATTCTGCGTTTTCTGTGGATCACTATGTATTGTTCTTTTTTTCTCTCTATTCACATACTCTTTTTCCCCAGTAGAGAGGTCATTGCCCCTCATTTTGATTTGATCACAGGGTGGCTGTAAAGATTGTCAGTCATATGTTATGGTAAAGAAACACAACATTTCTAGGGTACCACTCAAGTGTATCAAAACAAAATACACAATCACATCTATCACACAAGCTGCAGGTGGCATCATGAAACACCAACATTATCATCACAGTACAACTGATAGAAGCTAAAACTCACCTTCACATCACAACTGCTTTTCATCTCCACTCTGTCGTTACTCTCTTAAAATGTATTTTTCTATTAGATTACTTTTGTCACAGAGGAGATCAACGGAGAAAGAAAATGAAAAGAATTTTGCAAAAAATATAGGGACTGAGCTGTTACTGAAGCTAGGCTGTAAGGTGTCGTAGTTTTTCAGGATTTCTGGAGGCGCTGGGATGAACAGAATAGAGCTGGTATCTCCAAAGGAGACAGGTCACCAGAAATGTAAAGCTTCATGTTAATTTTGCTCAGTAGAATCTGAGCTCAAGCTGACAGTAGACCACTTCAGTTCTTGTAGTTTTGGACTTTCTTGTGGTGATCATTTTGTGGCTCTCTTACTTCAAGTAGATTAAGGGGAATAAATACATGAAAAACAATTTCTAAAAGAGGCTCCAAAGATGGTTATGAGTCTTTTTTTTCCCTTCATGCCATCCTCATTTACATCTTCACAGTGAAGTTTAGATTTTTGTTAATTTCAGAATATTTCTATGCTACTATCTACTCTTTAAAATAAGAGCATAATCTTTTAGCTGAGGTTCAGGAACTTAGCTGAACAGAAGATCCAACTGTCCATAAAGAACTGGTCTGAAACCCATAGATATTACAGTAAAGCCACTCAGGTGAGTGGTCAAGGGCTGCCTGTCTAGACCTGATAATGATTTTAGGTGGACAATATGTTCTCTCTTATTGGCTAAGAAAAGCAAAGGAAAAGGTGGTGGGATGCAAGTTGATAAACTTCCTACTTTTCATGGGGGGGAGGGGGCTGTTTTCTCCAGCTGTTGTGGGGTTTTCAACCTCTCTAATGATTTATTTCATAAGAAAATTAAATAAGGAGGACCTAGGCTGCTTTTTGGGAACCCATAAGGCTATGGACAATACCAGAATGTAAACCATGTTGGAGTGATACAGAAACAGCCGTGAGATGATTCCTAGAAAATACCATAAAGAAACAGAAAATCTTTTGGAATGTAGAAGGCATAAGAGTAAAGAGGTCATTAAGAGTGGAACGTTTTCTCTAGAAGAGAAATGCAAATTTTACTTTATAGTACTTTGTGAACCTAAGTGTAAACACAAAATCCCATGAGGATCCAATGGATATAATTTGGTTCTTTGCACTTTACATTTTATTTCTTTCAGAGCTTTTAGATTTCATTTTGAGATCTGAATTGTGTCTGTACAACTGTGTGACAGTGATTTGCATACTTAATGATTTACAGGGTTTTTTAGTTGATTTGCTCCTTTTACTACCAGTGTGCCTAGGTTTCATTTTGAAATTGTGCAAGAAAAAGCCCAAATGTACTTCTTAAAGACAATTGGGGTTAATACTAGTGTTGTGTCATATGTATTTTAATTAGCAGCAAACACAAATTAAATTCCAGGATAAAATACAGTCATATTTTAATGCAGGTCTTTAGAGGGTCAATAGTTTCATTCTTTGCCGGAGATGAGTTCCTGGCTTCAGAACACAGTGAGATAATTATTTTATCGGCCATTATAGAGAAATACTGATTTCTACCCTAGGTATTCATATCTGTATTATACAGAGCACTATGCACAATCTTGCTAGTGCAGAGAAGGAAGCAACCAGAATAATTGTGTGTGTTCCCATATACATATGAGAAAAGAAGGGTAGATTGATTCTTGCATCCAAAAAACCTTTAGCTATTGTCAGGAAGTGCTGCTTTTTTACCAGCTGACCTACATGAAAGAATCCAGTACTTAGGAGTATAAATTGAAAGAGCGAGAAGGTGAAAATTAAGATGTCTAATTGTGAAGATATGTAGCAGAGAATATTGTACTGTGAAATGCTGAGAGTTATATTAAGAAATCTGCTGATCTCAAAATGTACTGATAGCTTACATATTTCCTGCAAACTGTTACAGTGTGAGAATATGTTTTAACATGTGACAAGCCTATGTATAGTTTTCAATTTTTGAAAGATATTTTTTTTTCATTCAAATCTGTGTTTAACTCAAGAGGTATTGACTTTAATACCAGTTTTAGCTTGAAATTTGTGGTTTTTCTTTCATAATCCACTTAAGGGACTCTGTGCCAAACATTTGCTCATTTTTTTCATTTATATCCTATCAAAGATATTGTCTCTCCCTATGTCTTATACTTGGTTCTCTTAAAATACATCTTCTGTTAGGAAAAAAAGAAGCAATGGCAACTCATATTTAATAATAGTTTCCAGGCAAGACACTTTTTTTGGTAGTTCTCCTAGAACAAGTTATACATCTTGCTATTCTTAGTACAAAATTGGTTCCCGTGATGGAGAGGTTCTGTTTTGTATGAACTCCAGTGATCTCTTTTTTAGGTGCTAGGCCCATGAACTCCAGTATGATCCTTGAGATCATACTGAAAAGGATAGCAAGCGGCCAACTGAAAAGGATAGCAAGTGGCCTAATCCTCTAAATAGACAAAACCCTTGCCTGGGCACAGGAACAAATGGAAGTGCTGCCTGAGGGGCAGAGATCTTTAAAACAAAACATGTGTGAAGATGGATAAGGAGTAGAGTGATAATTCCTCCAGGTAATTTAATGCTAGGTTTGTACAGGGTGAAATCTGTATATTGAGCCTTATTTGAGGGGCTTAGGGAATTGGTGGATAACTACAGACCTTCAGTGTCAGGGAACCTCCAAAGCAATTAGTATAAAGCACAGCTGTCTCAATTATCACCTGATATCATGTGTTATCACACAGGCATATGGGAGAGAAATAATTTTATTTCAGAGTTTCTATTAAATGTAAGTAGTATTTAATAAAGGACATTTGACTTAAGGATGAAATTCATCTGCAGGTGATGTTAAAGGGTATGCTCTTAGGTATTGCTTGCAACATGCCAATTACAGATTCCCAGGAGCTAGTTTGTTGAAAGTAATGGGAAAGAGGTCACTTCATTCATTTCATCATGAAAAATCTTCCAAGAACTAGTGAAGCTATTGGTCACATTTTGATATTTTGACATTTTCAAAAACTACATTTTTGAGACTGTCAGGGTGCAGTGAGGTGAGGGACAGGGAACTGTGGAGGATCCTTAGGCACAGCATTTCCTGCCCTGCTGCCTCCAGTACAGGAGCAGGACAAGTTTTTGGAGGGAGTTCTGTCACTGGTCATCTCCACGGAGATGAGATGAAGCCAGGCAGGGATGCTTGCTCACAAACTGAGGAGGATCAAGGTTTAGACCTAGGGAGGGTCATCAGGGTCAGATACAGTCCCAGGTGGTGCTTATCAGTGTCAGGTAAAGCAGAGAATAACCTCACAGGTGTGCTCATGGTAATTTTCTTTTTTTAGTCTCTCGAAAATGCACTCAAGTAGCTTGGTAATATCCCATCAACCTATATGGAATACATCTTTTTTTACTGTGTTTTCCTGCTAGAATTCTGTGTTTAATAGTGTCTTATTTATGCTACTTATAAGTATATTTCACTAACTGCTCTTGTCTTTTTATTAAAATTTGGTTGTTTATTGTCTCTCTTCTGCTCATGCTTAAGAGGAGTAAAAGACGATTCATTATAATTCTACGAGTTTATGAAGGTGAGAGACAGTGTATAGCAAAGTATATAGAGTGCTCAGTTTCAGATGTTATTGTCTCAGTGATCAATACTGAGAAAGGTTGTGTAGAGGCAGAAATCACTGTGCATTTCAACCAAACATACTTCACTAGTCAGCTAGTCCAGCAAGAGACTAGAGAAAGATCTCCATTAGAATTATTGCTGAAATGTTCACAACAATATAAAGTAAAACCTGGCAATATCAGGGCAAAGCAGTTGTCAGAGACATTTTTCACATGGTGATAAAAGACTCAGAAGGAATTCAGGTTTCAGTGATATGCTTAGTTTAATATCAATATATTGTCAGATCTTTTTAGTTTGTTTGTTAATAGCTGTTTAGGTGAAAGAATTTGAAAGTAAATTCACCTTTCTTTAGGCAGGATTTGTTGTTAAGTGCTTATATCGAGTGTTTCATTCCATTGAGTGATACTTTATCATATGCATGCATGCAGAAGACTTTGAAACAACCACTGTACAACAGTTGTGAAAACTGTTGATTCCTGTGCAGAAAGGGGGGAAATTTGTATTCCAGTGATACATTACTCTGAGTAATTCATCTATTCATTATCAGACTGGTAGAGACAATGCTGTATTACAGCTACTGTTATAGTGTAGTATTTACAACAGCCCTCTGTTAGGAGACTTTTCCATGGTAGATCATAGCATCATCTTCAAGTAGATATAATGATATGCAATAATATCCTGTTATTTTCTAGCTATTGTTATATTCAGTAGTCATAGTGCACAAGGCAGTGGTACTAAAATCAAATTAAGCGTAGGAGAATTGTCCGTTCTCCTCCCATTGAGACCTTAATAAGCTTTCTACGAGTAACTGGACTATGACTGAAAGTAAAGACTACGTTTGCAGTTTGGAGAAATTAACTGAGTCCATGTAATATTCTTTCTTAAAAGGAATGCTCAATATTTTTTTTTTTGCCTCTGGTATAACACTGTTATCTGGTCATTAGTAGAAGCTCATGTTTTGTGTTTACCATGGATATCACATGGAAAAACACATGTAAGTTCTATTTATTCTAAGTATGGCTGATTACAGTAGGACTGATGAACACACACAATTGTTCATAGTCCAATAAATGCACTGGTGTTAGTGAAATTTTGCTGAATGATTGTGGTGAATAGCTTACCTTAAAACTTATGGGATGACAGCAGTGACTTTAATTCTATTCTCAATTAACAAATTATTACAAAACTGCAGATTATGTTTTCATTTGTTGATGAGACTATTTAAATTTTGGAATTATTTTTTAGGAAAATTCGTGCATACTGTAATTTATTCATAACCATGAGCCATAAACATGTCTAAATGATCCTGAATCCATAATCCAAGGTATATTACAGTAGATGATAGTCAGTTTTCAGCTGCTGACTTGATTAGATAGGACTTTGACAAGCAGATGTTACTAGGGAGACGTTAGCATGAGGTGTTCTTTATAAACCTTATTTGCGGATAAATATTCTTCCCTTACTATGTCTCAAAAATAGAAGCTTATTAAAGAATTCCAAGTTATTTTTCCCCTTATGTTCCCATTATCTGTTTTTGCAAAAGTGGGTTGTGTTTATGCAAGATTTGAAGCAAATCTCCACATGGTGGTAATATATTCTTTGATCAGATAAACTCTTTTTAGGCTTTATCACAACATTTCCATAGTGAAGTCAGGTTCTCTTGCAAATTAAAATAGTATGAAAAGGATTTGACAGTTATAGAAGTGAATGCTATCTACACTTAGTAACTAGGACACACAAACCTTTTGCTGTCCAGATAATGTTACAGTATCACTTCATTACAAAATGTCACATCAGAAATACCATTTTAGTATTTTGCATGCTTATTATGCCCTTTGTAGGGCAGAAATCTTTGCATTTTTTTCAACTTTCCTCATAATGAGAGATTTGGCATAAAGAACACATTGTATTTCTGCTGGAGTCTGATTCTATTATCAAGCACTTGCTGTGTTCCAGATAATTTTAACAAATGTGC
The DNA here is from genome assembly GCF_054131305.1 of Coturnix japonica. NCBI lineage: Eukaryota > Metazoa > Chordata > Aves > Galliformes > Phasianidae > Coturnix > Coturnix japonica. The sequence goes on from NC_140668.1 coordinate 26,996,106, forward strand.
TCCTGTGTAACAGTTAGAGCTATGGCTGTACAATTTCTTCAATTCGTTTGCTGAGGTCCCACTGATAATAAGAGATCTATGTGTGGAATGAAAGCTGTATTGCAATTTGCACCTGCTGTTAGGGTCTCTGCTAATTCACAGTTCCCTATGATGAATGAGAAATGGAAGTCCATTTTCCGGGGCTTTGCTACAGAGATTATGTTGGGACAAGTTTACTGTATTAATAATATAAATCCTAATTTTACTTTTTGATTTCTATAACATTCTCATTGAAGATATTACTTCAACCTCAATATATTTAAGGCATACTGAAACCTATGTAGGTTAAATACATCCTTAAAACTTGGCTTCAGAACTATACTGCGCATTTCTCCTTAGTGCTTATGTAATCTGTTAAGGCACTTCTATACCAAAGCTGAGAACAGACACCTGAAATTGAGCCTGTGCGCGTACTGTTGAATTCCTCTGTGTCCAGAGGTTTCTGAAAGCTGTGGTAGTTGAATGCAGACTTTATCAGAGAGGGCTACAAACTGAATGAGATAGTAAATGTGAACTTTGAAATGAAACAAATGTGTAATGGGGAAAAGAAGATCCTCTGCAGATTGAGAAAGCAGAGGGAGGTGTACTTGGATACTTGCTTGCAGGGGCATCACTTATGTCTATAAATGATAAAAAGCTATTTAGGTGTAGCCACAGGAGCAGGGGAAGGTGTGCTGGGGACAACTTTCCACGTGGAACTATAGAGCTGTGCTGTGACTTGGAGGAGATGAAGCTAACATTGATCATAGTGAGAAGAATGATAAGGGGACGCTCATGTTCTAGTAACTGACAAATCTTGTCCCTCCTTTCAAATTCCATTGCATGAAAATTGGACCTGTCCTTTTTTGGCTCACTGACATGTTCTCATTTGATACCTATTGCTACTCTGTGGCCCCAGCTGTGAAGTGAAAGTGCAGAATTGCTCTTACTTATAAGTAGGTGTAATCCTAAGTAAATAGATAAACCTCATGATCACATCCAAGCAGTGTAACGCAACCTATGCCATCCACCTTGCCTTGAACTTCTAGGTAGTCATACTACAATCTGGGGTTCTGAGTCTGACTGCAAGGTCTGCCCATGCTGTCTTATTTGTTCTTGTCTCCAGCAGTTAGTTGACATTTCAGAGGCTCTTGTTTTAGTTCCAGTGGTGGTGGCTTTTTCTGGGACACATGCATCCACAGTGTGAGTGGATAAACTAAATAAATGCCACAAGCTGACTCATTCATCTCTACCTAGTCTTTCCAGTATTCCCTATTCTGTGAGTCTATGACCTAACTGCGCTATTCTCTTAACTTTCAGTGTTTCTAAAAGCAGGCTTAGAATGTAGAAAGAATTGGAAAGGCCCTGTATGACTGGGGTATGTCAGTGACCTCAGTTATTTCGACTGGAGTCTGGGATTTTCTGAATTTGTATTTTTCCTTCAGAAGTCAAAGTGGAAAGAAGTTTTCAACAGCTTTCCAGAATGGGAAAGGCTTCTTTTTACAAGTTCAAGTTTGGAAATGCAGAGTAGTTGTCTTTGCTATGGTATTAATATGAACAAATTTTATTTTATTTATAAAATTTATTTATATTTATTTTATTCATGTTGAATTTGGGGTTCTCAGTGTAGCCAGTAGTAGCTGAAAGAATAATTCTACTTTAAAACATTACTTTAAAACATTATCAAACCTAGAATCCTTTATTTCTCCTTTTTTTTTTTTTTTGAGCCTTTTCAATTACTGTCATCCAACAAAAGCTACATTCTCAAAGCTGTTGTAAAGAATAATGTCAAACCAAAGTAATTATTGTTCAAGCATTTTCATATTCCATACTGTATCATCTTTTTCATATTCATACAAAGTTTCTGTTTCCATTGGATGAGGTACAATGGATTTAACACTATTTTTTATTAAATTCCTTTTCTAAGATCTGGAAAGAATTCCATTCTCCTGCTCTTTGCAGTGTATGCTTTAGCAGACTGCTCAGCTTTCTCTAGTTTGCAGAAGAAATGCAGGGTGAATAATTCCTGCTCAGAAGAACAGGAAATAAAAGGTCTTTTTAAAATTTGATATATGACATGATGTCATGAATGAGGAGACTCTGGAGATGCACGTGGCATCTTGGGTCATCTTACAACTGCCAAGTCAATCAGTAAGTTGTCTGTGTGACTTTATCACAGTGGTATCCAATAGAAAACCCTAAATATAATGTCCTGTAGTAATTGGAAAGTGGTCTGTAGCAAATGTGGGGTTTTGGTGAGTAGATAATGTATTTCAGATTCTAAAACATGATGGGAAATGATTTCCTGCTTAAAACTACAGTCATTTCTAAATCTGTTCTGAGGAATTTTGCATAGATACATGATCGCTATACACTGATTATAGAGCTCAGTACAGTGGGTATAAACACTAAGGTGTAATGATTTTAGAAGTGTCACATCAGTGAAGATCACTGTGATTTCAGAACAGCACAGAAAACAGTTTCTTCACAATAGGAAATGATTCCTAAAATGAATAGTATCCCTAAATCCCTTGTTATGTACAAGTCCTAGTAATAAACAAGAAAGCATTTATAACAACAAGACATAGACCTAAGAATTCATGAATTAGAAGATATCACTTGAAGAGATACTGTATACTTGTGTAGTTAGTGAATTTCACTTTCCTCCTGCAAATGCATCACATTATTTCAAGTATGTATTCAAGAAGCCGCCTAGAAAAAAGTTAACCTAAAGGTTCTTTCTTATTTCAGAGGAAATTGTACTTTTTTCTTTAAGTGATCTGTAGCTACATATTTGGTTTCTGTGGGAGACACACACAAAGTTGTAGCAGAATGAGATGCAAAAATCAGTTAATTCAAACATTAAAATTATTTTTAAATTGGTAATTATTAAAATTTAAGAAATATGTCAGTTTCTTTCAGATCCTAGCATTGATGAAGGAAAAAACTGGTTTAGATACGTCTCTTTTGAAATATTATTGCAAGCATATGCAAAATGTTTTTTCTTACTGGATATTCTGATCTTTCAAACAGTCTTGAGGGAAATGTCCCAGCTGTATTAAAGTTCCTTTTTGTAAGTCACTGTTTTTGGGATTTTTCACATTTTTAGTAACCACAGCTCATACAACACGAAGGTGTATGAATAGAGATAGCATCTATACCTCCAAAATGTTCAGACAACTAGGGGACAAATTTTACATATGAAGGAATTAAGGAACAAAGGAACAATATGCAACTTACAGTCAACGTCAGAGCCAAAAACTGAAGAAGTCAGTTCTTTTAATTCTCATACATCCCTCATAGGCATAGCATAAGTTCAAGATTGTTTTGAAAATATTTTAGTGGTAATAACTTAAAGGAAAATTGTATTTATTGGACGTGATGAGGATTATTGTTTTTTTGTGGAGAAGGTTTTTCTGTTTTGCTAGTATTTCTTTTTTGAAGCAAAACTGTGTCAAGACCATCTTGTCCAGAGGATATAACGTTATACTGAATCAGTAATTGCACAGCCCTGGATGAAATTGTGGCTCAGTTAGTCAGTGGAAAACTTTTGCAGACATCAGAGATTTAAATTCCTCTCACTGGTTTCATTGCCATTGGAAAATCCATGCTGAAGCACATGGCATCTCTCACACGTGCTGCTTAGCTTCTCTAGCTGCAACAGAGGAGCTTCAAAATGAGAATGAATGGGCTTCATCTATATCCCAAGGATTGATTTCCAGTATGTTGGGTCAGAATTGTAAACAGATTCATAATTTATAGGCTAACATTAGTCAAAAGCATTTTCAGTTAACTGCTCAAGAATTTGTCTTCTAAAAAAATGTAAGAAGCTTATAAAGCTCACATGGCTTAAGAAACTGCCTAGTCACTGATTGTGCTTATTATGGCATTGTTTTCAGATGCATATATTTTTTTTCAAAGTTATGTTTGGATTTCTTTTTGGATATATAAATTCTGTTGAGATTAACCTAATGAAAAGATCTAATATTTATAGTGAATTTGTTTTGTCACTGATTTAAGTACATGACATATCTAGAAATAGCAATTATCTGACCTAAGCTCTTTTGGATGTACAATTTAATGCAGTTTTTTGTACTGCACTACATCTGAAACACTTCCTTCTATCTACAGTATGCCTTTTCATGGCTAGATAGGAAAAACAAAACTGGCCAGAGCACTTCAAATCAACTGCAGGTAATTTCTCCTTCCAAGAATATTTAAGAAACTAAAATAATTTTCTAACAAATGCATGATTTGTAACAAGGTAAAAAACAAAATAAATCTTTGCACTTGGTGGTGCAAGTTCAGATTATTTGTAAAGTGACATTTTTTCAGTTTTATTTGGAGTTAAAATTTACTCAGTGAAGAAGTATCATCGTGCCGTTCAAGTTGCTAGAGTCTCATTGACATCAAAAGGCAAATTTAGGCAAGATACAAATCCAGCTTGTCAACTCTAGAAGTCTGAAATAAATCATTGCCAGACTGAATCATTTCAAAAATGAGAAGAAAGGATTGCTCAAAGTAATGTCAACCATCTGGAAGAACAACTGTGTAGAAAGAAAAAATGTCTCTGTCCAAATTATCAAATTTTGCAAAGCCTGTAACAAAAACATGAACCAGTTATTTTGGCAATAGTTCTGACAACAAAGCTGTGAAATGAACTGATAATGAGTCAAGGCCACACACACCATGGCAATGAAATACGGTAAGATACTGCTACTGATCACAAATTGAAAAAGAGTTCTAGGCAGATGGTCAAGACAATGGGAAGAAAAGAGACAGATGAAGAAATCTACTAGTATAAGCAAACTACATTTTTCAGAGTAGTCCTTCCTGACTTTTATTTGCTTGTGTAATAGTTTCAGCTGAGACACTATTCTTGAATGTTGAAGCTGGTCAGGGGGGAGGGGGATGGTGGGAAGCAGCTTGATTCTTGTCTTCACTGCTTTCAACTTGTGTACACTTAAAACATCAGAAGTGATCTCTCACTCCTGGAGATTGTTCAAAGTCAAGTTAAGTGCCATATTAGAAATCAGATTTTTGCCCCTTTTGTCCTTTTACTGGGCTGCTTGTTGTGCTGTTTGGAAGGGCTGTGACTTAAGGTAGCGTGGATTTAAAGTACTAGCCTATAAATGAACAGGTTAGAATAATGGTTAAGTTTAACCCTTGTCCTTGGGAATAGACATTGAATGGAATGTTGCCAAACATAACTTTAATCACATTGAGCATTTTAATGCAGGTACAAGTAAATAAAGACATGATTAAAATATAGATGGGTACTGTCAGTAGCACTTTCCTGAAATACAGCTTGATTTGTCATGCTTGCTCTTTTCTGGTGTTGCAATGTAGCGGTAGAAATGAAGGCAATCTTGCTTTTTCCTTTCCTTGTGCACTCGGAATCCATAGGACTTCATGTTCCTGCAAGATGCAAACATCTGTGCTTTGCAGTAAACCCTTTTTCTGTTTCTGCACTTCTTCCTGTTACTGAAGGAAACAATTTTCAAGCATGCCTTAATTTTGATGCCAGCATGTGTTTGTGAGATTGCTGTTGAACGTTATGTGCTCCATTAGAAACAAACATGGCTACGGAGTGGGTTTTAGCAGTTTGCATTGCTTTAGAAGAGCTTGTTATACCACAGCCTACAGAAAATAATTTCCACCTGCAGTGCTCTGAAAGGCTGTTCATGCAATCAGTGACAAATCCTGTGTATAAAAACTTTGCTGAAACACACATAAGGCATTCAGTGTTACTTCTGCTGTACTCATAGTATGACTTAGCCCCTGTTAATTGAAAAGCTTTAATTTGGCTTGGCTGTGTGGTGTCTTTTGCAGAATATTAACAATATTACTTCAAGAGATATTTCTGAAACTGGAAGAAACTAGACAGTGATAGAAAAAATGCAATGCATAAGTCATGGCAGTTACTCATAATGATGTGATCTACATCTAAAGTAAAACTGTATAAATTTGTCTGAAATAATTCTAGAGGTGACATTTGCCCTTTAGATATACAGATAAAAATAAAGGGTAAATTAATCATAGTGGATGAGTCATTTTAAAGATTACAAGCTTCCATGGTACTGCTATTACGAAAGTTTTGTTCCCTGAAGATGCTCTGCACCTGATAAGATTTTAGAAATTTAATTGAAAAACTTTACTAAAGAATTAAAATTATCATGTGCCCTTTTTCTGAAATACAAATGAACTAAGAGATTCTTTGTAAAAGCAACTAAGGTGAATAGCATGTTCGTGTGCCTTTGAATACCATATCAACTTCTTGCTATTGTTAATAAAATTATGGTTGGTTTGCTGTGTGAAATGATTTTAAAATAAATAGCTTCTGTGCAGATATTACAAAGATCTCAGTATCACTATTTCACAGTATTGAGATAATGGGGAAGAAGATACACTTAAAGGTCATTGCTTATGCTGTAGTTGTATCTCTCACAATGCCTGAATGATGTTTTTAAAAGAGTAACTGAGGACTTATAACTCAAAGGATTGATATGCTTTCAGATGCTGACAAACATATATTTATCTAGATAATGGAAATGGTTCTTTTTTTATGTGTATTTGTTCATAGAAATACAACATACAGCGCATTCAGCTGTGACTCATGAATAAATCTTGAAGGTGCACAAGGAATCAGAGCGTTCAAATCTGATTTTCAACCAAAGGGAAAAAAAAAAGTTTGAATTGGATTTCCATAAGGCCATTGGCTGAGAGGGTTTCATTTAACCCTTCTCTAGTTAAAAATACCAACAAAACAAAAAAAACACACTTGCCAAAATAAAAGTCTAAAAAATTGTGGTAGAGATTTTCAAAGACACCCAAGAGGATTAGTATTTAACTTCCAATTAAATAAGGCAGAAAAGCCTATTGAATTGCTAACAGAGCTTTGCACTGAACCTCTTTCTTAAAGATACAGGATGGCTATGTTCTCTATTCTTAACAAGGCTTTTGTTCATGTATCTGTTCATTTTTCGTACAAAGGTGTTGAGAGATTTGTACCAGTGTTATAATTCAAGACTTAAACTGTCACAATTTACCTACATAATTTCACTGTACTTTACCTGCCTACTCCAAGTATCATTCCTATTATTTCTTCTGGATAGTTATGTTCCTTTACTGCAGTAGAACTCAGAACTTGTAAGCAAGCTAAAACACAGCTAAGCTATGTCTGTGGTAGGTCTGCAAGAGCTTGTCTTCTTCTATGGTGTGGTGTGGATTTTAAAGATGAGCTAAATCTGTGTAAGATTTCCTTCTCTTCTGAGACCAGCAACAGCTCATTTTTATTTATTTATTTATCTATCTATTTATTTATTTATTTTTACCCAGAAACTGTATGTCAGCTTTCTCCTTTAGAGGATAGATCATAATCTTTCAAAATTAACATTTCACAACAAAATCATAACTTTCAAAGTGAAGTAATAATTTTATGGTCATTTTCCTATACTCTCATTATTCTTTCCTTTTATAGCATTATGATATCTCAGGAATCCTTTTCTTTGTAGTACTTAGTGTACTTTTATTGTATTTTCCTTTGGTTTGTTATTTGTCCCCCTTCCCAGAAGACAGAAGCTGAATTTTTGTGCTATTATATGACAAAAGTAGGTTTGTGCAAGTTCAAACTAGTGAATATATAGATTTGCAGATTTAGGACAAACTGTTTCCTTTTATATTTGAAGTCAACATAGATGATGGTTTAGAATTAGCAATCTATGTTATCCATCTGTTCTGACAAGTCAAAATACTTCCAAACAACAGTTATTTCATAATAGATTCTAAGCAACATAATTACAAAATATATACTTATTTCTATGAAATATTAACTGTGAGCGGTTTCATTCATTTCATTAAGAAACTAGCCCTTAATTATTTCATGAAAGGATGAGCTGGAACTAGAGGCTACAGATAGTGTCTTTAACACACATCCTATAATAAAAAGGGGTTTCTTCAACTTTCAGGTAAACACAGCTAGACCTAAACGTGCTCCTTTTTAGAGGCTGTGGATTAACAGTACTTAGAGGACTAAGCAAATGGTGGGCTTGAGATTTGGGTTATAGTTTGTATACATATACGTATTAGTTCCAATAGAACCTGAAATTAAGGACTAGATTCAAACTATAAGACATTATGCATAAATCTAATTTGAAGTAAGGCACCTACAGGGTGTGAGTTTGAGTTTCTGTAGGACTAGACTTACGCTTGTGATTAATGGTGACAGATGGGTTTAAAATAAAAAGAACAAAATAAATATTTACAGGGTGAAATTTTGCTAACTTTCAGGAAATCATAAGAAACCAGAGAATGCAATCACCTAAATTTCCATACTGAAAACAGTTGGGAATTTTCTATCAAGTACTGCTTTTGAGCATTTTGTATGATTAGCTACTAAACATGAGAATGAAGATATCAAGGGATTATGTGTGAGCAATATATGTGAAAATTATACAAGTATACATCTAAATGTGCTATTTATATACCCAGATATGGCTCAGAAGTCTGCCTACTCATTTACAATGAATACATGTTCAGGCAATAAAGATTAAAAACTAATTATATGCACATTGTCAGTACTAATATTTGTACTTAATTTGATTTACTGTACACCAAATAATAAACCTGACTAAAATTATTAAAAGTAATATAAGCAGCCATTAATATGCTCTTTTTATAGTGCCTTATTCATTTTTAAAATCATATTAAATGAGTTTTAATGTTTGTGAAACAGATGAAAGGCATGTGAAGCTAAGATAAAAACCAGTGAATATGATTATTTAGCAGTAATATAGATTGCCTTTACAGTGTTCTGTTTGAGTCCATTGTGATATTATGTATTTCAAGAGATGAAAAGAAATATAGCTACAATTAATTACTATGAATTGAAAGCACCAATTAGGAACTCTACAGTCCCTGGTAATGAGAAACAATGATGGAAAAGGAGTGGAAAAAGTTTTGAATATTAGTTATTCTTTGGTTGCTGCCTCTCATCATGGGTGCAGAACGATGTCTGCTGTAACATGTCATGCATAGGTTCTGCTCTGCATTTAAACTGATATTGCATGTTGCTGTGGGAGCCTCCTTGGAGCAAGTCTACGCTTAGCCCCGTGTAACATCACACTTCCCTTAGGATAGATCTACTGTGCTGTCATGGCTAGTCTTTTACCAACAGTAGCAGCAAGGTATCCAGGTTAGACACACTCATTTCTTGTGAAACATGCTACTTTGCCTACCTTCTTCAAAGACAGGCACTTAATCTACTAAAATTAATGGATGTCTGGCAGGCCACCAAGTTTAAAGGTAATAGTCTAGGAAGAAGACTTACCAAACAAATACCAAGTTTCTGTGCCTGAAAAGCCAAATAAGGATTATCCTGATCTTGTGTAGAGTGCAGTACAGCTCTTTCTACTTGAGATGCAATGTGGAAGGAATTGTCTCTGTGAGGCAGTATTTTCCTCTAACAAAAGAATGACATCTCAAAATCCAGCCACTCTCTTTAATTTGACAGAAGCTGAGCTCCTAGTACAGAAGTAAATTTGGTAGAGGGTAGAATGCTCAACAAAGAGAATGAGAAAACAAATTTATCGTTTCATATCCATTAGTGGCTATCTATGGTCCTGTAGGCACGTTAATAATAAAAATTTTACATTTACAAAATAAGGCATCTATGCATTTCTGAGAAATATTCTTTCTGTTATCAGCATGCCAACTTTGATAGACCATCATGTAATTTCCTGAGTGTGCTGTTCCTTAGCTGAAGCACATATAATGCACCTGGCATTAACAGGAAATAAAGATATGTCATTTTGGCATTAAGATTCATGTCCCGACATGATATCAGATCTCTTTTAATTTTTTAACCAATACCTTCAGTAAGCCAGAATGCCTAAGCACGTGGGTGATCTGATAATGTTAGAGGCTCATGGAACAAAAATGCTTTTCCTTTCAGTGTCTTGCCACCATCTGCTACATTCTTCACTGAGTGGTATTATTTTTACAAACTATTAATAGGATCTACATGGCAGCTTGAGCTGTTTCTAAATAATTAACTTCAAAAGTCATATTCTTGGCCATGTACTGATTTATTTATTTATTACCCCCTCAAACTGAAACAGTTCTTTATTTCTTTCTGATCTTTCTTTATCTACATTGTGCTTCTTTGAGCCGCTGTATGAAATTTGGTTTTAAAAATCAAACAAACTAAATTCTTCACTGCTGCATGACATAAAAAGAATGCTTATTTTAAGGGATGATGTTTTTTCCTGTTTTCTATTCAGATTATGTGATTTATCGTATACTCATATTTTTGAGGACTCTCTTAGGAAATCCTAACAGTATTTGTCCAAAATTCCAACCTTGAATTTGTATGTAAAGATTTTGCAATATCTTGTAAGACATTCTTCTTCAGTACCTTGACCAAGAGTTCCACAATTATTTTTTTTTAATATTTATTATTCCATATATCTCATATATCTTTGTGAAGGACTTCTTTTTTATTGAAGGAACTGAAGAATGTCTTTTTATTCCTCGTGTTTCATGCCCCCATTCTGCATTATTTAGTTGTGTGTGGGTTTTATTTCAGAGGAGTTCACCATAAGACAGATTAAAAGCAATGTTTTTTGTTTACTTTTTAGAACTATATGTGTGTGTCAATAGCAAAACAAAACAAACCTCTCCAAATTCTATACGTTAATGTGCTTTCCTAAGTTTCCATCTCTTCAAAGGTTAGTTCTGAGCTAAATAATAATCTCATAACTCATAGGCACTTCATAAATATTTTTGTTTTTCTGCTGTGAAATATGAGTAGATTAAAAGGGCATGATAGACCTTTGTGAAGTAAGTCCTAAATATGTATGTTTCTTTATTTTAAAGACAGTACTGTACATACAATCTTAGTATTTCAGTATGTCTTTGAAGTGACACTAATTTTTGTTAAGGTTTAATATTTTTTACTACTCTTGTCTAATGTGTTTTTACTACATGTGTTTTTACTATCGTTAAATATGTATATATTAGAGATTCAGAGCAACATCAAAACATATGCAAAAATTAACCAATGAAGACCACGTTCTCCTCTTACAAGAATATTTAATCAACTTTTACATATTATAATTAGGGCTCCCACTGATGTCAAGAGTATTACACTCCATAGTCATAATCTTAGTCCTCCAGTACTCATACAAAAAAGAATCGGTATCCAGACTGTTGAAACAATTGTCCCACTACAGAATGCTCCCTATGTTCTCAGATAATTTTTCAAGAGATGGTAGTTATGAAAGCAAACAAAGACAGTTTCACATGCCTGTGGAAAGCCATAGAACTGGCAGGGTTATTAACAGCTCAGCATGATTCATTCATCCTTCTTGAGTGCTCCAAATCCATCATTCCATATGACAGAATTCACATTTTTATAGGATTTTCATTTCTTAGAGAAAAGCTGCATTTTCTTTTTTAATAGATTACCAGAATAATACCTTTTTGTTGTTGTTGTTGTTGTTGCCGATCTCCTAGCAGTTCCACACAGGAAATGTTAATCTTAGTTTACTTTTCTGTCTGTATATGCACATGGTTGCAGGTTGCTGAGAAAATGGAAAAATGTCTAATTAACCAGACAGTTAATTACTAGGACAACACCAGTCTTTTGCTTTGAGCAATAACATTTACACAACACAGTAGTTCTAATTTTTGGTCTAAAAGGAGTAGTGGAGGCTCCAGTGGTGGAGCTAGAGGAGCTCATCCTGAACTCATTTGTGTCGAGGTAGATAAGGGTTATATAAACAGTTGACTAAAATCTGATTCAGTATGAACAGTTCTGGTTGTTACTGAGATATATTTACCTGGTAGACAGACTGTTGTTGGCAAAGCTGTCAAAAGCAGTCAGTGTGAATTAATATGCAATTTTGATAGTGTAATTAATTAAATTTCTCTTTCCAAACATCTGTTAATCTTTTAAACCCTGCAAGTTTAACACAGTAAAAAACCATTACTTAGATCTTCTAATCCAGTAAAACTCAAAGATTAATAGCTTTACCACTTTCATTTGCTACAACATATTATTGACACTGTATTTGGCTTTTTTTTTCCCTACCTGTTGGTATCAATAGGTTGTTATATATTTATATAACTGTCCAATTACCTGTGTGGCAGAGCAATGATGTTTTTTAATCTGCTCCTTGCTCTATGTTGATAATATTAGGGCGAAACAGCTGATGATTGAGAAGTCTAGAGTGGCTTTCTCAGTCCAGCCAGGTAAGAACTATAGAATGGCTCGGATTGGAAGGGATCTTAAAGATCATCTAGCTTCAGCTGCAGTGAGGTTGAGGACAGTGATGAGAATGTAAGGATGAGGAAGATCTTGTCTTTAACAACTATAACTTGGTGTGATACCTGTGCTTCTAAGTAGTGTATTAACTTCCATTTAAAATTCAAGGAAATAACTACCCCTTTTTTCTCTCATGCTCTGTTTCTGTCCATGTCCTAGTATTCCCTACAGATCCACTTGTAATTTGTGGTCTTCACTCCTTCATTTTTTGTTTCTGGCTTTCTCAAGTGCCAACTAGTTCTCAGCCCGTACATGACATTCTGATTTCAATTTGAGATTCATTCTGCAGGCTCCAAAAGTTTGGATTTTTTTCAGGTACTCTGGTTGGCATACTTCTCTAGTAGGAGCTACATTATAATTCCACAAGAATATGATTTCTATTCACATACTGCTTCTCAAAGAGTTGGGTCGTCTTTATACAAATTCTAGTGGGCATCCCAGTCAGCTGAAGCTGCTCATGCTAAACATGCTGTTGTTCCTGTTTTACAAGACACTCCTGACTTTAAGCAGGTTTGGTTCCATATATTTCTAACCTCATTTACATCTCAATAGGATCACACCCTGTGTGTTTGCACATTTCTTTTGTTGAGGCTTGTCATCTGAATACTACCTTTTATCCCACCTCTAGCTTTTACATAGGAATACTTGTTGTCATCTTGTGATCTACTGAGCATTAATATTCTGCAAGGCACTATGGGGGTTGTGCTTCACTGAGCACATTTTCATCAGAAAGCAGTTTTTTAATATAAACATTTGCTTAATATTCTGTACATTTAAAGCATTTTATCTGCATCGGTACTTTACTGCAAGTAATTTAAATTCAGTGGAAACTGATTATGCATATGGAACCAAGCTTTTTCATAGTAGTTTTAATAATATACATATAGATTATAAAACTTATATGCTTGATTGAAAGAACACTTTATGTGGGCAAATCCACATCTAAGCATTTCATCTGTTTCTACATGGACATTGGATTTTATATTTAAGAGATTCTTCTGTACATCATAGTGTTGTGCATCTTTAAAAGTTTAATTATGAGGCATCTTTTGCCTAATAATTCTTTCTATTATAATAGTAAGTGATTAAAACAGTGTATCACAAAGGAGCTCTTTGGGGTCTTTTCAGATTTGTTTGATTATGATGGATATCTGACCTCTCAGAATATATCAGTTTTGATTTTGAGCTAATACTGTGTGCAGGGGAGGCTGTGGATGACTTGTGTTTTTGGGCAGCATTTGTCTTGTGTACTTCATAGACAGCCACAACAATCTGCATGTTTTCCCTCTATCCTACTAGATCAGCTGTCTGTAGGACAGGATGACCTAAACATTGAAAAAATCCCTTAATTTCTGTTTGAGTATAGTTGTGCCTTAATTTGAGTATAGTTGTGTCTTATTTAGTTAAAGTAGATATTTAAATGTTTAGAGGGCTAAAATTAACTGAGTTGAATCCTGTCCCTTGAACAGTGTTCTGTATTAATTTAGCCACAAACTGATACTTGTTCTATTTTGTGTGGCCCTCGGCTGCAGTCCTTAAGCTAAACTGTGATCCAGGATTCCTAAACAAATAATAAGATTTTCAGACAAGGAGAGACCTCCTAAACCTCTTAATTTCAAGTCATATTTTTCATTCTCAGGACTTTTGAATATATTATAGAAGTAATAGATGTTTTGATACCTAAATTTAAATATTTGAAGTTTGAAACTTGATGTTCTCTTTGTCTTTGTTTCCACATGTGTGAAGTAGAGTTAATAAATACTTAAATACTTTAGACAGAGGTGTATTATTAATGTTCATTTATAATTAATGTTCACAGAGAGTTTTTGAAGATTGAAAGTGACGTACAACTGTTAAATATCACAATCATGGTAGCTTTTCTAATGAAAAAGGGTTACTTGAGCATTAGGTCTCATTTGCATTTAGTTTGATTTAATGCATTAGATTGGTTTAATGTGATAAATTAGTCATTGATTTCATACCATTTTGAACACATTTTTAACTGTTTAAATAGACAGATGTCCTATTCATGACAGATATAAACTTGTAAAATATGGGTATACTTTTGAGATGCATATCCTGGTACTGAAATCCTTGTGACAAAATATGGCTCCAGGCGATAAATCACAGAGCCATTGCAAAACCTAATTTTACAATTCACATTAGCTGTCTCTGTATCTTTTGCTCTAGATTTGGTGCTTCATCTCCAAGCAGCTTCTAAAAATGTTCAGCCTGGTAGTTCTTTCTTAGAACACTGAATATTCTTCTTTTAGCTAGAGGTATAAGGAAGTGATCATCTCAGTGATTACAACAGTGTAAAAGAGACTCCATCCCAAGCATTTAACATTTTTTCTGTTACACTATGTGTAGCAGACCAATAATGGGCCTCTGCGAATTTGATAAAATAGAAGTTCAGCTTACCCTGAAGTTGAATTTTTTTTTATTTTCAAATTTTACTAGTATTCTCTATAGAGTGTTATTGGGCAACATTGTATTACACCTAGCACATTCTTGAAGTTAGTAAAATAAACTAATTTTATACTATCTATATAATTACTTTATAACTGTAGTAGAAGCATATTCTACTTCTAGGTAGTTCAGGAAGTTTAGATCAATAGGAAATTATCTTAAATTTTTTTCTGTGAGAATGAAGGGAACTTTGAAAATACCCAGTTATTTCTTAGATTTTAGACTATGCTTTGCTGTGGTTTCAAGCAACCCAAGGAGTATTGATTCAGTATCTCGAGAACGGAAACTTTATAATAACTTTGTAAAGTCTAGGTTTTTGAAAATTCATGTTAAATAAGTAATGAAGTCATATCACGTGTTATCTCAATGAAGTTGAACAGAACTTTTTCAGTAAAACACGGGGAAACAACTATCACTTTATTCTGTCATTGTCTTTTGGTCAGTAACTGACTTGTTATTCAGTTTAGCACTCCCTTGGTTTGATTTTTAATTCAATTTAATAGACTTAAAATCAAATTAATGTATTCAGCTTTAAAGAACGGTGTTATTCATTGAAGGGAATATTATAAATCTTTATATATATATAAAGATATATATCTTAACTCCAAGAAATTATGCATACTATTTTTTTTTTTTTTTATTTCACACCTCCAGCCCCCTTATGCCTTTGTAAAGGAAATGTTAGTTGGCAGTTATGTGAAGTGAATAATATATTTTGATTTGTTAATACTGTGTTGCTTAAAAATACATTCCTGGTTTTCTTTTGGCATTATTTTTTCTTTGCCATATTGTTATCCTGTCACATGTAATTACCTCATTGTCTATCTGGGTAGAAACTGTTCCACCATTGTGCTTCATAGAAAAGATGTGTTTTCTGTCCAAATGAACACTGGAGGTGCAAATCCATACAAACCAAAGAAATCATGTTAAGGATGCAAGTGGATAGTGTATCTCATAATTCTTGGTGAGGTGACTGAGAAAACTGTTTTGGTTTTGAGTTTAGTTTTTGGCTCTGTGTGTAGGCGCTTTCAGCTGAAAAGAACTGGGTTTTCTACAGATTAATCTTCTGGTATTTTTCTAATGCTGAGTTCAAGACACTTCCTTTACCTCTGAACAAGTCAGAGGAAGAATGAAAATGTACTCTTGTGAGTCTAATCCTGAATCACACAAAAATCTGGAGATTTCTCTCACCTTCTGAAACTCACTATGATTATGCTCTTACTGCATCAGAAGAGATCTTGGTCTAGGCAAGTTCTGACAGAGCACTGACAGAACTTAAAACTATAGTCAGTCACTTTGCAAATAGTTGTAATTAACAGCAACAGTGTGAAACTTTGACAATTGCGCCCCCTCCCCCCCCCCCCCCCCTCTTTTTTTTGAGAATATTATCTACTCTCTATTAACATCTCTACTATGTATGTTAGCTGGTTTTGTTCTAAATGCTGGTTATGAAAAATAATTAGTCTTTATTGCACTGGAGGGACATTGTTTAGTATATCAACATACAAGGAGATGTAAATAAGGGAAAATGTCTAGAATTCAGCCACAGTAGATGAGAATGTACATACAGTGATTTTTCTGTTCAAAAAAGAACAACATCGAATCAGGTTTGATTCAGTCATGAATGTGAATCCATAGGTTCAGAGTTTTTTAACACAAATCTTTCTTTAATTAGGACTGTACAGCTTTCCTGCTATCTGGTTGAAATGATCTTAGCTTCTGGATTTGCTGACTGGCTGTTTGTACAGTCAATGTATATGATTCTGCTTCCTTATCTGCATTTTGTTAATCATGAATTGCAGTGCATAGTATGCTTGACATATATACATATATCACTGTATTGATTACAAAATCTAGTGCAGTTCACCAATGTGCAGGAGAACGAAATTTATTGAGATTATTGGTCTTTTAACACTACTTTTTTTACTAATTAATTTGCATAGTTTTCTTCAATACTTACACAACAATTGCATAACTAATTACTGCATTTCACCAAGAGTAAATGTAGCATCTGTTTCTTTAAAGTGCCATGGCTAATTTCAAGGGAGGAATTCTGTTCAATATAGTCTAATTGTCTTCTCAAAATGATAGCTTATGTAATTTTGAATGTCTATACTTATTTATATATGAGGTCTAACTTAATGCAGATGAGCTATAATTTGATGACCTAAATGAGTACTTGTGCAGCATTGTTTACTAATTGCTTTGAGCTGAGCATTGTGACTTGGTGGACAGATTTTTGTTTGTGATACATATATGTAGTTTCCTACTGAGAAAATATTTAGCTCTTCCTGCTCATCCTGAGAGAACTTTTTTTCCTTCTGAAAGAAATGCAACTAAGCTCCAATTTGTTTTATATGACAAGGAGAAAAAATCCTTTCTCAATAGGAAACTGGGAAAGCATTACTGAGGACACAAGCTAATGATCAAAAGGGTTATTCTAAGGGTGTTTCTAAACTGACAATGAGAAATGAAACCTGACCATCAGACATTAGGTAACATGTAGGTGCATACCTATATTTGATACATACAGTTTCCACATACAGGGAGAGAATTCAAGGATGTAAAGTGCTGAATAGCTTGTTATTCATGTGTATACACACATGAACATTTATCTTGACCACAAAAAAACAGGTCTTTGCACAAACCTAATGATGTTCACAGATGCTTTTGATTCCTAAGAGATAAGTCCATGAGCCTGATGCACTTATGGACTATCACGACATCAGACAAAACTGGATTATCACTATAATAGTAAAAACTGCTTTATTTTTTCTCTTTGCTGTAGGGAAGTGATTTAATTTAGTTTCAGCGTTGTTTATAATATAAACCTCTCATAAGCAACTGGATGATTTAAGCCTGTTTTCAAACATGTTTTAGTTATTTGTTATTTTAGATCCTGTGTAAACAAACCTTGTTAATAGCTTTGGATTTGTAGGGAGAATTAGTTTAAATTTCCTTCAAACCCCCTATGTATACCAACACTGAGAATTCTGATATCTACAGTAATATTTTAAAGAAAAATAAAATAAAGAGGTATTTATCAGAAACATCATCCTTGAATTAGAGGGGGCATGTTCTTTGAGTCACTGTGCTAACACCATCAACTGAACAGGCTTTTTTCACTGCCACTCTTCGCTAAGACAAAACAAAGGAGTGAGGATCTACAGAACTTACTCCACGACTGGTAGGGGCTGGGCTTAGCAACCAGGTACTTTTTAAAAGAATGGTTAGGATATTATTCCACTTCCCAAATCACGTGTCATGGAAAAGGATACCCACTGACCTGCTTAAACAAGATTGCCTTAAAAATAAGAATAGAATATTATAATATTAGTGATGTCTGTAAATGTGAAAAAGAAAACAATTTAAAATTTAACTGAAAAAAATACTTTTGACAAAATACTGCTTTTTTTTCTCCCCTTTTTATTTTTATTCTGTTTTCCAGTAGAATTCATGCATTTATGTTTCTCTCCAGCATACCATGCAGAAAGTAGCTATCTGAATTTGAGTTTAAAATAATTTGGACCACAGCAAGCTAGTGACTCAGAGGCAGACTGAAAACAGAAAAATAGTTTTCTCTACAGTAAGCTTGGTGAAAGGATGCTACTTAAAATCAACTGGAGAAAAAACCTAAATGCAATTTTACTGGAGGAACTCAGAGAACTGGCTGCATGGGCTTAATGTATTCCAAAAACAATAGCTCAGTGAGAGTTTGTGGGAATTAAACTTGCCATCAACTTGCTAGAAATGGATCAATATCCTATTCCTAAACCACAAGGTTTGTTTACAAAGCTGGTAGAGGGAGGGGGGCCTCACCACACTGACTGTTACAGCACTGCCAACAGGTTACCTGGAGGTGCAGCAGGAAGAAGTTCTCTAACAGGGAAATCAAATGATGGGCTATTTAGGTACGAGATTTCCTTATGGGTTGACCAATGCACCTGCTGTATCTCAGAGAAAAACAGATCAGGTACTGCAGGAGGTAAACACTGTTGTCTGCTACTTGGATGATATTTAAACAATTGGAGGAATTCTGAGTAACGTTCACAAAGCATGAAAAACTTCTAAAGATGTGGTTAAAGTTGTCAAAAAAGTTGTCACTTTTTAAAACATGACCTCTTATGGCACTATGTAAAAACCCAGCAAAGGAGCTGATGAACATCATTAAGCACGAAATAATATTGCAGAGAGGCTGAGCTTAAGTTTTTAACAACACAAATAGGAATACCAATGGTTAATTTGCATTCTTAGTGGCTAAAACAAAGGTTCCCTGTGCTGAATAGGTAACAGATGTGATTTAGAACATATCTGTCCCTTATCTGGTGCCAGGTTGTTCGTTGAAAATAACAGATGTGACAATTCATGACTCATTTTCATTGGTAAAATACAAATCAATCCAATTCTACTTGGCTTTAGGTAACCTAACAGTACCGGTGTGCTACCAGACGTGGGGCCATTGCAACCTGGATTCCCAGATGTTATGGGAACCATTAAGAAATTATAAGAACTTGTGAAGCCCACCTCATCTTTGCAAGAGCCCTTTACCAGCTTCTAATGACTTAGGACTGGGAATTTCCCGAGTCCTCTCAAGAAGAGAGGTGGCGCCTTTCCCTCCCCTTCTGTCTCTCTTTCACTCACTCCAGATGACCACTACAGAAGCCCTTAATGGCATTTCTAAGAATTTGGATGATTGGAAATGTCTCTAAAAATCATTCACTTCTTGAATTTGACAGCTTAAGGCTTTGACATTACACCTAAATCACTGTATTAAAAAGGATTTTAATGAGATAACTTTGTATTTGGTCTTTAGTTTCCTATTTCCTGCTAGAGAATGCTAGTGATGGTATTTGCATGGGCTTTATAGTAGAGTAGAAGAATCTGTACACTTTCAGAACTAATATTTCTAATGCCTGAAATGCCATTTATCTTTCATTGCAAATGTCAAAAATTAAACTATAGTTTAATTGGAAATATTTTTGCAAAGTTGCATTCCCACTGACCCACAGGTTTGTTGCTGTAAAATTCACTGAGCTAGATAAGGTATGCGTATACCTTGCAGGGATATGCCTTGCATTTTATAACTATTCTAACAGCAGTGTAAGTGGGTATGAATTATTATTTGATTTGAATAATGGTTTGTGTCCATCCTGCACTTACATAAATGTCTAAGTGAAATAAGGCTCAGAGCAACAGGGAACCTGGCTGTGATTAAATTTTCGGTAGTATTACTGTTGCAAGTGACCTTTCCCAACTCCTATTGTTCCATTTCAGTACTTCGAGGCATCTTTTGTATTCATCTTGTCATGCTTTGTATAGCTTTTCCCAAACTTCTGACTACCTGCCAAACGGTTTCTTATCCACTTGGAGAGCTGAGAATATTTCACCCTCCCATTGAAATTCTTGCAGTACAAATGTAGTTTGACTTTCAAAGTCTTTAAAAGGAAGAAAAAAAAGTTTAACTGAAAGATTTACTAGAATCTAAATGCATTCACTGATTTTTTCATTCTTCACATATGAAGTCTGAAAATCAGTATGTAATGCAACATGATTATCGGTTTTATCTGTTACTTGCTTGTACTTTCAGAATATTGAATTCAAGGGGTTTTAATTTGGAGATTTTCCCATAAATTATGCCTCTGTTCTTCCACAGTAATGTAAGCTATAACTTCCAGGCAAAGGCATTTGTTTAATGTACTTTAAAGTATATTTGGAATAAGTGATTTCTGTCTATTTAAACACACTTTGCCCTGAAACTCTGCACTGACACTACTAACAAGCATTCTTTGAGGTTCTGACATGTTTTCCACTCTCACTTTTGTCAGTAATGCAGAATATATATTGGGCCCTTCTGAAAGGGCTATGGATGTTCTTTAGGACTCTATAGCACCATGTGATATCCTGAGCTAATCACTGATTCATCTTATATAAAAATGCTAATGTCTATGCAGAGCTGTAATTCAGCAATGTTATTTTTAAGAACTCACTTCTCCCCTTTGTCCTCTCTGTCTGGAAATTGTAGCTATGGCATTTGTGTTCTGTAGACAGTTCCATTACTTGCTCTTATTCATCTCTATTTCCCGAATTACCTTGGTATCTTTTGAAAGGCTAGCAAAAGCTGTTCAGATCCATAATAACGTGCATTTAGATTTTCATAATTCAAGAAATGTCTCCCCAACCCCCCTTTGCTTGTTAGGGCCCGGCCCTTCCATCCTCCCTTTTTTGCATTTCTTATAGACAGCTACATAATGATTCTCGTAGTGATGAAGGATTTTATTGGTTTTTTAAATTATATACGTATGTATATTTATTTTTGCGTCTATTCCTTTCTTTTCTGGAGACTTAATTTGAATATGTTCAAAGTCTTGTGGGATTGAAAACTAGATAAAATGATGAAGATAAGGATGAAATTTAATACTGTTGTCAGTCTTTCTTGTAGGCTTGAGACTTCTGTTGTATGACTCTATCCTTCTCTTCTAAGTTTATTTTTGCGATAGTTGATCCATTTCTGCTAGATTAGTAACAATGAATTATTTTAATAAGCCAGGAAGATCAAGTCTTAAATGTTCCTTCAAATATCTGACTTCATCTGTTTAATAACAAAAAACAAACAAAACAAAGAGACAACAACCAAATAAGCAAACAATAAAATGTTCTTCAGAGCTACATGGGGAATATAAACAGCCCTGATCAGGTTTTAAATTATATTATCTCTGCTTGGCTAAAGCATCTTGTATCTTATTTACTTTGATGTTTCACCTGATGAAGTCTTGTGATTTTTTTATATTTATTTATTCATTTATTTTCTTTTTTGAAAGAAACTAGCAGTGTGATTCATCTCTCAGTGTGGACTGTGAAGCAGGTGATCTGAATCTCTTGTGTCCTGTATGGGTTGTAGTATGTCCAGTCTTGTTTCTTGAGCATGACCATAGCAACTTCCTGGAAAAGAATAGCTATAAGGAAATTTAGTTCTACTTCAATAGCAAATCTTTTTGTTTGTTTGTTTGTTTTTGTTTTTTTGTTTTTGTTTTTTAAGTTAATCCCACTAACAAATAATATCTTTGAAATGAATAACTTCAATGTAACCACAATTTCTGCCTCTTAACAGAATTTTCCCATCGCGCAATGAGACATTAGCCTTTTCAAAAATTGTATTCAAAGACTCTTTGCTGTCTAAGCAGCCAATAAAAGTCTTTATTTGGACTAGAGCTTTGCTATTCCAATGAGTAAATATATATGAAATATATCTAGTGTTTTTCTATCTTCCATGATATATTTCACAGACTCCAAATGTTTAAGTGGTCTTCTGACTCAAGACATGAATCTGACCTTACAGAACAGAAAGATTACATTGAAGAAGGAGTCAGAGAGTCAGAAAAAGGGTTTTCTGAGCTCCCAAAAACATTTTTTTGGAAATTGACAGGACTACCTTTATTCAGCTCCACCATTCTTTCATTCTCTGTTGGAGTTGGTGGGGAAAATAGTCAATGAATTTACTCACCCATTCTTCAGCTGTCCTTGGGTTAGGGTGCAAGATATGCTTGTGTAGGTTGTGTGCTCAGGCTCTTAGTAAAAGTTTATGAAGCTGGTTTAAAAGAATAACAAGCAAACAGCTCTAGTTAGCTCATAACATCAGGTGTTAGGTCTCAGTTGACTCAGCCTCTGCAGCAGCACTTGGTATCAATATGCCAGTCACTCTTTTCCCTGTACAACCTTATTTTCTAGAGAAAATGAAAGTTTGATGTACTCAGAAAATTGCAGTCCTGATGGCAAGTGCAAATACAAAAGAGAATTTCTGAATCTTTGAGTGCATCTAACCATCAAGTAATAAGGTACAAAGTCTGGCTTTTTACCCACTGTTATTTGTGGATAGAAAACTGCTCACAAAAGTACAGGTTAGGCTGTAACCCTTTGAAAATTTCTGTCTGTGTAGCTCCTGATTTCTTTAGTTAATATCTTTAGTCTAAAATTTGGCAAGTAGATTTCATTTAATTTTCAATAACTTTTCTATTTAAGCCCTAACTATGTTTAGAGGATAATTCACAATAGATTGGGTAAAACTGAGTCAACTTTATAGCAATTAAAATGTAGATTTTGCTCTTCCATAGTATAATGTCTTTGTAGCATACCAAGGCCTGCTTAAGGAATCTTTCGGTTTATGTGTCCTAATAGAGCATAATGACTGCTTTCAAGCCATTGTAGTCCATCATGTTAGTGATTCCATATGCTGGATATTTTTATCAATGATATTTTCTCAGAGTGCTGTAGTTATGAGGCTGCAAAAACACGTATGTATATAAATATACAACCCTTTTAACTAAAAAATCACTTTCCAAATAGTAGTTACCTCTCTACACCTTTGAAATTACCACTATGAAGCAGAATGGGTTTTCTTTGCTTTAATTTTCACTAAACATTCCATCTTAATGGAGACAAGGTCTTTTACTTATTTATGAAACAGATCTACTAGATCACAGAGTAATGTTGGGTAAACCTCCTCATGG
This sequence comes from Coturnix japonica, assembly GCF_054131305.1. Taxonomy (NCBI): domain Eukaryota; kingdom Metazoa; phylum Chordata; class Aves; order Galliformes; family Phasianidae; genus Coturnix; species Coturnix japonica. The sequence continues at coordinate 27,019,422 of NC_140668.1, forward strand.
TGTCCTGTTAGCCCACTGCAGTCAGCCCTGTACATCCAGCCCCAGGCTACCAGCAGAAGTATGCTGTCCTTGGAACTACCACCAGCCAATTGTACATACAGCACCTACAAGGCTCAAAAACATGAAAGTTCAGCTTAATGCCTTTTTATCTCCATTTTTTTTTTTTCCATTGTGCCCTAAAACAGCACAATGGTTGCCATCCTGCACAATGCCAAGCCCTCTACTCTCTGACTTTACTCTTCATTGTGAGTAGTGATGTGAAGAGCTGTAGGATGTAGGCAGGCAAAAGATGGAAAGTGTGATTTAGTGTCAAGGTGGAGTTTTTAAAATATCTTGGTTTATTTTGTTTGCTCTTTGTTTTCTGCTCTCTACAATCTCATTCAAAGTAAAATCAATCAATAGGTTTTTAGGTAAGTGTGACTCATGTTACTTTGTGCTGAGGGGGTGGAAAGATCATCCCTGAATTATAAATAGCTGGTTCACATGGCATTCTCTCTCTATGAGCCTGTTGCAGTTAAAACCTTTGCTGCCATACTGCAACAGGAGATAGGGGTGGGCAGGTGGGCAAAGGCCTTGTGCTGACAGCAATAGACCTTGGGTGCTCTGCAGGCAGTCTCAGTGGTGAAAGCGATCTGAGCTGCATTTTCAGCTGTTTGTAGGTCTCAGTCTTATATGAATGATACCTTATTCATCATTTCACCTTATACATTATCTCCAGCCACAGAAACTGCTTTATGTTGTCCTTCTGAAGACAGTATTTTGGGAATGCCAGCCCTTTTGCTGTCCATGTGCAGCTGTAATATGGATCATACCACCTATGGTATGTTACGAGCTTGAAAACAACTGTAGATGAACATTCTACCTGATTGTATGTAAGGTGATTCCAGGTTTCATATTACCACCGAGCTAATGACATCAATACCCTTGATGAGGGAAAGAAATCCCAGAGTTGTTTTTTCCTAGGAATGACAACGTATCAGAAATATCCTAGATAAAAAGCACCTATTACAACAGTAAGGCCATGTCTGAACTGTGGGGCAGGGCAGGTTTGTTCTGCGCCCCCTTCTGTCTGGACTGGGGACTAGCTAAAAGCTTTTCCGTTATGCCTCACTTGTCCATTACATTTTCATTGGAAGTGATGAGTGGAAGAAGAAAGGATTTTCCAGTCAGGGCATTGCCCAAAACTTAGGTCACATCCCAGGTCCCTAGTGTGTGATATTCTAAATAGTTAAAATGGGGTGAGAATATCTTTGTTGCTGGTGAAAGAAGTGGGCATCAGTTTGGATTGTTCCTGGCATGGGAATCTCCCTGCCAAATTCAGCCTTAAGTCTGATTTTAAGGCTGAGTTGCAATGTCTTGGAAATAGTCTGGGATTATGATGAAAATGCTGACAGATCCTTTAACTTCAGCTGTGGGAGTAGGGCTGCTGTAATATACAGCTTCTGTAAATTAGAGATATAAAGTATGTTTAAGTAGAACCAATATATGTCTAGATATTCTATTGCTATTATGCCCTTTCTGTCCTGTTAATTTTGCTTTACAGAGTGACAGTGATGAATTGATGTCTACTATTTCCAACTGCCAGGTAGACTGTGTACATATTTATTAAGATTAATTAAAAAGTAACAAATTGTAAAGTAATAACATTAACAACTAGTGGAAAAAGTGTAGACATTTTGACAGTCTCTTTGAATTTCATTAAAAGATGGTAGTGACAAAAACCCAAGAGACTATTTCTACTTTACTAAAGAAATAGGTCACAGATTCAATTACAGTCACTGAAGCATGGACTCAATCTATCATGGCAAATTAAGTACATTTTAGCAACCTACTTTCCTTTAAAAATTTTATAGACACTTTCACTGGAAGAAGAAAGACTATAGAGAAAGAAATTGCAAACTGAAGCCTTTTTTTTTTTTTTTTAATAACCTATTGCTACTGAATGCCTGGCTTATTTACCATAGGTGTATAACACAGAAAAAAAATCATTATGGAATGCCAAGATATGTAATCATCATTTCTCTTACCATTTTTCTTCTTTAATTAATGATATATCATTTGGTCTTTGACTAGGAAGCATGGCTCGTATTGAATCCACAGTACATCAGTTAGGGTCTTTGTTCTCTCATTGAAATCAAAGGAGCATTTACTTAGAAAAATTCACTGCACAACCTTTATGCAGTTTTCCTACAGATCCATAGTACTGGGCTGAAAATGTGTTGCACTCCCAGTTCCAAATAAATAAATAAATGAAGACACATACAGCCTGTGGATATGGTTTAGCTGAGTGCAAATATTGGAATGATGAAATACTCTTTCGCCCATAGCAGAATTGATTTCATGTTGACAACTGGAATTTATAAAGATCCTCTTTCAATAGAGTGGCAGTGGCCATATTTGCTGCATTACCACAGCTGCAACAAAATAGGAGCAAACAGAAGAACTGATAAGAGAGATGTAATCTATTTCCTCTCTGCATATAACCCCCAGATTTGCTGTAGTACCCCTAGGAGATTTTTGCACTTTCATATATTAGGGTATTCAGTGACCTTTAGCTAGGAGAGGAATATTAAGATTTATTTATTTATTTTTAATATATAACATTTGAACATGCTGAGGAATTCACGTCTGTCATGCAAATGAAACAAGAGCGATATTGGTTAAAAGCAACTCAGTGTTTTCTGAGGCAACGTTGATTAAATGTGTGATCTTCTCAGAGTACACTGGGGACAAGATGCTGTCTGTTTCCAGATATGCTTCTTTCTAACAGCACTTTTTACTGCTCAACGGTTTTTGCTGGTTAAATATTCAGGGCCACTGTAACAGCAGGAAAGTAAACAGCCCAGTAAGAGTAGCACAAAGCCAGGTTCGCAAAACAAGCTTTCATTATAGTGAATTGTGCAATCCTCATGTCTCACATCTGTTAATAGTTAACAGTGTAGCCATGATCATAAGCTCAGGAAGGATTTTTCCAATAACAAGCCTAACTACACCAGTACAAATTCTGGATGGTTGAAAAACACCCACCACTGCTAGCCATCAAATTCTGCTGTATTATAGGTACCTCAGCATTCATGGGAGTACTAGATGACGAGAAGCAGATGAGATGTCAAATTTAATATACTTTTTTCTTGTCAAAATTACATTTCCCTTTCAAATGATTCCACTTGATTTCTACATTAAAGGCAAAAAATTTAAATTGCTCCTGTCCTGAGTTTTCACATGCACTTGCTGCAATCCAAGGAGAGCTGATTGTGAAGCCATCTGAAGCAATGATGAATACTTTACAGAAGATCCAAACCTATATGAAATTGTTCTCCATTTGGTTATGTTCTATACTTGTTATTCAATCCCATTTTCTAGGAAACTTCTAGCTTTCTTATTAGTAAATAACCATAATATTTGCCTGTTAGCATCTCTAGAAAAAAAAGCAATCATAGAGCGCTTTCTCTGTATTTCTCATGGCCAGGTCTACAGTTTCCTTCTGGAGAGGACGCACATCCTCCCTGACCTTTTTATTACTGATATACCTTCTTATTCTTCTTGTTCCCATTCGTGACTGTGGCTAGATTTAATTCTGTCTGGGTTTTAGCTCTCTGTCTGGATTTTAGATTTCAGATTAAGTGAGGAAGTCAACTGAAGGAAGAAAAGGCATCATATTTACTCCTTACATCTGTGTGTCTGTCTGTTGCCTTCGGGGTTTGTAGTTGGTGCCATGTCCTAAATCCTCCAGTGACCATAACAGTACAGTATTACATCTCTTGATATCCTCTTTGGAGACTTGGTGCTTGCTGTCATCCTCTTTGAAACAAGACGAAGCGTTCTGCAGGTGGTATCTTTTGGGGTTGAAGCTGTTTATAGGGTCTCTGTGAGCGGATGATATTTCTGTCCTGGGACATACAGTGGTTTGTCTTTGGATTTTATAATTATTTAACTTCATTTTGTGGAGTCTTCAATGACTGTATCTGCGTGCAAAAAAAACCATTTCCTGATTTATTTAGTTCTAGGTGCTGTCAGAATGCTTTGGCTCAAATTTGGAGCTGACAGGAGTGTAGCATTACCAGTTTTCAAGCAATAGATCTTCAATGGCTGAACTGGTGAGCTGGGAAGGAGCCAGCTTTATTAGAAGTTTGACTAAAACCACTTTTTTGTTTTGTTTTTTAAGTCTCTCTACTTTTATTATTGTTAAAAGATACCTGGAAATGAGAATAGAAGGGCTGTTATACTTTTGTTTTAAGTGGGAATAATGAATAGATTTATTCATGGATTATGCAGAACACCTCTAAAAATACTCTCTTCTAAACTGTCTTCTATCCCTGTTTTGCATCTCATTTAAATATCTACCTTTTGCTGGAATATAAAAGCCAGTGAATGTGGTGCTTTAAGGTTTTTCTTTTCTAATATAATAAGTTATGTTATTTTTAACACATAATTGTGAAGAATGTGCAAGGTTTAGGAAAACAGCTTGGCAAGAACCAAAGCTGTAATGTTGACTTACAACAAATAAGTCATGCACAGTTTAAGTCATAGTCCTGAGACTATTTATGCTCTTCCATTTTGCCTGAATCTTGGGAACTGAAAGAGCTGTCATTGCCACTTCTGAGGAATTACTGAAAATGTTAGAAAGGAGAGAGAAAAACTCTGGCCTTTAGAACACTGGTGAGTGCTGAGGAGTGCTGGGACACATGACAGCAAGAGTGTTTTTTAGAATATATCACGTATCAGAAAATCTATGGGCACTGCTTTTTATTCTAATGCTTCCATATGGGTTGCAATTTCACATTGGTATGCTGGGTTAAATTGCTAACATCTAAAATGCCATCTGGTTAGAGGCTCACTGACGCTGAAACTTGTATCAAGAGTGCTTTGGTTTTTTTACATTCACAGTTGGAACAACTGAAAGAGGGGAATATATTTGATATCAAATAAATAGAGCAACCACGATTAACTTGTGTGTAATAATGACTAGTGTTCTGGGAGACCTGATTAAGACCTACAGAAGAAGAGAATGCTCTTTAATGATGAAAAATCCATTTCACTTGTTTTACACCAGATTTGGGAAAAACAAAAGAAGCTAATGTACGATAGTCAGACTTTTCTTCAAACCTAGATTGTAGTAACTGACAACCTGGATGCAGGGGAAGAAATACTCTCTGAACAGTAACCCCTTGGAATGCTTTCAGTGCACTGGAAGTAGCACCATCCTTTGGTGTGATTTCCATGCCTGCTGCACCATAGCTATCATGGTGGTGAAATAGGACCATGAAAAGGGCTACTTGGTTATTTGGGGGGCTGTTATCTCTCTAGAATGTGGAATGTGCAGGAACTGAACAGGCATCCTTCTCCAAAAGTCTTTATTTTTTCTTCAGTCTTGTATCTTACCCTGTGTATCATGTGGGATTTTATTAGTGGGTTCTGCCGAGTGACTTTTGTCAGTGTGGACTGCTTCTCCACACAGAAAGCTGGTGCATAAGAAGTAATTATGTGGCTTACCCTTGGGAACAGAGAGGCTTTGGTCCTGGTACTAGTGTGTATCCAGTGCTGCTATTAGGATAGGGAATAAACACCTCTTACTCTCTGAAATGAATTGAGGAGAATCTTCTAAATATGACTATTCAATTTCAGACTTCTTTTTAATGCTAGGCTTGGGAAATGCTATTTCAAAGAGGAAATGAAGTTTAATGGATTACAAAAGCATATATATATTTAACAAAAGTGAGCTAGCATCCAAAGTAAATAATACATAGATATTCTTAGTCAATGAAACCATAAATGACATTTTCATGTCACACTAGAATAATTGACTGTTTTCTCACTTCTAAAAGTCTAAGAATGAATTGAGTTCCAATAGCATCAGTTTGCTGTCTCAGCTAAGTTATTTCTCTGAGCCATAAATAACTGCATGGATTAGCATAGATGTATTTATCTTACAATTTATAATATGTACTCATCACTAGGATTCTTGGCATGGGCATGTATACAAAGATAATAACAAACTAAAAACATATTGACTGGTTTCTACTAAGTGAACCCCTTCAACATGTCCTCAATAAATGCATATAAATCACTACCAGTGTCTCCAAGCAAAGGTATCAATAAATACATCAGCCTGGAACACTGTCCTGAACATCAATGAACTAGGGAGAATATGTGATCACTAGGGAGCAATTTCCAGAGTTAAGGCTGCTCTAACAAAAGTTTTCTGACTCAGACACAGAATTTAAATCTATCATGTGATTTATTCAAATCATCTATTAGTGTTACTGCTGGTGGACTTGATGACTGTGATGATAAATGGGGAGAGAGTTTTGCTGTAGCACTACTCCATCACAATGCTGTAGTGACACATAGCTCAATCTCACCTCCATCAAATTGGACTACAACACTCTGAAGTGGCTGTGAGAGGATGCACTCTCCGTTGCCTGAAGTTGTTGAACTTGAAGGAAATCCTAAGTGAAATGAAGGCAGTGATCATTTTTGGGACTTGGTTGGAAAAGTGTGAATGAAACTTGATTTTTCTGTCCGAATGGCTCAGGGAACTCCCATGTTTTAGTGTGACTGTGGTTGCTTCCTAATCGGAAGTAGAACTGAAGGTCTGGTGCTGTGGTGGGGAGAGAACTGAGTATGTGGCTGTGGGCCTCCTGCCATCCATAACAGGTCATCACAGAAAAGCTGAGCTGTGCCAACATGCCCCTACACAATTCCCAGTGTTAATGTAAAAAAAATGGTAAAATTATTAGACACCGTAATTATCCAAAGGCTATCCACAGACTCAGGAGAAATTGCTGCTCGAGTTCATTTTTTACCAACAGTGACTTTGCAGTGACATTTCTTAGTGATTTTATTTAGTAACAAAAGCTGAGAATAATACTGAATCATGGCAGAACTGCAAATCATCAGCACAGAACAATCCAGACTACTGCTATCTCTCTTTGGCAGCCCTCGTCTCCAGTTGCATGCTCTGGGCCATTACAGCATTCTCAAAGGAAGAAGAGCCGAATGGAGTTTAACTAGAAAAAGACTGTTGCATTTGGTTCTTCTGGACTACCTGCTGCCAAGGAACCGACTAATCCACCTTAATTCCAATTACTTTAATTCACAAAGCATATGGAAAATTCACGGCAGAATAGAAATAGTCCAGGAGACTGGAAGAAGAAGCAGACTAAAATTACCAACCTGTTCACCTGTTAGGATTTCACAGATGCTACTAAAGGAAAGGAATAAGATGTAATTTGTGCTGTAATGCAGGAATTTAAAACTCTCCAAGGGACCAATTACAGAGATTTGGGCACTTAGACTCCTAGCAACCTTCCAAGCCCCACGTGAGTTTTTCAGAATTCCTTATGTACATTTCCAACTCTTTTCCATAGGAAAATTGATACAGTTTCTCTGCCTCACTCTAGCAGCCAGGGAATTCTTCTAACCATAGCCTAAAATTTAGCACTGTATCATGCTTAAGAAATATACCTGAAGCCTTAGGATTGCATTTCCCATGTTAAATCTGCTGATTTGATAACTCTTCATAGACCTTTGCTAACTCAATTCACAACCTCTGCAAAAATAGATACCACATTTCTGCTGAAGTCAGTTATGTTTATGGTCTGCTTAATGGCTTCTAAAATTATTTTTTAAATAATGTAGTTTGTATATGTCTTACCAAGACTTGGGCACATTGCAGCTAGAATATGCAGATTAGTATGCAGTTAACTCATATCACAGGCTGAATTCTGTGAAAGCTAGATCTAAGTATTTCTTAGACAAGTGCCCACCTGGGGAACAATTTTAAGAGAGACACACCTGCCTGAGTCTGCAAACTGTGTTCAACTCCAAGAAAAATGATTTCCCCGGAAGAAGAATTCTTAATAGCTTGAAATACTGGACACTAGGTTTAGAGTGACTAAGTCCTAAAATCTTGCCTTTCTTCACAGCTTAGTTTCATCAAATATAAAGGGAAATATAAATGTTTATTGGATTTCTTCTGTATTTTTTAGAGTTAGTGTTGAGAAATGGTTACTTTATTTCTATCAAGTCTCTCAAAACAAGACAACTTACTTGATCCCAGGATGATGTTTATGTGTATGGGAGAGAAATATAATTAGGCTTTCAGTTCTGTAGAACATAATCTGTGGCAAGTATGAATAACATGAAAAGGAGCAGAAATTGCCAGAGAGAAGGCTGGTTTTGTTTGTTTGGGGGAAAAACAAAACTAAACAAAAAAGGCTGAAAAGATTTTTTTTTTCTTGTCTGATGCAATTTGGCCATGTTTTCTCTGAGCAAGACACACTTGTGCATCACAGTGAAGGCAATGGAAGGGGTGGGAAGAAACGAGAGTCAAGGGGTAAATTCCACTTGCTATAATACCTGCTTTTGATCTAAGCTTTAATTGGATGTGATTTAGAAAACTGCTGGCATCACAGGGGATATTAATACCCTCCTCTTATTCTCTGTGCTGCCTGTCCCTGAGGGAGCTGTTATATTTCTGTTCTGTGTTCAGATTCCTCATGCCCCTTCCTTTTTCCCTGAAAAAGCATCGGATGGCAGGAGAGGAAGTGTTGAAAATGCTTCATTTTCCTTCCCAAGTGGCATAGTAAGTCCTAGGGGTACTTATCACACATTTGCTTCATATAGAGCTCACACTGTGCTCATCGCCATGCCCCACAATGATTACAACGTGTTGCATAAGACTGACTCTTTTTTTTTTCCCCTGACTTTACCTAATGTTGAACAACAAGTGTCTTAATTCTGCTTTTCTTGTTGAGTCACCTGTCAGCCACCCTTGGGTTAGAAGGGTTTCCATATGCCACCATCCTTTCCATTAGTTAAATCTGGGTATAGGTTTTAAACAAAGTGCAGGGTGCCTCTGTTGACAATGCGGTCTCCATGTTCAGTATCTTTCTCACTGTTTGTCAGTACAGCGGATAATATCTAGTTGTGTAAGGAAGCTCAAAGCCGGCTCTGTTACATCAATTCATACTTCTGAATCAGATCTAATAGTACAGGAACAAATTTAGTTTCTGAACAAATGAGCAGTTCTGGCAGCTCAGATCTTATTACTCCATCTTGTGGAAGAAGCCAAAAACAACAGTGATACTAATCCAGTAAGTGTTACACTGCCTGTGGTGCTGCCTAATAATCTGAAAAGACTAAAACTTACAGGGCCTTCAAAAAAAATAAAGATAAATAAAAAAATCTTTCAGCTTTTGTTTAATGCTAATATTTGTTTCAGTGTTCAATTACATTCACATTGAATTGGATTTCTGAACTATTAGGAAGGTCTGGTATTTTTTGGTTTGTTTGTTTTTTTCATTTGTGAAAATAATGTGATTGGTAGAAGAAGGCTGGGCTCTTGTATAAAAGGCAGGTTGTTAAATATTTCTATTATGCTGCAGAATGAAAACCCTTACTGTATGGCTCATGACATGCTATTTCCATTTTCCCTCTGTCAGGGTTTTGTGGTTTCAACAGGCAGGGACTGAGATATCACCTGTTCAGTGCATGGACATGGTATTATTTAACTTCTGATGTTTTTGTAGTTCCACTGAGAATTTTACTTGCAGCAGAGATCTCTATTGAGAGCCGCAGAGCATCTCTGTGGGGCTGGAGTTGTTCATTGCTGCAAAGCTGCTCAGAGGAGGCCAGTGTTCAGTGTATTACACGGGAGCACAATGACTATCAGAATAATCCAGTGCCTACCTCCCCTGCTCGTGGAGATAGATGAAAATAAGTATTAATTACTTAAAATACTTTAGTGCCTTCAAAGTGGTGTAATTGTTGGATGCGCATTGCTCCACAGCCTGATGCTTCTGCTAAAATGTGTGCCAATGGCTACACCTGAACTAGCTCTTTTTGAAAGATGAAATCATGAAAAATCCCACGTGATACAGCAGAGCTGCAAGATTTGAAAATCTTTTGTTTTGGTCATACAATTTTTGCAGAAGAAAAGGCGTCTTCCAGACCGGGATGCGTAACTTAAGCACAACAGTGACACCTGGTGTTTGAATCGGGTTTAGTCCTGAGCAAACTAAAGGTAACAAGGAGTAATAACTGGGGCTGTCTGGTGTTAAGGGCAGGCACATTATAGTATGTATTATATGTTAGTATATAGTATACTCCTAATATTCTGGAAATCTGGCCTACAAAGCACGTACACTTGGTAAAGGGAATGCAAAATTTGTGATGGAGTTTGAGCAGCCCCAAATTGAGCCATGAGAGTTTCAGGTTGGATATGAGGAAAAAATTCTTATCCAAGAGTGATCCAGGCACTGGAATAGGCTGCCCTGGAAGGTGTTTGAATCAACTTCCCTGAGGGCATTCAGGAAAAGTTTAGATGTTATACTAAGGGAGATGGTTTAGAGAGGAATGTTATTGGCACGTGGTCTGTTTGAATAATCTTGGAGTTGTTTTCCAACTTTGGTGATTCTATGATTCCATTCTAGGTAATTATTTTTCCATGTGACAATTAATTATCATTATTTTCAGTAATGTTTATTCAGTGCTGTTTAATGTTCTTATTAAAGCATCAGTTCAACAAACGTAATGATGGTTGCTCTTTGCACCTTAGTTAACTTCTTTCATGTATTTGCTATAAATTTTAAACCAATGAGTGGGCATGATTGATTACCAGTACTTACATCCTGTGGCATGATATTTGTTCTGGGGAAGCCAAAACTGTTTCCTCTTTGCTGTGATTAAGCCTGATTTTTGGTATTATTTGAGGTTTTGTTTTTCTTGTCATAAAATATAGAAAATAGTGGAAAATACACTAGAGAAGTAGCACTGTGGCATCAGACTCGCTCTGCCAGCTTCAGGGAGGGCAGTCAGTTCTGTGCTTTAAACACTTACTTAGGTTTCAGGTGTAGATAAATTTTCCTAAACTTGCCACTTACATTGGCCTGAGAGAAGGAGCCAATGCTGCTTCTCTGTGTTGTGGCTTCAGTGGCTGGTGTGACTACAGATAAGGTACCTCGACATTTCTGAGATGGAGCCTCACTCCAAGAGGCAGCTGAGATTCAGGAGGTTTCCCTTTTGGTCTGTGATGAGAATGGATTAGAATTAGGAAATATCTGAAGAGCTGCTGTTTATTTTTTGTTTTCTCCACAAGTTTATTCTTAAATGCTTCCTGAGGCTGCTGAAAAAATTGATATAAGTGATTAATCCCTCTTGGCTGAAGTTTCTTTAATTGGTAATTATGAGGCAAATCAGAGCAAAAGAGGCTCCTGTTTGCCTGAGTTCAGTAATAGCATTAAGCATCTTCCCACGAGTGAATGGAAAATATGCCAGAAACATGTAATGGTGAGCAGCACATCTTTAATGGTGATACTTGTCTAATTATATTTTCCCCTGTGAAGTGGCACATCCATTGTCCAAAGTGTCAAAGTGTCATTCACCTCATGGGAATGATAAAATCTTGAGCTGTTAATCTGTTACAGGCCCCTAAGAGGTGGAGATTTTAATCTGAATTTTCAGTTTTATTCTGTCTTCAGCCACAGTCTTGTTTTTCATAGCAAAGGCATCATGGACTCACCTCCTTCGCACCCTGCCATGGTATGCATAACTGCATGCTATAGAAAAGAGCTAAAAGTAGCAACAGAAAAAAAGCACTGTCTTCATGACTAGCCACCAAACTATGTGACTATTGTTATGTTTCTGAAAACTAGTAAATGTGTGAGGAACAAAAAGTAAACCATACACCAAATAGTACTGATATACTCTGGTTTGTTGTCCTAAATCTTCTTTAATTTAGTGATAACTGTCAGAAGCCAAATACCCTTACTTCCCTTAATTTCTTAATAGCCACCTACAACCAGTTACTTTCTTTCTCCTTGATCCTTTTTCCTTGGCTGGTAATGAGTAGGGTGTATCTAGTGGTTACATTTATAAGAATTCTGTTTCAAACTCCATAAGCCACTCTGTATCATAAGCCAAAGTATAAATTTTTCTTACCAATCAATATCCTATTTTATTACTTCCAAAGTAGTTATAAGATTTCCATAATAAGCACTCAAGGAAATTAAATCTCTGAATTTCTTTCCATGTGCATAATTTAAATCTATCCACCAAATTCTTATGGGTTCCACTGGGTGGGTTTTCACCTGTGTCCTAACCTGCAGGGATTTGCCTGCTGTTAATATCCAGGTCAGCAGAGAAGCTCATGCTGCAGAGCTTCTACTAGGAGATAGTTTATTCCAGTGCAGAGGTTTCTGAATTTAATCCACTGATGTATCCATATCTTTTAAGCATCCAAATTCCCCAGGTAGAGCAGGACGCTGTCATCATTTAACGCACAAATGCTACAGGAGGAGTAGGAGACGTGGTTCATTTGCTTTTCTTTTTAATCTACTAGAATCTTCTCGCTTGTTTGCAACAAAATGTTCTGGAATCTGAACCAAAAAGATCACAATACATAATTTTAAATAATCAAGAAAAATATTTTTCATCCATTTTTTATAGTAGGAATATGAAGCGCCATTTAAAGTAATGGATCATGATCTCAGTGTTACACAGATAGCATTACAAAAGGGATCACTTTCTTTGTTTCTCGTCAATGTGACAAGTAAAAGGTGACAACAATAGGGTTTTGTTTCTGTATAATTCAAAGGCAACAAGTATAGTCTCTTTTCCCATCTGTGTACTCCGGAGTTGCAAATTAGATGTTCTGGGACCAAAGATGATGTCAAAGGTAATGAGAGCTCTGCAGGCACAGAGTTTATGCTAAAAGATGAGTCAGTAACCTGGATAGGAATAGCAGGAGAAGGGAGCAGACTCCTTATCTTTTTGAAAAGCAGCTTTCAGTCTACTTTTAATGTTTGAAAACAAACACTGCTTAACACATACAAACAATCCTAACATTATGCAGATTCTTTTGTTTTGACTAGATGACTGTGCGTCTAATAACCTGAGCATGGCATTGCTTGGGTATATTACATTCCTTATCATGCACTAGCCTCTAGAAAAACTCGGTGATACAATGGACTTTTAAAGAGTGCTGAGAGCGACCAGTGCTTGGACATTCAGGCATTGGGATCACATGTAGCTAAAGCCTCCTTGTTGATCAAAGCTCAGGGGCCTGCCAGCAGAGCTGGCCCTTCCCTGTTAATGCTCTTAGGTACCATAGAATGTGATAAAGTCTCTGTACTGCACATGAAGAACATGCTGGGCAAGGCAGCCTGGGTTATCCCTGCCTTAGGCAAAAGCAAGCTGGGTGGGCTGGGTGAGTATTGTGGAATCCAAAAAGTCTGACAGAATGTTTTGAAAAGGTATGGCCTAATCCTGGCAATTCCAAGGAGTTGTTTTATTTAGTTAGTTAGTTCTGTCTTTCCTTCCTGTCTTCTTCCTGTCTTTGGAGGGACAGGAGACTTTCCTACATTTTAATTTTTCCTCTTTCTGTTTAGAAATACAAAAGCCATGGACTTAGTTCTTAAATCACTACGTAGGCAAGATGCTGCTAAAAAGTTTAGGGTTCACCTGGAAGAACCGCTGAGATTTAGGGAAGTGAGTATTTGTTCAATATTTTAAAAGACTTCGTTTGTGAACAAAAGCTTCCTCTAAATGTTGTAGAAAGCTGCCTTACTGTCAGAAACTTTGGAATAAACTATAAGCCTTAAGCAACCATTAAAACATGCCTATGGAAAGGTAGATTACAAATTTAGGATCTTACTTATGCTAGAAATACAACTTGAGGATTTATGTTCACCCAACTGGGAAAAGAGTATGTTTAATCTAAATAGCTCTAGTATTGAACACTCATCATTCATTCATAGGCCAAAATAAAATTAAAGTGCCATTTTTGCAGAATCCTGTCATTTATTTGTATGGTGAGGAAGGAGAAGGAGCAAGAAGTACTAAGATGCATATATGGCAGCTTTGTATATATATGCGTCATCTGTTTTATATGCAGAAATGCAGAATGTGTCTATGTGCATTGCAGAGCATTAAGATTGCATAATGGTATACTCAACAGTAAAAGCAGTCCTGTAAACTCCCATCATATTGACAATAACCAATGATTTGTGTTAATATTGCTCAATTGTGCTTGAAGGATTTTTGAGACTTTTGAGGCTGGGGAATTGAAAAGAACCAGTGAACCAGAGGAACTGATTCCTGGGCCTTATAAAGTATTAGATCTCTCAGTAATATCTATGCTCCTCTCTTTGAGGTGAAAAGCCTATTTCACATTTAAATACTTCCCAGCTTATTGTTTATATACCCTTCCTTTTTTTTTTTTTTTTTTTTTTTTTCAACCTAGTCCTTCATTCTTTTTGTTATAATCCCATTCTATTCACTGTTATTCCTCTGTTTCTTTTTCTTTTTTTCTTTTTTTTCCCCCCAAACTACATATTGTATTACTTGTGTTCTGGCAAATAATCATCCTGCAAGGATGGAAATGGTACAGGGAAGTCTGTGGTTATGTGCACTGATTAAAATCAGTCTTCCAGCTCCAATTAAGGATATTGCCACCAGGAACTATGAAAGGCAGCAGTCATTGCAAGCTTTCCATTGGTGTCTGTGGCAAAACATGAGAAACTACTAGAGACAACATCAGGGTTGTGGTGCCAAAAGTTTAATATGGAATTGGTGATTTTCTTGAAGCTGATTTTCCTTAAACTCTTTCAGAATCCATGTGCAACTCTGGAAGCACTGTTCACAGAGATTTTGAAACTCCTGTTATTAAACTACCCCAAAACTGGTTTCTTCTGTAACCTACACAAACTGTTCTGTTTTCTGCTCTTAAAAATACTCAGTTCTCTTCCTCTGTATGTAAATGATTTCTAGCTGCAGTATCTTTATTGTTGTTGAATTTTTAGTTTATTTATGTTTTACTCAAGTCAATGACTATTAAATGCTGATGCACTTTATTTCATGGGTTTTAATATTTTATAATAAACATAGAAGACTTTTTTTTTTGGGGGGGGGGGGGGGGGGGGCGGGAGGTTAAGTACGTAAGGTACTTTTCCATAAAGTAGAAGATCAATAAAAAGTAATCTGCAGACTATTTTCAGCTTATATTTCACAAATAAAACATTGATGCTTCCTTTTAAGTTGGCCATCACTCATCCAGCAGGTTTCACAGACAGTAACAGTTAGTTAGTAATTTCGGGAGGTGAAGATGTATGGTGTTGTAAATATTTAAAATCAAATTTGAAAAAAACGACAGAGATGAATGTGATCAGAGTAACACAATGCTGAAGGCAACGTTTTCAAAGCAACTCTGTACATACTGTTTTCCCTTGTAGGTGGCAGTATTAAAAAGGAAGTAATATGGGATTAGTGAAGGGAATCATAACTCCTCTGCCTGAGACTCAAATCTATGCTAGAAACAAGTGCTTGCTAATTTTAGCCAAAGGTGGATTTTAAAAAAATAATTAAAATAATTGGTTAAGAAATTGGATATAACACCTCGATGCTGGTGGATCAGTGCTAGAGGATATCAGTGTTACAGGATATCTGCATCGGTATGGATAGAAATCAGTTTTATTTTCACTTAATGTTTTTGAATGGTAGAATATTTAAAAAAATAAATCATTTCTTAGGTAAAGAAAGTATTTAGTGTTGTTAGGCATAGGTTTCTGTGATTCATGGCACAGAGAATCTCATTTAAAATAACACTTGCTTGGCTTTTATTCTATGCTCTGATGTAATTGCCCTGTGGCCAACCTGGGCTGTTACGCAACTTACTGCTGAACCCTGGGCAATGCTTTCAGGAATGGAGGGTTTTTAAAAGTCAAACAAATCGCTGATAGCGTTATGGATTTGTTTAAGTCTTAGAAGAGAAGTATGGACAGTGAGCAGAAACATCAGAGAGTAAATAGCAAATTCATGGCTTTTAGCTAACAAGTCACTTTGAATCGCTTCCCAGCATTCAGTAGCTCTTCATTTATTGCCAGGAAATGCCCTACCTAGAGGTCTTTACAGCTATTTCAAATTGATGTTAAATAAATAAATGAAGAAGCACAAACTTTAAGTCAATATATCAACTCAGAAAGTGTTTTTAGTCATTTAATTTGAAAGCATAGGTTGGTGTCTGAAACTTGTTTAGTGACACTTTGTAGTAATTCACTACAAAAGTTGGCATGGCGGTAGCTTATTTTAATGTTTTCCTTTTGCAGTGTGCTAAACTAACAGGAAAAAATCCAGATAATCTGTGATGCATCTTCAGAAATATTATAAGAAATATGAAGTAGTAGCTAACACTGATATTTAAATAAATAATCAGCTTATGGTGCATTATTGAATCAGTCATGTAATTGCAGACCATACGTAGCTTTCTAACTGCAAAATTAAAAGTAACTTATATGCAGCATGTCTTTTATGGTATTATTTGTCAAATATACAAATGTGAGAGTTTGGGGTGTTGGTTTTTTTGTTTTTTTTGTTTTTTATTTTTAGAGTTTTTGATCTGTTAGGAAAGAGCTTCAGGAAGTTTTTAGTTCAGATTCCTGTAGGACCAGCTGCAGGCTTAGATCTGGTTCCTCAGGGCTCCGTTTCGGTTGGTCTTGGAAGCCTCCAAGGATGAGGAGTGCACAACTCCTCTGGGCAACCTTCCCCATACTTGGCTGCACTCACCCCCCTCACCTGTCTGGGCTCTGCTGATTGAGGCCATGGTGCTCTGGCTTGCCTGCCAGTTCCCTGGTGCCTCATGCTCAGCCTGGTACACCTTCAGCACAGCTTCTCCTGGCTGGGAGCCTGAATCTCTCTTAATAATGTTCTGGAACTTATTGAGTCAAAACTGTTCAAGTGCTAAATAGATATTTCTAAGTTCTAGTACAGATTTATATTTCATTTTCTATTTTTCCAAAAATAAGACTCAATTTGGAAAAATTCTGCAGATTTATTTATTTATTTATTTTTTAAAGCCTTGACTTCATATTGGTCAGAATACAATCTAAGCAAAATATTTTTTAGATTGACTCATCCCTTATGGTTGCATTTAAAATAAATGAAGAAATCCAAATAAGGTGTGTTCATCACTGTTCTTTTGCTTTATTATTTATCATATATTTTTAATATAAATGTGACACCTGATTTATTACTTAATCAAGAGAAAAAGAATTATACCTTGCACATAATCAGTTATTTTTTGCCATATATATATAAAAAAAAATAAATTAGACTAACAAATGAGGAAAATAAATAAGATGAACTTTAAAAATGAAAATGCTTAGCCTTTGGAATTTTAGTTGACAGCTTTTGAAAATTAAATTATAAGTCAAGTACTGATAGGTTTGATATCTTCTTTGCAGCTTTGCAGATGATGTATTGCAGCTTTAATGGAATATCATTTATCATCTGATAATAACAAATGTAGTATTTCTGAGCTTGTCATCTCTTCTGTGATGACAAATAGTCCAACTTGTAGCAGTGATAATGGGATTTTATAATGATCTCTCCAAACTGACTCTGCTGTGGTGCAAAGTATTTTACTTTAAATCTCACTGTACCTTTGAATACTTTAAATCTCAAAATACCTTGTGATTCTCAGGCTTTTCTGTATATGAGTCTGTGCTACAGAAGTTCCATTGACCTCAGCAGTTTTAAGGCTTGGTCCATTGCATTTTGTATTAACAATTGTCTAGATTTACAAAGCACTATGTTTCTCACAAATTTTATTGTATCAGTACCTGTGTAGTAGTCCAGCAGTGGACCATTACACCAAAGTAACTTGCTTTATACCAGTCTAGCACTGCAGCTCTATGTTATTCTGATAAAAACAAACAAAAAGTTAATATGTAATTGCACTGCTATTATCTTAAAATATAAGCGGTTTTCATTTGTCATGTTGACTTCTGCAGTACAGTCAATTTGGAATATCTGTGCAAAACACTGGGCTTTTTAGAGATTCCTGGTCTTCTCAAGAAGTTATAGATGGAGTTCCAATTTATTCGAGCTCAGGCATTTAGAGAACTTGAGTTGTTCTTCTCTAGGATGACTTTAAAAGGAGAAATGCAGAAGGGAAATTTTTTGTAGTTGTATAAAACTCATACACAAAAGATATCTGCTTCTTGCCAGATGTCTGTCTCTTGTAGAAAAGCTTACAGGAAGGTATTAAAATAATTTCAAGTACTTTAATATTCATGTATGAAGCAAATACTTGATGCAGTTAATTTTTATGGAGTTTGAGCATGTTATCCAGATGTTTTGCCATTACATACATAAAACATTATGATATTTTTGATGGTATGTGACTTTAAACAGAAAAGTGACACTCCCAATCTGAAAAAAACAAAAAGCTCAATCTTAATTTCTCAGTTATAGTTCTGTTCATTCTCATCTTTCATAAGATTTCTCATACAAAACTTGGTTCAAATAAAAGTGTAGGGGATGTTTAGGAATGGATTTGAAGTTAATGGAAAAAATCTATTATTTGACCTCTTTTTTTCTATCTAGTTCACTGAAATATGGTACCTGCTTCCAAGATTACATTAATTTTCTTGTTTCTGCATTCTTCAGAGGGACTGCTCACCAAAAGCCCATGCTACTCTCTTACTGCTTATCCTGTATCTTTTCTGAGTGTCCCATTAGGTCCCTAAAACCTCTGCCCTGGGTACAGTAGAGATCTTTTAAAGAGCTCTGCTGGATCCAAGCCCTGACCCCAGTGGCCTTCACAGAGCACTGGTGAGTAGGGCCATAAAGAACCTTACCCACGTTTTTTGCTTAAGAGGTGGTAGGCTGATAAATTCAAGAACTGTGCTATGTAGACAGGTGAGAAATTACTTCAGAGACCTTCAGAGCATCATGCGATCTCTGCACACCCCAGCTGCTGGCTGGAGCCCTGTTGAGGATTTGGAGTTCAGGACCTTTCTGCACGGTAGATACTATAATATTAATGGCTGTAATGCTGCCGTAGAAACCTTTAAACCAAATGCTGTTCAGTGTGCAGTAACTTGGATTTTGCATCCATGTACTGCTCACAATTACCATGAAACAGTGTGCATCTTATGCAAACTTAATTCAAATCCTAAAGTAGCCTACAGCTACATCAGGAGACAGTCATATTGTGCTTTATACCCTACAGTCTTTACTGTCCATGTTTCTAGACAACATTACATCTCATATAAAATTAATCCATATTACTCCTTTTATTATTACTTGAAAAGTTGTTGAAGTTTCCAGAGGGTTGCTATGTAATCAAGAATTCCTAG
This sequence comes from Coturnix japonica, assembly GCF_054131305.1. NCBI lineage: Eukaryota > Metazoa > Chordata > Aves > Galliformes > Phasianidae > Coturnix > Coturnix japonica. The sequence continues at coordinate 27,038,561 of NC_140668.1, forward strand.
AGAAACCAGCAGAAATATTACCACTAACTCTAAATTCTCATTCTCGGATTATAATGAGTCAAGATATTTAAGCTTCTTTAATCTAGTCAAGTCTTTTGCACCCCTGTCTTGTTAAAATGAAGACACTCATTTTAACGTTCTCTTTTAGGGGACCAAGTATGTAGAAAAGAGATGCAATACCAAATATGCAATACTTTCAGTGAACATATTTCATGCCCATAAACTTCCACTCTATTTTGATGTAAACTGAAACAAAAAAGCAGGAAGTCTGGGACTTGCTGAATCAGTGATAAAGTGAGGGTATGATAATCATCTACAACTGTATTCAGGGAAGGAGAGGAATTACATAGTAAGCTGGAATTTACAGGAAGATATCAAACAATGCAAGTTTTAGTGGATTATTAGCAAGAAGTTTCTGTCAGTGTTATATATCAGCTGTGGGAAAGTGGCTGAAGTGATGTCCCTTGGGATATACTGTAAGCTAGGAAAATCTGTGAAATGATTAGGCAACAATCTTGCACTCAACCAAAAAACAATATAGGGATTTTTAAATATATATATATATATATATATCATTTATATATATTTATATATTTATTATATATTATATTATATATAATATATTTTTATATATATATATATATATCATTTTTTAAAACTTTTTCTAAATATAAATATTAGTGTAAAAAAAAAAATCCCATCATCCTATATCAACATAAATGCTTACCTACAAACAGGTATATTGACCAGTATGAATTCCTGTAGATGAATACCAGTGCCCAGAATTTCCTACTATGTTACTGCCTTGAAACAAATGACTGATGTCCAGTGCTAATCATTTGCCTTCTGTCAGTTCAGTTGTGCATTCCTCTTTTAATGTGATCTAACCCCTGCAGCAACTGAGATAGCGTACATCACTGCTGTAGTCAGACTTCCATTCATCACTGGAGAAAGAAGGCACCACCTCCTCTTTCTCTCCTTGCATCTGCACTCCACTGTTGCAGATACCTCTGCCATCTTAAAAGGACAAGATAGATGTAGATAAAAGCAATTTGAAGTTTATTGTTGGTTTGTTCGTTTTTCTATTTTTTTTATTTCTTGAGATTTTGCTTCCAGTGCAGTCTTTGGCACTGAGACTTTGGAGGTTTCTATGTTAAATCAAAAAACATTGAAGGAGTATGAATGCACAGATTCCAGCTAGTGTAAATATGCTTAGAATTCTGTTGACTTTACTGGCATTCAGATGCATACCAGCTAGGATCTTTGCTAAAAACCTGCTAAGAACCTGCATCAGCAGAGATAACACATTGTTTCACAGCTGTTATGGTGGTGTCATTGCTAGGAAGATGTCTGTGCAGTCCATCTTTCATTGGCCTGAACAAATGGAATACAAAAGCTACCAAAAGCCAGATCATATGGTGGGTGTTGCAGAGCAGCCCAACCAACATTGGCCATGTGCTCGCTGTTTTCGCACTGCTACGTTGCATGAGAATGTTTGTCTTTTTCTCTGACTCAGCTCAGGAATTTTGAGCCTTCATCTTAGTCAGTGTTGTGATATAGTGGTCAGAGTTGATGGTTCATCTGACTTCTGGTTAAATCCACAAGGATCAACCGTTTCCTATCCCAGAAGACAGTGCACTTCACTTTACCCTCTGAGGATTGTATCTTGAGCATTTTCTTTGATAAGGAATTCATGTCACTACTTCATGTGCTGCAGTTTTGACACCATGTGTCATCACTGATAATGTTGTGAGGATGAATCTTTCAGTCTCATATCGGTTCAGTAGGTCTAGACAAATTTGCATATAGTGGTCTCCATAGATGCCCAGCAAGCATCGATGAACGTCAGGGTGTGCAATTTCTTCCTCATGGAGGAATTCAATGACATGACTTTGCTTCATTTGCACTTTCATGTTAGACACCATTTGGTCAGACTGATCCTCTGCTGCCATCTGTGATCAAATATTGGTGGAAAGGTTCAGCATCTAGTACTACATCACCACAACACCCTCTGCTGTTATGGGACAGTGTAGTAAAACAGGGGGCATTACTTATGTAATGTAATTTTGTAATGTAATTACTTTGTAATTTTCCATGTGTTTTTCTTGTAATATCAGAAATGCTTAAGTAGGAAGTAGCTGCTGAACTTCAATTTGTACCCTGGTGCACATGCCATCTCTCTTATGTTTGCTGTGTTTTATTTTATTCCATCACAGCTCCAGCTGGTAGAACCTCTACAGTTTGCCATTTTGAAATACTGTAATCTATATTTTCTTATAATATTGTATTCCTAATAATGGTTGGGGCTAATGGAAAAAATACATTAACCTTTTTGAAGTTTCTAGGCAAAAGTTGATTTAAGAGCAAATTATGTTTTAACACTTATGGGGGTAAATATTTCTACAGCTTATATCTCACAATGGCAAAATCATGGTGTTCTAGGTGGTAGATTTGTTTGATTTTTTTCCCTATTAAAGCAAGCTCCTCTAAATGCAGATTCTGACCAATGCGTATTTCACTTTTCTTCAGCAGTTTTGTGAGATCTTTTCTAGAGTGTAACTGACTGTTAAGAAATTACTGGATAACTTAATGAAAATGAAATGGCAGATTTGTGTATGTGACAGGCCCTATGAGGGATTGTGCCTTAAACTGCAATTTTCAGTTTGACAAGCTCTATTAAACATAAAATTGAATGTCATAATGGACATATGATTACATTTTACTATTAAAATTATCTTTGTGAGGGAAAATGAGATTTCTTTTAACTGAATTGTATACAAAATTTAAGACCAGCACAGCTTGATTAAAATAAGTGTATGTGGTAGCCTCGTATTACTTTATCAAGAAGGTAAATTTCTGTGCATATGGATGCATAGAGATGGTGAGTAATGACATGAATCATTAATAAATTATAAGATGACCTAAAACGCAGTCACAGTTCTACTGTGTTAATGCCCATTTTATCAGATTATTCTTAAAAATAAATAATCGGTGTACTTTTACTCATGAGCTACACAGCTTTGCTCCTTCTAGATCTGGATTTCTCCATTTGGCTGCTTCCACACACTCAAAACAATTTATCTGGTGTGGAAGCCAAAGAAACTTACAGTAACAGTTATTCCAACTAGGAAACAAATTACACTGCATGATTGTGTGCATGCTTTAAAAATCAAGTATACAGGAAGATGTCTGTGTCTGCTGACAGTTCCTAAGCCATCCATAGGTAGGAAGTAATTTTCCCTATAGCTGAGACAACATGTGTTAGAGAATAATGCTTTAAAGCCCTTATGGGATAGATGGCTGCTGAGTAGCTGGTGAGGTTAGGTTCTGTTTTACTTTTAACGTGCCGAGGATGCACAATAAGGTCATTTGTGTATCTGTCTATACCATTAATGTGCAGAAGGCATAAATGGAGTGGGAATATGTTTTTCTCTAGCATGTCACTATCTGGCAAAGATGTTCCCCTTGTTACAAGGTCTGTGCACCTGTGGTTCTGCTCCAGGGCTGGAGGCAAGGCATGAAGGGCTGGGGATGAGGAGGCAGAAACATGTGAGACCTTTTTGTGATTGCAGGGTTGCACTTCCTGTTCTAAAAATCTATCCCAGTACATCTGAAACAGAGAGAGATATGGCATATTTTCACAAACTTTGATGTTTGGGTCCATATTCGTCTAAAAGCTGCTCCTGCCTGTTACCCTGTCTGAGCAAATTCTTGCATGAGGTTTCAGCAGTATTGTGAGAGTAAGATGGGTGAGAGTAATCTAAGATATTTCTGGCACTTCATAATTGCACTGAAAATTTGTCTTGCTTGTGTATAGGATCTCTTCATATACTTGTGAACCATTAGTCTGTATATGAAAGTGCTATAATTTTTTGAATTGACATTATATAACGTGGTCAGGTGACAGTGATTCTTCAGTAGTGGTTTTTTTTTTATTTATCTATCTATTTATTTATTGAAGGAATCCTTTAGTGAGACATAAGGGAAGAACTTTACCATTCATTAGAAAATTAATAATGAATAGGGAATTAGCAATGCATTCATTTCACCATAAACAGCTGTAGTATAGACTCTATTTTAAATACAAATAAGTATCTGATTTATATTCATCTAGATCTGCAGTAAGGTTACAAGGTTCAAAAGTTCTGCTTATATATGCTCAAGAGCAGAACTTCCCAGGCAGATGATGCTGGTACTACATAAAACATACAATACTTTTATTATTTGCATGAATCATACCTATGACTCTCTTACCTCTGGGCTATATATTCCTTGCAGATCTATGCATTCAAAGGATTCATAAAGTACATTTGTGGAAACAAGCTACCTACTGTTCGTGTTCATCATGTCTCTTATCTTAATAAATAATGAAGGTGCCATGGGCTGACAATGAAATATTTTGAAAATAGTTTTAATGTATAGCTGGCAGAGGACCTGTTGGGCATTGATAAATTACACAAACAGAGAGGATGAGAAATTCGTAAAATATTAATGGTCTGCTTCTGTAGGCAGTAAAGGAGAATATACCTGTGTCTTTTGCTGCCCATGTCAGGCTAAAGGGAATGTTTCCTATTGACCCATAGGGTTTGTATACTGCAAGCAGAGCTCATTGCCTTTGATACTGCTGGTGAAGTAGTATGGTCCAAGGGACATGGAGTGCAGTGCCTGAAGATTCATCCACAAATTCTGCAGCAAGTGGTCATGACACAATGCAGCCCCTGCAGTGCAGAGGGTAGAAATGGCTCTTGGCTTGTAGGGAAAGTAGTGAATTTATTAGAAATCCCATCTGCCTCAGTGCTCAGGGTCTCTGTGATGCCCTGGGCTCTCTTATTGCTCTCCACTAATGGCTCTTGGATTGCAGTTCATGGAGATGTGCACAGGGAGATGTGTGGGCCATGAAGGCCTATAAGGGGCAAGATGTTGCTAGAGGGATCAGAGTCGCACTGTGGTAATGCCATGAAGAAAGTGAGGAAGGATGGCAACACAGCCCTTCTCCTTTTTCTCTCTCAAGACCAGGAACTCTGTTGTGTGCCTCTACCCAAGCATTCAGCATATTTCTACTGGGTGAAGACAGCTTCTCTCATACCCATTCAGTTACTTGGCTCAGTAGCTAAACACAGTGATTTTATCACAGGTGGCACTTTTTGATAAAGCTATTAACTGGTGATACTGTAAAAAATATTAGAAAACCAGTAACACACTGTCAGGAAGCTGTCTTCTATGCAGGGATCTGGCAACCTTCCTGCTCTCTTAGAGGGTTTCTCTCCCTGGTGTTTTTTTCAGTATTTTTATTATACCTCAAATGTCTGCAAGGAATTTCTATTTGAATTTAGCAGATTCAGGCTTTCTGAGGTGTCAGTTCTTCTACAAAATCTACAAGATCTGAATATTATCATAAAATCAGAGAATGGCTTGGGTTAGAAGGGACTCCAAGGATCATCAGGTTCTGGTTCCCCTCAAGTAGAACATGCTTTGATTGATTCTATGTTTTGAGTGGGATGTGGGCAGCGGGGCAATGAATTGTAGCACCAATATAGCAGCATGATTTCAACTCTATGGTAATCATAATTTTATTTTAACCCCAGATAATTCTGAAGTTTGAATCAAAACTTCAGTTCCAGTGAGAAAGATAAGCCCATGTACAAACAGGAAAAGCAGTTTAATTTCTGAATGAATAATGCCCTAAGTCATAATCCTCTGCCTTACCTGGGACACTGTGAGTCTGCTGTCACAGTGCCTCTGTTCCCAGACAGAAGTAGAAGCTGCCACTTGTCTCACTTTTGTATGCAGCTTACCAAATGTCATACTTTAACGGTTTTGTATGGTGTGGCAGAACCCAAAATGCAGTTTCTATATAGAGGACAAGGTTGCATTTAGAAAGAGGCTGTGGGTAACTGAGTCAGAGTACAAGTACAATTTCTGCTGTTTTTTTTAAAATGTACTTTCTGTACCCCAAATTCTCTTTAAATTACTTACTATACTGAAACGTGTATTAAATGAATCTGTGTAAAAATAATATCAGTTTAGTTCTCTGAACTACAGATATTGGTTAATAGTTCAATTAACTTCTAACTATTCTCATTACACAGCATAAATTTTATATTAACAAGAATGACAAAGCTGTGTAATCCATAACATAATCTATTGATACTCTTTGTGCAGCCCTACCCTGCATTGATTCTGATACAGAATTATTTCACTATGGAGCATAATTATCTGTGCAGGCAAATTCTTATTTAATTTCATTGAAAACTGTATAAAGATCTTTCATATACCACGTACTAACCTCACAGCTGGATTAACATGATGGACTATCGAGACTTCTTTAGGGACATAATGCACTGTTGGGTCAATAGTCCATGAACAAAGAGGGATTTACACAATAATCTATAATGGCTCTTTAGGAGCTGTTATGGTCTATCAGGATAAAAATCAGGTAGATAATACATATAAAATGCATACCAGCTTGTGGAAAACAAGCATTTGACTGCTTACGTTCTAGCACTTAAAATGTCAGATTAGATTATTTTCACACTTTGAACCTGAGTTTACCTGTGAAAAGATTTTCCCTTATCTGCTTAATTGCATGCTATGTAATGAGAGTGACATACAGGAATGTCATAAGCTAGAAAATACATCTAGGATATCATAAATTTTGCTGTGTAGCTCCCAGAATCAGTGTGTTTGAATGAATGAGAATGAAATAAACTGAATTATCGTGAAATTCTGATGTAGTTCAAGAAAGATTACTGATTTTTAAGTGCTCTGCTGGTTTTCTCTGTTGGAATGAGCTTTGTAGGATTTGCAAGAGATTTCAACTTCTTTAAGTGGAATTCTGAAATCAGGTAAAATGCATGATGTTTGTGCAGATACTCTCTTCAAGATAGCAAAGCTTCCTAGTTAAAATAATTTGCAAAGTTTAATTTCCTTGGTGGTGGCCAGTGGGGTTCTTAAGAGTGGGTTGCAACGTTGCAATCCCACAAGTGTTGGAACTTACCTGGCTGCATTGCCAACACATCCCTGGCCTTGTATTGGGTGCAGGTGTGTCCCCTAGAGACAGTATGATTGAGCAGAAAAATGCTTCTTTCAACTTCTCTCAATGAATTTTTTATTATCTACTGTTACATTGTGTAAGAAAGAAAACTATTTCTTGGCAGTTCTGTTTCTTCAAGTGCTTGTGCTGTGGGATGACACTTCAATATTTGTATTCCAATTACAATAAATGAAAGAGAGGGTTTTGTTTCAATTTAAGTATTTTCCTACTTTTAGAATAGCATCATCTTGTTCTAGCATATAATCCTACCTGATGATAACTAGGTTTAACTTTACCTTCACAGATACACACATTAACTTAAACTGGCACTAAATATCTAACATCTTGTCACTTGGAAGGAAGAGGCACACAGAATCATCTGCTTGTATTCCATAAAGCAATAAAATCCCATCAGGTTTTGCAGCAGAGGGCAGCAGAGCTGCAAGCATCCTCTGTGCACCAGGGGTGTTGAAATGGAACCTGGCAATAGGGTAATTTTTGATATTGTCCTGACACATAAACACCTAGAGTCAGGTTTTCAAAGGTTATTTGCACACTAAAAGAGGAATTAACAAAATGAACTTACATGCCAAAAGTAATTTTGAATATTCTAAAAAGGCTAAAGACCTATGAAAAAATTGGTTTTAGGCAGGAAATAAAAGCCCTCACTGGTGCATGGATAGAAATAAAAGCATGCTTAAAATAAATGAGCTGAAATAGCTTCACAGAGGTGCAGATAAAAAAATATATAAAAGTGCATAATTGAAAAAAAGTCCATCAATATTTGTTTGTTTCAGAGCACACCGTCTCAGCTACAAAAAATAAAAGGTCATTTTTACTTTAAATATATGCATGCAGTGTATTATCTAAAATACTGATGTTAATATGATGAGCTTCTGTGCTGCATAATATATTCCTGGGTTTGTTACTGTGCAATTTACTTTTAAGTCATTACTCTGCCTTGTACATAAAAAGTCAGCAAATTATCAGAGTTTATTCCATTGACTTTCTCACACCTTGAGAAATAGCCCATTTGTATTATCACAGTTTGATATATTTCCCATTTACTGAGCTTCTTTGGCAAGCTGGCATTTTAATTTAATTATACTTTTTTGCTAATGGTCTTTATTTTTCAGTGTCTCTGTGGTAAAATGCCTTTAAGGTCTGGGATTTTTTTTTATTTCTTTTTTTTATTTTTTTTCAGTTGGCATGCGCTGGTGTAAATTTATAAACTGACAAAATTCAGTGTGAAATTCAAAGAGCTGAAATTAAGGAACCTGTTAAGAAACCCTGCACTTCAACAATTAAGCATTTCTTCACTTTGAGAATGCGATTCCCAATTATATTTAGTATCATACATCCCTAATTAGGATTTGAAAAACAAAGAAATATAGCGTGTATAGGAAGACATTTAGAAGGATTCATGAAGTCTTGTTTTTTGTCTAAAAAACACGTAGCGGGGCTCAGTCTTGGACTACTGAACACAAGAGGAATTTTGCCACACTTTCACACTGGATAAAATACTTAATGCCTAATGCGTAACCTCAATGTAAATTAAAACTACTGTTAGGAATAAAATACGTATATTTATAGTGTGAGTACATCTGCAGATTATTGGTAGCAATGTAAAATTCCATTTCTATACATGAATGCATTTTTTAACTCTGTAGCCCTTTCTCAACCTCTGTTAGCTCCTTACCTCCAGAAAGGTGGTGCATACACATCCTGCTAATCCTTTTAGCATCCTCATGTTTGCACCATCACCTTCCTAATAACCTGCAGGAACTGCTGGATCTCTTTTCCTGGAATATTAACAGAAGTTTGTGGTGTGATTGCTAACTGTTTGCTTTGGCACCTCTTAGGAGCCAGAGAGAAGAGGACAGGAATTTTTCAGTGGCGGGGACACTGCATGCTGGGGTGTGAATTAGGAGATCAAAACACAGCTAAACAAATGGGACCCATGCTGTAGGGACTATGGAAAACCAGGAATGGGTGTAGCACACCTCACCTCACCGCAATTACAGCTTGCCTAAAGCACTAAAAACATTCCAGAGAGGGGAAAGCTGTGGCACGCAGAAATCATAGTGAAAATGGGAGTTTTTTTAATCTCTAGTACCCTGTGTATATAAAAGTTAGTGATGCTAGGCCTACCTCTGTCTTCTATGTACCAGAGAAATCAGCGTGACTGATGAAAATTCCATTTTTGGTATGAAAAGACAAAATAAGAAATCTCACTTTGAGCCCTGGCATCAATGCTGTTCAGTTGTTCATGCACAACAAGCTGCCTTGTGAAAATGCACTGGTGTGCAGGGCCAAGGCTTTGCTCAACCTTGCTTTAACTGCAGTGAATATTTGGAGGAAATTTTCTGCTCCTTCTTGGTGAAATTTCCATTAAAATCTTCCTGGTTCTCCTTCTCCTATTATACCTTTCTCCTTAATGCTTGTACTTTTTAATTACTCTCACTCCTTGACTTTTCTTGAAGTTGACATTTTCTTTCCTTCGGCTTTGCTCATAGATGCTGCTGCCCTTTTCACGAGTAGCTGTTATAACACATTGTAATCACACTAGTGTGTACCGAGGTATATCTTGGATGAACATGGCCCTGCTAACAGCACTCATGCAGATTTTTTCTTCCAAGTTTGTGCTTACTGAAGCAAGGATTGGCTTTATCACTTGAACTCTGTGAACTATCTACCTGTACTGAGTCTTGGCATAGGTTGGCATAGGTTTCCTCTTCCATTGCCTAGCTTGGAGTTTCTGCATTTACCTCATCTGATCAAAGTCAGACAGATAATGCTTCAATCTCGGTACATGTCATAGCAACAGCAAACGAGAGCAAAATTATTTACACTAACTGCAAACTGGAGCTCTGGACAAGCTGATCTGTGCACAAGAACCTGAGCTGTCCAAGTTAACTGCTGCAAGAAATTTTGTTTGTTCTCTGTGCACATCAGCCCTGAATGGCTCAGCATCACATGTGTACCTTCCTAATTGCAGAAATCAAATAATTAAATAAAGCCCTTGATGGGCTATTCATTTTCTGTGCTGTTTTTGAACTTAATGGATCACACACATCCGAAAGAGCCTGAAAATGAAACTCATTCTTAGTGTAAAAGAAGTAAATACTTTCATCCTTATGTGAAAAAGTAATAAAGCATGAATTTCATTTTCAGTTGCTTTTACTATTGGAAAAGTAGTTCAAAATTAGGAAAATTCTACAGAAATTAGTTCAAGACCATGAAAACAAATTCACTGCAAGACTTACAGAATTCAGCGTATATATGTCCCCTAAGAGAGTGCTAACTGCAGCAAATTCAATCACATGAGGGAAATGGAAACAAATTAATAAAAACCAAAAACCTTTTGCCAAGTGACAGTGTACAAAGAAGCTTGAAAGTTAAAGAAACTTGGATCAAAAATAATATACAACACTAGCATTAAGACTGATTAACCACTAGACAATTTAAAGTGGTGTTTTCAGATGAGGATTCTCCATCACTTAAAATGGAGTGGATATCTTTCCAGCCAGATGAAGGCTGTGGATCCTCTGTTGTGCTCATCCATGATTTCTCAGACTTGCTCTTTAATCTGTTTGTACTTGCTACCCTCCCCAAAGATGAACGAAGCCTTTAATAGCAAACTATTCTTTGTGGCCTTTTTCTATCCTCAGAACAAGGGTACTAGATAATAACCTCTCATTTTACAACTTCCTCTGTAAATGTTGGCTTGACAATTAGCATTTTCAAAGACTAAGAGCAGCCTTCAAAGACAACCATCACTAAACAGAAGAGTGATAGTGGGACCAAGCTTCAGGATTAATGGCAGAGCATTAACAACCTGACAAAGTCCACCTCTTGTGTTTATTTGGTGCCGTTTTTTTGGTCCTTACTTATACCAATGCAATAAGATGTCAGTTCAAATACTCCTGGAGTTAGCTTTGAAGAATATATTTACAAATTCCACATTTGTGTAATATTGACCTAAAGCTCTGGGAACCTGCTGCCCTCCTGCCGGGGAGGGGTGACACAGAGGTGCTGCCTGCTCACTGCCCAGGGCAGACCTCAGCTGCCTGCCTCGGCCGGAGTGCAGCCCTGACATGGTGTGACAGCTCTGGGGCTCCAGTGAGTTCTACCAGGCTGTGCCTGGGCCTCATACTGACAGCTGTCTGTTTGTGAGCCATCAGAAGGAAAATAAGAATGGTTTTGTCACTCTTTTTTCCCCCCAAAAATGTCAGCATTCCTCTTTTGTCCGCATTCAGTGCACACAGTTGGTTGAAAGTTGGAATTTTGACCAGACCACATCCTGTGCTGCTGATCTAAGCAGATATGGTGACTTGGTGGCTGAGCCTGGGGCTTAGAGCTTTCAGATGATGCCTGCTCCAGGGGCGCTGGAGATGACAGTAGCAAAGGCATGTCTGAATGTTAGCAGCATAAAATGCGTTAACAAATCCCATTGTGGTAGTGGTTCACAAAGATAGGAATCAAGCAATCAATTAAATGGATTTTTTAGAACATGCAGAGCCTGGGCACCTTATAGTGCTCTTCTCTTATTCCTTAAACACTGATGGCAAGAACTGAGGACAATTGCAAAGAATTATCCAGAACTAGTGGTATATAATATAGATTTTAAGCAATTATTTTCTTCATACAAAGCAGGGAAATGGAAGTTGTATACAATAGAAGGAGAACAATGGGAGAGAAGTCTTGACTGCATATTTCACAGAGTAAAGTTGGAGGAGAGCAAAACCAGAAGACATCAGCCTTTGCTCACACTGTGCCCTAAAGGCCTGGCAAATGGTCCAAGCTTTACAAGAAAAAAATCAATTTTAGTCTTCCATAGAAAATGAAACAGAATTATTTGTTTTTAATTATCAAGTATCTTTCCCTTTTATTTCATGTTCCAGAGAGTTCTGCACCCTTTTTTTTAATTTTATTTTTATTTTTTATTTTTTTGCTTAGAAATTCATATTGTACTGGATATTAAATAGTTTGGTATACAAATGTTACTATTCCCAGTTCTTGACAATGAGCGTGGACAGATGCAACTGTTGCCAGATGGAATCCTTTCTGAATATAATTCTTTCTCTCAATTCAGATTCCCTACAGCATCTCACATGAATGTGGTATAGTTTAGAGAGCTGTTAACCATTAATTAAATTCTGCTTTATTATATATCTCCATATAATAAGTTATCAAAAATGATGCTAAAGAAATAACTTCTAAAAAGAGTTTCAATTTTACATGTGAAAGTAAACAGCCACGGTCACGTGTAGTACTGACAGAATTAAAACTTGTGAGTAAAGCTCAGATCTGTGAGTAAAGGCTGCAGATCCGAAGCTGGACTACTCCATAATGTGGCAGCATGAAGGCAGGAACTCCTGCCACTTACACTGCGTAGTTTAGTTTTGGGACAACTTGGTTGTGGGAAGTTTCTCGACATGCACTAAAGCAGACTGATGGCTTTTAATTTCAGTTTCTTGAGCATTGTGGTAGAATAGCTGAACTCCTGAGCGTGGTTGTTTTGTGTTTCTGTTGTTGTTTATTTGCTTTTTAAACCGGTGTAAATGAGGGATTCTTTGAAATCATGTAAAGGAGGACTTCAAAACCTTTTCTTTTCAGCTGCATACATTTTGAGCAGCTGTAATTTTTAAGAGTTGAAGGCAAGGACAAAATGACTGCAGCACCTGAACTGCACTGCTTCAAAGCTGACAAAAAGATACTTCAGATTTCTCTGAGAATAGAGGAAAATAGAAAAAGCTGAGGAGAAGAGGCAAAAGCATGATTTAAGATCTGGGAAACCAGTGTTACCTGAGAAACTAAATCTATTCTGCTTATTGATGAAAAGGTTAACTAGTGACTTGATCAGAGTGTATAATTATCTTCCCAGGGAGATTTCATGTTCAGAAGGGCTCCTTTAATAAAAAGAAGGGTAACAAGACAAAACAGCTGGAAGCTGAAGCTTGCGAAAATCAGAGCAAAAATTGGACACACATTTTTAATATGAATGTTAATTAATCATTGGAATAATGAAGTATGAGGCAATTTTCCATTGTCATTAAATCAAGATAAAACAAAGCAGAGCACAGTTCTAGAGAGTTGCAAGCTTTCATAGTAAAATAATACTGAATTCCAGGAGTTGAGATAACTAATCATAAGAGCATTAATATTTTAAATACAATCCATTTTGCAGCTTTCAAATTGTAAACCAGAACTACTTGCACTGTGTTTATTTTTAGCCTTCTTTAGATACAAACATATCCTCAGTAAGCCAGTGTGTGATGACGATATGTTCTGTTGCAAAAAGCAAGTCTAAGGAAATTTCTGGAGAATAAGATTTTTGACTTCCAAATCTCGGAGAAACCAAGGCAGAATTACTGCCAGGATTGTGAATTTTGAGGCTTCCATAGATTTTGGTTGATCCTCTGGGTGTCTCACTCCCTTTGAAAATGTATATTTGTCCCTTCTCTGTCTTTTCCAAACATAAAAATTACATATTTGAATGGGCTGTAAAAGAATGTTAGCTACGTAGAGACAGGACAGGACAGGTGCTGCTGGATTCAATCTCTATCCATTCCATTCTCCCACTACTATGCTCCCCTGTCTGTGTTCTACCAACTCTGCCAGCTTTGCCGAGCTGTCTCAGGACTCCCTGGGCAGGAATACAATCTTTCCTTCTTCTTCTTCTTCTTCATTTTTTTTTTTTTTTCCTGTACAGTTTAGTTTAGCAAGTAGGTGAATATGATCAGTTCAGAAGGAGCAGGTGAATGGCAGAGACCATCCCACAGCACAGAGTTACAAATCAGCTCAGAAATTTCTTGTGCTTGTGCGTCAGCTGGAGGCACAGTGTGTGCACTCTGCTTCATGATAGATTATGTTTTCAGTGCTTATGAACATCAAGCTACCCATAGTTGGTTTTTTTTTTTTTTTTTTTTTTTTTTTTTTTGCTACTGCTGCAGCTTTATATAACTGTGGCCATTACTGCTCCTTTTGTCTTTGTTCTTTGGAATGTTTAAGAGAGTTGTGCACATGCTGTTTAATGAGATTTATTTGGCCTGCAAGCTGCAGATGGGCAGAAATCAAAGGAGGTGGAAGTGGACATTGACATGACCTCCAGCATGTTGTTTATGGAGAACATCCTTCTAGTGATGTATGACAAGTCTGAGGTCAATGATTAGTATCTATTAGCTCTGTGAAAAATGGAGAAAGCAATAGTTCCTGGTGGTGCATGTTTTTAGATCTGGATAAAATGGAGAAGCCTGATGTGAGAATAAAAAATGTCACAGTGCCTGCGTATGCAATTACCACACAACACCGGGGTATCTTAACACTTAAAATACTTACATACAAAGTTGTATTAGTACGAAGAACTGTGGTCTAGATTCCTTCTCCCCCATCTCCCCCCTGTGACAGCTGGATTTGATTATTGTTATTCACTTCTTCCTCTTTCTCCTCTAAATTCCCTTCATTTCTTTTTGTTTTTGTTGGAAAGCTAAATCAAAGAGCAGCTTTACGTTCAGCTCTGAACACAGCCAACGACGCAGTAACTTGCTCTGAGATGTCTTGTGTGAACCACCTTGTGCCACCTCTCTCCTGCAGTTCAGCCCACACGGTCCAGAAAAGGGCAGGCTTTCCAAGAGCGGGCTTAACTTCCAATATGATGATTGCAAGAAAAATCGCTGCTGCTGTCTAGGGTAACTGGTAAAGTGATTTCTATCTAACCGCTAATGTTAACTGGTATTTCAGCAACATTCACAGGGTTTCCTGTGAGGTTCAGCTGACTTCACAGTCTTTTTCAAATAATTGGGCATAGAAATGAAATAAAACAGTTTGGTCATATACAGCTAAGAGACTGTGAGAAAATCCATGCCAATCTGTCAAAATTATATTTTTAATCATTGCACTGGTAGAAAAAAAGGATGTGTTTTTCACCTGAAAATGTTCTTCAGGAAAAAAAAAAAAAAAAAAAAGAGAGAGAAAAAGATGATTTCTATAATGCAGAAGAAATCATACCACAACATATTCCTTTGCTTTTGTTATTCATAGCAGCCGTGAGCTTGCACAAAAAAAGAGTTGTCATGGACCTCTTTAGAATGAGACGTGAAACTCTTTGTAGCAGCAGTGTAACTGACAGTTTTTTCCTTCAGAAGAAGCCCATCTTCCCACCTCACTGTACATATTTGAGGAGGTCAGTCCCCAATGACAGGTTTGCAGTATTTAGGTTAAAAACTTTTAGGAAAAGTGAAGATTTGTATTCAGCGTAAGTAAGTGTGCCCAGGGGCTGCGTGGTGCCGCTGTGCCTCTCCAACAGGCTGTGCTAGAGGACGCGCTCTCACAGAGCAGCTCTCCTAAATGCTTTTGCAATTATTTGAACACACTTTCAGGATCTGGGGAGGTCGAGCTCTATTGTCTGCGAATCTGAGGCTCACACGGAGCAAACTGTGTTTGTTTATGGGTCAGTTGAGACATAAAACTATCAAAAGGGCTGCAAAGCACCTCACTGCCAATATTTCCTCCTGTTGCTTTGGACTTGTGGCTCAATGAACAGAGCACTCGGAGTTCCATGCATCTCTTGGTGAATCGCTTTCCTGTTACTGATGGCATTTCAGTTTGTTCCCTGGTGGCTCTGCTGCAGCAGAGCAGTGATATTTACTCTGTGGGATACTACGGGCGGATGACCCCATGGGAACGTGTGTGCATGCAGATGACAATGACAATATTTGTATGTATGGAGAGATGACAATGTCTGTGCGTGCCATCGGGCAGGTGCTGCTGTCTGCCCTGCTAGCTTGCAGAGTTCACATCCTCTAGGATGAACCCCTGAATCCTAACCAATGCTTTGGAAAAGCCTCTTCTACCGTTTTCAGTGCTTCAGACAGGCACATAACTTTCCTCTTCCATTCATAACTCAGAGTATTATATTCTTTTTTATTTTTTTTTTAACTCTTCTTTCACAGAAATTAAATGGCAGTGGCTGGCTCCAATCACTGCATTCTCTCCCTGCTTAATTTCTGTTACACAGTTCTCCAGTTCTTTTATCTGCACAGCTGTTTTTAATGGGCTGTTCAGAGAAGGAACTGATAATGGGCACTTTGTGCTGTTTGGATTATCACTAGTTCTAAGGTTGGCAGCCAGCATTGGCAATATGTTTTTCTTTAGGCAGCGTTTCTTTTAGCTGGACAGCAACCCAGTGACACTAGACAAAGCTGCAGCAGCAGGCTGGCTAGCAGCAGTTTGTTATCTACTTGCTCTGCTTTAGCTGTCACTGTCAACTTGGAGACTGTTTTCCTTTCTCTTTCTGTTTCTTCTTCCACATTTATCATTGGACTAGTCTTCATGGAAGCTAGGAGCAAATCTGAAATTCATCAAAATATGTAATACACACAGAAGCATGAAGAAGGGAGAAAAGACACTGCTATTTGAATAAACATTTTCGTGATGAGGCAGGCAAACAGATGTGCAAAGTAGGGGAATTTCTGAAGGTGCTTTTGAAAACATCCTGGCTTTTCCTCAAGATATTTCTAAACTTTGCCATTTATAGCAAAATAACTGAAAATGGAAAGAGGCAGACAATGTGTGAGCAGTGAGTGTGAAGTGGAAGGAGGGCAGGCATCCCTCTGCTGTTTTATGCAGCCCTTGTGCTTAGAGTTGCAGGTAATGAGCAGTTGAGGGTGGCCAGTCCATTTCTTACAGCCTCTCTGACCTTCAGGCAGTTTTCTGCTCTTAGAGTGAACATGTCCATGAGGAGAAAAAAGAATGAGAATGCATGAAGGAAGCAATGTGACACAGAACCTTTCTAAGTAACAGTATTCTCTTGTTGCTAGTGCTGGTCACCAGATTACAGCAAAGACGTGATGAGGAGTTCAGGATTATTAGTGCAATTCTGCATGGATGCTTCATCACTTTAAAAATCACTGTGCTCTTAAGTTTATCCCAAATGTAGAGTCTTTACTCCTCTTTGTGCCAACATATAACAGCTTATTCTTCTCACTTTGAAGTTTGAAATATAAAATCCATTAATGTAGTTAACTTTTTAAAAAATGTTTGGAGCTATTTTGTGGAGTCAACCACAAAATTGCCAGGGTTTCTAAGAGCTGTTTTTTCTCTGTCCTGTGTATTTTAGCTCAAGTACCAAATCTGCATTAACAAGACTAATATCTTGTTATTTTCTGAAACTCCACCACCTGAAATAGCAACATTTTTGTGATTTCTGTAGGTGTGTATGCATGTATCTCGATTTCTTTATTTCTTGGTAATTATATTCTGATTCGTATTACTTTGGCAATGGGATGTGTACATAAACACAAAGAGTCAATGTAGTTAGTGAAAGCTGTAGCTGTGAGAAATATTCTGTGGTAGTGCTCCCTGCTACAAAAGACAGAGCTGCAAATTCCTGTGAGGAAAAATCACATAGCGTTAGCTTAAATCCATAGCAAGGTGTGCTCAAAGCATGAATCAGAGTATCTAACTTTTCTTGAAGAACTACAATGAAAATGTGACCTATGCTCTTGCAGGTTATAGTAAGAGAAAGTGATTATGATTACTGTATTTTATAATATGCTTAGGTGTCTTTTTCTACTTTAATTTTAAAAATGAGCACTGACAAAACTTCAGGTGTTTATAACCCATGTTTTATAGTCCAAAGGAAAGTTTTCCACATCAACTCAAATAAAATGTGCGTTTATATTAATTGCAATACATTGTATTGTCAGTTTCAGTAAACCGATGTTATTGTAGACCCAGTGTATGGAAAGTGTCATGAATGAGGCTGCACAAGGGCACACGCTATCCAAGACTTCTGAGGGAAAAAAAAGGTTATTTAACTTTTAGGAACACTAAAAACACAAACTGTGTCACATAAAATTAGAAATCAGTTCATAAAATAGTAATAACTGACCTGCACAATGTAAATTTCCTGAAATGTGCACTCATGTTGGCAGCAAGTAACAGCTAATGAAGGGAGTTTACAGAGCTGATTAACAAGGCCCTATGCTTTTTATTAGACTCATTTTGTTAATCCTTAAAATTAAGGAATTCCAGGTGTATGGAGCCAAGTATGCAAATGATTTCCTTCCGTCTAGCTGCTGATTTCATAAAAGGTCCTCCAAACAGTGAAATAAAACACAACATGCATAATGTGGAAAGCTTTATTACATATGAGAGAACAGTCTGGCTTTACAGAGTTAAGCTCAGTGAGCTGTAAATTCACCACAGATACAAATTTGAACAAAGCTGTAAAATAAGCACAAATAAGTAAATTAAAGGAATGAATAAAACAGAAGGAAAAAGAAAACAACAGAAAAAGCATGCTTTCAGTTTACTGGTTGTCAGCTCAGCTGTTGATACAGCTGAAAACAATATACCTAAAATTAAGCTTATCAGACTAGTATAAAGCATATAGATCTCTGTTGAAGCAGAAACAGATGTAAATTGATAAAGGAAACCATCATAATCTGCTAAAGATGTACCAATTAGTCTGATGGTGCTATGTTGCTGTCTATGCTTCTTAGGTACAATTAAACTTTAAGTACTAGCCTATAATGTATGCAAATACCTAACTCAGTTTAATTTTGGTACACAGGCCTGGCACCATTAAAGTCAGTGATAAAACTCCTCTGACTAAAACAAATATACACCCTCGAGCTGCTCATTACTTTCACCTCCTTTCATCTTGTCACAGTTCAGCAAAGTACTTTAACATGTGAGGAGTCCCAGTGACTCTTAAAATTAACCCTCGCTTTTGAAATTCAACAGGCTATAAAATGCTACCTTTTGGGCAGACTTCACTGCTTCTGTGTGACGGAAAGGACAGTTCATTTCCACTCGGAGGTTTTAGAGTTTATTTCTGCAAGTACGACATTGTATGTTTAAGGGTGCTTTCTTCCACGTAGCCATAGGCATTGCCCATCAGTCTGTATTTACACTGTGGGATGAGTGGGGCTACTAAATTTGCAGGAAAGGGAGGAATTTCCAGACAGGGAAACTGTGACTCACCTGGAGTCAATGAAAAGCCATGAGGCCAAAACCTGGAAACACAAGGCTGAATGAGGAGTGAGTTCAGGGGAAGGTAACATGCTGCTCTATAGGAAGTAATGAGTCCTGCATAAGAGAGAGAAACTCCAGAATCTGAGACTGACTGTAGTTACGACGATGTGATGAGAAAGGTACTTATTCCATATCAATAACTTGGCTGTCAGTCTCTGTTTTCTGGGTTCCATGGCAGTAGAAAGAAATAACTTGTAGTGCTTTATTAAATATATTATTTACAATGAGTTTGATTCTGAGAAGGCATCTTTACTAAAATATACAGATGAATACAGTAGAAGCGTTGTTACAACCTGAATAAGAGAGACTTCTTTCACAAAGCTTCTTTCAAAATTAGTTTCAGGATCCTGTTTTATGTAGTAGGTTGAAGGAAAAGAAGGAAAAAATTACCATTGTCCCTTGTACAGCACAAATACTTTCGGTTACTTTGGTCGTAGTATATATAACAAAATGATGTTTCTTTGGTGATACACTGAAGAAAGAAATCAATTCCAGCCACTCT
Source organism: Coturnix japonica (assembly GCF_054131305.1). Classification (NCBI taxonomy): domain Eukaryota; kingdom Metazoa; phylum Chordata; class Aves; order Galliformes; family Phasianidae; genus Coturnix; species Coturnix japonica. The sequence goes on from NC_140668.1 coordinate 27,058,138, forward strand.
CAGTTGACTTTTGAAAGGCTACTTAAAAGAAGGAAATAATTATATTTACTGTGGCTTTACCATAACTGAGCAAAATGGCAATGATGTAAATGAAAGCACGGCCATGTATGCTCTTAATGCATTTGCACTATTCACACAGTATTACATGAGATGCTGATGTTTGCACCCTCATGAACTAGCTATGTTTACAGTGCATTTACTCATCACAAAAAATAAAAAAAATTTTTAAAAATTTAAAAAAATAAAAAATTGATTGAGGTAAATATTAAAAGGAAGTTATAGTTAATTATTTTCAGTCCTCAATAGCGCTCGTATGTTGTGTGCTACGGTTGAAGGGCTCTGGAGCAAAGAGTTTGAATTAAAGTCGGAAGAGCAGCATGAGGTTTTTATTATAAATTTTGTCAGGGAAGAGTAGGACTGACAGTGAGTGATCACACCACGTTAGTACACAGGGCATCAGTTTGCAGGCAGCCTTACACAGAACATGCCAGTGCCTTTTTGGTCCCTTAGGAAAGATGTAGGAGGATGTGATGCTGTGAATGAGCATTCTCTGACAAAGGTCAAATGCAATTGTTTGCCACCTGCCCTTTACCAAGTGGGCTGCATTTAATCTCAGCCATCATCTTTAGCAAGCTATACTGGTGAACTATATGACATACTGTGAAAAAAGCTCTTCAGATACATCTATCTGATATAATAGGCTGCCCTTCCAGGTTGCAAATAAAACATTTTTTAATAAAAAGCACAAGTAGGAAAAAAACCTGCCATCAGCAAGTTTGTTATTTGGTCAATCTTAAGTACAAAAGTAATAACAAATTTCAGCATCCACCATAAAATCATTGCAAAAGAAGTATAAATGATGTTTTACTGCTGTAAAAAGTATGTCACTATAACCCAGTGTTAAGAAGAGAAAATACAGCTCAGAATTGTACTATCCAATGTATAAAACAAATAATTGTTTCATAAATTTGCCTAATAATTCCAACTAAAGAACATGTTCAAAGGCTAAGCATTAATCAGATATACACATACTATTATATTTTAAGAATTCTGTGTAAGAGTTGTTAGTTTGTTGTGGGTGTTTTAAGAGGAAACTAAACCTGAGACTTGAATATTAATCACTGATGCTTCAATTATATTTTATAAAGACTGCAAACAAAAGCTCGACCCTTTTATAACATGCTTTAATAATGTGGATTTTAGGTGAAGCAAAGGAGCTTTACCTTAAGAGTGTGGTGGATATCCAAAGTTGGTTACATTACTGTCAGTGAATGTAAGGCTGGCATTGTTAGCATGAATGCAATGAATTGTAGAGTTCAAAAAGATAACTACTCTATGATGTATTATTCTGAAGCACTGTTACACCAAGATCTAATTAGAAGTCTGTGAACAGCACTTCCATTACTGTGATCTCAGCAGCTCTGATTTTTTAGGTGCTTTTCCACTGTGCTATGAAGTTAAGCAAGCATCTTCTGTAGCAGATACTGCTGTAACTGAGCATTGTCCTTGATAATGACGTTTAGCTCTCATCCAAAAGTAACAACCACTCAGAAGCGGGCTGATATCAGGTCATGACCTGGATCTAAATTTTGGAATGGTTTCAAAAGATCTGACAGAATTCTTTTTCTTTCATGCCTCTATGCTGGTTTCATGGCTGTCATCGGGGTTTTTTTTGGAAGAGTTGGTATGTTCTAGCCATCCTCATGAAATACTGGGGTGAGAAAGGGGCTATTTGTGATCAAAGCTGAATTTTCAGATTTAAAGAATCGAATTTCACCTTAAAACAGATTAAACTAATTTTTCTTTATAATGATATTAAGAGGGAGCTAGCTGGCATTCTTCTAAGCCTTTATCTTTCTGCATACATTTCTGAGTAGATTAATCTGCTGCAGCTCTGTTCTGGGGAAAATACATCCCCAAAGAACCTCAAACTGTGTTGTATTTGTGTCACCCTAAGGCAGACAATGCCACAGTGACCTGTCCTGTTACTAGTTTTGGGGACTTTCCTGTATCTTATAAAGCCAGATGGTTAATTGGCCTTGGTCAGCTCTTCCTGCACCCTATGCAAGACAACACCTAAATGCTGTTCCAAAACTCTATGCCTGACTTTGCCAATGTTGATGTAGATTGGGAAGATTCTGTAAATTCAGGTTGTTTCTCTAAGTACACGCTTATGGTTTTGACATCTTACTCTTGAAAGTCTGGAAGCAAATTATTAGCCCCTATGGCACTGCTCTTCCAATCATCCTCTGGGCATCTTGATGCTTTATTGTGATTAATTTAACATATGAAATTATTGTAGACCTTAGACTTGATGTTGTTAATGAAACTTAAAGCTATAGCATTTCTCATTCCAAATATGTTTATAGTCAGAGTTTATGGTAGGACGCACAGAGGATAAATAATTTTTAAAAAGTGTAATTTGACGTACAGAGAACTATATTTGGAATAAATTACCAGAAGCAGCAATAGCGATAGCTGTCATGTCAGGAAAATTACACAAATATATGGAAGAACAAAGTAAATCTATTGGCTCTAAAAATGTTGCAGGAGTGGACTAAGCACAGACTTTTGTCTCCTTTCATGTTATAATTTTCTATTTTTGCTTTCTCTTAGAGTCTAAAGCATATATTCAATCAAACTCACTGCACTAAATCTGCTATGTGGTTTATCTTGAGCTTTAACTTCAAAGTATTTGTACCTATTAAGAAATGGATTGTTCCTCTCTAAGTGAAAGAGGAAGAAATTGTTTCCAGGGTTTAAAGATAACGCAACTGTTTTACTATAACATGACATGATTGTTATAATTTATATTCATTGGCTAAAGTTCTCCTTTTGCTTACCTGGTCTGGTGCACTTTTCTTATATGCATGTGACCTTTAGATGGTGGAAAAATCCTTTTTAGAAGGAGGACAAACTGCATTATTACTGCAAGAAAAGAATCCGCAGATATGGCGGTGTGACTCAGAGGTTAAATTCAGTTTCTGCCTTTCATGTGTTATGGACACTGGTCCATAACTCTTGCAGTTCATGAGGATGCTGGAAATTATCAGCTCAAATGGGGAGCTGAGAAGAGAAGAAAGGCAAGGTGAAATGGGGCAATTAGCTTATTTCCTCTAAAATTTTAGCCTACACTCTATTTCACTTTTCTGAGGTTTTACTGTAGTGCCTGAATAGGTAGGAAATAGTAATTTAAATCACTTTAGATCGCTTGATTACCTGTGTTCCTTTACATTTTGAATCAGCTTGTTGCATTGCAACTCATTTCAGCAAAACGTAGCATTGACAAAACACAACCATTTGTGTGGGTGGCAGAGAACCTTTGGTTTGCAAGATGGAGTTCCTTTCTTAAGAACAAGGAGCAAGTTGGTTTTTGGACCCAAAAGAGCTTTATGCCTACAAAACAGCTCTCCTCTTAATAGGCTTGATTGACTATGAGCCTTTTCTGGTTTTTGTTTTGGGTTTTTTTTGGTCTTGTTCTCCTATAGGCAAAGATCAATTGGTGTCACACCTACCTGTTTAAAAGTCATGAGAAAATCATTCCTGATTGCAGCCAGAATTACAGCCTGCCACAAGCTGCCTTGTATTCAAAATGTAATGGTTAGTCAGAACTATGGTGCTAATTCTAGCATAGGCAGAGCTCAAGATTATCAAAACATTTTGTAGAGTCACTAAGAAAGCAACATGAAAATCACAGAACTAGCAAAAATAGCCTGATCAGCCTAGAGATGCTAATGTCTGCAGTACAGGATGAGTACAAAAAGGTTTTGCAAATAAGGTTGCTGTAGTACTACATAAAATATGACACTATTTCTCTTTAATAAGGAGGAAGTCTTTTCCAGGTATTGTCCTGGTAGGTGTTAGCTGCTCAGTAATGGTAAGTTGTAGCATTCTGTGTCAGAGAACAAAACAGTCCCAGAGTGGTCATGAATTGCCGGTGATGTTTAGGTGACCCAAAGTTTAACACCTTTAGCACTAGCTCAGTAAATGAAGAAAAAACAAAACTAAAAATACCTCAGACCACGCATTAGCTGCTACATCAGCAGAACTATGGTTGCTACAGCACGATTTTTAAAGTTGTTAAAAGTTATTGAGCATTAATTCTCATGTGAATGAATAACACAAGCCGTTCCCTGTAGAAAGAAAATGAAGTCAATGTAAAAATTCTTCCCATGGTGCAGCTCCTATCACTGAGTGCTACCGATAAAATAATTAAAACCAAGCTGATTTTGTGTTAGATGATAGCTGACATCACAATGTAAATATGGAGTTATTGTCTGGCTTCCTCAGACACAACAGATCTTAAAAATGGGTTGAACAGCTCAGAGATTACTTCCACATTGAATCTCATTGTGATGTCAGATGGCAGAAGGCCATCCAGAAAGTTCTGTAGCATAATTGGTATAATATTAACTAATGAGAAATAGGAAGTTTAGAAAAATAGGGTACTCAGGAATAGTAAGAAAACACCCCATTATCCAGCCCCATAACAACAGGGGGCTACATCCTGTGGCACTGCATGTCTGCTTTGCAGGTCAGAGCACAGGGCTGCTCTGCTCACAGCTGCACTGCCTGTTGTTGGACCACAGTGAAGGATTAAATCAAAACTGCTCAGTTGCTGCTGTTGCTCAGCAAACATGCCCTTCATAGTGTCTGGGTTACTTGCTGGCCATAGTGAGCTGTGTGAGGCAGGACTTTACATGCTGTTAAAAAGTCAGAACCACATCTCCCCATCATAGAATTTGTTCCACTGCATCTCTGATACCACACATAAACTTCTCTCTCTCTCTGCCTGGGAGGTACAGAGAGCAAAGGTGTGTAAAGAGGCAGCTCTGCATTACAGCAGGTATCTGAGGGAAAAAAAAAGAAAAGAAGAATCCTTTTTAAAATTAGGTACAGCTTCAAAGGTTTTATCTTGCTCCTTCTCTCGTCAGCAGTCTGGTTGACTTATGTGCCTCAAGTTATTGAGTTATTGACTTGTGAGTTATTGGCAACTTAGTAGTACGTCTTCCCAGCTACAGAAAGTCTCTGCTGAGGTTATGAGAAATTATTTTAGCATCTATTGTATAAGTGTATGTGACTATTCTAATTAGAGAGACGTTAAATTATATTTCAAATTTAGCTGGTTAACATGAAAACTATTATTAAGGAACATTTCTTCATGTTCTTTATGAATGATTGAGTGTGTCATTAATTTATTTTATGGCAGGAACGTGACTAGGGGAAGAAATTCTAGGTGACTGTTTGGATAGTAAGTGGGGAGATTTAACATTTGATTGACAATCAGAATTTCTGTTAACCAGAAAGAACTGAAGAAAGTGTCTACTCACTGACAGAGAAAATGCTCCAACATTTTAAACAAATGTTTCTTTGTTACAAAAAGGAACATTTTGTTGATTTTTTAAGTATTCAAAATAACAGTTTTAGTGAATCTCACGGTTTTTATATTTAGGCACCATTAAATTGATTGTTCTGAATGCCTTGAAAATTTAATCATATGAGTAACTATACACACTATTCTATTAATTCTCAAGAATTGCTAACATGCATGCAGTTATAATTTTCTTCTATTATGAAAAGCTATCCTGAATCATGCAGCTGGAGACTGTCAGGCACTCTCTGCTCATGCAAAGACCATGCAAGACAGTAAGGGCTTTTGGCCTGCAGCACAGGAAAGCTTTGCTCAAATCTCACTTGCCTGAGTTTAGTTGTTGAGTCGTTTTGGATTGCAGTTTAAAGCCACCAAGTGCCCTGATCCTCTCTCACCTCTGCTACCTAAAGGTTAAATCCTTTCTCTGAGAGCAAGCTCTGCTGCTAGGATTGCCTCCCCATCTCCAGCAGGACTGGGATGTCCTCACTCCAAGACAATCCTGTTTGCTCTGCCATCCAGAAGGACCTGGGAAAGCTTTCTGGTGCTTGCTAGTTTCTTGTTTACTTGGTGTTCCAATATGAAGTGATGTGTGTTGTAGGTCTTCCTAATAACTTTGCTAACCTTAGTAGAACCTTAATTCTCTTCTTACTTAATTCACAAAAAGCTTTTTTCAATTATTGTGAACTCATACTGTATTCTTAACTGAAGTGTTAGGATATTCCATCATCATTATGAAACAAAGTGCATTGAAACATGAAAATATTGTCATAATTGTAACTTCAAGTCAAAGGAAAATATGATCTTTGGTTTAAGGCTGAAATTTTCCTCTGAAAAAATAATAAATTACAACAAATACTGCCAGGAAAAAAAAAGACCCTGTAAGAAACCAAAAATCTGATTACCAGATTAAACTCTTTGTTGTTATTGTCTGACTATTTCTGGATTAGAGGCAAGGAACTAAATACATTCACACTCTGCCACAACTTCCACTGCAGTTCACTGCACTTGGAAAACTTTTGTTTAGTTTCTCATGTGTGCAGCAGAAATTTTAATTTCCTTTTCCCCACTGGAGGACTGTTCCAGCTCAGGAATTGCAACGTCCTGGCAGTTAATGAGGCCTACAAACAAAAGAGGGGGAAAAGAAAGAAAGAAAAAGAGTTTTAGTACTTAGGATTTAAACTCTTTGAGGGAAACTGTTCTGCAGCTTCAATTTAGCAATGACTCTTCTGCAAACCATGAAGTACTTCCAGTTCAAACTTCTATCAGTGAAAACCAAATTTCATTTTTTATTTTGGTGAAAGTTAAGCGTAAAAGATTTTTTATTGAAACAATAGGTGAGAGGATAATAAAGTCGAAGATAGAGGTTTTATAGGCCATCTTCTAGCTGAGGTTTCTTTAATGTGTCAGTAAACCAAGAGCTGAAATTAATCTAAGTGTCTAGGTAAGGATTTAAGTATATTTATTAATAAAGATTATTCAAATGTGCAGTTTCACAGCCCGCTGTACAGAAGCTGTGAGTTAGGAGCAGCATCTTTGTTCCAGAAACATAACTGTCTTGTACTCTTCCAGCAGTATAATGCACATTTGCACTGAGTGAAATCTACCATGTGCCAGAGGTCAACACGACTTAGTCACCTCTAAATTCCCTCCTTAAGTGCTGCTTTGAGAGATTCCCAGTCCTTGTGCTTACATCTTGCCCCCCTGGGAAACCCCCCTGTTTATAGGAGTTGCTCTGGGGGCTTGTTACAGCAGGACTTACTCCATCAAAAGAGAGTCTAGAAACCTGTCCCATTGCCTAGCAGTCAGCACAACCAAAGCTTCCTTCTGCACTGTAGGGATAAAATGGTCCGATATAATGTAAGCTGTGTTACTGCACAGGATGACTTGAAAGTGCTGACTGTCTGAGGTTGGAAAGCTCTTACATAGAGTAGCGTTATGTAGAGGTGACCTCATATGAAATTCTCATAATAAAGTACTCCAGAGAAAATTCATTAGAATGCTGTTCAGTTGCTGCTAATGATATTCCAGCAAGTATAATTATATTTCTCTAAGACCGTTACTACATAATTACGCATCTGGCATAAACTACATTATATCTCCACAGTACTGAGAGATGCATTGTTAACAACAGGAAAAAAAACATGCATAAAGCAAACTTGAGGTCAGATATGAAACTCACAGATGCAAATATTTGGTCAAGGTACGTGTTATTGCTTACAAGAGGATACTGTATCAACATATTCACTGTAGTGTGTAGAGATGTTGATAGATGGTAATCTGATCCTCCAAAATCTATATATGAGACCATGGCTGAAAAACTATTGCCAGCATCATTGGAAGTCTTGAGAGTCCATTGATTTTTTAGATACAAAAGGAAATGATGAGAAGAAATACCGACTGCAAAAGAAGATGCCTTGCAGGCTGACAATTTTGCAGCAGTGGATTTGAAATAATAACACTCTCATGACCACTGTCAAAATTTTACTGAGACACAAGGGTAGTACCACCGATAAAAAAAACGAAAGTGCAGGAAACAAAATGTGAGACTCCCCTGAACCCTATCAAACTATAATTTGAATTTATAAGTAAATTTCTCAAATAAGCTGTAGGAAAAAGTTTATTAAAAGTACAATCAAAACACAGCCCTAACTGTGCGTATAGCTTGACAGTGACTAAAGTGTTGTCATTGCCATAGATGCCTTTAACTTATAAAAAATATTCTAAACCAGTTTCTGCTGGTTCTGAAAGGTACCTGAACCAGCCCACAATATTTGCTTGTCACAACTGATCTGAAGTTGCTTTTTCTCAACTTTCATTTTGTCTTGATCCTGAAGGCAATTGCTAAATTAATCCAGAACCTCCATCAGTCAGTGGCAGTTTGCCTCATCCAGAGCCTGTTCAAAATCCATAATTTTTGCTAAAAACACATTGGAATACAGCGTTGAAAAAACAACTTCATATCTATAATCAAATCACAGTAACACCTAGTTATGCTGGTAGTAAATAAACCCAGGTTCAATATTAACTGCAGCCATCAGAGTATCTAACCACTTTAGCAGATGAATGGATTAATTAAACATTACATAAGACACTGAAAGTTTTCTTCTGTCAATCATTCACTGACTCATCTTGAGGGTAGGTTAAGTGGTGGACTAACCTAAACTGAATTTGTTCCTTTTTAGGCCCCATGCTTGGAAAGAGCCTTACTGTACTCCCTCGCTAGTTTGCTCACAGCTGCACTGACTGACAACTTCTTTCAAAGCTCTGACAGCTTTTCTGAACTTATAAAAGCATCTGCTGAATTGTAGAAGCCTCTAGATGCTGCAGGTGATAATATGGCTAATTATTGTGTAATGGCAAACTCACTTTATAGTTTGCCCTTGATATCAGATTTCTTAAAACTAACAAAACTATATAATATTAGCTGAAGTTTGGGAGTAAGCATTTGCAGAATCTTTCTTCCTATATTGGCTTCCCTATCTTTAAAGATAGTGTAAATGAACATTCCACATTTTGCATTTCAATAGAACAGCAGAGTGCCACAGCTGGCCATCATGTTTTGCAAAGCAGTGACTTTGTCACTTGCTATAGTATCTGAAGGAAATTAATACTTGTCATGCTGCAAAACATTGCTTTAAACTCATGGAAACTTACTACAATGCATTACAGAATATACCAACCCATTTACATGGACAGTATACACTACCAAGATTAAGGCCATGAGGGTTTTAATTGCTGGAGATCTGTGTCACGTACTTGATGTGCAGGAATCCTCATGTCTGCCCAGAGGTTTCTGAGGGAGTTCAGGAGTGTCTTTGGGTAAACAAAGTGTTCAAAGTGACATCTCTGTATCTTATCTGATATACATTGGAAGTAATCATTTAAAATTAACATTTTAAGGAGATATGCTTTTGTTATCAAAGACTAGTCAGTAAATAAAACCACTGTGTATTCCCTAAGAATGTATGATCAGATATCTAGCCTGTGATTGTGTTGGAAATCACAGTTGATCACTTATTTTGTGAAGAAAAAAAAACCAAACAAACAGTGTCTGAACTCTTTTTCTTTTAAATGCTATAAATTAAAATCAGTGGAGCCTGTTAAGTGCAGCTTCACAAATTAATATGAAATATAGTGCTTTTTCATAGGGTTTGAAAACCAGATTTAAAAGCATATTGGTGTTTGTGCACAGCAGGCAATAATGATCCATTATCCTGCAAGCAGAGGAGCTAGCAGCAACACATAAATAAGAAGCAATTGGACCATCTGCTTTGATTTCTGTAGCATCCCCAGAGGATGTGAGCAGGAGCTGACACTTCTCTCCATCTGCCCTTACATTATCAATTACATTTAAATTATGCTGCATGCTACAAGTCTGGCAGATATGGATTGTAGATTGTGGCACCTGAAATATATAGAATAAAATACATATGTTGCCAGCCAGCTGTTTATTTACAAGTTCTTGACATTCTTCCTCACTTTCTCTGCTGACGCCTTTTTCTAAAGCTTCTAAGGGACATCTCAGCTTAGTGTGAACTAGAGAAGAAATTATGTGTACCAGTATAGCATTGTGCACAAAATATTCTGGTTTCCTATTTCGTGTTTGGATTCTGAATGCAACACAGGGCATGAGGTAGAGCAGATTTTAAATTATCAGAAAATAAGTCCTGAATACCTCTGTGTCATCTGCTCTAGCCTGTGTTTATAAGGAGGAGGGGGCAGTGAAACCTGTACATTCTTTTGTAGCTATTGTGTAAAACCGTAACTGTTATGAAATATTAAGTGTTTGTGAAGGCTCTGAGAGTGGCAGAAGCTGGAGCTAAGGGCCATGGTTGCTGTGTGCTGCAAGCAGGCATTTTGCTGAAGTGTCTTACTGCAACCCATAGGAATGCTACTCCCTTTTGACCAGGGATAATTTTGTTCTAAGTTCATTCAATTTTCGACCTGCTTGATGGATGGTTGCCAGTCGTGCTGAATTGCATTTTGGTTTTGTGGTATGGTATTCTGGCCATCGAAACTGACATATGAACACTACTTAACAACTTTCCTTTTGCCCTGACTGCAATTGGAAGCCTGGCACATTCATCAATTGCACTAGCCAGTTAGCCAAGGGACGCTCTAAGGCAAATGCACTCCAAACTTTGGACATTCTGCCTTTCTTGTAGTTTCTACAACTACTCCTTGTATTTCCAATATCGTTAGCGTGCTCATTAAACAAAGCCTTTAGCAAGTGCTACAAAATAATAAAACTGGTTACATATATTATGTTTTAGATAGCCTCCTGCCAAAGCTGTCTGATCAGCGCAGAGGATTAGAATACTGCAGAAGAAAAGTTACTGGGGGTGGATGGCTGAGGAGGACACTCTGAAGACCTCAGGAAGAAAAGGTTGAGCACAGTGTAGCAAATAGCGCTCTGAAAAAAGGAGTGGAAAGAGGGGATTCGTGTGACAAGCTGTTACAAGCAATTTAAAGACATTTTCTCTTCCTGAAGTTCTATCATAGGACTGTCATGGGTGAACTTTGGGAGTTCCAGAAATGAAAGATATACTATCTTGCGTATATTCTGTATTTTCACACTTGCACATATTCTACTTGTTTTGCATTTACATACTGGGACCATTTTCTAGTAGCAGTAGTGCTATTTGAGGAGACTACACTGTGGGTTGTGTCCAGTGCCTCACCCTATAGGACTTTTTGGATACCATTTCACCCTCCTTGAAACCAAGGCTTTTTGTTATTTTCACTCTAGAAAGTAAGATTTTTCCTTAATGGTTTCTCTTCCATGAGTCCTTCAAGGCCTTCTCCCTTTCCCCTCTCATTTTTCTCTTTTCTTCCTTGCAGTTGTGTTTATACCTGCCTCATTACAACATTGCCTCTTCCTGAATTTGCCTTCCATGTGTTACATTGATAAGCCCGGATTTTCAGGGTGAAAAAACATTGTTCTTATTGACTTCACACCTGCTCATTTTCCTGTGTTAAGATGATAATATTACTCTTTATTTTAAAGCCTGAAGCAGCTGGCTCTATCAATGTTGTTATCCTTGGCACAGACTTGTAGGAAATTCTCTCTTTATCAAGCCCCAGTTACGAAATATGTCCTTGGATGAGTGGAGTGCCCCTCTACTACTGATCACAAAGCCCAGACTAGAGAAGCAAACAGTCCAATTAGTACAGTTTTTCTTAAAACTTTAACATTCTTGTGAAATGAGACTCTGTCCCATTCGCCCTCAGTCTTCAGGACTTTACTCTGTCTATTTTAATGTAAGCTGTAAGTTTTTGCATGCTTGCCTGTGTCTGGACATTTGTCTACGTGGGCCTACTTAGAAGATTAAGTTGTATTGCTCACAAGTGACTCAGATAATAGGCTATGAGTCTGTTAAAGATGCAAGTGTGAATGGCAGCCTGCAAGATTAACCATATACAATGACTGTGTTGGAAACTTTTTTTTTTAAATGAAAATATCTCAAGTTCCAGGCTTACAATGTTGATAAGATTATCGAATAATCTCTGTGTGTGTTTTGTGGGTTTTTTGTTTGTTTGTTTTTTGTTGTTGTTGCTGTTTTGTTTTTGTTCTTTTTTTTCTTCCTAGTTCTATGAATTAGACCTTTAATTTGCATGTTTATATATAGCATGTAACTATGTGAAGCACATTAGTCTTCTAGCTTACATACATGGTCCATAAAACTAGAGTTATTAGCTCAGCAGGTAATTATTTCTATGAAATTATTAAAATAGCTTTGAACAAGGATTTACATTTCTGTGGTAAAATAAGTAAGAGTTATGTATATTATATTTCATTTTTCCATGGCAACATTTGTGTTTTGAAAGATTGTCTTTTAGAAATTGTATATCTTTTGGGTAGGGAGAGGCAATAAATGAATGTGCATGTTGTTAACAGATGCATTTTAAGGAGCAATGCACTTTATGAATCCGTAACTGAGCTAAAAACTCACTGAAGTCAAAGGATGGAACACCTCCTTTACAAGAACAGGCTGAGAGAGCTAGGGCTGTTAAGCGTGGAGAGGAGAAAGCTTTGCAGGAACCTCACTGCAGTCTTTCAGTGTTCAAAAGGGAGAAATAAGAAGGAAAGGGTCAGACTTTTTAGCAGGGTCCATGGTGATAGTACAATGGGGAAATGGTTTCAAACTAGAAGAGAAGAGATTTAGACTGGATATAAGGAAGAAGTTTGTACAATGGGGTTGAGGCGCTGCTGAAGAGGTGGTGGATTTAGGTGGATCCCTGGAAACACTGAGAGCTGGATGGGGCTCTGAGCATTTGATGGAGTTGTGGGTGTCCCTGTGCAGGATCTCTTCCAACCCAAATGATTCTCTGAATATTCTGTCTTTTTATACTTTTTGACGATTTTTTTTTTCATTGTTGTTGTTTTGTTTTGTTTTGTTTTTTCTAGATTAGTCTAATAGACCTATTTTAAAATCATTTTAAGATTAAATGTGAGATGTTTTGTAAATTGTGGAAGATGAGTTCTGTCTCTGTCTAATTCCAGAACAGAGGTTCAAACACCAGGAATGCTGTATAATATCTGTGCCTCTGATGCCACTGTGTGTGCTCTATATAGAATGAGAAATTGCCTAAGAAAGGATTGCAAACTGTCCTAAAGCTCAATAAAAAGTAAGGCCCTTTCATGCTTCTAACTTTGGAGGTCACCAAAAACCATGTTCTCTTCTGGCATCAGGCTTGAAATCTCTTACTGCAGAAATCAGGCTCTTGCTTTTTGCCAGAACTGGCTCCCTGGAGACCAGTGCTGAAGAAGTAAAACAGGAAGGGGAATGGCTGTAAATACTTAGTGTTGGAACTTTAAAAGAGTCCAGTCTGACAAATGCCAGTACTCTGTGATTGATTACAATTAAGTAAATCAATTTCTATCACCTCAGGGACTACTCTGACTAGTGAGGAGAGCTCTGGGCTGCTCATGAACCCCAGGCCCACACCAGGTCCTAAGGGTCGAGCCCTTGGCTGTGGGCAGTTGGCATTTGTGGGGCACAGGCTTTCATGCCATCATCTGGTGATTGGCAAAGCTGTAAATTCCTTCACCAGGTAATTCTGGAATGTTTTTGGTTTGAACTGAAATATAGAAAAGTAACAAAACCTCAAGTTGTCCCTAAAACAGAAATAACCTATCCTAGTGAAATGGTTTCACTTAGGCTCACCGTCTCCCTTTTTCATGCAGACAGCAATTAATTCTAAGACCACATTTGTTTCTAATAACTTTTTATAGAGCAAATAGCAGATACAGTACGTATTATCAGTTCCCTTCCATTCAAACTTGCGTATGTAGAAGAGACAATATATACAGCTGTTTTTAAATGTAAAAATACTAATAAATCATTTTTTTCTGGTTCAACAAGTGTGTAGTGTATTTTCAGGGGAAGAAAGTGAAAGGCGCAACTTCTAAATCTGCTTTAACCAGTGCCTTTTGTATTTCAATTGCTCTGAACTCTGAATTCTCTCTCATGCCAATAGAATATCTTTTTAAAAGCCAACTGATTAAGTAAATAACTTTGCAGCATGTGAAAGTTCTTGTATTTAGTTTGATGAGATGGAAGCTGCATCTCCCCCTTAAAGTCTAATTAACATGGAGACTATCTTCTCTGATGAGTTCATAAGCTGTTCACAGACAGTTGGGATGTAGCAACTTTGCAAGACACTGTTTAAAGATCTCTGACATCTGAGAAAGCCACAAAATCCAATAATCCTACTTTCAGAACTCCAGGGTGTCCTCTGAGATCAATCTCATATCTAAACATCACATAAAGGGAGTGCATTGCGTTATAGACTGGTTTCTATTGAACACCAAGTAAGAAGCAGCATTAGACATTCCTGAAGAAGAGCTTTTATCAGGGGAATAGAGAAGGTTGTTGGATTCTGAAAATTGTATCTGTGATTAAAGAAGCACAATGAAAATTATTACATTTTTAACAAATGCCAGCCTATCCTCCTTGTAGAATATATCTCTCCTGAGAGTATTCAGCAAATTATATTAGGAATAAAGTTGAGCAGCTATTATGTTTATCTGTGTGCATGTACAGTGTGGGCATTAATTCTCTTCTCTTTACACACCAGGCTGTCACCCCAGATATCCTTTCGAGTAGTCCTGGGCTCTGTTTTCAGTTGTTCTTTCTGTCTACATAAATTTAAATACAATTTTACTTCAAATATGATGTAGCTGTCTATAAAAGAAGGTCATGTAGGATTAAAGCTGTGTTGGCATTTTCATTATTCCTTTGTATGTATTTTCATACTCAATAATTGAGGAATTTTTCTCACCTGCTACAGTGATATTTCTCTGCTTTATTTTTCATAATTTTCTTAATGAATCTGAGCATTAAAGGTCTTTGTATCTACTCCACAGCAAAAACAAAACTAAAAAGGATCTGGTGCTATACGCTTAAATAGGGCTGTTTAACCCAATATAGCAGCCAAGGTGTGGAGTTATTCCAGGATACCTCAGGGGAATGCGCTTCAGGAGCATGTTTTACTGTGCTCCCAACAGGAAAAATTCTCACGCTGTCGGCAGCAGCTTAATGGGGCATAGTAACTCAGTTGGAGACAAAAATTCTTATCCCAGCGTACCTCTTTGCAGAAAAGCTCAAATTCAGTTTTCATAACTTGTTAACTAATTGAAAATTTCAAGGTCGTAATTGTCATGCAAAGATTCAAGGCAACTTTCCAGTGGCTAACTTTATTTCACTTCTAGGTGGAGATAAAGTTAACTTGGTGCTTTTTATTTTGTAAATGATGCAGTTAATATGATTCTTGATGTTTTTCTTTCTTTCTTTTATGTGCTAAATATGTGTTTCTCAGCCTTAATTCCACATAAACATTTTGACAGAATTTCTGTTTGGTTTTGAGCTGATGCTTTCACTTGGTAAAATAGTACAAGATTGCAACAAATAATTTATACATACCCAAAGAAGGACTGTGAGAGCCAGTTCTCAATATTGACTTTTCAGACAGCATAACAGTATTTGGTATTAAGCTCTAAATTCTTAAATGGACAGCCCAGATTCAGATGTAGCCTGAGACTGTGTCAAGCTGGATAACTGTTCATATAAGCTAATATTCCTTCATGCATTGGTAATGAATGCAGCAGTGTTCTAATACCACAATGCAGATACATTGCTGTGATTATTAAAACAGTTGTGGTATTCAAATATGAAATAGCAAAAGTCTCTTTAGATTATAACCTCTGGATTTCTAATGTTTACCTCTAAGAAATAAGACCAGTTTTTTCTGGAAATTACATTTAAGATTTTGGATTCTGCCTCAAAGTTTTAATGTTCGTACCTATTCCCACATTGGACTCCTCCCTCCTTTCCAGTGCCCCTCTGTCCACACCAAGAAATATTAGTGTTGAGAGACACAACATTTATGAGCAAAAGGAAAGTAGTAGTAATGAATGCAGTAAATTAAGCAGAAATATTTTGTGCAGGACTAAGAATGAGTAGTATTGTGTACCAACTGTGCCAGACGTCAAAAAAATACCGGTTTAACACGTCCTCTGGGAAACGTGATAAGTTGATGTAAATAATGACTACAGAATAATCAGAGTAAATAAGATTTATTCTTTTAGATTTGCAGTTAGTAGGTGATAGCTGTTTAATTTTATCATAATTCTACCAGAATACAAACAAGGGGACAGGAGTATATTCTGCATTCAAATCTGCCCAGAAACAATGTGCCAGTAACACAAAAACTGACAAAGGACTCCATGTAGTTGGAGAACTAGAGAATTAGAGAACAATTCCCTATTTCCTACAGCTGCTACAAACTCTCAGCGCATCTCTTTACCCTGAAGCTGTTTCCTGGTTAATTTTCTAGTAGTTGGGGTGTTCCACTGAAGTATGTATCTCATTTTAATGCCTTTAATATTAATGATGAGCACATATTTACATTCACAAACCTGCTGCTGGGACTTAGAGATCTAGAATGAATATACAATATTTGTGCTGCCACATTAGAACGTTTCCTGAGTAAAACTACAGCTACTGTGGTTGCGGAGATGTATTTTGGTGTATTTGCTGGAAACCTTAACTGTGGCATCCATCCATTTCCACTCATGGAGGAGTTAATCAAATCATGGTTTAAGACAATTTAAAATTCTTTTAATACTTTTTAATGGCATACATGTTAATTACATTTTCTACTCTATTCTTTGACTTGAGTCAATATGTATCCAATGTAAGAGCAGTTCATTTATATATAAATTGATATTCTGTCCCTCATTACCTATATTTCTAATGCATTTTGATACATTAGTAAATAGACTTGTCTGATTAATCATTAGCACATGAAAAGAATTAGCTGTCTGCTGCCAAATGGAACTATTGACAATGATAATAAGACCAGCTACTGTATCATCTAGAAGCTGGTGTTTTGCAGGAAGGCTGAAAATGGGTGGTCTTCCATTTGTACACTAAAACTGAGTGACAGAAGTCATTTGTCTATGTGAAAGAAAAATAATAATTTCTCCATATGCCTTCATGTATTCAAACCACTAAGGTATCATAATACCTTTATGCTAAGGGTATTGACCGGATTGCTTTCATGCCATCTTCAGTTTGTTATTCAGACTGAAGAAAAAAGATAAAATGTATTTTCCTACAAAGCAGTATGTCTAAGCTTCTAGGATAATTATGCAGAGAAAAAAAAATATTAAACTAAAAACTCTCTCCCGAATGGTGTGTCATCTTGCTAATGTAAGTCAGCCTAGCCTGCCTAGAAGGGTCACCATGCAATATACGAGCCAGAATTATTAGCTATGTTAACTGCTTAGTGAGAAATGCTGGTCAGCAAGGAGAGCAGCAGAGTACAACCAACATAGTCTGATATTATTCAGAAAGTAAATGTTTTGGCTTGGTTTGATTTTGCATCTGGTTTTCTAGCACTTAGAATCTTGGATCAACTGTAATCATTACAGATGCCTCTGCATTTTTAGAAAGTGTATGGGAACTGTTGAGTCCCAACCTGAACCACTCATTGAGCACCTGTGGAAGGACCTGCTCAGCCCTGGGAGCACAGGTGAAGGCAATTCAGCTGTGAGCAGAAGGGGTGGAGCCTGGCTGCACCTCTCTTAGATCTCACTGAAGAGCTGACCCCCACTATGGCAGTCTTTAGCTGGAGGTCTCTCTCTTTTGAAGTCCTTCCTGTGAGCCTAGATCTTTGGAGATGGGTGAGCACCTTTCTTTTTCTTTTGTAATGTTATGTCGTCTGCATCAATCTTTCTGTTTGTTTGTCTGCAGCATCTTAAAACTGGTATTACTAGGAAAGTAAACGTTATAAAACACAGGACATAAAATAATCCCTACATCTTTCATGGAGGCCTTAAGTATGATAGGGATTTTTGGTCCTTTCATTCTGAAAGGCAGGTAGATATCTCCTTGGAATTCAGATTTCTGACTCTTCTTGTGATGGTTTGGGATAAGAAATATGGGTGCAAAATGCTGCTCTAAGCATATTTAGTGAAAGTAGTGCAAGGATTGTAAGGTATTATGAACATAGGGGTGGCGTGTAGTTAGCAAAAATGGTGTGGGCAATTATATTTTGTAAGAGTGAAATACTTAATATTCAAGGAGTTAAAGTACAGCTGTAATAAGCAGAGTATTATCGAACACAAAATTCATACAGAGGAGAAGAAGCAATCTAAACCCCCCCCCCCGGGTGTAGTGTTGGGAATGGCAGTGTGGATACATATGTTTGTCTGTGGCAGGTAGCATTGGGCCAATACCCATAAGTAAAATATAAATGGCAAAGGAGCTATTTTCAGATCCTTTTAAAATTCAGTTGAGAAGAATATGTTCAAATGTTCCATTTTGGAAAATTCAAAAGACTAAGTTGGTTCAGAATAAAGACCCAATCTGCAATCTCTTTAACCATTCCCATATTTAACTCAGAGTATGAGTAAGGCCATTTATGTTAATACAGATTCACAGGATGGGGCTGTGAACTTTGCTGTATTCAGCTTTGTTACCACCTTATTTATAGTGTTTAGATTGCACAGTATCAGTGCTTCCTAGGTTCACTTACCAGTGCTTTTGAGACTCTGTCCAGGGACCTAATTAGTGCTTGAATTTGCAGTTCTCTTGTAAGAAAAGTGCTACATTTAACATAAGTCAATGAGACTTTTACTTTTGCAAAGACTGTTGGATCAGACTCTCGCTGTATACAAGAAATATTTCAGCTCAATGACCTTCTCTTTGCCATATTTGAAACTGAAGCAAAAAGAAGGTCATTGTTTCATGAAAAATATTAAAAATACATGATATGTTTTGGTTTCTGCACTTGGATTCCTGGAGTAAATAATACTAATGGTATATTTTCAACATGTCTCTTAGCAATTACTGTATATTATGTAAATACTAGCAGGTAGCATACAGTAAATCTGTAACTGAAGAAATATTGACTTGAAACAAACTGATTTTAATTGAGAAACAGTGAACTTTTTGTACCTTTTTACCAGTCTCAGATTCACAGTGTAACAAATCCTTAATTTCCTAGGACGATGCACAGAGAAACTGTAAAATGCCATTCTCAGTGTTCAGGGAATAAAGCAAGCAGAGACGACATTTTAACTAAAATAAACAACTTGACTAAAACCAGTACTGTAAAGTGCAAGCGTGGAAATCCCAGTTTAATTGTGAAAAAGGAAAAATGTGTCCTCACGATGAAAAAAAAAACATCGTCAGCAGTACATACAAAGGGGAAGAGATTAGATAAACACCAACTTACTACAGGGATGTACCTTCATAGAAAGCAAGAGTAACAGACCCAAAGTTCCATGGTCCATGACTATGCATCGATTTATTTATTTTTTTTCTTACTCAGTGCAATAATGTTGCAAAATGTTTCAATGAAATACTTTTTCTAATAAGCTACGTCTTGCCATTATTGCTTTGAAAGAAGAATGTGTACTTCCATGTTAAAAGTAGCATGTATAAGCTGCGTTTTACAGAGTAATACATCCTGATCTTTAGTACAGAGCCCTTTGTGCTCAGCAATGTGAGAAAGGTCTCTGCTGGGTTGTAGTGATGGTTATTCTTCTCGAGAGTTCTGTTTGGCTCAATGATTTCCTTGTCCCATAATCAAAGTTATCCACAAGCAACATGCTAGACTTGTGCTTAGGCTGTCCATACTTCTGATATTTTATTAACATCAGAAGAAACAGGCACAGGAAAAAAATAAATAAACAAAACAATATCAGCTAAATTGTATGAGTTTACAGAAAACTTACTTAGCAGCCGTTTCCATTTGCTTTAGTAAAGCAAGTGAACTTCTCCAAATATTGATCAGTTTTTGCATGATAGGGCTGTTACAATGAAACTATGGAGCATTAAGATGCTCTGTGCTTTGAAACACAGGTTTCTGAGGGACAAGATTGCATCTAGAAGTTTTTATCCAGATGTGATATTAGGTTTCTGTGTGTGAAGTTTGAGTTTAGTTTCATTAAAGTGTATTTGCTATGTATTTTCATCAGTTCACCAGTAAGTTGGTAAATCAATCTGGGTAATGGGGGTGTATGGGTTGTTTGTTTTTTTTTTTGTTTTTTTTTAAAAATTTTTTGGTGAGTTGTTGTTGTTTTTGATGTTGTGGTGGTTTTGTTATTTCAAATAGTTTTTTCCTCTTCCTGTGCAAAGTGACAATGTGATACAGTATAAGATTTTAATATTACTTAATGAAAAGGCATGAAAAATGAAGATTGTGTATCTGAATATGGAAATACAACATATCACTGCATGCTTCAAGCTCTGAGTCCCTGATGCTGCTATACGTGTAGGGTTGTGCTTACACACCAAAGAATATATCATAACAATGAGGCAAGACTTTCTGCTTTACTTTTCTATCTTAGCTAACCTTAGAGAAAAAGAGAAGCTGTCTACTAGGAGTTGGAAGGGATTTCCCTTTTTATTGTCAGCTTGTTTTAAAAAACTGAAGGAACCTTGACTTTAGTGAGCTGTCCCTTTTATAAAATGGCAATGCTGATATTGTTAAATGTTAAATATTCTATACCAAAGAGTAGAATCTGATTTCTGTGAAATTTAGATCCAGTGTCTAGAAAAATACTACCCAGTCTAGTGGTATGACACTGTGTTTATATTTTTCATGTGAGAGGTGACAGCCAAAATTGGCAAAAAATGATGTGGATAAAAGCTGTAGTTTCTTCAGGCAAAGTATATGGGAGGGCCTTTTTTTTCCACTTGTGCGTTTAAAAGCAGTCAGCCATTTTGTCTGGAGCTCTACATAGTGCAGGAGAATGAGCAATCCTAAATATTTATCCTCCAAATAATCTCCATCCAAAATGTATTATGAATGGGGCAGTGCTAAAGATAGTTGTATTTTTGGGGTTTTTTTTTTGTTTTTAAGTGCAGTGATTGGTTTGGGGAGGCTTTGATTTTATGTCTCACATTAACATCCACATGTTTATAGCAAGTAAATAGTTCTGCCGTTATTCTTTGTCAGACCCACTACAAATGTGTTTTTTATTTTAAAGGTTACTCATTTCATTCTACATGGATTAGTATTTTATTTTATAAGCCCTAGCAAATGTTTTATAATGAAAGGTTAACCCTTAAAATAAACTAAATGCATATTTGATGATTAAGTGGCTTGTTCATTTCCATTGAAGAAACTATATAAATTACTTAAGAGGCACATGGACTTTATTTATGAAGCTTATAGATTGCTTTCAAAGTTCATTGACAGGGATTCTTAAAAGTGTACTCATACCAGATTATATTGAAATATTTTAAATTATTTTTACCATGATTTCTGAGTTACGGATATAAAATGGTTCAAAATTGCTGGCAAACCATGTTATGCTTGTTCTATTTCAGTTAGTACTAATTTGATTATACCATTGAAAAAGGTTTTTTAAAGCCCTCATGTTCTCCTATGGTATTTTCTGGATTTTTTACAGCATAAGTAAATACACTGAAAAATGCAGAGTAAAAATACTATTAACAGTAAATGTAACATGAGATTTAAACACATTCAAACAAATTTATTAAATCAGTTGACATTTATCAGTAAGTATTAAATAATATGAAATAATCTGCAATACTGGATAGGAAGATTATACATTATAGCAACTTGAGCTTTGTATCATGAAAAAAAATACAGAAAAATGCATCCTAGTATCAGAGAATCACAGAATAGCTTGGGTTGGAAGAGGCCTCAAAGATCATCTTGTTCCAACTGCCTGGCTGTGGCAGGGTTACCAACTGCTAGATCAGGCTGCCAGGACCCCATTCAACCTGGCCTTGAACACCTCCAGGGATGGGGCACCCACAACCTCTCTTGGACAGCCTGTTCCAGAGCCTCATCATCCTCTCAGAGAAAAACTTCCCGCTGATATCTAAAATAAATCTTTTTTTCCTGTAGTTTAAAACCATCCTTCCCTATCATATTGCTATCTATTTGTGTTGATTTCCCTCCTGCTTATAATCTCCCTTTAAATTTTGGAAGGCTATAATGAGGTATTTCTGAAGCCTTTTCTTCTCCTGGAACAAGCCCAGCTCCTTCAGCCTATCCTCTTAGGTGCTCCAGCCCTCCGACCATTTTCATGGTCCCTCTGGACCCTCTTCAAAAACTTCACATCTTCCCTGTGCTGGGGAACCCAGACCTAGAAGTGGTACTCTGAGTTATCTGGTATCTGAGAACTCACAAGTGCCCAAGTGGTTGGGGGTAAAATGGGAAGAATTAATGATATATCAAGTGAATGAAGGCATGCAGTTCTTCTACAAAAAAGAAGATACATATAGGATGGCTTTGAGAGATCCTTGGCTGATGCATATAAAGTACATGTACATTGCAATCATTCAACTTACTCATTGAAGTTTTTTATACCAGTTTAATTTCCATTTCTATGTGAAAACTAGGGGAAAAAAATGGTATGGGATAAACAGACAGTTTAAAAAAAGTTACATTACAGTTCAGCTACTCAGTGGGTAACATTGAGCATTGAAGCTCACGTTGGTGACCTTCACATGATTAGATATTTCATGAATAAAATATCTATTGCTTGAACTATCTTGTTCTCTTTGCACATTGAAATTCTGGGCAGCTTTGTTCTTTTTGTGCCAATTGCTAAAGGTGATTAGCAGTTGCAGTTGTGGCATAACACAACATGGACATTTATGTTTCCTACTGTGGCCTTATATATGCTCACCCAGTTAGACAAAGCTAGAGTGCTAAATATCCATACCGTATTCTGTAACGCACTACAAGTGACATGCTCATCTTTCAGATTTTATTTTACTTTTTCTAATTCATTTATTCTAAGTAATTTAGACAAAGGGTAAAGCTATTCTAAGTCAAATCTTGGGAATAACGAATCAGTAGCGTGGTTTGCCTTCTCCTTGTCACTGTGGGCTGACTATAGCTTCTTCAAAATCTCAGCTTCTTACTTTGCATGTTTATGCTTGATTTCTGTCCATGCTGACATAGATCAGATGCATGAATGAATATCTGAACAAAATGGCTTCCCATAGTTTTCAAGGTTAATAATAATTGCAGAGTAGTCATAACTGTATTCTGAGGAATGGAATCTATAGTGATCTCAGTCCAGCAGAGCATTTATATCTAAAATTGAATCGCAACTATGAATATTCCTGACTTATAATCAAAGTAAGTGAGCAGAGGAAGAGTTAGGTTTGTCACTTTTTGATGACTATAGGTATTGTGTAGCAAAGGGTATAAGTATTAAGAGAACTGGTCAAATCACAAATGACTGTTTTACTATGTTTTTCCTACTAAGAATTGTTGGGTTTTTTGTTGTTGTTTTTCTTTTTTTTTTGTTCGTTTGTTTGCTTTTTGCCTTAATACATCCTGATACTCCAGTGTCACTCTTTAACGTGTTGTTTTATTCTATTTTTTTTAATCACAGTTGTCAGAAAAAACATCAAACCTGGCACATTTTGCTTTCCAAAATGTTTTAAAGGTATCTGTGCTTATTGTTTTAATATAAAATCTCTTCAAGTACTTCTTTTGATTCATTCTGGTAGAATCTGTCTTTCCAACAGAACTTTTTTTTTGCCTGTTAGTTACTTTCCATCCTAAAGGAGAAAATTGAACAAAAATATTCCCATGACTTCTTGAAAATTCATACCAATACACTGCAAGACCAGATGCTAATGTCTCATAAATTAAAAAGGTATTATATACAGCCAGCTGTACCATATAAACTCAGATTTTTTATACCACATTGTGGTGTTCTGTGAGTCCTCATTTGTTTTCCACATCTGCTTGGACCTGTCCATGCCTCCCATTTAAAAATCAGAAGTAATCATATGCTGCAACGTATCTGTATGCTTGTGGTTTGACCTAATGAAAAAGCTATTATAGTGTAAATATTGTGTGTGTGTGTTTGGGTTTTTTTTAAAGGAATATTCTGCTTTTACTTTAGCTGATTGTAGGATAGTTTATACAAAAGTAGTATAGAGAATAAGTTGCATATAAATATAAGGATTCTTTTTGCAGTGGATTATTCACTTCTACATGAAAAATGTTATGCTATCTGGCTCTTTGATGTGTATCCCTTCTTACTGGTATTTCAACATTCATATACTACACTAATATTTTATGGGGAGTTACAAAATCACAACTCTTAATGAGTGTTTTAATAATGCCTTTGCATGGGCTCTGAAACCAATTTCAGCTTTCTGTGTGTGAAGGTGACACGGTGAATTAAAAGTAGATCACTTCAAATTCACAGTTAAGGTTAAGCTCAGTCTGCCTTTTCCTGTGTAGTTTCCCAGTTCAAGTTAGAATATCCAAGAATAAATCCAAACCAAGAATTCTGAATAAAGCAAAGCCAGAGTGACGTGTTTATAAGACACTGCAAATGCCACAAAACATGTGGCTGTTCTCTAGGGGGTGCTCAGATCTGTGCAGTCAGGAAGGCAAATTCCCCATTTCCTTCCAGGCAGTTTAGGTTTTCATGATATTGCTGAGAGATTGGTAGCATCTTGCTTAGACTGTCTTGTACCCAGACTTGCCCACCAAGCACCAAGAGAGATTCTTAGGGGAACAGCCCAGGGAAGGGTTGCAAGTGTTTGTGGGAGGGCGGGGAGTTTTCTTTCAGGACAGTACAAGCTGGATTTGGTGTGGCTAGCCTAGCTAAACAGAGACTGACAGGCAACACAGAGCCAGCATTGTGGATTTGAGCCATGAACTGCTATAAACTGACCTGGAATAAATGTAAGTTAGAAATACAAGAGATTTGTCACGTAGCACGGGGCAGCTCACTCCCTGGACTGTGACCCTCAGCTTTCTTTAGGAAAAGCCATCCCTGACAGTGCTGGGGGGTTATTAGTCCATGGGGCTGGCTTTCCTGTCTCCTGGAGTTCATGAGAAGGACATGGTCCCCAAGAGTAGCACTGCATCAGCAGTGAGCTGCAAATTTAAATACCTTCCTCTCTGAGGGTATGCTATCTTATTTCTCTGACAGCCAAGAAAGGTAGTAGGGAATAATTCTTCCCTGTATTTGGCTACAGCTGATGTATAAATAGTGGATAAAAGAAGTGATGTGGCAAGAAGTAATTTTTAAGAATTGAATGTGCATAAGGTGTGTAGGTTTTTCCATCTTTCATTCACTTCATTAAACGTGAAGCAAAGTTTTAAAATAACTGTTTAATAGTTCCTAGTATGTTTGAATGGAAACAGTTATATTATCTTTTCCGAGTAAGAGATACTATAAGGCCATGATTTGAAATTGAATGTTTGAAGAATTATATCTATTTTGGTTGCTCCAAAAGTATTTATTTCCATGGGAACTACAACAGATCCAAAGAGCAAAGAAGACTACTGATAGAGCAAATTCTCAGCTACAGAAAACTATTTTTCAACACAGCCCCCACCTCTAGCTATGCATTTTTACCAGAAAGGAGCAGGCATGCTGTGTTTGTAACAGTGTGCACCAGCAGAAATGACCCACTGCTGTTGTCATACTGCTAAAACACGCCATCCACTGCCTCGCTGTGTTCACGTCCGCTGTTTGGTCTTCATCACTATTCAGCAAGCATCTAAGGATGTTTTTTCTGCACAGAGGAATTCCTCACCTTTGCTTCATGTGCACTTCCATGTCAGACTGCCCCTCTGCTGCCATTACACACCACAGCAACAAAATGTAATGGAATATTGGTGGGAAGGTTCAGCTTCTACTGCCGTGCCACCAGCATCTGCCTCTGACGTTGGTGGCTGACATAATAACATAGGAGACATTACATTTAGAGCAGGCATCATACCACATAAATACTCAAACTTTTATAATTCAAACACATTAATGTATTCTTAGAGCCTAATTTTTTTTTAAAATACACATTTTTAATTTGTAAAGGTTTTCCAGTGTACTTTGAAACATGTATACATTAGGCTTAAAGGCAAAAGGAAGCAATGAGTGGTAAATTACTGGTGGCTGAAATAAAACAGTGTTTCAGGATCAAAGAGCGGGGCAGCACTAACACAAGCTTTCCTAAATTTTTGAATGTTTTCAATTCTAGAACTAAAATTGATGCCAGAAGAGTTAGATTATATTTATTTAATTTCCCCCTTTGTATCATCACAAATGCACTGAAATGCACTGCATGTAACATACTCTGCTTGCATTCCCATGGGATGTATGGAGTCTTCTGGCAGTGAAAACATGTGAGTCAGAGTAAAATTTTGTCTTCAGAAGTGTGAACCGAACATACCTGGTGACCACAAGAATCCTGAAACAGATTATATTCAGCTGTCCAATATGGTGTCATTGATTAATAATGATTGAGTCTGTAATAACCATGCTAATGTAAACTATTCATTTATTCCAAATACATACGAACTGGGAGAATGATATCTCATATAATCTGATGTTAGTCTATTCACTGCATCATAAAAATTAATTTGTCTAATTAATGACATTAGTCCTTTTATACATGCATAATTCATATTAATTGATAGGTCTGCCTAAGAAGAGTACCTTTTGGAAGAAAAATGATCCTATTAGTGCAAGTTTAATCCAAATCAGGACTGACAAAGCATGGAGCTTTCAAGTCTTATCTCCAGCTTTGTTAATTGTCATAAGCATTCTAAATTGATTATTCTTACATTAACATGGGACATTCCATTCATCAATGCTCTGCTGTAAAGAAAATTTGTCTAATGGATTTGGGTAGCAACACTAAATAAGTGTGTTGGTCCATTTTTCCACTGTAGCTACAGGGGTATTCTAAGCATATTAATTCACTAATACTGAAAAAATTAACTGCTGAAATATATAGAAATATCATACAAAATTAGATTTCTGACACTGAATAATTTTTGTGATATTTCAATAGTAATTGTGTGTGCACTACCACTTTTATTGCTTTTTTGTTTCACGGATGCCTTGATAAACAGCCAATGTTAATATTTCTTATGAGTGATGTTGCTTCACCTTCCAGGGCCACAGGGGCGCAAAGTGTAGGATAAATTAGTTAAATATGCATTTTAAGGAGTTGCTTGGAGGAACAAATATTATAATGTAGTCAGGCTATATAATGTACAACCTTATAGTTAGCATTTTAATAATTTATATGCAGAATTCAAGTTTACTATTGGTCAATGAAAGGTGTCAGAAATAGCCTGAGACTTAAGTGAAACAAGTGAATTTTAAAGTGTTTGTTGCGCTCTCTGCCAGTTGAATTACAGTTCTGAATTGGAAAAAATAAGTCCTTATAAACAGAGAAAATCTATTCCTTAGAATTTCATCTGGCTTCTGCTCAGAAAGCGAGGGGTTGACTTTCAAAACTGTACTCCTTTTATAAGCATTTGCTTTGCTGGCAAACGGAATGCACTTTATGTGCACTTTTTATGATGCTCTAGTTTCTTTTCCCTATTCACCTGATCTTTGTTTGTCTTGCACTTTCTAGCATTCTGTTAATCACTGGAAGCCACTGCGGAATCAAATTTGTGGCTGTGCCAAGAATTTCAGGAAGCTTTTTATAGTACTTTGCAATTGGAGGCATGCATCATAAAATGAATGGGGAGGAAGGGAAGATGCTGTTCAATAGAAGTTAAAGGTCTGTTCTTTCCAACTCTCTAATCAATGCATATTTTTCCACTTTGTTGAGCTTATCATTGAACAGCAATCCATAAATGGGGTGGTGTTTGAGCTCTGTTTCTTCTGTTGTAGTATAAATGGATCCACGAAAGTAACAAAAACATGTTTCCTTATTTCTATTCATTTCGGTGATGGTCAGAAAGAGTAGGAAAATGGTTCACTTTAGCACAGGAATTCTGAGGTTTGCTCTGTATTTATGTGGGGCTTTGGGTTCCCAACACTAGAGGTATTTCCATGACCACATTGTTTTATTTTGACTTTCTATTTCTACTGTGCAGATTGGAGATTTCTTTTTGTTTTCATTATTTGAAGGCTACGAGAAAGTAGATTGAGGTTTTGATCAGGTTATTTAGTCGATAAGAGTCACATATATAAAGAAAATGCAACTGAACAGCTGGCTATGCTATTTTCCATTCTTCAGACAGAAAACTTAGATAAAAGAAAGTATTGTTGGTTTGAATTTAGCCCTTTGGGAAGGGATTTTACTCTTGCTGATGATTTTATGTGGGAAGCACTCTGTTCCTCTGTAATAAATCCTTGACAGTTATATTGTAATTGTACAGAATAGGGTGGATCATAAGTTAGAACCAAGCCAGGAATCAACATATCCTTAACCATGATGTTGCTTACATTAAAATACAGATGCTTATGAACTCAGTGTTTATGCAGAAACACAGTGGCATGGACAGCCTTTTTTCTTGCCTTTTCTGTAATCCTCATTGGTTTAAGAAGTGGAAAATAGTAAAACTTCTGAATCTTAACACTGTAAATTTGATTCCTGCATAAAAATACATTTAGAATTCAGGAAAAAATAAACCACAAACAACACATTAGCTTCTCCTTCCTGAATGCCATTCTGTACATATGTCTGCTGTCTTCCTTCATCACCTTTGACTTAGACTCATTCCTAATTTCAAAATTATATATCCTAATAACTGAAGCTAGGATGGATTGCACCTTCAACTTTATATCCATTACTGTGATCTAAAAAAAATATCCCTTTGTTCCAATGATGACTGTTTTTTTCACATCCATTTTTAATCCATATGCCAAGCATTCTCCATAGGGTTCAAATTTCAGTGAAAAAGGAACACTTCCGAAAGTTGTTCAGTTTGGTTTACAGTAGACAATGTTTGGGAAAGACAGAGATATTCCATATCCCAAAACTAAAATATACCAGATGTTCAGCTTTATTCTGGTTAAAAACAGATCAGAAAAAAGAACAACAAAAAAACGAACCATATAGTATTCTTTGTTTCCTAAAAGTAATTTAATATTGCTTTTGACAGTGAATATGATACTTCAATTTTATATAGTAAAAATGGAAATGCTATATATGTATGATAAAGAAGGAAATGAAAACAAATGACTTATGTTTAAAATCCAATAAAATTCAGCAAATACCTTTATGTCTGATATTAGTTGAATACCAATTTCTAAGCAATGTAAGAATTAAGTACTATTTGAATGCTGTCATTTACTTCTGCTGGCATTTAACAGTTTGCTCAAGTTGACATGGGAGTCTGGTAATTTTTATTATTTTTAAGTGAATGGAACAAACAGGTTTTTACTGGTCATTCAAGGAAGTATTATTGGGTTCCAGTACGCCTCTCATGTGCTCTGAGTTTGAAGGATAAAAAGCAAAGGGCTAGTTTTTCTCATTAAAACACAACAGTGAAATGAGATACCCACATTTTCTTCCTCTACACCACAAGAAGCAGAACGCAATATTTCCTCCAAATGCTTTTGTTTGTTAGGGGTTTCCTGAAAGTTTGATTTGTTTTAAGAGACAGGAGAAAGAAGGAGGAGTTGAACTTGTTGGAAGTAGTTTGATGATATTATGGTTATTATCATGGAGGTATCTGCAAGGTTTTGTTTTCCCAGGCTGAAGAGGTTTGTAAGATTCAGTCACCTTGAGAAGTTAGACATCATGGAAATGATTGAAGCATTAGACCTCCACAGAGCAGAAATGTATAATCTACTAAATTGCCTTTCCCTGTCCATATTGTTTCCTTTTTTTATGAGTTCAGACTGTCTGAGCTATCCTCTATATTCTTTACAGTCCTGGTGGGTTTTTCTTATATAAGGTTTATCTAAATATATTTGTATTCTATATTTAGGTTTCCAACTGCGATGAGGATTTTGAAACAACTATGTTCTGAATTTCTAGAGCTCTTGGTCATCTAGAGGCAGCTTTCAAACCTTAGCCATGAATTTAATATCCAGTTACAATTCAGACTGCAGTGTTGAGAGGTGTTTGGATTTGTGTTTTTATTTTAGTCTCTTTTTTGATTGTTGATGGCAATGTAGTAACTCTCAAGTGCTTCAAGTTGTTGCTTTTGAATATAACGTGCCTATTGTACCATGCTCAGTGATACCGTGTCTTGCTCATTGAGAAATTTCAGGAAACACCAGAGCAGGTAAAGGGCCAATGTTCATGATCATATAGAAGGATATAAAAGATTTGCATTGACTGTGACACAGTAGGATTATCTATGTCCAGCCCTCAAAAAAAAATTCTAAGTTCTAACACATTGATAAAAGATTGTCTTTACCATGTTTTCTCTGCTCTCCCATTCATTTGTAAAGCAGTTTCAAAGTAAACAATGGCCTACCACCAAATAAGAGTTCACTAAGAATAAAAATTGAATTTAGTCTGCCTGTTGACAAGCTGATTGATTTGTGAGCTCTTATGACTGAATCCTCTCCTAAATGTGCTCTCATTTATCATGTGTAAGATTGTTTCAGAATCAATAACAGCTGAACACAGAAGCATTTCTGCTATGGACATTTTGAAAGAAACTTGCTTTCTAAAGATTGCTGCTAATTTTTTTTCAGGCAGAATTATCGGAACAGTTAAATTGCGCTTCACAAGTTAGCACATGCTTACGCCAGGCTCTGCTTTGAAAGGATGGTTTGCAAAGTAACTTCTATATATCATCTTTTTAAGAGAACAAAAATAGATTAAAATTGGATTTTCCTTCCTCTTCTAATGGGGAAATCAGATCGAACTTTCTCTAGTTGTTAAATGTGCCCTTTGAAAACCCATTTTCCAAAAATTGGATTTCTTAAATTAGCTTTTTAACATAATTATTAGCATTCTATTGGAATAAGTAGCAGAAAGCAGGCTGGGGTAAAGCCTGCTTGTGTATATTCTCCTCTTCCCAAGGATTAGAAGAGTTGAAAGTTACATTTTTTTAATGAAACACTCATACATTACAGTTTAAAAAATTGAGAATGATGCCTTTAAAAGTCAAATATGGTACAAGGAATGGAGGCATGAAGAGAGAAAGGAACATAGTGAACATACAGAGCTTTTCAAGTAGGCTGTCTTTAGAGTGGGACTCTGCCTGTGCAGAAGGGTAGAGAACAGAAAGGTTCAGCTCCACTCCATCCCTCCCGTTGCAAGGCAGGGTGCATTGACAGTGAAAGCACTCTCATGCAGTCTGGATATGGCAGGTTTGATTTGGAAAATTATTGAAAGGTTTGTTTGTACTCCAATTGAACTCTGAGCCTTAAACCAGATATTTCTGTTGAGCCTATTTCAATGTGGTGTTTGAAGGACTCTGGCTCCGGAAGCTCTCAGCTGTGGTCTCAGATGGTCCCAATTCCTATCTGTTGATCTCAGCGTTTAGTCTGCTTAGGGTGAGTCAGAAGCACTTGCTTAGTTCAGCCTGTAAGCTGCAGCTCCAGGAAACAGCCATGCTGTCATTTAGGAGCATTGACTGTGATTTTAGAAAGGACCTCTGCTGTCATCCAGCCCACAGGCATTTCACAGACTCCCACGTCACACCACGTGTACCGCACTCAGACATAACACCATTAGAACTGAAGACCTGAACACTGCAAGGCAAAAGCATCCTTAACAAACTCAACTTCATTAGAATGCGAAGTTATATTCTATGTAAAAACAAGTATTTAACACATAATATATTCATTTTAACCACTACTATAAATCATTTTTATATAATTATGTTATTTTCTATGTTTATATTTAGCTATATTTAGATCTCATTTATTCCAACAACGATGAAAGAAGCATGCATTTTACTCTTTCAGGGAGCAGCTTAGCCTCCAAACAGTTGGTTCTTCAATCTTACGTGTTGTGTTTTTCAGTTTGTTAAATATTGATTACACTGCTTTCTGCTCTTCCACTGTGTTATCTTCCTCAGACAGAAAAATGGAAAATATTATTATGAATGGTTTGTTTTCTCAATAATACTTTCTGGTTTCCCCTTGACTTTTATGTTTCTGCTGAGGCGGTGGTAAACACTAAATCACAAATGGAATGGCTACGTGCATCTGTCTCCACTTAGACCTGAGCAAGTTTTTCTGTAACTGTGAGAGTGTCTATACTCACTATACGAGTGAGAGACTGTCCTATGATTGATGGAAGTGGCTGATCACTAGGAATAAAGATTAAAAAATTAAGATATTTAAAGCGCTAAAATGGGTGCTTCTTGCAGGTGATTAATATTAAACAAAATGATAATAAATGGGGAAAAAAAAAATAAAGGAGAGAGTAAGCACTTTAAGCACTGTGAATTTTACTGTACTATGCAGAGCATGTTTGAATCAGGTCCAGTACTCAGCCTGCTTAATTGGTGTGGATAAAAAATCTCATTCTGACACTGAACCAAAATCATGCAATTAAAAAGAAAAGTTTACATCTTATAGTAAATATGTATGTGTTCAGCCATCGCTCTCCAAAGGAAGAAGTGGTGTTTTTTATGAAATATCTGCAATAACCTATTTTTGTGCCATGAAGTGCTATTAGGGCTTACCTCAGAGTGGGAGATGATGATAATGTATACATGCAGACAGATAAATGATTCAATTCTTACCTACAAGAACAGCTGACAGTGATTGCTTATGCTCATTTCCTTTATGCACACTATGTAGACCAGGAAACTCCAGGTTTCGTGGCCTTTTATGTTCTGCAAAGTAAATCAGTCACTCGCATAATAATTATTAATTATTTCACCTTGGCAGATTGTTGTACTGGTTTATGACAGTTGAAAGTACCATACAAAATGAGAGAGAATGCAGCAACCGATAAAATAGATTACGGCTTTGGTGATAGCACAATTATCAGCTGTTTGTAAATAACTTGCCAGGTAAACAGAGATATCTGCTGTTGGAGTTAGCTGCCTGCAGCCCAAAACTTCAGCTTTGTAGATTATGCAGCTGAAGGTACACAACAAAGGTTTTGGTTCATATTATGGTGGATTTACCCAGGTCATATCTCAGTCTCTACCCTTAATATTAAGAACATGTGTGGTT
The DNA here is from genome assembly GCF_054131305.1 of Coturnix japonica. Taxonomy (NCBI): domain Eukaryota; kingdom Metazoa; phylum Chordata; class Aves; order Galliformes; family Phasianidae; genus Coturnix; species Coturnix japonica. The sequence continues at coordinate 27,090,885 of NC_140668.1, forward strand.
AAACTTTTATTATGCAAGATATACACAAGCTGGTTGTGAATTTCTTGCATTGTGCTGACTCCAATATTTAATTTCAACTTTAGCCCTCTCAGAGCTGTGGTGTTTGGAATATTTCTGATTTTAATCTGAGCTTTTTATCCTGCTGTGCTTTCAAACTGGACTTCTAATCACCTAGCTGAGTTGAACCTTTCATCTGGGGAAGGCTGTGAGGTATCCTAACCAAAGATCAAATACACTCAACTGCTGTGCAGCATGGCAGTGAGCCAAAGTGATCACCGAGTGCATTGGGAAAAAGAAAAGGGAGCTGTGATGTTCTTAGTGTTTTTCTGTATTAGGAAGCCCCTCTGTAGCTGCTGAGCTGGGATATCTGCTGGCAAGGCATGGCCTTTCTGAACAAAAAACTTGATATGGAGAAGGTAGCTGCTGTCTGTGACAGGTTTTCTGCAGCAGTAAGAGAGCAGATCATACTGGCATGGGGCTTGCTGCCAGCTCTGAGCTCAGAGAGATGACCACTCTCCTCAGCCTGCTTGACTGCTGCCAGCCCCACGCATGCTCTTACCCCTGCTCAGTTCTCATTCAGCAGGGTTATGACGGAGCAGAGAGGCAATTAGGTCTCTGCTTTAAGGAGCTGAGATTAGCTTCCTCAATTCATACCTTGTCTAATTCTAGTGCTAGTACTAGGGCTAGGGGACCATAACCTTGGAGGAGTTGCAACTAAACCTTATGTGGAAAGTGCTAGAAATGATAAATGTATGATTGATCTTGGCTTTATCATATGCATCATGGACTATTTCTTTCCTTTTATGAACTCTTTTAAAACATGGTGCCATGTCTGCAAGCTCAAGAGGATAGATTTAGGTTAGATCTAAGAAAAAAACTCCATCACAGTGAGGGTGGTGAGGAAATGGAGTAGTTTGCCCAGTTATGTGGTTGATGTCCCATCCCATAAGGTTAGGCCCTGGGCAACCTGGTCTAGCTGTGGTATCCCTGTTCATTGCAGATGAGTTGGACTAGATGGCCTTCAGAGATCCCTTCCAACTCTGATTCTGTGAAGATCCCTGTAGCAATGCTCCTGTGATAACTGTGGAGTTGTACTTGTAGTTGTGCTTTTACCCACACTGCAAAGCATTGTGCTTTCAAGTGGCTCAGCTGTTAGCCACAAGCCGCTGGTCCTTTTCTGCCTTAAGAGGGTCTACAAAGAATAAGAAAACTGTGCTATGTATCACATGGACATTGTGTATCAGTACTCTTCCAGCATTATTTCCAAATGAAAGCTTGCTACATAAAATAAAGATCCCTCTCCTTTTCTTCCCCTCATTTCACCATAATATATCACCATAATCAGGAAGTTTATTCATTTATAAACATATTTTATCTTTTGCATCTCAGTCATATGCAATGGAGTTATCATTGTTTGTACTATGTCAATGACTCATTTCCCTTTTGAGGATGTGCAAATCATATGTCATATACAATATCTGACCTTCTCCCAGCATCCACAGGCCAGTATTTGATTATTCAAAGCAGTGCTTACAGTAATGATAACAACGTCAAGAAAAATAGCACAGAAGAAGAAAATTGTCCCTGATGGCTGATATAAAATCCCTGTGATATTTAGGTATTACTACTGAGAAAAAAAGTTTAAAACAATAGTAGTAGAGACCACTTGGAAATGAGGGACAGCATGGGAAAAAGAGCAGTGTGGAACCAGCTGTCTAAAAACACCAAGTTTTTACTGGATGGACTTTGAAAGGTGAAAGGCAAGGAGGATATAACCTAAAGGCAGACATGGATAAAGCCAGCAGATACCCCTGGAAACGGCAGAATTTATCATTTTTTCCATTTGTCTTTAACTACAGTTGCTTGCAAAGTCATAAAGCTACCAAAAATACGTCCTTTTGAGTAATTACCCCAAATATAACATTGCATCCTTTGAGGTGGCAATTGTTGCCAAACTATTAGGTGCTATCCAGACGCACAATGAGGAAGCCTTGTAGAAGCTTTTCTGTTAGCATTTGTATGGAGTTGCTGTGGCAGCCTGATCAGCATCTAGTTGGGTACAAAGAGAACTTGGATGCAAAGACAACCTTGAGCCCTGCTGAGCGAGCTCTGCTCCGAGTGCCAGAGGCCGCACGAGCCGCAGCGTGCTCCAGCCAGCTCGGGTCAGGAGCTCCGTGCACAGCAGGGTGAGGTCCGGCAGAGCTCGTCAGTCTGGTAATCTGCATCATCCATGTAGCTGCTCTGCCTCCAAGCACGGTCCTGCCCTGCGGGCAGCATAGCTGTGTTTGTTTGAGGTGGCAGTGGGTGAATTTGGTGTGCTGAACTCAGGCTGGACCTGCAGGGAGCTGTGGTGAGTGCCCATACCCCCACACAGTCTGCAGGATGGCCTCCCTGCGGAGCCCTGGCTATAAGCTCATAGAGGGTCTCTGCTTCCTTCTCTTCCTTACAAGCATTGTTTTCCAAAGGACTTTTATTTAATTTCCCTCTTCTCTCCCCTCTTCCCCCCTCCCTTTTTCTTTTAACCTCATTTCCATTACCCTGACTCATTCTGTTTTGGTGGAAAATCTGTATTCTTTTTTGTATAAAATCTCTGTTTATGACATGTGTCAGGACAGCATATAAACTACTGCTGAATCCCACCTGTACTTTTAATCTTCTTGGAATGAGAGGATTTTACTAGCGATAGATGTTATTGCAATGATTTTAGTGCGTGGTTTCCTAATTTGCTAACCTTACTATTAAAATTAATATTTAGGTTTTATATCTTTCAAATGGGAATAATGATGTTAGTTATCTGATGTTTATGTCTTTTAGTCACGAAAACGTTCCTATTTAGGCTGTAACAGGCCACACACATGTAATCACAATAAATAGCATTTAATATGTTTACAGTAGTGGAAGGATGAGGTTAACTTCTGTTTTTATATTGATGGACTCAGCTGGACTTGGAATACTATTGTTTACAATTAACTACATTTTTGTTGTTGTGCTTTACCCTCAAATTAAATCTTTATTTCATCAACTAACCCTAGGGATTCCCTGTTATAATCAATGTAATAAACAGCATTAGTTGATAGCCTATAGCTGATGTTCATTTGTAATTAGGCTTGTGTTTAAAGAAGAATAATTTTCTAAATTTTACTGCAATAATTTTCCTTCAGATTTATTTATGAAAGGCAGGATTAAAAGTTGCCTTTGGTTTGTCTTGTCTCCACATGTCTTTAAAGGAAGGTCACTCGAAAAAGACAGGAATTTTCAATGTCTTTTTGTAAGCATAATTTCAGAAGGGTAATGGCTAGCAGTCAATATGGAGCGAGCACCTAACTACCAATTACCCATTCAAAAATCTTCTGCTCTCCTACTTTGTCAAAGGCTTGTTAAAGACATGGCTAACATATTGGCTGCACACATAGGACTGGAGCATATGGCAAGTATCAGTGACACCCCACGAAACAGAAAAAAAGAAGTAGGAGCAAGAGGCAATGGACCAGAGCACAGATATCTGCCTCCATGTGAGGTTTTACTTGCTGAAAAAATGGCCGGAGGCAGAAGTCAGCAGGACTGAAACATAAACCTTTAACAACTGTTCTCAGAGTACAGGCGACCCCCAAAGCCTCTGAATGCAGGGAGCAAAGGGGCATCTAGTGAAACTGTCCTGTGGTGGAGTTAATGCTGCCCCTTGTTATTGGTCACTGATTACCTTTTGAAAATTTGGAAAGGTCTGCCTACGCAGAATTAAATTAAATCTGATGAGATATTCTGTACAGTTCTGATCTCACTCTGATGAAAGTAGCCTTGTAACAAGTTTGTCTAAAGCAAGACATGAACAAAACTACTTCAGCCATCTGAAAGAAAATCAATAGAAAGAGTGTTTCATAAAGAATGTTCTTGAGCAACCCAGAGGAACAACAAGCTGAAAGAGGTTCTATACTGTGGGTACATCATTTTCTACGTGCTGTAGGACTAAATGTATGTAAGCCTATTTTTTATTAAAATATATATATAGTAAAAAAGATTTGCATCTCAGGTGTCTAGGATGAGTAGAGGAAGAAATGAGCTGATAAAAATAATTTGGTAACTTATTTGGGTTTGGGTGGTTTAAAGCATCCCTCAGCAGACCTCTCTAGTACAACCTATCCAGCTTGCATAGCTAGCGCAGTGCTGTATTTCAATCCAGCTTGGTGCCATGTAGATTTACTCTTTGAAATAAGATTAATTCCTCATAAAACCACTGCTAATACTCTCAAACCTCCTGCTTATGTGACTGGTTTCCTGTATTTAACTTTGGGAGGAAGTGTCGATCCACCCATTCTGGGTCTCTGGTTAACACCCCTTACTGCCAGCTCATGCTCAGGCTGAACAAGCTGAGCTCAGTAAGTGTTAGACAAAATGAACTATGATTAATAAGGCAGAGAAAGACAGGACTGGAAAAGTGGAGCTATGAATGCAGCTATGAATGCAGAATTCGTTTCATATGAAAGGCTTGAAAAATGTTTCCTCAGAGCTAGCAGCTCAAGTATCTATCTGGTTCCAGTAATATCTATTTCTCAGTTAAATTACTTACAATGCGCTACTGCCCAAGGTGTTTTTATTTTTATCAGTATTTCAGAAAATGTTATTTCTGGTGGTAACGTCATCTTATAAATCATTAGGTTATGTAACAGCTGCTGTATGTGCTGTGTGAATGAATTACTTAAGGGTAGGTGAAGAAAGCTCTGGTAGTCTCATCAGTCACGTTAAGGAAGTGTATGTAAGCATCTTATATTTCTTCTTTTTCTTTAATTAACGTAGCTAAAATATTTGGAAAGCATTTAATCAAAGCAAAATTCATGTGCTTTTCTCAGGATTGGTATCGTATTCAGCTACAAAAACCTTGTGTTTGTAGCCTGCATACAAACATACATTTTGGACAACATTATCTCCTAGTAGTTCTTCTGTTGCAGAAAAGGAAAAGAGCTGAAAAGACCAGTATGCAAAATCTACTCTGATTTGCATCTGTTCTCTAGAGGCTATCCTTTATCTTGTCACGTTCAATGGCAAAATTCTTAATTTATACCTGGCCAAGTGCTCAAACTAATGAAAAACACATTCAACTGCTCTTCTGTTCCTCAGGTAACTGGTTTTTCTCCCCTAGGTTTGCTCTCAGGTCAGTAGCTCCTTCTCTGTGAAGTTTAAACATAGGAAAAGGTTATGCATTTAAAATTATGCACTTCAGTTGTGACAGTTATAAAGCCTTATGCATCAGCATCTCCACCAATCCTTTCTAGTTTAGTTTTGGGATGTGTGTGAGTTTTGTACACAAATGCCCAGTAGGAGAGATGAAGTTGCAGAAGACATGAAAAGGCATACACGTATTTATCTGGGTGGGTACTGATTAGTGGGTACTGATCTGGTGTAGGGGCCATTTTGCTATTTTGGATCGTATTTTTCAGCCAGAAGGTGTATGTCCTCGAAGGGCACTTAACTGAATTGAATGGGAATTAATGGCCTTTAGAACCTGGATTGAATTGGTTGACCATATCTGTATAAATACAGTTGTCTGTGAACTATCTGTGGGGATTGTTTTAATGCTAGTTTTCACATTTGTAGTCCTAAATTTTTCTAAGAAAAACATTATAGCTATTCAAGAGATGGAAAAGCAGGAAGAATTGGTTCTTCTGTGAAGAAAGACTTTCTATGCCCAAAAAGAAATGAACCTTTAATAGGAAGTTGTATTTTGGAATTCACACTATGCATAGAAACACCTTTATTATTTCAAATTAGTAACCTGTCATTCAAATGAAAAATATGGTATATGATTGAGTCTATGACCAGACTGTCAAGCTCTTATGCGTGCTGAATATCTTCACTCTGCTGTGACTAGTCAGTAAAGGATGGGCTGTGACTTGGTGTGTGGGCTGTCACCCCAAATTCCTGGGTAACCAGTGGAACTTGATATGTGAGCTGCTGCTCACCAGTGTAATGAAGGGGATCACAAACTGACCATCGGTGACAAAGTGCATTAAAATTTGGGCTTGACATTTCAGGAAACTTTTAAGTGAGAATAAATTAACCACTTTATGCCAGACCTCACAGCAGGCCTTGGAGATCACATAATCATGTGAGGAAATGTGCCTCACAATATGGGAGGTTTAAATAAAAATAATTTCATTTGTATTCAGGTAACATTTTTATAGCATCAATTTTATGATAAACACAACAGCTGCAGCAAGATTGTTTTTCTTGCTGTAAGGCATAGTAGAGAGTGTTTGCCAATTTTCTGTCTCAAAGAAGGTGTCTTCACATCTTGATTTAGCCCTGAATAATTCAGCAGAATCTTTAATAACAGACTTGCATGTTATAAGATCTTAAAACACATTATATCTTAAAGAGGCAGGAAGAAATGAGATATCATCATAGGACTGTGATGTATAAAGAATAGTTTTAAGCATATATTGCATATTATTTGGTTTGTCATGTCTCACCTCTGGCCCAGATCAGAATCTGTGACCCTGAAACAAACTATATTCCCTTGTTGAACCTTGGAAAAGGAATACAGAAAAGTTCATGCTTATCTTTTGTATTTAATTCATCCCTGCTGAATATTTTTCCCCAACTGGCTTCTTTAATGGATGTGAAGGAAAACATTAACACAGGGGAGCAGATCTCCTGTATTGCCATTTCATATAAAAATGAGGGAAAAGCTCTTCTTCATGGGTGTGGAACAGCTATAAGAACATTAGGCTGAGTTTTTCATAAGGATTATTTAAATTAATGGAATGTTGTTTGAAGTATATAGTATATAGAGATATAAAGTACAGGAACATTTTTGGTACTGAAATACTACATATTAGTCTATTTTTCAGAAACTCCTTTTCTTTCAGTTACAGCCTACTTACATTAAAGTTTCCTGCCTTAATAAGGTGCAATCATGTGGAGCAGTGATGGCAAGTGTTTGTGTCACATAACCAAAACCTCAGTTAGCTGCAAAACATGAGACATACCAAATATGTAGGAGGAGAAAGATTCCTGGAAGTAGTTTGTACCTAGAGGCTCCCAGCTGAGCCTGCTGCTCCAGTGGAGGATGGTTTGGGCATGAAGGTGTCCAGGCTTGCTATGTGTTATAGATGAAGATGTGCAGTTGCGCTACAATGCCACTGTCAGCCATAAAAATGCCTGGGAATAACCATGAAGTTTAAAAGCCACTACTTGGCCATCAGTGATTCAGGATACACAGAACCACAGGAATTCTCTTAAAAACATAAAAAAATCTTGTCCCTTACATTTGGTCAAGCTACTGAGGACAGTGAATTAATGTATGAGTAGAACATCTTTGTTGACAAACACTAACACAGGAAGAACAGAGTACACAGTCTCATAGCCTTGTCTTGGAATTGCATGTTGAACGATAATCAGCACAGTGTGGTATTTCCCTCAAACAAAATGGCTGCACAGTCATTAAACTAATGGAAAATCTTTACAACAAGAACTTTCACAAAAGGATACGTTACATGTTAATCAAACTTATGGCAGCTGCTAGGAGGCTTTGTCAGGTTCTTTTATGATGAAAATCCACATGGGGCCAATTCACAATGCTGGCCAAGTTACAGGTGTCACATGTATAAAACATGTCGTTGGTTTAAGATTTAATTAGGACTTTCTTCTCTGATCATAACACTTTAAAGAAAAAATACACTTAGGATTCAATTTTCTTTGAAAGTGGTTATTAATTTGATGTGATTGATGTTAAATGGGAATTAAATCATAAACGTGATTATGCTTGTGGTTGGATGTTGTCTCAGCAGATTGTTTCTGCTTGTCACTTTTGAATGAGTGGTGACATGATATGGCATGTTGATTTTTATTATTGCTTAAAGATTTCAATTTATCATCATATGTCAGGAAACTGATTTTCCTCTTAGTCCCATTAATATTAAATCTGTCATAACTAGATTAGGATAGAGTTATTTTCTATGGAACCTGTGAGCCCTAGGCTAAATTTTACTCCCAGGAAAAGTTCAGCATAATAATGTGGAGGGGAAAACTAGGCAACTAACGAAGAGTAAAGCTGGAATATGGATACTAACAAATAAGAGTAATTTTTTTCTTCCCTAATTATGGTGCATATTTCTGTAGCTTGCCTAAGCCAGATTTCAGAAGTATTTACACCTGAAACTGGAACTCGCTCTTTACCACCAAGAGGTAATAAAAACTACTAAGATAAAGTCTGCAAAGATGGATAAAGAATACTGTATCTTTTAAACATAGTAATTTACGAGATTAGAGAGTCACATTGATATTCCTGGCAAGGAAACTGCTGTTGTCAAAAAGAACTGAGAACTTCCACGGGCACTCTGTGTCCCCTTTGGGTTCTAAATGCAGAGTGCAATCGTTGGATTTATGTTGACATGTAGCATAGACCTGATGTTGCTGACACGTTTGCTATCTTCTTTCATCCTAACAACTGGTGATGATTGGTTGGCGAAGTATAGCCTTTTACAGTCAGAGCCTAGGCTGAAGGCTGCTAGGTCAGTTAAATGGACTTCTGTGGTCTCACATCAACTCTTACATTTGTTGCTCATTTGCACTAACCAGCGTTCTTCTCTGGTACTTATTTGCTGCTTATTACTGTGTTATCTGAGAACAAAGATCATTGAGAACAGATACTTATTTCTACCAGAAAACAGAATTCTGTATTGTTGTAGGAGCAGAAGAATCCTATTAATCCACAGAGCACATCAGAGTATGTTCCACACAATGCGAGCCATGTGCATTCTATACGCAAGCTACAGCACACAAGCTGAGATAGCTGCTGCAGATCCCTCAGACTGAAGGTGGGGGTGGGGGAAAGGAAAAGGAAAATAGGCAAAACAGCGGGGTTTTTTTTCCTTAGTATTCTGGGTTTGGAGGGGAGGGAAGAAGATAGAAGAATAAAAAACAACAACCAAAACCCAAAACAAAACAAAAACAAGTAATGCATAGCCAAAGTTTTGCTTTCTACTATAAATTTGCGTCTAGGAACAAGTAGAACCTTGAAAAATGATCTCTGCTTTTGTATTAGTCTTAAATTTGTTAGAACCATCTTTATTATGAAAAAAATATATAGAATGCAGATACTTCCGAGCTTGATTGATCTGCCATCCACTAGCAATCTCTGAGCCATGCTGTGCAAGGGATGCCATCAATTGCAAATGACATCCAGCAGGGCAGATGTCTCTGAATGCTTCAGCTTCTGGATTATATCAGAATTAGTCCCTTATAGAATATTGTTAAAAGACAAAACTATGTGAGGATGGGGGTGACAGCTGAATTTTTTGTTTTGATAGTACCAGCAATTTACAGGGACTTTAAAATGATTTTAGGTCTGAAAAAATATCCAAAATTAAAGCTTTCTTTCACGTGCTTCCATTTTGGTAAAATTCCCTCTCTTGTTAACAGATTTTCTCTGTGAAAGTTACTCTTTGGTGTTAATGAATAGTAAAATAACTACAAAATATATAAAATAAATTCAGAATGTATGAAATAGGCAGCAAGTAAAGAGAAGCAGCACCCCAAGAATGTTGTCTGAAATACTGGACATGTTCTAGGGCATTTTCCACAGGAGAACCCATTTTCAAACATGTTTTAATATGATAGAGTGTGGCAGTTCTGCTTTGGGTAGGGAATCTGACTTCAAATATGCGGCATTAGCTTTTGCTAGCAACTGCCTGTATTAGAGAAAAACAGGGAGAGGAATGGTTAGATTCTGCCCCATTGATAGGGAAAACAGGAGAAAACACAACTGAAGTAGGTGCAGTTACAGAATAGTAAAGCAAGTCAGAAATCAGAATCACATCTTTGTTGAAAAAGCTTATGATGTTGAATATTAAATTAATCTAATTTGCACCGCCTGATGGTGGCCATTAGTGCCTGAAGTAGAGGCAATGAAATGCTAATGTGATTAGTTAGAAATACAAAAAACAAGCAGTACATTTTTCCTTTGATTGTCTGTGTGTTTAAGAATATTTCATTACTTCTGCTTCCTTTGAAATAAGGGTAAGATATAAATCATAGGCACAGATATAACTAGCAGTTGTGACATTTTGTTACGGAGTTTAATTACATGAATCATAAAATATTGCTACAATTTTCCAAACTGTTAAACCTTAATTAATATGAACCCACAGGGACCACCTTGATGGTTCATAATACTCTGGAATCCTTCCTACAGTAGTAGCTCATGCGTTTGAGGAGTGTGCTTTATAATTTACAGAGAGCGATCAATTATTAGAAATGAAGCCAGACAAATTAATTTAGTATAAATGGGGTTGTATGGAGTTTGACTAATTCTTTTTAATTACCTATATGTTATTTTTTCAATAGTCTAACAAAGGGAACTATTATTCTTCCCCATGTTCAAATTCATTAATCTCATTACTGTGCAGTATTAATATAATTTTATCACACATTCCAGAAGTGGAATGCATTGACAAACTGTAATGAATCACAGCATTAGTGTACTATCACTACATTAATTTCAGGACATGTCTAGCTCATCTGCAATCTACGTTGAGACTCAGTATAAAATGAGCTGAATAAGCACGTAATTATGACATCTGCTTCTTTTCAGGTACGTCTTTGTAAATCAGTGACAAAGGAATAACAGGTTTAAGTACGTGTTAACACTCTGATAGCATGTATAATTGCAATATGGCAGTGTGTAATGAAGATTAAATTAGACTGCAGTGTACCTGACATATGCAAGAGCATAATTGAACTGCAGTAATTGTGGAAGGAAAAGGGCTATGAAGTACTAATATTTTAATTTAAGAAGGTAAAAGCACTGTAAAGAAGGAATATTATTAAAATGATGTAAGTTAAAGTTACTTTTTAAAGAGGCATTATTTATGTTCATGGGTTTTATCTTCAGTATACTTTACACATCCTTCTTGGTGCTGGATCGAGTTGTCACAGGCTCTATGGCTTTGGTCCTTTTTGGATTTCAGGTGTGTAGGTCCTGGTTCTACGCCTTCTCTCTGCAGGCACTACTGTTGCATCGTCTTCTAGCATATAGAAACTGACCTTCAAACTAGAGCTGTAAACAATACTCTTTCACTGACACTGTGTCCTTCAGTTGGGGAATGGTTATGTGCCAGGTCTGATGTGTGAGACAGAACCTGAAACACGTGGGGGATCCAACTGTAAGCCAGAGGGCACTGCAAATTATTAACTACATTTTAACCAAAGTCATTATCACATAACTGATAAAATATTTATTTCAGATTTGAATCATACTATATTTCAATGTCAAAACACTTGTGGGGGACAATTAATTCCAAAGGCTAGTAAAATAATAGGTTTTGCATGATATGCTGTTCTTGGGACCAAAATATACAAAATCCGTGGATGTGATTTCTGTGAAGTTAGCGGTGTTATACAGTTGGTTTTTTTATACATATATAATTTAAGCAAAAATGTCTTCAGTTTTAATGAACAGAAGTTGAGATACTGATGTACACCAGGCCATTGTGCTGAGATTTTGTTGTGAGAATGATTGGTTGCTTCTCTTTAAAAGCAAAGAAATCATTTTCTGCTTATCTCTACATGTATTTGTGCGCATACCCACGTGCATACATTTGCAGTGAGTTCAGTGACTGTCCACATAACATATTTTCCTCGAGAAAGGATATCTTAAGGAATTCTGCAGCTTCTTCAGCTTTTTGCAGTACTTTTGTTCTGTGCTGCCAAGTTGGAAGGAACACTTTCTCAAAGAGAGAGTCACGCAGAAATACGTTAGAATAAAATTCAATCTCTGTAGAGGGATTTTCAGTGAAGCCTTCAGAAGCTGGACAACAACTTAAACAACTGGTGACCTTTAAAGAAAGCTGTGACTTTTTTTAGCTCCTGCTGGATTCCCCTCTTTCGGAACACTCCATGGCTGTCTTACAGCTGGCTGAATGAATTCCCCAGGACATTCCGGTAGCGGCATAGGGAGCGGCCAGCACCACAGAGCAGGTTTCAGCTGGAGCGCGGACTCCAGTTTGCTTGGAATTTCTTGCACAGGAAGTTTACTGAGCTTCACATGGCCAGCAGCCACTGAGGCTCGTTTGAGTTGGACAAGGCCCTAAGAAAGCAAGCTCTGGCAAATATTTTCAGAAATTTTTCTTTGCAAGCCTTTCTACTCTTCAGCATGTCTAATCTGTGACTACACGTGCACACACATATGCATACATATTCCCACCCTCTATTACTAGCTGTTCTGTCAAATTGACTTTGAGTAGCCTGGCCCTTATAGAAAAATAAATACTATTTTTGTTCTGATATGTGTAGGCTGCAATTGCAGAACTTAGTAACTTTTTCTGTAGTTGTACTACTCCTGCTTGTCAATAATTGTACCTCCTCTTTGACCATTTCACTGGGATCCTAGGCTTTAGCTAATTAACTTTCCATCTGATAATCAATTATAACATTAATAGAAATGTGTGAAATTAGATACATGATCTCTCCATTTAATGGAATGATAGACTTATTTTGGTTTACCAGTGATCCTAATAAATGGCTGGAAATATTATATCTTAACAAACTACCATTGGTTTTGGACTAATGAGGTGGTTTAAAGATTAGAGAAATTATCAGCAAGTTTGGATGTTCTTACCGTTTAAAGTATCATTTAAGTAGCAGATACTATCAACACTGGTAAAAATAAAAATAAATGTGGGAATGGATTTTAGCTGAAATTATGCAAACTAAGTGTTATCATTATCAAATGAAAATGCATATAAATCCTGGGAAACAGAAACCCCAAAGACTTTTCAAATTACAAGTTTGCTATTTAAAGTAGATATTAGTATTTTTATAAAGGCAATTGAATACCAATATAAATATAAGGTTTGTTTAAATTGTATAGCCATAATGAGTAAAATACAGATGAATCACAGGAGCCGTAATTTAATCTGCAGTTATAGAGTGTGGGCTGAATAATGCTGTAAATTTTTCTGCGGTGCTGGAATATAAATACCAAAAAACTAAAGTGCTCTTCTAGCAGTTTGCATCATAGAACCATAAAATCCCTCAAGCTGGAAGGGGCTCACAAGGATCATCGAGCCCAAACCCTGGCTCCATACAGGACCACCCAAAACTGAAACCATTTTTCTGAGAACATTTTCCAAACTGTCCTTGAAATCCAACAGCCTTCCTTTGGGTGTTGTCTCATAGTTTTGTGTCCTACTTATACTATAGTGCCCAAATTTGCACACAGTGCTCAAGATGAGGGCACACCAGTGCAGAGCAGGACAATCACTTCCCTCAATTGTCTGTAAATTTTCTTTCAAAAAATTGGCCAGATGAAGATGAAAGTACAAGCCTGTGTGTAAAATCTATTTACAGTAATGACAATTGGTGGAAACTTTTGAGCATTTTTTCTGTTATCTGAAAATTCTTAACCTATGGAAGTATTTTTGCCATTCATTGATAATGTGGCTTGTGTGGAGAAAATATATAAGACTTACTTGCTTTTTATCTGAATTAACACTGAAGAAATTAATGGAATCACGTGTTCAAACAAGTATTTTATTTCTAATGTAATTACATTATTTAATTTAGTTTTGAATTTTACTAGATTTTACAAGGAATCTACTTATCGCTTCCATTCTTCCATCAGTTTAAGGAATCTTGCTTTCAAGAAGTTTTCCTGATATGTACCCTAGGTTTTTCCCATTTTACACTAATCTTCTAACTCCTAGTTATATCTCATGAACATTACTAGATAATTCATTTCTTTTATTTGTGTTTATATTCTTGAAATATTTATAGGCTGCTACCATGCCTCACATTCTCTACCTAGTCATCATTTGGCCAGTCTATGTTACCTCTTTTAAATCTTTCCTCATAAATCTCTCTCCCTTCCCTACTTTCCTAACCACTTTTGTTACTCTTTTCTGAATTCCCCTCATTTTTTTTTCTGGGACTCTCACAGGGAGGTGGCCAGTGCTGGACAGAGTGCTCCAGATGTGGTTGTTTCATGCCATGTCAACAGTGGCCATGGCTGTTACCTCACTGCCTCATGCTGTGATGCTTCTGCAGAGAATGTGTAAAATTGTTTTGGCCTTTTGTGTGTGTGTGTGTTCCTACTTCTCCTTGCAAACTCATGTCTAATGTATTATTAGCCAACAGCATTAAGAATCTTTGTGTTATTGTTTCTCAGGTTTCTCCCTTCAAATTGGATTATACATGTTTATTTCCCTTGGCTGTATGCGCAAATGAGCCTCCCCTAAATACTGTTCCATTTCCATTGCTTAATACACTGAGAACTGAGTTAAATTTTCTCTTCTCTCAGATTTGCTAACAAGTACAGACCTGAGTTATGATGTTGTCAGGAAGGTATTGATACTGATATTGAGGTAATTCTACAGGCATTTAAGACCTTATGTTTCAGATTATCACAGCCCTGTCTTCCTACATGTAAAGGCAGTAACATGGCTTGGGAAGCCAAGAACATTGTCGTGGAGAAGCTGTCTGCCCACAATATGGATGGGTGTACACTCCACTGGGTGAAACGCTGAATGGCAGGGCCCAAAGTGTTGTGGTCAATGGAGTTAAATCCATTTGGCATCCCCCTGGGTGTGGTACTGCAAGTGCTTCTATTTAACGTCTTTATTAATAATCTTGACGAGGGGATTGAGTGCACCTCCATGTTGAGTGTTAATCTGCTTGAGGGGAGGAAGGAACTACAGAGGGACTTGGATAGACTAGATAGATGGGCCAGGCTAAACTGTATGAGTTTCAGTATTGCCATATGTTGGGTCCTGCATTTTGGTCAGAGCAGCCCTACAGGCTTGTGAGTAGCTGGAAAGCTGCTTGGTGGAAAGTGACTTTGGTGTAACAAAGACAGTCAGCTGAATATGAGCCTGCAGTGTGGCCAGGTGGCCAAGAAGGCTGATGGCTTCCTGGCTTATATCAGGAAAGGTCTGGTGAGCAGGACTAGGGAAGTCATCCTGCCCCTGTACTTGCATTGGTGAGCCCTCACCTCGAGTACTGCGTTCAGTTTTGGGCACCTCAGTACAGAAAGGACGTTGAGGTGCTGGAGCAGGTCCAAAGAGGGGCAACAAGGCTTGTGAAAGGCTTGGAGAATACGCCTTGTGAGGAGATACCGAAGGAACTGGGGATGTTTAGTCTGGGGAAAAGGAGGCTGAAGGGAGACATTATTGCTCTCTTCCAAATTTGAAAGATGGTAGCAGCAGGTTGGTCTCTTTTTGCAGGTGACAGGTGACAGGATGAGGGGAAATGACCTCAAGATGTTCCAGGGTAAGTTTAGGTTGGATATCAGGAAAAACTTCTTTACAGAAAGGCTTTTTGAAGACTACAATAGGTCCCCAGAGAGGTGGTTGAGTCACAATCCCTGAATGTGTTTAAAACCATTTGGATGAGGTGCTCAGGGACATGATTTAGAGGAGGTTTGTTACTTAAGGTAATATGGTTAGGTTGTGGTTGGAGTCCACGATCTTTAAGGTGTTTTCCAACCTGAGTACTTCTATGATTCTAAGATAGGTAAAAGGTAATAATATATTTGTTTGATATCCTTAGATTTTGTTCCACTTGGTTCCCAGAATTGTTTCTCTGTGCAGCGCGGGAATACTGATGTGAAGTGCTGATATAAGGGAGAAGGCGGAGAGGCTTGGCAAAGGCAGGGGTGAGCTAGACCCCTAGCAGCTTTGGCTTTTAAAACAGCAGGGAAGCTGCTGGCATTAATGCTAACTGGTAACAGCGGATATGCAATATCACCTTCCAGTGAATAATAATACTCTTGGTAAATGGCCAGTTTAGTCAAATATTGTGTTTCATATTCAAGTATCTGTATTAAAATCTAATTTTATCCTCACCTTCAGTAATCATATTGTATATTTATTGGATGAAATCCCTCCAGTACAGTACTATATTCTTAGATATGTTTTTTGTTCTCTGTTGTATATGTACATTACTACTTCATGCATATATATTTCATGGGTTTCATGAAATGTTGTATTTTTTTTTCTTCAGAGATTCTTAAAAACAATTTGCATATATTTCATAGCTTCAGTAATTTAAAGCTATGTGAATTGATGGATTATCATGACTTAAAATAGTGGCCAAATTCTTAATTATTGCAGCTGTAATAATATTGAAATAAAGAACTTTTGAAAGCACCTATATTAATTTTAATGTTCTCAGAAAACTGCTTTTCAGTTGAACAATAAGCCAGTGAAAGAGCTTAGCTTTTTCTTCTAATGGATTCAAGTTTTGCCTTTTTTAGCTCATAAGTTAGCACAGTAATATTCAAAGTATTTAAAGATGTCATGATGACTCTGAGTTGTTTCAGAAAGAAATAAAGATGGAATCCATATGTTTTTCTTTTGATGGATTAAGGGCCATGTTTACAACAACATAAGTTTACACTGTAGCTGGCCTCAAGTATTCTGCAGACCTTCATGGGTCAGCTCCTGCAGAGGCTCATTCTTACTCAAGAGTACAATTACAGTAACTCTTTCCATGGCTGAGGAAACAGCCTGTTCTGAATAGAACATCCAGCATGCTGTATTCTTATTTATTTATTTTTTTATGGTACTTGAAAACAGTTATTTTTTCCATAATACCAGTTTTCAGTATTTACAGATTTAGTGTAGATGTAGATTAACTTTCTACAATCACCATATTTTCCTTGTTAAAATGAATACATATGTGTTCATTTGATTTTAAAAGCAGGCAGGTTGTGTTTATGTCACAGGTAATGCACAGGCCTATTTTTTATGGAATGCCGAGTCTGATTTTCTTGCTGTTATCCTTGATTTGTCTATTTCTGCATTTCCAAAACCTCCACTGCAGCCTCATCTGTGTTGCAGAGACCACACAATGAAGTCACAAACAAATAATTCTCAACTGTGACTCAGGAAATCTACTTATGAGTCACATCTTCACTGGCTTCATCTTGCTGATCTTGATTTTGTCTGGAATTAGCTACAGATTAATCTGGGTAATATTTTTACAATGTTCATGATATATTGAGATAAATGCGAAGCTCTTGCACATGTTTATAAGGTCAAGATTTAAAATGTATTTATTTATTTCTGCTGGTGTCACAAGGCTACAATTTGAAGAGTACTTAGTCTTGATGAACAATTCTTGGTATTGGTGTTTACAGACTCCAGTCCATAACAGGAAAGAGTATAAGCTATCAGTTACTGCCAACTATAACAGCCTGTTGTTGTCCAGACTTACCCCAGTGAGTACTGCTTTATTCCAATAGCCTTACTGATTAAGTGGATGAGACTATGTCTAGCACGTAATGTGAGTGTATAGACCACTGTGACAAACAGAGACTGGACCAGTCTTACAGCCTCTAGAATAAAAATCTGCCCTAGATGAGGTTCTTTTATGGCTAGAAAGCAGCCTAGAGATCTTTTCATTCCGCAGCTTTGTAAGGCCTAATATGGCAGAAAAGAGAGAGAGGAAAGACAGCACTAAGAAATGAAGTGAACTGTAAGAGCACATTTCCACTAAAATACAAAGATCTTCAGGAAGATGGTGGTTGTAGATTTATTTGTAAGCTTCCGTACAATATAGCAATTTTGTGCCCATTTGGTTCAAGAAATAGAAAGTGTTGAAGTGTACAGTAGTTCCCTTAGTCTGTTTGTCCTATCCTCACTACAGTATTTCCCAAGTGTTAAGGGCTGTCAGTACGATTATTTTCATAAGAAGTGAACAGACACTATCAGATCCCAAGTAATAGTTTGTAAGGATCAGGTGCTGTTTTCTAGTGTTTCACATCAATTATGTACATTTTGCTTGCCATTTTTGTCTCACTTGTGACTGATGCAGCAGTTGATTTTCTATAACCATGTGGGCCGGTTAACATTTTCACAGCAACCTCTCCCTCTCAGTCCTTTTTGTTCCCAAGGGCTTTCACAATTTGGGTTCTGTTTGGTGCTGTTACACTGCAGACAGCACCTTCAGTTATTCTTTAGTTTTACAGTTTGATTCTTACTTTGTCACTTGAAAAGGAAGAAACAACATTATATGAGAAATGAATTTCAGCCATGAAAATGTGAATTGTACTAGCTAAGACAGTCATAACAAGAAATGCAGAGCACTGATTACTTATACACATACTGAACAAAGAATGCAGTAAACACTCCCCCTTAATTATTTCTTTTCCATTAAAATTATTTTTCTTAGTCTAAATGCCAGACATGTTTTGCTCCACTTGTCACATAAATTATGGTGATACATTTTCAAATCCATTCATAATGTATTTTCAAAATATGCCTACCTATCCCAAAGTGGAAGATAACCTGTTTGTACATCTTTTATTTTTTAACCATTACATTTGCATTTTGCACATGATGACTTTGGTCTGAGCATATATCAAATGATAATAATTCACCTAGTGAATTTGTATGCATGATCTCAGATATATACTCATTTGTTCTCTTTTATTGCTATCGTTTATTGTTTTCTATAGAAATGTCTTTTAATGGCTTTGACTACTCAGATCTTAAAACATAAATCTAGGAACACTATTGTTCTTCTTGTAAAACTATTTACAGTTTAAAAAGTTATTTTATTGCTTAGAAATAAATGTATCATAGAATTATAAGTGACTATTTGGAGAATTAGAAGTTACCTGAATACTAGGTCATGGCCTGAAGCAGTGATGGAGCTCTTGGTGGGATGGCAGGGCCAGCCCAGGGGAGCTCAGCTGCATGCAATGTACCTGAGTGACTGGAAGGGGTGGAGCTGGGATCCATCCCTTCCCAGACCTCATCTAAAGGCTGGCAGCAGAGGTGGGAGCATCTTGTTTGTGATCTGTGTGTACCTGAGGCCTTTAAGAGTAAGTGGATTTGTTTTCCTTTGTTTCTGCGTCTATGGCTCCTGCATTAGGCACTTGCTGAAGCCTTTGGCTTTACTACTCTTGTATCATTGCTGTTACAGCATTATGGTCAAGTATGTGATCAAGTTGTGGTCTACAAATGTGATTTCCCCGAAGAAGCCATGTTGCACAATGTTTCCTGGGTTGTTATCTACAAAATATGTGGTCACTCAGTTTGTAGTCTTTGCTTGGAGAAAACAGTGGGGATATTATTAATGCCTTCAGTATTTTATTGTCTATGTGGTGGGCTTCTTTCAGTGCAGGAAAGCTGTCAGTGACCACATAACATGCTGTTTGATGTAATAGTGAGAAAAGGTTAGGTGGTTCCCACATTAGAGTAGGCATTTCTGTTAGCGCACCAGTACTCAGTTTTATGATGTACTGAAAGAAGCCGCTTAGGAGGCAGACTTTGTCTTTAGAGAAATGACTGATACTAACAGGTTGGCATATGGAAAGCAAAAAGTCTTTGTTATATCATTTAAAAATAGAAACGTACATGAAAGTTTAAGTTAAAAACCCAGCTGCCAAAATTTGTCAAAGTACTGTTAACTACTGAGGAGGCCATAGATACTGGAATATTAAAGAAAATGGAGGCACAAATATCTTGTTAGATGTGGAATACAGTCTGAAGAGAGACATTTTCATGTGGGATTTCTGGCAAATTTTCTTAGAAAATTTTTATTTTTATGTCTTTTTAAAACTGCCTTTTGGTGCATTTGAGAGTGAATATAGTCTTTAAGAGCATAGATGGAGAAGAGACTGGTATGTGTCAACTCATATGCTACTGCATAAATTTAATTCTTACTCCATCTCCAAATGGTTTCTGTTATTGCACCCCATCATGCATAATTTCTTAATGTGGCTTAGCATCTAGTGCAAATAGTATCTTTCAGCTCCTGCTCAGATGGCTGGGAAAGCTAGAAAGATAGAAGAAACTAGGTCAGTACTGGAATATGAATGATCTCTTTGCTTCTGTGTTACCACTAAAAGTTATGCAGAAGTAGAATATTTTAGACTTAATAAAAGCATGAATGAGTGTAGAAACATCAGAAGATTAAACCACTTTTCTTACTGTGAAACCATTTACATATGTTCAGAGATGAACTGTTTACCAGCAATTTTGCATACCTACTAGGAATTGTGCGGGTAAAAGTGCTGAGGCAAGATCTCATACAGAGATGAGTTGCTTCAGTGATGGAAGGAATGCCTAAACTCTCTTCTGAAAATAGCCACCTTCAAGCACCTGTTCTGCTTGGAGAATGGCTGGATACATGCATACACACCTGAGATGTATGTGCATTCTGGTGTAAACATCTGATGGCCAGGCCCCAGCAGCTGTTCTAATTTTAGGTGCCTCCACTGAATTTATACAAAGAAAAATCCTTAAAACTCGAACTCAAACTAGGAGGTTTTCCTGTGCTTGTTTGTTAATTTGTTGGGTCTTTTGTTTGGTTGTTTGTTTTTCCCTCTCTAAATATTCCAGGTTTCTGCTTTTGTTTCTTTTCTGGAGAAAATATAACTGTGTTTTATTTTACATTATATGTGTGTCTTATAAATACAATTCAAAAAATTCAAGTAAATAGCAACAAGTGTCTCTAGCAGTGAGATCTGAAATATGACCACCTTTGGAGCTGAAGCACTTCACTTCTTAATTTATAATACCAAAGAGACAGCACAAGCAAGTAAGAGACACAGCAGATTCCCACTCTGTGCATCTCTCTATTGGTAAAAGTATGTTAAAAGTGACTTAAGGAAAGTAGTGTAATATATCCACAACCAAAGATATGATTTGTTCCTTATAAAATTTACAGTAACCTCCCATGTAGAAAAATAGCTGTGTGTATCATCAGCTAATCTGGCAATACAGAAATAATTTAGATTTGAAAGATCTTATCTTAAAAAAAAAAAACACCAAAACAACACAATACTGTAGTTTTTCTGTCCTTGAACAGCACAACTTCAGAGTGAGGGTTTATATCTCTCATGGTAAACTTGAGCTGTGCTGCAGGTGTTTTAGTTTATCACTGAAAGGAAATGACTTTTTTTACACCTAATTTAATCTGAAGCTATTCACAGTTTAAAATGTTCGGTAACGGTGACCTCTGTAATGACTAACACATTGCAGGTGGTCTGATAGCAGGCCAGTGGTTAATGTTTGCTATTGAGAGAGACAGAATTAAATGTCCGCCCAAGTTGTTTTCTTCTGTTTATAGTATGAAAACAACAGCTGGCACAAAAGCAAGCCACAATTAAAGACCTTCTGAAAAGTTGTGATCTGTTTAGTTCCTGCAATAGGAGAACTTTCCTGTGGCATCTATTAAAAAAGTGTCATTAAATTTGAAAGCAGAAATCCTGGTAAATATTTGTAACTTAAGTCTCTGTATTAGACTTCTAATACTTTGGTTCCAGCCTGACAATCCCTGTGCAGTCCTTCTGGCAAAACCTCTTTTTGTTCCGCAGTTATGTGGTTAGGATCAATGAATGTTTTGCCCACACTTGTACTTGAAGAACTATAACAGATTTAAGAAAGCTTTGCCAAAGCTCTTAGAAGTTCTCAGAAGGCAGTTCAGTGCTCCTGTAACAGCATATAAAGCAGAACTGGTGAGCCTGAAGTTTTCATTTAAGCTCATTTCCATTTTGACAAAAACTGAGCATCTTTGCTGTGCAGCTGCTGTGTGGCTTTTCCAGATGTGCATAGACCTGGGCAGTATCTAGGCCGGTTGTAACTGCTGTCAAATGGCTTTGATTTAAAATTCTGTTTTTTTTATAATGGCTGCTAGCTTCTGGCATTGTGTAAACACAGCTTCCATCCCTTTAGTACAGGATCATTATAGAGTCTAACTCAAATCTGGGATTGTAAGAAATCCTTGGTAAAAATGGGAGAGAAATTTAGGTCCTGTCAAAGGACAACTTTTCATCCAGAAACCATAATGGTGTTTCTACTATTTCATGTCACCCCAAGGCAATTGTTACATGAAGGACCTCTGAAGGTAAAAGTGAGTCTCCTTCACCAGAGATAATAGACATCGCTTCTCAGGAAATGTTTCTTCAGAGGGTTTCTTCAGCACAAATTTAAGTCAACCATATATCCAGGACATAAAAACCAGCCACAGCAATTGAGGATATGTGATATATAAGCAGGAGTGGTTCCAAAAACTATGTTTCAAATTATTTGATATGCCAATTCCTATCAGCAAACCTTTTATGGGATGCCCAGGATTATTATTTACTGGTGCTTCATGAACTGGGCCTTAAGGAAGAATTGTTACCTTACTAATAGGATGCTTGCATAGGAGCCACTTTGCTGTTTTGTTAACTATGTGCAGATGGGAGACAAGGGCAGTCTGTGGTGTCAGCTGATGTATTTCATATAATATTGCTCTTTGCTTCATGAATGACTGTAGACCAAACAAGTGGGAAAAAAACCACAAAACCCTTGACAGTATGAAAACAGTAGGTAAACTGAATGCTAATTGGAAAAGGGATTGGAATCCAGATCATTTATAGGTAAAGCTGTAAGCATAATCTATTTCGGTCAGACTGAAAAATTAAAAGGGGAAATTGGTTATATCGGCCACTCAAGAGATTTTCAATGTCTATTTAGTTACTGTATTCAAACAGTCCCACTTTGGAATGACGCGATCTGTTTTTCAGGCTTCTGTTCTGGATTGAAGAAAATTTGTGTTTGAATCCTGTCAGGCAGGGGGTAGAATGCAAGTGGGCTTTTCTATTTCATAATAGTACCATGCTCTGTTAGTTGTTACCCTGCATGTTGCACGAGACTTTGTAACAGTTTTCAGAATAAACGTTATCTTAGTTTGTGTAGCGAATTTACATGGCAACCAAAACAGCTGTCCTGTACAGCTGCCTGATCAGTATCTCTCCAACTTCTTCTAGTGCTCCTTCCTAAATGTAATCAAGGTCTAAAAAAAAAGTATTAGGAAGACGCGTGCATTTGAGGACATGGCCAAAGACTAATATGATTATAAGATGGACTCGCATTAATAGCAGCCCTATAATCATAGAAAGTTTTCATTGTCAAACTTTTATTCATTAATACAAAGTAGAATTTACCAAGCTGCTTTGGTCTCCCTGCTTGTTCAAAACCCTTTCAAGTTGATATTGTTTCTGTCAGGAATAGCAGTGTAGCTTGGCCAACTTCTTTGTATATGTAGCTTTAAGTATTTATACATCAATAGAGTTGCTCATACATACAACTTTAAGATTGTCACGCTTAGAGTTACTTGTTAGACATAAACCATTCAAAAATGCATAGAAATATAGTTTTAAAAAAAAATAATCGTTGTTCTTTTTGATCTCTGCCTTACACGGTACTCACATAAGAAATGTTTTTTGTAGCTTTTGCGCCTGTATTATGTAACACACAAAATGAATATTTAGTCCTAACCCCCCCGTATGTTTATATCTTCAATACTAAAATTTTCTGTTTGCTAGGTCTGTATTTATATTAGTAAGGCCCTTTATTATCATGAAATTAACCCTTTTGAAGTTTCTTCCTCCCTTTGACAGAAAAGAAAGTATATAATTGACATCAAAGTGGAGACATACGGCTGACTAGTAATTATGGCAGCTTAATGTTGCCCAGTCCTCACCCGTTAACAAACCTGTCTTTACTTTATTCAGTATGTACTTATTTTGGTCAGCACCTCTAGGAATAACTGGATAGCCCAGCTACTTAAACAGGTTCTGCAGAATTTGACTGGAAAACAAAATAATGTTTTGATAATTCATTCTTTATATATTATTGTAGTTCTTTAAAAACCTCATTTGATTTCTCTAAGTGAACTGTAGCTGTTTGCTGGGTGTTGCCAGATGTGAAACCAGACACAAGGGTGAGATTTTACAGTTCAAGCACAGCTGCTTAAGACCAAATCTGGTTTAGGACACAAGAAATGGATTTAAAATACCATGTTTATATTAAAAAATAGCAGGGAATCAGATACAGGACAGTTAAAGGTCTTCTTGGCAAACCTCTTACCCTCACGTGGATCCATCCAACTAAGCCCACCAAAAGGTTCAAAACTCTGCTAGTGACTTTTTCCCTTGCCCACAGAAGCAAAAACAAATGTTCAGGGCACTGCTGTGTTTCTAAATTGAAGTCTTAATTCTTTCTAGTGTATGATTGGTAAGGTGAGTGTTGGAACCAAGGACAAAATGCTTCTGCATCTTAGAGCAGTTTTAAATGTCTCTAAGTGTCAGGATGATGACCTGAAAAGAAGTTTATTTATTTTGGACTTTTGAGTCTTACTGCTTAAGAGAGAATAACTTTAGAATTCTCAAAGGTAAGCTATTGGGGTCCTCCCCATTCTTGCATACTCTACTGTGCTGGCAGTGTTGTTGATATGCTTAGCAGAGCATGTAAGGTAGTGCAGAGCAGCTGAAATAACTCTGCACGTCTTTAGTATATTGACCTCTGTGCTGCATGTGTATGAGAAGAGAGGAGGAGCAGCACCGAATTTGTTTTGTTTTCTAACAAGAGATGTGTGGGACTGGAAAAGCCTATCCAGTGAGTAAGCCTTATTTTTTCATGTCAAAACAAAACCAAAAGGACAACAGATTTGAGGTACTTTCATTATAAATTACCTTCACAATGTATGTTTTAAAGTGATGTGTCTTTACTACTGGTTTTGCTAGCCTACCCCAAACTTCAATGGTACTAAATTTGCCCCCACTGTATTCCACTTCATGTTTATGTGATAGACATGCTACTCTCTGAAGAGGCATATTTTCCATCTGAGCCCACCCTCAGCCTAAACAGTGACTCACAGAAAGAAGACAATTTACTTATAACAAAAGCCATGACAATTCAGTCACAATTAAAAAACAAACAAACAACAAAAAAAACCAACAGGGATCTTCCATCTAGTTTGATTATTCATTTTGATTTGCTTTACAGAAATGACAGATTAAAAGAAAATACACTTTTCCTGCTGTTTCTCTCAAGTCTCTGTCTATATCTGCCACTTGGATGTGGTCTCAGTTACTGCTTCAGTGCAACAACCATCGGCAACAGCTCATTATAACCAGTGGACTCTGCTTTCCACCCTTCTGGCGAGGTCATTGCAACACTCATTTTTAAAGTGTTTTTTTCTAAACAGGAAAACATTTCTCCAAGAAAACTTTGTAAATATTTTTCTCAGTAGTAATAGCAAGCAATATTTAACCTGGTACTGAGGTCGCTGGGAAGAGATCAATTGTGATAATGCAGAGCTTTTAGCTGTTTAACATAAATTTCTGGCATTTCCATAGTTTTTAAACCTATAAGAATAGGGGGAGTCTGCTTTTGCTTGTCAAGGCACATTCCTAATTTCCATCCCTATTAATGGGTGTTATATATTCTTCTCAGAGACACTACAGACCTCCAAGCATTCTATAGCAAATTAATCCGTTCATATTTTATTATTCGTGCCTGATAACAATATATAAAAATCTGTGATTTAATTAAGAGATTTTGCTGATGCTCACAAAGTTTCAACATAAGTCTGAACTGAAAAGTGCTTCGTTAAACATGTTCCAAACCCAGAGATGAATCTGCAGAGTAACGCTCAGCAATGAGTTTATCATGGTGTAAAAGAATGGCTGGTTTTTTTTTTTTCTTTTCCCTCTCTTCCAGTAATTATTTTTTTCCTTTCATTATAACATTAGTTTACTGTGGGACCTTCTTGCTGGTAACCATAGTTACTCTGGTGTCACTTGTAGTTTATAAAGTACCCAGTGGAATAAAGCATTTATAAACTTCTCCCAAAGCATTTTTAATAAACATCCCCTATAGTCCTTACACAATATGTAGCAGGATGTCATCCATTCTATTTATTTACTGATCTACGTGTTATTGTCATTACTTTGATTTAAAGAAATTAGAAAAGCACCTTTTATTCTGATTTCTGAAGGAGTAAGGAATTACTGGTGAAATGCAAATATAAATGTTCTGCTGCTTTGATTAAAAGTCCTAGATGGATGCATTCTAAAGAACAAGTCTGAAATTCTCAGCTGAGGGAGGAGGAGCATCAGGCTATTGCTGTGATGTAGAATGTCATCTGACTTCATAATAGAGCTGTCAGAATTACTTTGTTTTCCATCCATATAAATATTTAGACTTTTCAATTCAAGTCTCTTTGGTTATTTGTCCAACTATGTATCATTTATAGTTTTGGAAGAGAAAAACTTTAAAAACAACTATATGGTACTATGTAACTACTTTGACCTACCTGGTAGTTGTCAAAGGGAACAGAAACCTGGCAGTGGTTACTAACTTTTCTTCTCAGTGTGTTTGAAGATATTATGTGCTATTTTCAAATGATGCTGTGAAAATGGAATGACAGTTAATTATGGCTTATTTCTTGAAAGTAATTCCATTGCCAATTTTGGTTGTCAGAACAAAATTCTTCTCCAGACTTTGAATATGAAATATCCATTGATATTTAAGCTATTCCACTCCTATAGAGAACTTCTGTTCACTCTGTTTTAGGATGTGAGATTCCTCTCACATAACTGCCTCAAAATAACAGGGATAATGTGGGAAGCCACTGTTGAGCAGAAGCGAGTGTTCTGATTTGAAATGAACACATAATTTCCAGCCAGTTAAGGAGAGTAGAATCCTCATGTTTTCTTTTCACTCCATTCAGAATAGTAAGTTGTCATGCAGAGCACCCTGGTAATTAAAAATGTAACCAGTGTTAGCATTGAAGACTGGCTAAGTAATTTATCTTTGTAGCAATTCATCCAAAACAGAAGCAAGAAGAGGGGAGAATTTAAAAACGAATTACTTAATATTGCACACTGTGATGAATACTTCATCTTGTGATGAATTCCATGAAATCATTTAGTACAGAAGAGTCTATTACCTAGTTAGAAACCATGACCCCATTTAACAGTTATGGAGCATGATAGCATCTAATCTATATTATTTGATTTGTATACCCTTTATGATCAGAGCTGGATCCCATAATGTCAAAAATTGTAGCTGTCACTTGAATTATATCCCATTCACAATGCAGGATTGTCAAAGCCAGATATGTTTGTCTCAAGAGTGAGCTGTGCTAACAATTTGCTATATAGTGAAGTTTATACTGCTTATTGCTTATAAAAAAAATCACCAATCCACCCTCAAGTGCTTTCAAGATGCAGTACAACATGGGAAATTTGTTTAAATTAATTTTTCTTGTGTCTTCTCTGCAGTCTACATAACAATATTAATAATGAAGTCAGGATTTATATTTTATTTTTAAAAGCCAAAAATCAGTAGATATTTCCTATTGCTATGTGCATGCTTATTTGCCCTCAAGATCTATGTAAGCAGATCATTCAAATCTGTATCTAAATACTAAATACTTCTAAATCCCACAACTGTATTTATCTGTGCTAGCAGAAGAAAAGCAGTGAGTGCTCCTATGTAAAAGTGTAGTAGAAAACCAACCAACCAACCAAACAAACAAAAAGTACACCTCTGTACTACATTTTTTCTCATAAGTAAAACAATCAATGGCTCTGCAGTTCAAAGTACATTAGAAACTGACAGGTTTATATATGTCAATCACATAGTTTTCATTTAGAGAAGCATTTCTTAAAGATCTTCTAATTATGTAAGACATTATTTACAGTAATATGCTTATAATAATATATCTCTGCACTCAGATTTTTGGTGATATAAATTGAAATATATTGGTAGAGCTTATTGTGGTTTTGTAATCAATAGTATGATCCCTTCAGATGAGGTGCAGCTCTAATGCCCAAATGACATTTGGGTAAATTTCAGCTCTGAACAGTTTTACTGCCTTTTATTTTCACTAAAACATTTAGTAATAGGCTCATTTTTCCAATGGCTTCTAATGCTTGCATAGAATAAGAACTGAATATCACAAGTGATGATTTCTTTTCTTTACAATCACCTCGATGACTCCTGATGTAGGCTTCTATCCAGAGGAGGAGTGCATCATTGCATTCATTCCCATCTGAAGTTCTACGTGTGATAAGTTCTCTCTGCTGTTTAAAGACGTCTATCAGTTTAAAAATGACAGTGAATTTAAGCTGCCACAAAATTTGTGGTGTCTTAAACATAACAGGGCTTTACCACCTCTACTTTAGCCTCATAGTATATATAGTTGCAACTGTGATTTTATTTTTTTTAAGAAATTTCATTCTCCTTTCATTTACATATGTTGTTCTGGAGGTCAATAGAAATACAGAAAAACGGAAGGGAGGGGAAATACGTGCATGTGAAAGGATAAAAGTTGTAGAGATGAATATGAAAACTGACCTTGTCATGAATTAAAGTAGTAATTATTAACCAGACTCTCCCAAAATGAAATGGGTATTTCAGTGTATGCTTATCTTTTCTAAGCAATGTCTGTTTACAACAGGTTGTATGAAACTTGTAAGCAAGCTTAGCTTCTCTGTGTGGGCACATGCACAGAGCAATCTGCTCCACTATACACAGCAGCACAGCACAGCCAGTCCCAGAAATGCATGCAAGTGTCCACTCTAGTGTCCTCTGCCTGCACAGCTATGTATGTTCAGGATTCAAATTCAGGATATTGAGACTAGGTTTACATTTTTTTAATTAGTAATTTTACTTTGTAAGCCTAAATCTTTATGTTACTATCTTTCCAATAATATGTTGATTGACACTAGAGTGCCCCGTAGGCACATCTGGAAAATACAGAGCAAGGCATGTGTGTACTTGTAGGAAGGTGTGTATAGAAGTAATGCTTTTCCTAGGGCACATCCACATTATAAAAATTCAACAAATAGGGGCAAGAGTTTTTGCCTCAGCAATAAGTAAACTGAAGTCCCCTATGCAAAGAAGACCTTTCAAATAATTCTGTAAGTGATCAAGAGTGCAGTGAATTGAAAATACTACCAAAGCTTAATTGTTTAGTCCCAAGTTTAATGAAGTATTTAGGCCCAAACTTCCCATTAATTTAAATGGGAAATCAATGGGAAGTTAGGCTCCTAAATGCTATGTTGAATCAGGGCCTCAGGGCTCAATTGAGATTCCCATAGTGATCACTGGAAAGGCTTCCATTAAAGCTCTGGATTGTGTTAATCACTTCCATATCTATCTGTTGGTACCTACCGGGCTCATTTACAACACTTACATTGTGGGTTTTGTTAAGGGCTAGAAATTATACTTTGAAATCACTTAGGATACAATTATACATATACTAGAACTTTGAGTAGGGTGCAAGATACTTCAAAAACCTTTCTAACGATTGCATTTCCAGGTACATATCTACACCAAAGACTAGCTCTATTCACATGCACAAATTCTCCTTTTTACTTCAAAATCATTACCTTAGAATTTCAATCTTACATGTAACAAAAATTATTGAAGAATTATTGCAAATATTTTTCCTTCAACTGTGACTGCTACAAGAGAACATTGGGAAGTTGGCCTTATTGCTGGAAATTTCTAGTGGGCTATTTTTAAGATGTTGAGAAGCTTGGGCAAAAAAAAAATCCATCAAACTCAAAATATCTCACTAACTAGAAAACCTGATCGATAGGGAACGATGAATGAGTAATTCTAAATAACATTTCCTGATTTGTTCTTTTAATCCCACTAAGTAAGTATTCACTTTTATCTTGCAGTATTCTCCCAGCCCGTACTAACTAGTATCACTTAAACAATTCCCTTTTTTTTTTCTAGTGACAACAGCATTTAACCCTGCGGAACTAACCTTAAGGTTAATTAAATGTTTGAGCAAACCTGAGGTGATTTATAGTTTCATGCTGAAAGCAAGAAAAGTTCACAGTTTTGTTAGGTTTTGATGTAAAATAAGATAAAATCGAGTGCTCTCAAGCTGAGTTTCACTTTCAGTTTTTATTTTCTTTTAAAATCTGAACCACAGAGAAAGTCAGGTTGGGTGTAATGCACTGTGGATCACATTTAAGGTTTTAACTTCTCCACAAACATCAGTACATCTCTGCTGCTATGAGCTACTTCATGCTTCCCTAATAATAATCAATCTTTTCACTACAAGTTTGTTTTCATGGTAGTTTTTTTAGTGGAATCACTGCTGGCAATGTTGGATATATTTCTTTGATATGCGTGTAAACAGTTATGAAAGAAGAAAAGAAGAAAGACTTCTGTATATGCGTTTCATGGGATGACAGCATTAGTGAAGGAATGTTACATGCTTGCTTTGATTAATGAGTATTGGGAGATTATTTCTCAGCTTGATTCATGTGCTTAAGCAGTGTAAAGTAATTTAGTATCTAATTGCAATGTTTTCCAGAAGGTTACATTGCTGACGTTATGCTTATGGAATACAGAACTCAAACCCACCCTCTGCATAGCATTCTCATACACAGTAGCATGATTCATTTTAGTAGAAGGTAATCAAATTACACATGCAAGTATGTTGTTCATTTAAAAGTATTAAACATCTGTATGTTAAAAAAAAATCCAATACAAATATGTTAATATACAAATTTCTCAAGGGCTGCAGTGCAGTTCTAACAGCATAGGGGAACACTGTAGTTCCTTTTCTAATGTTTAAGATTAGACTTTTCATATAGAAACAATTGTAATTTTTCATTTGGAATTTCCCAGCTCATTTCAGACAGAAGTTGACTTTGGATCAAATGTTTCCACATTTGAGAATGAGAAAGGTGGAGGTATTCCTATATACAGTCCATAGGGGAAAGGAAAAAGAAGTGTTTATCAGCAGCCATACAAAAGAAAACTAGCACTGAAATAGACAGAAACTGTGTGAGGAAATAGATCAAAATGAACGAGAACTGTGTTGTTGAGTTGAATGCTGTGTGTGCAGAGTTCAGGACTTTACAGCTTCCCTGATTCCATAAATAGGCTTATTTTAATAGAGAGAACTGACTTGTTTGGGTGCTAATCAAATGTAAATCTCTTTCAAGTATTTATGAAGCAAAGACTAGATATTGTCATAGTTATTTAAACTTGGATTAGGCAAAGTTAGAGTTGACGCTGATATCTGTCAATGTTATGAGTTCCTCTTTGTATCAGTTCCTACCTGGGGCAGGTATGGGATGCTTTGGCCTGCTGTTGATTCTGTGTCGGCTTTCAGGAATTCCATGTGACTGTCAGTTGCCTGGACATTTTAGTGTGCAATAATATCCAGTGTCATATAGTTGATGTTTATTTTGTGCTAATTACTATTAGCTTTGTAAGAATGGTTTGAGAGGAAGTACAAAGAATGGACTTCTATGAGAATGTGCAGCATGATAGCAATATCAAAATGTTTTCCCTCTTTGATAATCTATTTAAATCTAGAACTTCTTTCCCTTTTTAAATTGTTGTCAGTGGATTGTGTTCCACTCTAGTTGTTTTCTCTGAAAGAATAGGTATGGAAGATCATCTAGAACTGCTGGGAGGGTGTGAGAGATCACACTGCCCTGAATGCAAGCCTTTGTTGGTATTTTACAATATCCTCTATGGAAAAAGAGGATGCCTCACTAAGACATGGCACACGCATCAGCAATCGTCATAATCAGGAATTACCACAAAGACAAACCAGATGTAGTAGAGCAAGCAGTTTTGCTTAGATTCTTGAGGACTGAAGTTTCATTACTGAGCCCAGTAAAAGTTACTGTCCTTCAGTAGCTACAATTATCTGAAAGTTTTCTACTCCTTCCCTTCCTTTATCCTGATATTCTTATTTATTTATTTGTTTTGTCCAGTCATTAGAGATTGAAGTCCATGCATTTATAAGAACCGTAAGTCTTATCTATCCATGGCAGGCATTTATTACTAGCAAGAAACATTTTGTATGTATTTGGAGATTCAGAGAAGAGAAGGAAAACCCCAGGTTCCATCTAGTTCTAACCTGTATATTAAAGGCTATATTTGATATGTAAAGTATTTCATTAGATATGTCTGACATTATAATTGGACAGTGTATTTCACATTATTTTACACTCCTTCCAGCAGGAGAGTGAAAAAATACACTGAACTCTCTATAAAAAAGACTACAGGGCCATTTTGGGAATTGCTGATAAGGTGCCAGGAGTCCTCTGCTAAAGACTGCAGTGAAGTGAGAAACAAACTGTACTTTTTCAGTTCATGCACTGTTAAAAATGGCTGTTTCTTATCTATGTTGAAGAAAGTAATAAAAAGAGAAGCATTTTAACAGATGATTCAGTAGCATGAATCTCTAGTCTATGTTGTACCTACTGATGATATTAGAAAAAAATCTCGTGTCCTATTCTATTTTCTAGCTATGGGTAACTTAGTAGCTACCTGAAAATCCTATTCTGGGAACCTTTCCACATGCTCACAGTCAATTAAAGGCTTAAGTCATTGCTGTTCAACAGAACAGTATTTAATACTCTTTTCTTAATTTTGCAGAACATTCCAGCTTCTGTTCATTGCAAGGAGTTTCTCGTTCATATGATTATTTTTGGTAAATACTTCTGCAACGTATATGAAGGTGTGCGTATCAGAAGTTCATTGTTACCTTTCCTTCTATTTTTCACTGAGAAGTACATCTGTGCATTTGAAATCATTGGCTTTCAGGGCTACTGAAAACGTTCCCACATAATAAATCATTGAACTTCATGCAGTGCTGCACTTGTTGCCATTGTAGTACAGTCTGAGACAACTGGCTCATAGATAACCAGGCAGTTCAACTTTTGGGTTGGGTATATTACAGTGATAGTGCTAATCCAGGAAAACCAGACTTTTCTTTCTGATATGCATGGTAAAGCTCAAGTAGGAATTTGATGTGTGATTAAAACTTGTGCGGATTAAAACCCTCAGTACTGAATGGTGAGATTAAACTGCCAGTTTTGCTGGCAGATAAGGAACCCCTCCCCATCTGGAGGTACTGTGGCCAAGTGGCTTTTAACTGGTGCAGCACATCTTTATTTACAACTGTTACCTACTCAGCACAACTTGTAAAGTGTGTTTTTTCTAAAACTTTCCGTGTGATACAGCTCTATATATTATATTACACTTATAAAATCCCACCAAACCCTTATGAATTAAAAGATAATTAGTGGTTCAAAACACATAAGACATTAGGCCAGAAGTGTCAAAAATGTCATGAAAGGCCATAAATCATAGTATACTTGCATTGATCCCTTATATAGTTAGTTTTTAAATCATCTCTTTAACACCTTGTAAATGTACAAACAACTACGAACCCAAGGGAAACTTTAATATGTTTTTCATACATATTTTAATTTCATCTCAAAGTACTGGCTGCATAAAAATTAAGTCAGACTCACAAAAACTCATTGATTTCCTCTGGATAAAACCCATCTGTCCAAACTAATTTAGAAGCTTTTTGAAGCTGTAAAGTTAGTCATGCAACACTGAGGTCATTATGGACATCCTGTACTGTAGGAACTCTAGTGTAATTTTAAGAAGGTAATTTTGTTATATTTACTGTATTTAAATACAGTGCTACTTTTAAGGAACAAAAGCCTTACTGTGTAACTGTATTGAAAGTAAACCAGAAGCTGTGAAAAGTGAGATCTGTTCTTTTCCTTGTGATTAATGCACCTTTCTGCCAAAATTGAAACTTCTTAACTGAGCTCATTTAATACAAAGTAAACGAATTCTGCTCTTTGGATTTGATCCGCTGGCTAAGCTCTATAGATAAGGGTCTAACAGTGAATAGCTTTCATTCTAAACAAAGGATGTTTTGATAGAAAGGTCAGAGCTAAGGTCTTTTATATTGTGATAACAGGAAAGGGAAATGACATATTAATGGCAATTCATGGCATGGTGGTCTGCTGAACATGGTGGATCCAAAAGTGGGGGAAAAAAAAGTCTGTAGTGTTTTTGTTTTTTTAAGGACATCAGTTTTTAATTGGTCTTATTTTGAATGACAATTTCTTTCATTGCAGTTGGCAAGGCATAGATGCCCAAATGTGTAACACTGCTACCACAGGGAAGATTGAAAAAAAAAATTGTGTGTATTGATCTGGATTTTGCCCTCGAACATTTTGCTGCCAGACAGAATATTAAACAGGCTTAGCCCCTGTGAGTCACACTTGTAACAAATGGTGATCTGTGGCTAATTTTTATAATGTGATAGACTTTAATTACATGCTGGATCACTTGAATAGGATAAACAAGTTTAAATGAAGAGGTTCTCACTGCAGCTCTGGACACGTACAACATGTTGCACGGTTTTTGCACAGTGCTTGGGAATTTAGGATCTGAATTTGTTGTAACGCTTTTATCTCATCTAAAATACTGTGCAAGGTGTTTTTATTATTAAATATCATTATTTTGATAATGAATAGCTACTGTGCAATTGCAGGAATAATTATATCACAGAAATCTTTATTCTGACATAAACAAAATGTGATTAAGCTAGGTGGTCACTGCTGCAAAGATACTTAAAGTGCTTATTCCACTCCCCTTCCCGGCTACCCCCCCCCCTCCCGCCTTCTTGGGGCAGGCTGATATATCTAGAGCCAGCTGATGTTATCTGTAGCTCCAGCAACTTCTTACATGTTCACATTGAGTCCAACAATTTCATGACATGGTATGATAGTGTAGATTCCTATGTTACCTAATGAAGAATGGACTGAACTGCATTTCTTTTATGTTTAGTAGAGTATCAAGACAGAAAACATCAAGATCAAGTATTCAAGGAGAGGTGTAGGATGACGTTTTTCCAGTTCATGTCTCAGATCTCCAAAGAGAAAGTTTCCCCTTGTCTGCTTCCCTTGCTTCTCCCTTGAGATGCATTCTGTGGTAAACTGGCACTTCACATATCAGGCAGCACCTGCTGAATTGGTAATGTTAGCAAAAGATGCAATCCCTTGCTGCTACATTCAAGCCTTATAAACTGCGCTCTCCATTTCTACCACAGCACAAATAATGCCATCATACTTGCACAAAATTCCTGTGAATCATTTAGATGACACCAGATAACTCTTAAGAGCATCACATAGGGGAGATATCAGAAACCAAACAACCCCCACCTTACTCACAGCTGCTGAATCAACAGCCTTTGATCCCTAGACAGAAGATTAGAACAAACCTCATCTTTGCAAAGTGGGTCATTGCATGACATCTCTCTAGAAAACCTCTGAGAATACTGAAGTCCACATTAGAAATGGTTTGTCGTGTCATCTGGGACCATCTTTGGGAAAGAGCTCTTGAAAAATAATAATGATAATCAGCTGTACACTGCTGATTTAAGCTCCAGTGAAGTGAAATTCAGAGACTTTAAGAATACTGCTTATTTAGGAGACAAGCTTTGTACCTCTAAGCTATTTACTTTAAAGGTATTCTGGTTTTCACTAGATTGATAAATGCCAGCTATTAGGCAAGCAGCACTAGAAAACCAAATAAACCCTATTTGCAGTGCTTAGTATATTCCTTTTTCAAGTGTCTATTCCCTTGTATTAGTGCAGCAGTACTTGGACAACTGTACGGTTCCTGCAGAGTGAAAATATGGCAAGTAGATCCAGTAGATTTTTTTGTGTGAATCTTGATGGAGTCTCAATTCCCACTTCAGTCATGTGGAACCTTTTCTCCACATCTCCTGGCTTCCCAGCTAACAATCTTCTAAAATCTCAAACATTGGATATTGCTTACATGATCTGTAAGCTGTCGTACTTGGGAATATCATCTTTAAGGTATTTTCTTTTCCTAGTATCATCCTATTATACTTCCTGCTTTTTCCCCCAAATACCTGACATTTCCCTCAGTCTTTATTGATACACTGTGCAATGGTGTGAAAAACTAATTTTTACTTGGGTAGACAAACATTATTTTCCTCAAATATGGTTGTAACATAAATGTTTGTCTCTATGGCACTAAGTAATAGCTGAAAAAAAACCAAAAACCACAGCTGTCATTTTGGTTTAGAGAAAGCTTTCAAATGAAGAAAAATCTGAATACTAGTAAAGTATACAGTAAGTGAACAAATATGATACCACTGGATATATATTTTCTATTACAAAACAAGAAGCAACTCTTTATGAGACATTTAAGTTTTGTCACATTTTAATCTAGTCATGCAATGAAAGCAGTTTACCATTTTGCAGTCCAATACCAAGCTGCAGTAATTTCTTTCAAAATCAGATTTCCCACTCTTAATAGGCAGCTATTTAAGTGACACAGGAACAAGGCAGTAGTGTTTTCTAAAATGTTTTAGGATTCCTCTGGATTCTTTTCAGTTCTCAATACAGATATGTAACTTAGCTCCTGAATTTGACCAGTCATGCTACAAAAAATAAACCTGATGTGCCAAGTTTTAACCAGAACTGAATAAGTTAATGAAAGCAATTATCCTGGATCTACTGAATGGTTATTGAAATCAATATGAAAGGAATAAAATATTTTTTCCAGAATTTGTGCCCATCAGCTAATGATTACATGTTAAATTTTAAAACTCATATTTTTTCAAATACAAGAAATATGTAGATATTCTAATAAACTTTTGTTATTCTACTTGAAATGTAGTAATTTGAAGAAATTAGTGTGAATCATAATCATCTCACATAATACTTGTACAAAACACCTAAATAACAAAAATATGTAAATATGTATTACCTTACATTAGATTTATCCTCCCACCGTCTCTTCATTTTTAAAGCCATTTTTCTATCAAAGGAAGTTGTCTTATTTTAAAGTGACTTCAGGATTGTGTACATCTTAGTGACAAAATGAGCCTTCTTGTTTTATGGTACTCAACAATTCGTGCATATCTTACATAATATTATTTATTAGTATTCATCACGTTATTAATTTCTATTTTAGACTGATAGGATTACAGCAATTAAAAAGTACCCTGGGCTTTTAAGAACAGATTCAGTAACAGATATCTTCTCTGTTATAAATTACAAATATACACGCTTCCTAATATAGCATGTTCTTCAGAGTCTTAATTTAACAACCTTATTTTAGTACATCATGGTTCTGAAATGCCAAGACTGAAACAAAAATCAAGAGGCCAGAACACGACATATTTCTGTATGACATTCAGCACTAATTATTAGCTACATCTAGGAGGTCTATAGCTGTTATAATACTGAAGTCATTAGCCTGACTGTTTATAACCTATTATTTAACTACAGCATAGCATTAAAGAGTCAGCTAGCTACGTTTGCTACTCAAGGAGAGACATTTATCACCAAACAGAAATGCTTTGCACTGTGGTTTTCTTGACATTTTGCTCATCTGCTCAGTATACTTTTGGAAATTGTGATTACTTGAATGTTTGTTAAGTTCAGCGTTGAATGAATGAGAGAAATATGCTTTACAAAATTGTATTTAATACTGATGAGCTCATGTACTATCATTAACATTTATGCTCAAAAGGGAAGAGAATTTATTAGTAAATGGCTTCCTAATAAGAAATGGAAAGGCTTAAAACAAAACAAAGTTTACTGTTTCTCGGCCTGAGTCATAAAGTTTATGTTACAGCTAAAATGAGAAATACAGGCAGATGAAATTGTGTTTTCTTTACAATGAAGGTGTATTGAGACTTCATACAAATTTGATCTTCCTTTCTTTGTTGGGGCCAGTTCATTTAACATTTAAAGAACTTTTTCTCATTGCTGTACCATGCTATTCAATCTATCCATTTTTATGCCCCCTAGGATTTCTTTACAGAAATCTCTCAGCTTTAAGGTTCTTCAAAAGATTTTTGTGTGAATCAATTTTCAGAAAAAGAATTTGCCTGATTCAATTTATTCTATTCTGATGGTTCTTAGGTTTTCAAATTTGGATTTATCAGAAAAGTTTACATTATATTGTAAACTAAGACCGGAAATTGAGGATGAAATTCCCACTTGTATGTATCTTTGTAGTGCTGCAAAACATCAGTGATCCATTTGACATCAAGAAAAAGGAAGAAAGATTGCAGGTTTGAATAATGAGTATTGGAAATTAATCTTCACACTGAACTCTTAATAGAAATGAAAGGGTGAATGTTTAAGAAAAACTTTTAATCGCCACTTTTAGAAATAGGAAGGCTCTCATTACTGCCTTACTTTCCCTATTCTTTAGCCTGTCTTACTGGTTCTGTTAATCATAACACCGGATACAGATTAAATGTAAAATCTTTGAAGAAATACCAAGCAAGTTTGTTCCTGCTACTGCACCCCAGAGGTAGCTGTGCAAATTGCTGTTATACAGATATTCCAACAAATTATAATTAATCTTTAAAAGGTCTTCAGTCATGCCTGACTGTTATTACATTGATCTACACAGTGACGCAAGATTTACCCTCTTTAACACAAAAATTAAGCACAAAAATAGGGAGGTATCAGAGTTTCTAGAAATGTATGTAAATCTTATGCTAGTCATAAAGTTATGACTAGTTATACCAAACTAAAGTTTGGTAAACTAAAGTTTACTCAATTTTTAACGTTTTCAAACATATCAGCCAACAGGAATACCTGTGTCCTTCCTCTATGAACTTTGTTAGGGTAATGGTTACTTGTTTTCTTTAGTGCCATTTATCTCATTGTAATAAAATAGTCCTTCCCTACTGATCAACACTGATATCATATCACTGGTAATAGAAGCTACTCCTGAAGCGTATGGAAGATTGGTGTAATCGAAAATCAATGATCTAAACTGAGGCTGGTTGTTCTGTAATGTGGCTTATGTAATTTGATAATGCCAATTCTAACGGAGTTAAATATAATCCATTGAAATTTCAGGATGCAAGGGTCAATAGGGAGTGCAATGCCTCACTTCCCAGCAATTACCAATTATTACTGGGGCAGTGCTTTTGCTTTGCTGTTCTGCTTGCCTCAATAAATAATATTTGGAGACCCTGCAGCTGTAGTCAATAGAGTACAGTTTTATTGTCACAGCTTCATAGTCAGATCAATACCAACCCTTCTGAGATACACGAGAGAACTGCCACACGCCAGTCTAATGAAACCATGCGTTTTTATGGTTCTGAAATTATGCATTTTATTCATTGCTTGTGCTTAATGTCATTGTTGCTTTTAATAGGGCCCCTTTCACTAAACTTTTATATGTCCTTTACGTGACATTTATGCACAAAGAAAGGAAATTTGTGTTTTGAACATAAGTTATAGTGAATGAAAATTGAAACATTACCTGACTTTTTTTCTGAGGCTGGTTTCAGTTATAATGTTTCTTCGCGTTGTTGTTGCAAAGTTTGAGAATAAACTAGGAAACAAAACAAAAAAGTCCAAGTGGGCCTCATGCTGCAAGCTAAAATCTGTTAAGAACACTGTAAATTTCACTTTCTCAGCACTGTGTCACAGCCCCACTATGAAAACTGGTTAAAACAATTATGGATTTGTAATGGTGTCCAGAATGACAACTGCATCTAGATGATATTTTATATGTGATGCCTTGCTCTGAAAACCATGGATTCAGAGGCTGACTATGCAACTTTAAAACAAGCTTAAATGATTTAGAGGAACAAGTTCCACCAGAAAGAACTGGGCTTAATTCAGGAAGTGTATTTAGGATGAAATTTAAATTCTCTTAGTAATGTGAATAAATGTTGTGGAGTGTGAGCTGGTGGAAAGTGCTCAGATCTCAATCAAGAAAATATCATCAATTCTTTCAGGACTATGTGATTCTTTTTCTGTTGTTTTTAAGTGGAACACGAATTATCCTACTATGGTGTCTAAATAGATGTAAGAAATCATTACATGCAAGATTTATATTCTGAGATTTGTGCAAACAAGACAAGTTCTCTTTTTACCAGCCCCTTTTTAGTCTGCCCTTTGTCACAATCATATATAAGGTGCACAAGAAATGCATCGACAGCTCAAAGTTAAGAAATCAAAGAGGTTCTTAAAATATTGTAAGAAAATTACATCCCTTTTAGGCTAACAACAAATATCACATACAGAAATAGTCAATACAAAAGGAAATGTATTGAAAACGTCTTTATACTGCAGGTCTTTTCACTGCTGTGTCGTGTTTTCCATACTGTACAGTATGTCACAGAAGCTGTTTTCTTTACAATTATTTTTTCAACTATTACTTGCATTTTTTTGAACCTCATGCCAGTGATGATTTGTCACAGGATTACAGGAATAAGGTGATCAGTCATTTCCATTGGTTTAACATAGACATGCTTTTAATGAATGTTTTGGGAATGCCAAAAGCTCAATTTTTGCTGCTGGTAAAAATCCCACAAGATGCATAGACACTGCAAGTCTGTTCGATGATTTAAAGTCAGGTAGAAAAGGTGAGGAAGGATTTCAGCATTTTTTAAAAACAGAGACCCTCTTTCCTACACCTTTGGGAGGGAGTTTTCCTTTGCAGTAGCATAAATATTTATAACACTCACTGCCACCTGCACAATCTTCCCCATAAACTGATATGCTCTCATAACTACTGGCAAAAAAAAAAAAAAAAGTGTTTTACACTACAAGTCTTTGGCAACGTGTCCATGCGGTGCAGACATTATCAAAACAAGAACACTAGCAAGCTTAGTACTGTGGCACAGCCATTGGCTATTTTAAGGTGTTTTCTTTCCCAGACAGACAGACATCTCACATGCACGTGTGTATGTATACAAACCTACAGGAAGCAGTGTTGCCTAGAAGGTAGGGCAGAGTCTTGGGATTCAGGAGGCTGGGTTTAAGTCTCAATTTTTTTCCACTGATTACTGGCAAATTTCTTGGAACTTACTTTATCCTTTTGTAATACAAGTTGCTGCCTCTAAAAAGGGCTGCTGGTACTTCATTGCTTTGAATGCTTTGAAATGAATGAAAAATGGCACGTATGAACTAAGCACTGTATAAATAATGTATTTATTATTTGTATGTATCTAGGCTCTGAAATAAGTTCAGAGCAGACAATATACAGTTATTTCACTGTAGAATAACCACGGTCAGCTTCTTTGTGACACACTGAATATCACAGATACTGATGTCAAGTTACTCAGCTCCCTCTGCTCCTGTTTGGGACAGCTAACAATTTTAAGGCATGTGAAAGAAACTGGAATAATAATGGCACAGCAGAAAACTGTAAATAGTTAAATTTCTTAACTGCTGATCTTTTATTTTCTTTCTTTCTTTCTTTTTTCTTTTTTTTTTTTTTTTTTTTTTTTTTTTTTCCTAGAATATACTATTATTTAAAATTGCGGCTAAGATCCAAAATTATCTTTATAACACATGAATGGCCTTTGTGGGTTTATTGGTCATCATCCAGCCTTATATAGTTTCAGCATTTTTGGAATGAGATAAGTAGGGTGAAATTCCAGGTTTGCAATAAATTTTTGGCAGAACAGACATTCACCTTTATGTTCAACTGTAAAAATCTTCCAATAGAGCATAACTAGATGCTTTGTATTTGTTATGTACAATGAGAACAGGGTGAGGGTAAAGAACAGTGATCAACTTTTATTATTTCACAAAGACAATAGAATTCTACCGATTATAATGGTTATTGGACAGGATTGTTAATGGAAAAATTAAGGCATTCATCCAGTGAAGCACTTAAACATGAGAGTAGACTCACTTAAATCTCACTGAAAACATCTTAGTTTTGATTTCAGCTGGATTATTTGCAGTGTGAGAAATGACTCAGTACAAGGAGGGATAACAGCTTATAGCCTCTAGAGTGATATACCTAGAGCAGATCTCTGCGTCAAGGAATGCAGAGTCTGTATCCACATCTTTAAATAGTCTTAGAGGCTACTTTAGCTGAACTGAAATGCAGCTGATGAAATGCTGCCAACCTGAAAAATGGGGTAAGTCTCATAGCACAGCATCTCTGCTGTCACAGAAGGAGCCTGATCATTATGCTTCATCATGCACGAGGCATAGCTGTTCCAAGCCTTTTACTAGGATGCTAGCTTTTGCTGCTGAATTTGCTGGATCTCTTGGACAGATGGCAGTGTGTTTGTTTCATAATGAAGGACAACAAAG
This sequence comes from Coturnix japonica, assembly GCF_054131305.1. NCBI lineage: Eukaryota > Metazoa > Chordata > Aves > Galliformes > Phasianidae > Coturnix > Coturnix japonica. The sequence goes on from NC_140668.1 coordinate 27,132,586, forward strand.
TAATTGGAAGAAGGAGATTTTCCCATGAGTAAACCTTTTGACCAGTTTTGTACTTTATTATTTATTTAAGAATATGATAGGGAGGTTTTGTGTGGTAGGACAAGTGGTATCTCAGCATAATTGCACTTGACAGCAGTGGGGAGGCAGTTATGCAGATCTGTATTAGTAAAGGAAAACAAGAAAATAATTCATATTAAATATATATATGTATGTATATATAAAATCCTCCACTTTTCAAAATATACAGCAGTGCAAGTGTGTTCATAGGTTATCAGCTGAAGTGTACACAATATAGAGAGACAGTAGAACTGTGCAGTATTTTCTTCTTAGGCTGTCATATAAATGCATCGATTACTCAGTAAAAGCAGAACATCTAGAAAAACTCTGTGAATCCTTTTATCCCTGCAAAACTTTAAGGTGGGAGAAACATGAGAACAGCCTTGTACATTAATTCTTGAGAAAAATAGAAACCAAGGGCAAGAGAGATTCATTTCAATGATTTTTCATGAATCACAGGGCAAATGAAATTACTTTTGCATATGGAAGCATTCTGTTGTGCTGATATTTATGCTAACACAAATATTTTAGATGAAGAAATGCTCATACATTTTACAATTAAATGTTATTGAAAATGGGTACGTCTTGGGAAATGAATGGGGTCCTATATTGTCATTGAACATATTGAAAGGGACTAAAGACCGTAAGTTAACTCCTTATGGTTCTCATTTGAAATGTGTCAAAGCATCACTAGAACTAGATAATTCATTACAATCCAGTGCAGTTAAGCACCTCATAAAGTTAATATTCAACACTTGTATTTACAGCGCTTTCGCTTAAGTAGGTTTTTAGGCATGTTGTTTAAACCAAACTAGTGTTGACACAATTATTTCATTTTGCCTTGTGTCAGTATCAGATAATCATATTTTTGTTTATTGAATGCTTTCCCAAAGTCAGTGCAATTACTCTTGTTATAGCATAATGGAACAGGAGCTGAAACACACCATTCCCACCGGGATGAACATGGCATACCAGAACTTTCAGTACTTTTCTTAGTATTCCAAGAAAGGCTTCCCATTCATTTTATATTTATATGTTAAAAAAATAGTATAGAACTGGTGCAGAATTCCTTTAGTGAAATCTATACAGAATCTTTTAGTGTGCAAGGGATCTATGGAATTTTCCATGCTTTTCATAATAAACACCAGAAAATAGACTGCTGTTTTCCTTATCCATCCTTTTCCATTGTTAAAGAGAAAATATAGTTGAATCATTGCATGCATAAATTCTTTAGCATCGTGTTCCTTTTTTTTCCCTCTTGAGCTGAAAATATTTTGATGATGAAATGGTTGTTGAATTGCTTAGATCCGTTTCCTACTGAAGCCCACTTCATCAATTTCCTTTTAAAATTGATGAATAAATAAATAAACCTCGTAAAAACAAGCATTATCTGATCACGATACTTTTATAATGTAAAAATACTAGAAAAAAGAAATGTATCATGATATTTGTAAAGAGCACAGAACTTGAGTTTGGATACAACAGTAGTGATACTAAACAGTGTTGGTATTGTAGTAAACATGGTGGCAGTAAAAAAAAAAAAAAAAAAGCCTCCATTTAAAAAAATTACTCTGTTGTTTTCAATGGTTGGCCTAAGCAAAGATATTGCTGCTCATTAAAAATCCTATTGTGAGAAATGAATAATAATAATGATGATGATGACAAAGTATATGTGATACTCTTCTGTCTAGGATTGAGTGAAATTAAGACAGCAGGAATGAAACAGAATGAAAATAGCACCCACAACCCGTTGCAATTACTGCTCAAAAACAGACAATTGCATATGATTTGAGGGTGTGCATTTATACTAGTTCTGGAATTAATTCACGCATCGGTTGTTTTATGTATACTTTCTGATTCTGTTCAGTGTCACAAAATATATTGAAAACTCTTAACACCTTTTAAAACTCGATTTGCTTCTGATGCAATAACAGAGATTGGTCCAATAAAGTAGAACGAAAATCCATTTGTGAACCTTTTTGCTGAAGTATATTAAAAAATAAATAAATAATAAATCTCTGGTTATTTGAGCTTACCTTATAAAATGTTTACATGCCATTAAATAGTACTAACATCTCCTGTGTAAATTAAATGTGCTGTGATGTTCCCTGTGTCCTAAAGAGCAGTAGTACTTGTGGCTATAAAAATACCTTCATGTAATAAATCAAATGCTCTGCTCCTAAAACTGGAATTATAAAAATAAAGGGACACGATTCCTTCCTAATTAGTTTGTCTGTACATGCTATGCAAGAACTATAAACAAAGGTGTATTTTAACTTCATTAGTTTCTGTATTTCAGCACACTTTAATGGCTAGTACCTGGTGCAGGAGGGAGAATGTAATTTTCAGAATAATGTGAAGTAATTTGTTAATGTATTTATGTTAGTTTGTTACAGATATTCCCATCTCTATAAAAGATGGCAGGTAGAGCTCTTCAACAGTATGAAAGTCTGAGACGAGTCTAAATTCAGAGGGAAGGTAGGCAGTGAAGTAAACTGATCCTTGTCATGCTCACTTAAAATACTTTCATCCATTTATTTGACTTGTAAGGCTAGGCTGCCTTCCACTTACATGAGGGCAGGTATACACCTAGAACTGAACTAGAAACCTCTTTTTCCTCAGTTTATGTGTTTCTGCATACTCCTTAACTTTCTCTCTTTGCTGCATTCCTCTCCACTAAACCTTTTGCAAATAATCTCTGCCAACATGAGGATTTGCCAAAACTCCCCGCTTCCATCAAGGTTTTGGCTTCAGTTGCCAGTGGTATCTTTAGATAAGCCTGTTCTGCAAAGTGTAAATGGATGTTGTCATGGCTGTGAGGAGCTCCTCTGAGCCATGCTTTCTGTTTACTACAGAGCTGAATGTTACTGAAACTTAGTGAACAGCTGGAATAATGACAGTAGCAAGGAGAAGGTTTTGTTTAATGCATAATTTTTAAATAATAATTTAATTTGAAATCAAGTGAATCGATAGTAGTTGCCATTAATAGTAGTAGTTAGTTGCCATTAATAAAGCATTATTCTTACCTAGGCTGAGTATTTACTATTTCCATACTGATTTTATTGTCTGATTTGCATGTCATGCCTGCAGGGGGTGTGTGTGCAACAAATGGCTGCAAGCTGAAGTGCTCTCCAGTTCTAAAGATGAGTATGCAGGGCAAGAGCTGAGCTACAAAGCTGGTTTGTATTCAAATGCAAGAAAAATAATTGCTTTAAAGATGCAAAAAGGTTGAAAATGGTTCTCCCCTCAGCTCAGCAAGGCTTTGCAGGAATATGGAGTGGGAGCAGAACCCCCTCTGCTCTTGCAGGTGTGAGGGTTTCTCCTCACGGAAGTTTCTGCTTTAAGGGGCTTTATGGAAAAGCTGAAGGAAGCGCTTTGCTGAGAACTAGATAGTTCCTCGAGCAGAGCTGCGCCCACCTGCAGTTATTCCTTCACGGTGTGGCAAGAGAGAGCAGTCACAGCTACCTGCTGTGCTTACACTGCCATCCTGCTGCATTTTGTTCCTGTTGAACCCGTTGTTGGTGAGGTGCACAAATAAGGCCTGAAAGTGGCTTTGGTGGTTCCTGAGGGGAGGTGAGGGTTGTTTTGCAGCTCCCTGTCAGGACCTGCTGGCACTGCTGGCTCTGTGCTGCTCCAGCTGCTGCACACGGGGATTTCTTTGCACCTTCAGGGTAAGGATTCAACAGGGGAAGCAACTAACAGTAGGTTTTAGCAAGCGTGTAGTGAAAAGAGCTGTCTTTTTGTTGTTTGCAATGCACCGTTTTGCTTTTTGGGTGGTAGGTAAGTGTGGTGTGTGCCGCTGTTCAGGAGGCCCTGCCAGGAGCGGCTGTGTCTGGCAGCAGCTCAAGACTGAGTGGATTAATTGTATCGTGAAACTTTAACACGTTCTTTAATTGCCCTTTTGTAAGGGAGCAGGAGAACCGGTGTGGTTATACTGCAAGTAGTTCTCTCTGCATTCAATTCAGAGATGCTTTCACACAAACCTGTGAGGAACTTTGCTCTCTTTACTAAGTTAGTGCGGCTCCGAAACCATTAGCATGAAAAGGAGAGAGAAGGTCTTGTCTGCTGAGGTAATGTCAGGTGTTGTGTTCTCCTTGTGTCTGTTCTGCTTGGCCTGATGCATGTGTGTGATAAGTCCAGTTGGTAAAAGGCATTAATTACTGAATTCTGCATGTGAAATCTTCATCTTTCTCGTGGAAAATAGAGGAATTAGCATATGAAGTGAGCACGGGAGGCATTCAGAAGGCCTTGGAGCACAGAAGAGGCGGAGCTGAGGCGCACCCTGCTGCTGTGCTCCAGGGGCAGCCGTGGTCTCTGTACGTCTGGAAACGCGTGCTTAATAATTTTAATGACTTGCTACATGATGCTTCAAATGTGATTCGTAGTTATTTATGTGGCCCAATGCAGAGTACTAACTGCAAGTCTTCAGTTTTCCATTGGAGCGAGGCTGAGTAGTTGGGTTGAATCATAAATGAAATGTTCTCAGCCAGTTCATTCCTAGTTCACTGTAGGAAACCTGAGATGCCATCAAAATTATGTTTCTTATTGGGAAGCCGCAGACTATTTTTGGTCAGATTTAATGTTACTGAAAATTTTGACCTATGCACTATAGAAATTTCTAATATCGTATCATTGTATGAATCGTGGGAGTGTGCATTGGTGCATGGATCTTAATTATTTTAATTCCTTAACATTATCAGCAAAAGACATATGATTATAGTAATGCAACTCTCTTTAACACAGTCTGTATAAATACATTGATTTTATAGCTCCCCAAACTGATTACATTAATATCTGTGCATAATTAGTTTACACATTACTAAATTACTGACAGATTAAAAGTGAAATAGTGCAGTTCATACATGGCCGCATAACTGCCAGAAAGGAAATTAATATGGATTCAAATGGTCCTTGGAGACCTGAGCTGAAATAGCAGAAATCTATAAAGACTGCTTGCATTAGGAAATTTCTATCACCAACATGTTTGTGGTTGATGCTTTGCTAAGTCTGTTAATATGGGTAAAATTTAGCACAGGAAATGATGTTTGAATGATGCTTTTGCTGTTACCAGCTCAAGAATGTGTTTATTAAAAAGTAAATTCCTAGCTGAAATGGCAATTACATTGGACGTGAATATGAATTTTTAAATGCTTTCCTAAGTGTTCCTAATGAAGTGGCAGTAGCATGAAGTAGCTTCAACTTAAGATGCATTTGAAAATGATGATGATTTTAGATACCACAAAAACTGAGAGCTTGCCCTCAGTCCTTCTCACCTGGGACAAACACATATTAGAGATAATCCTGTATCAAAACTTGATCTGTTTGTAGAATCTTATATGCTTCCCTATTTCTCTTTAGGAAGATCTTAGTATAAATGATATAAAAAACTTTACATACAATCTATCAGCTGGTTTTTTTTTTTAATCCACTGAATAAGTCTTGATGAAGACTGGGCTATTGCTATAGAAAGGCTTTCTAGGAACAAGCTTACTAGAGGGAAAGGAAGAATCAGAGCAGGAAAGCAAGAGCAATCCTTCCCCAAAATAAAAGATTCACTCTGCTTCTGTAATATGATATTTAGCGCTGTCATGTGCCCACATCCACAGCTTCTGCTAAAGTTGGAGTACCAGCCACTAAGGTATCAACAGATTTTGTTCTGAGTTTGTTTTTTTCTTTATCTTGAATATGTAGTTGTGTTAAATAGGGATGATGTGTAGGTTTGAGATTTCACACGGAATTGCCTTAACTGGGTGGAAGCAGGCTTCATGTTTAAGTTAATAACAATTTTAATTTTCTGATCTAAATAGTCACTTGGACTTGTTAGAAATGTATTTATGATTGCAGGGTAAATACTTCAGATTCACCAGTCTGTAGTGGAATTAATAGTATGTACATGCCAATTTACTTTCTGGGTTTGGAACTGAGCTCGATCTGTGTGAAACATGATGATTTTGTTTTGTAAGTTTTTTATTTGTTTGCTGGTTTTTGTTTTGTTTTTGTAAACATTTCCATCAGCTACAGCTTATGCAGTGAGATGCCATATGGGAGGTCTGCCAGAATTCATGTAGACCATATGAAATATATTTGGCAGAGCGGTTGTGTATTAATGCTGGCATGTTGTGCGTCTAAGCTGGACTGTCATGAAGTGCCTCACTTCTTGCAAGGCAATGGAAGGTACTGTTGGTTGTGTTGGGCCTGTGGAGAAAGTGGTAGCCAAAATTTCTAGGAGGAAGAAAGGACTGCACATAAATTTAAGAAGCCCAAAGATGTGGAGCTAGGTTTTTAGGATTAGGCAACTATAAAGAGGCAGAATTAGGATGAACTGTATATTAAGTGCATGTATTGGTGTGATGTTTGTTTTGTTTTGTTTTTAACTGTTTAAAGAAGAATATCTTCTGCTTTATTGGATAGGAAGTTTGTACAAGGTAGATCAGTTACCCTTTGCTGTGTTATCAAATACGTTATTCACTAGAACCATCAGTCTTACATTTGTAGTTCTTTATGAAAGTTATCACCAAATGCTGCTACTAATCAAATATATTTGTACGATGAATCAAGTGGGATTAAACAGTTTTAAAGTTGTTACATCGTCCTTGTTTTAGGCCAAATTTTGAAACATCTGTATTGCCTAATATGGTCTAGATAGAGCTTGAACAATAGCATCAAGTAAATCAAGGTCTTTGTTCATAGAGATTCATTTAATGCAACCAATTGCCTTGCTTAAAACTCCTCTGTAGGTTTTGAATGGGCAGTGGGTATAACCTGATAGTGTTGCAAGACGTTAAGAATTGATTAACTCTAACTTCATGATTGTGTCCAGTATAAATGTTACATTTGCTAAGTTTTTCAAAGTCACTAACATCAAAGTGATATGGGTCTCCTGGAATTGCTATTTTGGATAAAGAAGAAAAATCAATTTACATATAGTATGTGTTTTAGTAGTAGGTGTAGTGGAATGGGAGACAAGACCAAATGAGCTGATTGTCTTGCTTATTAAATTGTCTAAGGATATGTAGGTCTGGAAGTTATAACTTTTGTACTAATAATACAGTTCTAAGAACCACCAATGTAAAATAAAATAAATACACTGCTTTGCACTTTTATTAGGAGCTTTTCACTGCTAAAGCAGAGTTAGGATTGCTTATGAGCTGGTCACAAAGACTGTTTCTGTTTAATGAGGTATGTGAGTGTTGGAAGAATTGTGAAATATTAGACTGCAGTTTCCATAGATGTTAATTTGACGTTTTTACTGGAGTATTCTCTTCACTTGTCTGTATCAAACAAGGCTGTAACTAAGTAATTATTTTGTTTCAGAATTTCATTTGCTTCAGGACATCCCAGTTTTTCAGACAGGTTCTTGCTGTTTAACATATGGAAGCTCTGCATTTGAGGAGTTTGAGCAAAGCCGTTTTTCCAGTTTCCTCAGTAGCCGTACAATGCTTGCTAATTACACTCAGGACTAAAAGCTTAGTTATGGAGAAATGTGATTTTTATATCTGAAGATGGATTTTATCTTGTTTGCCTATGCTGAACAACCCTCTAATCAACTCAGAAATTCAGCGACGCCTTACACTAGTTAACATAGTGCAAAGAAAAGATTAAATATAATATATTTGGGTGAAGGTACCGGTGGAATTTATTCCTGTTTCATGAGAGCTGCCTTAATAAACATCTGAGATCTTCATTCTTGTTAAAATGTCGCTCGAAATTGTTCTCAACTTGACATAGTCAGTTTAACATTTTCCTTTATTTCTACTGGCATGATTGTTTTCCATTACATGTTTGTTAGTTTCTTCTTCTTCTTCTTCTTCTTTTTTTTTTTTTTTTTTGACAAAACAATCATGCTTCTTAATTAGAAAACCTCTACTGCTGGCAATTTGGAATGTAGTTATTGCTGTGGATCTACTTCAGTGAGGGAAGTCTGATAATAGTTGTCTTCATTGTAGATATCTTAATTAAACCCTGAACTTAAAACTTCTCCCTTATATCACCACATGCAAGGTTCTTGAGTGTGTTTCTAGTTTTAGGTGTGTTCTTTTCCTTGTGTGAATTCAAAGAACAAAAATGGAGCATTAATATTTTGCTTAACTTCCTCGGGTGTTAGAAAAGAATTTTAGAGATGCTATGTGAAATGTGAGTTCCTCATATCTTCAGCGGTGTTTTCATCACAGATTCAACATTAATAAGTGCAATAAGTTTGCTAAAAGTAACAAGAGTTCTTCACTTTGGAAGAAGTACAGAAGAGCCTTAAAATGAAGGTGTTAAATAGATGCATCATTATTGCAATTAGTTGAGAAGTGTTTAAGGTTTGTCTTCTGTGTTGAAACAGGGAGCTCCATCACAGCAGTAAAGGCTCTGATTGGGCACCCACTGAATAACCTGAATGTGTGAACGGTTTGTTAAGCATGCTAACTAGGGGTTATTTTGATAAGCAAAGGGCACTGGAGTAATGGTTGAGTGATTGAGGTGGCTTTTTGTTTCTTTTTTATGTGGATTATTAAATTATTAAATAATGAATAATCTACTGCTACTTAGAGAATACTTTCCTAATCTGGTAAATTTATCTTCATTTGTCTTTGTGTACCAGAGAGCAAATGTTTGGTATTTACAGATTTCTTTTCTCTTTTACTTGAAAAGAAGTTTCACACTTGCTTTTAAGGTCAGTTTTCTAAGACAAGGAGCAGAACAGCTCTTCAATAGAATATTTTATGTTACAAGTGATTTCTAGAAATTTCTAAGAGTTCTGCTGTTCCTTAAGAATAACTGGAGTAGTTTTCTGACTTCTGAAAAGTAAATTTAGATTTTCCCTGTCTTGTCAAAAATATTTTAATTTTTATGAATGTTTCCTCAATTTCTATATATACATGGAAGAGTGTTGCCAATTGGAGAACTATAACAAATGTATATGGTGTAAATCAGGATAGAGTTTTTAAAATGGAGGTGTAAATCCATTGCTATTTTAAAGCAATTAATGAAAAGGTTGCCCTTCACAAAGAGAAGGGGCAGGTTCATTTAGTATAACATATGGGGCTCAAGGGTTTGCTGTTGGGTAAGTTTTGTGATGTGCTGATTGATCTCTGATCGAGAATTTGTGGCATTTATTCCAAAATTCCTTCTTTTTTGGTTATGTTCGCAATGCTGAGATGAAGGGGAGGAACAGGAAGTCATTTTTCTTCCCTCCAAATTTAATAGATGGGTGCTTCTGTTTATGCAGATATTGATATTGAAGGATATGACCTGTGTAGGGGTATATTTACTGCTATTTTGCAAACTGAAGAAGCAAGTCTGCAGCCTGCAGAAACGTAGCCCTACATCAATAGTTGCTTGTGTCAGCATATCAGATTTCCTGGAATGTGAACCAGATTAACATATGTGTGTGTGTATAAATATAATATTATATATATAATTATATATTGCATATTTAAAGGATATAATATATATATGTACGCATGTATACATATATACAATATATGTGTGTATTTTATATCCTGTAAATCTCATTAAACAGCTGAAATTAACTCAGGTATTTATTTATTTATTTTTATGTTGGCTTCTACTTAGCAACACCTGTAGTAGCACTTCTAGATAGGTATCCACATGTTTCTGTATGGTAGAAAGCAAGTGTGACTACTTGTTATTGAATTTCTTTTCTTGCAACAATGTAGTTAAAAGTTGTCATGCAGTTCAGACCAGTTCTCCTGATTGTTCTGTGTATGTATCAGTAAACAACGTGGAGTAACAAAACCTAATTATAAAGGGAACTAATTAAATTTTGAATCCAAAGCGTATATATATATATATCTTGAATGTTTTCAATAGTGAAAATCCTTCAAGCAACTCTAGTTCTAGTAAATCCCTAACCCTCTGAAACCAAGAAAATGAATATTCAATATTTTTCCATTTGAGTCTCTAGACATAATATTGATTCACTTTGTTTTCCCAACTATTTTCTGACAGATTTCCCAATGTGGATTACTTATGTGCTTTGATACTCATTTTGTGACTGCCTTTGAATAGCTCATCAGATTTAGAGCTGCAGAAAACTGTTCACTACAGCTAGAAACTAGTGAGCTAGGTCCTTGGAATTCACTCATTCACCACTGCTGGTGTGTTCAATATACTGTTATCAGTATCCAAAATATTGAGTATGATAAGAATGGAAAAAATATTGAAAATACAGGAATTCAATTCTTCCTCATTGACTCACTGTTTCAGCGCTAGTGAAATAAGATGAGCACTCTGACAAGCAGTTTTCCATCTGTCTTCCATGTTTAATCTCTACTTGCTATATTTCATTTCATATCTAGTCTATTTAGTCTAGGTAATAACATGGTATTGAAATGAAATAAAGGCGCAAAAATAGCATAAATTTGCAAGATCTTATGCTGTGTGAATTGCTTGTAGCATTTCTATGTTCAGGAGATGTCCTTCTCAAATGTAGTTCTTGTTCTCAGCAGCTGATCTGATCAACCTATAAAAGTGATGATGCATTTTTGCTTCACTGTGTAACTCTGGAAAGAGCAATGCAGTTCAACAGTTACGTTTTTCACCTTTCAGTGGGGTGTGGTCAAATTCAGCAAATCCTTAGCAAATGGTAGTGCTTGAGTTTGTGATTTTTTTCCCCCATCTGTATGAACTGGTTAACACTTAACAGTTTCCTTGCGATGAGATTAGCCTGGTATGTTGCACAGTGATTTTGCTTGATTGGATAAGAATGTGCAAACAGTTGTGATAAAAATGAGAACTAAAATTTGAGTTACTAATTTCTTCTTATATTCTTTTTTTATTTTTCAAATTCATATTGTTATAGTTGTGTCATAGAAGCTAGGTGTTAGTCCCTTCTTACCCAATCCATACTATCATCCTCTGTTTCTATGAAATAGGCTGCATTGCATCATTCTATTTTTCAGTTTCTGAAGTAGATTAAGAAATTAAGAGATTATTTTCATGGGGTTCATCCAAACATTCAGTTAAGGGTGATTTAAACTGTGCAATGTGCTTGTTCCTGTGATAACAACAAGCAGTTCTGGCAGATTCTGGCAAGCAGTCCTTTGAGGTCATTATAATTTTGATTAGGTGATATCAACTAACAGCAGCTATTGTTCTGAAATGGAAATTATTGAAAAGTCTGAGAGAAATTCTGACTTAAATGACAATCTCGCATTGTTTACATTGTTAACATAGAGATGACTTCTTTGAGCAGTTAGGTTGACAGTGGGTGAGAATGTCTGCATGTCCATTACTGACAAATGTTTTGTTTGCTCATTCTGTAGTAATTTTAATGGAGAGCTAGAAACCTTAAAGATATTTCAGTTCTGTAAATCCTAGCAAAATGTGATGTTTAGAATAAAAGTTCTTTATTCCACTGAAGGGAAGATTATAATGTAATCTTAGCCTTCATGGGAAATCAAGGAAGCCATGTGAGCCATCAAATGTAGGACACAGCCCTGCAGGATAGGAGGCTTCATTAGTTTTGCTCCCCCAGAAAATGATTGGCTTGGTCTGGAGTCACGTTTACCTAAAACAAAACTTCTTATTACTGTGGAAAAAGCCCACACAAGCGGCACAAAAACTGACCAGCTAATTTAGAAAACCTCGCTATAAATAATGCTGTCAAATGTGCATGCTAATATAGAAGGAAAGAAGGAAAATATTTTCTCTCTCCCTGCTGTGTATGTTCACAACTGGTTATTCACAAACAAGCCACAGATTTGAGAGTAAGTAATTTACAACGAATAAATTCCTGATTAATGGTGTTAAAAGCATTCACTGCCACAAATCCTGTGCTGATACTATAAGGTTATATCTGATTATGTTTTCTGAAGATGTTAGCAAAATTTTTATTAGAATGTTAGGGGAAAAGGGGGTTGAAGAAGATGTAGAGGTCAGCTGAGAAAGAAAGATTGTCTATTCCAACCTCCTCAGAGTGAGACCGACTTCCTAGTTAGGTGAGGTTGCTCATGGCTTATCCAATTTAATTCAGAATATCTCAGAAGTTGGAGGTGAGTCTCTTTAGGTATCTACTGTAGTGATTAAATGCTTATTTCATCTCCAGGCGTTTTTCTGCCGACTTTGTTTTGCAGAACTGCTAACTAATCACTCAGTCCTTAGCCTGTACTACTCTATGGAGCCTTTCCCTCCTGCATTTGAATTCTCAGATTTTTCCAGTTTTCCTGGCTTATGATATCTCTTTGAATATGTGTAAAATGTTTCCATCCACAACCAATTTGGCATCATATACAAAAAATGTGGGCAACTTGCATGTCACCATGCTGGTCATGGATGACACTGTTAGTTTTTAAACCAGTTCATTTTGCTTGCTAGTTTCAACCCCAGTCAAGTTCTGAGCTTTAAATGGAGGTAGGTCAAAGGAGTAAAATATGAAATATGAAATCTACCCTAGTCCCTACCTTTAGTTACTGCTTATTTGAAAACTGATCACTGTTGTAAGACGTACCATGATATAACGGTCTGGGGACTTCACAAGATTTTCTTCCTTCACCCTTTTATCCAATGATAGCATTGTATATCATTTCAAAGCTTGTGTTCATAATGATTATGCAAACGTAGTGTACAAAAATTAAGACATCCCCAAAACTTTTCAAGCTGAGGGCACAGTATGCTTGTATTACTTGAGATCGTTAGTGCTAATTCTTTAATTGGTTGCTGAAGTTAGCATTTATGATACTGTGTTAGTGGAAAAAAAGTGCATTTCACTATTCTGGAACAACAATGATGTGTTTGTTAATGCTAGACATTTACAGTTGTAGCTGTCCATAAATAAGCAACCATTCAGACTTGTTCAGTGTCAGGATGTAGTGGTCTCAAATATTCAAGAGTCCGTGGGCAATCATATATTCAGCAAGTAATATCCACAAACCACAATTTTCATTTTATTTATGTATTTATTTTATGTTTGCCAGCTTCAGTTTTAACTTTAGATTCTTGGCAGTGTGGGGAGTAGCTATTGGAGAATGTTAGTCTTTGATAACTGTCATGGATAAATATTTCTACATTAGTTCAAAGCATATGTACCTAATTTCTATGCTATTAAATGGCGTTTACATCCTAATTAGCCATACCTAGCTGAATTTTATCTTTTATAATTCACATATCTGTTTTCAGTGAAGCTTTTAAGTAACTGGGGTTTCTCACTGATGTAGTTTGAACAGTGTTTAATTAAAATGCAGTCTGTGACACATCTTATCTTGACTAACACTGAGATAGGTTTGTTTGCTTGGTTGTTGTTGGTGGTGGTGTTTTGTTTTGTTTTTAAAAGCTCTGTTTATTGGGGTACTTTGCAAAACTGTGGAGGGAAAAAAAAACCAACAAACATTTTCTGTCCCAGGTAGGCTGTAATACAATGTCTTAAATCTCATGGAATTAGAGGAAGAGAATCTCCTGTGGTAAGTAACTTATATATATATATATATTTAATGTATTTTCAGAAGCTGTTTTAAAGGTTTAAAAGAAAAGAAAACTTTTATTTAGAGCTTATTGGAAGCGAAGTCTCTTATTTCTACAACATGATGTGTTATATGAATTCTACTGTTACTTATGAGCCCAGAGATTTCATCTGGGCTATTGGATTCTGAGCTCAAGTTGACATTGAATATATCAGCAAGATGGTACGCGTGTAGAAGGGTCAACTTACACATCTTAAGCCAATTTGTTTTGCATTGCTTAAAACATCTCTAAGAATATTATACATTAACAAGAATGTAGATTGTTTTTACAAGAACACAAGTGAAATGTTTATAAATGATGTTTGAAATAGCTCATTGGACACCCCTTGGTACTGGTGACTTGCTACATTTTGTATCTTTCCAGAGATAAAAAGGAATTGAAATAAAGTTATGCTATATGTTAATATGGTACAAGAATTCCGTTGTAAGTTTTACCAAATAGGTAAAGTTCAGCTGGAGATGCTACTATGGTAACATGTTTGCCATGTTGTCTTTGTTTGGTGGTGATGGTTGTTTTATCAACTAGTTTTCTTAAAACCGGTGCATCAAATTTTCATGTGACGTCACACAGAGAAATACACGTGGTACTACAGGGACAAACTACTATATATACTATATATACTAATGAACTGTATCATGACATGAGCATTACCACATAAACTACATCTGGGGTTGAGAGTTTTCTAAACTAACAGCCATCTGCTACCTGATCATCTTACTCTTTTCATACTACTGCCAGCACCAGACAAAATTACTGTATTTTCAGTTCTGTGGTATAGACAGACAGGTGATGATGCCCTTTAGATATGCATAGTTTTGTAGAAACTCATGCTAGCTTTAGGAGGTAACAGGCAGACAGGTTCAATTCTTAGTTTACAAAATAGAAAACAGAGGTTTTTGGCTATTTATCTTCCTTTTATTTATTTATTTTTTCTCAAATGTTGCACTGGCTTAAATGTGAAAAGCTAAATATGCTTAAAGCTGCCAGAGCTGTTTCAGCTTTGTCACTGCAAAAAGTTGTTTGCTTGATTTATGGGAGGGAAGAGAAGGTAGAGGAAGAAAATAATACTTCAGATTCTTAATTTTTGCACTAAAGATGTGAGCCAACTCTTGTTGAATCTGGTATGAGTAGGTTTGCTTTGCCAGGCACTGAACTGACTTTTTACCATGCTTGGATAACTCAGCAGTAGGATTTTCCAAGAGGTTGTCCTGTTACTCTGCAGAGGGAGTTCAGCTAATGCAGGTTACCTGTTTCTTGCTCATGTTGCCCAGTGCGCTCTATAAATCCCACAAGCAGGCCAGCTGTTTATCATCAAGCTGTCACAGAGAGTGCTATGGCCAGGACCCCACAGTGGGTACTAAACGTGTGATATTTTTGGTATGTACCAGCTAAGGCCTCTACGCACCTCATGAAACAGGCATCAAGTAAACAAATTAATTTACGGGGAGCAGTCAGAGGTGTGAGCAGAACTTGGGTTTCCCATCTGTAGAATTCCACTGCCACAGTTAGGGAGGTGTCACTGAGGAAGGAGTTTCAGACCCAGTCCTATCATTTGTACTCATACAGTGTGAGGGTGGCGCTTACGTGAACTACTCCACTAATGCTTCAGGATTTTTGGCTTTCATTTTTGTGTCACATCTATGGCTAATGCTGATATGTAATCTGCATAGGAAAAAAGGCTAGCAATTCAGAGGTCTGGACACTCTTTTTTTGGTGGATTTTTTTTTTAAAATTTTCTATTTATTTATTTATTTTTGTGTGTTAATGTGGAAAAGAATTTCTATTAAAGTGAGGTTGGTTGTATTTTCCTTTTAAAGAACAATGAAAGAATAAAAAAGAAACAATTTTCCAACTTGTTCACCAGTCATTTGTCATAAAATATTCCTGAAGCTGTTTTAGCTTTCACAGTCATGTAATGATAACGTTCTAGTAGTCGCTCCTTTTTAATCTGCTTGCACAAATGAAGCCTGGACAAAATGAAAATGAATTCCTCACTGGTTCTGTTTGTGCATATTTTTTTTACATCTTTAAACTAAAAATAAAACAACTCTTTTTGAACGCAGCATTTATTAAGTAGTGATTAATCTAGGATAGAAGCTGTTACGACATTCTTGCTTAAGAAAACAAAGAAAATTCAGTGTTCAAAAGATTCCTAAATGCCTTCTAAATTTCCTTCCAAAAGAAATCTAGATTAAGGCCAAATTATGTTTATGAGGCAGTTTAAAAGGAGCTGTTCCCAGGGCTTGGACAAAGGAAATTCAGCTTTCTTCTTTCTTTGAATGAAGCCCTCCTGCTCAAATTTCATCTCTGTATGATTTTCAGATGTCTTAACACGCACATGGTATGATACTCTTTCTCTCTGTCATTCTCTTTCAGTTTGTACTGTGAATCTATGCAGAATCCTACAAATCCTGTGAAACTAAGGTGAGTGGAATGTCATCTTTCTAGGTTTCAGATAGCACTAGTAATTGGACTCTTTTCCAAAGCCCATTGTTCAAACCAGCAGATGGTGCTATGCAGCATCTTATGAGTCCACGTTATCAATTTGAGTATTTTCTGAACCAGAAAACTACTTAAAGTTTCTAGTGCAACTCCTGAGTTGAAACAAATGTTCGTGAAATTCAGCAGTGATTTCCTTTAGTCTGGGGGACTCTTTTACTGGGTATGTTTTCAGTCTTTAGATGTTAACATAGGCCATACATTGTTTTCCTCTTTTTCCTGATGGAATCAGGGGTGCTCAGCTACACAGAAAGCAACTGTAACTGTTTGTATGACTTAGTAAAGGTTTGAATTTTCTTAGACAGTAACAATAAAACTTTCATATAAGAGCTAAATTGGTTTAGAAGAGAGAGAAATTCTGGGAACTGTAAGTAAAACCAACAGCTAAGCTTTTTATTTATGGATTACAGATGAAGGGAGGTTTTTATTTTCTGATTTTCAGCAATGACCCTTAGCTGTATGAATAGTAGAAAACAGCTGAAATGTTCAGTTACTTGCTGCATAAAAACTGAGGTTCAAAAAAAGTGCTCAGCAAGGTAATACACTCCGGATGTATCTTTTAGTGATTCCATACCAGAAGAAATTGCCCTGTATTCAGTTATAAATTGCAACATAGCTTTACATTACCGTGACATTCAGTTATTTAGCAAAAGGGTTAAGTGAAGATTCTGATGCAAGAATCAAATATTGAGCACTTGAATTGTAAATAAGATTGTTCCAAGGTTTCAATTTGCTGTATTAGTCAGTGACAAGTACAACATTTTTAATGCATGCCATAAGATTAGTCTGCCCAAAGAAAACAAGCAGTAGTCTGTGTGCATCTCTAGCAATTGGTTGGGGTTATATGTATGCAGCTTTGTTTCTGATAATGGATTCAAGTTCAACATAAATAAAAACAGTGTACATTAAGGAGGATAAATATCTAGTTGCCATAATCTGCGATGGGAACTGAATGGCTGTAAACATGCTCACTGTGGAACACAATTCTTTAGAACAAAAAGTAGCTTGCTGGATGATTATTAGGAAAGTATATGTATTTCTTTTGTCTATTAAGCCTTCAAAGATGCAATCTATGATTTTTAATATGCTTTTTTTGAAATTGGATGGTTTGAGCCTTTTAAATATGAAATGGGAGTACATTATTTGAGCTATATAGAATTTGTTGTGCTGTAGAAAAGTAGTTCCTTTGTAGAATCTGAGATCAGTAGAGAGCAGACCTGTACAGCTATAAGTTTTGATACAATTTGAAATAGCTTTAGCATGAGAGTTCAGTTTTAGCTGAGAAATGATAGTGATTTTTTTTTTCTTAACTTTTTAAAGTGGGAAATAATATATTTAATATCAATATGCATGAACAAGGTATGAATAGTATCTTGTATACCTTGATTTTAAGTAATGTTTAAAAGTATACTGCAGTTGCTTAGATAGAAAAAGGATGTGGAGTCTGGGTATTTGCTTTCAAAGCATACGATACAGGCCCAGACAGAACTATGTCTCTGCAGAGCATTGTGATTACTGATACTTATTTCTAACAAAATTTAAATCTGTATAAATAAGATATATATATATAAGATATAAATAAATCAGTTTGTAGCTGAACATATTGCTTTAGAAAACTAGTAGGTAAATGTGACTTTGATTTGAATAACACTGATTGCTTTCCTGAGAAGTTTTTCTTATTATTTTAGATATCTGGATATATGCTTATATAGCTTCGTTCACCTGTTTATTCACCTAAAAAATAAACATACAAAAAGTCTTTGACATGTAGTCTTTCAATAATAATCGTGTAATTTTAAAAAAGTTATCTTGTCTTGAAATATATGGCTTTCAATAAATATACTGAGATATTGCTCTTCCTTCTAAACATGTGTCTGCCTTAGGAATAACTCAAACCATGTAATACTCTGAATGTCTTGTTATTGCTTTTATCCTTTTGAATACACAAGTATGTACTATTGATAAATTACAGAATACAAGCACGGATTTGAAAAAGACAGATTCTGTCTGTGCTCAGATTTAGCATCTTCATGTCAGCTGGTAGAGTGTTACAGTTTTAGTCTGTTTTTAAGGAAGTCTGCCATTTAAACAGACATATAAGGATTTGAAGCTTCTTGAACTTAATGTGAACTTATGTTATTCAACATAGGATTTAACAGTTAAAAACTTCTAAAAATACAAACTACTGTATTTAAATTACTTCAGTCATCTGACTTTTGTTTCTGAATAATTAAGCACTGGATTAAAAAGGTAATGATGGGTATGCCACGTTTGTGCTGTGAGATTAGTGGGTTAAAATTGTAGTTAGGAGCTAAGAATCAGTATCACATCTTCAAGATTTTAGTAATGCAGATAAAAATATGTTTCTGATGCCTTAATTCAGGCTGATTTACAGGACTTACTGTCCACATGACATTACAGTTGCTCGCAGTGAGTGTGAATTCTTTTAGAGATTTCACTGTACTTATATGCAAGGAATATATTTTAATATTTATTTTCAGAGAGACAAGGCAATTTTTTAATATAAGCATTAAAGCAGGAATATTTCAGAAATACGTGTATTTAATGTGCCAGTGTGAATGATTATTTTCTGTGATAAACTATGGTCTAATTTCTTCATTTATTACCTATCTAATATCCTGAAACCGAAATGACTAAATCCCTTATCCATGAACTCACTGCATTACTACACTTCATCTCACTTTGTCATTTAATTTGTATGGTTTCCAAATCGTGGTGATTATCATCTATTAGTACCCCTGGTGACAGAGGGCAGGACACTGTTGTATCAGAGTTAATAAAGCAGAAACACAAGCCTAATTACTATGGGAGGTAAGCCATGCTGGCAAGGTTTACCTTTCACATAAGGTTTACATGTGGTTAATACTTACAAATAAAACTTAGCTATACAAGGAAGATTTAATCCCAGTTAAATTATTATGTAAGTGTGCAAATGCTCTTAGGAGTAGCTTCTACATCTGCAAATTTACATTAAAAAGTGTACATAGTGTGTACATGCAAGCTTAAGGTTTATTCAAAATTTTTCTGTACATAAGAATCTAAAAATACTTTTCATTATGTTATTAAATATAATATTTTTTTAATTTTGTTTCCACTGACTTATCACTCATGTATGGCGTTTGCCCAGGTTTTTTACAAATCATAGTGATTTTAAAGGTGGAATGGTTTAATCAGATAATTCAAGTCATGACAACTAATACACTTTTTAAAAGAGAAATAAATCTGACATCAGCAAATGTAGGTGTATTTAATTAACAGGATATTATACGTGCCTGGAAAGTTTGAAGTCATTGTCCGGGTGGTATTTATGATGACTCGTTCTAAAGTGATGAAGTCTTTATTAAATAAAAAGAAATACACATAACATTTTATGTTATGAAATTGAAAAACGTTATGGTAGTTTAGATTAGACTTTATAAAAAATGTTTTATTGATTGACTGTATGTCAATTTTAATTTAGGCTTTATGATTCAATCTGTGTCTATTTTTAATTTAAGTGGATTACATTCCGTAAAGATCCTTTTACTGTATTGACTTGGATGTACCATATTATTAGGTACTATGAGTTCAGCTTCTACAAATCTGTTAATACATAAAACCATAAGAAGCCTCTTATGTTCAAACCAGGTTAGAGTGAAGACATCAGATTAATATTTGATCATGTAGAAGTGCCCTTAATCAGATTTAGTTATTTCTCAGAGTGTTTCTGCAATTATCATAATTGTTGTGCTAAATATGTTTGTCTTTATATCTGGCTTTGGGCATAATCTTCCCTCTTGAAACCCTTTCATTGTGGGACTCAGATTCCTGCACAAAACCCAATTAATATTAAGATGACAGTCCCTGATGAGTTTCCTGAGGAGCCAGCAGCTGAACAGACTCTGTAACGTTCTTAAGTACAGACTACTTGAATGATCAAGAGCATCTGAGGGAGACATACAATTCAATAATCCCTTTCTCAGGAAAGTCAAGAGTCCTGTGAGATAAGAGTGAAATCAAAGGAACACATCAGAAAGAAAATGACTGGTATAGTCTTGTAGTGTCTCTATTAAAATGCAAAAGTTATGGATTTTTTTAGGGGTGATGGGAACCTTTTCTGTTTTATTGATTTCTTTTTATAGTTTGATGATTTCTCTAAGATTATCTTAAAAGCTTAAAGAAAAAAGGCTTCATCAAAAGGTATTTCATGTGACAGGAGCATACATACTTCTTATTTCCATTATATTAACTAATACAGCACATTTCAGTGGTTCCTAATTTGTGAAACTTAAACTTGAGCACTGTGTGTGTATATATATATATATATATATATATATATGTACGTATGTATGTATGATTTTTGTTGTGTTTTTTTTTATGCTGATGATTACCCAAAAATGATAAATAGGCCATGTGTTCCTTGGTACTCTAAGAATGATTGATTGAAAATATGGTTCTGATGAAAGGCAATACTGTTTTTGGGGGGCTTTCTTGCAAGACTAATGCATCAAAATGGAAAGTCCTGGTCTTTTCTGATATCCTCTTCTGTGGTTTAATATCAACAACTGAATTTACTGTCTGATGGCAACATGCTAACCTATTGATTTGTAGTCAGAAATGGGTTTCCTGTCACTTTAAAAGGGAAGCACTAAGGGGCAGTAAAAACAAGCCTGTCTGTTCTAAATGGAGCTCTGGTTCAAGCTCAGTGCAATAATTTTTGTTTTAGAAAGTTCACTTCTAAAAACAAAACAAAACAAAAAAACCTGCTGTTAGATTGAAACAGTCTCAGTTTTTGCCGTGCTGTATTGTACAGATTTTGTGTGTTTAAATTATTTCTGAAGCCCTTCTTAACAAATATCTGTAATTAAGAATTTTGTTGATAATGATTGTATGGCTGAAGCTGATATTTCTAGAGGTAAAAACACAGAACCAAACAACTGAATGCAACAAAGTATTCTTTCACGATAGCTTTAAAGCACCAAGGAAGTTTTTAGACAGTATGAATTATGAAATGATAAAAAAGATTATTATTATTATTATTTTAGGGTTTGAAATTTTTCTCTTTTATTTTGTTGGTTTTCTATTGTCTTTCTGTCTTTTTTTTTTTCCTCTGCAGTGTCCCTTAGATTTAAGTTTTATGCATTTCACTGGTCACATTTATTCAAACAGCTACATACTGATTTCTTTCAAAATCAGGAAGCTTTAATGGAAAGCAGCACAGGCACTTTCTAAAAGCTGATTTCTGTCTTACTCATCCTCAGTTTTCAGTTCAGTTTACTACATATTGTGTTAAACATTGCTGCTGAAGCAATTATCCTAAGAAAGTTTAATATTACATTATGAGCATGACCTGCCAACATAAGCATTTTTGTGCATTTCCTCATGCCAAACTAGACTAAATTATGAAGGATGTAGAATAAAATGTTCCTTCTAGTTTTCTTTCTAATTAATATTCAAAAGAAGGAAAAAAAATTGAATGCAGAAATCATACATATGTATATGCCTTTTGAGCTTTAAAATAAAGGCAAAGTAGCCTCTTGCTTGGTTAAAATCCAACTTAAGAGTCAACATATAAAGGTGACTGCTGTATAATATTAGACATATCTGTATTATGTGGGCATGTTACAGCTCCACCAGAATCTCTCAATAGTAATTATTATGCCAAGCACCCTGTTGGCACAATTACACTAAAGCTCTAATTAGTAGCAGTAAGATTAGAACCCCTACATGTTAAATCTGTAGAAGCAAAGCTGAGTGAAGGATTTAAAACAGTTTCAAAACATTGTATTGTCTTTATTACAGTCTTTATATTTCAGTAAAGAAAGGTTTTCCATAAAATGCACTTAAAATAATCTGGTCCTGTCACTAAAAATAGGAAAGATAAGGTAATTGTAGTCAAACCTCAGTACTTGGCTTCTATATAGGTGCTCTATATCTGAAGTGACAAACCCTGTGAACTCTAGTGGAAGTTATATTCTTCCTTTTTCCTTTGATGAAGTGATATGTGTTTTAGATGAAGAAAGCTTTTCTGGATGTCCTCAGTTAGTTCCTAGCGGCCAATGAGTATTTGATGCGGTAGTTTTCTGGCACACAATAATTCTCACATCAGACCTTAATCAGCAACTGGACATGGTTCTTGTTAATTCACACCTCTCATCACTATTCTTCTTTTGGTAGAATAACGAAAACATGAAGTCCATAGCATTACAGATAGTGCTGGGTAACGCCAGTCTGAATCTGAGACCTTAGCAGGGAAGAAACAGAGAAAAGCCAACATAAACATTGTCAATGGACTGATCTTGACTATTTTAAATATTGTAGTCTTTATCACTTGTCCAACAGGAGGCATTTTAGCAGTTTTCAGATGACTGATGATTCGTCTTCATCTAAATTTAAGAATTCTACGAGAAGAGGGGTTAAAAGTATCTACTTCTGCATAACATTTTGCATATATAGTGAGGTGAATTTCCCACTTCCTCAACTGTTGAATCATACATATATCATATACAGCTAATGTATCAACTGCTTACCCTTAGAGAGGAGAGTATTTGTATGTCTGGAATATTTTCCTCCACCTCTTGTTCTTATTATTGTGCTTGGGAGGAAAGAAGCTGCTATTTGTTTTAGAAACGAATCTTACCAGTACTTAATTGGGATAATTCCTCTCCTATCAATGTAATACTTCTCATTTATAATATGTATCAATTTCTCACTGAGGAAAATGATTTTATGATTATTTTATTGTAATGTTAATTGGTGGAGGCTTCATGGAGACTCTTCAGGCATCTTCTCCTGTGGGGATGTGTACAGCTTCAGCAAGTTTCTCTAGGTACTTACTTGTCTTTTAAGTGAGGAGTGGGGAAAATTAATTAAAAATTAATTTTATGATAAACTTTGCTCCTTGTCAGTCATGTATTAGGATGATCTGTACTGCTACACCGTTACACATCTTGGTAACTTAGGCTGGCAGAAAGAACGTAAATATGAGGTAGGGATAGAAGGGGTTGCCTACATGTAAAGGCTTCCTCTAGTATGTTCACCTACCTCTGGACAGGTAATGTTACATGACAGTAATGTGTTTTGTAGCTGAGAAAGAGGCATTAAGGAATTTTTCAGTATGGCTTTAGGCTGTTTCAGTGACTGGTGTTGCTATATAGAGCAGTATAGTCTCTGTTACAGTGTACTGATTCTACTCAGGCAGCCTCATGTAATCAATCTAGTTAAATACTTTTCCTCATAAATGCATAGATGTTCAGGGCACAGGTGAAAATCATCAGTGCTCCATAGATATAGTGTTTTATATGCATTGTTCAGACTTAATTTATATGCACCCGTTGTTCTTGGTTGTATGTGGTAGACTCGAGTACGCCGTCATAGCTTCAGTATTTACCCTGATTTTTTTATTATTTTTTTCTCTGTCAACTTCAAGAAAGAAAGCATGCAGAGAAGGATGATGGCCACTTATGTATAACAAAATAGCTCTTATTAGGTAAAATTAAGATCTAGAATTTTTAAGAATTGTAGATTGTCTAAGTTCATGTTTCTCTCATTGTTAGTACTATTAAATGCATATTAGCATGGTCATTTTTGTTTAATGGAAACAAATAACAGTTAATCTTATTGGGAGGTTAAGTGGGTTTACTCTGTAAAGGGCAAATCCCAGATGAATGTTTTCTTTTTTAAAGAATAGCTTTAGTCACTGACAGATGGTCTCTGTCTGAGACTCTCTGTAGACAGATACAGTTTCTTTTTACACATTTATGAAAGTTGTAGATACAGATATTCAGTAATAATGCTGTTGTGTAGGACAAAGAGCAAGCCTGGTGGACTGATAGGATTAGATTTCAGAGCAGTGACATATGGTTGGTTTATCAAAGTGGGCACAATTTGAAAGAAAAAAATAGCATGTACCAAGTTACAGCTATTCACATAATGGAAGATTTTTATATTTGGCCAATTCCCTCTTACAAAAGACAATACGGTAGTTCTTATTTAACTCTGCTTAGAGCTGGGTATATCATTGTCCCCTGATTGTATGCATTTCTGGCTTTCAGCTAACTCTTCAATCTGCCATGAGATCTAAGTACAGAAAATCAGCAATGCTCTGATTTTAAAATATTGATAATTTGCTCACTGATCTGCCCAATCAGATACCGATATAACTTACATTTGTATTGCAAAGTTGTTTGATAAATACAGCTAACAGTATCCATAATCCCATGTGTTAAACCTACATTTTGCTTACCTTGTATGCTGCATGTAAAGTTATAACGTCATTATACCCCTGGTCAAATAACTATACAACATATTTTGTGGTAATTTGTCACACTAAAATTATTCATAGGTGTCTTGAGTAAGCCCTGTTATATTTATGTGCTGTGCCATACCATGTTTTTTGGCAATGGAATTTGCTAGATTTCATAGATTTACTGTGTCTGCTTTTTTTATGACTGACATAGCAATAACCAGATTGCAAGGATATTTATGTTGTTTGTGGCTTAGCAAGATAATTAAAGGATATAAATTAATCAAGTGCAATTAATTAGAAACTTTATGTTCACAGCAGTCCTTCTTTGCATGTATAATTTATATGTATTGATTTCCTGGCTTTCATTAGCCTATGAGATAACAGCAAAAATGCATTAGAGAAGAAAATGTACAATTAGCGTGAGAGTGAACCCCGGCATAATTGATAGATCAGCACATGTTTGGGGCAAATATAAAGCTTTGTTAACTGTCATAAGCAGTTAGAATTGATAAGTGGTATTTCACTACATATCTCTCAGCTGATTAATGGTGTTTTTAAAGAGTCCTCTTAATGGGAAGCTGATAGGCTGGTTGAATTTACATTTTAATCAGAGTATTTATGATGGAAGCAGCCATAAGAAATTCATTGGCACAGTGGTAAGGGCCTTTCCCTGAGGGATTTAGAGGAGAGAAAGCATTTTAACATGGCTACTCACCTTTCCCTTCTCTGTGTGACTTGGTCAGAACACAGGAAGGGGAAGCTCATTTGTTGGCAAATATTGCAATAACTTTGTTGTTAAGGTGAATTTCAGTTTCTGCTGTGTGAAAAGCAGCAAGGTGAAATACGAATGACAACCTACAGGATATTTGCAGACTTAGTAAGGAGTTAGCTGTGTTATCAGCAGATACAAACCATAATGAGTACATGTGGATCCTTATGGTGTGAACTGCTGTGTTGTACTTACAGTTCTGGTAAAGCAGTGCATGATGCACTTCTATACCTGTAGACAAGATACTTCAAAGCATTACTCTGTCTTTAGATGTTGGCACTATTGTCTTGGAGCTGAAGAAGGGCAGAAGGTAAATTGGAACTTATTGGCTATGTTTTCCTTTTAAAATGTTTTTTTCATCATACAAATAAAACCCAAAAAACAAAACAAACAAGCACAACTGCAAGAGATTTAAAAAAGTAAAAAACGGAAAAAAAAATAAGAGGGAGAGGGGGCAAAAATTGGATTGGAAGGAAAAAAACGCACAGATATTTGGAGATTTAGGGAAAGCTGAACGAATTTCTAACTGCACACACATCCTAAATATATATATATTTTTCCTCAGTGAAAGGACAATTAGAAATTAAGCAAGTAGGGGTATAAATTCCAGAAGAACATGCTATTGCTTCAAGATTTGTACCAAAATTCCTATTACAGTCTCTTTTTTTTCCGGAGACATTTCTGGAAGGAAGTTCTTGATCAGCACAACTGATCAGAACTATAAATCTCGATCGGATGGAATTTGGGGGAAGAGTGTTGTTTTTAAGGCATAATTTAGTGTTTCCTACTGTCCTTTTCCTATTGTCCTTTGAGAAGGTAGGAGTTTAGTAGGATAGCTGTGTTGATTCAGAAAGGAATCTACATAGGAAAATTAGATATATCGTTTAGATGTGTTTTTTCTTAGGTTCCGTTACATAAAGAGCTAAGATTTTTGATAACTAGACTCTTCTGTGAATTTAGGCTTAAGTGATACAAGAGAGGACTGAAATCTGCTCAGTCAAAATAACTGGAGACACAGATATTCATAAGCTCGGTATTCTGTTTTCCTTGATAGTCTGTTAGCTCAGGAAAAGTTTAATTTAGTTTTATGGATTACTGATTGAGGCCACTGTCCATTTTTCCTATTATCTGGATTGGGCCCTTTCTGAAGATTTATACTCATTTGACAAAATGAGCAATATCCATGTGTTTTGCACAAAGCATATTAAGAAAGACTTTAAACTTTAGCTATTTTAACTGTGCAAAATAAGTGATAAGTTAAAAGTAAATCATAGAATATTAAATATACATATGGGATTAGAAAGGAATGAACATCCTTCAATTTTGTGGACCAGCATGCATGCATACTTTGCAGTATTTTTATGCTTGGTGCTGAGAATTCACTTCCAATTGAATCAAGTGTGTGCATAGAAATTACTGTGGATGTTAAACTTGAAAATAAAAAATATTTTAATGTCTACATGCAATTCTGAAACGAGAAAAATGAAAAACTACTTTTAGACGTGGTGTCTTATGGGAATAATAAATAAATGTTTCCTTGATTCTCAGTTTATACTTCAAGTCAGATATAAAATAGATGGTTGTTGCGTAGCAGGTGTTGAATAAGTGGAGATGTAACCTTGTTCCGTATGATGTAATTTATACACTCTTAAGAATAAAAATAAAACATACTCAGGAAAATTATTGTATGATTCTGTGCCAAACTATGAAGACATCTTTTGAAAAATGTTTACTTGACTGAATGTTTTTCCATCTTCATATATCCATTCTATTTAAATACTAGAAAGGTAAGCTATGAGTAGATGACTCCAGAAATTCAACTGTCTGTAAACATTCTGTTGTAAGTGAAAGCAAAATTCAGAATGTATCTGTAATTCCTACTAAATTGCTGCAAATTTACTTTAGTGTTGTTGTGTGGTACTGTTTGTTTGTTTTCTTTAACTTCAAGATCAGGGTCTTACATTTTCTAATACTTTGGGTTCTCTCCAGTTTAATGCCAAGAATTCTCCAGGAGTGAAAATCTGTCAATATTCCAATAGAAAAGATGGAGCGGCGGTCGTGTGATAAAGATCTTCTATGTAAGTTGTTGATGTGAATGTATTAATTTAGTTTATATGCACCAGGAGAAGAGCTACTTGAGCAAGGTATTGCTGTCCACTAACCACTATAAATTACCCTGTCTGGGGGAGTATGTCCAGTATTTTACATGAGGCTCTTTTTTTAGTTATAGGATTCCCATTGCTGGCTAACTCGAGCAGCTTTTTTCAGATCCCATTGCAGTAAAAGCAGTTTGTGAATGTTGTACTAGGCATTGTTTTAATGTATGGGGTATTGCAAACAGAAATATGCACCTGAATGTGATGGTTGTTTTACAAATTTAAGTGGGTTGTTTCTTGTACAGACCAAAATTTTCTGAAGTCTGCCTCCTACACTGCAAAGAGGTACCTGATACCCCTTTCTGAGAGGCAGGACATTGTTCTGAAGGATTGACTGGAATATCGATGTAGAATATGTTTGTGCTGTGCTCTCTGCAATTTAATGTATTTTGACTATAATTAAATGTCCAGTTTAATAACTTGCATAAAAATTGTGGGGAAGCCGGCACCTGAAATCTATTTTCTTTCTAAAACAAAAGATAATGAAAGCTTTTTTTCTGACCGTAGCTGCTCCCTTCACTTTTTATTGTATTGATAGCTGATCTAAATTCACAGGTTAATAGGAGTAATGAGGACAGAACTCTATCGCTCAGGAAAACAGGCTGTTTATTCTGATAGAAAGAGGGACACTGCGTTCTAAAGACCTGAAGTTTTTGTGTGTCAGAATTCCATAGCTGACAAAGCAAGCAGTGTAATTGGCCTGACTGATTGAACCATGCTTTCTGAGCTTCTGGAATAGAGGGGAAAAAAATATGGAAAGGAGAAAAGTATGCATTTACATACAGTAAGAAGAGTTGTGGATTTAAGGAAAAGAGAAGTATTAAGATGAACACTTGAAAAAAGGTGTGTCATCAGCTGTTTGCAAACATCCCTTTCCTAATGGAGACTATAGTAAGGGTGTTGGAGAGATTAATGGCAGTGGACTCATGATTTTGTTTTTGCATCATAAGTAACCCCTGCTAATGGTCAATTTCATCACGTATGAGAAACATTTTGTCTGCAAACTACAGAATATAGATAGTTTTTCTGTTCTTCAGTTTGGATGTATTTGAAATATATTCTCATGCAATTAAAAGTATTGAAGTTTTCACAGGTATCTAGCTCACACTTACCTCTGTGTTTAGAGCCAGTTTACAGTGGAAAGTATGATGTGTATGGTACTTGAATTTCTGAAGTGTGCTTGTAATCTCATTAAATTTTTTAAATTCTTCAGCGATTCTGTAAATGCTTCAATATGTGATGATTATTTGATTATGTTTTAAGAAGTCATGGGAATTTTGACTTCAGTGAATTATAGCATTGGAATTCAAATGTTGAATGCTTTTTTCTAAAAATGTAATATTTGATAGAAAATGGACAAATTTTCTATAAAATGTGTGATGCTCTTTAATGTGAATATGGTTAAGTTTTTAATTTCTGTAGAATATGTTGAGCATGACTGCAAGAGGGGAATATTTAATCTGCCTGCACAAAGGTGAAATCCGTTTGCTTTTGTAAGAGGAACTGAAATTTTGAAGAAATATCTGAAAGATCTTTGACTGTCCTTAAAAGTATGTTAATTGCATCTTAATTTCTTTTCTACGTGTTGTCTTGCTTCTTTAATAAGGATGGAATTTTTTTTTTAGCAACAGCTTTGGCTTCCCTTATTACGCTTCCATCTATTTTTATTCCTGGATTGCATCTGCTCAGTAGTTATCTAATCTTTCTTAGAAGTTTACACTCTCAAGTAAAAGCTTTGAAGTTTACACTGATTAGTGTTTTATGACATAAGAGATATGTATAGATCCTTCTTTTCCAGCGTTAAAGCTATTATGCACCTGGTTAAAAGATAGACATTAAAGCATAGATGACAAACCTTTAAAATATTTAGTAGATTAAAGTACTGAATTACTCCCCACTCCTCCTTTCAGGTCCTTGATATTATAAAAAATTCTGCTAGTTTGGTTTCTGAAGAGAAGGACTTTGCATTTGTAGTAACGTAATGTCAGACATCAGAGCTTTTACAAAAAATTAGCAGATGGTTAATAACATGCTCTTTAATTAGAACTACATAAGAGAATATCACCGATTCTAGTCCCCTTTCATAGTACTATCTGGCATTTTTAACAGTGTTCTTCAGATATTCTTTTTGTTGTGGTTGTCAGAAAGTATTGTGTTCCACAAGCATCTCAAGGTAGATGTAGTATAGTTTCTAATATTAAAAAGTTGGTGGAATGGAAGATGCAGTCTAAGCAGTTATTTGCAAACCAAGAAACAGTATAATCTACCTGAAAGTAAATGTTTTTTTCTTTTTATATATATGTATATATAGAAGTGCTCCAAAGAACACTGGTTAATGGAGAGCTTTTGGTGGAAGCAATCTGGACACCACCTGAGGTTCCTTTCTAAATCGTGCTTTCTTCATTTTATTTTTCTTTTCTACTAGAGAGATCATTGTAAATTTTCTTATGCATCTTATTAATTAAGAAGAATTGACTTGAAAACATCAGCAGATGAAAAAGTAGAATGATGAAATCTATTCATTGACAGGCTATTTGTATTAACTACATGGCAAAGTAAATGAAAGGATATCCACAAGATGGTATTTTAGCACTAAGGCATTTGATTGGCCAAGATGGGTGAGTAACAGTCTAGGGAGATTTAATCAGGTTGGGATTCTCATTAAGATATTTTTAGTGGAAAAGGAGGCTGAGTGCCTCAGAGTTCAGTTGACACTGTGAGAATAATAGTTTAAAAAGCTAAGAATTACAGAAGCCTGGGAAGATAATACAAGTGAAAGCTAAGATCTTGTTCTATGAAAGCCAGGTAGTATAAGGTTGAGAAAATATGAAGGAAGTAAAAATCTGCAGATTGTTAAGCCAGTAGATGAGGGGGGGGGAAAGTGAAACACCCATATTGTTCTCCAAGCAATAGTAATGGGAGAGGGACAGCGAAGATGGGTTATCTATTGTGTGAAAAGTAAAACCCTGTGGGGGCACTTATTTAAGTGACGTGATGTGAGTATGTGACTTCTGAAATATTTTTGGTAGAATATTATGAGTTTACTAGTAAAGCTTTTTAGATTAAAAGGGAACCTTGTGCTTTGCTAGCTCGACTGAAGGCCCTGAATTTCTGTGGAGTCTTGTGACCCAGAATGCTGGTCTTGGAGTTGTAGCTGTGCAGATACACTGGTCACCTGTGTGATTTTTATTGTTATCCCATGTACTTAGTTTTCTTCATCTCTTACGCAGTTTGATAGGAAATCTTGCTGCTTCCAAATTTCCTACGCTTTGCTTTAAAAACTGAACATCTAACTCAATGTTTGCAATAAGGAATATCCTTCTGGAATAAGCAAAGCAGGGCTCTTTGAAACAGTTGGATAACATTAATCTCAGTAATAATATAAACTGATGTAGAATTGTTTACTGTTTCCTGTATGTCCTAAAACTTATAGAGGTAAATGAATTTGTTTGCTGAGAATATTGCTTATAGTATTGCTATGAATATTTTTTGGGAAAATCATATAAGATTATATTCTGAGATTTATAAATATCTGAAAAAAATACTGTTGTGTGTAACATTAAAAAAAGAGTATTAGTACATTAGCATGTATTCTTTTGAAGTATGGTATTTTTAGTAATTCATTTAAGTAGGAAATAATTTACTGTAGGCTTATTGTTTCTAATAATGAAGCTCACATTTACATTTTCTATAGTAGGGGCAGCAGCTTGACCGAGTGGCACCACTTAATTTTTTTAAAGGTGATCTGTATCTGGAGAACCATAGCTGACATTAACTAAAATGTGTAGTCTCTTTGGATGCAAATCATATAAGCACAGGAAAGTTAGATGAAAATGGACTTGTAAACATTATATTAGAAAAGTGGGTTAGATTAGGATGCAAGTTAGAAATTTCACTGCAAATTTTCTCTAATTTTTAAATCAATGTATGTCAATGAAAATATTTAGTAAGGTAATTAAAATCTAAATGAAATTATAATCTATTTTAAGGCATGTTAAACAATCTTTTCCTGACATAGCAATTAAAATTCCAGTGTGAAATCATCCAGAATGCCTGGGATGAATGGAGGAAACTCAGCCAGTTCAATGAAATAACCCAAGATACTGTCAAGAATCATATAATAGTGTTAGTTGTCCTTTTATATCCCAATTCCTTTTATCCTGAGTGTGTGTAGAGAATGATTTCCACTTCAGAGATTGACCAAATGCCAGAATTCCTCCAAATCCACCTGTTTTAGATAATATTTTCCAGGAAAAATTCTTATATGTAACTATTCCTAAGTTACGCATTTTCTTTTGAAGTAGAACACCATACCCTTAATATTATTACATAACATTATATTATATTACAGGACATTACTTTTCAACACAGTTTCCACTGCTAGTTGTGCATTTTCACCAGCAATGAACCAGAGCCTACATGCAACACTTGTAAAAATCTGCATCAGTGGAAGTGACCCACTCTCACCACTGCTGAAATGCACCACCCACTGTGCTCATATCCACTGGTTAGTCTCCATCAAATTTCTCCAAGTATCAATGAATGCCATTGAGTGCTATATTTTCTACATGGAGGAATTCAGGGACACATCTTTGCTTCCTACACACTTTCACATCAGACACCGTTCTGTTGCCGTCTGTCGCACAGCAAGAAAATGTAATGGAATATTGTTTGGAAGGTTCAAACTCTACTGCCATACCACTAATGTCCACCTCTGCTATCATGGGCCGTTGTAATGAAATAGGATATATTACTTCCCAAGCAGCCTTTCTGTATAATATGTGCATAGCTGATAATGTTTACTGGAAACTAAAGCAGTGTATATGCATTGTGCTAAGAAAGCCTGCAATTTGATCTAATCAGGACTTGTACTAAGAATGTAATAAATTGTCAGCGCTGGACTTTTGCATTCATTTACACTAATACAGAGTATCTCATTTCTGAGAAGTAAATCACAGTGGCTTCAGTACTTTATTTTCCATCTTGTATGTAAGTAAACTGCAGGATCAACTGGGAGGTTGAATCAATCTGCTATTTATTACCTCGAAATGTGACACCCTATTTTAAGTGCTTTATTCCCTTATGATTTAGACAGAGTAGTGCATTATGTTTAAACAGTATAGAAACCAGCTTTACTGTGAGTGGATTTTTCACTTTAGACCTGATGGATTTATATTTCTGGAAAACTTTCTGTGCATCACTATGTTACTGCATAAAATAGAATTTCAAACACTGAGAAGAAAATGATTTGAAATTACTTCTTCCTGTCATTTAGAAAATACTACTAATTCTATAGTTTTTTCTCTGCTATGATTTTATTTAAATACCATTGAAATGTGTACTATTGACCAGCTATTTCTTTTTTAAAGAATATTTTTATCTAGAATTGTTTGACATTTCTTATGATGTGCATTTCCTATACAGCTACTTTCTTGCAGGGCGTAGAGACTTCAATCACTTTTCCCAGATTGGCTCTTATGATTTAATGCAACTTTTGTCCTTTATTTGAAGTCAGTTCACAGATGAGTTTTTGTAGTTATTGTTATTGTTTTCATGCCAAGTATGTCTGTGAGTACTACAACTTCTTTGGTCTTTTTGCGTCATGTTCTGAGGCCATACATGTCTAATAATGAAATTATCTTTTCACAGTAATCTTTCTTGTGTTGATCTACTCTTTAAGATACCAATAAGGAACCCATCATTCAAAGTCACGTAGGTTTAATTGAGTAAAAAATATTAATGCCCATAATAAAGAATTTTTGAAGAATTTTGACTATTTGGTCGCATCACACTTGGCTTAGCAAAAGGCTAACAATTTCATGTTTATTTCACAGATCTTTTTGAGGGCTGATAGAAATACTGACAAAGAGGTGAAATGACTAAATAAACTATATGTAGGCACATGAGCTCACAAAAATATCTTGAATTGTTTACCTGGTAAATGAATCAGTTTTCTTTGCCCTCCCTGTTTTATTACAGGCATACTGTATGCTCAACAGTAAAGAGAGGGGAAAGCACATGGCCTCCTGTTTGAACTTTTGTAATTAATCCTTCCAAATACTATTTCCTTGGAAAGTTATTTTTAATTTTATTACAGTCTGTTCTTATATTCTCCCACACAATCACTTGGGCAACATTTGTATCGATGAAAACAACATAAAGCGGCTCTTAACTAAAAGGAGACTGCTGTTTTACACAACATGTAAATGATTAAGTGATAGATTTTTATTACTGTTTGTGTGTGGAGTGCACTACAGCATCTGAGCATTAAGCCCCTCACACCTCGTCCCAAATTTGTTCCTACAGAGTGTGCTTAGGATTTTTTGCTGTTTAAATTTTCTCATCTTATAGTTTAAAAAGCTTTAAAAATACTAATTATTACCTTAGATGTATATTTATTTATTTATTTATGTTGTGAGGATTCTTGTGCTCATGCAAAACAAATTAGAGCATCGTTAATGTTGTAAGAATCTAAATGAAAATTACAGAGAAGAATGAATGGGAAAATGTCATAATAAAAGCTTATCACATCGGTCCCATCCAGAGCAGTAGTTTGTATTAAAAGGCAAAAACAAAATCCAAAACCTGTCCATTATTGAAGCTTCTTATGTCGCGTGCCTGTGTTGGGAATTCCCGATGTAAATACTAAGCATGGCTCTATTTATTGGCAAGATACTGGATTCTGAAACCCTTTAAGACAACAGAGAGGCACATGAGTTGATGTGGTGATAAAGACAGCAACAGGGATTGTGCTTCTGAATATCTGAAAATATTTTCCAAAGGTCTGTGCAATGTAATTAAATTGAGTTCTCCAATTGCCTAGAAATCATGACATGGTGAAAAATTAAGAATTTATTTTGCAATGCTCTCTAGATACTTTATGAGGTTGTCTTGAACTGCTGGCTGGGGGAAATGTCTTTTGGTTTAGTCCTGAAAAGAAGTAGGTAACTCTAAATTCCATGTTCCAAAACTCATAGCAAAGTCTGCCCCATAAAATTCCACCATATGTGTTATTTTGTCCCTCCCTTCTTCATTTCTGTCTGTTTCTTCATGTTTTGTTGTCATGGTCCATACTCTTACCAGAAGCAGATACCAGGGTAGCTTCTAGAATTGTTAGGCAATGGTAAGTTTTTGTTAACAGTCTAGCCTATGTACCGTATGCTCATTTTCATTGTGCTTTATTAGCATTCCACTAAAATGGGATTCATTATAGCTATAAGAGTTGTAGATCGATGGTATGTTTACTTGACAGTCAGTAAGCTGGATCTTTTTTCCCCAGGTGAAGTGATCAGGAGGGCATAGGGAAGAAATGTTCCAAATCTAAAAGTAATCAACTACTTGATGTCTTATAGGAAAGAATCATGTTAATTCTCTGCATGATTAAATAAGTGAGTGTCTCAAACCTTTGAATACTGCAATGGAATTGAATAGAATGCCCGTGGAAGATAAAAACTTGACAAAAATTAAAAAGCCAATATAAACAATAAACAAAATCAGAAGTGCTTCCTTATTTTAGCTTTAGTAAATTCCATCCCAGAGATTTCAGTAGCCTGTTATATCACTGTATCACTAGAGAAAATCTAGTGTTTCTTTAATATCTGTTTTTCAGGATAATGTTACCATTAATTTCCAAGATACTTCTGTTTCTTGAAAAGTTTGGTGATTTTTACTTTATTTTGGGGGGAGGATTGCTATGCATGTTTGCTGTATTTTTTTTTATCATTTTCATTTGTGTTGTAGAGTTGGTTGGTTGGTTGTTTTTTTTTGGCCAAATTCAGTTTAATTTGTACTTTATTATTGTGCTGATGGGGTAAGAAAGATATCTTCTTCATATATCAGTTACCATCTGTGGCTTGTGATTTGCTACAGTAAGTAGATGAAGGGAAAGAAGCCTTTAGATTCAGAGATTCAGATCTTGAGAAACTATGTGCCTCATTCTTAACATTTACCAAAAAGATTTTTATCTAACAGTAAGAACGGAAGACAAGGACTATATAACTTCACACACAATCGTGTTTCACTTGTGCTCTCAAAAGTTTAATCTGCCTGCAAAATAGATGATGAGTCTGGCTCTAGTTACAAGCAGTGGGAGGCTTTACCTTTAGCAGGTGAGTCATTGCAACATAACATTCCATTTTAATGTAGCTATGCAAATTCCTTTTTGATGTTTTCTTGTGATGTATGGATTGTGAAGACTTTATGAAAGAAGCAATTAAGTGGGTGGTGCCTGTGAATCAGGATTAAGTTTAAAAGTATGTTCATTTACTCAAGCAGTACTGTAATTATTCTGAGCACTCCTGCCTCTAAGACTTTAACATATAGATAAATGATGTTCATTAATTGCTCTTTGCCCTTTCTTTCCTCTAGTAAACTCCTCCTTCCAACCATTTTATCCTAACATTGGTAAACACTGAATTCAAATGACTCTTGAAGCCTGAGATATTATTACAAAATAACATTTGCCCCCTAGATTAAAGCAAACTATTAATAGGAAGATGATAGCAGCTTATTGGTGAGATATTTTAATAGCAAAAGTTCTAGTGGCTTGTGAATTAACAGTCTTATAGGAAACCAGACTTTAGGCATACTGTGAATGTGTAAGGTAGTATTGTGTTAAAACTCTCGGGTGAGTGGATTCTTCTGTGCGAGCTGTTTTTTAGTTGGGTGGTGATTTTTTAGCTTTGTTGGTTTTTAATTGCTTCTTACAGCCCACATAATACAGATTGAGTTGTTCTGTATAGGAAGATTGCCTTCTATGTATTGCGGTTGTTGTAATTCATCTTGAAATTTGCTGTGAGCTGCATGAAATAGAAAATTATTGTCATTGAGGTAATAGCACAATACCATTCTTGTTTGAAGAACACAATGTATTTTTTTAATTATTTATCCTAAAATATTTATAATTTGTAGTTCTAGTCTGTGTTGGTAGTTTTGCATTATAAGGTAAAGCAATCCAGTTAAAATAAGGTTTCTCATAAATGATTCATTTGGCAGTTATTAAATCACCTTCTAATTTACATCTTCCATAAGGAGTTTATCAGAGTTCTTTAATGGTATGGCAAACAGCTGGTTGGTTATTGGCCACTTAATGTTGAAAAACCACTGGACAGTTTACTGTGTTAATTTTTTTCTTTAGAGGGAGTTATTTTACAAGCTTGGTGGTGTTGGAAGGCTTCTTTTTAAATTTTTTTTAAATTTATGAATAATTTATTTCTGTCTTAAAGGAAGGATAAATGAGATTTGCATACCAGGAAATGTTTTAGTATCACATAACTAGATGAAGTGGCAACTAGATGGCTAAAGGCCTCTTAAGAATTAGTGTGTCATTTGCTTTTGCTGTAAACAAAACCCAAATCTGCTTTTCCTTGCACACCAAAGACAGTGAGCTCTCTACCTGGGAATTCAGCATAGAATAGGAAGATGGCTATGAAGCAGTTCCCTCACAGATATGCTCCCTTAGCGTGGTGCATAGTCATGCCTTTCACATGTGTCTGAGTTCAAACTGAATATCAACAAAATGTTTTTTAACACGTAATTTTAACCAAGGTTCCTATCAGTACCAGGAGTTATCATATGGTTAAACCCAACAAAGGTGCAGAATTTTTCATAAGACTTAAGCTCTTAGGCAGTTTGTTTATAACTGGATGCTTTTTCACTTTATACCCAATGTCTGTTGTGGGAATGCCAGAAAATTCATAGGTATATTTGCCGCTAAGTCAGTCCACAGTGCCCAGGAATTGTAACATAAGCAATATAGGTGATTTAATTTCATAAGTGTTGAAGAAATGGAATTTACTTTGGTTTCATTTGTAGGTAATTTGTATTGATCTAGACTTCAGATTATACCATAAATTAGGATTCCAATTTATATATTAATTCTTCAGATTATATCTGCGCACTTAGTTTGCTCTGTTGGTCCCCTGGACCTGCGCAGAACACCTAATGAAACGGTTAGGGCTCTGCAGGGATGCTGTGTTGTATTTGTAAAGATCTGGACTGAAAAGATTCCAAACAGGCTGAAGGAAACAGGTGCTTGATAACCTTGAAATAGTTTACAGATAATAAAGAAGTTCAAGTGTTACAGATCTGTGGACATTTGTTTGTATTCCTGAGACAATTCTTCAGTATCATTCTGAGCTGAGAATTTTTTCAGAGTAAAAAAAGTCTGTGCTTCGCCAGCCCTTTAATTCTTATTTAATGAAATTCTTTGATATCGGGGAGAACATATTCTTGCTTCTCTCTGTACTTCTGCACAGATACTGTGCTTCATCCCATCCTGGGTTGTTATGACTTTTTTTGCTTTATTTTCTGCTCAATGAAGTGTATTTTTATATTTATATATGTTTTTTTTTCTTTTGGGATCTCTGGCTATTTGTTCTCCTCTTGAGGGGATCATCAGTTTGAAATTTTAGTACTGTTTATGTAAGTGCACAGTCAAAATTACATACCTGTATATCAGGTATATCTTCCAAACGTATGGTAAGTAATAAATAGCATAAATAAAATAAACACTTGGCAATAGATTATGATAGTGTCTTTTTAATCATGATCCTTTTCAGACATAATCCTTAGATAAGATTCACATGTCCAT
This sequence comes from Coturnix japonica, assembly GCF_054131305.1. Classification (NCBI taxonomy): domain Eukaryota; kingdom Metazoa; phylum Chordata; class Aves; order Galliformes; family Phasianidae; genus Coturnix; species Coturnix japonica. The sequence continues at coordinate 27,170,373 of NC_140668.1, forward strand.
GTGTGACCACTGATAAGACAATAAAGAGAATTACACTCTAAGGGCCTACTAGCATTGCTTAAATCAGTCATTTGTTTTTAGCATAAGCTCTGTGGAAACAGAAGGGCTCTTATGTAAGACTCAAAATGCTAAATGTGGTATTTAGTTATACATGATGTCTCATGTTCTGGGAAAATCTCAGGTGACAGGGAAAGATGCTTCAGAGCATTAATCCCAATATAGTAACATGCTATATACTGACAAATATATCCAAGCTTAAGTAATTAAATCTCTTTTTGAAGACACTATGATAAGTAGTAAGTGTCCTGAGCAGATTAATTTTTTTTTTCCTCTTGCATACAGAAGTTCAGCAGTGATCATTTGAAAGCCCATCTCTTTACACCTTCTGCTACCTATAAGACCTCCAGGGATTTCTTGAGCGTTTACAGCGCTGTGGGTATAAAAAATAAGCACTACATTCTCTGGTATCTGAAATACAAATTTAGTGTCTCCCTTCATATGTGTTCCACGGTATCGCCATTATTTAATCTTCTTATCTTACTTTCCTTTCAGTACATCCAGCTTCTCCAATATGACAGTCTAAATATAAGTTTATTTAAAGCAACATTATCCTATGCCCTATATCCAAAACCTTTAGTTCAAAGAAATTATCACTGAAAGTATTGAATCCTTCTGTCCAACCAGTGGGATAATTTCATCGATGTTTGTTCTAAAGGGGTACTGGTTTAGAACTCAAGTAGTTTTGTTTCATTCCATGTAATTCAATTTGGTTTACTGTGGTATAAGTCAAAAAGATCAAGCCCAGATCATTGCCAGTGCTGTTCTGACGTTTTGAGCTGTGTTCTTGCATGTATTACAGGGCAGATTTTCAGCTGTGCTGTGAAGCCTCTGGAGAATTCTTGTTGCACTGGTTGTGTAAGGAGAGTTAACAATGAGACTGTGATTCTTCTTTGTGTTTTGGTTTTTCTTCTTTCTTTTTTTCCTGCTTCTTCCCCTCTGCCTGAAAAAGTAGTCACCTTCATTTCTGAGAGATGCCAAAAGCCAAAGTTCTGCATCGGATTGCAAATAGACAATTGTGCTTCATTTAGCTACTGTTCCTTGCTTTCTACATCCTACGTCAGAAAAAGGCTGTGATACTAAAGGGCAGTGATTCTGTATTGATGGAAGATGTCTGATTTTTAAGATATTGGGTCTGTCAAATTGTACCTGCTGAAGTTGCTTCTTTTTAAGAATATGAATGGATACCAAGTGAGATGGTCTATAGTTTAAGATTTGGGGGGCTTAGTAAAGTTTTTGAGTTTTCTTTATTTTTTCTCAGATTAATGCATGATAAAACTTCTAAGTGAAACAAGCAGTACTTGTTATTTCCAATTGCTAGGCTAGGCTAGTTCTAAGGTGGAACTAAAAGGAAAAAAGTCTTGAATTTATGAATTGGAGATCATGTTTTCTAGACCCTACATGTTAGATGCTATTTATTAAGTTGCTAATGGTGTTATCTAATATGATGAATTCTACTTAAGTTTTGGTTGCTGGTTGGCTTTGGTTAGTTGAGTGGGGCTATTTTAGTCAAAACTGTAATTTTAAGGTGGTGTTTACACAGCTTCTCCAGTAAGAAAAATGGCAATTCTGGAGTTTACCCTCCCTGGAGATATTAAAAAATAACTGAGAGAAGGATGGACCAAATAACCTCCAATAGTCCGATCTTAACTCTTTTGTGATTTACTTAAAGGCTAGATAGTGCTAGAATATACAACTGCAGGTAGTTTATAGAGGTACACAGCTGTTTACAATATAGCTTAATTGTTTCCTTGCTGGGGAGTGAGGGAAATGTGCGGCAGTGTGATAGCAAGTGAAAAGTAGTCCCGGATGAAGATTCCCTACTTAGTGCATGAAAGTGTTTTTCTTCATTTTTAATAGCACGGAACCTAGCTCTTGACTGAAGCTGGAAGTAGTGTGTTGTCAGATTTTGAGACGTGAAGTTTGATAGGGTCAATTTTAAAAGCAATCCCGCAACAACTGTGGTAAGTGTGATGTTATTTGTAAATCCATCCTTTCATCTTTTTTATTTTCTTCTCCTGATGAAGATCTCATTCTCCTAATAATTTCCCATGTTGTCATCACAAAATAGCCTCCATTTGAAAATAGTAAATGACTGGTGTGGAACACCATCTAATTGAGTTTATGTAGGGACTGCATCAGTGATACAGCTGTTGTAATTAATGAAGATTAATTTCTTTCAGAATGAATATTCTACATAAGGTCTCACTCTTGTCATAGGTGAAAAATGTGAATGAATGTCGGTTTAGTGGAGTTGTAAGCAGGCTGAGTATTCAAAAGTGCAAATTACCATTTATTATTTGTGTTTTTGTTATTTGGGTTATCTTTTAGCTTTAAATACCCTCTTCATGATCTGCTGTGTGGTTTTAGGCATACAAGACTGAGTCAAGATACTATTCAAGTTGTTCCATTGTAATTGAGAGAAATGACTGATGGAATGGGAGGGACTTCTACCTTCACCTTTCTTATTTGTGAATACAAATGTTAGAAAACTGCTTGCTTTTGGGAAGGCAGCCAGCAGTGCGTTCCTCTGCTCAAAAGAAGCTATTCTACCATTATGGATTGATTTCAAAGTCTCTTATCAGTTAGGCTGACATGATGTTGAGAAAGGAGTGCAACATAAGTGATAAGAAATGAACAAAAGTTATTTCTATCAGTGTATTGAGCTATGAAGTTACCTGCAAAAATTTTACATCTTACCTGTGTTGAAGGAAAGGCAATACATGTTTAAAAGTAGTAACAAGAAGTCTTCTACAAAGGTTTCACAGACTTCTGATATCAGTTAGGGTGTTTTTTTTTCTTTGTTTGTTTTGTTGTTGTTCTTTTTAGATTTAATTGAGAAAATCCAGCAGACTGTTTGTTGTGGTATACTAAAATTTGATTGTATGTAATCTGTCTTATAAGGCTTTTGAGGGACTAGGGGTTCTTTTGAACATTTGGTCATGCTCTTTAAGAAGGTACTTACTGGATGAATAAAAAAGGTATAATTTAGCCTTATAAATAGCGGCAAAAGGAAGTTTATGTCTAATAAGGTTCTCATTCAGGCACAACAGTGTTCTATAGAATTTCACAACAAAAATCAATATATATTATTGAGTTTGACTTACTACATTAACGAAATCATGACTATATAAATATTTAGAACCTGAATCTTGAACCTTTATTTACCATCCACAATTTCTTACTCAAATACGAAACTGCTATTGATAACTAATGATAACTAATGATTTAAATTGATAACTTCTGAAGAGCCTTTTAAAGAAAACGAGTTCTGTATCAGTTTTAATTCCATGGTTGTGTGAAACATGGAGAAGTAGTACTTGTTCTTTCCACTTTTATTCAGCAAGAATTAGCAATTATCCTGTTCTGCATTAAGAATATTATTAAATCCATTGATCCTCTTAGCAATTAAATAATCTAGATAATCATTTTAAATTTAATCTTTCAATTCAGAAAGAGGTATCTTTCCAGGTAATGTTAGTATACAAAATTTTCTTTGATTTATTGATGTGATATACAAGGAGAAGTTGATGTTGATTTCAGAAATCTGAAGGAAAAAAGAAACTTGGAAAACAATTAGAATTGGTTACTGTGTATGTGCAGAATTATTCTCCTTTTGTGTCACTTGTCAAAAGCTTTCTGAAACTCAAAAAAACAAAAGCAAAAAAAAATCAACCAATCCAATCCAACAAAGAACTGCTATGCTGTACCATGCCATATGCAGTAATATCCAATGAAGTTGAAATGAAGAATTGTTTATTTTTCACAAACAATACTTTATTGTATGATTTTTATATTTCTTTTAATATCCCTTTTATATTGAGCAGTTAAAATTACCTTCACATGAAACATTTTTCTTCTCACCCAATTTTTAGATGAAAGATAAAATCATTACTGAAAAAGTAACAAGCCCAATAGTGAAAGCTGCTTGGTTCTTGTATCTGTTTTTGAATGGCAGGCATGGCAGGAGAATCCTCTGTGCTGTGCTTCAGCTCTTCAGTAGCACAGCTGATCTTGTTAGTTTTGCTTTCCTCCAAGATCCTATTGCAGGTGCTGCTGGAGTAGAGCTTTGATTTTTGCAATTCCCTTCTCTTGGTCTGATAGAGCATCTCCTCAGAACATCGAAATACTCATCAACTGTCTGATGGCACAAGTCTTGAGGTGTGACATAGATTGCTTCAGGAAAATCTCATTTTAAACCATTTCTTTGGCTCCTCAGTCTGTACACATCTTTCTAAAAGTATGTCATTTTTATCAAAAAAGGTAAAAAGCTCAGATGAGATAGTGGTTATTTCATGTGTATTTAGAGGAGGGATTAAATGCCTACACCTTTATCTTGAAATAAGTGGCAGATAAGTTTTTGTTTCCTGGTAGATGCAACAAAATCCAGTGTTCAGTGAAGAGTTTGTGTTACTTTATGGAGAAAAGATCCTGCCTTCCTTCTCTGATGGCTTAATTAGAAGTAGACTATACTGTGAAAACAATGCTCAGAGGATTTCTTTGTTTTTAATCTAAGCTTGGAAAATTTTATGATTATCCCAATTACAATATACGGATCCCAAAATTTCACTTTATTTCTAATCAAATTATCTGAGAAGTAGAAATCAGTAGCATGAAAATGTTTGGAAGGCTAGAAAATGATGTTCACAGTTTTAGAAGTAGAGGGAGGTAAAAAAAAGATTCAAGAAGTGAACATAAGTGAAGTTACCTCAAAAAAGGCAAATGTCCTTTCTGTACTAATTGTGTTTGGGTATTGAGAAGGAGATGGAGTTTTGTGACTGTTGACTTCCACTATTAGGTGAAAGGGAGCCAGGGATTTTTTCATTTTTTTTTAAATAGAGGCTCTCCTGTAAAGAAGGAGGGAAACAATAGCTGGCTGTCACAACAGGCTGATATATACCTTTGATCAGCCAAATGAATGTTGCAGGCATTTCTTATAGAAAGGAGATTGCTTATCGATCTATATCAAAATATGCATGCTAATCCCAGGCAGCAGAGAGTATTTTCAAGTGGAGTTAATAATCTGATTGCTGTCCTGTCTGGTGCAATTCACTGAACTCGGAGCTCTAATCAGTCTGGGGTCTTGCAGTCAAATGTATTTTGCTGTTTAAATTTGGATTTGTGACATTGATTGAGGAGTCCTTGTAAAGGTGTTGACAAATCAAATTGTTTGTTCCAGTAGTGTTTTGCCAGAGATCAAGTCCAGAGTAATAAGCAGTGAATTTGTTCATTACTAGTAGGGTGAAGGGAATGATAAAATTCACCTGCATCATTATCACAGACACAGTTTCAATAAAATATGTTTTGAGTGAATAAAATGTAGTAGTATTTGTAGGTAAATGTGATGAGTGATGAAAACTAAAATACAGTACTGTAATTCAAGTATGATTTAATAATAACATGAAGATTAAATGATACATTTTTAATCAGCTTTACAAAACAGGGACAAGAGATAAAGAAAAAACAATTTTGAAACCTTATTTTGGGAAGATTTAAATGCCTACTTGTGGGATTGGTTTTTGTTGTTTGGGCTTTTTTTCTGATTAAGAAATGTTAGTAAAAATACAAGTATCTGACTCAGTCTTCCTCACATGCTGTGACTACGGATATTCTCCTTGCATACTAATTTTCATTTAAGTGAAAAATGAAGAAGTTTACACTGAGATATGTGTAGTGTTCATTGAAAATGTGGGATTTTACAGAATATTCATGAAAAAGGCTGCTGGGGCAGTTGAAAATGATCTTGTCCTTTCTGCTAAGTCTTCTACTGCGTTATCTTGATCACTTGGCAATTATAGAATTAATTGTGTGTTTTTATTTTATGATTTTCTTCTACAGATTCTGTAAAATGTCTTCCTCAGCAATATTCCCACATCTATTAGTTCTTCCTAAGTCTTCTAAATCTTGAATTACCCTGAAAGATGAGAATGTTTAAGTGTGCATGTGGCAAATACCTGAACAGTTTGGTTACTGTGATACTTATTTTTATGTAAAGTGAATTAAGCTTGCGTTTGACTCTTATTTCCATGATGTTTTGTGCTGAGAAACAGATGAATCAGGTCAGCTGAATAAAATTATTGTTTCTGAGCTTAATTATCAGAATTGATGAGGTTGAGAATAGCTTTGCATTTTCTTTATTTGTTCCAGTAAATTGTAATACCACACGCATGGAAACTGAGTTTGTGTCTTACTACTTTGGTCTTAGCAAAAATAGCACTGACCAATGTTTTTCTTTTGGCCAGTAGTAAAGCCCCTCTGACTTCCAAACATGTCCTTTTTATCTCCACTAGAACTTCTATCCAAGCAGAATTTAAGATGTTTAGTCAAGTTATTCACTTGAAGCAATCCAAAAGCAGATGGACTGAAGTAATAGTTTTTACTGCACTGAGTTGCATGGCCTCTGCCTGAAAATCCTGGCATGCATGTTCTTAATCCTTGGATGCCCTGGACTCACAAAAACTGCTTTTGCGGTTGACTTTTGGGAATGGTGTTTCCATCTTAATACCTTGATAAAATGCACAGTGTGCGGCACATTTACAGGAATTGTGCATTTCTGCATAATACAAAAAAGTGACTTTTTTTCACTGTAACATTAAATGTCTAAAGGTCAGTGAAATTGTACATTTTACAAAAGGGAGAGGGAAAGATGCAGATCTGAGTAGAAAATGTCAGAAACTGGCTTTTCTTTTTAAATCTTTAATATCAAAATAAAAGTATTGTGGAGGCTTTTATTTATTGGTTTTTTTTTCAGAAAAATATCAAAACTTTTTTTTTTTTCTAGTTAGATTTTAACTATCCTTACATGAAACTACTCTTTCACAAAGTGGAGGATTTGCCATTTAGAGACAGTGGAAACCAAGTTCAAGGTTTTATTTTTCTAGAGCAAAAATCTGTGTTGCAGAATCAGATTTCATTTCTGTTCCTATACTTGCACACGTATACTTAATTGCCTCCTGTTATTCTGCCATGTGTCCTTGTTAAGAGTGTGGCTTTGTAATCTCAGCAAGCTCTGGCATCAGCTTTAGCATCAGTATATACTGGAATGGTTGCCCTAGGGAGCCACTGTCTTTCTCAGTGAGGAAACAGCAAAGTGCTGGCACTACAGCTTGACTTCTCTGCTTCTTGAGATCTGTGTTAAATCTCTGTGACATGAAGACACAGGAATTAAAGTCATACTTGGGCAGATTGACCATCCTAGTCCCAGAGGCTAACCAGGTTCTAAATATAAGTGGTTTGTTTTTTTATCTATTGCTTTTGAGGTTTTTTGTGTGTGTGCTTGGAATGAAGACTGACCAAGAAATACATATTTTTAAAAAATGTGTGGGGTTATTCTGCTCAAAAAACAAAAGGTCGTAATAGAAAATAGTGTGACAAACAATAGGAATACGAAGCACCAGACAGAGTCATGGGTTCTTTGTTTTTCTAATTCTTCACTAAATTGGGATTTGAGTCGTCTTTATATTTGGGCTCTCCTCCGGCTGTCTGTTGATTTAATGATTCACCAAATGTTATGAAACATTTCTCCTTTTGGAATATGATTATGATCACAGTTTGATAGAGTGACCTTTTCATTTATTTTATTTTTTTCCTCTTGACATGCATGTAATTCATCTCATCAAACATATTATTTTCTGATGTTTCACCATTCATTCTTTCTGTTCCCCTGTTTAATTTCAGTGTCTGGGGTTCCCTTCTGTTTCAGAGAAAGGCAGCAAAATGCCTAAGACTGTGCAGTTTAAAAGCATTTTTTTTTTCTTTTTTTCCTTTGTAGCTGAAGTACTTTATTTTTTCTTACAGGAAGGTCTCCTAGATTCAGTGACATGGATAACTTTGCTTTCTTTTTGCACCCTCAAGTAGTCCCTCTCTCCCACCCACATACCCCGTGGGTTATTTTGCAGGAGTTTTGTGTCTGAGAACCATGCTGCATCCCACGCAATCCTTTATGAAAAAGAAAAAATGTAAACTATATAACCCTTCCAGAACATGTTTCGAAACCACAGCAGCCATCTGGTTTTCCAGAAGGCCTGCTGTTCTTTTCATGTTTGGAGGAATAGTTTGATAACAAACTTGTCTAATAAATATAGAGCTGAAAGACAACAAATAAGTGTTCATTGTCTCCTGACATTTTTGATGTTTTCCTAATTTATAACATTAAAAATGGTTAAAACAGATGGGATTTAATATATTCGCCTGTACAAACACATGGCTCAAGTTGTGTACAATATCAGCGTGTTGGATTGTGCATACTCTATCAGATTTCACTTCACCCGTTTATTCTAAATTTCTCTACAAGAACAATATTTAACTACTAGCAAACAGTTTTTGTAAAGGTAATCTGTTAGCAGTCACAAACCAAGTTAAATTTGCACGTAATAAAGAATAATCTTTAATCATCTGTATAAACAGATTGTTTTGTTTTATGATTGAATAAATCCTAGAAGATATCTTAGTTGGTCAAACTACAAATATTTATTCAACCGTATTTTCTATTAAATGAATCGTGGGAACTTCTTAAACCTAACATTGTCCAATTAAATGCCGAACTGAAATTTGTCTTGAAATGAAGCATCTATCTATCACTGGTGATTAGGAATATGGTAAAGGATGTGACAAGTTCACTAAACTAAGTGGGAGCACATTCCAGGTGTTGCCTGTGCATCCTGCCATTCTCCTCACTTCACCTTACTGAATGCAAAGCTTGAATAAAGCTGGTTATCAGATATGAGGGGAAAAGAGCAGTTGTTAGGAAACCTATCTCGGTAAGTTCTAGGTGTGCTTATGCACCTCTTAAAAAGGCTTGTCACTTCTAAGATCCTGTTCCTCAGCCTGTGCCCTGAAAAAAATCCAGTAGATATCAAAAGGAGGCTCCTCATAAACTGCTAATCTGCTAATCTTAATTTCTGATTCTTGATGTCTGGGGACTGGTAATGCGTTATTGGGATTTTCTTGTAGTGAGAAAGATTTCTTGTAATGAGGGAGATTGCCCTAAAGATACTTAAAGTTATGATGTGGAATAAGTATTTTGCATGGCCTACATTTGTTCCATTTGTACTTGATGTCATCGTACCTTTTGTGTGTATCATTTGTTTGTTCTTTGTGTTCATTGCACATTTTATTCCTGTTTTTTTTCCTGTTAAAATGTGCAGCAGTCCACCCATATCCAGCATAATGAATATATCTTTTTCTGATCATTTTAGCTTTTTTTTAAATTGTTCTTCAAGTTTTCATGATACATTGAAATAAGTTATGAATGTTTTTCTCAAATCTTACCATTATTTTGAGTACAAAAATGAAACTGTTGTTAAATGTGAATCAACAAGTCTGTAAGCTATAGGCCTATTGGCCAGCTCAACTGGGGTTTACATTATAGACCACCAGCAAATGTAATTGTATTCTGTGCACTTGATGAAAAGTACAAAATATATCCTCTCAGTAAGGGTTCTTTATTATAAAAGGGTAGGTATTGCTTGGGTATTAACTATACTGTACTAAAACCCATAAACACCTTTTTATACATAGAGTGCACACTTCAATGCAACAATCAAATGCTTTTCTATAAATAACAGACTTATGGAAAAAAGAGTCCTTTGATTGTTTTCCAAGAATGCACTGAAACCTTACAGGAATCTTATCTGCTTCTAGGAGTTGAGTGTTAGTTGATGTGTGTGATATTGATTATCAGATTTTTCATAATTATTACATATAACCTTTTATTTTAATATCATACTCTGCATCAGTTGCAAATGTGAATTTATCAATAATAAATTTACCTTCAAGTAATGCTGTGGATATTTTTACATTGTTATACGCTCAACAGTTCTGGAAAAGTAAATACCTAATAAATATGGAACTAAAAGCAGTGTCTCAAACTAGGGACTGAGGTTTAAGAGGCAGCCTTCCTCTGGTGCTTCCTTGAAGTTGCATCTCAGTCAGACCTCTTCTCTACAAGTAACTATTGAGCAAAAAGCCTGGTTTCTTTTATGCCTGGAACAGGTGAAGTCTAAATGCTAAATGCACATTTGGTTGAATGTTAGATGGTAGCTGCCAGTGACATCAATCATTTAATTTCATAGTCAGTCTGAGCAAACAGCAGTTGTTTTGTCTAAAGGTGGGACTGAGTTATGTGTGGCCTAACTGCAGAGCAGATGGAATGTGGCTGCCTCTATGTATGAATGCTATCATCTAGCTATTAACATACATGGTGCAGATGGTAATTTGTAACCGAGTGCATAAAGCTGAAAACTACAAGAAAGTATAGTAATTCACAAAGAACAGTTTGCTTGCTTTGCAGTGCCATATAAATGCTCTTCATAGTTGCATGAATGGATGCAAGGTGGCAGCAATGAGGTTTCCTTATAGGAATTCTTATTTACCCCCAGATTCTCAAACTAAACCCAAATAGTGTGATTGTTTCTTTAGAAGAGATGTGGAAATCTTTGGTGTAGTAAAATCTAAAGTTTATTTATCCTGGAGAGCTCACCTTTTTTGACATAGCATATGTTTTTCATTGAAAATATATTTTTGCCAAACGGTACATCTGGGAAGCTTGAGGCACAAGCAGTTAGCAACTTGCACAAAATGACGGCTTGACTTGGATTATGAATCTTGGTTTCATAGTCCTGGTGTGATTTGCTCTGCTTGCTCAGTCACACTGCTTGCCTCTGGCTTTGTAAAATGTACAATAAAGAAATAGATCATGTTTTTGAGTCTTCGTTCTTACTAACATGAGTAACACTGGCTGGAAGATCTGGCTGGGAGATTTGTATCTTATGGAAGCCAGTGTGTTCCACATACTTCAGACTGGAAACAGGAAAACCATTGTGAGTTTCCAGCAGCCTATCTGAAGCATGGCTGGAGCATCAGTTTTTCTGCCTTTCTCCTCAGGAACGCCTGGAGCATTCAAGATATTCTCAAGATTTCTTGGCTCCCTGCTTTAGTGTGTTCTTGTGAGACAGACTTGTGGGCATGAATAGGTGTATCAGTACTTGGGAATGTGCAGACTTCAAAATTGATTCAATGTAAAAATTAGCTTTTTGAAAGCCCCTGTAGGCAATCATTTTAAAGAGCAAACCTCCCAAGGGCACCAGATGTTGTTGTTAAAAATAGAATCAAATTGTTTTTTTGTAACTATGGTGATTTCTCTGTAATTTTTTTTTTGGTTGTTGTTGTTGGTGACTTCATTTGCGAAGAGCTGACCATGTTTTTTATCTTCTTTTGCTTATCAATATTTATTATAGTACACTACTCCATCCTGAGAAAGTTGATGTGTTAGGCGTTTTGTTTGTTTTAGTTTCATTTTGCATTTGTTCTTTTCTTAAGGCTTTTGTAGCTCCAGAAACTTTGTTAAAACTTCTGTGCAGGTGTTTTGAGTAGATGGCCCCTGTGCTCTGTAGTATCACTTTGACCAGATCACTTTCTCTGTTGTAGTTTTGTATTTTTAAAATGTTGAGCTTTCTTTCACTTACTTCTGTCTGATACACTGAAGTTATAAACTTTTTCAATCAAAATACACTCACAATAATAATTTCAGTCATAATATGAATGCAGTTTTACTCTCACATCTATAAGCTTCCACAGATTTACTTATTTTTTTTCCTCATCCATGCTGATGAGGTTTGGGGATCAGAATGCTTGTCTAGGGTCTGTACTGACGTAATTTGAAAGCTGTCTCTATACTATATGGGCAGGGAGGGGGCAGCTGAGAAAAACAAGCTTTCTTTCCAAGGGAAAGTGTTCATTACACTTATAGAAAGTAAAAGAAATCTGTAAACCTAAAACAAAAGTGAAAATTGCTGACTTGATAAATCCCTCAGAGTGTAAGGAAGGAGTGTGTAAAGCACGGGAGGTGAAATAAGTATTTCCTCTCAAATGTCTTGTAGCCTTTTAAGTAAAAAGTGTTTTTAGTAAGCACACCTAGTGCTGTTCCTCCCTTGAAAGGTGAGTAAAATCATGCATATGCAGTCAAAGACACATTGGCGTATGACAAAGATGACCCAGAGATTTTGCTTATGTAAATTAAACTTTTTGAATTTCTTTCTGAAAATGATAAAAACTGCCAGTTTTCATAAGCTCTGATATGTATGATTTGATGTAATCTAGTCAGGGAGGAGCTTACTGACTTTCAGTTTTATGCTACTGTAAATATTTAATCAAGTTTTAAACATTAAAGGAGCACTTGGGCTTTCCTTGTGCTGTTTTCCCAGTAGAGTTGTAGATCTTATTAAAAACATTCGTTATGTTGCTAGAGCACTTTGAAATGAATCAAGCTTAATACCTTAGTTCTTCACCTCTGAAAGAAGGGGTTCAAAAGTCCAGCTCAGGTCACAAGTTAAATTAGCTTGCTAACCCTAGCATAGCCCCTTGTGGATGGACATCCTGTTCCTTTCAATTCCCACCCATTAAAAAAAAAAAAAAGTCAGTGTTTTCATCTCTATTTAGCACTTAAAGATGGTAGTCTTGTAATAAACAGGCGTGTTCTGGCATTAAAGATTATTTTTTATATTAGATTCACTGCCTTAAGTGGTGCTAAGGTTTTAATTTTTATACAGTGAAAAATAGAAACAGGCTTGAATTTTTCACTGATTCCTATAAATAGCCATCCGTGTTCTGCTTACAGCCTTATTTATTTTGATAAAATCCAGTGTCTTTTATAGTGTAACTATTAGATTTTCACTTTCAGTTAGGTTTGCAGTGTTTCTGGGTAGGTAAGCGTCAATTATTTAAAACTAAATAAACATAAAACACTCAATATGCAGAAAGCTATAACATTGTGTTGCTTTTATTTTTTGGCATTATTGTGGGCGTATTTTTTAATGGTCAAAACTCTTTTGGAATAGTAAATGTAGTAATTCATGCATTTAAGAACATCAGTGAGGGTTTTTTTCCATATTAGTAGACAATTCTAAATGCCTTCTTTTGATTTTTAATCTTCCAGTCCTTATGCTGTCTTCCATTCTGTTTGAAGCCTTCTTCCTGCAATTATTTCAAGGGTAATACATTTTTCTTTAGCATATATGAATATACATTAATGTAGTTAAATATATTAAAAAAAAGTCCAAAAAATACCTTTTTATAAACATGTTACATACTTATGAGCATAAAACCTTCATACATGTGCTAATAATAACAAATGCTGGCTAGCCAACCACCTCCTGTCTGTCCTTGGTAAATCGCAGTCTGCTTTGCCTCTTGGCATTCCAAATACTGTTAGAAGCATCATTTTTCTGGTTCATAGCCTGAAAGATATGCTTGTCTACAGTTCTAATTAACTGTACTCACACACTGATAAGTGTTTTGTTCAGCAGAAATTAATTGTTTTCCTTTTGAAGGACCCCTTTAAGTTTTTTCTGCTTGACCAGTGGTTTTTGTACATTTGTCATTTCAGTCTTTATATAGGGAACAGTGATGACTAACTCTGATGCTGCAAAATTGATGTTAATAACTTCTTTTGTCCTGTCACTTAATTCCTCTTTTCATGCTTTGTTTTTCTCACAAAAATCTCCAAGTATTGGCTGATGTGCTTTTTCTGATGTGTAGAAAAACCTTTTGCTGTCATTATGAGGATCTGCCAAAAATTAATTCCTAGTTGGAAATTAAATTGTAGATAAAGGCATTAGGGAAAGGCTACCCTTAGCTAAACCAGAAGAAAAAATAGTTCTGTCCTTGGACCACTAAATAGGAACTACCTCTGTCAATAATATTAATAGATACATTTTAATGATTACCAGCCTCACTCATCCTGTTACCTTTTGCTGTTATCCCACCTGTCACTCTGAAGTTTAATAGCTGCCTCATAAGGGGGAACTTCTCTTTGCTTGTTTGTACACCAAGTGCTTGTGATGTGTTTGTAGTTCCTTCTGTAATGGTTCATGCTAAATATTTCATTTATTTGAAGTTTTTAATTGCAAAATAACTGAAAAATTATCATAAATGTGAATTATTTGGATAGTTTCTTGGCATCTAGTCATGGTGTCAAGTGGAAATTCCTTTGCAGAAAGAAAATTGTACCAATATCAGAAGAGAAAGGCAACAGAGCTGGTGAGGGTTCTGGAGCACAAGTCTTAGGAGCAGTGGCTGAGGGAACTGGGGGCATTTAGTCTGGAAAAGAGGAGGCTCAGGGGAGACCTTATAACTATTACTACCTGAAAAGAGGTTGTTGTGAGGTTTAGGCTGGCCTCTTCTCCTGTACAACAAGTGATTCAGCAAGAGGGAATGGCGTCATGTTGCAGCAAGGGACGTTCAAGTTGGATAGTAGGAAAAATTTATTCTCCAGAAGAGTGGTCAGGTGCTGAAACAGGCTTTCTAGGGTGGGTGGTTGAGTCAATTTCCCTGAAGGCATTCAAGAATTGTTTAGATGTTGTGCTAGGGGACATTGTTTAGTGTGAAAATATCGGTGGCAGGTGGATGTATCTCTCAAAACTGGGAGATTCTGTCTATTCTAGGGGGAAAATATTACTTTTGAGCTTGTAGTGAACACCGTTTTTCTACTCTGTAGTACAACAGTTTCACACTTCTCTGTAGTATTTACACATTCATTTTTCAATCTGAATTAAACTATTGGTTTTGGGATTTATTTTTATTTTATTGTTTTATGCTATATGTAAAATAACTAGATAAATTAAATTAAGAGCCCTTCAAATTACTTGTAAGGGGGAGCTACTGTGCAGGAATTATGTTTTTGTGTGCATGCATGTGTAGCTTTTTTCTTCTTTATAATGTGTGAAGGACTTTTCGATGTTGGAAAAAGTTTCCAGATGATTTTTAGGATTTTAGGAAATATCTGTGAAGCCAGCAACAGCCAAATAAAAGCTGTGGACACATTTCCCAACATGAGAAGGCTTTCATAAAGATCTTTCAAATACACTTTGAAATGAAATAATTAAAATGCATCTCTGCTCGTTCTGTTGCCATTTTATTTTAAATCAAAGAATGTCATATTGACACTTCATGATTTTTTTTTTTAATAAACTACCATTTATAATGACCACATTTAATTGCTCTAATTTAAAAAGGCGCTATCTGATTGCCTGCATGCATGTAACAAAAAACGTAATTGTCTTGTGCAAACCTCTGAATAGATTTAGGAATCTTCAATAACAAAATTACATTAATAGCATATGCTATTAAAGATGATTGATGGCAAAATTGGAAGCATACTGGTTTTACACCACACAAAAGCATACGGTGCTTTGAAGATGTTTCTGAGAGTGTCAACAACAGAACAGAGAAGAAAAATAGTGTAATATTGGAAGTCCCACTTTACTCAAAGAAACAGTCATGGCAGTGGAGCAGACCAAGTTTTATTTTACTTGAGATGACAATATTTGTCTACTTTTTCTGAATTTCTTGTATATGTGGTTATATTTTTCAGTACATATGTTGTGTAAATCTGTTCAAACACCTACCTTATAGCATGGCAGAGTAAGAAACAACTTACAGCCAGATTTGCAGTCTGGTAATCAGCAGTTCCCAAAATCTTCTATCTAAAGTGGTCTCTGATACACACTGACATTTAAAATAAGTAAATAAATAAATCAAAGCCAGAAGTTAAAGAAAATGATTCAGGGGACAGAGGTTATCTCATCCCCGTGGTGGTGGTCATTTTCAGGAAGTCCATCTTGACCTCTCTGTTTCTGTCTATTTGAACAGGCTAATAGCTGTTTAGTGGTAATCCTAACACATGCAGACTTTATCTATTAAAGGTATCTCATTTTTACTTCATACTGGCCCTATGTCACAGTATATTATTAAAACATACATGTCATTTTTTTCTTTCACTGTAACTTGCCTGATTGAACACAAAAATTGCTAAATTTGAATCACTTTTTGTACAGTGATATATACATGAAATGAATTAAACCTAGAACAAATTCAAAGCAGTCTTTTTTTAAATTTCCAGTGCCTCATACTAACAATTTCAAGCTGATAAAGTTGTAACAAACATCTAAATAAGAATTCTGCCATTTATTTTATAACCTATGTCATTATGATATGTAAACAGACACCTGTACTGCGGAAAATAGAATTAATAATTTGCTTTGTAGTGGTAAGTAGTTCCAGCAGCACATATTTAAAGTGCATTCGCACATTGACTCTTTCATATTGTATATAAATGGTTTTGGCTATTTTACTACTTTATTTTGTTTCTCAGACAACAGTTGGTGTTGGAATCATGTATTTTACATGTAATTGTATGTTTATGAATATGATAATCTTGTATGAGAGCTCAGACTTCTGCTTTTCTCTATTACAGTATCTTTCTTAGTCTGTTTGAACTGAATTCTTCATTTTAGTTTAGCTGTGCTTTTTATTCCCCCTCTTATAACATACATAGACAGTAGTTTACTAAAAATGATTTGGGAGATTCCATTGATGTTGCAATACCACTCACTCTGATTATTATTAATACACCTTCAAGTGAATTTACCATCTTTGGTAATTACAACTGACAAATATTAATTTTGATTTAATAAAAAAATCCTTGTATTATAAACGGCTGCTGCTGGTAAAGCCAAAGACACACAGAATCCCTGTACTTTGCCTATACAGATGAAGCTGTATTTTAGTACCTCATTAAAAGATTTTAAAATATTTTGAAATAGATGATTTTTTCCTTTTCTGGCAGGCAGGTGGAGGGGTACTGCCTGCAGGACCCATTTTGTCAGCATGAAACCAGCCTCATAAAATTTTATTGAAATGAGCTCATTACTTTTAATTTTTACCATCGCTTTAGTAATTCAATGAATAGTTTTCAACATTTGAAAATCAAATCAAACATTTAAATTTATTCCTTATTATGAGGTGTGTTTGTTGACACTTCCAAGGATGCTATTGAACAAAAATATATTGTCAATATGTAGGTTATTGTTGTACACTAGCACTTAATTATTCAATTAATTAGGCTCAAGAATGTTGAGGCACATATTTTATCTGCTGATTGGCTAGCTGTTCCCTTATCCACCCAGCTTCCTCTATCAATATATAAACTTTATTTAGGATATTCTGAGCATATCTTATATCTATATTTACCATTTTTCTGAGTGTAACAGATTCAGTTATCAACTTCGAGGAATTATACCTTCAGGTGATAGAGTTCATTAAATGTGTAACTTCTCTCATAGCTGTACAATACACATCATTTTTTTTAGTGGTATGGTGAGAAAAGTACTTTTATAATAGTAACTTGCTGACAACATTTGAAGTGAAAATTGCCAGAGTTCTTGAATCTTTACACGTTTCTGTGACTGATCATCATTTCCTTAGAATTCCAGAGGCTTGTGTGAATCATGCCTACAGGGTACATATGTTAGACGTTAACGAGAAAATACTTCCCAGAAATCAAATGTAAGATTCTTAAAGGAAGCTTTTGAAGTACACCTACAAACTTGAATGATTAGAGCCTTGTAGAATATTCATTTGAGAACATTATGTCAGGAAGACATGAAGATGCTTTTTATTTATCAAGCAAAATAATTGTTAGTGCACAAGTATAATATGTTTTGAGGTGTGTGTTCTATAGGAATGCTTAGCCATTAATGTACAGAACTAATCTCTGGTGATAGGTCCTTTCAGCAATTGCTACAGGTATTGTACTCTGTGAAATACAGCTTACAATAACATGTATACATGCAAATGCTACAAAATTGAAGAGTTGCTGTATCAGATGTTCATCTAAACACATCAGTGAAATGCAGGTCTGATGTGCGTATAATGCATATAATTCTTACACAATTTCTCCCAGCTACAGGCAATCTCATAAACTTCTCATCTGTAAGCACTTCTACAAATTTCTTTGGAGCCATATCCCATTCTCCCATTAGTCACATGGTCCAATCATTTGTCCTATGTTGAAACTTAGTATCTTGCATTAGGACTTGGTATATATATTCAGTGTATTCTTTCAAATTTTCTAGTTGTCCTCTGAAATTAAAATTAAAAATTCCTCTAGTATATTCATATGTGTATGTAAAATTAGACTTTATGATACTGATAATTTGTGGATTATGTTATACTTTAAAGTAAGGCTGATCCTTACCCAAGGCTATACTGCTGCCCTTAATTATGCTACATAAGCCTTTTTTCCACAAGTGAATTAATTAAAATCAGTACACAAAAGAATTCACCTCGTTAGTAAGAGTGGTGGAGTAGGATTGCCTTGTTGTTTTGACATCAGTATTTAACACTCTCGCAAGATTTGACTCAGTGCTGCACTTCTACTGCTGTCACCCAAAGCATTGCTACCTGATGCAACTAGGCTACACTGAGCTGTGCTTTATCGCTCTTCACAGCAAAGTAAGAAAATATATTAGGAATAATACAGTCACTCAAAAGTATTTGTGTGTGTAATGGAAATGCTAGATCACAGCTCAAACCAATAATGGAGCACCTGGTGGGAAGGCAGGGCCAACCCAGAGGAACTCAGGTGCATGCAATGTACCTGGGTGACTGGAAGGGGTGGAGCCAGGATGCGCCCCTTCCCAGACCTCATTTAAGGGTTGGCAGTGGGCCTCAAAAGGATCTTCTTGGAGATCCCTGCTTACCTGAGGTCTTCCAAGGGTAAGCATTTTCTTTCTTTTGTTTGTGTCTACGGCTGCTGTGTTTGAGTATTCCCTCACTTGTTGTGGCATAGGATGTTGCTACTATGCTGTCATTGCTGTGCTTTCTGTTGTTTTACTTTCTGTTGTTTTACATTGTGTTTTCTGGTTTCTGCAAGTCTTTAATTTGTAATATCATACATTGCTTGTTTGAACATTCTTGTGTGTGTTTTGTGAATGCTTAAGAATGAAGAAAAGCTGTCAAGCGGCAAGAGATTTAAGTAAAGATGTAGTTGAAAAATGAAAAGTTGTGAACTTGCCAAAATGAAAGTTGATTACGGTTTTAGAAACTTTTTGGTCACTGACTCAGCCACATTCTGGGTGAGTAGTCCTTTTAGAGGCAGTTAACTGCTCACCACTTAAGAAAACCATCATAGATTTTTACTTTCTATTAAAAACACAAGGGGAGTATTTTAAAAGTTCTCTGTCTCAATCAGTGATTTCTGATTGGCTATGGAGGAGCCAGTTGTATGAGTAGATGTATAAAAGCCATGCATTCTTTGCATTCAAATAACCAGTCTTGAATCATTGCAATTCATTGTCAGGCTGTCTGCTAATAGGAATGATCTTTTTCTCCTGTTTTTAGTATTCTCGTGATAAGAAGCATCCGTAGCTTGCTTGCTACAATGAATTGTTAAACTTAGTTAAGTGTCATGGGAATTGCTGCTAAAAATTGGAGAAAAATTTAGTTCACTGATAATGTGTGGCTTTTTTTTTTTTCTTTTCTGGTCCTCCATAGCAGGCTGCTATACTATATTATGAACAGGGAATCAAATATTTATGTATATACAGAAAAGATAAGGAAGTAAACCTGAAGTGATCTTCATTTTAATATTTGACACACAAACAATGAATGTGTTGGGGTGTTTGTGTGTTACAAGGTTATGTTACAAGACACAAAGTGATTCCTCTTTCTTAAATCACCAACAGTTTTGCTAAATTTTATTAAAGTTACCCTACCTGCTTCCTATTCCCCAGCTGCTCCAAAATTTCTGGTAAAATTAAGTAATTTTGTCTGGTAACTTTCTGGAGTGCAGTGCAGAGGTACATGCTCTTTACTAATTTGAAATAATGGTTCCTCCTGCTAGAACTCAAAAAATATTTCCACTGCAGTTGAATAATAAAATCAAGCTGATTTGGGGGGCAGAGGAGGAAGCGAAGAAAAGTGTATGTAGGCCACAGGCAATGCCTCCTACTTACTGACATGGAAACTACAACAGATGCAAAGAGCACAGCGACACTTTCATAGAGTAAATTTTCAACTGCAAAACACTATTTTTTTCAATATAGTCCCCACTATTAGTTCTGTATTTTTGCCAGTGGTAAAAAAACAACCTGCATACCAACTAGTGCACAGAGTAAGACAAAATTTTGAGTCTTTATGGAAAATTATAGGATGATTTTCTGTTATGAGACAGTGCACTATTAATTAGATACTGTAAAGTGAATAGCCATTGCTATATTAGCATTCATTTGAGGAATGCAAGTGCTTTCACTGTGTGTTCATAAAGATTGTTAGCATAGGCTCTTCTGATTAAAAGAGCAAACTTTGCTCATTTGCTGTGTAGTCTGCATGAGGTATGTGTGCATGTGTAAAATTTCTTATGACCATGTATTCTGTTTCATGTTTCTCTAAGTATAAGCATTCCCCTAATGTTATCTGCTTGTGCGAGAGGTGGTTAAAGACCTACTTCTGGAACTTAGGAAGTTCTTTGAGAACTTTTCTTATTTCTCCCAAGTATGTGTTTCTCATCCCAGAACTCATAACTGAAGTTCACACTGAATTTACTGTCTTTGAAAACACCAATGAAAGGCTTATAACAAGTATCTTCTGATTTGAAATAAGCCCAAATGTTTTTGTGCTTACTCTTGTTTTTCCTTATGTAGCAATCATAAAAGGCCCTGACCATGTCCTGCTAGTTATAAGATACCTGTAGTGTTTATAAAGAGGAACGGGTAACATAACAACTGTTTAGAATTTAGGAGTAATACAAATGTCTCTGCCCTTTGAATATCACCTGTGAATTGCTTTTTGGAATTGAGTAGTGTGGGTTGGGCTCACCTGGAGTAAAGGCTGAGTATTAATGCTCCAAATCACATAGAGCTCTGTGCAGTACAGAGATGGATGTAAGTCATCTCGCTCTTTGGACCAGTACAGTTTACCTTTTGCAGAGTGCATGTGTGTTGGGGAAGAAAGGTTAGTGCACTTTAATCTCACTATTGTGAGGAAAAATTTAAAAGATCGACTTGTTTTCTGCCTTCACTTTCAGTGGGTGCCACTCAGAGGTATTAAGCTTATTTAAGTGTAGAAAATGTATACATTTTAGTGACTGTAAAGCTGTGGAGCACTTGTGCAATTGTGGAAGAATCTCTAGGCAGAGCTCGTTTCACACCTTCTGCTTAAGGATGTACATGAGAAAGCCATGAGAGATTTGTGGACATGATCTGTATTATTTAAAACTGAGTGAGAAGAAGAAAATTAGTAAGTTTTTAATGTATGCACACCCAAATATTTAGTATTTCCAAAGAAGATTTGGTTCAAAGGTCAATTTCAAAAGTTAAAATGTATTGCAACTGTTGTTCTATGATCAAACAGATGCAAAAACATAGGCACCTGTAAGAAATGCATGTCTTTGCAGAGTCTGCAAAGTTGTTTAACTGAATAAATCCCGCAGAGTTTCATTACATTTAGGAGCAGTTGTTAGGCACAGTCAGGATGCCAGTATAAAATCAATGTATGTAGTCTTATCCAAGCTGGCTTTTTTCCCCACAAACAGGCTATTTGTACCAACAGCTTCTGCTGCAAAAAGACTAGAAAAGGATCCTATTATCACTGCAGGGTATATAATACATGAATTTAACTAAATGTGGAAAAATTGTAACAAATAAGGGAGGTATGGCAGATATTTTGGTTTCATATTTAGAATAACTGAGTGTCCTGCTTAAATCCCATTGCTGCTACTGAGCATTTTCTTGGGTTGTGGAGCATGTGGCAGTTCTTATTCTGTTAAATTTTCTTATACTCAGTCTCACATTTTGGCTACAAATATGTTATGCATAAAAGCACATATGTATAGGTTATACTGTAATACAACCTGAGGGGACAGCATATAAAAATAGTCATTTTTGATGCATAAAACTTCACAAAAGTAACAAGAAAATTCCTATGTATGTACATACTGAGAACAGGTCTAGTGTCCCAGATTGGTAGAGGGAAAGTAAGGATGGAGAAGATGCTTCCTAGGCTAGAAGCATTCAGCCTGGTTGGCATCCTTTTGGATGCGGTCTAGGGACTAATGATGCTTGCTTTTTATTTAGCAAGTCCCTGATTCCTGTTTTAATACTACAAATGACTTCTGATTGTTTAGAATGTTAAGGGGAAGTGACATTGATGTTAGGGTCAGAGATCTGTTGTACATTTAATGCAGAAAACTAAATGTGTATATTAGTGCTATGTTAAATTCAAAACATATGCATTGTTACAAACTGAGCAATTTTCGTTTGCTAGCTTTTGTTTTAAAGGATTACTACACAGTAACATTACATCTAGCATGTTTTAAGTTTTTCCTCAGAGTTTGCAGAGCTCTATCACAACTTTCTCCTCGTATTCCATCTGGATGCCATTCTCTCTTCTCTCATCTCCTTGTGTATGTTCCATGAAATCCTAGTGAGTTGTGCTGTAGTATTTGATTATCATCACTTACAGGGAATGGTGTGGAAACAGTTACTCCCAGCTTTAGGGTTCTATGGGCCCTCGTTAGCAATATTACTGTCATTGTATGTTTACAGAATCACAGAATTGTCAAGGTTGGCAAAGACCTGGAAGATCATCTAGTCCAACCATTACCAATACTTCCCAGTGATCTTTCACTTTGTCTGGATGGTGCTTTAAGCCTTTAAACAACTCACTAGGTTTGATTGTGACTTTCAAAATATAGTGCATTGAAAACCTTCATGTTCTTTTTAACTTGGGGGTTCAGGGAAGAATTGTAATGTGTGTTTTTCACTGCCTCAAACATTTACAAAGTGACAGAATATGCAGTGTGTCCCTAAACTTCCCCTGTTCACAGACTTTTGCAGTAGTCTCATGTATTAGACTCGTTTTTATTTGCACACAAGGACTGCAGCAGGCTGTAGTGGTGTAAGACTGCACTGCTCCTGAACTTAACATCCAATGGGCCCAACCTTTACAAAGCCTTGAGAGAGTGAATATGAAATATGCATAATAATTGAATAATTATTACATCCGTTACTCCAGCACCTCTTAGTGGGAAATTAACTGAAGAAATAGCAGGTTCAAAGATGTGTTAACACTCCAGTAGCATTTTAAATATGAGGTATGAGGTGGAGGAAAGGTAATGAGGATGAAATTGAGCTCTCAGATAATCATTTGACATGCAGGTAATTGAAAAGCTATCCAGGGCACTGATGAACACTTGTAAGGAAATGAATTCATTGCCATATGAGATGTTTTATGCTGTAAGGGAAGCAGAATGTTTTTTGGGTTTTTTTTTGTGTGTGTGTGTGTTTTTGGTAACTACTCAGGATCTGCTATTCCAAATTAATATGAATAAATGGGAAGTGAACAGATTATTTAGAAAAAAAAAGTGAGAATTCTCAAATATAACACCATCCTTACTAATAAATGTTTAAAAACAAATTCTCTAGATTTAACTCTGTAAGTAGCTGTTAGCGTCTATGAGTAATTGCACTCACTTGGAGATGGCCTGTCAGTTTGAAGATCTTTAGCATGTTAGAATTATCATTCAAGTTCTGTTTATAACAGTTGCAACTTGATCACTTCAGCTACTATGGATTACTTTCTTTATTATTTTTCTCTAAATAACTTGCAATCACATTTGCTGAGTGTAGCTGGAGAACGTCTGCAACCATATCTTTTCAGACTTTAAAAGTGGCTGTCAACAAATATGAATATGTAATCTATGAAAAAAACAGTAAACTTCATTTAAAAAGCTTATTGCTCCTATAACTTCTCTCAGTGTTCATTGATTAGAGATTAAACATTATCCTCTGTGCTATTCAGATTGGGATTTTTAATTAGGATGTCATTATTACACAGATATACTAAATGCTAAATTGATTTTTGAGACCTTTTGAAATAATGGCATTACTTCTGTAAAATGAAAATCATAATAGATTATTGACTAATGCTTGGCTTTTGGTCCAAGGGCATATCACCAATGTCAACATTTTCAATAGCTTTAGTTTTGTGCAAAGAGATGCTCATAATTAGGTTTATGTTAAAAGTTTGTGCCTATTGACTCATTTTTTATTAATGACAGTAGTATAGCATTGATTGTTCTTGAAGTATAATAGCAAGCAATAATGCCTGTTGCTGACGTTTATGTACAACCTAAAATTTTTACTTATTTAAGAAATTGTATTTATGCAACTAGCATCATAATACCTGCTGAAGTTTCTAAACAGACATTTACTTTAGCTGGGAGTTGCTCTTAGGTCATTGTTTATAAGTGTTTCATTTGAATTCTGTAGTATTGCTCACTCTCTGCAACTGTTATTCCAGATAGCCTTTTTTCCTAAACCTACAAGGAAGGTGGAAGAGGACAGGTTGTTTGTACTTAATAGTTATGGACTCTCCCTCTCAGTGTGCAGTTGCTTAGGTAATGCCTGAATGGATTGAAGCATTCTGTATGGTTGGAATTACCAATAATAAAAGATCATGGTCAAGTAAACCCTTAAAGAAGCCCTTAAGAATGTGTTTTTTAATTAAAATTTCTAAAGGGCTTTCTTGTTGAAGTGAAATTTGTTCAAACTCAGAGATGTACAAATCAAGTTTGAGGGGGAAAGGTCATTTTTGTCAGCAGTACTAGTAGTGGCACTTTTGCCTTTGACTTCAGCTATGACTAATAGTAAATAATATATGTTATGGGATACTTTGTTGCCCTGTGAGCTCTTCTAAGAAGGCGGTCTTTTTCCCCTTAAAAACAGGATGCTTGCTACCTCTGCTATGTAAGTTATATTTCATACAAAATCTATTGCTGCTAATGTGGAATTCTCTCTCTACTGCCAGTATCTGACCCTTTCAGTAGGGAGGCCCTACAACTACTGTCCCTTCTACAACTAACAAAATACGATCCATTTAAGATGTGTAGTAATGCTTTCCTTAACACTGAACGAGTTCTTTTCTGGCCTAATGGTATCTCTCCTATGCAAATCACTTCTCTGGGAGTGTGTCTGGAGAGACTCTGGGCTTGGAAAACATTCGCTCATTTCACTACAAACCAAAACAGAAATTGAATCTGATTCAGAAACAAAATACAGTGAACCTTGCTTTCTTCTTGCATGTCTTCTATATTGGCGACAGTTGTTTGCAAGTCTGTTAAAGCATCTCCCTCTTCGGTGATGGGAGTTAATGTGATTATGTGAGGCAGAAATAGGAAAGATCCTCAAATACAAACCACAGGATTGTAGACTGAAATGAGGGCATATTTGCAGTTCTGTTGTCTCATCTTCTATCGCTAATAGTCAACTGGGAGAAAGCTGGCGTAATCATAGATCGTCTCTTATATTATACAAGCAACTCCTAGAGGATGCTGACATAATTGGAAGTATCCTATACTTCTCTGAAATTAGGGCACAAGAAATAATGAAGGTATGTATTACCTTTATTCAGATTAAACCAGTCCCTTTTCAGATGCATAACTGAAAATGTTTGGGGGAACATTTTATATTTTTCATTTTTCTCATAGAAACTGATCCCTTGAGCAGTTTATGTACTTGGGACAAAAATATTCAAATTTCTTACTGCCTCTATGAACAGTTCATTAGCTTATATTAATATATAATTGCACAAAATATGCCAATTTCAATTTTTGTTTTAAAGAAAAAGGACATTTTAAAAAAGCATATATTTTTAATAACCACAACTTTAAGAATTTCAACTGTGATCCAGTGCTATTAAGTCTATTGTGCACACAAGTTTGTGGAGTAGGAGAATATTGATAACACAATTGTTGTATTTTTCCACTTTGTATTCAGAGACCTTGGACTGAGATAAACTGACTTTTTTGAAGGGTTCTGAACAGGAAACTTCTCTAATATTGTGCTGGGTAATAGATATTAATAGATATCTCTTTACTTTTTTTCCTGTTTATATATATATATATATATGTATGGGTCCGTCATGATTCAAGTAATATTTGAGGAGGCCCCACTAACAATAGAAATTAAGGGATACAATAGTTCTTCACATTATAAAATCAATCCTAGAATATCTTGTGTTAGAAGAGACCCTATGGATCATCATGACTGAAGCCCCCTGCTACAGGCATGGAATATTCACAACCTCTCTGGGCAGTCCCTTCCAGCACCTCCTCACTCTCATATAAAGAACTTCCCACTCACATCCAATCGTGGCTAAGTAGAGAAAGAGCTTGTAAAGTAACACATCGTTTTTATTCAAAGATATTTTATGTAACAGCATTTCACAACTGTGTGCTAGTGGAGCAGATCATCTGATGAGAATGTTTCAATCCTCTAGGGGCTCAGAAGTGGTTGAAAGATGTGATTCTTCCTGCCTGTAGAGGTTTTGAATTCCATGAACATGGCAAATCTTTTGGTTATCTTGATAAGTACTTTCAAGTATTTGTCATTTTAATATATTGAGCAACATTACAGTCTCTGAGGTTAGGAAGCTGTCAAGAATAAGCATTCATATATATGGTTATAACATTTTCATATGTATTAGTTGCGATCATTGAAAATGGGGCACTTCTTGTTATTACAGACTAGAGTGTAAGCCACTCTGTTGATAAAATATTAGAGGCTGTGATTAAGAATAATGTGACATCAACAAAGTATTTGGTGAACAAGGTGTTTAGTGAAGAATGTTTCCAAGTGATTATCTGGTATTTTTAACAGAAGATATTTCCTTTGAGTGTTCATTTTTGGAACTATTGAGCTTTGAAGACAGAAACGCAGTTTCTTAAAGGATTGAGATGTTTTTGTATGAAAAGATTTTGTGGAAATGTTTCATTAATTCTTATAGAGAAACTCTTTGCCTTAATTTTTTCATTAAGTTAAGCATTTACTTGTAATTACAGTTGTTCAATGAGTACAATGGCAGAAATCGATAATTAATCGCTCCTGTCAAAGAACATTAAAAAAGGGAAACTTGTTCAATCAAATATAGGTTTAAATACACTATCTTTGTTTGAAGAATTATAATAAGTATAAACAGTGAGGTCTGTTTATTTTGCTACATACAGACTTTTTTAGTTAGTATATTATGAGTGCTATATGCATGGATGTAGCATCCAGAACTGAGTGAATTGTGGGTTCATATGAGCATAAGAAAGCAAACTTCACATTCTGGTTTGTTAAGGTGCATGAAATGTTCTATTAAAATTATTTTGTAGAAAGCTGGAGCAGGTGATCTCAAATGTGAGGAGGCCCAATGAGTTTTTAGAATGCTCCAAGGAAGTGTATCTTTAAAAGTCTCATAACTTTGTATCCTGATTTCTGAGATCTAACTTAGGTTTATTTGTCTATGAAAATATACCAAGTAGGTGAGAGATGGGATTATAATATGGCAAGCTATGAAGGTCAGATTTTGAAATATAAAGAGGAACCCCCCAAACTAGAATTCAGTCAAAGCATGCAATTTGTAGTTATAATTTGGACAAACTGCACACACAGAGCAGGATGAAAGTAATGCTTGGACTAATATGTGTATTTTGACAGGAAAGTAACTGCTGCCTGTGGGTGTTACTTGCAATTAAATGTCTTCCTCCATCACCCTCAACAGTTTTCTGCAAGTCTACTCTGTATATTTTCTCATCTGTCTTATTGGGAATTTGTAGGTGAATAGTGGTGGTCAGGTATCAAAATACTTTTATGTTAGCCGTGCAAAGTCTTGCAACCTCAAACAGGATTTTTAAAAGTGCAATGATGGACCAGATTTTCCCAAGTGACTCATTATTTAGCCAGTCTTAACCCTAAGTAGCAAAGACACTTATGCTTTTCTTCAAAAAACCACAATATATATATAGAGTTATTTTCTCTGTGAGTTCTCAACTAATCTTGTTTTATGTTTTGCTATACTTCATCACTCAAAAGTCAACTTGCTGTCAACTATAGCTTAGTTTCACATTTTGTGTCACTTTTATTCTTTGGAAATGTGTATCTGAATTGTGCATTTTAATCAAATGGGTTTGGATCAGCATAAAAATATGGTAATATAGACAGCTGCTCACAGAACCTGGCTCTTCATTTACTTAAATTAATGATAGCCATTTGGTGGCCTGTGAAGTACCTATCTTTTGGAAGTGTGCACAATTCAAATTCATATATTGGAGAAGATAGAAGAAAATGTTCAGGAAGTCAATTTTACTAAAACTGGTTTTAAGTACTCAGAACAGGAAACCATTTACCGTGTACGTTAGATCTTTCTAATGACTGTCTAACTAGAAACAGGCTATTTTAATTCTCAGCCTCGAGCAAGTACAAATGGCCTTGCTTCCAGACTTCATTACAATATTTATTGCGATTTGGATGGAAGACTTTTGACACCGTAGTCATAAAAATTACAGGGGACCACTTATCCATGTTTGATATGAGACAGAACATAGTTTCCAGCAGGCTTCAACATTAATCTGTAATGATTTTGATGGCCAAAGACCTCTCCAGATGAAAAGCTAATGGTGGTCCAGTAAACTTCTTTCAAATGTTTCCTTTCTTCTGAAGAAAGCTAAATGTATAGTGCTCCTATTGGTGGCAGGAAAGATAGCTGAATGTAATCATAATTGCTGAGTACAGTTTATAACTTCAATTTAAATACAATTTTATAATGTTTCTTGTATTTTGATATTTAGTCCTACAAAACACTGCTGTGTATTATAACTTCTTCTAAAAGGCAGAATTACATATATTATTCTTTTGTTAGTTTTTGGGACTCCTAGATTTATGCTATCTTCTAAGCATGGCCATAGCACTTCTTGAAGGATATATGCAAGTAGACTGGGTAGGAAAAAAAAGAGTTTACCTGAAAAATGGTACTTTCTAAACCTGTTTTGTTTGGAGAATGGTCTTTCACACTTTGCTCCCAGATCTGAAACTGAGCCCTGATCAGCAATGAATGGAAGCCGCTTCATCCAGTGTTTTTTGAAAATGTTGAGTTTCTAGTATCTTCCGTAGTTTCATCAGACAAAAATCATCATCACGTTTCATCTTGCTTTCCTACTGACAGGCAAACTGTGAACGCATTTGGAGAGAAATTCAAGTAGCTGTTCTTTGCATCATGGATAGGACAGGTTTTCAGTGTTCTTGAGGGTGGCAGCCTGGAATCCCCTTTTGTAGTTGATTGTTGCACATTATGGCCCTTTCTCTAAATTCAGTGCTATAAAATGACCATGTATTTATGGTTTGGTCTTTTTCTGTTTTTTTTTTGTTTGTTTGTTTGTTTTTGAGGAAACTTATACTAAGAATATATGGGCAATGCTGTTGCATTTACGTTCCTAGAAATCTTGTAGGAGTCTGGTAAGAAACTTATATATCCTAAACAGTGCAAAAAAAATTATTGTTCCTGTTCTACATGTAGTACATCCAAAAGCAGCATTAATGCTTATTACTAATTACCTGCCAGAACTAAAGTTTTGAGTGGCAGTTACATCATGGTTTTCAGGCAAAATTGATCTTTTTCAGTAAATTTAATATTTGAAGAATCTGAATGTGTAATGATGAATCACTTATTTCATTGTGACGTATTGAAATTTGCTTTAATGTGTGTTGGTTTTTTTTTTTTTACAGATATTTAAATTAGTTTAATCCAATATTATAACGGTTTTTTGAATATAGATGGATTTTTATATATAGTCTCTTTATTAAAATTTTATGGGAACATTCACTTTAATGAAAATGTTCATGTTAGTAAATATAAATTAGAATTTGCAAAATAATAATTCATTAGTGTCCAATCCTTTGGCTTGCCTGGGCTGCACTGAAAGAAGTGGAGCTGTTTAGGGCAGAATCTACAAATGCTGCTCCAAAAATAATACCTCTTAACTATTCCCATCCAAACTTCAGCCAATATAAAGAGCACAATGACAGTATTTAATGAAATAAGCTATCAGCTACAGAACACTATTTCTTCAGCATAGTTACCACCATTAGCTGTAAATTTTCATCAGTGATGAACCGAAGCCTGAATGCTGTACTTGTAACAATCTGCACCAGCAGAAGTGACCACTGTCACCACTGCTGAAATGCATCATCCACTGCCTCACTGTGCTCACGTGCACTCTTTGAACTCCATAAACATTCACGAAAGATGGAGGAAATCGGTGGCGCATATTAGATTCATTCCTATGTGTCAGATGTGAGTGTGTCAGACTGCATCTCTGCTGCAAAATGTTATGGGATTTTGATGGGAAGGTTCAGTCTCTACTACCGTACCACCAACATCAACCTCTGACATTGTATATTCCATTTGAAAGCTCACAGGAAATGTATTTGTGTTGACTGAAAATGGGATCATAAAGAAACCACAAAATTGATGATTTTTTTATTCACAATTTTGAAACCTGTTCTCAAATTCCTTTATCAAAGTATGAAGCTCAACTTTATATTTTTTGCTGTTCACAGGACTGCATTTAGCCAACATATTGCAATCTATGAATTTATTTCTTATTGCTTGATTTAGCACTGTGACCTCCCCACACTCCTCTTTTAGTCTAGATGGGGTTCATAGTGCACTGATGTTCAGTGGGTGCTGAGTACCATTATGGGGCTGAGCTGCTGGGTGGGAAGAGCTGCTGCCGTGGGTGCACCCAGAGTTAGGAGGTGGCCACAGTATGATCTGAGCTGGGCTGATCATTAGTTCATTGTGTGTGTATATATATACACATATATATAAAAATAATATTTTTGTGGAAATTCATTAAGTAGAATTATGACAGCCATGTGCCAATTGAGCTATAAAAATAAGTTGTGTCCAGGAGGATAGAATTAGATGACCTTTGTTGTGCCATCCAGCCCAAGCCATTCTCTGTTCTTGCGATTTTTGGATTATTTCTGTTTTGGTTGGTTTCTAGTAGCAAATAATAGTCTGCTCAATATTTTACTGTCATTAGTGTTTAAATACTATTTAAGAAAAAGAGGCTGCTCTAAGTAGTCTGCTTTTATGCTACTTTAGGCTATTCTGTTGGGCTACCATCCTGGAAAAAAAGTTCTTGTCAGAGTAGCTCAAAAATTAGTCAGCCTGTAATAAACTGTGTAGTAAATAGTGGAAATCATGAAGTAATATAACAAAAAGCAATGGCTTTCCTTTTTGTTTTAATTTGTTTCTGTTTTGGTTTTTTTGTTTCTCATATCTTCACAAATCTTTGTTACCTCATGTCTTTTAGATAAATACTTTAAGATGTTCCTAATACTTAGGGAACATTAATATGATGTTAGTTCCTGATTAACTCATTTAAGTCAGTTCTAGAGAAATGTTGACCTGGACCCTAAAAGCGATGTATTAACTGTTCATGTATGAATACGTGTTAATGAGCTACATTATTAAGACCATTACTAATACCTGCAACCTCAGTAAAGAGCATGTTTGATCAGTTTTGGATTTAAGGCTGGAAGTCACCTCTATGTTTTGTATATTTGTAGGAAAAAAATATATCAAATAGCAGAGCCAGAACACTGTGTCCACTGGTTTTCCAGGGTTAAAAGCTTAAAGCTGTTTTTTTTGTTGTTGTTTTTGTTTGGTTTTTTTGGCCTGTTTCTGATTATTGTCAAACATTCAGCACTGTCAGCCTTGGTGTTTGCCATTGATCTATCTTTAGTTTGTTCTAACATACCTCATTCTAATCAGTCGCATGGTTAATTTCAGGTTATTGAGCAATGGAAATCAAATTATTTCATTGTTCATCTTACTGTTTTAGTGAAATTCCTGCTTTAATTCTCATTTTAAAAACAAGCTAGCCAGGCAGTTGATACTACGTGAACAAGGCTTAGTCTTCATTCCATAAGCATCTCTGAAAGATTGCTATGCTTCATTTATGCACTGAATTAGATGTTTACATATCCCCAATGTGCTGCTTTGCTGTTTCTGCACTTTAAAGGTATTACTAACTTCTTTACCTTACTTACCAAGCATTTTATTTAATCACCATAGTTGATTTTAATTTCTGAATTTAAGGAGTGCATCTGTAGTACATTCTTTTAAAGGATATCATACTGCTCTATGAAGTAAAATACATATTCTACTTCTTCTGTGTTGAGCAACTGGAGCAGAGGGGAGGAAGTGGTACTAAAGGAATTTTGGCAGTAGAGCTGTGATCTAATTGATTCACATCATTAAATTAGGAACTTAGAAATACTGTAGGAAGTTTAAAGAGCGTTTCTTGTCCCTAATTAACATGGACGTAAACAAGGCAGGTAGTTCAAATAAGTTAAACAAGCTTACTGTGATTTTGATTGATCCAGTGCATAGCAGCAATTGTAGGAAAGCTTTGGAATTTCTGTTATTTCATTGCAGTCTGTGTTAGTGTAATTTATTGTTTTTGTAGAAAACAAGTTTGCATAGTGTTCAAAGAAGAACATCCTTTTGTACAGAAATAGGCAGTAAATTTAACCTAGTTTTCATGACAGAAACCCACTACTATTTAGGATTTTAAAACTTAATATGGTTGCTCTTCTCTGGACTGATCTGCTCATTCTTCTTCCTTCTGCTGATGTGATTTGGAGAAGGATTCAAGAATTTGTCAGAGGACAAATTTTCATCGTGTTAATTAACAACTAATGTTCACATTTTATTGCATTGGCCGTATCTATTATTACAGTCAGCAACAAGACTGTTATATTTACTTGCTCCAAGATACATTTTACTTAATTGCTTAGTAGGATTAGAAACATTCTGATGCAGTGAATGCATTTAATGGCCTCACACCTCACTTCCCATAAAGCTGTATTTCTATTCCTGTTCTGCATCCTTTTAAAGCACTCACTAAGAAATTTACTGATGTAACCAATTAGACTACAAAAGAGGTGAGATTTCAGGAGCTGTTTGGGAATTACTGGCCTTTTTCAGCTCTACAGCAAAGGAAGCTTGTTTACAATGTTAACTATGATTATCTTTATATGTTGTTTAAAAGTTTGGTTAAAATTAATTTCATTTGCAGTGTTTTATTTATTTATTTTAAGATGAGAGTTTAAGTGGAGCTCAGGGTGTGTGAATGTAAATGGTTTTTCCTGGACTTCCAGAGAAGAACTGCATTTCACCCATGCTGATGTTTGTTTTAAGTTTAGTCAGAGAATAACTTTGTGGGTTTGCTCAGTGGATATGTAGTAAGAAGACTTTATTTGGTGAAATAGACAGCTGGATGATATGTCTGAGTTAGGATTACGTAATTCCAGTGATCCTTTTCAGATCTTTTCCTTTATCTCATTGATTACTGATTTATCAACTATTTGAAGTAGATAGACATGTGCTGACATCTTGAAATCTTCCAATGTATTTTATCTTTATCAAGTTTTAAAATGTATAAAGGTAATAGAGGTATCACTGTCACCACTAATGAATGAACAAGGAAAACTTTTGGGAAAGTGAGTTTCTTTTCCCCAGGCTTTGATTTTTATTTTTTTATTTTAATAGAGATTTTATTTTTTACTAGACTAGTTCCTATCTTCAATTTTAAAGATAAAGTACAATGATGTCCCTGTTCTTTTAGAGCATAAGGACTGCAATTTTGCTTGAAGAGGCTAGATATGTTAACTAGCTTCTTCACAGTGCTTCTGTATCACTGCTGAGACTCAGTTGCTTCACTATATCTTTTATTGCATTCATTTATTGTTAAATTCTGTCATCTTCCACAAAAAATAGATTTCTTTAGTTATGAGTTACACTTTTAGTAATGTGTTTCCCTGTTTTGCTATGAACACTCCTCGTGTATGTATTAATTTTGAAATACTATCATATTGACTTCACTAAAACATAGAATTAATTAGTGGCAAAATACTTATATTACAGGAAACTAGGAGGAGTGGGTTTATAACTGTTTTTTTTTTCTTCTGTTGTTTGCATTAAACATGACATCTTCATATTAATTACACTTAAGCTGACCTTAGGATTAAATTCTAAGAGAATTTCAAGGACTAACCAAAAAAAAAAAAAAAAAGTCCTTTCTAATATCCTGGGAAACTGAAGTCAGTGCAGGTGACTGGGTGATTGCATTTCACCAATTCACTGGAAGCTACTGAATATTAATGCAATGGAGAAAATTGTGTTCTCTGAAGATAATTTTGCATGAAATATGAACTTCCAATTTCATGCACAAACAAATGAACCTGGGGTCCTTAAAGTTCTATAATCTACATCTTCTTACCTTTCTGCCTATTCATTAAAGGTCATTGATTCACAAGAGGGATAAAATCGGGTGGTTTCACGCTGCAATAAGCTGTTTATTTGTTTAATTTTAACTGACAAATCCAATAAAAAATTTATAAAGTTTCATTAATAAGAGTAGGCAATAAAGTGTACCCAGTTATGTTCAGATGTTCAAAAAGTTTCCGATTACTAAGCACCCAGCTGTCTACCCTACTGTGCCTGCAGCATTTCATGTTATTGCCCATATAGCACTTTGGCAATATGTACAATTTCAAAGGCATCTTAGTTAAACTATGCATAACGGGCTTTCTGTTAACTATCAGTCTTGTTTTTAGCACGAGGGAAAACTGGGATTTAAGTAGCGATTTTCAGAATATGCTACTGGGAGAATTACATTAATTGGTAATATATTTTGTTTCTAGTTAATGGAATATGTGTATTATATTCAGATACCGTGCTTCATTTTGGCCTTCTGTTTCTCTTGTTCTATACTTTTATATTGTATGTGATTCTTTTAAATCACCTGAAATGTTAATTGTTTAGGGTGAAAGCAAGTGCTAATACTTAACAAGAATTTTTAAAAGGTGCATGTTTTTTGAATGTGTGGATTTGGTTGGGCACAAGGTGTGCAGCATTTTACTACTGAGTAAGACTCTTAAGTATCTTCTGTCTATAGAACTGTCACCTAGATAGCTAGGTGGTTTTAGACATAGCTGTGTTTTATAATGCTATTAATATATTGCTAAATATATTAATATATTATTGCAAAATAATGCTATTGCTTATACCTGGGACTTAAGCTGGCTTTGGCTATTCTTCAGATCTGCCTTTCTTCCAATGTGCCTTTTATTGAGTATAATTCTGAGGAGTACAGTATTATTTGATTTAATTTAACTGAAGTAAGATCTGTGTAGTCCACATCATCATTTGATCGTTGTATAATCATAGAATCACCAAGGTTGGAAAAGACCCACGGGATCACCCAATCCAACCATCCACCCATCACCAATAGCTCTCACTAGACCATGTCCTTCAACACAGCATCCAAATATTTCTGGAACAGTTGGTGACTCCTCCACCAACTGATAGCAGAGCATCCTATTCTGCTGCCTGACCACTCTTTTAGACAAGTAGTATTTCCTAACAGATACTGTGCTTTCTTGGTCTCACATCTTGTAAAGTTATGCTGACAGGTTCCACATTGTTCCTAAAGCCAGCCAAAGCTCTGGCTTCTGTTAAATTGGAAAATGTTATTAAAACATTTTCTGAACTTAGTAGGCTTACTATGTACTGTGTGTTCTGGAGGGGGGGGGGGAAAGTGAATATTTTGTCATATGTACTATCTTCCTCTACCAAACAGAAAAAACTTATTGACGGTATTAAGAAGTTTTTGTTTTGTTGTTTTGGTTTTTTTTTGCCTTCCACCTAGATTGAAACACATTGTCTTAATCCTCAGTGTGCCATGTATTTCTCCCATCAAACCTCTGTTTTGTATCATTTTGGATCGCCACATGTCAGTTTTAAGCTTCTCTAAAACTGTTTGGCAAGTGTTGATCGAAGTATTAATGTGGGGACCTAAGTAGATTATTTTTATTGCATTTTATTACTTCTATTACCAATCAAGATCATAGTAATAAACCAGCCCCTTCATTAACAACCTTTGGAGAGAGGTCTAATTTTGTAAATATTATGTGGTGTAAATGAATTAATATTTTTAAAGTTGTGAATATTTTCATATAATATTAAGCCCTGTGGATATTCCTGCATATTGTATCTGTGCAGTCAATGGCTGTGGTAAGCAGCCAGGTCTTCCAAGAGAATATTTCCTCCAGTTAGGTCACAAGCCAGCAGCCTGGCTTTTGAAAGTGTGCCAAATTCAAAGAATAAATGTCATCTCTGATGTGATAGTTAAGATCTGTCATGAAGCAGAAACCTGTAAGTAGTGATTCAGTTCTGTGTTTTCTTTTCATTCTCCAAACAGCCTCTGTTTCTAGTGGCAGATTTAATGGTATGATTTACAGCTCTAAAGGACCTTTATCAGGGCCAGAAAAATGACAAACAATAAATATATGGAGCATTATGTTAACAGCCACCACACAATACCTTGTCAGTTACAGCTTGATAGTGATACATTTTAATTTTGTCTTTCATAAAAAATCTTGGCATGTATGCCTCATTTGAACACAGACTTGGAAGTCAAGTGTGTCATCCAACCATGCAGTTTATCACCCTCTATATTTTTTGTCCTTTTCACTTAATGTCATCTCTATGGCAACAGGCATCGCCCTGGAAATCATTTTCAAAACAGCTTATTTGTTTGAGGGGGTCTGGCTGAAGTTCGAAAACATTTGGTTTAGAAGAGCAGGTTCAGCTTCCATTCCAAAGAGTTTCATGTAAGCAGTACCAAACTAGAAAAAGAGGTTGTCTGATAATGCAATCGATGTTTTTGTGTGCTACAGTGAGTTATACCAATGCCAACAATTTGACCTTTTAACTTTTTTTTTTTTTTTTTTTTTTTGCTCTGAGATAGATATCCTTCCAAACAGAGTAGTACATGGCTCATTCATGGGCAAAATCAGGAATCATTTTGCTTGTGCTGCTGGTGGCTTCTTACTGCTACATACATATAAAAGGCTTTAATCCTTCTGGGGTTCTGTGTATGGGCTGTAATTACAAGTCTGCCAAGAGATAGAAACTGAGGAAGGATTTATAGTTTGGGCCATTATGCTTGTGAATGTGGTTTTGATTTTGTTGATGTTACATATTTTGATTGGTGTGGATCTATTTCAGTGAAAATTACCTTTTATGGACAGCAACTGTTTGAATCTGCTAGTGGCCGTATTTAGATATCATAAGATTCTAGATGGATGACTACAAATGTTATCATTTTATTGGTGTTATAAATGCCTTGAAATTTACCTGTTGAATCCTGCAAGGCACATAGTCAACTGGTAATGAAGTGAAGACTTTGTGCTTTCACGTTCTTCTACTGAAAACCTACCTGCTTTAAATAGGAGTCTAAAAGAATTTTCGGGAGAGGTAAATAAGTTTTGTCCTATGAAATCAGCTTTCTTTCTCGTCTTCTTGACTGTATTCCTGTGAAGCAAATTGATCAGGAGTATAAAGCTATTTTTCCTATAGAATAACAGCTTTTGCTAATATAAAACTCTTGGTTTGGATTATATCCCATCTGTGAACAAAAAAATACACATGATTTTAGTCAAACTTTATATAAGTGCAAATGATTAATTATGCTACTTTGTTTCTGGCTTATTGAATATTTTGTTCTGTTTAAGTCAAATTGCAGTTTCCTCTCAGACTTCTGTAAACTGCTCAATCAGTTTTGCTGAATATATGATTTACCATTTTAAGATCCTGGCTAATTAATTTGTAAGAAACCTTTTTAAATAAGGAAATTCAATCTTAAGCACATGGTGGCTTTCTGTTTCCTTTATGTAGAAAAAGTTGGTGAGTTTATGACATGCTTACTTTATGTTTATTATTTATGGAAAAACTTTAAGTTACTGAAAATCTTTTACCTTTCTCTGTGTTCCTTTGCACACATACATAGCTCACAAGGCAGTTTAATGTGAACAGTATTTACCATCTTCAGTTTTACACTGAAGACTTGTAAAGTATCAGATGTGCATAGTCATGGTTATGGGCACCTGAAGTAATCATTATATCAGCTCCTGAAAATCCAAATGCCAAATTACAATAAAAATCCAGTATAATTTGATTTCTTTATCAATAGATAGATTGTCTCAGACTTAATTTGGGGAGACTCCTACATACATCTCATTGATGTTCTGCGCAGGGGAAGCTACAGAAGTCAGTCTTATTAAAACTTATTTTGAAGATGCTGCTCAAAGATTTAGAGGGAGTCCATAATTCTGCTTCCATTATTGAGCAGGTTGATGCTCACTAATGCACACATGCATATATCCATTCTTAACACCTGGAGGAGGAAAATTTGGCTTAAAACTGCACAGTGCATGAATTGAGAAAAGGAGCAGATGAAAGGAATTATAGCAACTTTCCATATCATCTAGGTTGATGGCCATCATCGCTAGCAGTTTGCTATGGTGAACTGGTTTCAAGAAGGGGCTTACATGGTAAAATGGCTACTGGAAGAGAAGAAGCAACCCTAAGGGAAGATGTCTTTTTCTTGTATTTTGCCATTATTTTAACTAATGGATTTTAGTGGTTTCCTTCCTTCACTGTAAATAGGTGCATACACAGACACACATATGTTTGTGAACTTCTAAAGTAGGGGGAGGAGAAGTAACAGTTTTCTTTCCAATAAGTCAGAGCATATGGTTAAAAAATTATACATATATTATTTGTTATAGCTTATGGGCTTATGATGTGTAAATTAAAATAGTTTTTCCTAAATAAAAATAGTCATTATGACAAATGGCTATTAAAAATGTACCGTTCTTTTTCTCAGCATTGTTAAAAGTAATGTTTTTTAAATGTTCCATACCACCTTGGCTTCCTGGCTGGCATTCAACAGAACCAAAACTTGCCAATTAGAAATAATAATAATAATAATAATAAAAAGCTTAGATGGTAAGATATCTACATAGCCCATTTACAGATTTTTAGTCTTCCCATTCCACTCTTAGAAGTTTCAGGGATTTTTCTACTTTCTTTATTATATAATAGAAACTTTTCTTTTTAATTTCTCTTTGTATAAAGTTTTAATTCAATACTAGTTCTGAAATTATGTCAAAGAATGTTCTTGATGATGTCAGCTCTCATTAAAATTGAGCAGATTGCTTCCACAGCAAATATGTAACAAAGGAGAAATCCAGGTGCTTTCCTACTTTCCAATCACCTATTTTATTTCAAAGTTTGATTTGAAGCATTAATTCTTCCTTCATTAATCTGGGGAATTTAACAGAATGTGATAGGTGCTCTAACCTTGCTGCATACTTGGACAGACTATAGTAAATAATTCTATAAGATTTTGTTTCCTCATTGACAACAGTATATGACATAAATAATTACTATAATCTCTTTCAGTGCTCTCAGAAGCAGAATTTTACATAGGCTGAATATCTGAATTTCCCACTAAGGACTCCAGCTAAACCTGTAATGCTTGTAAAATGTTTTCAGATTAGAATAAAAAAGAGGAAAATAAAACAAAAGGGTGATAAGATATCCAAGTTGTAATTAATTCTGTTCATTTATAGTAACTGGAAGGTGCAACTACTTATTTACAATGCATCTTCCTCTTAAATTAGAAATGCACGAATGATACCTGGCTCCAATTTTCTAATATTATTTATTAGTATCATGTTTTAAGTCACCCACTTGAAAAATATCATTCCTATGAATTACAAGCCCAGGTAAAGAGGCAAGCTGAGGTCTTGGCCAAATGGGTCTTTGAGAAAATTCTGTCCTGCTCTGTCTGCCAAGCCAGGTATTAGTTTCTGCAGCACAGATTTGGCATGTATATTGGACTCCATAAAATCTAATGATCACTCAAAAGTATTTAGTGTAAATTTTTACTCTGCACCTGCTTTTCTAGTTCTTCAGTATGGGAAAGCATTTAAAGAGTTTAAGGCAAATTGATCTTCATAGCCAATTATTAGCGTGGTGCCCTAAGCACTGTAGTTAGTTTTCTACAGATGGGTGATTTTAAAGTCTCATCCCAAAAGCTGCTTCTGGCAAGTTTTCACTGAGTCTTTGATACCTTCTTGAAGTTTGAGTATAGACAGATCTACTCCTCAATTTTGCAGCTTCAGAACCTGATTACTTCAGTTTGTCTAAATACAAAGTGGTGCAACAAATTGTACCAGTAAATGGGAAGCTTGAAAGGTACAATGAAGTGTGCTGTCGATGGTGGGAGCTGCAGAGGTGAAACCCCCCAGAGTGTTATCTCACCTTTCTTCTCTCCAGAGAAGTCACAGTCAAAAGGTCCTAAAATATGCAGCAGCAGCTTCTGCTGCTCTCCAGAGGGAGTGATCTTGTTGGAATCTCAGCAATTCCATCTCTGTGAGACAGCTCTCAACCAAGAACAAATGATCTGACACTGACTGCTTTGAGCATTGTACAAACACACGTAGATTGTTTGCTAGATTTTTACAACATTTGACAAGAGAGGAAATGGGAGGAAATAAATTGGAGAGGATTCAGAATAATTCTCCCTTTTTCTGGGGGACAGCACGATCTATTGGAGAGAAATACAAAAAAATTGAAATGCATCGTATGATAGTAAAATGAGAGAAGTACAAAGCTACTAGTGCTATCTTTAATCATCTCTTCCTTTATAAAGCCACCTGAGACTTAAATTTAAATGTTTTTTTTATTATTATTTCAAAATGGAAACATTTTGAAATTAATTTACTTTTGATGCACTGTAGTTTTCCACCACTTTAAAAAGTTGCTTAGGTTCACAGTGAGATGATGAACACCAAGTGAGATGTCTGCAGTATGGAAAAGATGAGTGGAGAGATGCATGTCTTTTTGTGTTTTTTCTTGTTGCTGGAGGAGGGGTAAGCAAAGCATGCTATAAACATACCTTAACCTAAAAATAATGACATTGTAGATTCTACAAAAAGTTCTGAGTCATATAAGGAAATATGATTTTGTGATAGGATTTTTACTTGAAAGCAAACCGTATTCTTAAGATTACCATGCCTTACCACAGAGAAGCTTGTACACAGCATATGTTGTATTTCATGGCTTCTAATTGTAGAGTATTTTTATTTTAACTTCATTTGAGATGGTAGCTATTTTAATGCAGTAATAACTGGAAGTAAGTACAGCTCTAAATAGCATGAGTCTGGGATCAAAATATTCTAGTTAGCTGTGGTTTTAATTACAGTGAGCTTGAATCATAGTTTATTATGGTTTTATGTTAATAATTTTGTTCTCTTTGAAAGGAGTTTGTCCTTCCATTAAGTGCCGAACAGTTACCGTTTTTCCTTCACTAAAAAATAGTGGCTTATTTGAAGATGTGGCACGCATCTTGGATCTGAATAGGAAGGAAACTTTACTTTGACTCTTACTTATTTGACAGAAATACACTGGAAATAATCAAGAACATTGGTCTGTTTTAACATTTAAAATAAATACAGTTTCTGTAGTCTTCTAATTTATTTGTTTTCAGGTTTAGTTTTAAGTTCATTCCTAATATTGGACACATACAGACCAACTTCTGCTACACAAATTTCTTCTACTTTCTTAGTGCCATATACTATAGCAGCACTGCCTATTGATGAAAATGACGTTATTAACAGAAATAACAATAACAAATTGTTCTATTAATCCCTTAAACCTCCAGCAGCATTAGGATTAAAAATTTAGTCAGGTGAAAAGGATAACCAGACATTCCTATAGAAGAGACCAGACCCTGTTTTAGCAGAAGCTTGGGGTGTTTAGCCAGATGTATGCATACTATGCTTGTAACTCCAATCTTACAATGCTGTAAAATAATTTTGCAGGTATTTTGTGTGTCAGGGTTTGTTTGAACCTTAATCCACAACCACCATCTATATTAATGCTTCCATCTGTGTTCTACCACCCAGAACACAGTTGTGCTTATATGACTGAGTGTCTTAGGTGGAAATGGGGTACCTGTACTTTTGCACATCTGCTTTCACATTAAAATTAGCCTGTTGAGAGGGATTATAACAGTATGAATGCATAGCCTGAAAGAGTTCTGTTTCACAGAATGTTCTTTATTTGTATCTTAAAGCCTCTTGCATATGATTTGTGCAT
Source organism: Coturnix japonica (assembly GCF_054131305.1). NCBI lineage: Eukaryota > Metazoa > Chordata > Aves > Galliformes > Phasianidae > Coturnix > Coturnix japonica. The sequence goes on from NC_140668.1 coordinate 27,212,112, forward strand.
ACTCTTGCTCTGTTTGCAGACATAGAAGTAGTCTCTGCATAATAAATAAAAAAAAAAAAAGCACAGAGATTTTTGTTGTGTGTTTTTTGTTTGTTTTTTTAGAACAAACTGCAGGGACTTTTTAGTGCATTTGAACAGCTCTTCTTTCCGTTGTTGAAAGAAAAATGTAAATTTGTGTAAATATAAATCATAGGAGTGGATTTACACTCATGTCTTAATTCTCCTCTGAGTCAAAGCTGCTTTGCACAGCTTTATTTCCAGCTATTACTGTAAGTGCATGATCAGAGCAATTTACCTTCCACTGCACACACTGAGGATCACTTTCACCCTCAGTGTACACAGGGATTGCATGAGCAGCACAGCCAGTGAGGAAGATTCGTGGCTGGATGCTTCCTGCATCTCCATCATGGTAGTCGGCTGTAATGATTCTGTGATTGATGATTATCTTTTAGACACTGGGAATCAGCCCAAAAAGGGAATATTTGTGATTTTTTTATTTTTTCCTTTCTTGTAATGTCTTTTCTTGTCTCGTGTAGTGGGCGGGCCCTCTGTTTTGCAAAACTCAGAATTCAGATTAGAGGGTGAAATTATTCTTCAAAGAAAAGGCAGAATAATTTCAAACCATAATTTGAAATCTGTTGCATAAGATTTACTACAGCACTTCATTGGAAGGAGTGCTTTTTCTAATAAGGAAGTTGGATGAGATGCTTGTAAGAGCTTATGATTGTTAGATAAGCCTTCATGGTGAATTAAAATTACACCTTGAGATAAAGTATTCATTGCTTTTTAATTATGATTTCAATTTACATAAATTGTTGTCTCTTAAATCAGAAAACATTGTCATTTTCAAATTGCTGTCTGCCTTTGAGTATCACATGCTGAGTGAGCTACACATAAGTTCCATGAGCTGTAGTTCACTTTGAAATACCTGTAATTATCGTATTCAAATATTAGTGCTCTCTATATAATTATTATTGGAGTCAAAGAAACAGGTTTATGTTTTTGGATTATTTTATCTTTTTTTATGCTTCCAACTACAATGTTATAATGAGATTTGTCATGTAGATCTCAAAAGCCTACTGATGCCTCTATGACTAGGTTAGGTTCCGGGGTTTGGATGTGTGCAGTACCCCCAGCAGACATCTGCAACTACTGCATTTGATCGAGCCTGTGCTGTGTGCTCAGACATTAAAAAGAATTCTGTTTTGCTGTTATGTATAAAATCCAGCATGTTGCTGTGGACTGAAATGCAACAAATACTTGTTTCTTCTGCTTATTAACTTTCGACTAATTAATATTTATGAATGCTAGATTTGACAGTAGGCAACTTCTTTTTCTCCATGGTAGTATTTTGTAATTCAAAGAGTAATTTTTTGGTTTGTTTGTTTTAATACATGAGTTGTTTTAATTAGAATTTTTCTTTGTATCCGTCAAGATACAAAGATTGTAAACATTTTTTCTAAAAGAGCATTTCTTGTTGAAGTAAAGCCTTGAGGAGCTTACTGAGACACTTGCATACCTGTAAGAATGAATTATTGACAGTCATCCATTTCTGTGTGACATTATTCGACAAAGAGATATTGCTGCTCATTGCAAAATGATGAGCAAATAATGTTTTGGAAGTCAGTACTTCCACGATTGCCTGATTATGCCAGTCTCCCAGATACAGACACTTGGAGATTCATTTAAATAATAATAATAATAATTAAAAAAAGAAAGAAAGAAAAAAAGCAGGCTAACAGAGATCCCTCAGTAGATGGAAAAAAAAGGAAAGAAGAAATGATGAAGTGGGACGAAAGCCATTCTTTCTTCCAGAGCAGGAGGATACAGAAAAGGGACTAGGGGTCATCAGTTACCCTGCTTGAGGGAAACACGGAATACTGCAGACTGCTGATGGAAAAGCTGAGTCATAGAACTTATTTTTAGTTTCAAATGTTTGTTCATATTCTGTGTGTTGTGCTAGAAAGAGTAGTTGTCTTGAAACATTTATCTTGCTTCCAATGTGCTATGGCAATAATAAGAGAGGTTTTACAGTCAGAATATAAACTAGTGAGGCCCAGGAGTAAAAAATTAGACCATGAATTCTGATCTTTAGAAAATGCTGCCCTAAAGTGATCTTCTGCTTATTGAATCTCAGTGTGGGAAGGAGATGAAAAGTATGAAAGAAAGCAAATTTTTACACATGTAAACTTCACCTTTGCTTTCAGTTTGAATAAATGTACTTTGCTTGTTGGGAAACACAGCATTTCTTTCTATGGACTGTACTGTAGGCCAGAGGAAGGCTGCGTTGCTGGGCTGGTAAATTCAAATGCATCCAGCACAGCTTACTAAAAGTCACTCATCAATACTGTTTGAGAAATCAAAGTTTCCACAGCATCTGCTCTTGCAGCTGGTGGCGTATTTCTTGTATCGCACAATGCAGCTGGGTTCTCGCTGGCTTGAAATTTAAGTTTGTGTGTTGTCATACTGTAGTCCCATATGGATATATCCTGAAGTACACAGTGTGAGCTTCCTGGCTGGTGTAGCCAGTACCTTTGGCATCTGTATTATGCTGATAGTTCTGTATGGAGATTTAATTGTTGATAGAAGCAGAGAAGCAGTGATACTTCTTAGGTGCTTGTAGGAGGAAACATAAAAGATTTTTATGATCTCTCTCATCCTCACTATACCAGGCTCTTAATAAACATTTGCAAATATTACTTTCTAAAGTATTGTTTAATTTGATTTCCATTTAAGCTGCTTATCACATCATCTCTGCTATTTCACTATTATTTAGTTTGCACTCTTTTAGATTCCAGTACAACTCTAGAATATTTGATATAACAGCCTATAAATGTTGCTCACGTGATCGTAAAACAGCATTTCAGATGTTAGAATATAGTTTAGCAGCACAGTATATTGTTATTCATAGCAGCTTATATATGCATGTAGTAAATTTCAGCTTTACTTGTTGGCTGCAGTTTGATTCTTAAAGATAAGGACATTTGGTACTGAGTGCCTGAAGGCAATACCTTTTCAAGTTGGCTGACTCCTGAGACGATAAGCAAGTGTGATCATTGTGAATTCCTTTTATCATTGTCAGCTTAATGAATGTAGATGAAACTTTCATCGTTGATGCTGACATTGAGTCTCAAGAGAGGTGAATGCAAGTCCATTTCAGGTGACTACTCACAACTGAGCTTTGTCAGTGCTCTGTGTCTTGAAAATCATTGATTTGGTCCATGAGTCTTTCCGCTTTAAGAGAAATGATTCTCAAGTTTGTGATAATGCGGGGACCGTAGAGATCAATTTTAAGAGGGTGTAGATTTTCTGTATGTGGTTTTCCTTAATATCATGTTAGACATTATACCAGATAAAATCACTATGTATACGCTTTGACACATTTGATAAAGTGAAGATATCAAAATGAAAGGATGAAATAATAAGCTTTAGTTACAGCAGTGTTTTAAAAAACCTGTATAAAGCAGTAGTTGTTAATGTTGTTACTTCAATTGAAATAGGGGATAATGAATTCAGCAAGGAGACCTGATGCTTACTTTGGCCTGTTTTGGGAGCCTGGTTTTTTTGTAAAAATATGTATAAATTTGTATAAATCCAAAGACAAATTCAATTTGTATTTATAAATATTTATATTGCGTGTGATTTGCTTGTACCTAATCAGGCAAAATTGTACAAGTATCACAGGTTAGAGAATCTTGGAATCACAGGGGTTGGAAGAAACCTCAAAAGATCAAGTCCAACCCCTCTGCTAAAGCAGGTACCCTACAATAGGTTGCACAGTTAGGTCCAAAATATTTGTGCTTTTAAACAATGATTTTTTTTGTTAATATTCTTTCAAAGTCAAGCCAGTAGTAGTTTTGTGCAATTGTTCTTGACAAAGAGGAGAATGTAGGTATATTATAATTGCAAGGAAGCTCAAGCAAGAGACGGTTTGGTGGCTGGTAGATCCCACCCTGGCAGTTCCTGCAGCTTTTTGTTGTTTCTTCTGCTCTAGTAATCGGGTCTGCCATGATTCTGTTCTCCATAAACAGAGGGAAGAATTTCTTAATCCTACAGTATTCATGTCTAAATAGTGCTGTATGTCTTTAAACATACTTCACTGTAGGTTTCCGTGGGTAGGGAAAAATGTAATTGCAGCTATTTGAGAATATCTTTGTATAGATATATATGATGTTTCATTATAGGCAACTTTCTTTGCCTTAATCTGCTGTGTAGGTTTCTATGTTGCTTGTCTTCAGACAAGGAACCACAGTGGTGATATGTGCAAGTCCTTTGTCCCACCTTTACTTCTAAAGCTTAGAAAAAAAGGCATTTAGAACGTTTTTAGAAGGTGGACAGTTTTAAGTGCAGAGAGTTAGCAAAGGATTTCAAACAGCAAAAGGAAATTCACAGATGCGTCAGAAGTTACAATGACATCAGTTACAGCCTCTGTCCAGGGCTGTTTTGATTTTGCATTTTTGTGTGTGATTTGTTTTGTCTTCTTTGTAAATGACATTTTGAACCTATGTTACCTCATTAGAAAAGGTCCCATGCATGAGTCACTATCCAGACTGAGAATTGGGTAAATCCATTGTACTAAATGTGACCTTTATTTGCATAAATGCAATTTGACTGAAAGCAATATTACTGTGCCCTGTTAGCTGATGCTCCTCCTGAATTCTGCTTTAGTAAGATAAGTAATCGTGGGATCCTGAGAATTTTCATTTAAACGGAAACATTCAGGAGTCTTTTCTATGAAATTAGAGTTAAAGAGTTGTGACCTGGAATATACCCCATGTACTCAAATGCCAAAAGCAAATTAATATACTACATTACCACAGTTTTTGTAGCTCTGGAAGTATTACTAATGACTATCTTGAGTTGACTGTACCTTTCGCATAGCTGGTGAACAGAATTCTTGTGTACTGATGCAGCTTGAGTTTGATAGGAGGTGGTACAGGCTGTAAGCAAAGAGGAATTTTAAACACATGTTGAAATATCTTAGAGATCTCTTCTACAGAAGAATTTGGGCATTTCTTTTTTACGTATGTTGTTTTAAATATAATGCTTCCTGTTTATCTCCATGGAAGCTACAACAGATTCGAAGAGCACAATAATGCTATTTGATAAATCAATTTCTTAACAACAAAACAGCACTTTTCAACATAGTCACCCCCACTGTAAAGTATCCATACTTTACATGATGTTATGATGTGGAATACTGATAGCAAAATTACAAAATTACAAAACCATGACAACTGGTAATGCACTTTCAGCAGCAATGACCAAGAGCCTGCGTGCTCTGCTCATAAAAGTCTGCACCAGCTGAGGTGAACCACTGTCACTGTTGCCACGGCTGAATTGTGCCACCCACCACCTAGCCATGCTTACGTCCACTGGTTGGTTCCCATTCACTTCTCCATTCCAGTATTCGCCAAGGGTCAGTGAATGTCATTGGATGCTATATTTTCTTCAGGGGGGAATTCAGTGTCACACCTTTGTTTCCTGTGCACTTCCATGTCAGATGCCATTTGGTCAGACTGCCCCTCTGCTGCTGTCTGTCATGCAGCAACAACAATCAACGAAGTATTGGTGGGAAGGTTCAGCCTTAGCTGTCATACCACCATCCACCTCTGATGTCATGGGCCAACACAATAAAATAGGACACGTTACTTTCCAAGCAGTCCAGTTTTTCCAGTTTGTTTTTTTTCCATTTGTGCTGGCTAGTTTTGAGCATGTTGCTGGCATCTGTGGATGCACTGCTGGACACAGTTCTGTGCACAGTGATACATTCAGATTTTGGATGGGCAGCTAGAATATACTTGGAAGAATGTGAAATCTAGGACAGCATAAAGCTTTTATTGATTGTTTAATATACAGTTCTGAAAGAAATAATCTATTGAAATTAACAAGCTGAGGGATTTGTAGGGCATTCAGTCTGATGAGTTTCTAAATCTTATTCTACATAAGTAACCTCTGTAGCCTACGTAGATTTTTATATGATATTCTAAAGTACCTTTGAGCTCAAACAGTCAAATATTTGACTTATCCAGCACATGATACCGTATTTGAGAAAAACTAAAAACACGCTTATATCTTTAAGCTGATTTCATACAGGCTGTGGAACTGTTTCCTCTGAGAGTTGATGTTACACTGCTAATCACTAGTGAGAATAAGTGACCTTTGTAATCTTGCTTCTAAAAATGCATCTACCTAAAGTGCTCAAGTAATTCCAATAGCTTTGTGTTATTTACTGACTTTAAACATGTGAATGGTTGCTTTTCCCCTGTGATGTAGAAGCCAAAATGAATTGTACTGTAATGTATGATGTCTCTTGTGGTTTTTTTTTTCTTGTACCTTTTTCACATTTCCTGTATTAGAGATGGGATGAGAACACTGCATCTGCTGAGGGTTTGTCTGGAAAGGTTCTTTATCTGTAAAGGATCCTGTTAGGATCCACTGACTCTTGTTTGCCAAAATGAGTTTCACTTAGTATTATATGATGACTAATGCTTTTGCAAAGCCCAGTGTCCATATCAGCAATATTTTGGATGTTTTAAGAATTAAGAATTTGTTTTAATCTTCTCTCCAATACAGTGAGAATAATTCTATACTATTTTTATACTTATTGGTCATAACGTGTAGCTGGAAGTAACAATGTCTCAACTTCAAAAGATTCTGATTGGAAATACAATTTTTTAAACAATAATATAGCAAATCAAAATAACTAGAAGGTACCTAGCAAAGTATGGTTGTTCAGCAATACTTATTAGCTAGAACAAGAATAATGACACTTTTTCTGAACCTTACTGGCAAAAAACAACTGCACTCATGTTTTATTAAAAGCCACTTTCATTGCACTGGCTGTTTTTTCAGAAAAGTAATTTACATCTCCATCTGCAAGTACTTATTTATAAAATTCTACAGATAACTTCCAGTTGTCGGTACTTTTATACCATAAACTTTTTGTTGGTATATGCTGAAAATTTGTATGTTGATTAAACATGCTTTAAATATCTGTCTTAGTTAACTTACAGCATAGTAGCACAAGGTTTTTATGAGATCTGCTAAATCATTTTCTGCCAACTTGCTTTATTTTGTCACTCCCTCAATGTTCTTTTACAACTAGATTTCTTCATATTTTTTCTGTTCTCGTTATTTATAGTTGTAGCTAAAGCATAGATTCCAATTAATGGATGAAGTACATAAACACAACTTCTAAACCAGAAATAAAAAACAGCAAAACTGATGTGCTCCATGTTTCATCACAGTTCAGCTGCATCAAACCAACTGTTCAATAAGCAGCTATAGAAGACAAATGGTTAAGTGCCGTATGGGAGAATGACCCAAAGAAACTGTGGAGTACTCAACTCTATTGACTTGTGTCAAGAAGTTTTTTGCTCTTTATCTCTGTTCACAAATAAGTGAATTGAGTAAGCAAGCCCTTCTGAACTCATACAGGATGAGGTTTTGGCAGAGATTAATTTTCTCTTACTTCTGATGTCATAACAGTCTGGAAAGTCCCTGCATCCCCAAATGTGACGTTATTGTGTCTATTTCCAGCTTGAGACTGTAAGCCACATGTTCATAGGAAGTTTAGTTCATTCCAGTCATATTTGTAGTTAGGCAAACTGATTGTTACACGCAGTCCTTACCCAGAACAAGTATTAACAGTCTGAAGTCTATTACAAGTAGATCAGTATGTTTGTCTCCTTTGACACCTGTCTTACCTAGTTTCTTTGTTTCTTCTAAGAGGCTGGAGAATAAGAAGAAAGCTTATTTTTCAGAGTTCATATCAAGTAGATGTTACTGCCTTTGTTTCCAAAATATATTTTCTCTAGGTAAAGCACTCAACGGACTGAAAACAGATCAATAAATGGAAATGCTTCAGATACTTTCTCTCCAGGATAAGATTTAATTCATTTAGAAACTACTTATGAGGTAGGCTTACTGAGGCATGAATATTAGCATTAAAATGCTTCCAAATAATCAAGCTATTATGTCATTACATAATATGTATGAGATCATATCTGATACTGATTTAGACAGTATGGATTGGGTGAAATCATAGGGATCCTTTGCTACTGTTTTCTTGCAGAAGTAATGTACAGAAAAGTTATTTGGACCCTGAGTATGTTGCAGAAAGAAATGCATGAAGTTAAAATGGTCAGACATGATCTCCTATAAACAGGGAAGAGACTGGGCTAATAAAGTAATTTAAGCGTGAAGAACAAGACACTGATAGTTCCTTTTTTAATTAAATAGTGTATGATGGTGGTATCACCATAAAAATTGAGGGGTCTTTCTACATGGGCTCTAGATGACCAACAGTACCCACATAGGTATTAAATGTATTCCTAATACTGTCTACTGTCCAGTACAAAAATTTATTACTGTTATGGATTCTTTAAATGAGCAGTTCCCTGATTTAAGTGATGTCCCAGTAATTTAAATTGCTTGTATTGTGAAACAGATGACTGAAAATGTATCAAACTTATCATTGAAAAGCTCTGCGGGGCACAAGAGAAGAAAAATGCCTTGAGTCTGGTTTTTGGTCACCAGTATCTGTTTATATACGTCACTGTTATCCAGAAATGGAGTAATGTGTGCTGTTCGTAAGAGAGATTTCAGGTAAGGATCAGCATATAAACATCCCTCAGTAGTTCAAGATCTTTGGCATCTTGAGAAGCTTTATAGGTCAATGTTTATGGTTGTGATCTAATGATTAACCTGGCACATTTTGTAGTGAAGTGCTTAGGAGGGATATTTGTGGGTCACACAGAATGATTTACTGAATATGACCCAAAAATGAGTCGTTTTTTCCCAGAAATTTCTACAAAACAAACAAAAACTGATTCCAAAATTCAAAATGTAGTAAGAGGTTTTCAAGTAGCCCATTTTCTGTTTGAGATTGAAGGTGAAAAGCCATCTTTTTGCTCAAGTGGTTAGAAAATCTTATCTTAAACAGAAGGTATAATCATGAAATCTCTGACTCCAGGACAAGTATTTGGTTTGATCACATTGAAATTCTCTAGATTAACTGTTGCTGCTTTCTGCTCCTCTCTTACTGCCCCGAGCAGCTCCAAGAACCAACGTTCTCTAAAGAGCTCAGTCATTTCTTGTTACAAATTTTAAATCATAAAAGTTTTGAGTTTATTTATGTAGGCAGAGCACTAAGATCTTCAATTTGGATGTAATATATCTGTGTTATCAAAACAGATATTGTTACTAATACTCCTGTAGCAAAAAAAAAGATAAACATGTTGCTGTTGTTTGTCAGCTAGGGAATAAATTTTCATGTTTACTTAAACAGGAAAATGTTTGCACTGAGTAACATTCTTACAGATTTGGATTATGCAGATACTATGTCATATGAGGAAAATGAAAGATTAGAAAAATGCTTAACTTTTTCTGAGGAAGCAAAGTTTGTGTGATTTTACTGGTGACATTTATATCTGTATAACTGGTAATAACTATTCTGTCAGGTCAGACTGCCTCTGTTTTGCTCCTACATTTGTCAGGGATGAAGATTACAGGTATACTAGTTTATTGAAAATAGGCAGGTTAGTGAATTAACAGCCCCATGTAGATAACGTTGGGCAAGATGAACATGTTGCTATGTCTGACAGTGTAAAAATGTTGGTCATTCATCATGTGTTAACTGACCAACTTGTGTGTGGACAGTGGATGAATGCTGTGTGCACTGCTACTTCCCCTGATGGGTAAGTAAAGGAAAAGTGAGTGGATACAGGGTGGAGATGAGTACTGTAGAAATGAATGGAAAGTACTGTAGAATTGAATGAATCAATCTGTGGATTTTGGCTGGAAGCACCACAGATACAGAAGAAACAAATCAGAAAATGGGAGATCAAATTGAACTAGTGTCCGTGTTTAAATGTAGTTAAACAGAGTTACTTGGAACTTTAAGGATAACATATTACAGACCATAAATTTGGATGTGTTCGTAGTGAGACCATGGCAAAAATAAGGTTGCTTTACCCTCACCAGATTGGACTGAATGTTCCCTTAATTTGTTTAATACAGTGTTATCTTTGGCTGGTAAGACGGCTTTCCATTTGTTGTGTTTATTTTAGCTTGAGTGTATCACAACACTTTCTGAAGGAAATAGTAGCATGTCAGAGTACGCTACTGGTTTGAGTTGCTTCATTGTACATAGTTATGTTGCTTCAGCCTTCCTGCCATCTTTAGGTGGCTTTGAGCCAGTATCCCTGTTCATTTTACTCCAGTCCATCATGGGACCAATATTTCTTCTCTAGAAATAAGATAATTTCAGAACTAATTTTCACTATGGGAAAGCAGAAGGTATATAGCACAGGTGTTTCTATTGTTCTGATGGAAGGGAAGAATTCATAGCCTTAAAAATGGTACTGCCATCTGCTTATGATGTAGCTTTTGGATACAATATGGAATAGTGAAGGTAAAGTTGGGTGGCTGTAGCTGTTTTTGAGCTTTTGGTTATTGGCTATTGATTTTGTGTGTTTGCAATTACTTAAGTAGAATGGATTTATTTTCCTATCAGCCTTTATCTAAAGATACATGGCAGATTATTATGGATTTTCTGTAGAAACAATTCTGTCTGGTAGTCAGATCTGGTACACATGTATTTCATTTTTTATTTGACATAAAAATTTCAAGATATTAAGCATGAAACTTCATGCAAGCTGTGATTTTACTTAATTTTTTTTAAGAAGTTGATGATTTACTCCTACCAATTGCAGACTTTCAATAGGCTTTTTCATGGATTCCCACAGGCACAAGGAAATTAAACAGTTATCATATTGCATTTTGCACTATTGACAGTAATAACAATTAAACATACCTACCAAAAGTCTAAGCTTAACTTTTGAAATCATTTTTAAATGTATTTTTCTTTCAGTTGGTAATGTCATGAGATGGTTTTGTGTGTGTCTTATGCCTCTCAACAGACCTCTGTCCCAGGAATATCAGACTGGCAGGATTTGTGATGAATATCTCTCCAAGCTGCCAGTTCTGCAAACATGCTTGTCTGGCCTGTTGCAGTAGAAGTAAATCCTGGTTACTGCTCAGCACCGGTGTATTTCCAACTTGTGAAAAGAGGATTTCCTGATATCAACTAGACTGTGTGCTTTGTGCTGCAGCAGGATTACACATGTGCTGTGGTGAAATGTGAAATCAGAGCAGAGCTGGACCTCCCCTGAGAAACACAGGCTATAAATTGTAAAACCTTTAAATGAAGGGCTAGAAGAAAAAGGCTTGCCTTAGGTTAGGGTTAATTGGTTTTGGTACAAAGAGTTTTATGTCCATAACTTACTGTCTGTCTATCTATCCTCTTCCTGATTTCTCTAATGTTATTTTGCTCTGGGGCAAGTTTGTATTTGTTTTTCCTGACAATGATACGGTTGAAGTTGAACTGTTCTTCAGCTGCTATGAACTTGAACTTATTTACTCGATATTTATCAGATCCTTGCCCTAAAATGCAGATTCAGTTGGCTTTTTCCTAAGATGTTTATTTTCAGAATTCAGGTATCTTCCCCTTTTGTAACATTCTGTATTTCAAAGAGCAGCACTTTTTCCTTTCACATTAACAAGCTGCATCATTTAATGAATTTGTAACAAAGTTCAAGTACTGCAAGCCTTGCATTCCTGACACAAGCCTCAATGACAGAAGGAGCCTGAAAAATAACAGTTCATTCAAATATTGGTTAATCATAAATAAAGTAATAGCAGGACAGCTGTTTACTGCAGTGTAGTAATACTTGACAATTGAATTCTATGGTTCGGTTAATTCTTTCCACAAACCCAAGAAACACAGAAATGTTTTTCAAACCTAAACATATAACCTGTCAGAAATAAATAAGTTAACAAATAACCTTTTCCTCTAAGACTTTAGTTGCCTTGGAAAAATCCTTCCCAGGTCCTCTTAAAAGTAAATCAAGCTTGAGAAATCTGTGCTCTTCCCTATAAATTAGTAGGCTATCCCACGATATTGAAATGAATTGATGCCAGAAGAGGTCAGAAGTTGTCTCTGTGTACTGTAGTGACAGTCCAATAATTTCTTAGAAAAGCACCAAAGTACAATGTCTTTCAACTGTTATAGATAGGGTAGAAATTGAGAAAGTTGCAGTTGCTTTGTGCAGAGAGCCAGAATTATCCCTTTTATCATCCCTCAAAGTCAAAGGCTGTTTAATCTACACTGACTGAAACTGGCCCAACATATTAAAAACTGCAACATATTAAAAATGTAAAACATTCCTAAAAGCAGCACTGTACAAAATGTTTTTTTAACTACCCTGATCTGATACCTTAATTTTATTGCTCTTCTGGATGGTTTCTGATTGTACTTATGCAATGAAACTGACTGGGGTTGTCTCTGCTTAGTACAGATCATACTGAGATCGGAAACAGTCAGTGTCTTGTCAGGAAAGTGGGGAGAAAATGCAGCAGGCTAGATGAGGAATTAGAGTGGGTGCATTGCTTGTAGAAAGAAGGTTTATATTGTCCTCAAGTATTAAAGTAAACTTCTGCATCTGCTGTACAGGCTGTATAGCCAAGCTCATGTAATCTTGTGATATCATAATCAAGACAGTAATCACAACCAAGCTTCCTGATTGTTCACTGAGCTTATGTGCTTGTTTTCTCTCTTGTGATGATAATGGTTTGCCAATTACTCTTAGATTTGGAGACCTTAAGTTTAAGTATTTGGTCCTTTGGCATACTTAGCCTGGACTAAGTGAACTGGCAGAGTCTATATCATTTTTTGTATAATTGTGCATCCTGTGTGTGCATCAGCACTCTGTAGTCAGTCATTTCTGGTGGATGCCTCTTTCCCCTTATTTCCATCTTCATCAGGATCAAACATAGCTCTACATGGGGAGCTCCTGAGCTCAGGAGAGATGAGTAGCTGTGTCCTTAGCCTTTCCTTGCTTGTTTGTGTGAAGGGCTCTGAGAATGCTTGGACAGTTGCCATCCTGGCCCAAGCTGCCCTACTGCCAGAGCACTGTCTGTAGCTGAGAAAGGAGCAGGCTGCTGCCCAGTGTCTTGCCTGAGAACTGATCTGCTATTCTGCAATAAATCAGGTACCCTTAGAAGTGCTGTTCTGCTGTCTGCTGTGGCCAGAGGAGATGAGATGCACCGTACATCTGGGCAGGAAATAAGCCCCAACATGTGGTCTTCCCTTGCCATGGGCAGAAAGTACATGGCCTGCTTCTCCTGCACAACAGTTAGCCCTGTTGGAATAGAGTATTGGAAATATGCAGTTCCTAATTTTCTTGACTTTGCTAATTTAGTTTAAATCTTATATGCAATATGCTTTTAAAGATAATGTGGCTGTTTACCCATAAGAAAAGTGCGAACAAAATTATAAAAGGAATAGAAAAATGTTTTTAAAACAGCAGATACTGCTTCTCTATAGGTTGTTATTACTAGGTACTGCTCTTTCTCTGTATCCTTTCATATTTGCTGCTGCAGATTAGATTTATAAATACTCCCACTGTCTTTGATTGCAGCTAGATTGTTGTGTTGATTAGATGAATTTGGCAGGCTCACAGCAGTAAGCAAAGTACAAACTGAGCAATAAAATGGATAGCAACATTTAATTTAAAAGATGTTTTTGACTAAAATCAGTAAATTAAACTTACAAAACATGTGGATTTTGTGTTATTTGAACCGTGTTGGCTGTTGGCAAATTAAAAATAATAATTTATTGTACATAACTAAAAGCAGTGCACAAAGATTACAGAAGTTTGGGGCTATTTGTAGGAAGAAATTATTAATCTCAGATAACTAGTAAGGAAACAGAAACATACATAGAATCATGAGCTACATCTATTGGCCACTGGAATCCATTGTCAGAGAAAGACCGTGAATCTTAAAAGTTTGTTTTTTCCCTTTTGTTTTTAACCCTATGCTCAGTGCCTAATGAAGATGGTGGCAAAATCCTTAAGTATCTTTGTCATGTTCTATTGCTATGAGTATTTTTCAATTCTAAAGTTTATTTTATTTTAAGGGCCTTTTGCTAGCAAATTTATTGCTATTATTGGAGCTAAGGTGTCAAATTGTGTTCTCATAGTAATACTGATGACAATTCACCAAATTTCCTTTGAGTCAGCTCCTCCATTGGCTAAAACAATACTTAGAAACTCTTAAGTATTCCAGACCAATTCTTTTAATGGGATATTGTGTTTTTGTTTCTGACAAGCTGACAAAAACAAATGTAACACAAATACCATAACATGAAGAAAGTTCTGAGAAAGCAAAAATTGCTTCCATTTGACATCAAAACCAATTGCACATGCTGTAAAAGAAGGGACAGAATGTCAGTCTTGCTGAGCTACTCAGATAATGCTTCATTTTCTTCTACATGTTGATTCTGTGTACCCTCTGTGAGCCCAAAACTTAAAAAGCGAAAGGGTAGTTGATAATATTTCTGTTACATCTTGCCTCCCATTTATAAGCTTGTAAGGCTGGATAAAATTTTGAATATAAGTAATGTTGTCTCAAAAACAGCAATTTCAAGTTTGAAATATCTTACAAACAATGTTGAAAATACTGAAATGTGTGACCACTAATGTGGACGGAAGTTATAAAATTGTGTCAAACCTCAAGCATTTGTGCAGCAGCTTCCATCTGGTCTAGATATTAACTGATCTAGTGTGGGTGAAGCGGGATCTTCCAGATCTTTAAATCTCTATATCTATCAATGGAGACTCAGCTTTTATCAGATTCACATCTCTGAGGATTCAACATTTAATGTGTATCGGCTGATTGGTTGAATATAACATCTTCCACTTTGACAATAGGCTTGCACAGAGCGAGTTTCAGTAGACTAAAAAGCCTGAAGATCTGAGGTTATGGTGATGTTGAATACTCTTCATCCTGTCACTGTCTTAAGCGGTTCAGCCGTTAGCTTCAACAAGGCCAAGGATGAGCCTCCAATATCAAAGCAAAGAATTTCAAGCTATTGATACCACGTCTGTTAGGAGCATTAATTTCACATGGGAAAACTATTTTCTGATCAGTAACTGGAACTTTTACTCTATAGGAATGTCCAGTTAGTTCTCAGATGTTTAATGATTAAGTGGACTTGTGGTAACCTGGAATGTAAGTGAAAGGTGCACTAAAGGTGCACTTCTTGGAGTGTGAGCCAAAGCCTGTTAAAATAAATGGAAATGCTCCTGTTTATACAAGTGAACTTTGGATCAGAGCCTGAACAATCACTTGAGAAGCAATTTACTACTTGGATTTTTCTCTGTATACTGACAAGACTGTTAAGAATGCAGAGTGTAGCGTGCTCAGATGGCTACCTGACTGTATTGAAGGGATGCTTAAAGCATTGCAGTTTTGTGTTTACAGCCTGTTATTTTAAGTCATATGTTAAGCATAAAAGAATACAGAATAACTTTGTTTGTTTGGGGGGCAGCAGAGAATACTTTCATAGTTTAAAATACAATCTGATAGAATTAGTGATTGCCATAAGTTAGCATTGTTTTCTGAGCTGGTTCTTAATTACAAAGGCATTAATTTTGGATTACAAAGGCACATTTTTGAATCACTGTTAAATATTGCACTTCATAAATCATGAGTGTTTAGATAAAGATGTTGTATCTAGCACTTTAGAAGTGTGCCATTTAGCTTGTTTCCTGTGATACTTTTGTGTAACCTGTAACTCTTACACTCATGGAGTAGCAAATCTTTCATGAATACATGCAAATTTTTTACTATACTCCAGTCAACCTGAGTTTTTAAGATTCCTTTAAGAATTTCTCTTTAATATAAAGTGAGATTCTTTACATTTGCATGTGCAGAATTTGAAGACTGAAGTTTTTTTTTTTTTTAATCATTGGCTCAATTATCAGAATGGTTCCATCCAAATCTGCGGGGAAGTCATCTCTGAGAAAGGAATTCATGGTTTGATCCTCAAAATTCACCTCATTTATCCCAATCAAAAATTTGTAGGCAAAGCTTGTGACCTGGGCAGCTTGAAAATGCTTCATGTGTTGTGTTTTCTGCTTTTCTAGTCTTTCACTAAAGCTTACTGTGATTGAATTATGCTGGAGATCAAGATGATTCCATGCTTGGGATTGTCAGGACATTTTATCCAAAGAGTTAGAGTCTCATCAAACATTTTGAACTTTTCTAAATGAGGATATCTCTGGTTTCTCTCAATGCTTTATTTACCTATTATGGGACTTCCACCAAAACTTAATCACAAATAAGGGGATTCTCATGATAATTTAAAAGACTATATTGATATTTAACTCAAATAACTTAACAAAACACTTCCCAGATATGTTGAGGGGAAAGTTGCTGTTGACTTCAGTGGAAAACTTAGAGAACTGAAAGTGTTTGGTGCTGGGGGAATAATTATTCAATATTTAGGACTATGTAAACAAAACAAATCACTTTTAGCCTTTCCCTGAAATTATCTGACTGATTTGCACTGATGTCAGGACAGCGTACTTCAAAGGTTGAAGCCTGTGAAAAGTCCCAAGGACACATACCTTGTGACTACTACATATTGCTAGGGGCCATTTCAATTGTTCCCGTTGTGATGTGGGGAGTCTTCTACTTTGTTTCTTTTTTAACTGTTGATCTCCAAAGACTGTTGTTTGCATCTGTTTATGAAATTGCAAACTAGGCTGTGAAAATGGTTTTTATGGTGTTGTTTTATTACAATCCCGCTTAGAATTGGAGCAGAGCACAAACATGATAAATATTTTTCTTTGTGGAGGCACACATTGTTGGAGGGCCATTGAAATAACATGAAACTGGAATTGTTTGTTTACAGGATCAGATTCATTCATTACTTTGGTGAGGAGCTGTGAAATGTAAATCTCACATTCCACTGGACAATAACAGCACCAGCTTGAACTCATTTAGAGGTGTGATATTCCATTCAAAAGACGGCTGTTAATTTTATTGACCAAATTTTGCAATTGGGGTAGCATTGATATTCAGGAATGCTCCTGAATTGCTTTGCTTCTATAACTGTTTCAATAGCTTTAGGAAGGAGAAGAGGTCCAAATTCTAAGAATATTTCTGTTGTGGGAGGGGGAAAGAAAGAGTAAAAGGCTGTTATACTGTTATTTTCTGTTAGCATTGCTTCACGTTTTCCCATCTTTCTCGTAGATTGTGAGGGTACGTGCAGGCAAATAACAAATGGGTCGAAACATATTCTTTTGAGCCTCTGATTATGTTCTTACTTTAGTTTTCAGTTGCGTGTGACTTCAATGAGTGCATTCTAATTGTTTTATCAAAGTTTTGATGAATTAGAGCTGGGATTCGGTGGTGGTGTCTGGACTTTGTAAATTATCAGTTTAAACCATTTGAAGTAATATTTAAGAAAGATTTTTAATTTGGTGACTGAAAGCTCAAGTGAACTTCTGCTTTAAGGAACACTGAGAAATTGACTAAATTATTCAGACAACAACATTTAAAGCCTAACCTGGTTCATAAAATGCATGAGTAAGATTAACAGCAACCAAAAACTGGAGACTGACCTTATTAAAAATTGTTACAGATTTCAGCTCAGAGAGAGTAAAGGCACATTATGAAGTTATTGGATGTTTAGCCAGTGTTCAACACTTTTACAAAATGGCTGGGGTTATTCCTTTTGTTTTTTTAAGTTGGCACACCCCCCCCCCCAAAATTGGTGTCCCAAGTTTCACGTTAGATAACATGGACTCTTCTGTTGCTTACATTATATGATACTACTTCAAAGTTTTTGCTTCATGAAGGAAGAAAATCAGCATTGTTTTATCCCCAGACCTGCTGTCAGATCCTGGATTCATTTTGTGAACACGGAGTTTTCTTTCCTGTTTTGTGACTATGTGTGATACGCTGCTGTTTTGATGTGATATTAATACAAGCAAAGTAAAATCAAAGAAAAGCTATCAAATGCTACTGCCCAAGTAGCCAACAGCAGCCTGAGCTTGTCAAGGAATTTGATACAGGGCTGGCCTTGATGTATTCCAGATAATGTCTTGAAGAGAAACATTAATAAGCTGGATACTTTATTATTTGTAGGGAATGATTTTAACTGAATCTACCTTGTATGTGGATCCTTCTAGTTAACTTTCTTGTTTCTTGAGAAAGAAATAATATTTGCTAAGGTATTCTCAGGGAAACCTGCACTTTTTTTTTCTTCTTACTAAACAGTGTCATAAAAATATCAGTGATGTCACAAAAGCTCTGTCATGAGGACATTTTATTGTGGATGAATTGTAAGAACCATCTGGATACTATTCTAATGATTCACAGGCCTCTGCATGGATGGTACAGATGCTTCTTTTGTTGTTGGTGTGATCTTGTAAATAGTTAAAATATTTACCAAGGCACCTCTGAGCTGAAGCTATACCATTTTATTATTTATACCTTTTCAGAGGGACAAAAATGGAGGTGTCCACTAAATGTGATGGATTAGGCTTATAAACAGCCATTATTGCCATCAAACCTCACATGTCAGCTCCCCCTTTTGTGTCTGTGCATTTCTAAGCTAACCAGTGATCCATGCATAAGATAGAAGGTTAAGAATGTGCAGAGAGAAAGGGGGCTGACTCCAAGCAAGATGTATCTTCTGCTGATTAGAAATACAGCTGTAGAAAGGGGAGAGAAAAGAGTTTTTGCAACATGACACTCCCCTTTTCATTTCACACAACTCACTGTTTAGAACCTGCAAATCACTAACTAGCAGAGTCACTTTTCTGTTTCATGTAACTTAGTGCAGCTGCCTTTTGTTTTCCCATGATAAAAATCAGGAAAAGCAAAAAATTAAACAGGACCAGGGAAGAGGAATAGCAGAGGGAATGAGAGGAAAAAGGTTGAGCAAGTGGCTTCACAACTTGTTGACAGAGCAAAGTGCCTTTTCGTTATAATTAAGTACACTTTAAAAGCTAGACAGCAGGGAAAGCTAACCAAGTTTATTCAGTATAATCCTTGCCATTACTTTAAACTGGAAGTTCTTCTTCCTCCTAATATCTGTGCAAAGAGGTATTTTTTTTCCTAAAATTAATAAAATATCTTTTAACAAATATTTCCCTTCTCAGTGAAAACTTAGAGCTCCTCACAGAAGCTTTTCCACTTTATTGCTTGATACTTTTACCCCTTAAAAAAAATGAGGTTAAAACCTTACAAATGTGAATCCTTTTAAACTTCAAATAAATGTTGAAGACGGATTGTTTCTCAGTGTTTAGTGTGAAAAGTAATGTGCTATAGCCCAGTTGTTTGTGTTTTATTTCATATTAATGTTTCAATAAGAACAAAATGAAGTTGTTTAAGATTAATATGGCAGTGTGTAGCTGCTGAAAAAGGAAGGCTGATTAAAAAAATACTTTTGATGTTTCACAGGATTTACCTAAGTGGAATAGTGATTTTTTTTTTATTTTTTTTTTTAGGTTTGTTTTTATATTACTGCATGGCTAATTTCTTTATTGTCTTAACCAGAAACTGAGTGTTGTGAAGGATTAGCCTAACTTTATGCACAACTGAAAACCATCGACTTGCATACTCACGGCTGCAGGGGAGGGAAAAAAAAAAAGCCTAGAAAATGTTTGTCTTTTTTTCTAATACCTTGTTTGAGAACTTCAAAGTCAACACCACTTTTAGAGCAGCTAAAAACTTGAACTGTGAGTTAACCAAACTATCCTTTACAAGTAAGTAGTGAAGTTATGCTTCAATCATAAAATCACATGGAATGGTATTTTCCAACACTAAATCGTGGGTTTGCTTTAATTTATAAAATGCTAACAATGGCCAGTCTAGTAATCGGATGCATTAGTATGCTGGTGCACTGACCATCCCGTCTCTATAAGTACTGTGATCTGAATTGCACAACCAGTGTGGCAAAGGTCCAGGATTCTGTTGCCACTCCCACTGGGAAAGCAAAAAACAGGCCTCTGTGCAATTTATGTCTGCAGTTGGTTCAGTGTATACATTGAAAAAATCTCATCAAGACAATGGTATTCAGGCTCATTTTGATCAAATGTCATCTGTACCAGCAGCATTAATAATGCTTTAAAAAAGAGAAAAAGGGGAAGAGAAAAAGACTTTTCTGAAACTTGCCTTCGCATTGGTGTATATGTAAAAAGGCAGATGCTTTTGCATGAAATAATCCAGGTCTACTTTCCTGTGTCGCTGTTACCTAGCAATGCAAAAAAAAAAAAAGCCTTTTTCCCACAAGAGAAAAATAACAATAAAATGACAAATGCCCAATAAACTTGTGTCTAAAGTAAAGGAATATTCCCATCTGTGACCTTGCAGCTCATGCTAACTTTTGTGTACTTTAAGTGTCTGAAATTAGCACTTAGGAACGTGAAATGAAATTTCTTAGAGCAGTGAGTGTGAGAAGAAATTCAAGTCCCAGTTAGTCTTAATTCATATTTTCTATTATTTCTGGGAGTTCTCTTTCATAGTCTGATTGCCAAACAGGCAAGGAAGGCAAATGATTTGTCCTTTATTCAGATTTTACTTTAGGATACAGTCAAATTGCAAGAATCACAACTATGTTGTTGTTTAATACTGTATTACTAGTAAAGCTTTAACTTTCCTCTGAACTCATTCCTGTACTGCAAAACATTCAAAGATGTTCTTGAATACCCTTCAGAAGGCCCTAGTCTTGTGACAGAATACCTGCAGCAGCTTCGTGTGGACTGACTGCTGCTCATATCAGTGGTGGGATGTGGAAATGCTTTCTGCACCTAACTATGTAGCATCCTAGAGGGTTACTGAATTTTTTTAAATCATTTCTTGCTTCAAGGAATTAAGAGAGATGCTTCTGTTCTGTGTGTGATAAGCGTTTTTATTAACACCTCTTAATGTCCAGGCTGTTCAGTTATAAGTAGAAAGCAAAGTATAAGGCAAAAATGTCGGCATGTGCATTGTGGTATTTTCATATTTTATTGCATTTTCCATTTATGGCTCCTTTTTGTCAGGTAAAAGGCACACATTGCTGCTCTGATTTGTAGCTCAACTCTTTGACTGCTTGGAAAGCATTAAAGCATCCTTCACCACTGTCTTTTTACAGCCTACGGAGCAAACGTTGGGTTATTCAGTGTTTTAGACCTCGTTAGCTGGGCAGAATCTGGAATTCTTGTTGGCTATGATTCAGTGATCATACAGGCCGAGTGAATGTTTATCTGAAAAGAGAATTTTCATATATTTCTCAGCCCTGATGCTGTTACTGTTGCATTGCAAATGTATGAAGGGGAAGAGGAAAGGGGCTTCTAAAAAAGAAGCCCAGATCACAGATTTTCTTGTAAGCTTGTAGGTACCAGTGACTAATATCTCATGCAGACAAAAGCTAGTTTAAACTGACTTGAGATAAGCATTCTTCTGCAGTGACTCATCTTCCCTAACAATGATGGAAATGTAGCCCCTGTTTATGAGATAGCTGAAGTGCAAATAGTAGTGTCCATGAAGCTGAGGTTAATTACAGGAAGGACTTTCATGGTAATTGCTAATAAACAACACTTGTCCTCCTTTGAATCTGTATTATTCTCTGCAAGAGGAAGCCAGCTTCAGCAATTTGAATAGAATTTTTGAACATTTGCTCAGGAGGTAGGCAGTCAGAGGCAGGAGTGAATAGTAAAAGTCAGCCATAAAAGAGCAGGGAGCTGACCACAGCTGACATTTTCTCCCATATTAAATGTAGAATTCTGAACAGGTTCCTGAATTCCCACAGATCATCACTATCTCAGCATGTAATGTGCTGTGACCAAAAAGAAGCAACTGCCTGCATGCATTCAGAGATTACAGCTGAAAAGTAGTCAGGCTGGCAGTGAGCATGTCAGCAAAGGGGCACAAAAATATTCTTATAAGGGCTCCTGCTTCTCAGGAATTTCTAGAAAGCTGATTTCAACTTTAAAGTGTGTTGCATGAGGGGCTAAGATGCAGAATGCACAAATACAGAAGTAAAACCTTAAGCTTGGAAGTATACTGCTAGTATTTTGAGCTGTAAAGAAAGTGACTATGGAATTATTTTCTAAGTAATATGATTGTGATGCTCATTTCATATAAGAACTTAAAATGAAACTCTCCCCCCTTGTGTGTCAGTACTTCCTAAATTCCTGAATATCTGCTCTACCGTCTGCTGCTTTTGCAAGAAATACCCCTAAAGATCTGTCAGGGAAGGTGCAGAAGGTGACAAGGTCTTAGTCTGTGCTCTTTACAATACCACATAAGTATCTTTATCTTATCTATATTTGTTAAATCAATTAAAAGAACATATGGAAGTTAATCCCTGACTGACTTACTTTTGCACTGGGACACAGAATGTGCGCATGGGATTTCTTATCTGTGCAGAAAACACAAAGTAGCTTTTTTGTAAATGTCAGTGGATCAGATTTGTGTCTGTGTGGAAAACAAGTCTCTGTTCTCTTTGATAAAATTATTCAACGTTTATTGTAGGTGATTAATGGTTGAAATTTCTTTTTACCACATGTAGTGCAACAGTAAAACAAAAATAATGTGTGGGCTTTTAGGGGTGAAGATTTTGACCA
The DNA here is from genome assembly GCF_054131305.1 of Coturnix japonica. Lineage (NCBI taxonomy): Eukaryota > Metazoa > Chordata > Aves > Galliformes > Phasianidae > Coturnix > Coturnix japonica. The sequence goes on from NC_140668.1 coordinate 27,234,584, forward strand.
ACTCATTGGCAGAGCAGCTGGAACTGATTTGAGTGTTACAGACACACAAAACAAACAAACAAACATGTGGATTCAGTGGTCCCAAAATCCATCTGACAATTCTGATTTCTAATCAGTCTCTGTGTAGCAGTATTTTATTCAAAGTTTGAAAATTCAGATCACTTTTGTTTAGTGGGATTGATGTCTGCATCTTTTATCTCCAAGGGGTTCTTTTGAGCTGCAGATGAGGGACTCTGGAGATAGAAATATGGGACCCTCTTCTACTTCATCAGAATAAGCATCTTCTTGAGCAGGCTCACAAAACAGCAAGAATGGGAGCTATTTACCACAACCAGATAATTGGGGCATTCCCAGGAAGTGGGAGATTTGAGCTTGTGTTCTCCCAGGGAGAAGGGGATAAAATGTGAGGAAAGATAATGACTTTCTTCTTCACATCATTGTCAATGTAGTTTGACACGTCCCTGGATTTCTTTAGAAGTATCTTGAAACATTTTGCTTGGTCTCAAATAATATGTCATTTGTACCAGTGTTTCAGGTTGAGTTTACAATATACTCCAGGCATTTCTTATGGTCTGCATGTTTGTAGTGATGATCAAGTAATAAGAAGGGAGTTTTAGGAAATTATCAGGCTATACAAAGCACCTCTGTCAGTAGATAATGGGGTCAGCATGCTTGAAGTCTAGCTTATTCCTAAAATACATTTGGGGACAAAAGTTTGATATGTAAATATGTATGTGATGAGTTGTGGTAATTGGTAGTGAAAACCAGGGCTGTATTTGCAACTAAGTAGCCACAATTAAGTATTATGTGGATGGATGCACAGTGGAATAGAGGAAAAAAGAGCCTAATTTACCTACACTGGCATTAAATTTTTAAATGTTTGAGGTGTTGAATATTGCCCTCCTCAGGAGTTCAGGGTGCCCATAGGGGTGCTCACCAAGATGAGCAGACATTGAATGGGAAACAGAGGGAGATAACAACATGTCCTTCTCTCCCTTGCCCTGCCTGCCCCTTGTGGGCCTGTTCTGTGGGCACCTCTTGTCATGGGACTTGCAGCTCCCAGCACATCCATGCAGGGCTGTACTCTTATCAGGGCATGGAGTTGAAATACTCCTCTAATTATAAATTACTTTCCATCAATCTTTTTATTTTGAACTTTCATTTCTTTAAAATTGTTTGGACAAGCAGCTGTAGATATATCTGTGAACTTAGCAAAGGTGTCCTTCACACTGAGAACATACTGTACCCTTGATTACATCAGATTTTGTTGTTTAGGAATGATCTAAGCTATAAATTTAGTTGTTTAGGAGTGACCATAGAATTGGCCAGTAATATGCAAAATTTTGGCTTCCCATATTTCAAGATGTTCTGTCTAAATACACAGTATGCAGGGCTGCAGAGTTTTATAAAAAGCCAAGAAACAGGGTCAGAAATAATGTGCACAGAATTATTTTACTGTAACCTCCTTAATGGTGCTGTATTTCTAATATGTTGTTAGGTTTTTTAAATGAAAGCTAGATTTTCATTGCTTTTATCTTAAATTGATATTCCTATAAACTAGTTTCATGGACTGTATAAAGTTGGATGGAAAGCCATCCACCTTTCTACAAAGATTTGCTTTACTGAAGTCTGTTAGGGGAAGTGGATGCTCACAGATTGTCTTGTATCTTTGTGATGTCCAAATTTCACCATGTAGTTTTACAGTGTAAATACAGAACTGTCCACTCCAATAATACAAACCCCAGTTTGTAATCTCTTTTCAGTTGAATAAATTATTTGGCACTTGAATAAAGAAGTGGCAGAGCCAAAATTAGCTATCATTTCAACCAAAAACTTGTTCCTAGAAATTAATATATCATGTTTTGGAATAGGTTGCACAGAGAAGTTGCAGATGCTCCATATCTGAAGGCATTCAAGGCCAGGCTGGATGAGATCCTGGGCAGCATGATCTAGTGGTCGAAAACCCTGCTGTAGCGGGGGAGTTGGAGCTACTTGGTCTTTACAGTTTGCTCCAACCTAAGCCAGTCTATGAATTTGTGATTTGGCTGTCAAGTAAGCTGATGGAGGAACTGCTATTCCAGGGGATTTTCTAGGTTACTCTCAGCCTAAAGTCTATATCTTTCTGTATATATGATCTCTAATAATTTTAAATGGTGATACACAATAGACGGGGGAAATATGGCAATAAAACACATGAAGAAGACTTGGGAATACCCTGATCCCACCTGTTCCACAGATGGGAGCTGTCTGAAAAATAGGTTAGAACTCAATATGAGTTGGAACTATTCAGTAAATAATGAAATTTGTAATTTAAATACGTAAATTGTGTAAGCTAGAACAAAATAGCTTTAATCCCAGAAATATCAATTTTACTAGGTAAAAAAAAATAAAAATCTGTGGTTTCATTAAAATTATTATTTTTGTGAAATCTTTTATCCATTATACATTTTAATAAAAAGGTATTTCAATGTCAGAGAAAACTGCTGACCATCCTTTGGGAACCCTTCCAAATTAGAAGATGAGTGTAAGAGCTGGATAAATTATGAGGGCTTTAGTTTCCCTTTCCTATGTTGTATCTTGTGATCTTCAATACGAAAGAAGTACTTGTTTGTTCAGACAGTGCCTAAAGTTATTGGACATTCCTTGTTCCATGCAGTGTAAATTACAAACAACAAAAAGATGAACTTACTGTTCAGTTTCACATGCTCAAGAAAAGTTTTTAGGATGGCAGAATTGGAGGTGCAATGGGATTTCCTGAATTTCAGTCCTGAGCTTCGTTGCTTTGGCTGATAGCCATAGCAGAAATGACATTACGAACCAAACCTTGATACTATGAGAGTGCTAGGCAAATGTTCTGTAATTGGGTGGAGTTTGATTAAAGGGCAACCTTTGTTCTGTAGTTTTTCACGTATGCATGATTGATCTGTAATCAAATGCTTTTTTCCATGTTTTTCCTCCAGAACTTTGAGAGCTTTGTTTCTTTTTTAAAAAGACAGGTGAAATTTTGTTCAGTCAACAGCTTCACTGTGTTATGAGATATTGAGAATTCATGTATTTAAACCTAAAATCACAGTTTTTATTTCTAAAATGAAGTTACTATTAGCCATTCAGTAATACTTTAAAAACATTTGTGTTTGATTATTTGGGGGTACGTGGTTTTCTTGAGGTCTCTGAGAGATACAAAGTTTAAGATCTCTCTTTGCTATTCTGTACAATACTATTTGCTTAGTCCAAGACAGGCTTGCTCTTGAAGTGCAGCTTCTTTACAAAAGAGAAATGGCTCCATCCGCATTTGGTTTTGTTGGCCTCATTTTGAGCGGTTTAATGGACAACTGGTTTGTTTTATTTATCTGACAGGGTTTCTTCATATTGTTTCAGGTTATCAGCACTCTTGTAGATCATATTACAGCTTGTGCTAGGATTTGACCCTTACTAAGGTTCACGTTAAATCAGATCCTTATCATTAACGCAGTGATAAATAGAGATGCTTTGGAAACTGTATACAGATTATTTATTTAGTGCCTCTCTGTATCATGTTTTATACAACCAAGGATCAATGTCAGACCTTTATGGATATAGCTTATGTTGCATTCAGTAACTACAACTTAAAGCCCTTTAAATAATGTTAACTTAATGGCTGACATTTTTATGAATTAAGTCTGTAAGGGGAGGAGTGTAATATTGCTCTACAGTGAGGAAGATTTTTATTTTTAGTTTCATCCCAAGCCTAGAGGGATGTTTTTAGTTTAACAACTGCCTCTGAAGTTTCCACTTTAAAAAATAAATAAAAAGGTAGACAAAAGCTTTTAAGAAAGAAATGGAGCGCCCTACCACAGGGTCACCCTGGTTATTGCTTTTGTAATGATACTTTTGGGGAACTTCTAAAGAACTTTGTGTTACAAGATCTCTCATTTCTCATTATTTCCCCTTGTAAGATAGGTCGGTCTTCTTATGACATAAGAAAATGTCTGTATTTTTTAGGTAAATTTAGGCTGGAGTGCGTCATTCTGCAAGGTGGCAGATGTGTAGTCTGTGTATTTCCACCATCTGGTGTATTTGCATTAATATCTGAAATCTTCTTAGCAGATAGCATGTAAATCTCAGAATTCAGAAGTCAAGTTTTTCAATTAGAATTACCAAAAGTCTATTTGCTATGTAGCATGTAAATTTTAGCATGCTAGGTGAATTGAGTAATTCGCTTAATCTTCTATAGTGTTACAGATCATTTTCTTAGAAGGCTTTCTTAGGTAACAGGCCACTCAAAACAAATAGTACAAACATCTATGCAACTTTTCACTTACATGAAAAGTGAAGTACTTCTTTGAAGTACTTCTCTTTAAACAGAACGGGATCCTACTCAGCAAAGTGAAAATGCTTTCAAAGTTATTCCTGATCTTGTCATTTGTCTGTAAGTCATCTGAAAGAAACAGGTATCATTATGGTTGTTTGTTTTCATACTGCAAGCTGCCTTTGCTTGTTTGTGAACAAGCTTATTTGCTGCATAAAAATCTTTTGAAATTACTACTTTATTCACTCCCCCATGATTTGAATTTTTATAATCAATTAACGATTTCTTTGCTGCAGTAGAAGTAATTTGTTTATTAGACTGAAGGGTTTTTTAGGCAGGGTAAGAGGGACATGTTTTTTCCTGCAGAAGAGCTTTTCTTTAGAACTTCTGCACTCAAAAGTACCTGTTGTCTCTTCCCATCTATATTAGCTCTTCTAATAAAAGGCATTATTTCTCTGTATTCTACCTTACTTGTATCCTCGAATATTGTGGTTAAAATAACACTGCTGAACTTGCTTACAATCATAAGTGGATTTATGTTATGTTATTTATCTTCATAAGTCTCCACATAATGCTGAAAATTACTCTGGTGCTTGATAATCCAAATTTCTGTCTTGTAAAAATGTCACTTCCAGTGAACATTTAGCTCACTGTTAGTAAAGCATATAGCTGTGTGGAAGTGTACATGCCTGTCTCTGCTGCCCACACAGTAATGCTAGGTACGAAAGGGCTTTAGATGGATATTTAACTGTATTAACTGTAGTTGTTAATATGTCAGCTGGACTTAATGGATCTTGACACATACTAAGTTAAAGATAACTGAGTGCAACAGATGGATAATAAAGCAGTCTAAAAACCTAACCTCAGATTTTCACAGTAAAGGCTGAACTCGCTACAATGTATGGTTTCCCTATTACATCTTATTATTAGATAAAATGTTACTGTTTGCACAAGTACCTCAGAGGTGAGAAGGATTAAATATAGAAGTTACAGACTATTTAAAAATGAAATATAAGGTATGAAATCAGACAAGGACCTTCTGAACATCTAGGTTTTAAGTATACTCATTATGAATATTTGAGAAAGATGACCTTGCACAAAAAGTTTATTATAACATCTTAATTCAACACTTACTTAGTGAAATGAGGGAGCATCCTCAAATCTTCTTAATATCAATCAACAGGAACTGTGAAACTGTTAAAATATTAAGAAGTGGGAGATGCAATTCCAGTATGGAGTATAGATCTGTCAATAATTTAAGGTGAAAGATGTATAGATGAGTTTTAAATCCCATTTTAAGGCAGGTGATGTTATTTAAATCTGGATACAATGTAAGAATGTCCCTAGAATAAAAGTTAAAGATATTCTCTCAATGCACTAAGTGATAACTCTAACTTGCACTTTCCCACCCCATGCCTCCATGAGAGCATCACTATTGCTCTGTTGACCTGGAACTGAAACACCCTACAATGACCATTTAAAAGAAAACTTGTAAAAAGTAAAATAGAGGAAAACGAAAGTTTAAGTTCACATCAAGCACGCTGCATAGCGTGCTATTTACATTACATTTTTTACAGTGTTAAATGCTGAGTTGCTTCACAAAACTGTCTTAAAGGCCACTTATGATTTGGGAACTGGGGTTAAGTGCCAGAAAGCCGCATTTTATAAGAATTAGGGATGTGAAAGTGGCTGCCAACAGCAAGGTAATGGCACAGTATCCTGAGCACTGCCCATGAAATCAAAACTGTTGATGAGCTGCAAGAAGATTGTGTCTGCCTAAAACCCAGCTTATCAGTCCCTCTCGGGCTGGGATCTTCACAGGACTGAGCACCCAGTTAGTATTTGACAAGTTTTGACTGTGTTCTCCATTTGTGTAAGGAACTATGTTGGTAGTGGCCTGAGAGGCTTTAAAGGACTTTGTCACCTTTCCAAATGTCAGAATACAGATAACTACTTCATCCAGATTCAGTCAACAGAGTCAAGAGGAGATGAAATGAGCACCACAAGCCCTGGACGTAGCTGGAAAATGGAGATGCACTGAGTACTGGAAGCTCTGCTCAAGACAGAGGCCAATTGACGTAGTTTGCAACTGTTGGGCAGCACCAGCCTGAATAAAACCTTTGAATCTGTCCTTCTTTCTGCTGACATTGTTACTTACTTGGAATGTCAGTATAAAAGGATGATGCAGATTAAAGGTAATACGATATAGCGTGTATTGAGGGTGTTTGTTGATGAGCCTGTAGAAATTTTAGAGTGCTTATCCACTGTGCTAAATTAAACTGGGTGTATTTCTGATCCTTTATCTTCTGTCTGACCACAGGCTTCAGAAGTAGGTGAATGAAATGCACAAACCCTCTTGCATCGTGACGGTGGCATAATCTCCATATGGAAAAAGGGAAAATCTTTCCTAAACCCTGAAAGCCAGTTAGATTCTGCCTTGATGATAATCTGATGACCCAGATTTTACATTCTCAGTTTACACCATCTGAATTCCAAGCAGGTCTTTGGGCTTTATGTCACGCTTGGACATACTTACAGCATTGTGTCTGGGTTTCTAAAGATGCTAAAGATAGCATCTCTGGTATGTGTTCTGTTTCCTAGTCTTTAATGTAATCTCTTCTGTAAGAGGGCTCTGTAAATCCAGCTTCCCAAAGTAGCCAGAACTGAATCCTAGGTGTGACATTCCCATACAATTCACATATGTGCAGTATGTTTCTCTAAAGCAACAACTGTGAAAATATACTTTTGTGGTTTTGGGTTGAGGTTTTGTGGGGTTTTTTTTCCTAGTTTTTGGTTGTTTTGTTTTATCTTTTGTTTTTTTTTTTTAAAATTTACTGTTATTTCTTTCACTCTAAAAGTGGTTCCAGTAGAGACTCTCTCACCTGATTACCAGCCCACAAAACCAATCATTAATATGGAAATTTCAGTGGGGCTCTGCTCAGAATCATAGCAATTTTTAACCTGGTGACCTTAACTAATTTTAGACTGAACCTAAGAAAAAAATGATAGCTGATGAAGACAGCATCAGAATTTAATTTTACAGCTCTTTGAGTAGATTCAGAGATTCTTTGTAAAACTGTAAGTGGATTTCATTCTCATAATCCTATTGGTGCATTTCTTTTTGTTCAATTTAGAGAAAAATAATATGGGGATCTCACCTCTTTTCTGTAAACATTTCCAAATATGTGACCATATTTTCCTTTTTCTATCTTTATTGCTTTAAAAATAACTACTACAATAACAAAAGCTGCTAATAAACCCCAGCTTTTTATGTTTCTTGAGATTCATTAAATAATTTCTATTATTATAAGAGACTGTGCATACAGGTTTAGTTGTTTATTTTAATAAGAAGGTACCAAGAATGAACCTTAAACTGCAACAAGATTTTCTGCTTGTTTTGTGAAAGTAAAAAAAATTCAATTATGATGTTAAGTTCTTTGAAATGAAATGAGACCTGTCAGAGTCTCATGTATGTACAAATGTACTTCCTCTGCTCTACCCTGGGTTTGCAGGATAAACACATTTGGGTCTCTGTTCTGAATTGAGTGAGACAGATCTTGAAAAATATATGATTATCCTGGATGGTTGTAGAAATTACCAAGGTTACTTCCACCTGACTAGGCTTGCATGCTGAACAGTCTTTCTGGATGGAGGTTTTGTTTGGTCTGAGCAGAAAAGTAGTTAACATTTTTCATTTCTCCTTGGTGAAAAAGAAAAAATAATAGAAGTAATATTTCACTTTAAGGAAATAGTGTTGTCTACCTCAAAGTGGCTGATACTGAGTCTCTTGTTCTACCAGGGATTCACGTATAGTGTTGCAAAATGGATTAGGTATGTTTTTGGGGAGTTAGATACTTCAGCCTTTCTTGGAGGAACAGTGTGTGGAACTAACACCAAACCAATTAAATCATGCTTTTGATAATGGTATCCATTTTGACAAGAAAAATTGTTTTATTGTTTCAGTCTTTAAGGTTATAATCATGATTTGTAGTTATCAACCATTTTTTCTTTATAATTCTTTATCATCTTCTAAGATTTCTCATTCTCTGTTTCTTTTAATGTGGCCACCTATGAAATGCCTGGTAGTGTGAAAATAAGTGCTTAATGAGTGAAGAAACTATCATAGGTATCAGGAAAGGAAATTACTGGAAATGCAATAGGACAATCATTACTTTTATAAAATTCAGCATGAAATTCTTCATGTCTCTTGACAGTTTGTTAGTAATTAAGATTTCATCTTGATTGTCTTTCTGTTAATGATATGATATGATGGTTAATATTGCTTAAATCACAATGTTAAGTGAAGGAAAAATTAGTCTCTAATTCTCTGGGTAGCATTTGTTTCAGGTTTAATCTTGCACTCAACCCAAATTAGGAAAAAGTTTGTTTAAATGGTGGGTGTGAATATATAAAATTGAAATACATCTTAGTAATATATTTATATAAGATATATATGTACAAGCATTTATATACTTTTCTTGTTTTTTAAACTATTAACTCTAAATTAGGGCTAATTCTGGATTATGACTGAAAGCTAGACTTTCAGACTGATAATTAAGGAAACTTGTTCGAATGAAATAGAATTACTTGAAATGATATCTATAATACATATATCAAGCAAGGATATCATATATATATATATATATATATATATATATATATATATATATATATATATATATAATACATATATCAAGCGCAAGGATACTGCGCTTAGGCGTAAACAATGTAAGTTAAATTTCTGACCACTCAGATTTCTTCTGTCACTTATGGAAAATCACCTAATACAAAAATCTGCAGCAAATTCCTGCTGTCCTCAGATGATCTCAGATCACTTCTTCAATTTCTGTGTTTTGTTTCCTAAGGTGTAAAGCACAAATAATACCAATTTTCTGTCATTCAATAACTTTATTGCTAAGATTCTCTGGTGCTATTTTATCTGAGGTAACCCATCTTCCACTAATCTCACTGAATGCTGCTGTTTTGTGTTCTGCTTGGGCACTTTTCAAACATCAGTAAGATGTTCAGCCCATGGAAATCAAATTATTTATTCAAATTATTTTTTAGTTTATATTTAAAAACCTCTAATTTTACTATTTTGTGTTTCATTGCAAGATATTTAAGAGCTTCTTCCATAACTTTGTTTTAAATTCTATTACAGAACAGTGAATGTTCTGAGAAAAAGTATTGTGTAAAGCAGTGATTACTTATAGTATGTAAGCTACACGTACAAAAATGTAGATAAAATATATAAATAAAGGTATGGAAATCTGTAGGGTTGCTACCAGAAGCATACAGGCTTTCACTATCAACCACTTAAAATCAATTTGAAGGCATTTGGAACGCATTTTAAAGAGCAACTAGGCATCAATAAAATTTAATTAATTGGGTCTATGGATGCTCATGTAAATTGAGTGTTAATTGTGCTAGCAATGCTTTTCCATTAAAAATTAAACTCATGATTAGTAACCAAGAAAAAAACAAGCCAATGTTGTTCTATAAACAAATCTCATTTTCTTTAATTGTGCCCCTGCTTTAGATAACAATCATAATTCTCCATTTGCTTTGTTAAATGTGAGCATCACTACAGCATGGGAGGGATCAATTGCTGGTGATTTGAATGGCATTTCTGTGAAACCTTAAAAACTTCTGATGCAAGTCTTTGTTTAAATTGCCTAAACCCTGATTTGAGCAAGAATTGGAAGCTCTTGTTTCTTAGGCAGAGTACCTACCATATTAAGAAGAAATATAAGTTTGTCAATAGTGTTTTTCTAAAGAACTGTTTAATAGAAATGATGGAATTTTGTGGGTATTTACTTTTATTTATTTACCTGTACATATGAGTGTATATATAGATAAGAGCTAATATGAGTGTCAGTACAGTCTGGGATGTAGGTATTTTAAGCTTCAGCTCAGTTCCTGCACCTTCCACAAACTCTGCTCCACTAGTTTGACTTTAACCATAGATAGAAATAAGGAAAATAATTGTGTTTAATTCCTGAAAGAAAGTGAGCAGATATTAGGAGCGAACGAGATTGTCCAGTACATCCATGTAACTGGACTGAGGTTTCTGCAATATGAATTTTAAAATCAAGTCCTCAAGGAGCAGTTGCCATATAGGCATTGTAGTTCTGCATCAAGTACCCAGGCAGGCAACTGGGAGATAGGAATTGGAGAGCCCAAGTTTTGTCATCCAGATCCAGATTTAGACACCCATTCTCTAAGACCTTCCATCAACATAATATATTATTTCATTATCTCAGTGTTGTAAAGATATAAAAATGTCTTTAAAAATTCCAAAGTACTCAGAGAGAATAGACATGTTTATAAGTAGAGAGTTAAGGGTATCACTAAATTTGAATTTAGGGGACAAGGACAGAAGAAATGTTAAAAAGAGAGGAGAACAAAAAGCAACTGAAAGCCATCTGAATCATTACACTTTGCAGACTGTGAAGCGAACCTTTCTGTGGAAAAAAAAGGACATTCTCTGTTGTCTTTGTCCCTCCTATGAAGAAAAAAGTCAGGACAAATCAGCTTGTGACTGCACATTTTTTTACTCATTGTTGATTCATTTATTTTGTTTAGCCCTTGAATGGAGGGGGATCTTTAAGTTTTAAGAGGATTTGAATCCTGAATCAAATAGAACAGGCAAAATAATGTCTTCCTATAATCTAAGCAGGTAACAGCCAATTGTCTGTCATGTTCTAGGTTTGCAGAGAAGCTCTCAACTATATTTTAGTACTAGCAAAGGCTTGACTAAAATGCTAACAAATAGTAGGACAGAATATTTTACTGATAATACAAAGTTCAATCAACATACAAATAAAATGTTTTATAGCTTCCACACCAAATTTTGAAATCCCTCATTGTCTCTTGTGCTCAGAATCTCTGTCCTTGTAGCTTCTTGAACAGACTAGTGTAGAATAGCAGGGAACAAATTTTGGGAAATATTGGGAATAAAGCCTTTTTCCTGTGTCCCTGTAAGCCTCTCACTGTCCGCAACAATATAATCTGACACTTAGGAGCCTGGGATATCCCACTCACATGCTAAACTACAGAAGTCCAGTCCAGGTTCATCATAGCTTTAGGGTAAAAATCAAGAAGACTTTGTTTGAGGCAAATTTTCAGAGGCAGAGAATTGATTTTTTTTTCTCTCTTGTTTATGAAAAATTTGGAGAAAATGGATATTAGTGGTGATAAAATGGTTGCTGAAATCTCACTGTATTGAAGGATATGCATGTGCTTAAATTGTCACCTAATATGGAACTTTTACCGTTCGTATTTGAAACTTTGGAAATTTGATGGCTGAGTGTAAATGTCCAATTGAAAGTTCCTCAGGGATGTGTGGGTTCTCCTTTCTGTGCTCGATGCTAAGGTGCCTGTTGTCCTCATCTTCATCCTGCCTTCCTTGAAAACAGCTTGGGCCCATTCTGTTGTAGCACTGCATGCCCCTGTGCTTGGCTGTGTCTCATGCTGGAGATGGCATTTAGTATCTCCAGTGACTGAATCAATTACTTCGAGCAGAGTAGGGGAACACCATTGTAGTTCCGCAATAGCTGCATGACTAATCAGCACGAGTTGCCTTGCTTTTCCCAACCAGCATGTCTGAGCCATCCCAAAGACATCCTCCATCCTAAGCCAAGGAGATGGATGCCCAGATTTAGCTGGGCAAGTAAACAAATCATGGTAATTTTGAATGTATGCAAGTGTTTTATTTATAACATTCTCAACAGCATACTTCTATGAAACACATACAGAACTATAAATTCATTTGTCAAATGAATTTATATGACCACAGTGCTAATAGATAGTATAATGATTACGTGTCTCATGTAGACAACAGCCTCAGGAAATCTGTGCATCTGACTAAGAAGTGGCTTGAGCCTTTTTCCCGTGTATCCAACTAGCAAGAGAATTATTAGCAAGCAGCACAGAGGGCATTATCAGGAATAAGGGCAGCTGCTTGAAATCCTGGCACTCAGGTCTGCTCTGATCATTTGTTTGATCCCAGAAATGTCTGGCCACTAAAAGATTTTCTGTGTACACAGATGTTCATGTGAGGCTGGACAGCATCTTTTTCTTACCTGCTCAGATAGGAGATTGAAGGCTCTTCCTGATGGGCTTTGCCTTGCATACCTCAGGTACAGATCCTGCTTACTCCCACCATTCTGTAATTTTGTGTGTTAGTATTCCAGGCTGCCATAAAATGAACAGAGAGATTGAGATTATGTTGGTTTCAATTTTACAGTCAGCTACAAGTAAAGAAAAACAAATGTCCTTGGGAAAGCAGCTGAAGAGCACTTGGTTGGCTGTGGGGGACACTAGGATCATCTAAAGAAACACACTGGTAGCTGCCCCCTCCTCCCATGTCAGATAAAGTTTGCAAGCATGCTTTCAAGCAGCTTAAGTCTCTTCCTAATCTTATAAGAGAAATGGAATTATTTGCTCTTGCTTATATCTATAGTGATTTCTGTCTCTGCTGTCTGTCATGTGAGTCAGATCTTAAACCTCTTTGTAAACTTCAATTAAATGTTTAGCCACAGATGGGGGATGTGTTTCAGACAAGCTCTGGTGAATGCCCTGACGTGTTTTGAAGCACAGCAATGTGAAGTGATGAAAATATTAGCATTTTTACTGTTGGGCTTCAAGATGATCTGAGAAGTTGCTGCTGTTGCACATTTTTTAGTACAAATGAGTATATGTGTGAAATTGAGGGCACACGTTTAAGTCTTACCAATAATATCTGAATGGACTAAGAGATGGGTGAAGTCTCTGCAGGAGAGACATGAGCATTTGCTAAATGGCAACAAAAAGTCGAGTAACTACAGTGCTGGTTTTGGAAGCTGGGTCTTTTTTCTTTTCATTTCAAATCTGTTAGCTGCCTTTTGGTTGCAGCATCATTCCTCTGAGATGCTGCTGTCCTGGCTGATGTGTATTCATTTAGGGCAGATTTACAGCTCAAGCAAAGAGTTGTGTTAGAGCTGTCAGACAACTGTTGAAGCTGCTAACTTTGCTGCAGCGTCTCCAGCTCAAAGAAGCTGGTGCCAGAATCAGTCACATTGATTCTCACCCAGTTGTGAGCAAGCAATTTGTTTCCTTCACATCTTGTCTGCTTTTTATTCCTAGAAAATGATAACTGTGTGTGACTGGATTGGATGGAATATTCTGAGCTGGAGATTTCTTCTCTTGTCCTGGATGTTAGTTGTGAGCAACTTTGTAGAACATACTTTATCATTAATTTTACATTCTATAAATTGTGAGAGCCTTTATTAAACTACTAGAGATGAATAAAGCTTCCAGATTCATTTCTTTAGTGTTACTTTCAAAGCATTTTTCAAAAGAGATTACAACACCTTTATAAAATAAGAGTTTGGTAAAATGCAAAGATTTTGTGACTTTAAAGAAAAACAAAATAGCTCTCCTATGCTAATAGAGTTGTTATGTTTGGAAAATGTGCTTCCCCATACTTATTTCCATCAAGGTAGTAGATAAAGCTAGTCAAATCTCAACATTGTAACTTCCTGCTGGTAAAAGCTGGTTCCACAAATTAATTACTTCAGAAAGTATATTTTACTTTCATAATTATGAAAGAAAGAGGAAAAAAACCTAAATATTTCATTTAGATCAGCATTTCTTTAGACTTTGGGTGGCAAAATTGTTATTATACAGATTTTTAAATTTCAGAACAAGCCAAAGTTATAGTGCATAAAGTACATGAAAAGAGAAAATATTGCTCTAGGACAGACAAAATGGAGCTTTTGATATCAAAATGTTGATAAGGTCCTTCAGTACATTTCAAAAATAAGTTAAAGCAAACAAACTGTAATCTATTCATTGCTGTACTGTAATGTAATATTAGCACTAGTGTTATGAATGGACGATATTATATAATGCAGTATAATATATTTGAACGCACATCTAATGACATACAGATATAATGGGCCAATAGAAGTGTTCTGTAATGTACATACTTTATTAATTCTAAAATCTATAATAAAAAAGTAATGATAAATATATAAAATGAAAGGGTTGATTACTGCTCTCTGAAAGAGAGCACTGGAGTGTGATTGATTATAAAACATATTTTTGGAAATGCATTTAATGAGAAACTTAATTATTTAAATTGGGGAAATAATTCCTCACGGGGAATGGATACATTTCAATGAACTGAGTGCTTAATTTAAAAACAACAACAAAAACATAAGTAAAAAATCCACAAACAAATTCAAGGATTGAAATTGGCTTTGATAGGAAATGTCACTACAGTGGAAACTTCATCTGGATGCTTATTAGATGCAAAGGAAGACCAACAGTGTGAGACAGTTGCCAACACTTCCTTTTGAACTCTGTCCTTGTGTTTGTTCAAGATATCAAGGAAAATCCCATTGTTAACAACTGAGAGCATTGAGTACTCAAGTCCCTATTCTTGCTATCTGAAAAACACAGGAAGGTAAAAAGCTGAAACTGTTGCAGTAAGTTGTCTAAATAACACTTTGATTCTTGTCTCCTCATTATTTATTCTCAGCATTATGTCCTATTCTGTAAAACTTTATCCAATTTATTTTAGCCAAGATGCTCATTTTACTCTACAGTAGGCAGTTATGAGAAATGCATTTTTCCCCTTATCAGCAAACTCATAACCTGTGCCCTCAGTTGTGTGCATCCCCTTGCTGGCTGCAGTGTGCTTGTGCTGGTTTGGGGCCGTTTGCAGGTGAATCCTGTGCTGTTGTCTCTTCTTGTCTGTGTTGTACACAGCTAAACTCTGCAGTGTTCCATAAGCTTGTGCAGTGTTGGCAATGATGATTATTTCATGTTGTTCTCTGACCTAGAAGGGGCATTATCTGTAGGAGGAAATATCAGAGCTTCATGAAATTTACTATGAGAGAAATGAGCAAGAAGAAAAGTTGCTGATATGTTTGTTTTTCTCATGCTGCTTTGCTTGTGTCGGGTTTCAGGCCTTTGAATGCCTTTTAGTTTGTCCATGTACTTTTTGTTTGTTAAACTTCGTGCTCTTATCTAACTTCCTAATCTCTTGTGGGGATTTGATAACCTTAGTGTTTTTTTTCATGCTGCTCCTGGTGCCTCTGCCATGATTAATGGGATAGACTACTAAACTGGCCACCTCTGAAATTATGGAATGTGTTAATCAGATGGACAGATGACCTCAGGGAGTGCAGTGACCCTGAGGATCAGAGGTCAGATTTAAACAATATGACAAATACAAGGATGTTGTCATTTTGAACTAAAAAAGGGTAAATAGATAAAGGGTAACTTGAGATTGACATACATATTTCTTACAGTTATACATATATAAAAAATTGTCTTTTAAATTCAGTAGCAAGTAATGTATCTTCTATGGTTTGTTGCATGAGGTAAAACTTGGAAAGGAAGATTACTGATAAGTTACAAGATAACAACCAACACAAGATTTGGTTTCAGTTTTGATATTCCATGCAAAATAACAGTTCATTTCTGTACCTTCTTTTACTTCTCCATATATATCAGTGAATATGTTTCCTTGTAAAGCCTTTCAGAACTGGCTACTCGTACTGCTCTTCAGTAGCTGTTTCATATATTGCCCATCTAACTGGAAACATGTCATCATATAGTATGTTTACTTTGAGTATGGAACTATTTTTTTTCTTAATGGTTATAGCAATCTCTGTGGAGCTCTATTATGGAGCCATAAAAGGCTCAATCTTCAACCAAAAGAGGAAAGATGTGAGACCACTTTGTGCTTCCCTTACACTGACCGACCAGGCACTGATACAGCCTTTGTCATAATTTAAGACATTTCTAGGTTATGCTGGTTGGATAAATGGAACCTAACAGAGCAGTGTATGAGTTGTCCTGAACATGGTTTGAATTCTGCAGGTGTTTCTAACCCAACTTTCCACATGGCCTATGTAGGATATCATTAGTATAGAAATGTGTTGTGTCAAGGACAATTATCTGTTGAACTTCATGGAGCTTTTTAGTCACAACTGTACAGATCAGGTCAGCATGGGATGTTTGAGACTTAATTGTGTCCAGCTAGTGAACCACCAGGCAATACTGTATCTTTTGCTCAGCATAATTTGCAGGAGAATATAGTCTACAGTAACTTTGGCTCACTTAGTATTGATCCCCATCTGTAGTCTGGGGTATTTTACAAGTTATCTAAAAAGCAATATAAAAACAAAAAACAACAACCAAACCAAACTGATCTGTAAATAAATGTAGGATCAGAAGAGGAGGGGGAGGGGGCTGGGGGAGGGGGGAGTGAATTAGTGAATTTTTTTTAATTTTTTTGTAATCTTACTTTTGTCACAATTATGTCAATGCAAGAATGATATGGATAGTACTACCTTTTCTTGTGGGATACTCTCAGCTTTTGTTTTCAAAGTTTGCTGCTTCAGTTTCCAACAGCAGAATCAGTCAAATCTTCCCTGTTGCTTTTTTTCCCCCCCAATTAAATGTTGATTGGTTAAAAAAAATTGTTTCTCCAAAAGTCTGTCCTCACCTTGGGAAATTCTATTGGGAATGCCCGGATGCTCTGATACGTGTTGGTGGTGTTGACATTAAAGGAGACAAAGCAGTGAAGAATAACTCATAAACCATCAATTCACCTTTATTACTCAGATAGAGCTCTGACTTGGTAGTGGCAGCATGATTGATTGATTAAGGAATGTAGCTCAGCAGAGAAACTGAAAAAGGGAGGGAGGGCGCACTGGAAAGGTAATGCTTTGGATGTTTTCAAGTAATATTTAGCATTGAGTGAAAAAAAAAGAAAAAAAAAACCAACAACAACAAAGTATCCTGTTTTTTTGAGAACTGTTTACTAAGTATGTCCTCGGATCACTTTCAGTTTATAGGTAATAACTGAAATGAGTCCTGAATGTGGTTGACTGAGACTTGAGATGGAATGAAATATTCCATTCTGAGGGCATGTATTTCCATCCCATGCCCATAAATAAATAAATAAGCCTTTCATAACAATAATAAAAAAAAAGAAAAGAAACCCTTTTGCATGAAAACATGTTTTAACTGTATTTGTAACACTCAGTAAATAAATTACAGGTTTTATATCATTCAGAAAGAGCTGCGAGTGATTTATTCAGTTATTAACTTCACACGCTTGGAAGAATGAATTAAATACCAGTCCCTGATGAAGGCTTTTGGATTATTCTGCCAGAATATACCACTTAAAAGTTTTGGCAGCTCAGTGTGTTGCATGATGAGCAGGAAGATTTTGGTGGAAGCTAAAGCAGATGAGTCTGTATTCTGACAGTTTACAGCATCTTATAAATTCCATAAAATGAAAATGAATTATGTATTATTGGGTTTACATAAGGTCACCAAATGAACTCTGACCCTTCTCTTTTCTCATTTGGCTCAATTATTAGATGAAATGACAGATCTGATCTCTTTTCAAATTGTATTAGAGGGGGCCTCTTTATTTTGCCCTCTAGCAGCAATTCTCTGACAGAACTAGGCAAGTGCATTAATTATGATTGATTTAGTGGGTCTATAAGGTGATTATTTCTCAAATTCTACTCTGTGCCAAAACCTTTTGACCTCTCTCAGGCCACACAGCAAATGAAATCCATAAGAAGATTTAAGAGGGGACTGACCAGCACTGCAGTTTCCTTGTGCTGTTTGAACTCAAAACACTTTGGGACACCCAAGTAAATGCAAAAGATTGAATTACCGGGACATACTGTGTTTAAAATGTTTAACAATTTGATATCTCTGTTTAAAGAAAATGGCATGAAATTGATCACAAGGGGGGGGAAAACGTCTCCTTCACTGGGTGGGGGAGGAGGGGACAGAAAGACCAAAAAATATATATGTTTTTTTTCCTTTCTAAATTAGGCTCAGTAAAAAGATCAAGATGCCTCATATCAAGACTGCCAGAGCATGCTACATTGTACTGAGAATAGAATTTCAGTCACATTCTTTTAATAAAATGGCAAAATAACTACAGAAGTCAGTTTAAGGGTCAACTTCTCCTTGGTGTGACTATAAATATTATGGATTGCATGTGTGTATACCCATATTTATATAAGCATAGTAAAGAACACATTTTGAAACCAAATCTGAGTTCAAAAAGAGAAACTGCACACTTTACATTGATTCCTATGTAACACTGATGCTTTGTTTATAGGCTAATAGAAATGGAATACAGATAGACCACTCTGATTTTGGCAAGCTGAGTTCACTGGGAGGCCTGCAGTAATAAACCATACAGTACAATAATTCTGGATATGAGTGTTGTGAAACAGTGTCTTTTAAAACTCTCTTGTTATGAGCCACTTAGAAGATATGTGAAGTGAGGTAACTTCCTTCCGAGCAGAGCAGACAAGCCTCAGTGTGGATCTGCTCCACCTTTTCCACTTTACCTGATCTAAACCTTTGCTGGGTTGCTACTTATGATAGCTGATTCCTAGAACAGGGAGGAAGAGGGAGGGGGAGAATAGAAATTGGGTTATATGCACTTTAAGCTTGCCAGGAGTTCATGTTTTATTGTGGGAAGGTTTTTTTTCTAGAAGAATTTCAAAAGCAGGTCTTTGCAGGATGGCCATTGTGAATAGTAATCTTGTTAACACTCAGCAGCTAAATCAAATCTATATTTATTGAGCATGTTGCTTTCAAGACATTAATTGCATGTGCTGTAAATTTGTTTGCGACGTTTTCACGTGGTTCTTAGAGGGCTCTTATTATTCCAGTAGGGCTTTCATGCACTCCTGCACAAAATGTAGAGAATCCAGCTAACCCTGATGAGTATTTAATTGTTGGTTTTAAATTTCTGTATGTACTATAAAACATAAAATAGAAAAGTATTTCAGGTAGATTTTCAGTAACAAGCAGGTAAGGAACTTTTGTCTGCAGTTCAACATACTAAAATATAATAATTTTGTATTACCAAAGGGTGATGAATTCAAAAAGCTGCAATTTAGTTGCAATGTTCTCTGTTGTTCCACAAGTATTTTTAATTCAGTTTCATGGTGTTTTTCCCTGACTTACCAACATAAAGAAGATCTGAATTACAAATGTAACTGAGCAGTGCACAGATGTTACAAAAGGAGAATTAATTAGAAAGATAAACTTCTAGAGGTGAACTTCCATACTCATTTTAGATGATCATGATAACGCTTAAACACATCTATTTCCCTAACCATATCAGAAAGTTAATTGGTTTTATTACACCTAGCAAAAACAATTCTGCTAGAATTTCCGAGTAGTGGAAGTCTGCCCCTCTGCTAAATTATGTGTGTTTTGGCAAAGTTTTTGAGGCACAGAGCTGATGTAGAAAACGTCTTATCCTTTTTGAATATTTAGGATTAGCTTGAGAATGGTAAAGGTATCTTCTGTAAACTTTCTATAGAAGGTTCCTGTCTTTTCTCTGTCTGAGGTAGAGAGATCTGAGATTAAAATCTCTGCTTTGAATCAGGCTAAGGAAGAACCTGGCTCTTGCAACCTCAGAAGCATCCCTGCTGTTCAGTACATGCATTCATGCACATACAATAAAAATGGGAACCAGGAAACAGTTCTGCTTCTGTGGAACTCTTCAGAGCACCGTTATTAATACTTTGACTATGTTTTGTGATGAATGTCATCCTCTAGTCAGATCTCTGCTGGTGACACCATTTTAGGGGAACAAACTGCTGGGCGGTTTTCAGCTGGCTGTGCCAGGTGATGTTGGGGTGTGGCTCTGCTTCTTTTGGTAGCTGCTCTCTCAAACTGTTGCTACTGACAAGCAGTGAATTTCAAGTCTCATTACTACTAATGAATTACACATGGTGCCTCATTAGTAGTTCTGGGTTTGTTACATTATCAGCATAAATGAGAACACTAACATCTTTATTTAGTTCCTATTGCAGGGAGCACTGGTGCTTCAGATTGTATGCTGAAACAAACAAAACATTTGAATAAGGTGTGTTTTTTTAGGGAGAAAAATGGCTTCTGAACAATAATTACTGAATTTTCTAGGGGATTCCTTACTGTCTGAGTTAAACTCTTCAGCCACGCAAATTTCTGTGCTGGAGCACATGCTGCAAGAAAATGCAGCAGCTGTCTTCGTGTTGCTTGTCAGCTGTTCTGCCAGATCTCTGTGGGAGATCTTAGCACAAATCCTGTCACATTGAATTGTTTGGCTAGTTTATCATTAAGCTTTGCCAGTAATTTTGGTAAAGGTGTAACACCTGTGTTAGTCAATATTTATTCAGCTTCCTTCCTGTTGATGCTACTTGCATGGAATTTAATTAGAAAATAATTGTACCTCTGCTCTCAGAGGTTTGCTGGCATGGACTCTTCAGCTCTTGATGTAGTATTTCTGTTGCCTAAATTTTGGTCTCATATTAAAAATTAGATAAAAGTCATTATATCCAATATTTGGCAATGGAAAGTATTACATGGCCAGTGAGAACCAGTTGTTAGCTGAAGTTATACTTGTGATATCAAGTACCATAACAAGGACTGATGTTGAAAATACTGGTTTAGGGATGCATTTTTTGTCCTAACATTTTGTGAGGAGTCAAGTGAAGTGTTAGCTCTGCACCTTGCTGATAGATACTGTTTGATTTATTGGTGAGTGAACCTAAGTAAGTCAAAATAGCAGTGGGTCAAGTTGGTGGTCTTATCTTTTTTTGAGCTCCTTCATGTACTTTTTTCATGGGATAAAGTGCTTTGAAATACTTTGGAAAAAAAATATTGAAATTTCAAGTGATTTTCATTTGCTCATGAATTTTACTGCTTTTGGTAAACATGGCTAGTAGAAAATAGTACTAAAGACAAGGGTGTTGATCTGAAAAATAGTCCTGTTTTCTCAGTATTTACTAAAAAAGACCAAAGACTCGAAGACATTTTGAGAACTGAATGGTTTGCATAATTTGACCCTGAATTTCTTAAATTCTTTTAGAGATTGTCTCAATTTGTTTGTTTGTTTTTACATCAGTTTGTGTTATAGGTTTGTAAAGAGAAAAATAACTGCTGAGAACTAAGGTCCAATGATTTTTAGGAGTGACAGTTCATACAGTCAGAGTCGTCATTAGAATCATTCAAAAGACCATGTTGTATTTTTGCTCTATTAGAATATGTGTCTGTTGTGGTTTTTTTTTTTTCCTTAATGATACAAAATCAAACAGTCATATTTTGTTTTTATTGTTGTTTGCTTGAATAGAGAGCAGTTAGTTCTGCTGCAGCTATGCTTTGCTGTATGTAGAACTGTGGCAATCAAACATGTAAGCCTGATTACTGATATTTCATTAAATAAATAAGAGATCACAGGCACTAAAAGTTACTATTTTCACACTTCTGTAGACAATACTAGTCCTTCTTCTTGATCTGTATGCTCTTCTGCTGTTAGATGACAAATGTTCACAAATAAGAACTCTATACAAAGATAACTGGTCAATTTTTTAGCCACTAGGAATTTCCCATGGGATATTTATGACTATCGTGTTCCTTAAGACATAAACTAAAGGAGATGGAAAAATGCGGAAGGCTGTTACTCCATTAAAGGCAATAGATGTATAGCCATGGTGAAATTAGATTATGTTTCCAGGCATGGTATATTGTTGCTTTCTGTAGAATTCTTAGAGAGAGAGAGCATGGCTGAGATTACAGCATTTGTAATTTCTTTTTCTTTTTTTTCTTTCTAGTACAAAAGTCTATAAAGTAAACAAACTTTACCAAGGATTTCTACGAGGATGCATTAGACATTTTTTCCAGGTATGTTATTAATAATAATATATAATAATAATGATATAGTGCACATTTGATTCTTTTCCTGACAGGTTTTTGTTGCTATGCTTGCTGGATGTTACAGACATTATATGTAAAGAGAGTCTGAAATACCTGCAGAGTAAAAATGGCCTTTGAATGTAACATGACCAGAGTAGCTTTGTGCGTGATATCCTACTTATAACCAGTCATTTGTCTGATGCTGGTCTTCTTCAGAAGACTTCTGCAATCCTACAGGGGTGCAAAAATGTTCAGATGGCCCTCAATCAGTTTTCTTCACATCCTCTTGGTAAAATTGTGTATCATCAGTCCAGTTGCTAAAATTCTCTCTATGAAATCCCTGCATATTTGTCCTTATTATTCTTATGTGCGTTAATAGACACATAATTGCGCCCGATGTATAGGTAGATAGTACTAGTGTGGGCTTCATACAGTATTAACATGCCTAAGTAGATAGACTGGAGAATTGTTGGTATGGATTCTGTGTAGCTTAGTATTCATTTCTGTCTTACCACACTGGATTCTTTTTAACAAATAGAAGTTAATAATTCTAGTCTCTGATTATGTCAGGCTGGCCTCCTAGAAGCATTGGTGTCACAGTTTATAACTCTCTTACAAATAGGAAAATTATTTATGAGAATGAGCATTGTTTGTTTGTGAGCAACCTGAACTTAGATCTGGGTTAAGATCGTTGATCTCAATCTACCTAAGAGCTGAAGCAAATTGGAAATGATGTTCAAAGGTTATATTTTAACCTCTGAGATTTTTGTGCCTTTTTTCTTTTCTTTTTGTGACAACTTTCTGTGCAGAAAGCTCTGTTCACTTGGCTGGAATCTGAAAAGAAAATGTATTACATTTTAATACTGACACAAACAAATGAGTTGGTTTTAGTTTCTGTCATCCACAAACCGCTATGTTTATAATACCATGAGTATATTAATGGACAGATTTAATGATATATATATTATTTCTGTCAGAATCCTCTAAATTACTTTTGCTACCACAATGCATGAAATGATGATGTATTTCAGTGAACAAAGGAAGGCAGGTTGCACTTGCAGCGCCCATAAATTCTTTGTTTTAAAAACATCAAGGCTTTTGATACAGCACAGAGCTTTTCAGGAGATTTGCTAGTAAAAATTAACCAATGGGATAGAAGGTTCCCTGATGAGCTGACCTGTCTCACATTTCTCCCACCCATTTCTTCCCATTCTGGAGATGGCACTGCCTGACCTACTGCTTCACTACAGCTTCTCACTGCCACCATGTTAGCATACCAAATATGCTACATCTGGGTTATCATTCTGCTTTGTTTGGGAGCTAAAAGCACCTTACTGCTGTCTTGGAAAGATTTGAGTGTGTGAAGTGTTTCAGTCAGGAATTTCTTTATGCGTTTACTGCTTTGTCTATTATATTTGCTTGTTCTGCATATTTTGGTTGAGTCGCATTTTCACTTCTAAGATAGGCTACTTTCCTCTTTCTACTGTTTTGATTTTTGTTTGTTTCTGGAAAAGGTTTTAGGAGTGGGGGAGGGTGATGGCAGAAGTAAGGAGGAGGTTAATTTGCATATTTGTTATACCAGCTCTGTAAGATACTTGATCACTTCAGCATTTTGCCATTAGTTTGCAGCTCTGTCAGCATCCAAAAGCTGGGATTGTTGTTAAGAGACTGACAGTAATTTCAGAGCCTGTAAATCATGAGAAGATGGGAAATGCTTTATCTACTTTTAGGAGTTTCAACCTGAACACCCATGTCAGAGGAACATAATGTTGCCAAACTGGGCATTCAGAACTTGAGCAAGAGCAGTGGCTCTTGCCTGTGCTACATTAATTTAATCACTAGTGAGAAAAACAGTACGTGCCCACAAAATTAATGTTTATGATAGGAGAGTCAAATTAAGGTTACAAGGGTTGCTTGATATTGTGGAACTATTTAGTGTTCAAAACTGAATACTTGGCATTTCTAAAACAAGTTTTTGCATGGTTTTAAAACACAAATTTCTTTTTAGTTGCATCTCAAAAATTTATCTACACCTTCATTTCTTTCTCTCAGTTAATGCAAGGTTCAAATCTTACTGACTTGGTTCAAGTTCTTGTCAGAAGACCTTGACTACCTCTATAAGACCTTTCCAATAATAAAAGAATCCTGAAGAAAAAATATCTCCTGTGAATACATTGCAAACAGTTCCCTCTTTCTTTATTGAGCTCTACACCAATTGAAGTAATCTTAGACTCCAGTTTGAAAATACTTTTAAATTACTTTGATCAGGATTTTCTAATCTAACCAGAAAGCCTTCTGTAGAAGAGAGAGGTAAAAGCAACAGAAAATTTTCCAGGGAGGAGAAGGGTTGCTTGCACTGAATTACTTACTGCAAGCTTTTTACTCATATTTGTTTGTGACATAATCTAGTGTTTAAGAACAGCTGCATTTTTCAGAATATAAGTTAGATCTGAGGAAGATGATTTATATCTAAATTGTATAATGGGATGCCAAATTACTACTGTCCAGATGATTAAAGGGACGAGGAGAGGAGGGAGAGAAATCTTTGAATTTAAAGAAACAAGAGAATGGAGCACTTTTACTGAGATGTTATTAGACTGATCCCACAGTGTTGTCTGACTGTAGAGAATGACTTTTCTCTCACTTCTCAATAATCCCACATCACATGGATCCTCTTTACTCTGTCGTGCAATGCTTTTTTGTTGTTGTTTAGAAGAGTAGGAAATTTCACAACAGGGTGGAAACATCCCAGTAATATAACGCAAAAAGAAGCTTGGGAAAAGAATCTGGGCAGTTTCATATTTAATAACAAAATATAAATCCAAAGCAAGATTTTGAGAAATGAGAAACTGGAAAATAAATAAATAAGAAAAAAATAAAAAAAGAAAGAAACAAAAACCACAGATGTTCAAGTGTTCATTACCCAAATCTTTGCAAGAAGTGATTGAATAGAATTACCTACAAAGAGAACGTAGCATTTTAACGTTATACAATCATGTTCCTCATGGCAGGTGACATCTATCTCCTTGACGGAGACTGTATCTCAAAAATACATTCATCGAGCTGTCTATAAATTCAAATAAACCCTGCAATTTAATTTTCAACATATCCATATGTTTGAGAATCAAGCTTTCAGCAGTTGAGTACAGTTTGTGTTGATACCACGGTACCCAGTGAATAAGGAGGAAGCAATGCAGTGGCTCTGCAGTTATAGCCAGGTTTGGCAGGAGGCTGCAGGAGAGAAAGGATTCATCCCGGTGTTCTGGGTCTAATTCAAGATCCTGTGAATAGAATTTCCCAGAAGTTCATCCATTCTTGTTTGGTCAAATGCAACATTTTTCATGGCTTAGTGGAACTATGTCATTATTTAGTTAGAAATACAAAGAACCAAATGTGTCATTGTGTACCATGGAAATGCAGCCAAGAATCTTTTAAGATAAAATAAAACCTTTAATTCTTTAAGAGAAATAATACAGTAGAATGCCTATTCATTTAACTTCTTAAGTATATATTTTCAGAATATCTGATCAGTTATATTATGTGCAAAAGAGAGAGAACACCTGAGACAGCTGCTGCAACAAAAGGAAAAATGCAGGAGTTTTTTTTCGTTTTTCAAAAAGGCATTTCCAAAATAAGTCTCATTCCTTTGTGCATGTCTGATTGTATTGTTGCTACTGAAAAATGATATCTTCTTATAAGGAAGAGCTTAAAATAATGAACAAATAAGAACTGAACTGAGGATTCGTGTGCTTTTCTGTAATGTGATTGATACTGGGACTCAAGAAACATTCATAGCTTGACAATGGCGGGTCTATTCACGCAGGCAGTGGGGTCCATGGGAGTGGGTTGGGATCAGCCATAACATTTGGTGTAGTTTAAATTATTCAGAAATGTTCTTCATATTGATCAGTGCTTATTGGGATATCAAATTGGTAGTTTAATTCCAAGTGTGGTAATGTGAATTTTTGTCTTGTGGCATATTGGAGCAAAAGGCATTTATTCTGGGAATCTGTTAGGTTTAGTTAGATTGGATGCGACTGTAAACTAGAGAGGGAAAGGCAAAAACTCACTCTGTATGTCTTGATCTACCAAACTCTTTATGTTGGGATGACATGTGATGAGATCGGTTCATGCCTGTGTGTGCTCCCCAAGGCAGATAGCCATAGGCAGATTTTCGAGTAGAGTAAAAATATGTTGCTCTTTCTGTGAATGAAAAAGCACTCATCCAGAGGGGGGGCTGTCATCACTAGAGCTCCTGGGACTGTGCTTAAAAGGGATCAGTTGACACACCAGTTTCTTTATTGGGGTGATGCCAATTGTTACACCTGAGTCTAGAGGAAATATAATGACTGTGAAATGAGTACTGGAGCATGGAAAAACTTATCCAGTCTTGGATAAACTTGACCAGTGAGTGGTCAACTGCCATGATGTCTTCTCTTGGCCATTGTCATTGCAGCCAGCTCAGAGAACAGCTACTCCAGTTCATCTCTTTCCTTTAGAGACAACATGGCAATCTGCATGGCAGACCGTTACTGGTTTGCTATCTGACAGATAAAAAATACTATTTTTTGATGTCTCTGATGGCATTGCGTCATTTCTTTGGTTGAAAGGATTTCTGAGCAGCTTAAAAGTACCATAAGTTTGTTAGTGATATTGATCATAATAGTATGAACAATTACCTGCAATAAATTTTCCCAGCAAGATACAGATTTTATCACTTTTCTTTTTAAACAGAGGATGACTTGGTTTTGATGTTACATCTAATGAAATGAGAAAAATGTGGGTAATTAATTATGAATACATGTATGTATATGTGTGTGTGTACTGGCAATAGGATCTTGATATGCATTTTTTTCATGTTGCCTCCATGGTGTTACTATGAGACCTTCAGGTTTGCAATCAGGCCTCTGATAGTTTTGGAGATAATAGAACTCTGTTGACTTAACTTATCAAGCATAGGGTCTGAGAATTTGTGGAAATTTTCTGTGTAATATTTAAACCAACTTTTCAGTGATGTTAGGTGGATTTTGTTGCAGAACAACTACATGGGATGTTTTACCTTGTGCAGATCTGACACAGCCTTCTTAAAGTGCTAGAGATAAAACATTTTACAATAAACAAATTAATGGCAGTCTTTGAAAACGATCCATACCATGCAGTTAAATTCTAATCAGCTGCAATTTCGTAATCTTCCATTTCTTTGACCGGCCAGAATCGTTCCTTACATATGAGAATTTTCTTTTCAAATCTTCTGTTGTTGTTGTTGTGGGATTTGTCCAAATTTTGTTTTAAACTGAAAGACAACAAATGTTAAAAAAGAATAAATATGCAGTTGTGCAGCTTTGAAAATTTATTGCACAGCTGAGAGCATTTAAATATCTTAATTAACACGCTCGAGCCTTAACATTCTCTCTCTTTAAGGGGAAAGAAAATCAGTTAAGGTTTGTCTAATTAAAGTTTAGGAGAGTTTGTTGATTTAAAAAAAAAAAAAAAAAAAAGACTGTGATTGTGAGCTTACAGTTTAAAAAGAGAAGCTCCAGAATAATGAAAACTTGCAAGCTGATTAATTCAGTGGAAAGCTGTTCTGTGCATAGTTTCCACAAACTCATAAGCACTTGGGCATTTTTAGCCCAAATTTAATTATAGCCTTTGATAATCAGGCTTCACACAAAAGAAATCCCCTTCTTCCCATAATACTTGATGATGTAATGCTCTATTATAACTCAGAACTCTTCCCCCAGCACCAAAAACAAGCCGTCTTCATGTCAAGGGAAAAAAATAAGAAGTGACCTCTACTCTCAGAGTTTTACATTTCACGTTCTGCAAACTGATATAGATCATCCGAGATTGTGCTGAGGTTTTTTTTTTTGTGTGTGTTGTTGTTTTAATTTGCTACTGGCTGAAAACAGCTAATAAAGGCTCAGTTCAAAGCCGTCTATTTCTTAGTGGGGGGGAAAAGATGTTATTCTGACATCATTGCTCTGAATGAGCAGCCTGCGGTTCATACAGTATGTGCTCCCCTGGAATGACAAATTTTCTGCCTTTTTCTTGGGGGGAATGTTCAGGCAAAAGGAAAAAAAATGCATAAGAGAAGCAAAGAAAATTCATTTGTATAAGCTGGCCCCCCTACTGTGGAATTTTCAATTATATATATCTAATTATGGCTGTCAGTTGATGAATTGAGAAAAGACATTTTTTGTCCCCCCTCCTTTTTTTGTCTCTTCGTCATCTCTTCTGTTAGAATGATTATAGCACACTTACACAACTAATTGCCTTACTGCTTATTAGTGATACAATTATGCAGGCCAGACTCCTTGTGTGAACAACCATCTGCAGAGAAAAAAAAAAAAAAGAAAAAAAAAAAGAAAAAAAAGTGACACTATTCAAAACTATCCATAATTTAACCAATGTTATTCCAATGCACTGAGCTCAGACAATTGTTGGGCCTTCATATTTCATACCCAGCCTGGAAAAAAAAAGAGGGTTGTGGGTTTTTTCTTTTTTTTCCCCTCTCTTTCTCTGTTTTGCTCTGTGCACTGATTCACCTCTTTAGACCCACTGTGAATTGGAAAGAAAAGAACAGAAAAAAAGTGCTTCATATGTCAACAAAAAGGAGGGAAGTGAAGCATGCCTAATGCCCATTCCTCCTGTGGGCAATTTTTCTTCAAATTTTATACTAATAGGCATTTTTTTCCTGCTTAGAAACAGTTGAGAAAGTGCAGATGTCCTGACCACAGAAATCTGTGTATGTACACTTGCTGGCTTTAAAATGGTTTTAAAGCAACTGATGAACAACTTTTAACGGAGCAGAAAGTTTCCAGCGCGCATAATATGATCTCAGCAGCTCAGGCAATGCAGGTCTTAACACCCAGCACACGGAGCTGGGCACCCAACAGGTGGAAGTGCAGGGTCAGAACTGCTCAGCGTGGTGCTGCCCAGGTGATGGGTGTGCTTGGTGCCTGCAAGATGCTCCTTGGAGGATGGAGCTGGAGAGGATGCCAAATAGCTGCTGGGAAGGGAGGCAAGGAGTTGCTCTGGTTTTGTCATTTCCCTTAGTTCCTCAGTGCGGCTGTGTTTATCAAGGCTCTGAAGTGTCAACCTACTGTTACAGTATTTTCAGAGAAAGTAGCAAGAAAGTAATTAGTGGAAACCAGCAATATTTACTTAGCATTAGTTTACAGAAACATAGGTAGGAAAAAAGAGCTTAAGTACAATGTCAGTCCGTCTTACTATGAGGAGTACAGATGCTGAGGGCACATAATTCTTTTGGCTTAATGTATTTTAATCTGACTGTAAAATAAGGAAGAATGAAGAGTTTACAATAAACCTTGGAGATAGTGTTGAAAATTCTCAGTTCTTGTATTTCCACACTTTAAACAGTATCAGCCTTTATGTCAAGATGAAGCCCTTGGGTGGTTTTAAAAAGGAGACTTTGCATCTCCTCACTGTCATTCATCCCAGTCAATTTAGTGCTGTTGGATGCTCATCCTTACAGCAAACGTAGACTAAAATGCACATATTTGTGCTCGTGATTTGAGAACATCGTGGCTCACTTGAACAGCTTTCACCTGGGTGTAGACCTTTGGTTCTTAAAATCCCAGTATTTAGAAATTCCATTCTTCACCCTGATTCATTCGAAGTATGCATAGTGTCATTTATCTGTAACAATTTTAATGCTATGCCCTGTTATTGTGAGCATGCCTATTAGAAAAAGAATGAGCTCTATTTGTCTTCAAATAGGGTTCCTGCAGTTTTGTTCACAGGGTCTCTTAGGGGGCTCCTTTAATCTCAGTGATTTAAATGCACATTCAAAATGGAGAAATCTAAATTCCTTAAAAATGGCATACTTCTAATATCCTGTTTCTGCGAGGGTAGTTACAAATCCAACTTCAAATGATTCTAGTACTGAACTCCTTAGCTTCTAGCGGGGCTAACAAAGGTAGGAGGAATGAGAAGCACTGCCTTGCAAATTTGAGTTTTCTGAAGCTTCGGTTCCATGGACCACATTATTTCCTCTTTCAAATGTGTTTTTTTCTCAGGCATAGTGAAGGACTGTGCTTCTGCAGCAATAGTGTTAGCTGCTGTGATTTCTTTCATCTTCAATAAATCAATAGGTCTTGTTTGTTTTGTTTTTAAAATAATTGTCTCTGGACAACAGTTTCTGACTGTATCTATAAGATGCTTGTATTGGAAAAGCTTGCAGCATGAGGGTGGATGAAGTGGATGTGTTCTTGGCAGTATTCATGTTTGTGTCCCCAGTACTCTGTGGTCCGAAGGGCAAATGACTCCATTTCAATCTGTCTTTTCTTTTCTGGGAAGTAAATCTCATTTTTCTGCATTCTGAGATTACAGTTTAGATCAGAGGAGTAATAGTGGATGCGATTAATTGTTCTGTACCTCATACAACACTTGCATACAGAATGCCTCACGTTTCTGACTGTAAAACATACTATTAATACTTCAGGCAACCTGACCTTCTAAGAAGCTTTACAGATTTGCTTCTTCACTGAACTGTGGATGACAAAACATCTTGGAGCCATGTCAGCTCTGCAAAGAGCAGTGTGCTGAGTTGTGTGCTTTGTTCCTCTCAAAGCACACAATTTTGGAACTCTTCAGAGAGAATTTACTGAGTATCTAATTCTAAGGAAAGTCTGGAAATCCCCTGAACATCACAAATGTGAACAGTGGAGATCCCAACAGGCAGATTAAGATCTTTTTGTATTACGGCCTATTTCACAGTTCCTAGATCATTCTCAGTGATTTTTTAGTAGCAATAAGAAGTGCAATGAGAAGCAAGAAGGGAAAAAAACACTGGCAGTATAATCAAGCATGTAAGCAAGACATCTGAAGTATGCAGAGATGTCTTGAAATGCTGGCATGACCCTCACTTTCAGTGACTTTGCGTGCTTCAGAATTTTTGTCATAATTTTTGTGTGCATGTCTAGACTGTCTGGAGATAATAAATGTAGCATAGTGTGCAACTTCATGTAAGCTGATCTGCTAAAAAAGCACACTCTGAAATGGGATATTTTCTCTTCATTACTTTTGTCTCCTTTACTCACTCCTGAAAAATACACAAAGCATGCACAGGTTTAACAGGTGCCAACTTTGAGAATGTATTAAAAATGAGTACTCCACTATTTCTTTGGGTTTTGCGGAGACACTCAAAGTGGTTCCACAAAGGGGTTGAAGGCAGTTATGGCAGTGGATGGACAGTTATTTAAACAGCATTTATTCCCACTAGCATCTGACTTTTAAACTTACTTGGCACTAAAATATGTATTGAATTTCACTACTTAGACATTGCCAGGAAGAATTCATCATAGGGAGTTTCTTGCTTGCAGAGAAGTTTATTTAAAAGAGAGACATGTATTTAAAAGAGGTGCATATATGGTCTTTATCATCTCAGATGGCTCAAGTTTTTCTGAAAGTATTCTATGTATTAAAGAGTATGTAGGCACACCATCGTGATGTGCAGGTTTCCAAAGTTTCAGCTTCCAAAGTTTCTAGAACTAGGATGAATACTTCTGACTGCCAAGCTGTTGAGTAAGCCGTGTGTCATACAGTCATGAGTTTTTCTGTGGTAAATGAAAGAATATATTAGTTTTCTTGCTAAAATGCAACATAATTCAAGGTTTAAGATATTCATGATACAGGTTCCTTGTTCTGTACCAAGTGTGTTGTTAAGGTGGTGAACTTCCTTTATGACTGCTGCTTTCATCTAAATGCCGTTTCTTGGCTTTCCACTAATGTCTATGTTGCACTAGAATAGTTTTCTATTTTGAAGGATTCCAATGGATCTGCATGGAATTTGTGAATACACTCAGGTGTTCCTGCATATCATGTGATATTAGCAAATTTTGTTGGGACTCTTCATTTGTGATCTACTCCAAAGTTCAAAAAACTTCATAGGAAGCCATGTATTGATAAGGGACCTCCCTTCTCTTTGGTTTCATCTAGTGGGTTTGGAACATACAGGAACAATCACAAGCTTGATGCTTTACTTGCTTGTCTTCTCCTATTCTGTAAGTAAAACATTAATTACCTACAAATCATGCCTCACATTCCCTCTTGCTTCTGATGCATTTTACAGTGGAACAACTGTGGGAGTGTGCTTGTGTTCACATCTTTTTCCAGGTGTTACATCTGGCAGGCATTTGAACTAGGTTGTCTAAGTTAAAAATAAATTAATAATAAGCCTGCATACATGATTATTGATTGTAAGTAGATAAAACTGCCTTTTTCTGCTATAAGGTCGTATTTAGAATAGCAGAGGGTGAAAATTCTGTCCTGAGAAAGGCAACATTTGAAAATTTGAGAAGACAGCGAGTATAAAAATTGAAAATTGGTCAGTCAGTGATATAACCTCTTAATTTTAAAGTTTTTAAGATAAGAAGTAACGATAAGCAGGAAAGCACAGCACATTTCTCTATACAGAGATAAAGTTCTTGCTTTCCCTTCTTTCTGTAAAATGGTTTTCTTTATACTGTTTCCCCTCAGTCTGAGCAGACTTGTCTGTTAGTCACTCTCTTCACTGCATTTAGATCTCTCATTACTGACAGTCCCACAAGATTTTCTCTATGAGCAAAGGTGACGAGCTACACAACAGCCAGTTTTGCTAGGTCACCTGTTGAAAGAGGCATTACATTGGTAACCGGCCCTCTGAGCATGTACATGTACTGCCTGATGCTTTGGACTTTTTCCTGTGGATTTTGTACTTCTCCTATGAAGTTCTGTGCACATTTTGTGGTTTCTCAGTTGTATCATTGGCAAATACTTCCAGTTTTCTTGTGTTCTTCCCCACACTGCTTGCCTGGGTTTCTTCTGAGGTTAGGCAGTGGGCACAAGAGAGCCAGCCTTGCCACTTTGGTACAATCGTATACGGGCAGGGTTTAGGACCTGCTCCTTCATGACACATTAGAATAATTAAGAAGTAGGTGGAGAAAAATAGTATTTCACTTTGTTCACTAAATTGTTGAATGAGGCCAGAGGGTGGTGGGGAGTTGGGGGGGGGAAGCACCTCTTGATCATTTTTATTCAAAATCACTACAATTAATTAAAAAGAGAGAAGCTGAAGTTTTCCCTGGTGAGAGCAAAGTTTCCAGATAATTACATAGCTTAATGAAAAGGACTCTTAAAAACCTGCAAAATGTGTGCTTGGAGGCTGAAATAAAGCTTTATATTTCTCTGAATTATATCTTGAAAGTAATTTTTATGGAATACTTTTTGGACTTTTTTCTCTTGGCTTAGAAGAAGTTTAAGCAAATAGATGAAACAAACAAATTAAACAGGTTTGGTGTTGTTTTTTTTTTTTCTCTGTGATGAGAACTTTTCTGCACAATTCTTATGCAAGTGTCCAAGAATGTTTCCCATAAATAATGTCAAACTGGCTTAAGATGGGTACGAAGTAAATAAAGTAGCTGACAAAAGGCTGAATGTTAGAATCTGGGCAAGAAAATTCCAGGCATGACTCTGCTAACAGAAGTATTGAGTCTTTCACTTCAGTGATCTTTTTATTTTGAACTTAAAAAAAAACAACAAAACAAAACAAAAACCAACCTAAAAACTGGTTACAATTGCCAAGTGTCTCTCTCAGACTTTGTTAGTCTCTACTTAGAGCAGAGGAACAGAAAGTTGATGTCTTTTATTTCATCTGAGATAACAAACTGAGTTACCTACAACTTAAATGTATTTCAGTATCTGTCATCTCTTTTTAAGCAGTTACAAAACCCTTATTACAATATTATATACAACATTCTTCTTTCTAGAGCAATGTAATCTAGTATTACAAAAAATCAAATTGTTCAGATGAACTTATGCTACCCAGTGTCAGAGAGTGTATTTGACCTGTAAGTTGCTGCAATTCTTCAAATGCCCTGGGATAGGACATTCAAAGTTGAAGTGTGGTGAGAATATTATTTCTGGTGTACGGGCTGAAACAATTTTACATAACTTGTGAAACAAATTGTGTCAAAGCATGAGAACAAACCTACTCCAGAGCTGTTCTAAGTGATGCATAACCTCTGTGGATGAGGCATTTCTGCTGTATAGTTTTTTGCTTTTTTTATGACCTTACAAAAGAGTAACAGATTCATTGGTTGGATCTTCATCTCAGCTGAACTTAGATCAAGATTAGTTAATTAATTAGTTAATATATACATATACCAGCAAAATTAACTTCTGAAGCAAATTTAGTTATGTAAATGTCAGACTTGCCATCACTTCATCAGAGCAAATGATAGTAATTGTTTGTTTATGACTTTATTATTATCATGAATGCATCTTTTGTAGGAAAAAGTTTCCAGGAGCCCCCAGATTCCCTACAATTAAAACTGGTGAAGGTCATAGCATAGTAACCTTTGATTTGTCAGACACTGCATTTCTTTTCTTCCTAATGTTTTCAACCAAATCTAGTCTGGGGACTGACATGGTTACACCAGCACGGGGCCCATACAGAAGCCATGTGCTGTCACCAGTGTTTAAAGAAAAAATAATTTAAAAACTTATTATGGCTACTGAAATAACTTGCTTTGGTTGAGGAATCACTTAGGCTATCACTATTTTACACAACCAAATACAGCACTGGCCATAATATGCTGCCCTTCAAGTAGGAATCAAATACATTACTTATGCAGTGAATGTTTTTAATGTAACAAAGAGAAGGAATAAAAATGCCTTACAACAGTTTTATTAAAAACAAATTCCCACAGTAAATACATATACACACTGGTACCATGGTGAAACAGCCAAAGACATCGCTGTTAAGTGCTATGGGAAGTACTTATAAATTACTCGAAATAAAAAACATTGTTGCCTGGACATCAGGGTTGAAATGCTGCAGTTTGTAATAAATTAACACAGAACTTCACTTCCCCTCCTCTAACAAAGCAGCCATTTGTCTGAATAACCCACATTCAGCTGTGAGTTATATTTTCACAACTGCAACTGCATTCATTTGCAAATCATTCTCCAGTTTTAATGCTCAAGTTTTAAATACCTTAAGAACTAATAAATAAAGCAAAGTAGAGCAAACAGTTGGCTTGTAGCCTAAAAACTGGCCTAATTTCTGGGGGGTTTTCTTTCTTCTTTTTCCTCTTTCACAGTAATTTTGTACATGTCTGACGTTTCTTTAAGCTGTGTTTTGTTTTTAGTCTGAATGTTTTTTCACAATATTTAAATTTAGTGAGAACATTTCAGATTACCGGCAGAAAGAAAGACTACAACTATTTGGTTTTGAATATTAAAATGCTTGTAAAGATTTAATTCCTTGACTACTTTAGAATAATCTTTGAGTTACCTTGAGGCTTTTCTGCTGTAAATCACTTTTATCTCTTGCAAATGGGTTTTTATTTTTGTTGATCCTGCACTTTATTTAGAAGTTTTACTCTTGAGAATGGAAGGCTCTCATTTTGTTAGATTAATAGAAAATATAAATCAAAAAGGCTTTTTTTGTAAGAGAATCTGCTTTCATTACCTGTTGGGTAAGAATGAAATACCGTGCTTTATGTATATTTAAATAAGCTTTTCAGAGTAGTACAATACAAACATTTATTTACAAAGTTTGAGTTTTTAGGTTATTTTCCTGGCATAATTGAAGTCTGGTTTCCATAAGCAGAATCCTAGGCTTTGTTCCATGTACTTATTTCATTTTGAATAAATTCCTGTGGGCATGCCTGAAAGGGCTGGTAGTCATTTCAGGAAGTGAAATTTAGGGAGCAGAATCCGCAGAGGCAGCTTTCATTTAGAGTCGATCGAGGTTTCCTAAAAGAGGATTTGAGACATTTCTGGACTCTTGTCACCTTTTGTAAGGGTGACCTGACTGCATTGCTAAGTGTTTCTTACAATAAACCTGTTTCTACATATAGAAGCACATGATTTTAATGCAAAACTCTTATTTACAAAAATCTTTTGCATTTGTATTATTAAGCATTGTGTTCACAGTCATAAAGTTAAGGGTCTTCAGTTACTTGAAGAATTTTGTTTTAAATGAATATGCAGCTTTTGAAGAAAAAGCATTCTGGTCCCACTTTCCTCTTTTTCCTTTTCTTTTTTCTTTATTCTTTTTTTCTTCTTTATTCTTTTACTTTTGTTTTCCTGTTTCCTTTTTCCTTTTCGTTTTTTTCCCTTCCGCTTCTCACTCCCTTGTCTTGCCCTTCCCTGCCCAGCCTTTTCTTTCTCTTTTCCCTCTCTCACTCACCCCATGCCCCCACATGAAATGCCTACAGTTCAACAGTGAACACGCCAAGCATCTATTTGCTTAAAACTATGAAATTATGTAATCTCAGCAGATGTAGTGAGATCAGCTTCAGTTTCTTTTACCACCGAGACATTTTATGTTAGTCAGCTTGCATGGTACCGTTGAAGGAGGTAGCTCTGCACACAGCTTCCCCTGTATTCCCCATTTCATTCAGAGATGGATGTACCTTCTGGCCAATCCAAATTCTGTGTTTTTCCATCTGCAGTAGAAAAATGATCAGTATTCTAATAGGTCTCTCCTGTTGAACCTGATTGAGAAGAGAACGCTGAAAATAGCTAGCTAACCAGATGGGAATGGGGGAGACTGCCACTTCTGAGATTTGATTTACTTAGATTGCTTTAGCTATGAAATGACACTGCTCCTGCTGAGCTATGTCATGGAACTGTTGGTGTGTTGTAAAATTCACTTTTGACTCTGGGCTACAGCTATGATGGAGTAATGCCTTAGGAAATTCCACAGTGTGTTGAGAAACTGGCTGCAATTAATAGTTGGGGGTTTGTTTTGGTTTGGTTCAGGGAACTAGATTCTGTCCAGTCATCCATACTATGGCCTTGCCTCTGATAATGGACCTTGCTGGTCATTTTCAAGGCTCTCCTAAGCAGGCGTGGATCTTTTTCTAAAGGAAAAAAAAGTACGTAGAAGTCCTACTACTGTGTAAAGTGCAGACCTCTGTTAAGTGGTAGAGGCTGCTATGTGTACCAGGGGTAATTTTAACCTGAATTGCAGTAATCCTGTCTAATACAGTTATTATTTGAATACTACCGAGTCAAACTTCACTCACCTAAGGAAATCAAGTAATACTTTGAATTTAAACAAAAAACAACAAAAAAATTGAAGTGAAATTTAATTTGTTTATTAAATCTGCAAAGAGCTTTTCTGGTTTTTGCTATCAATAAAACCCTTCATGTACACCCTCCAGAAATTCTTAGTAATAAATAATGGAGAGTTATCAAATTGCAAGTTTCATTACGCACGTGAATGTTTATAACAATAAAAAAAGAGAGATTTGAGTGAGGAGAAAAAAAGATTGGGGTTAAGATTAAGGGGTTATGATGTGACAGGCTTTAGCTAAGACAAAATCACTTCTCTATTTAGCAGAGTAATTTCAGCAATACATCTTCTGTAATTTTTCTAATCACCTAGTGATTACTTGTGTGGTGCTATTTGATTCATTGGCCATCAGTACCTGATTAAGATTCTATGCTTAGGCCATCATTACTTTTCAACAGGCCACCCATATGGTGTTAGTGTTGAGCCAGTGCAAATCCCTCAGCTTAGCACTGTATATTCGGTTAAAGACGACTATGTGAAATGCTGACATTAGCATATGTTCTCGTCTTATTGCGTTGACCTTTATCCATGACATTACACTAACACTGGGTCCTTGGAGCTGGTCCAGTAAGAAATTGGGTTGAAATTATAAAATTAGCCATCTGTCTATTAAAACTTTTCTGAGCTACCAAGTTGGAACAAACGAGAGCAAGAATGCAATGAAATGTAACTGTCAGGTATGAGGTGGACTTTGGTTTGATTTTCTGCGTGTTTTAATTTCTTTCAATTATGAATGGATTTATTTATTTTTTTTTTACCCCAGTCTTGCACTGTGATTTATTATGAGAATACGTGCACAACTGATGTGAATCTACATCTTGAATTCCATTAGCTATTAAAGGGTGGGATTTTTTCTTGCTGCTGTGGTGGTGTTGTTTTTCTTTTTTTTTTTATGAAATATAAACTTAATGTTTCTAGCATCCCTCTTAAGGATGGGTATTTTTTTCCTTTCAGTCTGGTTTTCTTTCCAGTACAGTTTCTGCAATTTTGATTCCAGAAGTACTGCAGGAGATGTATAATAACTTAAAACACAGTTCCAATAGTGATAATTAGTCGTTCAAGAGCTGCAATTTTAAAGAGCTTGAACATTTTCCCTCTGTTATTGCGAGATCTCTATTAAAAGTAGGAACTACAGTAGCTTGGCTATAAAGAGCCTAATGGAGCATTTTTGAAAAAATAATTCATTTACTAATTAACAAAATAGTGTTTGTTTATTTACAGTACATAAAATGTTTCCATCAGGAAACAGCCCACTAGGACACGGCAGCGAGCTTGCCGTGCTGACAGCAGAACATCTGCAGTTTAATTTAATACATTTACTAAATGAAGTGGGTAAATAAAGGGATGTTAAGCAGCTACTTCCCAGCCTCTGATATTTTTACTTCTCTCTGGAGGTCAGGAGCACTGATGAATGATTCCCCTTCTTCCTGTTTGCCTTGTTTATGGGAGGTTCCCATGTACCAGTGTTGTTTCAGAGGGTGCCATGTTGCAATTGTGATTGATTAAATTACATTTTGCTGTTGTACCTCACTTTATCTGCTCATCTATCTCTTTGAATGCTCTCTATGTTACTGTCAGGGATTATTTCACTCAGAGTATTTCTTTGTGCATTTCAGAAGCATGTTTTAAGTGTATTATGTGGTTGCTAGTAACAGAAAATTAGATAGCTGAAGAATGGGAATTGTTTCTCACTTTTGCTTCATTTTCTGGACTAATGAAATCTAATTTTAAAAGATTAGCATTTCAAACCCAACCAAAAATGTTACTACCTTTCCTTTCATAGAACCTCTTAGTGTTTTGTGGGGTGGATTTGGGGTGTTTGTGTGGTTTTTTTTCCTTGAAAATCATCACGTATAAACTCAGGCTTAACATTGTGCATTTTTTTAATTATTATTTTTTTAGGAAAGTATTTTCATTTTCCATTAGGGTGACTTTAATGAATAGCTGCACATTTTTAGAGGGCAGTAGTGCTACTTTGTGTTATTCTTGTTTCTTCAACTTGTTCCAGGCTTTGTGTAGGAAGGCATTAAAGCCAATAATGTGGGAGTGGCTATGAGAACTATACCTGTTTAGATGAACTTGCAGTAGGTGTCTTATTAACAGATATGCCATGCATGGCTGTAATTTGTGAACTTCACATTTAGGATCTTAGGTTAGGAGTCCTTGCCTTGAAAGCATTTCCTCTGCCAAATAGCTGAATCCTGGTATTCCAATATTACTTCAAGTTTGCTAAATGATGATATAGCTTGGAAAGCTTTAGCAGTATACATTAAAAGGAAGCTGAAAATATTCTTCTTTACCTAATCATGTTAAGCCAATAATATAAGAATGTTTAATGATTAAAAAAAAAAAACCAAAACCATAAATCAATGGGAATACACAAATTCTGCTTGTCTCTCAGTGGAAGAGTTAGCATGCTAACAGCCCCCGTCTTCCCATTCTCATTGAGGAAGGAATTTAAAAGGCTTATGATTCATTTTTTGGTCCAATTTTGATAGCTAGTGAGTAGGAAGTTGTTTTAAAAGCAATCCATAATAATGTATTTGGAGGTCATAAATACTTTTAGTGTATAAATTATACTTTTTACAAAGGAGGAAAAAAAGCATCTTTATGTTACTAAGCACTGAGAAATTTGATTACCTTCATATACCACATAGAGGTATAATTTTCTACTGCTGAGGTTGAACTGAGGAGAACAGAGATACCTCAACATTTACACAGCGACTTCTTTGAGATTTGACTACAAAGGCTCACCTTTACGTTTAATATACAAAGGTCTCCAGCACAGTTGCTTTCTGGGAGGTCTAATGAATCAGGTCTCACTGTGGCTCCTGCCCTACACAAGCAGTCTGTAGGGGCTGTTCCACCAAGTTTGCCATTGGGTCAGTATATCGTGCTAGCTTGGTCCATGTGGAGCTCCCCAGAAAACAAACTATACTGTGAGTCAAGCAGAAAGTGCTTAATAAGTGTATGCTGCTGTTGGAGCATCTGTTTGTCAGAGAAAAAATGAAAGCTATTTATTAGCAAAAGCTGACGTTTACATATTCATACGAAAAAAAAACAATTTAATTCAAACTCTGTTGTATGCACACACATACCTATATCAAAGATTCTCCAAAACATGCTTATGCATTCTTTTTTATTTTAAGGGAGTGCATAAAAGTTTTCTAACCGTGCTTTGAACTTATTCATAAGATTTTATGTGTCTACCTGGAGCAGATTTGAAATTGCTTTTTATAAAATATGTTGCATTTATAAAATGCTTTTTTGGATGCCTTTTTATTTTTCAGTGTTTTTATCAGCCCCAACACTGGATTTCATAGAGCTCTGGGAATTTAAAAAGGAGCCAAGTCAGAGTAAACTTAAGTCACAGATATTTTACATACAATAGTTTGTCTGCTGACGCCAAGCCTCACTTTCCTTCTCCGCTAATAAAAGCCAGTAAGAATTGTCTGATCTTTTGCATCAAAGACAGTGTTTATGAAGTGGCCTGTATCTTGATCTTAAAATATACTTATAATTCCTGCATTAAAAGCTCAAGAAGAATTATGAATCAACATTTCATAGTAAATTGTGCACAGATTTTACTAAAATAGTGTTTCATTCATGAATAGTGAACCGTCAGAATAGGAGCACTCAAAAAACAGGCTTCCCTCTAATGGTGTATGCTTACCTGAATTAATTCTGTTTGTGTCCAGTGTTTAAGTAAGAAAAAATAAATAATAATATACCTTGTTTTCCTTATTCTCAAACATTGGACTATTAGATTAATACTTAAGTGAGGTCCAGGTCATCACATTTCAGTTTTCAGCTCTACGTCCTCTGACTCTCATTGAATTACAGAGCAGAATGCACTGCTGTTATTGCAGCAGCATCTTGTAAGGTCTGGGCATCAGCTAAGCCACACGTATGTATAGGAATTCTTGTTCAGCAGGTACTGGTTAATTTAGCTGACAGCTTATAATGAAGTTCTCAAGAGTGGACTATGGTCTAGGTCAGGTGTCACAGAGGTCAGAGTCCACTCATAGCCACTAAGCCCTCCTGCCTTCATCAGTATACAGTCTAGGTGTGTCATGGAAGGATACTGTAGAAACATTGGGGAGCACCCAGCCAGCCTATTCTCAGCTCCCACTGTGGGGTCTTAGGGAGAATGGAGCCATGGGCAGTTGGCATCAGCAGTCCTCCTTCCCTCTGTGTGTTTCTGAACACTCACTGTTGAGGCTGCTCAGGGTCATGAAGAGAGAACAGAGGTACAGCCTGTCCTGTAAAGGAAAACATCCATTCCTGGGTGCTTTCTGTCCAAGGTGGCACATGCAGGTGGTTTACCTAAGGGTCTGTAATAGATCATCTGCTTTTGAGAACCATCTTGGAGAGTTGGAAGGTGATTCTGTAAGCGACAGAAAATTCCTATAGTTCACTCTACTATTACTTTTATTCTTTTATGGCAAATCTTTAAAATACAGAGTTTGAGGTGTTTACTCAGAATCCTCTATCTGGCAGAACATCTGGTTGACTTTTATTGTTTTTTATTTTCTCCTTGCAAATACAAAATAAACACATTGAAGTGGAAAAAAGAATATAAAGAAATACAGAAATGCTGAGTATATTCCTTTGGTATATTCAAAAATTGTGTTGAGATTCCTAGATTTTATGTAATACATGACAGCCAGAGGTAACAGTACCCTTTTGTTCAGTGGGGATGCCAGTAGCTACAGACAAGAGCAGCGTTTCTCAGGAACTGGAGGAAATTAGGGTACTGTGGTTCGGCTGCGGTTGGACTTGATGATCTATAAGGTCTTTTCCCACCTGGATAAATCTGTGATTCTATGAAATGGCAAGGAGACGCTGTGGCTTTAGACATCCTGTTGGCTTCATCTAAATGCTGGCTTTGAGCTTTAGACTCCAACCTCTGCAAGTTCTCTAGGGGTCCTTGGACTTTGTGAGTTTGCCCCCTCCTCCCTTCATGTATCTCACACTTCTATTTACAAGATGCAGAAGACTGTATTTTTAACAAGCAATTAAAATATCCCAAAGAAAACATTGAAATTTGTGCCAAAGAAAGTTTTTGGGGATTTCCTTTTGTTTGGTTTTCTAGAGAAGGGGCTTTTCTTAACCCAGGTCATCAAAAAAAATTGATGCATCCTGAATTTTGTTTCTTGAATTGTATTTTGTTTTTTCTCCTCAAAGCACATCTGTGGATAAAATAATCCCTAATTTGTTTGTAATTGAAATTGGAATGGAAGGTGAGATAAAATCAAAGTTTTGGGAAGCTTGATAGTTGTTTATTTGCGTGACTATTCTATATAAATAAGGTGTTTTGAATAGGCTTCGCTGTAATTCCATTCTGAAATGATAAACTCATTTACTGTTACAAATGCAGTTAGTGCTGATAAAGTTTGGCAATGCCTTCTTGGAAAATCTTCCAGAAACTCTCATATTTTTGCCAGAGTTCTGCAAGATCTCCAAGCACTCACCTTAGCCTGCAGTGTACCAAGTAGCACAGGGTAAAACAGAAGAAAAGAAACTAATTTGCTGTGGGGAAAAAGGAATCTCTCTCTTGCTTTCCTGTTTGCAAAACACTGAGTTGGGATATTTGTTTAGACATGGGGATAAATGGGAGCATAGGGATAAATCTAGGAAACGGGTTGCTGCAGCATGTAATCAGCCATTTCTGTTTCACTATAAGAACCCTGTGATTTCTGGATGAAGTATCTCTACCAATCTCACATCTTTCCTTCATTTCAGTCACTGTAAATGCAATGTTTTTTACTGCTTTTTTTTTTTTTTTAATTTTAAATGAAAAACATTTCCAGGTAGAGTAACTTTGATCACATACCAGTATATGTTTATTATAAGAATTCACAAAGTACTTTGCATGCATCTGGTGTTCCTGTTTCATAGCTCATGTTATACTTTACTTATGTCTTAGTCATTTGCATCAATTAAATTGAATTGGAATATTTTTCTCCTCCTACTTTAGCCCCTCATCTTCAGCTGTCAACATGCACATGCCAGTCAGCAGTGTAGCTGTCAAAGCTGACATCAACATCTATAGTTGTATTTTTCTGGTGTCTGTATCTGTCTTATTCTGACTATTTCTTAATGTTTGTCTTGCTGCTAATGAAAGGATTTGCAAAGAATTAAGTTTCATCTACCTCCATCCTAAAGAGCCTTTGCAAAATGGAATTTCACTGTCGAAATCCAGTTCAGCAGTTACTCTGTTACCATTTTAAGGTTGAATTCTGGAGGGTTATATGTTTTCAGTAGTGTTTTCTTTGCCATCAAGAAACACTAGCCTCACTAAGGTTGATCAGAATATCTTTCAGTAAGGCCAATTATCACGTACTTCCATATTCCCAGTACCTCGGTTAACATGCAAAAAAAAAAAAGAAAAGAAAAGAAAAGTGGTATTTCTTCTGAAAAGTAACACTGCATAGCATGTCTATAGACAAAACCAGTTACGGAAATGTTCTTAGCAGTGTGTAGTGCTGAAAGTGTTTTGAGAACTTTATCTCTCAAAATATATTCGAATGTTACTCTTTCACTGAAATGGAAAACTTTCTCATTTGTTTGGTGGATGTGGTATTTGTGTGCACTGAACAAAAAAAGTTGAAATATTTCAAACAGGTTCTTTGCTGTAAATTTTGCGAGAAAATGCTGAAAAAATCTCAATGATAAAGCTTTTGAAAATATGAATACCTTCTTTTCAGGGCAAATGGGAATGAATGATGAGTGATATGCTGCTAATGAAAAGCTTGCAGTGGGAATAATCAGATGGTAAAAGTACTTAAGTTACAACTTAAGTTATACTCTTCTATTTATCTTGATTTATAGAACTGATCTGAACAGTATTTCAATTCAAATGACTCTCAAGGTGCACACAAATTCTTTTCATGGTGAGTAGCACGTGAATACCTTCTTCCCTTACCAGTTTGCTAATGTAGCT
Source organism: Coturnix japonica (assembly GCF_054131305.1). Lineage (NCBI taxonomy): Eukaryota > Metazoa > Chordata > Aves > Galliformes > Phasianidae > Coturnix > Coturnix japonica. The sequence continues at coordinate 27,278,630 of NC_140668.1, forward strand.
CTGTAGGATGTGCATGATGGATGTGTTGAATGGACGAGGACCTGCTGCACGTGTAGCCTGCTTCCATAGCTTCAGATGTATTCTGAATGTTCACAGATTTTCCTTCCTATGCCTCAGAAACACTATCAGAATACTGAGGGGACAGAGTACAGAAAAGAGAGCATGAGGGAGGGAGTTTAAATGAAATCCTTTTGTAGTTACCGGTGTATAAACAGAGGTATAGAGGCTTATACAACGTAGAGAAGCAAAGCTTTTTGCCTCGCTCTCTGTGACAGCCAGCGCACCAAACAGTCTGTTGTAAATGAGTCAGTGGCATCTTTGGCTCCCAGCAGGAAAACAGTGTGTGGAGTGCTCTTGGTAATAGCTTCCAACCTGCAGCTCCAGCAGATATTTTTAGGTCTGTCTTGAAGACATATCAGCTTCCATACACTTCAACATCTTTGTCTGGAGTAACTACAGCTCCAGACATGTCATTGAAGTGGAGTATAATTGTGGTCTCATGCCTTCTCTATCCACCCACCAATCTGAACTGCTTTAAGAGAGCTTCCTGCTGTGCTACAGGGAGTATTTAGAACCTTTCTATGCAAAAGTCAACTTGAACTGTGTGCTGTGCCTGAATTTAAAGAGTACTTTGGGGGGAGGAGGAGTGAAAATGCATTGTGAAATCTCTTGTTCAGAACAATCCAGTTTATAATGGTAGAATGCTTCAAGCATTTTTATACATGATTTACACAACTTATAGTTATGGGACACTGAGTTTTCACTGAGTGTTTTCTGACATTACAGGAGAAATGGTGAGACTGATTAATAGCATGATAGAGATCTGCTCCGTGTCAGTATAAAAGTCAGTCTGACTAGTTGAGAAATAGGAAAATAATCCAATAACCAGCATGTAAATGCTCAAAGACATTTTCCAAAATGGGAGAAGGAGCAGGAACCAAAGTCCCTCTCACTGCTCCATGTAGATTTAGGTTTTGTCCGTGCTAGAACACTAGAACATTTATTCACAGTAATAATCCTTTTGAACTCAGTAGAGCAGGTAACTGGAGTTTTGTTTACTGGTTGCATGAAGATTTGCCAGGCAGCTGCCATTTATCCCATGCATTTTAAGTTTTTCCCCTCAAAGACTTCTGGATGCTTCTTAGACAGTAGAATAAAATGGGAAGTACAGATGAAGGAAAGAAGGGTTAATAGGACTTTTGGAAAGTCTAGAGAATGTGGGAAGGTGTTTTTCTTTTTACTGCTTCTGTGCAGCCCAAAGAATGAAATCACTAAGACTAGATTTTATTTTATTTTTTTCAACCTATGCTGTGTGCTCATATTTAAATTATAGATTTTCGTCTTCAGTAGCTGTTGAACAATGTGGCTCTGGCTGGATTCTTGCTTCTAATCAATGAGAAAAGGACAGATACCACCAGTTCTGTCTTTCATCACACAAGTGAGAAGTCTGTATGGTCATTGTAATCCCTCTTACCAAAGATCCATGCTTCGGCCAACTGGAGATTTTTTAAGTGCTGGAAAAGAGCTGGTTGAACTGTTGGCTTTTTACAATACAAGTTTTTATGACTTATTCTAACATAAAACAGAAGATAAAGGTGAAACAATGCATAACAGCATATCAACAGCAGATAACATTAACCTGGTCTACTGCACAATCTCTATGAATATTTCAGCCTAGCAGAAAGTCTTTTCCATCCAGTTAAATTAATTGCTGAACAAAGCAGTTTTAAAAGTCAGAAAAAAATAATAAATAGAAGTTATAGCACTTAATATAGAGAATAGAGGAACAATCATCTGGATAATGTTTTCTAAAGAATTTAAGGTATAGAAGCTAGTCTTATAATTTATATCAACTTTTCAATCAAGTAAAGCAAATTACTTGTTGGAAGAGTATATAAAGAGAGGGAGGGAGCACAAGCAGGAAGATAAGTCGGAACCTTAAAAGAGTGAAAAGACAATATGTATTTTTCTAAGATGGAAAATTTAATTAAACTTATCTTTTTAGATCTTTTTACAGCTATATCCATGTAGTTCTAAAACAGAAACAGCAGTTACAGCTGCAATGATGTTTTGCATAGCTTGAAATTGTTATAACTGAAAATGGACTGTTTTTCTCAGGAAGTGTTCTGCAGAAAGAAAAGCATTCAAAAACAATAGAAAGAAAATATTTACTTCAGTTAAAAATCTTTGGGTTTCTTTTTGAATCAATAGTTGAGTTATTTAGCTTAATTGGCACAAGTATACATAGAGAATGACATTTATGTCTATCAAAATTTTCTCAAAAATAATAACAATAAGCAGAAATGAAAAAACAAATGAAGTCATTTTGTGGTAAATTCAGTAACAGCAATACCTGAACAAGAAGCTGTTCATCTTATTTGGAGATAGGATAACACCTGCTTCATTTGCTTCCTACTGAGCTGAATGGCCTCCATGCAGAAGCACACGGTGCTTAATGGTAATTTTTCCATACATTTCAATGGGTTATAATTAAGGCATAATTTTCAGTTTGTCTGTCTGCTTCTCTTTGCCAGCAATTGACTCTTTGTAGAACCTGATGGGTTTAGTTTAGGATGGTTTTCCAAATTTAATCTGGATTGGTAATATTTGGTTAAATCTCTCACTGTGTTAATGACCATTCAACTTGAAATACAGATTCAGATCTAATCTTGAAATTCCTCATTCATCAATGGTTTGGTTTCTGGATTTGGAGACTTTGGGCGCCCATGTTTGATCTGGAGACTTTAGGTAGCCTAGTTTGAACTCAACCTCAATGTCTTTGTTAAGTAACCATCGTGGTGGTGAATCATTTAAGGCTAACAACAGCATCAGCATCACAGTCAGAATCTGTCTACTTCTCCATGGTTCATCCCTTTTATATCTTCACTTGGTATTGTTATAAAGGCAGGGATTACTTCTTTGGCAAATATAATATTAGAGGTGGTTTTCACTAACAGAAATAATATTAATGCAATTTAAAATATAAATATATATATGCTGTGGTATGAATTTAGGTAATTATAAAAGAAGCAGGAGATTCAAAATTAGGCATTTAATGTAAATTTCTTATGTAATATATAAGTAGTTACAGGCAACATAGGGTAGATACATGCTGTGCTCTCCCTTACATGAATTTAAATCTAGTGCAAAAACGGACAGATTCATTCATGCCTATGAAATTACATCTAAATAGGTTTGCATAAGCACTAGGTTTAATGATCATTGCAAGGTATAATTAAAAGATGATGTTACCTGAATATCAGATTTTCTGTGTGCATGTTTATTTGGAGTTTTAATTGAAAATAAACAAAATCAGAAGTGCAAAAAAGAAAAAAATAGAAAAGATGTGTGAAATGTAATGATAATGGTTGACTTCTAAACAGCCAAGGAAATTATAGTCATCTTATGTGTGGGACAGGAACAAACACCTCTTAATTGCACTTCATTATAACGTACCTTTCTCTTCTCGGTTGTATATATTAATTATAAAAATCATGTTTCAGAGACGAAAAGCTGTACAATAGGGTTTTTTTTCCCTCCCTCCCTTATGCTGTCTGCAGCAGGATGGAAGAACAATATCAACTGTCATCCACAGAAAGAGCTTAAGAGCTTTCAAAGACAAATCATAAAAAGAATGAAAGGCTATTATAAAAAAAGGAGGAAAATGCTTTGATTTCACAGATTTGCTACTTATTAATGTTTAAGGTTCTCTCTTCTTTTTAAAAGTATCTTCTCATATTGTTTTGTATGTGTTATGTGCAGGTACATCACTTTTTGATGACTATATCACATGACATGTGCATTACGTAGCTAATTATTAACGGATGGAGGTTCAGGGGATAAGATGTGGGAAAAGATACTATAGCAGCCCTCCAGGACTCACATCAGTTCTTCAGCTTAATTGTGGAAAACATGAACGTGAATCGTATGACACAATACTATATTTTCAGGTCTTTTTGGTTTTGTTTCTTTCATTCATGCATTTCTTTAGAGGGATACTTCAAGATCCTTGAAAAGTAAGTTCCTTCTATAGTTGTCCTACATGTTCTGTGTTCATCTGGCACTAAAATGTGGCTGTAGATCTCTTTCGTGGTTAGGATTTTTTGTGGTTCTGTTTTCAGTGTGGTTAGCCTTGATATTTACTCAAAGCATACATTGTAGCTTATGAGACTGAGTAGTAATAACTGTTTTTTTTTGAATCTGGGAGCTACCTTAGCAGTTAGGACATTATGAGTATTGGATGTAGCCCTGCAGTTTAACCATCTGTATGAAACTTGATGCTGAAACATACTGTAAAGCCAGTTACAGTAGTTTTTAGGAGCTACTATCTTCTTTTTTTTCTTTCCACTATTTCTCACGTCGTTTTCCATTTCACTTTAAACCTGGAATATAGTTTCCTGATTCAGGACTTCATGGTCTAGTGCACCCTAAGGCCAAATGCTTCTTTTAGCCGTATCTAAATCATCTCATCAGCAGCATCTCATGCAGCCTCTGTGGGTCTTACACATTCAGTGTTTCTGTCAGAATAGTTAGCAAACCAGTTTGTCTTGCCTGCATGTCCTATTGTCCTAGTAGGTGAAGATTCACTATTGTATTATTCATATGACATACACGCTCTTTGGAGAGGGAAAAAAAATATCAGTGAACTACTTCATTAGTAACCATGTTTGCCAATGATTCCTGAAACGGAATGTCCAAACAGACACAGGCATTCTGATGATGCTTTTGTACATTTATGGGCATTTCCCAGAATTCTGCAGCAGTAGCCTGTGCTAGACCATACATTTGCTCTGCGTACTCCATATACAGCAACACCAGTCTTATTAAAGTGATTATAAAATATGTATGAAGGAGATAGGTACAGATGTCTATCTTGGGAATACAAATTATTACTTTGCACGTCCCCCTAAAACTGTTATTAATAAAAATAATGATAACTATGAAAAGTATGACCCTGTTTCCCCTCTCAGGGGCAGCTGCAACATAGATGTTGTTATTTCAACGAATTGGTCAATTTAGTAAATGAAAGTAAACAGAAAGTGGGGGACTCTTTTACAGAACCTGCTCTGAATTGCACTCAGGAGCTAGGCAAGCCAGCAGATCATCCTGCCATTTACAGACACATTAACTTTGACCTCCTTTTCTCTATCACGTGCATCTCCATGTGAGTTTTCTTTGTTATTCCTATTAAAAACTGGTCAGAGTAATTCAGACCCAACTTAATTAACAGGGTTTCTCTGGACTCCTCTCAATTTTAGTGCTATTTGTGAAGTAGTTTAACCATTAACTTGCATAAAGCTATGGAACTGCATGAAGAATACTCACATGATACAATTTTGTTCAGAGGAAATATTAACTTGAAGGGAAAAATAAAACTCAGAATAGTGATTAACCAGTCCCTTTAAGCACTATAAAAGAAGCCGAGATAGCCAGCTTCTCTGACTTCACATAAAAATATAATCAAGTTAATATGAAATATGAGGTTCTTGTAGGCTTTCATTTTTACAAGATTTGCTGATTTGTCCTTGATTTAATCATGTTTTGTTTATGATTAATGAATAATTCACCTTAGAAACCAAACAAAACTCACCGAGAATTTGAGGAAATGGTTTATTTAGAAACTACAAGAAAACTTCCGTGTGAGTTACAAAGTATTAAAAATCTAACTCAGCGCGAACTCAGTGTGAGGGTGTTGAACTGGAGCTAACAGGGTACACAAAGTTTCATTTATGATACAAATGTTACACAGCCTCAGCCTGTTCGGGAAATCTGCAGGTAGAAATTGTGTACATTTATAAAATGTGTATATGAGAAATTCTCCTCACCGTATAGTCTAATTTTACTGTTACTGTATGGTCTATTTTTTAGGGTTCATGCATAGTCTGAAGATTGGTGTGGATAGATAACAGCTAGCTTAACCTGGGCTTTCTTTATGCAATGTCTTACAATCTTCTTTACAAAACAGTTTTTTTACAGTGCTGTTAGATGAGTGGTTGTTCTGGTGTTAGGAATGGATGGCAGATGATGACTTATGCCCTAGAATAGTGATATAAGAGAATTCATGCCCTAGAATTAATGCAGAACTCACCTGTGCATACAGAAGCACATATTTAATTCTTCACTGAAGAGTGGGAATGAGGTTTGCATAGCGTTCTAGCCTGTGCTGCATTAATTTGTTCAGACTAATTCTTCGGCAGTAATGGTATGTGAGCTGCTGGATGAGCAATTGGAAAACAGGCAAATTTGGACTGTGTCAGCAGATTTGCAGTGTGAGTGGTACCTCAAAATCTGTCTCTCCTCTGAAAAGTTGTTCCTACTCTCCTCTTGGAAGAAATTCTTTTTGTTGTTTACTTTCTTTATTCCTATATAAATTAAGTTGCTTATCTCAGGTAAAGTCTTACAAGCAAAGGATTTTAGAATTCAAGTTAATTCTGATGAAGTTAACCATATTGTGGCAGCAGGAGAATGACAGAGTTTTCTCACTGGTTTACTTTCCTAAGAAACTTTGTTTATTCTTTTGTAATTTGGCACTATCATCTCCAATTTAAAGATTATCCAAGTTTAGCTGGGATTTCTGAAATTTCCTCCACTTTCTGGCTCTAATTTCACTGCTGTTCATTTAAAATGTATGTATTTAATTTCCATTTTACATCTCATAACTCTTTGTGGCACATATGATTCAGGCTAATCCGCCCTGGTATTGACATCATGGATGTGTGCATGGTTTGGGTCACTACTTAAGAAATAACATAGCTCTGAGAATTTAGGGTGATCTTTGGCCTTTGGTTTGCTCAATATTGTGGGTTTATGTTTTTCTAATTTGTTGAGAACTGTTTGTACTTTGGATTATTAATCTGTAACTAAGTGTTGTCCTCTGTGTTCATCGAGCTGATGGCATTTGGAAGCAGACCAAAGCTATTATCTCTTCTTTAAAATTGTGGAAAGCAATTATGTCAGTGTCTTCTCCGTCAGAGTTTCTTCTTCATTTTCAATCTCATTGGAAATGTATCAGAAGAGGATAAAAATACCATGAGCCATATTGGTAGCTATACTAGCTCTGTGTTTTTATAGATAGAGGTCTTGAATGTCTTGCATAAACAAAACCTTAAATGGCATTTTGTCTGTTTTTCTCTCAATTGTAGTGGATCAGGCAGAGATTAAGTACTGTCAATTAACAGTTATGGTTGGAAAGGATCTATGGGCAGTAACTGAACTCACAGTATAATTCTTGACAAAAATTGTCAAAGAAATATCCTATGTTGTAGGGCTCTGGTAAGGAAATGACCACCAAGGCACTGTGCCCCTGCAGTCTACCTCTGTCTTTGCTCCCCTCAGGATCATCCAAGACTGTATCTCAGTTTGGCCACATAGGCTGGAGTGCATTACCTTGCAGTGGAGCAGAGGGAAATGCCCTTTTCAGCCTTACACAGGGTCAGTGCTAGAACCAAAGTTTCATAGTTTCATAGTTTCATGCGGGTTGGAAAGGACCTTAGAGATCATCGAGTCCAGCCCCCGGGATTCGAGCCTCTGTGTAGCAGAGCGGCACTTCTACCACTTGCGCCACAGGGGGGATTCGAACTCCGGGCCCCAGTGTTGCAAGGCGGCGTCTTTTAACCACTGCGCCACTGGGGCACACATTGTACATATCTACAATCAGAGTTTTGGAGCACTCAAGTTTCTTGAAAGATTTAGTGCCTAGTTGTTGTTTTGGTGCCATACAGATCTAAAAAGAAAAATCTTGTGTCATTCCAGAAGGAATCTTGTCTTCAGTTCTGAAAGGGAGAGCAAATGAGAGTAAAAAAAAATTCCTTGCTCATCAGAGATGGCTGAGCATGAGAACCAGTTCCTTCTCAGGCTGCAGAGCCCCTATGCCTCTCCTGGGCCATTCCTCAAAGCAATATTGAATGAGAGAGTAACAGGAGGGATATTTGTATGAACATCTATATGATTAAAAATATGTGCTTCTTAATAAGCATGTAACCATTTGAGTTAGCTGCATGACGTAGGATTCTTTTCTTTCCCGCTACCGTATTGTGTAACAGATGGCATAAAACAGAGCAGCTCAGCTTTTTAAAAAATCAGAAAATAAAAAAAAAAATAAAAAATGAATCCAGTTATGAACATCCAGAAACATAGAATGCTGAAAAACAGGCTGTGTTTCAAAGAATACTGGGAAGGTGGCAGGGGAAGAAAACTCTTCTAATTTTGCTTCGTTTGATTGCATGTGCCACATTATTGGGAAACTTTTTTACTCAGGCAAAATTTCAACTGCCAGCAAAGAGAGCTTTTCTGACTAATCTGAATTATTTAAACTCTAAAGGCACTCCATTGATTTCATGGGAACGGAACTCCTAATGCTATGATTCAGATATCCATCTTCCAAATTAGATATGAGTGAACACTAGTCTATGCTAGTGGAAACAGTGATTCCTTAAAAGTGAAGATACTTATGCTGCTTTTCTCAAGTGCTACAGTGGTGAAAGACTATGCCAAATATTGACCATCTCTTTGGTTATAAATCTATTTAATCATGAATTCATACTTAAATGTGCAAGTAGTAAATTTAAAAATCGTGCACTCATGTTCATCCTATTGTAAATTTGAGTCATGTTGAAGAAATAATTTTTGTTCATCTTACTGCTAATTAAGTTAGAAACTTGCATCATAGATTTTAAATTATAAAGAAAATAGAGTGTAAAGGTGGCAAGATGAATGAATCAAAATCCTCATGATCAAAACTGACACCTTATTAAACTGTATTTATAGCACCACACACATACAAGCAGAATGGGAAATATAAGTGACAGTGCTTTCATACTGGCAGAATGTGGAAGGAAGGGTTAGTACTGAAACCTGTTGAAGCCAGAGCAGTCCTTCATTTTGCTGAGAACCCTGTATTTGATGGCTGGCAAAATGTAAACTTATGTTAATAGACGCCAGTGTGTGAACTGGGTCAAATTCCTTAGTGTTAACAGTGATATAAGTGGTAAGTGGCATTTCTGTGATATAATAAGGATATTACCTGGAAATTAAGGTGAACCGTGTGAGGAGAGAAAATGTCTTGATGGCAGCTTTTTATTGTCAAGTTCTGTTCAGTGCAAGTCTGCAAAATGTATTAATAATCAAACAGAATCTGTCTCACAAATAACTATTTTAGATGCTAGATTAATTACATGTGCAAACAGATATGGGATAGGGCACTACACCCAGATGGCTGTGTTATATATATAAGTAACTTCCCAGCCACTTACAACCCTAGCAAACATTTTCTTCTTTTTGTTCAGTGCTAATGCAGAATAATCCCATGAGAAAAATACGCCAGCCTTGAGCTGCATGTAGTTCAGTGTGTGTTTTTTCACATAATATAGAAATAAACTGTGTGAAGCTGAAACAAAAATGTTAAAAAAAAAAATAATTTTCTTTACAAACTGAAAAAGGTGACATAAATTACACTGAACTTATGGCTGCAAAAAGCTTTTTGAGTTATTTCAGTTCCTCGAAACAGTTAATTTCTAATAATTTAATTAGCGATGCAACAGGCTGATGAAAATGGGAGCCCATACCGCTTCATAGACAAGGCCCTCATAACATGCTTAGAGCCCTCTAGCCTTGCTGTTGTTTCTGTGTAAGAATCAATACCACAGGCAGCAATTATGCGTTGTTGTTTTTTGGCTAAAATTCCCACACATCTGGGATAAACAGATACTCTATGCAAACTTCCTCTATTAACTCCACCAGTTTCCATGGAATGACTCTCTATATGCTTGTTAAGTAAATGATTGTTATAAGACTATGGAGACATGGTCGATCAAATTAACCCCTTTTATCCAGCCTCCAAAATGGTTCCCTTCATTTGCCTAAATTCAACTGCTTTGGGGAATTTTTTCAGGCTTGAAGGACTCTCTGGATTCATCACATTAGCAAACTGTAACCTGAGAAGAGGGTCTTTGGAGCAGCAGGACTTCTTTGGCCCCCAATTGTTTTGCTAATCAAGATTATTGCCACTATTGAGATGTGGAAAGATAGCCTAGCTGACAAAATTTGTCAGCTTCCCATGAAATAGTTCTGTCAGTTTAGTCAGGGTGCCAGCTAATATTAACATATAAATGAAGTCTCTCCCCCTCACCCCTTAATAGATGCAGAGAAAATATAAACACACACACAAAAAACCCCTCTGTGCTTAAATCAAACAAGCTTCTTTTCTCAGCCCTAGCCCATGTCCCTGGAAATCCTGTGAGTAGTGGAGCTAAAGGGTGGGGGGAGGGAAGCAAAATTTGCACAAAACTACTTTTAAGCCATAAAGCAGCAAAGCTCCACTCCCCTGCTGATAGCAACAGGAGATTGATTACGCCTGCAAAAGTACAAATGGTTGCCTGAATGCAAGTGGCAGACCTCCAAAGCAGTATGTTCTATGTGCTGGTTTTACATTTTATAGCAGAGGACTTGGATACAAAGTGGAAAAGTGGAACAGGGGGTATGAAAGAGTTATCTCTGCCCAGAGGTCAAACCCATGAGAACCGCCCCTGCCCGTTTTCCAGCCCGACCGCCGGGAGGTTGTGGAGGGAGCACAGCCTCCACCACTGGCCCTCCGCAGCCCGTGGCTCCCTGCACCCACTTTTGGCCTCTCCTTCCATTTTTCTTGTCAGAAGAACTCGTACTCTATTTTCCAGCTAACCTGCAAGGCGATAAACCCTACCATTCTTTCATCCGCTTGTACAAATGTTGTGTTACTTTGTCAAAAGCAAATGCCTCGCATCGTTCTGGCAGTGCCTCTTTCAAATCCCAGCTGTACTGAATCCTAAAACAGGAATCCAGACTTGCATGCATTTTAATTGTAAATGGAGCCACTGAAAGTTCGCTTAATCTTTTAGGCTGATTTAAATATAAATAAATTAATATCTCGTGATATTTGTAATCTGCAACTCAGCAGTATTGACCATTTGGTACTAAATTAGCTCTTGAATGGCAACTGTGCAGCAGCTTTGTGTAGTTAGTGTACGCATCAGAGATGACTCTTCTAACAAGTTCAATAGGCTTTGCAAAGCATAGCTTTAAATAGAAGAAATCCTTCAATCATGATTTGTTCTTGCTTTATGAGAAACAATCAGATTATTCCTTTGTGCTGAACTGTGACAATACTCTAAAGCATGAATGAAAACTAGAATATATGTTCCCCCAGTGGATTACATCAGCCTTCTTGTTCATTAGGCTAACATGAAAAATACATTTAATGTGTAAAATATCTGTCGCTTAAGAGAATATTAAGAAAATTACTTGGAAGCGGTTTGTGGGAACTTCGAAGATAATGAGTTAATGACAAAGCACAGCATTTGTTAAGTAGTTCAAAGCACATCATTCCTGAAGAGGTCTAGGCGAGTAGCTAAGCTCCCTTCGTGACTTTTGATTGTCATACTGAACTGATTTCAACTTACCCAAAACTGTTGTGAAAAATACTGTTAGCTGCTCAAACTGTGGAGCAGAGGAAGCATATACCAAACAACATCCATTGTACGGAGTTTAATGGCATTTGCACTGCTCCTGCTCCTACTTTTGATCCAAGCTTCAGTCTAAGAAAATTAACTGAGATGCTTTAGAGTTGCTTTTTAAACTGAAAATAAAAATCATGCACTACAATATTAAGTACTGCTTAGATTTTGTAATAATCATAATGTAAAGTCTATGAGAGTTAAAGCCACAGCTCACTTTAAACTTAAGATCTCAGAGTATTTGTGAATGTCATGGATTTCCCCTCTGGTTAATAGCACTTCACTGCATTGAGTCCTTCTTGTGCTGTGCTGTGGCCACTGCTGCCAGGTGTGAGGCAGGGAAAGGCTCAGGGACATCTCATTTACTGTGCAACAGTGTTTTGTGGGAGTGAACAGTCTTTGCCCCAGAGAGTTCTCAGTCTGGAATAGTTTTGTTATGCATTATGGTAGCAGTTCAACAGAATATATGTATCCCTACTTTGTGTTCATCCAGCTCTAGGTCTTCTCACAGGCTGCCTTCTGCTGTTAGTCTTTAAATTTCTTAAATAGTTTAAGGAGTGACATCAACAGTAGAAGTCTTTTGCTGTACAATTGTCTTTCAGGTCAGTGTCATTGAGAACTTGTATAAAGTCTCCAGGTAGGAACTTCTTAACACAGACAGTGAGATACACTTCACTGCATTAAAACCCCAGTTTACTCTGTGTGACTTTTCCTCCTGTTTCTTTCCGGTCCCGCTCCTACATTTTGCATGTTCAGGGCTGGTCAGGTACGTACAGTCCCACCACAAAGGAAGTCCTGCCCAGTGATGGGGTTCAGAACTTTCTCGTCCTGCCGCATGTGCTGGCAGCGCAGAGGGAGCTGAGCGGGGCTCATAATGGAGCCCTTCAGAGCTCACAGGGAGCAGCTGCCTCACACTTCGGTGCACACAAACAAAACACCTGCTTACACCCAGAAAAAAACTGTAAGCAATGAGGCCAACTATATGTTGGATGTTGTTTACTATTTCTCTTTTATCCTTTTTGAAATGTTTTAACACATATTTTGCATTTTTGATATTTCCCTTCTCTTTTTGTTGAACTTGCAAAGCCACCACCAGCACTTTGCCATCTATCATTAATGATAAACATCCAAAAGTTTGAATTGGACTAGCGAGTTTTACTACCCAAATTTCAGGTCTAATTCATACTCTATGCAAACTGCAAACAGATGCAAAGTGCAGCTAACTAAATATTTCTCCTGCTGTAGGGGCATGGATGTAATTCTTGCATGGGGCAACTGTAGAGTTTCATCCATGCTACTGAAGGATTTTTTAGCACAATGGCAAGAGTGTAACAAGGTTGTCTATAAGAAAACTGGTATACTGGCTGTTTAATTTTAAGTCATACTTTTTAGCACAGATGGTTCTTCAGGTATGGCAGCAAGGCAAGTAACTCCACTGAAATTGGTATGTAATGCTGAGTAAAAGGTAATTAGCTTGTATTTCTAGATTCCAAGTAACATATTGCGAATCCTCACTTCTCAGACATGTTAACCTGATCATGGTTTCTGGTAGATTTCTATTATTTTCATCTAAAATGCCTACCTGTTCAGGGAAGCTGACCATACTGGTCAGACTATAGTTTACAGCAGTAGCTATGGTCGTATGGCATCTGTCTTTGTGATACAAATTTACCACCTCTACCTGTTCATAGTGAGCCTGTCTAACACAGTAATACCCTGTCCTGCCATCAGCAACAGTTGTCATTCTGTTTGGAAGCTGCAGAAGAGAGATTAAGGACTTAATGTTCAAATTTTAAATGAAATATTCTCTGATCGTTATGGGTGGTCTCCTTCCTGGGCATCGCTAGGACAGTATAGTAGTTGCACTGCCCAATGCAATTGCATGAACTATTCATTCATTCAAAAAAAAAAAAAAAAAAACCACAAAAAAAGCTGTCTTTGCTGGCAACCTTTTAATGTTCTAAGTTGAATATGCACATAGAGTGTACATTAATCAAAGCAAGTTTGAACTTCCTTTTTTATTTTTAAACTTGCCCTGAATTTTCTTGGACTGACTAACTCTAAATCACAAGCATAACTGTTTTATTTAACCAAGGGAAACGAGTGGGAACAAGTTCTTACTGACAATGGCTCTCTGCTGGAACCCAGAGAAGCAAATGCAAGCAATGCAGTAAGGAAGATCAAACTTGTTACACTGCTGATATTCTAAGAGTTTGAACTCAGACTCCCCGCTGGCCTCAATTTTACAATGATAATCATTTCCTAAAATGTCTTCATTTTGTAAATGAAGCTGTACCTCCCTCTGAAGCAGGGGTTTGTAAAGATTAAATCATTTACATTTCAAAGTGTTCATTTTTTTGGCAGTGTGAGAAATACTCGAGCAGGAAAATGAGTGCTCCTTTTAATTTTTGAAAGCCAGGGGAGCATTCATAGTGAAAATAATCACAGCCTATTACAGCGGCCTTGCTTGCCCAGTCCCACTTCAAAAGGATGAGCCTATCTTTTCCCCACCCAGCAGTGAATGACCACTTAAATGAGTGATGGCTTATTAATACTATGACTCAGCCACTTCTCGATAAGGAGAACAATAAGGGGTCAAAGCTTGAGCATCCCTTACAGGAATTAATGAGAACATGTTGCTGGTAATTTGGTCTTTTGGAGATTACATTTAAATTAAAAGGTTCTTGTGTCAGGCTTAATGGTGTGACCAATATCGCCCTTATTTGAAATCCTGAGACCACGTATTTTTGTCCTTTCCACCTGTATAATTTCATTGACTTTATTAAGGTTATCTCAGGGGTAGGGAATCATTTAAAGAAAAAATGAGAGACACTGACGAAAGAAAACTTTAAAGAGGTTCTCCAAAAACAGAAATGATACATATTTAAAGTCCCTTGGGAATACTGTTGTTTTTGGAGTCAGGACATGTTGTTACAAAAATAATAAAATGCATGTATGTAGGATATGTTACATTAATATTTATGCATAGAACCTGGAACTAATTTCATTTTCAAAGAACACTTACCCTGAAGTTCTGGGCTATTTCTTTTTGAAAAGCAGTTTAACCACACATAGGTAACAGTGTTTGTGCAAGCATTGGCTCTTTTCTTTGATTCCTCAGCCTTCTTTCCATTTAAAAGACTTAGCTCCTGGGATGTCTGTTTTCATTCTTACATCTTACTTTTATTTTATTAATGATTTTGAAATTGTTCTTGACACTTTAAAACAAAGGCATAAAATAGGGAGCTGGGATCAAGACCACTTAAAGGAGTTAATGTGAACTTATTCTGCTGTACATGTTATTAGTTACAGCGGGCAAATCCAACCCACAGCTTTTCTATTACCTTTCTCTTATAGCTATGGAAATATTTCATGTAATGGCTTTTCCTGTCCAGAGCCAAGATAGTGATGATCTAATTAGGATCACAAATATCAAATAGCGTTTGTCATGCTAACTAGTTAACATTTCTCTTACACAAGCGTGCATTCTATTTGCAGGGCTCTCTTCTTTGGGGGAAAAAATAAAAAGAGAGAGAGTCAACTATTTGTAAATATTTTATATGCAACTGTAGTAGAAATTGCAGGTAGTTCAATTCAGCTGTTTTCTCTTTGAAAACAGTAATAATAAAAATGCAGGAAAAATGCTAGATTGCTACAAAAATACACTGAAAGTATCTGAGAATTTTATAATGGTCTTAATGTCTTTTTTATTGTATAACAAGAAGTTGCGTAGTAATTGTTCTGTTTTATTTTTTGTCTGTAAAGATGATGTTGTTACATTTGAACCTGTTAAAAAATCTCCCACTAATGTTAAAAGATCAGAGCAAAAACACAAATACAGCTGTGTTGAAATCACTTGAAAAACTTACAAAAACAAAAAACTAATAATGAAAGGATATTCTTATATGGTACCAAGGCAGAGATAAGATTCACCATTTCAGCCAAGACGTGATTTAGATTTGCAGTGGGAAACAGGACAGGCTCTAGTACAAGTATACTAAATGGTGAATAATGCCTCAGAGAACTTCCTCCTTATTAGGCACTAGTTCAACATTAGTGTTATTCTTGGGGAGGCTGATAAAATGTCATTTTGAACAACAGTGTGATCAATTTAGGAATTCAAAGGTAGGAGCAGGCTAAGTCCTTATCATGAAGGCAAGTGACACTGAATTGTTTAACTTCTCTTGACTTTAAAAATATATAAAAATTTATAATAGAAAATGTGCACTGGAAAACATCTCTTTATAGTTTGTTCCTCCATTTGTTGTTAAAATGGAGTTTCTGGTTACATAAAATCATTTCCTCTCAACCCCGGACTGACAAAATCTCCTGTTTTTATGATGAGCCTTTGCTGACGTCTGGGGGAGTATTGATAGTCAAATGTTCAGAATATGCTGGTTGAGTGTATATGAGATTTATGCAACTCGTTTCTCCTAGCAGCTCTAAGCCTTATAGGCTCTTAAGGAAGTAGAAATAATCCATATTCTTTAAAAAAACCCTCACTTGGGCCCCCAGTGGTTGTTTTGGCCCTGTATTCAGTTGGCTAACATTGGTTACTCTGCCTACTCATGATGCAATAGGCTGTCTGTACTGCTCTTGCCAGAGGCAATGACATCTTGTACCACTCTGAAACAGGGAACAAAATTAATCCATGATCAGGAGAATATTTCATGACCTGGAGTCTTACAGGAGGGCCTCTTTGCTATTTGGTAGCATTTACATGGAAGCCAACCCGGAGCAACAGAATGAGCCATGTTTCACAGAGCCCAGGAAGGGCTGCTGGCAGCTCTGGGCAGCCAGACCTGGGGCTGTGACTAGCCAGGGCCTCCCTGTAGCGTATGTCCTTGGGGTAGGGGATGGTTGCTTTGTCACCAGTCATTTATTTCTTGATGCTGAGAAAGGTGGCAACAAGCCAAGCAAAACCCCTTTTTGTCCTTTACTCCCCACAGGGGACTTGGTAGTGGCCTGTCATGTGCCTAGGCATAATCCAGGCAAAGTCCCATATGCAATTAAAAAACCCTGTGCTACTGTACATGTTCCTGTCTGATAAAGGAATACGCCAAGTTAGTAATACTATTCATTCTTTTATTTTAGTTTTTAGACTGATTTCAAAGCTTTATTTTCTGTTTTTGCTTTCTTTTAATCAATAATCCTTTCTCAATATCATCGTTCCTCTAAATAATTCTGATAGCATATACATTACATAAGAGGTATAATTAATCAGTATGCATGTCTAAGAATAGTCAACTGTCCTTAATGTAAATTCCCAAATTCTTTGTATATCAGAGATTTCCAAAGTATGAGTTTGCTATTTAACACAAGCATTAGCAACACAGACTTGCATCTCACTGATAAATTATATCCCTCTGAACTGTCACCACAGTCATCTGTTACCATTAGTCTGTTGCCGCTGAAGCCTTCATTAGGTTTTATTTGTAGTTTAAGAATAAAAAATAAAAAAACACTGTTATTCAGATTTAAGTTTGAATGCAATAGGCCTAATGATTTTACAGAGCTGATCTTACTTGTTTATTGTTAGCCATCGTAAGGTTTTGTTCTGCTTTACACGGTTTGTATCTTCTGCAAGGGGCCTGTAATAGAATAGGTTGTCTCTAAGATCACTGATTTTAGATGATGATGACAAATATATGGTAAACAATATCTCACAATTACTCACGCTCAGTAGTACATTTCTTATTAAGTATTTCTGTTAAATTCAGTGGAACATTCCAGGAAGGGTCTTGCCTGTGCAAGGCACTTAAACACATACATTTGTCCTAGCCATCCTTTTCTCTTGACAGATCTGTGTTTTGTGGAGCAATATTTAGAAACATTTGAGGGGAAAAAAAAGTCTTACATCAGCAAATATCATTTATTAAAACAGAAAAGTTCATACAATGTTCATAGTTACCTTAAATATATATATATATATTTGTTCTGCAAATAGATTTTTGTCCATGTTACACTGGTTGGTTTTAATCAGAGGGCTGTCACTGTGCTAGAATACCAGATGTTAGTATTATCACTTCCTTAGTGGAAGCAAGCTTTGAATCTTTGTTCCTGTAAATATTTCCACAGTGTTTCCGTTTGCAATATTTACAGTATTTCTCCAGTAATTGTATATAATGGTAGAAATTACAAATTAAACGTGTGGAAATTTGATGCAGAGTTGTCAGAAGATGGTTAGAATATTCACCTGGCATCTGCATTGGGGGAAATACAACCTATTCATATATCTCTTTAGCCTGCACTAAGTCTGCTTGTTCTCAGAAACCTTAAGCTCCTCTCCTCTCCTGTCTTCTTCTCTTGCCTTTTTCCCCTTTCTTTCCCTTCCTTTTCCTTTCCACTTTCCCTCTTCCCATCTCTTACTACTTTTGTTGATGGAAATGGTGTTAGTCATACCTAAAGCCTAGTTTGTACATGTGCTTTTGGTATTGCAGCTCTTAAAATGCACTGTGTTTTATCAGGATCACTTCCTCCCTAATGATGCTGGAAGTAGTGTGGTTCTTGAAAGCACGTTTCAGCATTTTTTCACTGAGTAACCGTAAAATAACAAAATGTTTTGCTGAGTTTCTTTAGATGTTGTGCCTCCTGTGTCCTGATCCCTCAATGAAAACATTTAAAAGGCAGAAATCTGGGAGCAGTACTTTTTTAAACAAATTTACAATTGTTAATGCAACAAATGTTAATGAAAAATATATACTCTACAATGAAGTAGACTATTCAGTAGGCCTCCCATTCTGAACATTTGTGCTTTAACAAAAAAATCACACTGTAAAACACTCTGAGAGCAAAGTGAGGATTGGGGTGAATTAATATAGGCCACCTCCCCAACGTAAAACTTTTTCATAACTGATTTTCCTTGATGTGAATAGAAATTCAGCCTAGTCTCAATTGCCATCTGATAGCGAGCCATCTTCTAGAATACAGAGCCAGTTTGATTGTGGGACACGTAGTCCAGGTGGAATTTCTCCAGCTTGCTGGAATCAAGTTGTTGCCAGGATTGTGTCCTGTATATAAATATGGAAAAGAGATGGTCCTGCTGGAGACTTGATTCTCAAAAAGGTTTTCTTAAACAAATGGCATTTCTGAGAAACTGAGCAAAATGTTTCAAGATAAAAGAATGTTAAATATAGCTAGAAATAAGAGAGCCATATGTTCGAGGCATATCAGCTTTGAAACCGTGCACTCACCCCCAGAACTCAACAAGATTTCACATTAAAAAAACAACACAAAAAGCTTCCTGAAAAGATACACTTCATTCATCTTGAGAGTAGCCTAGAAAGAAGAAAAATGTAATCCACCGAGAGCCTTTCACTAAGATAAGCATCTTTGACATAATAAAAAGAAGAATATAATATGTAAATCTAAGAGGTTTTGTATCCCTTCCTAAAGAAGTCTGTTGTTAGATTTGTACATCAAAGTAGGAGTAAGGTTATTTTCTGCATTTTTTTGGCTAAAGAGTACATTATCTTCCAAATCCTTTGCCAGAAACATAAAATCTTAGTTCAATGTGAAAGAAATGCACCATTTTAGAAGTACTATTTGAAACATTATACGGAACACAGGATGTTCTGAGTTCAGCATGGATGCTATGTAAATATACCCATTAGAAACTTGGTCCACCAGAAGATTATTTGGTTGTCCTTTAAATGATACTGATAAGTATCAGCAGTTGTGTGTAACACAGTATACGTGTGTTAGTGCATCAGTCATCTATGTTAAATTAAATTGATTTTCTTTCCTGCACAAACTGAGCTTTCATGCTTGAATCAGTTTCCCAGTAACACAAAGGCAGATAATGAGAGTGACTGTAAAATCTGTAAAATGGATCAGTTCCCAAAAGAATAAGTTGTGCATCTGTTCTTGGGGGAAAAACAAAAACAAAAAACCACAAGGATGTATTGTCTTAAAAATAACTGCATGAATCCAAATGTACTGCAGAGGAATGCGTCTTCATTTGTCCATCTGAATTTGTGTATACAGTGATCTTGCAGAATGTGGTTTTCCTTCTCCAGTGGAGTTTCCTTGCATTCAAGAAACATCAGTTCTTGTAGGTTTTGACCACTGGCATACATAAATACTTTCTAGCTTGAAGTCTAACAGGTCTCATTATCTACATCTGAACTGGAGAGCAAGAGCTCATTTGTTGTGCCTCGAGGTCTTGGCCTGTAGCCTGGCCAGGCTCTCATAGATCCTTCTCCTCTCAGATGCCTAAGTCACACTCTATGGGCAGCACTTAGAAGTGTGTGCAGCTGGATTCAGAACCTGAGAAAGGCTTTTGATTTCTTCTTTGTAGAAAGCAAGTTTACCTTTTCCCTTTTGTAGTGAAACAGTTCATAAACACTAGTGAAACAGAAGTTCTAGCTGTGAAACCATGAGGAGTGCTTTCGGAAATGCTCTGAAAAACAAGGAGAATTTATGGAATTCAGGATGCAACAATCCCCAATTAAAGATGGCCAGCTTCTTAGGATCATAAATAATTTTTGGGAGAATACCATGTTTGTTTTAGGTATGTATAATCTCTCAAAAGAGATGAACGCACATTCAATTGTCTTTTCATGAAATATTTTTCAATTATTTACTAAGGTATTTCTTTAAAACACTCTGACAGAAAATCCCTGTTTGTGTAAATATGTTTACAGCATGAAGTCTTTCTCCAGAGACTGCCCAACCTTCTGCTGGTTGAGTCCAACCCTATTTAAGTTCTTTGACAAAATTCATGCCCGAAGTAACATTTTTAATTAACGTCCTTGTTTGTTTACATCTAAACATTCAGGGAAAAATAACTAAAAGGTCTGGAACAACTATCGAGTCTACACTTGCTCTAAGCTGAAAGAAAATAATTTTTAGTATATGTTTAAAATTAAATAACACGTTTCAGATGTCGGTTCAGATTACTGTTGAAATGTCATTCAAATCTGGGAGTGTTTCTTGCTGGTTTTGTCCTTTTAAAAATTTCCACTGTGCTTTTTTCATCTTTAATTAAATTTCAATTCATTTTATAATACTAGTTAAAGTATTTACAGCAAGAAATTCTACCCATTTGCAAAACTGCAATTAATTGGGCCGTTTTCACAAGCGAGCAAACTTTTTAGAAGTTTTGCAAAATCTTTATACTGTATTTGTAAGACACTGAAGGCTAAATCATTGGCTGGTATAAGTCACTGTCAGTCACTGCAGTCAGGAGAGCAATTCGGATTTACAACAGTTTAGAATTTGACCGATAATCTAATTAATGTAATCAAATCCATGTACAGACACCAGAATAAACAATACCAAACAGTAAGACAAGTAACCTATCTTACAATGAAAATAAAATGAATGTCCCAGGCTTCTTAAATCACTGTTTTATTACATGGCTTTGCGTTCTATCAGCTTTGATCTCCTTCATTTCATTAAAGTAAACTTCTCATTAGAGACATGAATTTCTTCCTATGAAATTGATCTCACATTCAGCACTGATATCTAGTGACTTCTTCCAGTTTCAGCTTTGGTCTTTTTATATAGTGGTAAGTCCAAACACAAAGTATGACATCATAAGTAGAACATGTGGAATGTCCAAAACTGAGCACACATTAAGTATGTTTCTAATAAATACTTTGGTGCTGAGTAAATTACAGATGAGAGGAGATAATAAATTACCATTTTGCTATCAATTCCTTTTCTTAGCATATTAGTGGTTATTGAATTAGTTTAATCACAGTCAAGCAGTTGAGGTGCAGTAGCACTGCTTATTGCACTAGCCCTTATCATCTCATTACCTCTGTTTTGTGTTTGCTTTATCTCTCACATACAAAGTTTGTAAGTTTCCTTATATATGTGATCAAATAAAAAAGTGAATATTTACCTGTCACAACTAGGCCTTGATATATGATTCTCTCCTTCAAGCTTTGTCAAAAATAAATAGTGATTATAATAATTTCAGGTTTAAGTACGTTTAGCCTCAGGACAGTATGCTGACCAAAGTCTGACTCTGCATAGCCATCGTTTGATCACAGAGAAGCAGGGGGGTGTAAAACTAAGAAGAGTACCAGCTATGTATTAGTTTTAGCAATTTCTCTACTTAAAGTTATTCTGCAATGTTAATTATTTTTCCCACCCACCATGGAATTATGGTGGTTTATTTTTGACAGTCATAAGTTCTGAGTATTTGGACAAAGCTGGACATTTTTAGTGGGCTTTCTTATCTGTAATAAAAGTAATGGAAGGCTTGCATTTTGGCATCAGACAAACTCTGCATTTGAGAGTGGATTCTTTATATTTGTTGGCCAGAAAAATGGTTTTTTTGCAAACATTGTCCCATTGCAGCTTTCTAATTAAAAATCAGCTGTGGGAAACACTATATTTAAAATAGTGATGACAATATTAAAACTTCTTGAGAATGAAGGAGATTATAGAAGATTAGGAGGAAAATATCCTATTAGGAGAAATGGAACTACATGCTCTATGGTAATTCTAAAGTATTGCGAAAGTATTCACAGTGGGCTATAGATGAGAATATGAAAAAGATGAGTGTTATAACATCAAGGGGTTTGAATGACAAACAGATGCTAAACAGACAAATGAGCTATGGCTGAAGGAGGCCAGTGCTGTTGTATGCTAAGGGAAGAGAAAGGAGGAAGAGGTGGATAAAAAAAATACAGCCCCGGAGAAAACTGAAAACCATGCTGAGAAAGTAGTCTGGAGAAGATCACAGGAAACAGCTTATGGAATTAAAAACATTTGGGAAATTATAGCACTTAGGAGGAATTAAATATGAGAAAGTAATGGTCATCTATGAAAATAGAAACTTCAAAAAGGAAGAGACTGCAGTACAGAACCTGGAGGAGAATAGCTACAAAATCAGTAGATATGATCTCAGTATGAATAAAGAGAGACATTTTAGGGAGCCCATGTAACATATCAGTCCCTAGAAAGACTTTTTATGAAGAGTTAACAATAGACCTTGGCAATAAAGAGCAAGGAAATGTCTGAGAGTAATATCTGCTTGAAGTGATGGTCTTACATCAGTCTCATGACTGGAAAGAATGTGATCAGACATAAATAGCATCTTAATTCAATTTGTTAAATGTGCTGAGATTTTATAGATAAATCTTAGTGTAATTTACAAATATAAAACGACATTGGAAGCAGAAACATTAAAGTAGTGTAAATGTTCTGTTTTCTTTTAATTTTCTTAATGAATTAACCATATTGAAAGTATTACTTTCAGACTTTGGCTAGTTGAAATATTTGTCAAATATTCAGATTTAAGAAACGGATGCAATTATAGATAAGGAAAATGAGTTCATAATGAGAACAGATGCTACAAGGACAAAAGATATCTTCAAAAACCCTCCATGACTTAATCCCATGGCCATTTTCTTTATGTGCTCAGAGTCTAACTTTGAAAGCTATTTTACAATTGTTCTGCTCAGCCGTGCAACATGTGGCTGATGTCAGAGCTGTATATCTGATATTTACCTGCTTATGCCAGTCTGTTACCTTTTCCTGCATGCTTATTGAGTCGTTTCTGCACCTGAGGTGACACAAAGAGACATGGAAAAGCAATTTTCATCTCCTTTCACTTATGCAAATATTTCTGATGTGCAGATTTTAGGAAAAACCAAAATCTCTCTGGATTCAATCCCTTAGCATGTTGGCAGACCTTGACCTAGCCTTAAGCATCATAAATAGTCTAGGCTACTCTGCATTTAGCACAGGGTCTTCTATTAACAGTGATGTAAACTCCCTTCTAAGTGAGAAAATTTAAAGATATGTATGTTGATAGCCCAGTATTTATATGCTCCTCCTTCCTAATTCAGCATCTTTCCTAATTCGGAAGTGTGCCCAGCTCATTCCTAATTCCTCATCAGGAGTCTGGCAGCAGCAGTTTAGCTGTTCCTTTAGAAGTTCAGCAAACTTTACTGCAGCCTGAGCTCTCACAGAAAGGCCTACCCTTGGAAGCTGGAAGCTCTTTTACTCTCATAAGGATAACTTGTTCTTTAGTCTGTTCCTTAAACCATAACAACTTGCTACTTTCTTTTCGTTAACAAGAGCTGATTACAGCACCTTTTCCACTCTGATTCACAAATCTGAAATCAAAATAATTTAGACCACGGGGTTTCTCCCAATTGTTCTGAGTTTGTGTTGCTTTCTCTTATTCTTAAAGATGTCTTCAAGTCAACAATACTTAGCTTAATTACTCCAGTTTTTGGAGGTCATTTTGACATGGAACTCTAGGACTTTGAACACTCTTGTCTCAAGTCAGCCTGCAAGAGCACCAGGTATTTCTAGGTAGATAATACATGGCTACAGCAGCCGGATGCATGGTTTAATACATTAATTACATTAGCACAGTGTAATGCCATTTTGCTCTTGCATAACTTTTTCATTCTGAGTGCCTCAAGATGTTCTCCAAATTTTTATGCAATTTACAGTATAATTCTGAATTAATAATATTGAAGATTGCATTATATATTTTACATAGCAATTGACATGTTCTCTATACTTTGGTCCTGTTAAGTGGAAAAGAGATAAAGAATGAAGATTATCAAAGTCTTTCCATTGAAGTTTGCACTGATAATTATATATCTAATGATGGTCCTCTTCTACGTGAAATCTATATTATTTCAATGCTCCTTGGTGATTATTTCTGTGTGAGTAATACAGAAGTGGTTCTAGAAGAAGTGGTCATTGTGGTCCAATTAAGAACAGCTAATGTAATGTCTATTACTAAAGTCATGTTTTCTTTGATTAATTTTTGTTCCATATGATTAGATTTTGAAATAGAAATGTACAGGGTTGGTCAGATAAGTACCTGTCCCGCAAAAGTGCATTTTCTTTAAAAAAAAAAAAAAAAAAAAAAAAAAAAGTCTTTTTTACAGAATTGGCTACAGGTGCCTTTTCCTGTCTCTTATGATTTCCAGTACTATGTGAATTTGTAGCTCATGTTATGAGTACCTGAATTAAATATTTCTGTGTCTGTATATCAAAGCACTTTTAATGTATCTTAGTATGTGGGAGGACTAGACTGCTTTTCTCAGTATTGTTTTGTTTATCAAACATCATCTTAAAAACTCATTCTGATAACATTAGATATCTTCTTTAAAGCTAACACAGGCTACAGAGTAGAGGGGTTATGAGTACAATAAAATCCTTAACTTGACCCTATCTTGGAGGAATGGAACACAAGCTTCAAATCTGCAATGCAGAGCAGCAAATTATGAGCAGGTCTTGAGCCTCAAGTTTGAATTCTTGTCTTTGTAAGTTTGTGTCTAATACATGGAGAGCATTGATATTTGAATGGCACTAAGAGCTGCAGCTTGCCTGTGAGTAAGACCAGTTGGGTTGCTTTCTGAAGCTAGGCATTAGTCAGGGAATGTTTCCTATTCTGGTCTGATCCTTTTATTACCTTTAGGAGCTAGAGCAACACTAGTTGTTTTTATATATTAATTAATTCATTTCAATAATAATATATTTATACTGATAATAACATAATTGTTAATCTCACACAACATAATGCTATATAATAGGAAATGTAATTATCTTAGTGGGCAGAATCTAAACTTGCCATGGTTTCAGGCTGAAGTGAGATGATCATAAGGTGAAAGTCACACATTCAAAGTTACCTGAAAAACGTCTGAAGCGATAGCCAGTTTTGCAAAGTTTTTCAACTCTTCAGAACTGGCTGGCAAATATATATATATATATGTATATATTTGTATATATTATATGGCAAAAGATGTATGAGTTTTCGCAGCCCCAGCACATAAGCTAGCTGCAGTACCACTAATAATGCAGCCAGGTTACTTTAGCTGTTGTGTTCCATCTGCTATTGGATGATCTCCTCCATTTACTACAGGAGGAAATTACAATTCACTGTAACAAGTGGGGCCTTTAGCTGTTCAGAAAACAAATGCTATGTTAACTTTAATTACTTCAGCCATTTAGTGATGTTCTGAAAAGGTCTTTTAACAAACCAGGAATGCTTACCCAGGCCGATACCTTGTGTATGTGCTCTGTCATTGTATAGTCTTACGAAGTGCTGCAATTGGTGTTTAAGTCCCTTGTTCTTTAGACCAGTAATGAAACATGGAAGCAATTTCACTTTACCCTCCCACCTTAAATTTTGATTTGGAGACATTATCAGATTTATAGAGATGAACTGAATCTGTCTCTGCCAATACAGAAAAGTGAACTGAGGTAGAAGATGACATTACAAATAAAAGAGGTCAAGAATTATGGACTTAATCTTGTTTTGACTCAAGTGGCTCTATTGGCATGACTTAACAAAATGAGTTGTTGCAAATCACTGATAGTAATGCCAAATAAAATGTTCTTTCTATTCTGTAAAGCAAACTTGAAAAATCCTTAAATTGTGAATACATTTTATACAGATGGGCTATTTCTCAGGGTTCTGTCTGAGGTGTCTGAGGACAGTACGGTATATAACCAAAACAGTGTATAAGAACAACTGTTGGCATTTGATTAGCTGTACATGTCCTGCTGGAACAACTGGATGTTATTCCTGTAGAAGTCAGCAGAAATCTCAACTCTGCAGTTTTAAGACTTTCAAGTACAAGTTTGTTAGGGGTTCAAAATTTGGTGTGGGTGAGTTAACCACTCCCTGTTTGGAGCAGAAGAATTGAGGAATGTAAGTTTCATTATGAAGTGGATCCTTGGAATTAGTGTTTATAATTTAGTTAAATGTGAATCTTAAAGGTACATGAACAGTTTCCTAAGAGGTAGGAGCAGGATACCTGCTTATAGCCCACCAGGCTTATGCTTTTCCACCTTCTTGGCTGATTGCTTAGTTTGCTTCGTGGTCCAAATGTGAAACTCACTTAGAACTTTCTGGAATGCAAAGTTTGCACAGTGGGATATTGTCTGGATAATTGCACTATTTCAAGTATTCGGTATTACTGAATTTCAGAAAAGCAGGGCAGAGCTCTTTTAGATTTGTTACAGCTACGCCTACATGGCATCATTTTCTCAACTTGTTAATACGGCTTTTTTTTCTTTTTCTCCTTATAAATGAGACAAAATCAGTGGCCTGTTCACAAAAAATAAATAAATAAAATAAAAGCTTGGTCTCCAAGCTTTTGTATTCAACGCGGAGGTTGGACTGTGCTCCAACAAACAGAATTATTCAGCCAGCCATTGCCTTCAAGAAGTAATGTGTAACACCTTGTTTTGTTCCTTGGTTCAAAAGGCACTGTCACTGTTGTACACCAGTGTTTAAAAAAAAAAAAAAAAGACTATAATTCATATGCAAACTAAGGGGGGATTCATGATTTCATAATAAAATGTTGAAACGCTTTGATCATGAGCTGGAAGGAGGTGTGAAACAGTGCTTCAGAAACAGACAGATATTTGTGTAATCAGCCTTTATGTATTGCCAGTTCAGAATAATAACATATAAAAAGCCCCAACTTACCTCATCTGCCTGGTACAGCCAAGGCATAAATAAAAGAGAACAATGGAATTACTATTACTCACTCACTGAGTCCCAGCTACATCACTGTATTCTTTATAATTGCTGGCAAGAAGATTAATGTTTTGTTAAATATCAGAGTAAGGTCACGAGGGGGCTTGCAGGGCTGTCTAAACATCTAGGCTTTAAACTCCTTCCTTCCTTCCTTCTTTTCTTCCTTCCGTCCTTCCTTCCTTTTATATATACGTATGTGCACACACACACATATATATATAGTATTATGTATCTAATTTTCTGATTAACTTCATGGAAATGTTTCCTTTAATTATGGTGATACACATAGTGCATTTGAAAGGCAGCTTCCATTTTTGACAATGCAAAAAATAGACAAGGAAGGGCAGCAATTGTTGTATGTCTGATAAAGCTTAATCACTATATGGATAGGAAGATGGTAGGCTTTTTTTGTATATTAGAAATAGACCTGAGTTCCATTTTGTCTGTCATAGTTCATATCTCTTAGTCCTGCATTCCTATTATGAATATTTTCTCATCACATTAATGTCACAGTTATTTTAAGTAATTATATATTCAAATTGAAAGGAGTCTGCTTAAATGTCTATTAACTTATTTTGTAAAAACCTGGACAATAAAAGTTCAGGAGAAATTCTCATAGTTTTGCAGAATGAGATTTATGCTTCCTGCCTCTCAGAGCGTATATATCACTAAGAGTGAGTTTACAAGCTCCCATTTCAGCTCTCTTGCAGCAAACAAATATTGACACTTTTCAAGTTCTTTGTGTAGATAATATCTTACAGCTATCAACCTTTCCCATCATTCTTGGCCTGAGACTATAGAAATAGTCACAGAGATACTCCATCATTAATTAACTGATTTTTTTAGTGAGATTAAAGCATTTCATGCAAATGACAGAAGAGTATTTATCAGAGAAATTAAAAAATGGTAAACCATATTTAATGTAGACATTTGTTAGTAATTTATGGATCAACAGACAAAGTAGGCATAGCATTTGTAATAAGTATAAATATGTACAAGCACATACAGTGTGAATATGAGAAAAATAAGGTGTAAGAAACACCCCCTAGCAGTTATTAATGACATATGAAACGGTAAGACTTAAAAAGTGAAAAGACTGTTCAGGTTAAGCACCTATAAAAAGTATTAACATGTTCAAAAATACAAGAATGTGAAATTAATTAGTCTTCCTTTAAAGGAGACTTTTCCAAAGACTGGAGTTCTTGTGATTTATGTTAAGCTCCTGTGGGAAAAAAATAGTTCTACCTAGTTGTTGACCCATTCATCTGGGCTTACTGTATTTATTTGTCACCCTGTTAATTCAGACAGATGTGATGTCATCTCTCACTGCTCTCACCCAGCCTCTCTGTGCTGTAGTTAAGTTAAATCACTGGAAAAGAGCAGTCAGGAGCACAGCAGAGTCCTGTGATGGAAGCTAGGTGCAATTTCCAGCTGAACATTTCTGTGATTTTGAATGAAAACAAAAGTGAATATACAGATTTATTTCTCAGAGAATATGAATTAATTTCTTTTGTAACTATGTCCTGTATGTATGGCTCTAGTCAGTGATCATATTTTAATAATCTCTCCATTGTTTCCATTAATTTGTAGTACAAAACTGTTTCTACACCAACTTTTTTTCCTCAAGGGAGTTATGATCAAGTAAGTCATTAAGTGTCTGGAAAAGGGGGACACACTACAAACATCAAAGGTAAGAGTGAGTAAGCGCAGGAGCACAGTGTGCTGATAACAAACATAAGACAGAAATATCATGGCCATACTAAAATATGGTAAAAAAAAAAAAAAAACACAACACAAAGAACAACTATATTTTGAATCAGAAGACAACAGTGGTAGAGAATCATCACAGTGAGCAGTGCTGGAGCACTTCACTGTTGGGAGAGTCTCAGGCAGTGGAGCTCACCAAGCCCAAAGAAGGGGAAGGATTTTCAGGGGGAGAAATTCTGAAGGCATTCAGATCTCCTTGCCTGGATTTTCTTGATTAGCAGCTGCCTTTGGAATCTGTTGCTGTGAAGAGATTAGTAAGAATAAACTTTAATTTTAGTTGCAAGACAGGCTAGTGGGCTTTTATGACTGCAAAAAATGTTCAGAAGAACATTGTAGCTGGCCCTGAAATACCATAGATCTCTAGTTGCCAATAGTCATCAAATTAATTGTTTCATAAGGTCAGTATTTACAACCCAGTTACTACCATAGATAATTCATTCAGAGATATTTTATCTATTTCATCTTTCCTATATCTTAATTTGAGAACTGCTTTTGCAGAGTTACAGTTTGGAAAGCAATTCAATCCACATCCAACTTAATTTCTTAAAATGACACAAAAATATATTGTTGCATGTAAGCAGAAGTCAGTGGTAACTGCAAAGTTTTGTACCCACCTCCCTTAAGTTAGTACCTGAAATGAGGATGTAGTTTTGAAAGACTGAATCCAACTCTTTGCCTTCATTCTCTCATGAAATAGGTCCACTCCCAAGAAATGCATAGGGGTCATTTTTCTACGCATAGACTAAAAGTTCACTGGGAACTTTTGGAACTGAATAGGTTCTGTGTTCATTTACTTTATTCTGGATGCACTGACTACCATAAGCACCTACACAACAACTTAAAACATTTTTTAAAAAGCAGAAAATATATTAAAATATGATTTTAATTGGCACAAATGTTTTATTCTTCTACTAAAATTTCTGTTACTAAACTTGGAAAAATACATTCTATAATTTTATTGTGAAACAAAATAATCTCTAAAAGAGTAAAAATAAATAAAAAACAAACTAACTATAGAGAAAGTTAATGCAAAGAATGGCCCCGTTGATTAACTACTCAAGGTGAGCTCATCCCTTAGTATTCTGAAGACTTCTTCTGGTATTTTGTGCACTTACAACCCAAACTAACAATACTGCAATTCTATTGCAATTAGGAATTAAACTGAATTTGTTACATCAATATAACCTTCTGAGTTTTATCATACTCCAAATTCATCTACCATAATGAACATATTTTTGTACCTTAAAAAAAAAAAAAAAAAAAAAAAAGGAAAGAAAAGAAAAAGAAAAGCTTTTTTTTTCTTTCCTTTTTCCCTCACAGGTAGCAAAAAGCAGTTCAGGGGAGATGCCTGCCTACGCGATATGAAAAGCTTAAGGCTCTCTGACTCACCATGGTAAAAAAAAGTATTACAAAATCAGAAAGCAAAAGCATTGAGATAAGGTAGCATGGGACCTTTCGCTCTTGTAGTACTGATTGAAAATGTGTAAGAGAAATAGCAGGTGGAAGAAACTGAAGAGAGACCAAGAAGCATAATGAGGTTCAAAGGGGTGGATCTGAAGGTAAATCTCCAAATGTACACAGTAATTCCTCATCTGAACTATTCTGGATATCAGAACTGCTGGATCTTTACATACTTGTATCACTCCTTGAATACCACCATTTGAAATCATGCAGTTCTGTTTTTATTACAAAATCTCTCTTACTTCCCATGTAATCTGCATTCATGTTCAGGGGGTTCCTCCCTTGTGGCTGGAAGCTCCCTGATCAGCAAAGATGAGTGTGTGTTCCTGAGTGTGCACACTGGAGGGTGCTAGCTATTGGAGAAGAGTGTGCTAATGGTAATGGGGGTCTTCCCAACACCCAGAAATCAAAATGGAAGATCTGGGGGTTTGTCATCTAGGGGTTTTGTGGTAGGAGAGCAAACTGTGACTCTGTCTGTATTCTGACTTTGTTTATTGGCCAAACAAGACAAATGTTTTGTAATTTTTGAACTTAATTGAAAAATCCCGAGTCAGGATATTCGTTGCTTACATTCCATATGCTGAATGCAGCTATATGTGAGTCTGTAGCTTATATCATTTTCCTGTTAGTGCTTTTGTCCTTGTTTATATGTGTATTTATTTATGATTTCCTCAGGCTATTTTGAATGTTACTGGGGAGCTGAAGAAGATGCATGGCATGTTCTAAAGAAATGCAGTAAATGATAATATAGCATATTTTTTCCATGCCTGGGCATATTAATTCTTTCTTACATAAGGAAACACACCAAACAAATTGTAAAAAGGGAATCATTTGGGATCAGGTTAAGCATGAATAATGATACACCATCTAATCTCAGATAAAGACAACAACAAAAAAGTAGTTTTATTGCTAATGGTTTTAGGAAACATTTCTCTTTTTCAAAGAAAATTACTCAATTTAATAAATACATGCTTAGGAGAAAAAAAAAAGAATTTATTTTTTGTTTTAAGAATAATAAATACAGGCATAACTATTTAGTGAGTAGTTGTCTTGGTGATGGAGTTTGACCTTGGCTTTATGATGCTGATGTTGGTTTTCTTTAAAAACATTTATGGTTTCTTCTTTGCCTGCAATGACTTTTACACTTACTGTTGATCAATCTGCTTCTGATGCAGAGCTTATCAATGAGGAAATTCCAGCTGGTGTCACTGGGCTTTTGTGCCAGCCTCCGTAGGCTTGATCCTTTCAACAGTGAAGTTTGCTTCAAAACTTAACAGGCTCCAGAGTCTTGCCTTACCAGGATGTTTGGACATCATTACGTGCAGTCACACTTCATTTCTTCATTGTCTTCCTAGTCTGTTCCATCTGATTTTTTTTATATATATATAAGAATGATTTGTATAAAGGTGTAATGTTTAAAAAGTCAGTTACTTTTGTTTTTGTTTTGTTTTTTACATGACTTCTTCCCTAACTTTTTAATCTTTATTCAAAAAAATAAAAAAATTAAAAAAAAGGATTAAAAGGGATTATCTTATCTTTAGGATACAGATTCAGTTTAAGGATATGAGTTGAGAAAGACATTTTTCCTTGCTCTCATTGAGTAAAGCTTCTGAAGGGTTTGCAGGATCAAGGTTTTAATTTGCAACCCTGATCTGGCTGCACGTACAATTCTAATAAAGTTTAATGAACATTATTAAAAGTTTATATGCAAGAAAATAGGGTCGCACATTTGGAGTGGTCGTTACTGCCCTCCAAAACAGGAGTATCTTGAGGTAGCTCCGGTTTTCTGCTTGTGGAAATAGGGGCATCAGGACACCAAGGAGACTCTTCCAAACATAAAACCTATAATAATTTGGGTTTACGAAAGGGAAGCAAAAGTTCTTAGTTTGCAAAGGAGGATAACAACGCTTCCATGCAGTAATACTTTGGTTATAAAAATACATGCACTGTAATGCATGTCCAACCTATTAGTAGTCTTAGAGTGTAGGTAGAGAACAGGCCGCTCATCCCTGAAGAAACAGCTGGCTGACAGCGTTGAGCAGAGGTAGGAACATGCTCTGAATGCAGTTCCCTGTCCTGCTGTGAACCATATCTCATAGCTGTTTCTCAATCGCAGCCTAAATATTAAGAAAGTATTACAACTACTAGCAAAAGGCTTTTATTGAAGCCAAGCTAGCAGGACAAAACCAAGTTAGTTTCACTTTACCATTGCCTGAACTTATCCTTGTCATATATAACTCAGGAGAAAACATTGCTGGAAGATTTGCTCAATAGAAGTTACCAGAACTCAGGTAGTTACTCCTATGAGCCACGTTTCCATCTGAGATTTAAGACTGAGTGTCTGAGTGAGACCAGAAGGTCTGATCTGGAAAAGACGGCCAAGTGAATAAGGTGACTTTTTTTTTAATCTCCTTGGTTTCAGGGAGGTTATTCCTGCAGATGAAGTTCCCTGTGTATTTAACTCTTTGCTGAATTAGGTACTGTGAACTCACTGGGGGAGGACCCATGTTTTTTTTTATTTGTCTGTAAAGTGCCATGTATACCTTTGGCACTGTATAAATAAATAATAATAATAAAAACAATAAAAACCATCTAGGGATTAAGAAGGCCTTTTAAAGAGGCCAAATGTTCTTCACATAAATCTTGGATCTAATTTGAGCTCTAATAAGCTCCATTTCCTGCTTTTCCAATATTTTTAAGCCGCATTGCAATAGCTATCTTTTTTTTTTTTTTTTAACAGTTGTTTTAAGAGGGCCCTAAGGCAAGCATCTAATCAACCTAATGGAATTTTCCATGCAGTTAAGTGTTTTATTCAGCTCAAAACATTGTCTTTGATTAGACTTAGCACCTTTCCTTTTGCCCTTTTACATTATTTTGGCAGGCTCTGCAGGTGTAAAAGCTCCATCTCCACTGTAGCCCAGTCATGAGTGAAGTAGCCTTGTTGTGTGTGCTTCCATGGCTGCCTCAGAGCTGTGGGACAAAACTTTGGAGCCAGCCCTGCAGTTCCAGTCCCAGCTTTGGATCTGCCCATGCTACCTTCTAGATGAATGACAGTCTTTTTTATGTGGTACTCGGGTCAGATTTAATTATTTAACTCATATCCTGCTAGGAACCACATAGTACTGAATGCAGCCTCTGCTGACAGTCCTAGGATACTTGTCTGAGTCTGGGACAGACTCTGCAGGCTGCACTTTAGTTGCAGTGTTGTGCTGAGTCCATGCTAGATTAATTACAGCTGGCTCTGCTACACCTGTGAGAATTATAGCCCTCTTAGATGGCAGTGTGTTTTTTTTTCTCTTCAGGTAGCAGCCAGCTCAGGTGCTTTAAACCAACTTCTTTAGCCTTTCAACCTTTTTTTCTTGGTTTTCCAGTATGAAAATTGGCTTGAATCATATGAGGGTATAGCTTATTACATTATGCTTAATATTTACCCACCTCATGAGATGTTGTGAGGATTTTTAAAGTAATATTTATACAGCATTTTGAAGATGAAAAGCATTGCATAAGTGGTAATTATTATCTACATTTATTTTCATGCCTCAGTTGAAACATCTTTTTCTCTTTGTCTAAGATACTTAATTTTTCTTCTTCTCCTTTTATTTTTTTAATCCCTGTGCTATTTAACTTCATATGAGATTCTGGGACATAATGTTGTTGAAGGGGCTGTACAGGTTACTTTATACTGTGTCAGATGATTCCTTTTGCTTTTTTTTTCATCCAATAAACTGATGCTTTCAGCATCCCAGTCTGCAACCAGAGGTTTATTCATGCCAGAAGAAAGGAACAGTTTGATTGTTCAGGAAATCAGCCAAAGACTCAGAAGGCCTAGATTTTCTCCATTCTGAAACAGGTTTCTTGTTTGACATTGGAAAAGTCACCTAATTTCTTCATATCTCACCTGGCCATCTGTAAAGCAGAAATGATGTTTCCCTACTGTGTACTTGAGTAGTAATATTACTTTTCTATATTAGGCAGTGTTCACAAGTGTGACAGGAGAACCAATATACTTCAAAAGGCATTGTTAATCTCCTGTGTGCAGATCACTCAAAGGATCCAGTGACTTACGAAATGGATATGAGGCTACAGTTCAGAAAAATACATACTAATTTAATATTGAAGTAAGGGAGACATTTTCTAACTTCTTTAGGGAGATTCAGTAAACAGTCATATCATAATAACTAACAGGCATATCTCCATGGCCTCTGTGAATGTCTACTCACAAGCAAGAAGGTAAATACAGTACTTCTTGTTCAGGCCCCAGAAAATCTATGATGAAATCGTTTCTACTTTGGAAATTCATTTGTGTAACTTTGTCTCAAATATAAGTAGTCTTTTATCTTCAGTCCATTCATGCCATTAAATGGAAAGGCATATTTTCAGAGGGCTTACATGTCACATTGATTCCTAGTGATGGACCATATATGGATAATTAAATTTAGGAACTTACATGTCTGTCCACTTCTCTGGATGGAGGCTGGTATACTCAAGTTATTCCCTACTACAGGTAGTTGGGGGAAAATATAAAGGCATAGTGCAACATATGGTCAGACAAAGACTTCTAAACACATTTGTACCTTTACTATTGTTACTTGAGCAATATGCAGTGCTGAAAAGGTGGGTAAGATGGAGATCAAATTGTATCATATTTTAACAGAATTCAGTTATGCTTTTCAAATGGTTCATCTATCCCAGTGGGAATGATCCATGGCAAGATAATGTTGCTTAATAGTTTTATTTCTAAAATGCACCTTCTCTCTGTGCATGCAAGTGCTTTACAGCTCAATAAAAACCATCATGAAACAGACACTAAAACATTATCCTAAAAATCATTTCACTTTCTTCCTTAAATGTTGCCATTAAAGTAATAAAAAGAGATCTACACAAGGAAAAATTGAGACACAGAAGTTTGAATGTGGAAGTAACAGATCATTGTAATCATGTTGAAGTTTCTATCAGTTGCAGTTTCAGTATCTTGAAATTGCACTAGCTATACCCAGATGCTGCACTTCCCTCTGACATAAGATTTGCTGCTTAGAAAGGTAGGTGTTTGCTGAGTATTACTTTTGCAGAACAAAGATGAAGTTAGGATCTAGGAATGGCTCTAAATTTCTTATACTTTTGCAGCTGTTAATACTGAAAATAAATAAATAAATAAATAAAAATTAAGTAGATTTTTTCCTGGAAGCTACACCAATGATGTCTTTCTATTCCTAGCCAGTTCTAATGTTCTTCTCCCCAATATCCAGTATTGAAGATGAAATGTGAGCTTCAACATAGTCAAGGGAATTGCCTTAATTAAAGGGAGGAATTAATCCTAAGTTCTTAAATCATCTTTATCACAGAATCACAGAATCACAGAATTACCCAGGTTGGAAGGGACCTCAAGGATCATATAGTTCCAACCCCCCTGCCTAGCAGGGCCACCAAACATACACCTTTACTAGATCAGGTTGCCCAGGGCCCCGTCCAACCTGGCCTTGAACACCTCCAAGGACGGGGCATCCACAACCTCACTGGGCAGCCTGTTCCAGGACCTAACCACTCTTCTAGTAAAGAACTTTCCCCTAACATCCAACCTAAATCTTCCCTCCTTCAACTTAAAACCATTTCCCCTAGTCCTGCTATTATCAGCCCTTTCGAAGAGTTTACTCCCCTCCTGGGAGTAAGTTCCCTTCAGGTACTGAAAGGCTGCAATGAGGTCACCCGCTGCAATGAGGTCACCCATTTATTGAGTATAAGAGATGCAAAGATACCATAGAATGTTTTTAGTATGCTTAATTTTCTCTTACAAAAATAAATACTGAGAAACAAAGTTGTACCATAAGAGAGACACTCAAAATGAAAGCTTGGACACCGTGTCCTACAAGCACTGTTCTTACTGATAGAACTGATGGCTTGCTTTAAATCCACATCTCCTGTCAGAGGTACTGAACAGCCCAGATTAACTTATATTCACTTGTTGGTTTGGTAGTTCAAAACTTTCTGAAAAGACACCTAGAAATACAAAAGCAGGATGGTAAAATCTTGGTATTACAGAACCAAATGTGCTTAGCAAATGTGAAAATGAAGTTATCATACCAGGTAGATCCTGGGTTTAAAGGGTTGTTTTTAACCCTTTGTATTTATCAGGAAACAAGAAGATGACAGGAAATTATTTCCCATGGGTTAATAGCTGTGGTTAAAATGCTCAGTTTCGATACACTGGTTAGCATTTTAATGTGTTTACCATCCATGAACCCAGAACAGCCATGTGGGACTTCTAAGAAGCAAGGCTTTAAGCAGAGATCTCACTAAAGCTAAGTATCCAGTGAGGGATCTTTGCAGTCTTAGAATCCTTATCATCTGTCTGTAGTCATCGCCTGTAGTGTTCTCTCATTTGTTTCAAAATTAAGAGTTCTTTCTTAGTTTAAAAGAACATATTACAACATTTATTTTCTCCTTTCTAATGGAAGTCTTGCATTAGTTTCCACTCAGTTTTTCACCTTGAAATCATTTGTAATCGTGATCTTTTATCATACATCTCATGTCGTTTCTCATAAGCAGAGTGCATTTCTGTAAATGAATTCAAGCTAAGCATTTACAAATGTTAAAGGTATTTCAAAGCCAAATCCAACTCTGCATCTAAATTTTACAGTCTTTAATACAATAGAAACAAGATACACGTATGAGGCTTTGGCTCAATTAAATGATTAGCAAATTTCTAGTTGAAAGGAACAGGACAAATACTCTTCCTAACTGTCAATAGCTGCAGCCCCTAACAGGATCTGGATGTGAATCCTGCTTTATTAGTTTCTGTTGACAAGTCATTTTAACTTTACAAAGAGCTTTCTGCTTACATTTCTCCTAGCTACCGTCCCAACTAAATATGGCTTTCCTAAAACAATCTGAGAATATAAATGAGTCTCCTGTCCACGCACATTGGGGGTTTTTGCACTCCTCATTTCTTTTTTTGATGGCACATTGTTTTATCCTTTCAGTCTTTAAAAAAAAAAAAAGAACAGAAAAGAAAAACCTGACACAAAAGTGGATTTTTTTTTTATTGCATTTCATTTTAAGTCGTCTTTTTAAAGATCTGTCATTTATACAATGACAAGAAAACTTTCTAAATTGGAACTAATTTATGAATTCCTTCTTTTTGGCATAATGTCACTTTGCAAGTTAAAATGATAATGACTGGAAAGATCAAATATGTTTATCTAAAAAAAGAAGAGGGGTTTTAAGAGTTTGCTCTCATTAGAAATTTTTACAAACTCTGTACACAGAAAGCATTATAGGTCTTTTTGAGTGCAAGAATGATTAAGTTATAGTTTAAGTGATATCTGTAGATGAAAAGGGTAGATTGAAGACACCTCAAAATGTCTTTGCCTGACGCCTCTAGCTGGGTGAAATATCCATGTTTTAATGGTGTGATAGCTGGAATGTAAACTAATTTTGTTGCCAAACCAACGCCTAAGAACACTCCATATGTGTGAGTGGATTCTTCCTACTCACCTTCCATTCTTATTCAACCCAGCATTCATAAAATATTGTGGTACCAGGCAATGGATGTGGTGAGAGGTTACAGCACTGAGGTGCATAACTAAGTCCTTGCAATGATAAAGTAAAACTGTCTGTTATTTTTCAAGCAGCTTGTAACAGAGTGACTTAGGAATATGCCTCCAAATGGCTTACAGCAGAACCAGAGCATACTGGAATATTTTCTGACTTCTAACTTCTCATTACAAGAACTGTAATGAAGTAGAATTAATATCATTATGCTCACAATATGCCCATTGCCTGGGGGGAATGCTGTCGACTGGTCTAATAATACCAGAATCGCATCCTCACACCAAGGTAAAGTGCATCCATGTGTTTCTTGTCAAGACCACTGGTGGCACAAGTCCTTGATCCAGGCAAGTAACAGTCTTTAAAGCTGTACAGAAGCAAAGCTTCATTTGGTTCTGTTGCTGCGTACTGTACTTTGCCTTCCCCTGCCACTTTTGAATTTCACATTATTACCAGTATTTCTCCATTTCCACTCTCTCTTGTAAGTGAAGATATCAATTTGCTTTTGTGTTGGTTCTTTTAATGCCTCATGATGCATTCTTCACTGCTAAAGTGTTTAAAAGTAGTATGAGGAAGGTGTTAGGATGTCTGTGTTATAAAAAAGAAAAAAGAAAAGCTTCCTCAGATCCTTTATTTTTTCAATGAATATTTAAGTATTAAAAGAAAGCTATTGCATGGGCTAATGTTTTCGTGTTAATCTCCTTTTAATTTTAACTTTCACACCACAAAAATCTTGCCAGTATCCAATGCAAAAATATACAAAAATTAAGAGACAACATATGTTTGGGGTTTGTTTGTTTAGAGACAAGAAAAACCTTGTGAGTTTTTTTTCATTTGTCGTAGGCAAAATGTAGAAGGCTTGTCAGCTGGAATGCCCTTCTCACTCCTGTGCTTAAGCTTCTTAAGATACAGCTATTCAATCCAAAACTTTGCAAAAGCTTCTTCTGTAGAGCAAAGATTTCTGATACCTCAGCTTGAGATGGCAAAGGCCTGTTTTGCAGGGATGTTTCTGCCAGTAACTACAATTTGAGTTCCTCAGTAATGAAAAATAAGCCTTACCCATTCTAGATCATTGGGACCAAATAAATAAATAAATAAAACAAGAAAAGAGAATATATAGAACAAAAGCTATCCTTTCTGTGAGGTATTCATCTCGATACTACTGAAGCATGCAATTATCCTGTACTGATTTTCACTTTATAGTAAGTGAAGATGAAAGCATGAGCAACAAGGCTACAGTTACCATAAGCTGTTACACAAAGCTTCAAGTCAATAGTAGAATATGAAAAGTGAACATAAGAGTAGGTGCTGCAGCTGGTTGATTCATGTAGGAAAGAAAATTAATTTCTGTCACATATCTGAAGTACTGGAGAATGGGAATGTCTGTGATTAACAATATATTAAAAGCCTTTCCAAAGAAATTAAGTGATCCCAAGCTATCTGGATCCTATCCAGATTTCTTTGGAAGTGCTCAAATATGAGGATAATTGAAAGCCCATCTCTGGATAAAGATTTAATGTTAATCTTTATTCTGAGAGCAGAAGTCTATCACTCCTTGTTCATCTCAACATGTCTTTGAGCAAGGACACCATGGGAAGACACGATTAATATGAACCATTCAGGCCTAGTAGAGGCACCTTTTTTTCTTTCTTTCTTTTTTTTTATTTTCCTTTATTTTTTTTCCTTTTATTTTTCTCTTTTTTTTTTTTTTTCTTTTTTTTTCTCTGTTACAGCATGTAAGTACCTACTATGGCCAAGTGGTGTTTTGACTGGATTTCTAACAGGCAC
The DNA here is from genome assembly GCF_054131305.1 of Coturnix japonica. Taxonomy (NCBI): domain Eukaryota; kingdom Metazoa; phylum Chordata; class Aves; order Galliformes; family Phasianidae; genus Coturnix; species Coturnix japonica. The sequence goes on from NC_140668.1 coordinate 27,318,149, forward strand.
TCTGCCAGAGCCATAGCTTGTTAGACACAGTTGTAGGAATTCCACCAGAACTTCCAGTGGAATCCCCCAGCTGGTTAAAGGCTAAAGAACCACAGTCAAGCTGCCAAACCCTGGTACTTAGCAGAAATTTTTAAGATTCTTTTTCTTCTGTTCATTTCTGCTTTTAAATAAACCTAGCTTAGCAAAAGTCCATCACAGCCTGGAAGGTCTGAGCAAACAGAAGGCAGTTAGCAAATGGAATTACATGCAGAAAGGCTTTAATCCCTGCAGCCCTTATGGAACATCTGCTTGAATTACAGGCCATACATAAATTGTGTGTGTGCTTGTTTTTGTCACAGATCCTTCCCCTCCACCCTCTTCTCCCCACATCTTATATGATACAATGCAAAGAAGAAAAAAAAGAAGTACTAATTAGTACTTCCAGCCCCCCCATTACTGAAACTTGATATGTTTACCAAAAAAATAATTACGACATTCCATTCATAAATCTTCAGCAATGTCAGCATTATACTGATGGAATTATGATGTCCCAGTACAAATTGTCTGACCTGCTTTATGTTCCCCAGCACATAATTAAGGTGGCGGTGTGTTAAAGGAAGTAATTTTGTTCAAAGCTTTGGCACCAGCCGTGCAATGTCTTTTGCTCATATTGCTAACAGTTACCAGCCAATGCAAGGAACTGCCCCATGCTTGGCTCTCAGGCTAGGCATATCCTAAAATTAATGTTCTGGACATTGACTGTCTTGGGATTTGGGGCAAAAGGTCTTAATTTACCTCTCTTGAGGGGCTGAGCGAGGAAATAAATTAATGAATGATGAAAAGGAAAGCTTAAAAGCAGCAAAATTTTTTCAGAAATGTTGAAACAGCTTATTTCCCTTCTTTATAATCTTTGAACTTTCTTACCACGTTCTTTGAAGATAGATGTTTTACAAGAATCTCACACAGTTAGGCTTGTGAATTTCAGTTAGCGCATTTAGTTTTATTGCAGAAGCCTCTTCTGATTATTGATTATAGAGGACTATAGTAGTGTACATTACAGAGAAAATATCAGTGGCGACATAGGATGCTGATCCCAAACACAGCTGAGAATGTGCTCAACACTGAAGTTCCTGAATAATTGCATAGTTTTGAGAAATACAAAATATCTTTATGATTCAGTCACACAAATATCTTCCTTCCCATTGCAGACTGTGGTGATGTCTCCAAGCCTCAAACCCTGCAAGCTGAGACTGAGCCTTTGTGTTTTATGATCTCCAGCCTTTCTCAAATGTTCTGCAGTGAATTCCAGGTACGGTTCATATTTGCAAAATTTCCTTGTTTGTTAGACTGCAAGATTGCACTGAGGATGAAAATAAAATAAAAGTTGATAATATGCATAACTGCTAACACGATAAATGCAATTAGATTTTATAAGTATATTATATACATATATGTACACCTCTGTGAAGCACTGAGGCTTGAGTGGATCATAGGAAAATTGCTTCTGATAGTTCAGTTTAGGAACTGAACATGAAGTTCAGTTGAACACATTTTAAAGCTCTTTTCCTGCTATGGGAATGTATGACACTGGCATTTCTGCTCTGTTCTCTAGACAAACCACAGTGACTATAAGATCATGGCATTTATTTGCAAACTGTATGGATCATTTCAGCTAATCTGAATGTTACAAGCATTTCATTTCAGCATGTTTTTCTCCTGTTGACTCAAAGCTACAGTCTGTGGCTTAACAAGGCTAAGTGAAAAACACATCAACAGGTATAGAGATAATCTTTTCAAAATTGTGGATTGTAACCTTATACCAATGTGAAGCTCTGTTTTGAAGTCTGTTGCTTCTGAGCTCTAGGAATTAAGCTGTTGAGAAGATTGCCTTGTGAGACCAAACCTAGCTGTTACACTTTCCTGTAAAATATTAATTGCTGAATAATTTCCACATAAATACACTAGCAATTATTAATTTCATTGCAATAATTTGACTGTTTATAGCCTGTAAATTGAAGCATTGCCTATATGTAAATATATTGACTTTAGTGGGAAATGGAAGGATGCTGCTTTCTAATAAAACCTCTCTTATTTAATTAGCAAAATGTTACACACCTTCTTCTAAATGCCATAAGATCTCCTAAACATTTATAGGGCATGTGTTGACTAAACAGTCTTTAGCATTGCATATTGCAATAAGACTTTTACTTTAAATTGCCGTTTGAAGTGAAAGAGAACAAAAAAATTTACCAGGCATAAGTAGGGTGGTGGCTAAACTACTTGAAAATCAAAGCAGAACAAAAAATCAATGTAACATTTATTTCTGAACAAAGAAGTTTCAGAGTGGCTGAAACAATTTGACAAATTCTCTGAGTAGAAACAAAACTGACAAAAACGTTTCAACACAATGTTGAAATGCTTCGTTTTGAAAATGTCAAAATGAACTGTTTTGACGTTTCTAAATGTTTTGGTTTTGTGCATTGCAATGGGAGCCAAGGAAATAAAAGGCTAAGTTCACAGAGCTACTGGAGGGTTGTGTCCTCCTTTACCAAATCAATGCTGTGAGATGCTGTGGTTCGGGCGTGTCCCAGTCTGCCTACCCTCAAGGAAGCAGTCACTCTTCCACAGGATTGTGTGTGTTCCAGTTCTCCTCCAGCTGGTGATAACCCACCATGCATGATCACCTTGTGTATCATTGCATAGAAAAGGGATCATTCTCATCTCACAGTAGTTAGAGTGAGTTAGGAAGACTGCATTTCTGCCATGCACTGAATTAGGCTAACTGAGCTTTAACCAAAGACTTTCCTGCCTTAAGGAAGTGTGCTGGCAGCTGGGCATCAGTTACTTTGAGGTGAAACATCTTTAGTCTTCTCTTCTGTAAGGAATATTTCAATGTTTGCTGGAGAGAATTGAATTCATCATAAGGTGTATTTGGAGTATCTTTGGGTAATAATCCTGGGGTATCTCATTTATTTTTTACCCTTTTATATATTTTTCTCAAGTTAAGTATCATTTACAACCATTCGGTTGTATTCTAAGATGTGCTGTTTTGTACCAAGCAGTGGATTGACTCTATGGATTTTTGCCTTTATTGAGTAAATTACAAATACGTATGCTAATGGCTTCACTTTTTCATCCCTAATTTTACATCCTTACATGCTGCTACACATCTGTTTATCCAAAGATTCAAAACTAATTTCACTGACTTAAATGACAGCGCCATAAAGTAATTCCTGCCATAAGGAGCTGAAAGTCTGAGATCTAGGATTGCAAATGTGATACACTGAGAAGCAGTAATACCCATGCTATTTATATTTGCATGTGTTATATGTATTTCTGTGCATGCACATGTGTATCTTTTTAATCTAATATTTCTTTTCTTTCCACCTCACCACTGAAAAAGACACAAAAAAGCAAATTTAGTTTAAAGAAATTATATTAGTGTCTGTCCAAACAGTTGTATACAGCTTTCTTGTCTTTGGTCTCCATGGACATAAGGGAACAGTGATAAGATCCTTATTTACCTTTTGTCAGAGTTTTGTTATTCTTATTTACAACTGCATAACTGAAGAAATCGAGCCCAAACTGCACAGAACAATATTAGATGTACTTTATTAAAAAGGGGGAGTATGCATATGTAACTGATGATTTCATGATGTCAGTCCTCCCACTCTGTCTTAAACTCCCCAGTGCGAAGCTCGTTATCATGACACGTTTATGAAAACAAAAGGAGCATATTTATTTTTCCAAAACTGTCCTTCAAGAGCTTCATAAGGGCTTACTTCGTAGCATGTTGGACTGTGCCCTTTCCCTTTACTTCTCATAATTTCTATTTGTTGAAAAAAAAAAGTGTAAAATACAATGAAAGCTCAATTCTGGTTGTACGTAAGGCCAAGAGGAAAAATACTATCCAATTCAATAGTGTTCTGAGTCCTAAACCTCCTGTTTTCATCCCTGTTGGTGATAGCACTGTACACATGCCTGTTTGAAGTTTAAATGGTTTGGGTGAAGCTAAAAGCAGGCTTTTTTGAAGCTTCCAAAGCCCAGTAAATGTGTAATATTTTGGATTGCTTTCCTTCTGCTTTGAGTAAGGATTTAGATACATTTCCATGGAAAACTGTTCCTTTAGTCAACCTGAAATGTGTAAAATGAGATCCTTCTGTACTGAGGTAGTCCTGCTAAATTATGTCCCATTAAAAGAATAAACAAAGCACAGGCTCTGAGCTCTTTCTGCAGTACAAACAGGAAATCAGATTTAAGAGCACAAGGATGTAGGCTGGTCACAGGAATTAAGACATTTGCAAAAATCTCTAGATGGGGCTTTTAAACCTAGATTGCCTTGTAATTTTGTGTCTCAATCTCTATAACACTAATGAATACATTAAATTACTTAGTAGAATATGTATGTATACATCAGGGACGCTACATTTTTCTTACATTTACAGTAATAGTGTCCTAGCAGCATCTATATATAAGATTAATGCGTAATCAGTCTAATAAAAACAGATCAGGAACTCCATTTGATGCCAGTTCAAAATCCTTTGCTGGTTTATTTATAATATCCAGGTGTTTTAATAGAAATTGAGAGATTTATACAGTAAATGATTTCACAGCTTTTGCCCGTTTGATTAAGCACATGCATGAAAAGTTAATTTATGTCCCTAAGAAATCAGCAAGTATGGAAATATTTTTAAGATACAAAATAAAATGTCTCTTTAAGACATTAAGTATATACTTCTAGTAGAAATTTGTTCATCCAAGAGTTTTATTAATTGCAGATATGAAGAAATATATAAGCCAATTATCAGCCTTTTATGAGAGAAAATACGATTCCTAGTGATAATTTTAATTTAAATTTATCTCTCTTTTTTTGTTGTTGTTGTTAACGAGTTTGTGTTGTTTTAAGTGAATTTCTGGTAAGTCTTTTATGCATTTCAGCAATACCACATGATTGAAATCAACAGTACTGCTGAAAATTGGATACATTTAGTGAAGTGTGTTCATAGTATTTCTTCTTCCACTTGAAGCTGGAAGTCAGTGCATGAGATATTTTGCGGGTTTCTTGTGGTAGAATAAAGGCATGTTACTGTTATATTTTAGTGTACTAAACTGAACACAAGTCAGAAATGTATGTGGGGTTTCCTTGCTTCAAACAATGAACATGCAATTTTGAATATAAATTCTTGCACTTTACTGAATAAGGTCTGAATTTTCCAACCTTAATTGCATCAAAGTGATGTTTATTCAATATATTCAACACCAACTAGGTGTTGTTGGTATGTTGGCCCTTCATGGTAAAAAGCCCACTAATAACAGTGGGAAGATCTGTTCACTTCAACCCAAGCCTTAAGTTGGCTAAAGCAGCCATGCATGGGACCAATGCAAAGATAATGTTGTATTCCTTTCTTGATATGAGGTAGATATTACCTGAAAAGGCTGAAAAAGCACTCAGTTTCAGTTCTAATATAGCTCTATCCTTGAGACATACAAATGTATGGATGCTTGGGGCTTTTTAAGTGTGTTTTTCATAGGCCTTTGTGAACTATCTGCTACTGACCATTTCCAGGTGCTTCATAAAACTTGAATGTAGCCAGACTAGTGCAAAACACCTGCCCCTGGTTGTTCTCACCAGCCTTTGAGCCATCTCTGGGACAGTGCTTCTATTGATTTTTCTACATATAGGAAGAAATATTGTTCTGTGACATAAAGTATAAGACATCAAAGAACTTCTGGAATCTTGTGGATCAATTTGAAAACACGATGAACAATCAGCAAGCTGATTCAGTGCTTCTGCTCTTCCATATTCCAGAAAAAATAAACTGGTACATACCACACATGCAGAAAAATATTAGATGAGGCTCTTCAGCCTGCGACTGTAGAGAAATGCAGACTTGCTGATGTGTGGGTCTCTGGCAGAAGAATCTCAAGAGCTCATTGTAGCTCATGGTACACCTTTGGAAAGACGTGTATCTGAGATGCACGAGCATCTCACAGATCTACTTTTTACACAGGAGAGTTCTGAGATGTGTATGCAACAGGAGAATTGCACGGTCCTGTCTACCTTCTCTCTCAGGATTTGTCAGTATTTCATTATCCACAGCCACTCATTCTGTACAGTCTTTGAATAAACTTCATCCTTGCTTCCCCTTGCCCTCCTATCCAGGTGCAGAATTTGTATACAGCCTCCTGGCCCTGAGGCAGTAATGCTACCCCGGTGAGTTATCCTGACACTGTAGTACATCCTGCCTTGAGTTTTAACATCACTAAAGACATTTTTTCCCCCAAAGGAAATAATGACTTTCAGTAACACAGCTTGTTGTGAGATCTTGTTGGAAATCCAAACATGTGGCACTTTACGAGTGTCAGCAGATTTTTTTAGTCTTGTGTGGCAATACGTGCTGTGTAGTAGATGTTGGAATCTGACCCTTCGGCTCTGCCGCAGTGGTGTCCCAGGAAAACCATGTCGAGTTGCCTCTCTCTCTTTTCTGTTTACTTTCTTTCCTTGGATATACCACAAAACTGTTTACCTATAAAGCAATCTACATGTGTTCTATCTGTTTGTCAGGATCTGAAATCCTGCCTTTTATCTGATCAATCAGTTTTATACTGTATTTATCTTGGAAACCATCCATATCTTTTTTTTTTTTTAATGGAATTCTAGACTAACTCTGCACTAGAGGTACAAAGAATTAAGTAAGAGGCTGAGGAAGGTCGTAAATTTATTTTCTCTCTCTCCCACAGTCTTGTAATAATTAGTATTTTTCAAGTGAGATTTTTTTTTTCCCCTACAAAAACCCAAACTGTAAAATCCAGTTTCAGTACCTGTGTTCTGTCTAACTGGAACTGAGAGCAATAGTGATCAGGAAAAAACAGGCTTTACATTCATCCTTGAAAAAATGAAATAGAGTTTCTGGTTATTAGCATTAAGAACAGCATAAATAACTCTGAGCACACTGCTGTGTAATGTTCAAGTACAAAATAATCTTGTAACAGACTGCCTTGTCTGAAACTTGGGCTTGGCATGTTTAGCATGTTTTACAACATCAGTTTCTGTTACAGCTGTTGGCACCAGCCAGCAACATGATTGAGAGGTTTTGATGACCTCAGCTTCTGCAGTTTATTAAGTCTTCCAAACAGATAAAGAGGCTCTGTCAAGTAGCTCACTCCCAACATCTGCCTTACCTGTTTGTTGTTATGGTCTACTATAATTGTAGTGTGAATTTTAAGTGTCTGTCTGTGAGGGAAGAGAGAAAGCTGCTATTCCATGGCTGAAAGAAAGGGAAAAGAACAAGAAGAGGCAACCACTGAATACAGAGCAACTGGCCAGAAAAGCTTACTTTCAGTAGTCGCTTTTGGTAGAGGACTAGTAGGGTTAAGAAATATGTGATGAAGGACAAAACTTGAAAATTTAAAAGCTATGTTTTTTCCAAGTTAGATAAAACTCTTTGGCTTGATAAAGGAATCCATGTGGAATAGTGGTTAAACTGATGGTTTAAAATAGGTTGAAATTTGAGTGAAATCAGCTTTTCCACTGATGTTTCAAAACTTCTCAGGCAGGGAGGCTCTGGCACAATAGGAAAAGAATACCAAAACAATGCTAAGGAGCTCTAGAGATTTCCAAAACCTTATTGAAGCAGATGTGTATGGTAACTGTTAAATTGCAGCCTGAACCACCAATGCCTGAGCACCTGGGGAAAGGATCCAGTCAGCCCTGGGAGTACAGGTGAAGGCAATACAGCTTTGTGTCTGGAAGGGATGGAGCCTGGCTGCACCTCTCTTAGACCTCATTTAAGGCTGTTTGGCACTGAGGAAGGGTTTCTGTCTGGAGATCTCTTCTTCATGGAGTTTCCTTCGTGAACCTAGATCTTCAGAGACAGGTGAGGACTTTCCTTTTTCTTTGTAACACCTTTCTGTTGATTGCACTGGTTCCCTTGTCATTGCATCTCCTCTAACACCATTCCGTTGCATTGATCTTTCTGACACTTACACACATGTAAATAAAATTTATCACACTAGGAAGTTCCTTTTACCTACACATTGCTTGGAAGTGGCAACTCCTAATTCCACCACTTAAATCATATATTATCATCAGTGGACAGGAAAGAGTTTGGAGACTGAATGTTCCCTTTTCCTTTTGGAGGTTCTAATGTAGCACGTAATGCTTTTGATACTTCAGTACAAGCCAACAGGAGAAAACCACCTGAAGTCAACAGCAAGAACTTCATAAAGCCTGTAGGCAGTCTGTCCACTCAGATAGAGCCAAGAGCAGGTTAAAATTTACAATGACCTCCAATTTTTTGCAGCAATCTGTGGCAACCACACATTGTGTATGTGTAAGTTGTGTATGCATCGTCATGTCTGCCTTGAAGTAAGTCCAGCTGCCTTAGATGTTGGCTCTAGGATGCTATGGTAGATGTGTCATTCTTTCAAGTGTAGGAATGACTATAAGCTGCAGGTATAAGCTCTGGCTAGAGCTGAGTCTTTAATAAGACTTTGCCTTTCCTGTTCATCTGAAGATTTAATGTTTTTGTGTGCTTAAATCTGAATGGATGGTCTTGAATGGGCAATCTATGATTTTGGGAATTAGTACCAGCATTCAAAACACAGTGTAGTCTTCTGAGACTGGAATAGGTCTCATTCTAGAGATCATGTGTGAAAATGCAGCCTGCTATTTTTTGCAGAGCAGAAAGGAGGGTCAGATTGTTCTGAGTCATGACATGGAAAGCTCTATTTACTCTTAACTTAGGAATTTGTTATGTAGTATTTAGGATTATTCTGTCACAATCAAGAAAATGCTGGCACAGGCCACAGAAATGACAGCCTGCTTGGCTTGATCTCAGTCTGGAGGAGTTTGTAGGGATGCCAGCAACTCAATCACATCTGAAATTGTAGCAGATAAAGTACTGAAAAGTAACATGTAAACAGTAAGTAAATACATGAGTAAATGGAGAATGAAGTTGTTGTTGGCTGTCTTTCTGTGGAAGCAGGGAAGCTTGTGATAAAATGCAGCTATAAGTAGAATTCTCATTTATTTACTACATTAGAGAAGCTAATGATTTCCAAATCCACCTGCACAATATGCCTGCTTTAAGATGCCTCAAGGATTACCATTATGGAAAATGATGAAAAGAGCACATCTTCTAGCCAATATTTTTTTGTGTTTTTAAATTAGGTCCAGGTCAGAAGCTAATGGGATTTATTTTCCTTTAACTTCTGATGTCTTTGAATCTAATCTTAAACTTGGGCAAATTCATGAAAAGTTGAGAAGTGTGTTTATTCCAGTCTTGAAAATATGGCACTTTTTCCTCTAAGGCTGCCATTTTCAGTCTGGAGGAAAGGTGCAGGCTTTAGGCCGTGCTTCGGTGTCGGAGACCATCTGCCAACACTAACATTAAGAAAAAGTTAATTATGAATGGTGTCTTCCCATGCTAATAATTTATTGTAAAGGAGTTTTTTAGCTTGTTTGTAATGGCTGTAGCCTAAGGGTGCACACTGTATAAATTGTCCGCTTACAGGATATAGAACACTTCTTAATAGGCCTCTGATGATTAGGAGAAGGGAAAGAAATTAAAGAGGCCATTTCCCTTTAGGTATGCAAATGGATTGCAGAACAATAGATGGAGATATGATAGATCATGATAAAACAACCTCTTTTCTTTTACCCTGTATTATGAACTAGGCAAGTAGCAAGCTTCATCATGTGTCAGCTGAAATGTGAATTGTTTCATAATTGAAACAATGCTGTTGCCAGATAGTTCATGTTAAATCACAAGACAAACTACCACTTTTTGTGCCCTAAAGCAGTTTAGGGTTTTGCTGCCTAAATCTGTCTTAGCAATGCTTACGTTATGACCTTAGTTTAATTTAACTCTGCCTACTTTAGCCTCATTGAGCATCCTACTCAAACAGTTGATTTATACTAGATTTTCCTCTAGAGTTATAGTTGACATGTGTGCATCTCCTAAACAGCTAATATTTTACTGCCTGTTTGAAAGTAGCTCAGTGTCTTTAAACAATTAAGTGAGCAGCAGGGGCTCCATCCTAGTAGACTGTCACCCTCTTACACATAAGTGTATTCTTTCCCATGCATTCTCACATGCACACATCTGTGCAGGTCAAGCATCTGCTATTTTCTTGCAAACCTGAATATTCTGGAGAGACATATTCATGTTTCCTGGTACTGGAGTAACCTGACTATTTTAATAGTCAAAAGCTGTTTGTAGGGAATTGAAAGGTGAGAGGTGATGGATAATATTGCCTTTAACAATTGCTCTTCAATGGCAAATAGAGCTTCTTGGGATCTAAATCAGTACCGAAGTCAGAAGTGGGTGCTTAACAACAACTTTGAAAATTACCCACCTTGCCACCCTGATGAAGGCCCTTGAAACATGTTAAAGTGTGGTGGAATAGCTCGCAAAAGCTCTCCAGTGCTAACAGTAGGGCAGCCCAAAGTGAAGTTTCCCCTGCAGTATCTAATTGAGGGGCTGGTTCTGACAGCCACTCTGCTATGCTGCCAGTGTTCAGGAGACAGGATGCTGGAAATTGGCAGGTGGGGCTTAAAATCACAGGAGTTTTTTAAACTACAAACCATTTGAAATCCTTTTGTTCTAATGCATGCGTACTTGGACTTGGCACTGTCCTTATAAGTATGATGTATCAAGAGTAGCAGGGATTAGGACCTCAAATACAGTTTGAGTCAAATCTTTTTGCTAATAAAGCCTGTAGTTCTCCCAATATGAACAGCACCTGAGTTTGTTCTGATTCTATCAGGTTTGAAAACTACCTACTATTTTAATTGCCTGTATTTTGCTGTTTTTCAGTACAGCAGCACAGACACAGGGACAAAGTCTGCAACTGAGCATTCAGCCAGTGCTGAAAACACTGAACTATTTGTTACAGTCGTGAGAAACTTAGCTACACGTGAGAAACAGTGGCATTTTACAGCGTCTCCCAAAATAAATCAAGATTTAGGAAGTGATCGAGTCTGCATTTTATAGGAAAATATTTTGTTTTGTATATTATAAGTGACCAAACAAGGAAGTGAAAAATTCCCCAAGTCTGTGAGCTGTGTTTGGCTCTGTGGCTTGCTTTCTGACAATTCAATGTCCCTTACTTTCTGAATTCAGCCTTTCAGTACAGGAGAAATTTATTTGTAGGTACACACATCCTCTGATCTAAGTTCAGGATGCTAAGTGGAGGAGGGATCTTCCTCCTGCTTGGTGACTGCTGATGGTTATAATAGATCACCCGGGTCAAGTTAAGGCTGCCAGATCTGTCTTTAGCTCTTTGCAGTATGCAGTTATTCTCTCAATCAGATGCAAGGCAGAAAAGCGTTGGGGGAAAGGGTAAGAAGAATTTTATGTTTTAGTCATCTGGGGTTTCTAAGAGCTGTAAATTGGGATTTAGAATGATATTGCTGTTCTTTCATTTATTTCACCAAGTAACAAGGGAAACAGCACTTTGAATGTAGTACTAATGAATAAATAATGCACTCATTGAAAGCTGATGTCGGAGAGGGAGAAATATATCCAGTACTTTTTAGAGGGCCCTGTAGCTCCTTTAATGTACAGGGTCAGTGAGAGGAGCCATGTGGAGGCACATGTGGAGCTGGTGTGGCACTGCTGCCTGCCCAAGCCAACAGGGAGGCAAGGGCATTTCTTCCATGTCTGTGCTGTGAACCTAGGCTTCTCATGTAATGCTAAGCATTCTGCAAATAAGAGAGATGGAAAAAAAAAAAAAAAAGAGAGTGTTAGTTTAACGTTGTTTGAATCTGTAATTCCTCTTATTTAGCATCTATTCACTGTGTGCCCTCTGACTTGGACATGGCTGCACTCTGAGAGGTCCTTGGCCAGCTGAGTACAGTGAGGAATTGCCAGTCCCTTTGTGGAAGCCCTAACCACTTCTTTCAAAGCTCTGTCATCATATCCTTGGCCTGTCTGATGATCTTCGCGCAGATATTTATCACCTATATCGTTGTCAACCAGCAATGCGGTACTATAAACGTTCTAACTTAGACAAAATACTGCCTGGTCTTTACAATGGCTACTGTTTCAGTGGCCAGATATCTGTGAGGTTAAGCAAGAAGGTAAAGCAGTGGGAGGTGGCAGACAGAAGCCTGAATAGTTGTGTTGTCATTTGTTGCTTTCTAGTATTTTCTTTCTGGAATTGAAAACATACAGCAAAATTCCTGTTTTCTTCATTTCATATCTAGAAAGTTTGCTTCCAAAGCAGCAATGGGAACAATGCACTTATTTTCATTTGATTAAAAAGAAACTGTGAAGGCCAGGAAAAGACAGTGCTTAGAGGTTACGCAGGGATGGGAGGAAGCATGAGGGGGTTCCGATCCCTCAAGATTATTTATGATACCTGATGTTGTTATGAAATGAGCTGCCAAAGGTCTTAATATTCTGAAACATCAGTCTGGGTATTTTAAACCTTTACTACACCGACATCAGTGATGATCAGAGATGTGGTGTGATCCCTGTGAATATTTGTGCTGTTTTGGAAAAGGAATACCTCCCACAAGTATGCATTGGTAAAATATGTGGATTATAAAGTCTTGATCAATACTGAGATCAGATCAGCATAGGATGATAACTGTGAAAGACTAGTTGTTTCTTTTAGGAATGAAGAAATCAGTAAGCCATGCATAGCGTGCATTTTAAGATTAGTACTGCTTAGGAGGTCACCTCCTGGAATCAGTGCATCTGTGTGGATGAAGGCATTTCTGGGATCTCTACCATCATTCAGACGTAAAAATATATTTTAGAATGGATGTGTAATAGACTATTAAATTTTATAAAATGAATATTTGCAGTTAGCATCAACAAATACATTTCATTTCATTTGATGTTTGTGTTTTTCCTGGTTCTTAACTATTAGATAGATGAAAAGCTTTGAATCCAGTTTGAAATATGGTATTATATATCCCACATTAGGTATCTTTGAAATAGCATGTGTGGGTGTTTATGACATTTTTGAAGATTGATGATTGACACTTACTCCCATAAAAAGTAGTAATATGAAGAATTGCTTGTTCCAAGAATATTGAGAACATTTCTTACTTCGATTTCTATTCCTTCACTTCTGAAACCTGAAAAACAATTTTATTTTTTAAGAATAGGAAAATATGAACAAAAAGACACTATTAGGCTCATCTACTGTTTCTTATCTGACTGCACAATCTAAAAATCAGCTCGTATTCTGCCTCCTAACGTCACACAGTGTTTTTTCAGGTCTTGATGACTGTAAAGCCAGTGCTGCATGTACCTTGCTATTCCAAAAACCCTGAGGAAGACAAAGCAACTATACAGGCAATGTGAGGAAAAGGGCAATTTTGTGAGGCAAATTCTTTCCACGATGAGTGTGTGTTTGGGGGGGGGGGGGAGGGGGAAATAGTGTTATTAGAAGTAAAAAATTTAAGAAGCTTCAATTTCCGACCACATTTCAACATGCCTGGAGTAAATGTCAGTAGCATTCTGGACCCTAAGGAAGTCATGCTAACTCTCTGCTTTAATGCAGATGGCAATTTGAGCATAGTTAATTATTCTCCTCTCTGCTTCTAGCTGTGGCACAATCAACTCTCTCTTTTGTACTCTGATGGTCATACCAGAAAGAAGAGGGATTGGCAGAACTGCCATCTTGCACTTCTTAGGGCAGAGTTTGGCATGTTTAGGAGACTGGATGACAGAGTCCCTTAGGAGGCAGTCCTGCAGGGCAGAGGAATGCCAGAAGGCAGGACACTCCTAAGGAATGACATAGTGAAGTACAGGAGCAGGCCTAAAGATGAGCTGGTGGGGAAGAAGGCAGGAGTGGCTGAATGGAGAGATTTGGCTAGAATTCAGGGGGGGAAAGAGACTTTCTGACCCTTGTGAGAAGGGACAGGCTACTGCAGAGGTGTTGTGAGAGAAGTAGGACTAAAGCCCAGCTGGAGCTTAATCTGACTATTGTGTTAAAGACAATAAGAAACGTTTCTTGGGAATACATTGCCCATAAAAGGGGGAGTGCTGGGGAGGGTTGCAGAAGCAGATCATCTTGAGTGCCATCCTGTGGCAGGTGTGGGACAACCAGGTGTACAGACCTGTCAGTTTGGGCTTATTAGAAGCAGGTCCTGCCTGAATCTACGGTGAGGGGACCTGCTTAGTGGATGAGAGAAAGGCTGTGGATGCTCTCTAGCTAGAATTCAGTAAACTTTTGATACTGTTTCCTATATCATTCTTCTGAAGAAACTGGCTGTTTGTGGCATGGGTAGGTGTATGCTGCACTGGGTAAAAAGCTGAGTGGTCAAGCCCAAAGAGCTGTGTGGCAAATGGAGTTAAATCCAGCTGACCGGGCATGTCCTGCAATGCTCAGTACTGTGGCCAGTTCTCTTAAATATCTTTATAAGCAATCTGGAAGAGGTGATGGAGTGCCCCACAGTAAGTTTGTACACAGCACCCAGTTAGGCAGGACTGCCAGGGGGGCCTGTGTGGGCCCAGCTGTGGGGCCAAGGCCTCTGTGTGGGGCTCGGTGGGAGAAGTTCCGGCTCCTGAGTAGGGTCACAATGTTCTGTGAAGCACCAGAGGCTGAGGGAATAGGAGCTGGAAAACTGCCTGATGGAGTCATACTTGAAGGTATTGGTCTATAGCTGACTTGAATATGAGCCAGCAATATGCTAAGGTAACCGAGAAGGCCAAACAGCACTGTGGCCTGTATCAGAAATATCCAGCAGTCATAGGTCCAGATTGTTCCCCTGTGATGCCACACCTTGAGTACTGTGTACAGTTTTAGGCTTCTCACTACAAGAAAGGCATTGAAGCATTGGAGAATGAACAAAGAAGGGCAACAAAGCTGGTAAAGGGTCTGGAGAATAGAAGTCTTATGAGGGGCAGTTGAGGGAACTAGGGTTATATAGCCCAGAGAAAAGGAAGCTCAGAACAGACACTATCCTAACTCAAAGGAAGATGTGGTGCAGCGAAAGTCAGTCTCTTACCAAAGAAAGATGTGATAGAACAGAAGGAAATGTCCTCAACCTGTGCCAGAGAAGATTCAGATTGGACATTAGGAAAAAAAATATTCACAAAGGATTGTGAAGCATTGGAACGTACTCCCCAGGCAAGCAGTTATATCACATCCCTGCATAAAGGTGTGTAGGTGTGGTGCTTAGGGATGTGGATTAGTGGTAGAGTTGCACTGTTGTGTTGATGGCTGGACTTTATCATCTTAAAGGACTTTTCCTACCTAAATATTTCTGTGATTCTACATAATGATAAAAATTATCTCATTCTCATGATGCCACATGAGATTGGAGTCTTAAAATGATTTTGTTTAATTTTCTTTTTTTGCGTCTGAAGTTTTATACATAGTTTATCATTTTGGAAGGTTTCAGCTATGCTAACTGGGAGAATATTGGAGGACTTGTCTAAAGGATCAAAGCAAAAACTAATAATGATGAGCACATATGATTATTTTTGTTATCCATTCCAGAATTTTTACAGGTAAAATGAATTGTTATCACAGAATTAAAATTTCAGTCTCCCTAATGTTTAGGCTAAGACTTTGTGTTTATTCTTCAAGTTTCCAGTGGATTAAGCTGGCTTTGATATAAGACAGTTGTAAATTTTATCTGGCCTAGTTCAGGTCACTTTTTGCTGTAGATGGCTTTTATTGGCTAGTATTAAATTGTGTGATTAAAAAGTAACTGTAGAACATAAGAAAAGATGCTAAACTAAGTGTTTTTATGTATTAAAATAAGTTCCTTTCTTGTGAGCATTTCTGCTATAAAAAAATGGCCGTCTTTGTTTCACAAAACTACACTGTGCAACGGTGCCAATACTTAAGGAGGGTACTCTTTGAAGATCAGTTTGTGATACAACAGAGTTTGGGGATGTAGGACTCCTTTTTATTTAGAAAATGAGTAGATAACAGATATAGCTATCTGTGAGCTGTTTGCACTGATAAATTTAGTTGGTGCAAATAATCATATCTCCTTCAAAACACCTTACAGCAGTTGTGAATCTGGGCACTTCTGCCTCTGCCCATTCAGTTAAAATACTTACACTGCAGTGGGCCAGTTCCTATTCAGCTGATCAGAGTGGGATTTTAATGTTTGCCCTTTTGAAAAGCATTATGATAACAAGAAAAAGGGGACCTCTAGGGTCAGAGATGCATTATTGTCATAAAAGTAACAGATATTTTACTGTTGTTTTAAAGAACAAATTACTACTGGAAAGATGCATTCATGTAAAAGGTAAGATCTAATTTATGTATCTGTCTTTGTGATTTTAAGCTTTTCGTGTTCAAAATACTGAGAGGAGGAATAGTATAGAAAAAAACATATTTTTAAATCTTACTAAGTTTTATTTATCAGTTGTCTTGGACATGCACACATGTTAATTAGAAGGAAGTTATATAAAAATCCCTCATTGCATGTCATGCAAATAATATACATGCTGTGCAAAAACTGAGTTTTACTATTCATTTTTAATAACATAATTGTACGTCTTGCAATCTGCAACTCTTTGTGCTCACTTTATGCGATAAAAAGTAATATAAATTTCAATGTTAGCAATACTGAGTTTTGTGAACAGCAAAATACTTCTGCTGTCTCCTAAATGGTAGCTCAATGTGTTTTAATTGAAAAAAATACAGTGATCTGTTGAAATACTGATAAATAACTTTGTGAAAAATGCAGTAACTGGCATACTCTCTGAAGTCTTTTCTCCCCCATCATAGTATGAATCACACAGCAATCTTGAAACAACACGTAGCATATACCTTTACATTCCGGTGGAATGACAAATGTGGTATTTTGCAGTGTGCTGAAAGAGTGGTGATGCAGGAATAAGTAGGAGTAGGAAGTACACGGGAGTTATAAAGATCTCTTTTACAATGATACCTGCAAAGGAATCAGCTAGAGAAATTCAGTTTGTCGCCATTTAGTGCTTGAGATAATGGAAGCAAAAATACACATCATTTCCAGCCCCCTGGCATGATTGTATTTTTTTATATATGCTTGAACAGGACACAATCTATTTTGTTTCTGTGGTTGAATACTGGGGGTCATTTTGCATATATTATTGCAAACAAAAGCCAGTATAGGGTTTCTTCTTGGAAAGGTTTCTCACCGATGAGGCTCAAGCTTTGCATTTCTTGTCCCATCTGGTTCTATGACCTGTTTGCAAATTTATTGATGTAAAATATCCCAAAGCACAGTAAAAAGTTGTCAGGAAGAGAATAAACTTAGATACAATTCCATTCTTCCTCATGTACTACAGCTGCTTTAAGAGGCTGTTGCCAGTTTCACATCTCCCCCCACCAGCACTTCACAACAGCTTTTGAACCTGGATCATTTCACTGACCTACTTTCTAGCATGATTTCGTAACTAATGGGAGTGGCGTAACTTGAAATGAAATCAATTGTGGCCGGTTTCCTTTGTGAACCTGAGCTAAGGTGTGCTCACACTGATCTCTTTAGTTAGTTTCCACTGAGAGCAGAAATAAATAGGGGTGTCAGAGTTGTTTCTGCAGACAGCGTCTGACCTTTGGCTGATGAATGGAGCATCCACCTATAGATGCCACATGCTTTACCTTATGCACACTGATCTCTAGTTGAGTAACTTTTATAAGTCCTCTTGAGTACCAATACTAAATGTGTTCTGAACATTTAGGTGTTTTGTAGTAGACAGAAAAATACATATCAATTGATGCTCCTGGCTTAACTTCTTAAAGTGTTTTACTTGATAAAGTAGACAGCATGCTTTGAAATGAGTTTTACTGTAAGAACGTTTAGGACTTTGTATGTCTTCAAATTAAAACCAGTTTGAAATTTGATTAGAAATGAAATGTATTGCTGATGAAAATGTAGAGTCTATTTTATTCAGTGGTTTAGTCAACTCTGGTGGCTCACTGGCTCCTGGACCCCCATTTGCTGTACAGCTACAGCTATTTGTGAAGCTACTTCTGTGGGTTTCAGCACAGCAAAGAGGATTATCTGCAGCACAGGAACAGAAATGACCAGTCAGAGCCTAGATGGAAATACAAGAATGTCTATGCTTTACTGCTAGAGAAAAATGTCAGGTAATTACTCCTTGAGCAACACCAAGATTGCATTTAACTGATTGTTAAGATAGTGGGTACTTTTGAGGTTGTTTCTCAACCATCTTTTTCTTCAAAAGGGCGAGTTTATTGGCAAATTTACTAATAAATTTAAACAACCTTTCTGCTGTTCTGTAGGTTAGCTGTAACTACAGGGAAGCTATGACCTGATCCCGCGTCCAAGTATGTGGCTTTTGTGGATCATGAGTGTGTGAACAGGGAACTTAAAAAATATGTATATTTGTGTGAGAGAGATAAGGAAGAGATACAGTTGTTAGGTCTCCAGGGGAATGTTGAAGCTCTGAGCTTCAAAAGCATTTAAGAGTCAGCTTCAGTGAAGACACCCTCAGACACAGTGTGACCAGTACACAATTGTGCCTGTACTGCGGAAGCTTTACTTGGAGTAGTTTGAGGGTTTTGCTTTTGGGGTTACAAGTTGGAGAGGAGGATACTGCTAACAAGGTTCCAGTTCACATGTATTTCTCACTGTTAATGCATATGAGATAAAAATATGTTGTGACTGTTCAATTTTCCTCTAAAATAAGAGACCCAAATCCTAGAGTCCCCTAGAAGTCAGAAAACACATTTGTAGCTGTTAGTGGCTCTTATGATCATGCTTTTTTAATGAAATGAAGTAAACAAAACGTTTTTCTTCTTCTCCAGTTCAAGTGTTTTGGCATCAACCTGTATATAATGTTATTTAACTTACAGACTGTAACAACTGATTTCTTATGAATTGTTCTTTTTTTCATTAAACAGTGCATATATGTGTGCACTGTTGTACCTTGGTTTTCAAGCATCTTCTGTTTGTTTAAAGGGAAAGGACATGCACCTTGAAAGTCAGTTGTCAAACAAAGTGCTTGAATTCCAGCAGAGCCAGATTCCCAAAAGAGCAATTGTTGCCAGTTCGTATTATGGAAAAGCCTAATACCTACACACTGTTCTGTGGAGCCTTGTTCACACACTTTAGCAGCCTGAATTAATTCTCGTGTTAGAGTCAATCAGCTTGAGAGTTTTCCTGAAGGCAGGTGTTTCCAAGTGCATGTTGTTTTAATGAAAAGTGAAGATAGCTGTTCTCAAGTATGTAGACCTAGAAAGAGAATTTCCCAGTGGTTGCTGTAGATATACCTACCCATTAACAGTTAAATAAGTAAGATTCTCTCCAGTGTCAGACACGGCTGGTAAACCAGCTTTGCGAAGGAAAGAGGCTTGTCTCTCTTCTTAGATCTTTTTTCCCCTTTGTCTGGTGCTGTGATGCAGGCCCAATGCTAAAATATTATACTTTGTGGTTTTGTAGTGTTACCATTTATCACTTTGATGTTATCACGTTATTCATTGACAGTTTGTTCTCAGTGAGTGTTGTTGCTTATTGTGATGTATTTGGTCACCTTCCTTAAGAAATTAGGAAAGGATTTTAATGGGATTACACTGCCGACCATAAAATGAGGAATTGTCAAATTCTAGAAACCTGATGTATGTGAAATGGAGGTTGGCTGATGCAGATACTAGCATCTGCATTGTGCTTGTGTAGCTAAAGCAGCAAGGAGGAAATGTTTTTTAAGAGAGGTAAGCTTTTATGGGGACAGACTGGTCTTAAACTTTGCTTTTATTTACATAGTAAATAAATTCACGCAATAAATTTGTCAGTGTAAAATGCCCTCAAAAAATGATTCTAAGAATATCTGTGTAAGGTGAGTTTGGATGGAGATAGGGACAAGTCAGTATCTCGAACATGCCATGTCTATCCTAAGAATAATAGGAGAATCTGTCAGTGTGGTCTGATTGCATCATCAGTGCACCCTCCCTATTGAGGCAACTTGCTTTTGCAGCTGTTTGATATAAATTCCTTGCATATGTCTTAGTCCAGTTAGTTTATTTTTACAAACAATAAATAGCCTTGCATTCCTGCAGTGCTTCCCTTCCCTCGGACAATCTCATGGAGCCATTTGCCACGAAGACGGTGGCTGAAATTAGTGGCGTTTGCACAGATGGTGGCCATCATTTTGGAAATCTCATAAATAGGGGAACACGTGGACTTTTTCCTCCCCCTTCAACATGATCACAATAGATTATCAGGGCCTACAAATCACTACCAGATGATATTAAGTTGCTTTGATAACACTCTGGGTCCCTTCCGGTGTGATATTTTTCTTCATTAGAAAGGATAGCTCAAGCACACCAAATCCTCTTACTCTTTTCTCAAAATTTATAGATCTCAGTCTCTAAACTAATTGTTAGTTGCACAGCATGCCTTAAGCTGTGCCCAGACAGAGCAATTACATCCTCCGGCCCTGATTAAAGGCACAGAGGAAACAGAAGTGCAAAGAAAATGAAACACTCTTGGCTGTTTGGGCAGGATGTCATTGCTGTTGTTTGCCTTTTTTGACATTTGTTGATAAAAGTGAGAAAGGAGGTCAGTTATCCATCACTGACCCTTGTTCAAAGCCAAAGATGTGACAGGCTTGTCTCAGGCTACTGACTCCATTTATGAAATTATAAACAAAAAAGGGTTCCTAGGCGAACATGCTGCTTTTCTAATAGCAGGGCAATAATTTCTTCATTTTTTCCCCTGCTAACTTATTGCTTTCTACATCTTTTAAACTCAGTTACTTCCCTGTGTATAACTGAAAACACAAAATTGCTTTGTTCATGAATGACCAGAGCTGTACTGTCATATAAGCTTTCCAATTTACATGGAACAATGAAAAAGGGATATACAGATGTTTTTGAATAGTTGGACATTTCTTACTTATTGTTTCTTGCCTGTAATCTGCAGCTTTTTAAGAGGTGTGTTTTCCTTTAGTGATTCACTAACTTCACCACTGACTATTCCTATACTTTAACAGTCAAGATCAAGTTTTTCAAAGAAAAATTGGAAAGCTCTATTTGCTTTCACCATATACCTTATGGAAATCATCATGTTTGTGCTCTCAGATCTGAAGTGTAAGCACTTGTTTTTCAAGTGCTCAAGTGGCTTAAAACTTAATCATATTTAAAACAGATAATAGAGAATTATAATGTTATTACGTTAAATCTAAGCTTATGTTTTCAGTGAAATCTTCGCTAATGTTCCTGATCTACTGGGGGTTATCTATTTTTTTTTTAGAGTACTTTGTGTGGAAGAGGCCCAGTGTGCTGTATTGTGTTTTCAGTATTTTAGCCAGGACTACCAGAGACTTCATGCTTTGCAGTCTGTTTAACCAGTTTCTCTAATTGCTTTACGTAATACACTAATGTGGGCTGCTTCATAGTAAACAGATGGGTTGTACAAGGGATCAAATCCATAATCTTGTGGTGTCTAGAAGGAGACAGAAACAAGCAGCTTCAACATTTTGGAAAATAATAATAGATTTCTAGTAATAATACTCCTTCATTTTTGTCACTTCATAGCCACTTTTTCTCATTTGATGAAAAAGATGAATTTTCTATTAAATGACCACACCTGGTCCTAAATGCTTTAAAATGTCTGATAAACTCAGATGAACATGATAGCTCATATATACAGTGGTAGTTGTTGATCTCCTCTGTGTCACCTGCACCATGATTGAATGGAAGAGAAATTTGCAGCAGTCACTGACTCTTAAGATGTCCAAACTTCAAAGAAGTTCAGTGAGCTTGAAATGATATCAGGAAGTAGATCAGACAAAGCCTGCATCGGGTGCATCTATGGTTTCCCCACTTCTAAGTTTTTACATGGATTTGGTTTCAGATATTCTCTATGTGGAAACTGTACACTTGATAAAGCCAGAGCTCACTCCCCCATCAACTCTGGTCCCATGGACAGTTTTATTATATTGCTGGTGAAGGCTGACTGATCTGGTATTAGTAGGATAATACAGTAAACAAACGGCAGGTCGTAAATTAGGGCCACGGACTTTGAAGTCTTTGTTTAAGTGGTTCTTTAATTGCTTTATGTGATACACTAACACAGACTGCTTGATGGTAGAAAGATTGGTTGCACCACGGATCAAATACATAATCACATACTCATTGTGGAAAAAAATAAGAATAATTTAAAAAGATCTCTTTGACAAAGTCCATATGGCCAAGAATCCCCCCAGACCTGCTGCAATTTACAGTGGAGCATTGTTAATCAGTGTGTTAAGACTCCACAGAAGAAAGCAGGAAACCTTGTCTTATATTCTAGCAAGGAGCAGCACTGAGCAGTACTCAGTTTTCAGGTGCAGTGAGTTCCTACTCTTCTCAGATAATCAGAGAGATGAATACTGACATCAAATAATAATTGCTAAATACAAATTGTCTCATGATTGAAGTCATCCTTTAGCTAGATTCATCATAGAAAAGTTCTGTTGCTTGTCCCACCATTTTTTTTATTGATCTTAATGCACAAACTAACCAGCATGGCCAGAGTAGCCTTGCAAAAAGCAAACAAACAAACAAACAAAACTTCAATAGGACTGCTTCCAACCTGAACTGATGTACACAGCATTTGTAAGATGTAGTTCTTGGCAAAAGCTCACACAGATTTGCCTTGTGTTGCTTTTTATAGTATGGTTATGCAGGTATTTATCTGTACAGCTCAGAAATAAAGATGTTGTAGGGTACTTAAGGGTGGCGGGCAGGGGGAGTGGAAAACTGTTGGTTTTTCTTTTTTTTTTTTCTGTTGCTGTGTTATTTAAGAACCTTGCAAGGAAAATGAAATCCATTCTGACGGTCTATTTTCAAGCTATCTATAAATTACTTTGGGACACATTTCCTGAAATAAACAGAATGCACAAGGGGTCTGCTAGCTCTATACGTGTCACTTTGGTGCAACGGGTGAATATAACCACTGTTCCTGTAAGTCAAGGCTGAAGTGAGACATTACATGCCATGTGGGAGAGGCTGTTAACAAATTGGTGGAAATGGTTACGGTTTTCAACTTGTCAAGCATCATTTTCTTAGCTTGATGACACCTTGTAAGACCAATAAATAATTTATGGGGTATCTAAATGTTTCAAATAAGAGTTTAAGGACTAGAGGAAAGAGGTCTAGGGTCTCATAGTTAATCCTATTCGAGCAGCTTCTTATTAAAACAGCCCTCCACAAATTGATTACAGCTGCAATCCCTTTTAAGAAGGATTATTTAAAAATCCCAATTATAAAGACTATTTGTAAAGAGTAAAATACTTAGTGTCAGTTTTGCATGGAGACTGTGGCTTGACTCAGTTGGCAGAAGTGGGTTATCCTTTTCCTGCCTTTCTTTTCAGGAGAATCTGCTCATCGTGATGATTTTAAACAGTGGCTTTAACACAGTAGCTGCAAGGAGGTTAGCTTCTTTTCTTGACATTTGTTTTCCTTGGCTACCTTCGCTAGCCCCTTTGTTGACCTTTGCCTCTTCTAGGTCCTTCCCCTTGACTTCATCTGACATGAAGAGCAGATATTTGAAGTCCAACCTAATTCAGGACTTGGTCCAGAGATCATTTAATAGTGTTTCCCCAAAAGGGCATCTCTGCCATTCTTACAACCAATGTGAGTGAATGTGACAGAAACAAGGGGCTATTATGGCAACGTTTTGCCTCATGTTAGATGTCTGAGATCAGCTTTGAATGACTTATTTGGCCATTCTTGTGACATGAGCAGCAATAAACTGGCTGATGAAGATAATTTTACAGTGGCATTGTGTCACTGAATATTCCAGTGCATGCAAAAGTGCATCATCGTGCTAAAGAATCTAGGCAGGCCAGTGAATCTGATTTAGTGGTCAGTCTTCATCCTGAAATGTTTCCAACAACGTGATAATGTCAGTATATTTTTGAATGCTATAGTGAGATCAGAAACTGTTGCCTTGTGCAAGGTGCCGCCTAATACATCAAGAGACACTCATATAATGTGCCTGAAGTCCTTTAAGGAATAGTTTTCTCACAGCTAAACAATATAATACAACATCATATTTGCATTTTTGAATAAGACTGCCTCAGTTGTACTCATTCAAACAGGTAGTGTACATTCTAAAACTTAAGCCATCAGAGTCTGTGTTTGAACTGCTGCCACACTGCTTATTTTCTTATGGCAGGAATGTTTGAAATAGTGTATATTAAATAAATATTGAAGAGCAGTCTTTAAAAGAGAATTGGAAATTTGTAAACATGAGTATTTGATCAAGCAACTGAACACTCAGAGATCCAGTCAGGGAGAGAAACATACCCTATGGCCATTTATCTAATCAAAATTAACCAAGTGCTTAAAGAGTGAATGCTTGTAATGAGCTGCTTGTGAATAAGCTGGCAACCGCAAACAATTCTCTGAATACAAATATACATTCAAGGAACAGCAAAACTGCTTCTGAGCAGTTAGTGAATAGAAAAACAAAAAACAGGTGGCATTTACCAAATAAATTATCTTTCACCCAGTTTTGCTGACCATGACAGGAGTGATAAAGGCAAACAGTGCTTCCTTTCATAGATAAAGAAAAAGGATAGCTGAGTAAGATGGTAGATTGGGCAACTTCTATTCAGGTCTCCGTTTAATCACACACTCACCATTTTGTTCTAGTCTCTCTGCTTTACCCTCATGTTTTATTCTCGGTACTTAGGGTCACATTTTTCAAGGCTGAAAACAACTTCAGTTAATTTTAGCAGGAGTTAAAAGCAGGCCTTAGCATTCCTGTGTCTGCTTTTACACACACATTTGTTATTGTATGTAGTGGCAATTCTCTCCTTCAGACGGGCACTGAGACTGTACGTGTGTTGAAGGCAGTGAAGTGTGTATATAAAATATGTAAGCAATTGGGCTAGATAGGCCAATGTCATGGGGTATTAGCAGCTCTCCTGCTCAGTGTGTATGATAAATAACAACTGGATCAGGCCATTTATGCTTGTGTTTGTGCTCTTGTTTGTGTTTAACAATTGCACGAGTTCAGTGATGTTTTGTTTCAACAAACTGTAAAAAAAGTCTGACTATTGGAAGGCTTTTGAAGTGAACATTTCACTCTGCAATTGTTTTGCAAGTAGTGTTAGGGACAGGAACCCATTAAAACAGGTTATTTGTATTTATTTTTATTTTGTCTGTTAGTTTATTAGAGAAAGACCACTAATAAAGCTTTCAATCTCGCATCTCATCTCCATATGGAGTGCCCTGTGGGCATATACATATCTGCACACATACATGTAATTATTTCACAGGAGTATCTAGTCATCATTCCTTTTACAGTAGTTTTAACTTTCTGCTACATGTGCTGAGCTGCAAAGTATTAAGGCCTATAATTCTTCAACCCTTTAGATGTGGTTTGCTGCGGGGGGAGGGCTGTAAATCCATGGTGGCAAACAAGAAAAGCCTGAAGCTGTAAGCAAACAGGAAACAAATGATCTCAATCCCAGAATGTAAACTGCCATTGACAGAGATGCATGAAAGAATCATAACAGGGAAACCTGCTGCAATTTTTCATCTAGTTACCAGCTGAATCGCTGCCATTACACTGAAGAAGCAAGCTGCCAGCCCTACTCTGACATGGCAGAGTGCTTTAGATGTCGTATGCACAAAGCAAGTATGTAGCCTGACTGGCATTTACTCCTTTTCATGCTTGCAGACTGATAATTATTGTGCACTGCCTCAAGCTTGCAATTAGAGGCCACCAAGAAACAAAACATAGTTGAATTTCAAGATTAAGCCTTTTGCATGACTAGTCATATTTTCCCAGCGTGGAATATGTTGTTGCCAATGAAAACAGAAATCACCTATGCCACACTGTTACCAGATTAAGGGAGATACTATCTGCAGGAACAAATGGAGAATTTACATATAATAAAGAGTAATAATAACTGTCATTGTTACTGGTGACACAATTAGTGTTGATGCTGACTCTTGTGTCACAATGCAGCTTTTAAAGGGGATGAGATAAAACACTGAGTTCCCAAGTACTTGTAATTATATATGCTATAGTAATTTTGCTGTACAATTATTCAGTCTGTGTTTTGAGCGTATTCTGATTCCACCTTCCCAGCCTCCTCTCATGTCTCCCAGAGCTTTGTAGTTTCACTTCACAGGAGGTTTTCTCCTCCTGCTGCAGAGTATTTCATGAAAAATGTGCCACGTTAAGCGCTTGTGCCATTTCTCAGTTTCAGTGGTGGGCAAAGTACAGAAAGTTAGCGAGGAATTAGAGAAACACCAATAACAAAGTAGAATACATAAAGAATAAGGCAGTAGGGAATGCTGAAGATAAGGGTTTGAGTTTCTCTTTTCATTTTGCATTTTACAAACCGATTGCTTTATTCTGTGCTCTATAGTGGGTGAGGGCTAAGATAAGTTGCTTTGGAAAAACAGAGTTGCTCTGCAGTAATAATCAAATAATTATATATATGAATGTGTTTAGTGGAACATTTATTGTAAAAATGCATTGCTTTCACTTAACAAAGGCACTGCAGGGAAAAATATAGAACGAATTAACTATGTAGAAACTTGTCTGTACACAGTTGAGTACCATTTAGGAAAACTCCACCTACTCTGAAGGTGTTGTTTCACCTTTGGCTGTTTGAACAAGGATGGGAAGAATCCCACGGATACGGGAGAAAAAAATGAAGAGTGTAGATTTTGAGAGCTAATCTGCTGAGAAGATGGTGTTTTGTGGTTCAGGAGAATCTGGCTGAGGTAGAGTTGCTGTCTGCAAAGAGCTGGAAGAAGCAGTCCTGCTCAGGCTGCCAGCAGTGACTGCCCTTAAATGACAGAAAGCATCTGACTAATTTTGATAAAGAATGCTTTTGTTTTAGAAGGTTTTGTGATCTCTGTATGTTACTAGATGCAGTCTGCAAAGATGACTTGTGACTGTGCTCAGTGGACTTGCTGAAAAGAGAAACATATATTTAGTCTGATACATCCAGTTCCTGTCTAAGGGGTGTTGTTTCTGCCTTGTGGACCAATTACAGAAATTAACAGCTTGCAGAAAAGCAAACCATCTCACTGAGAGGCTTGATTAAGTATCTGAGCTTATGCCACAGGCTGGTAGCATCAGTTTCTGGGATGGAAGAGAAATAAGAAATGAGAGCACTCTTTTCTGAACTGTTAACTGTTATACTTGTTCAGCTGCCTTGAGAGTACTGCCCTGAAAGTGAAGGGAATTGTGGAGAGTGAAGGCCAAAGTTCTAAAGCTCAAGAAGTACCATAAAGATATCTTGTATTTGTGTTCCATTACTGAGGATTTGACTTGGAACAGAAATCAGTCCCAGCCAACCACAAGACCGTTGCCCAGATTTTCAGACATCTTCTGTAGCTGTTCCAAATGTGTATCAGGAATGGTTACAGAGTTCAATCACGGTGTCAGTACCAAGAAAGTAGACAGAAGCAGAAAGACCTGTGTGCTGTGATATTTGTCCCAGTATCTTTCTGTCATCCTTGCTTTTTTTATGAAAACATTCCCACATATAGGCTTTATGAATAGGAAATAGCTGTGCGTTGTCAGTCCAGGATGTTGTGCAGGGGTAGGTAGCTGTGCATAAATTGCTAAGTATGAAACAAAGTAGAGTTTGGTCCTCAAGAGTAATTTTAACTCGATCATGTCTGTGCAATAAGCCTTGTAGGATTCCTTCAGTTATTTGGAGAGCTTATACGATATATTTGTTTATCAATTGGTATTTTAGTATATGATTTTTGGAAAGCATCTGTACCTGTAGAATAGTAGACAACACTGCACTTTGTCTAAAGCAACTCTTAAATAACTGCAAAGTTCCCACTTTCCACACACTGATGACCTGTATCTCCTTGAATCCCAAATGCTACTTAGTGCATTTAATCTCAGCAGCAATGAAGGATCTTCTTAAGTTATAGCCAGTGCATTAAACAGTGATCAGTAGAGATCTGAACTGCAGGATAATTCTTTTATGTAATTATTTTTCTATAATGCAGTGCAAGCACAGTGAGGACTCTATATGCTATGAATTTGTCTTTGTAGTGATAAAGTTTTCCACCTCCACTGCTCAAAATTATGATCTCTTAGCAGATAAGCCAATTCTTTCCACTTCATTTTCTCTTCAAATGGATAAACATGGTGCCTGTTTCAAAGTGCTAGGTCTTCTACACTCCCACAAGCCTTCACTGGTACTCTTCTGACTGCTACATCAAGTGCATTAACGTGAAACAGATGCAGAGAAGGAAAAGCATTAGAACAACTTTTCTGCCTACTGTTATTATTGAGGATGTCAGCTTTGAACTGGTATTCGCTGCAGTTCTCCAAAAGGAAAGTTACTCCAGATCATTTTAAGGATTTAAAGGGGAGAAAAAAAAAAAAAGATTTCTATTCATTTTGTAATGCAAGTTTTGTTGTTGTTGTTTTTTTATTATCTGTAGGCATGCTTAAGGGAAGAAAATCTTGCCAAAATACTATTTTTTGTCTTATGTTTCTAAGGAAAACTCTAGTAAGATTTCCTGTCACTCATAAAGAAGCTATTAGGGTAAAACGCTGGAGAGAACCAGAGCTGCAGAACTTGAATTTACCCATTTTTGAGCAGCTGTTATTTTCATCCTTTCTGTAAACTTCAAGGTCACTTCTCTGTGCTCAGTGAAAACTTCTTCTGCTACCAGTGTCCAATTTAGTGTACCTATTACTACTTATTTTAAACATATTGAGGTTAACTTTGCATGTCATTGTAACTGCTGACATCACTTGCTATAAAATCCATATATGCACCTTGTAAATCTAAATGTACCCAATAGTAACATGCCCAAATGAAGTATGATCTGATGGCCACATGAAGCAGGATCAATTCTTTGCACAGCTACCTATATACATGAAGATATGTGTGAATGTGTCTATTCAGCATATGTGTTCTTCATAAATAATCCCAGAATCAATGAAGAATATATTAGCTCAAAAAAGATTTTTGTATACCTCTCCTCTTTGGCTACTCCAAATATTTTCCCAGGTTTCTTCCTATCTCTTGCAAGGCACTTTTTGTTTCCCTCTTGTTCTCACAGTCTGTGTACAGCAGACTCAGCTATTACAAGACTCATCAGCTTCCTGTCCCGACAACAGGCTTTTCCTTCTCCCTTTAGTCTTAAAAATGCACATCTCATTGTCATCTTGAAACTGCTTAGGGTATGTTCACACTTATAGCATCATAGCTCTTGTCAGCAGATGGGAAACTGTTTCCCAGAATGAAGGGAAAAAATAGCAGATTTTCTATATGGGAAAAACATGGGAATAAAATTTTCATTTCCAATTTGAGAGAGCTGTAAGCTAACCTGCCGTCCTTTCAAAACTCAGTGATGGTTTATATCAAAAGATCTTGTAGTATATACCAGAAAAAAATATTCTACCTTTGCTTGATGTACTCAGAGACCTGTTGTGAGGGAAAATGCTACGTGGCTGCTAATAATCGCCCTTAAGCAATTTGAGAATCCAGTGGTTAGGACCAGTGATAATGGCCTACATGTGCTTCATCTGACTTCTCAGAAGCATCAAATGATAGAACTGCCAACTTTGAATTAGGGTAGAACCTTTTCAGACCACAACAACCACACACTTTTCCAGATTGTGAAGATTTTCTGCTGGGGTTCCTTTGCTTGTCCATCATGGATGCCTGTGTTTCATGAGCACAGTTCACTTTACTCACAGTGCTGTGTCCAACCAATGCAGCACAACTAGCTTACACAGAAGTATAAGTTTCAGGCCTTAAGGAGAGATGAGAGTGGTGGAGGTATACAACCAGCTTTGACATACTTGAATGGAAGTGGTACAGATCACAATAAAGTCTTTTAGAGCATATAATACACTTTATGTATTTATTTTTTAAATAAGCTTTGGATTCAAAAAAACATCTCCTCTACAAATACCTTTACAGTATTATTTGTTTATCAAGAACAGCTGTTTGCAGAATAGAAAATGCTTGTGGTTCAGTCCTTCCCCTATTCCAGGAAGTAGTGATTGGTGCGTTGCTTGTCATGAATGCTAAATTTGCTGAATAAAAAATGCTTTAAGGTATGGTCCCTAAGGGAAGCTGTTTGTAACTTAATATGTGAGCAAATAAATATATAGATGTGTATGCGTATGTAGATGTGTGTACACGCTTGGAGATCTAATTTTCATCTTAATTTATACTAAATCTGGTCTCACTGGATCTGTAAAGTGGGGTAAGCTTGGGCCTGAATGCTTACTGGAATAGAGCAGTTTTATGTAAAAGACTGGTCTTGTCAATTCAATGGGATTTTCATCATGATTTTAATAGGATTGAAATTTCACCCTTACTGTAACATAAAATAGCTTTAATGTGAACCAGAATCAATCATATACACTAATATACATGTGCAGTTGTATGGTAAGATTTACCTTTAGTATGATAATGTTTCAGTTCTATTCATTTCAATTTGCTGTATCTCTAAACTAAGTATTTTGTACTGTTTGAAGTAAATTGCAAGGTTCTTATCCATGGCACTGGCTTTATTGTTCTGCCAGGATGTCCTCTTTTGTCATAAAAACAATAACTCGGTGTAAGTAGTACTTTTTAGGTTTACCAATCAGACAGATTAATTATATCTTTTAATCTGGGTCAACCTGCTCTTGCTTATTATAATTTGGCTCCAGGTCCCCCCAGAAGAGGAATTATTTGCAAATAATTTAGTGGCAGAATCACCCTCATATAAACACTGCAAGAATTACTGGAAGGCCCAGAAAAAGCTCCCTAGAATTTTAAATCCGAGTGCACAATATATTTCCTAGAAGGAATATTTCACTTTGCTTAAACCTTGAAGTGAATGTGTGTGTATGTGTATGTCTTCAGGTGAGCACATAAAAGGAGCGGATAAACAAGGAATGGGGTCTTTCCTATATTTACAAAGCTGAGACTGTCTAGACAGGGCACTTTTCCTTATTCGGTCTACCAACTAAACTTGGAGAGAGCATACCAATATTCAAATTTTATCTTAGCTGCTATGTGTATACAATCCCTGCTTAGATTGCTAACCAGGGTGATTATTGCTGACTGAAGCTGTTAATGTTTTGGTTGGATGTTTGTCTTTTCGAAAATGGACTGAAACATTTTTCCCTATAGGCTACTGAATTTTCATTGCATGTTAACTGGTTATTTTCCAACTCCTCCACAATCCAGTAGTGAGAGAAAGTAGTTACTATGAAAACTGAATTTATGAAAGAATATGCTGATTTGTTATGAACATTTGATGTTTACTTCATGCCTGGTGTTGAGTGGTTGTTTGTTTGTTTGCATACTCATTTGGAGGAACTGTTGCAGCTTGAGGTTTGGACCTGGATGTATATTATAATCAGTACAGTACATCTGCCTTCAGGAGCAGTAACTTTAAAGTATCAACATAAGAAAGCTTCAAAATAAGTCTGTAGAAAGTGCCATTCTCATCTGTTTGGAAACGTAATCATTCCTACAGGAAATATTTTTTTCCCCTTCAGATTGAACATTTGTTTTGCAGTGCAGCAGCATAAAGAAGTGGTTAACAACACAGGCAAGACTGTTATCAAGTAGGCGAAAAGTAGTCCAAAATTATGCCTGCATTTCAAAACATGTCCTGTCAATAAAAGGAGGTCATGACAAAATGAGTTTTAATGTAAAATTATGCATTTGTGAAGGAAAAACATATTGGAAGAGCTTTTTTGACAAATACAATGCAAGAAATTAGCTCATTTGGGTAGAGAGAACATTTAAAAATGCAGCCACATGCAGATTTCTTAAGAAACTACAACTGACAATTAAAGAGGAAACCTAAAACAGGATTACAAAAATTGATCAGATGGTGCAGAATGGTTGACATTAATGTGTGTACTGCTTTGTTTTGACTCTAGACTGTGGAGGAGTTTTCTTATACAGAAAATTTCATCTACTTGTTCTTGTCTCCTCACACAGTCAAATATTTTGTGAGACAGATCAAAAACCCTCTTTGACAAGCTCATTCCCACGCTTCTGCTTTTTAACCTGCTTTCTTTTATTGTGTTTTTCGTCTTTTCCTAGAGGCTTGTTCAGTTAAAGAAATCTGTGCTTGAAATCTGTTTCAGAAGTTATATAACTCTTGGGCAAACAGTATTTAAATGAAATATGGAAATGGAGGTAAAAAAATAAGGAATGTAATAAGTTCCATTACGCTGCCAGCTATGTTCGGGAGCATGGTGTATTGTTGACATTGGCTTTGGCTAAAGCACTCAAGATGGGGATGTTCCTGGATGCACTATTTCTGTGTAATCTGAGTTTCACACAGTAATACTATCGGTGACTTCTCTTATGCTTCAGGACCTTTCACATTACAAAGAATGAGGTATTTTTTGGTAAAAATCTTTGGTCACTATATGAAAAGTTGTAATGTGACTCAAACAATTGAAAAAAATAATATATGAGTATAGCATTTGAACAGATAGGCTTTTTCAGTTAAGCAGAATTTCACTACCTACATGTGCAGACCCAAAAGATATATTGTTTTGTCTAGAGTTAAAGAACTTTTCCCTTCTAAAGAAATAGCCTTCATCACATCTTGCCATCATAAGGCATATTTTGATGCCTTAACCCTGCTGAGTAGTTCCTTACCTTTCCACATTGTGCATTTCCCAGTTAATAATTGAGGCATTGCTAGGTTGATGGCTTCTGGCTAACCCATAGGATTATGTTCAAAATTACCTGTAATGTAAGTGTAATCGATCTGATTTCACTGATAAAGAAACTGAGGCAACAAACAATTGCTTGACATGTTCACCTGAAGGGAAGACTTCCACAGGGTGCTGGCATTTGAAGGACATTGGTTTCTCTTTTCTCATTTCATTCTCTTCTTCCAGCCTCAAGCTCTGGTTCATCTATTCCCTATTCTCTTATGCTGACACAAAAATTGATGCACCCCTATTTGTTGCAGACATATATATAGTATCATTCAGCAAAATAGTTTTGTCTTGCTTTGTTGATAATGATACTTAAAGATATTAGAAAACACTTGTTTTCTGAGCTCTAACTGGGTGCTATGTATTCCATAAACCTGAGCATGGTACAACTGTAACATACACATCTGCGCTATATTAGTGTCCATTTTGTAAAAAGGTAAATATATATACTACATGTAAAAATGTGTTCTTTTGGAAAAGTCTTATCAATGAATTTGTGGCCTCATTTTAAAAATAAACACCTGTTTCATCATCAGTACTTCTTAACAGCTGCAGCTGCTTGAGACAGAAAACTATTTTGTAACCAGAGGCTGCTGGAGTTTTAAACAGAACCCACGTGGATTTTTTTGGAGTTTCCACAGATTTTAAATTGTCGTTTTGTATCTGATCATGGCTGTTAATTGTCCTTAGGAACTTGAGTGATGAAACCAAGTGATCATAGGAAAAGCAGATAAATACTCCATAGAAAATGCTTCTATTCTTAATTCATCTTAAAATTTACCCTGCCTGCGTGACTTTCAAAATACTAAATATAATATTAAATCATAATCCTGTTACAGATTCCTGTAGTTTTAACTTATATGTATATTTTGAAGCTGCCTATTGCTAGCTAGGCAAAGATATTTGGCATTTAAAAAAAATACATCTTTAATATACTTATATTAAAGTTATAAGTACATTATTATAAGTACATTGGGAAGGAAAACCATGTTAAGTTCTTGCTGCCAATAACATGGTTTAATAAGAATAGCTGGATCAGTTCTGACTACGTTTAGGATGATGTTTGTACACGAAGGAATCTACTTCCACTTTATTGTATTTTCCCAGTACAGTCTACCTCTTTATCTGTGATCTTTAGAAGTGCCGTTTTGCTTCACCTGTGCTGTGTTCTTGCATTTGCTTATTGAGTATCAACTGAATGCAACTTCTGGGTCGTTTCTGAAATTACTTTGGCTGTCTGTGATGCTCTGGCATCTTTGTCTTTTATCCAAAACTTCCTTCTGGCTTGTAACACACTGCAGCTGCCACTGCCAGGAGGCCTGGGGACTGCACTGAATTGCAGTCATTTCTCCATGCAGGCAACAGTCTTCACGGTAGAGGTCCTACATGCTTTGAAGAGCAGCAGGTGACTTCCTCTTTACCCTTCTCATGGTTAAAGTTATTTTTACTGAAGCAGAATACCCTTTAATATTACAGGATTCTTTTGAGATGATAACTTTCACGATTCCCAGATATTTGTGGAGTGTGACCTGGTTAAATCAAGCATGGTTGTTTAACTACCCCACTTCTGGATATATTGTGCAATATATTTTTTTACTCAAAGAATTCTGGAAATGATAGAGGAACTTTATGGAACAGCCCTGTTCCAGGGCTTATTCAAAAACATCGGTCCCTTCCTTCCATTCAGGTGATCGTTTTGGGTGTACAGAACATGTTATAATGCTTATCACTGGTCAAAATCAGCAACAATTCAAATGAAGGTATGCATTTAGTTGCAATTTGTTCCAAGAGTGTCATCTTAGAACAGTAAAACAAATCTCTCAATTAGTGTACCTGATTTCAGACTTGCCCTGAATACCTCCTCTTGAATTAGGTATTATATACTTTGCCTATTGTTTGACAAATGTAACCATTATAAGTACAGCTTCTGCTGTGAGAGGAAGAGCATAGCAGAGGAGTTTATGAGCTTGACTTCAGAGCAAATTTGAAACTGAGAAAAGTTAACTAATATCCTGTCTTTATAGATACGTTTTGAACTGGTGCTGTAATTCCTGCAAGACTAGGCATGAATGAATATGAGGTTCAGAAGGAAGACATGCTCCTCCTCACTGATCCAGTTTCTGCCTAATTGCTCTTCTGCTCATATGTCTTGAAAATAGAGCATGATGCAGATGGAGATGGCTGAAGTGAGCTACACGTCACAGCACTGAGGTATATCTTTTCCTCTGAAGCCTTTTTTCTGCTGGGTGGAAAAATCTGCTGATTACACAACAGTGTTGTCTTTAACGTAGATTGTTTTTCCTGTTGCAGTCCTGTTAATCTTTTTTTTTTTTTTTTTTTTTTCTTTTTCATTTCTACCTACTCACGAAGCACAGTAGTCCGGCATTTTTCAGTGCAGAGTGTTATTTTAATTTGCTTTTTAGATGGGGAAGTCTGGTTTTCTTTAAAGCAAAGCTGGCACTGACAGAATCTTAGGATGGTGTAAATCTCGTTCAGTTGTATCAGTTCCTCTTACAGTTGTACAGACTACGTGTATAAAGCAAACACAGAAGTTGAGCATTTTTCATCTGAGCTTGTGGAAAAAATATTTTTAGAATCTTTAATTTCTGTAGTTCTCCCACCTGGTATCTCCTTCAGATGTTTGATTTCTGCACTGAGATAGACGCCTCAGAAAAATCCAAGACAGATAAGATAGATCTAATTTCTAACCCTGACATCTCTGCCACCCCTTCATTACTCTTCTTTAGAGTTCTTGCTATACCCTGTGAAAGCAAATGTTCCCATTACATCTGCAGCTTCTATTGGGGCTGGGGGGGTGAGGGGGAGAACTGTTGTCTATTAACATTAGAGCTATTAAAAAGTGGAGCAAATTGTGTACAGCACAGAATCTGTGCACTTCAGGTGAATAATCCATCTGAGAGGAGAGTCAGTCCACCTGTTTTTCAGGGAGTGCAGGCTATGTTAAGTAACGTTTTTCACCACAGAAAAACAATCAGCCTTGGATCAATAAACTCCAGAATGGATTTACAATATCCAGTTGGAATAGATTCTGGCTGCATCTGCTCATGGTGTCTCAGTTACAGTCACATATACACTTAACCATGTCCTTAGGCACTAATCACGTCAGCTCTCCTAGTATTTTTTCTCCCATCAGCTTTCTGCTATAAAGTTATTTTCAGAAAACAAAGAGAAAGAAGAGTGTGGTCTGTTCTATTGCTGTTGTATGCTTTAAGCACATATTTCATAACTTTACAGTGTAAAGACATGTAAAGACTCTCTCCAGTATCCTGGCAGTGTATGTTTGAAATTGTTTAACCTTTGTTTTGCAATGTAAAAATCGTGCCCCTGTGTTTTTGCACCAGTCCTTGTCTCCACAGTGACTCTCAGTTGGTAACTTATAAATGTACAAGAGAGTCTCAAAACACGTTTTGAAGGAAAAAAAGCAGGGAGGGGAGGTTGGAAAAAAGAGAAGAGAAAGAGCGACTCATCTAAAGTTACACCAGCATCTTTAACAGCTGTGCGCATATTAAAGGAAGTAATGGGGGAGTGAAGGTACTGCATATTTCAAAGCTGAACTGTTGCAGTAACAATAAGAAAGGGGGGATGTTGTGCAGAGTTAGCCAAGTGTTTGAAGTACATTACCGTAAGCCAAACCAATGAAGTGGACAAGATTTCTAGCATGTTGCAGTGGTGCCTCTGCGTACTTAATAACAGATGTTTGGTCTCTCTAGGCAGATAATTGTCCTGCTGTAAGGTTGGCTTGACCTGTGTGAGCAATACTGTGTACAGCACTGGAGCAGTAACAAATGATCATAGCTTTTCTCTTTTTACTGGTAGAATGCTTAGCCACGCTTCCTTTTAAGCACATAATTACTCCAAAGCAACTGGAGCCCATACATCCTCCTTGCCTAATGGCTCTGAAGCCATTTTGCTATAATTTATGGGGACAGGGTTCAAAGTTTTAATAATATTTGGATAATATCATTGCCAAAATGTCTTTGAGCTTTGATGAATAGAATGAGAGTGGGCACATTTCGATTCTGTGCATGACAGTGCGAGTGTTAACAGCACCATACTTTGTTCAACCTTTATGGAAACATTCACGAACCAGTTTGCTCATGAATTATAGATATGAGCATGAAGAATTATAAACAGCAGTGGAAAACATACAGGGTTGCTTGTTCATAAGGGACTGTCCTGTTAGTGGCTCTTCTTTATGCAGATAAATGAATTGCAGGGAATACAAAAATGGTTTATTTAAACCCTTAGCAGATAATGTATTAGCACATCAACATAAAATACACATGCACTGTGGCATGCTTTTGGATATTTATGTTTATACTCTCTGCTCAAGTGGCTCACTGATTTTTTGGCTTCCTATCATTCACCTAATAATTTCAGCATCGTAACTGCACCTCTGGGTATGTTTATCTGACAATCCAAGCTGTTCTTTGCTTTATGTTGCTTGCTGAAATTGGCTTCCCAATTTGCTCTGTAAGTTGCTTCAGTGTATGATAGGTTAATGATGTTAATCAAAGCTAAATAAGAGTAGACATGATCCTTTCATTGAAGGCATAGACCAGCAGCAGCCAGAAATTGCTAACACCAATGGAGCAAACAAGCCTATAGGTATGAGATAACAAAAATAACAGCAAAATGATTCGCTCAAACTAATGTACACCTAGAGCTCAATCCAAAGCCTACTGAAGCCTGTAAGAGGTTCTCCTAATGTCATTAAGATTTAGGTTGAGCTCATAACAACCCACATCACTTGGCTTAGAGTATTTTTCCAGTTTGCTTGATAGAGTATGAGATTTAGCATGAACAAACTGTGGCTACGTTCTGTAGATAACTCATCCATGAGAGGTTAAGGATTTGTTAAACAACAGGAGCGTTACACAGGCAATATAGAAGTGCTGATTCTTCTCCATGTGCAACAGCTGCTCTCAGTGATAAACAAAAAGAAATACAAATATGAACAAGAGTGATTTTAAAAGTTTCTAACAGTGCTGGTA
Organism: Coturnix japonica; assembly: GCF_054131305.1. Lineage (NCBI taxonomy): Eukaryota > Metazoa > Chordata > Aves > Galliformes > Phasianidae > Coturnix > Coturnix japonica. Next base: position 27,355,754 of record NC_140668.1, read on the forward strand.
GCTAAGAACAATTGAATAAATAGTCTGTCTTTAATTCCATTCAGTGATATTCAAGTGCTGTTTTGTTTAATCAAAGAGGTGTTTGATTACAGAAATAATCAGCTGACAAAGTCCCAACTCAGGCTGAGCACATAGATGGCACTGGTGAGGTTTTATTTAAATTTCTACAAAACTGTTAAGATGGCTGTAATTACAACGGTGTGATTTCATATTTGATAGCTTTACTTGAAAATTCTAGTGTTTTTTATGATCTGTATATATTCATTTATTGTAGATTCCTTTGACTATAAGCCACAACTGGCTTATTGTATAAGTATTTTCTAAGGGCTCAGTCATGTTAACCAACTAAAATCATTTCAGCTGATTAAACTGAGGCCTAAACATACCATGAGTTTCATCACTACTAAAAAAAATAATCAACCGAAATATAAACTATTATATGTGGGACCTGGTCTTCCAATTTGCATAGAAAAGCATATAATTATGAGAAAAAAAAATAAAAATAAAATTAAAAAAAAAAAAAGATTATCTCCTGTAGTTACTTTAAAATAAATTATGCATCATTTTATTCTACATTAAGTTGTTGACTGAGTCTTTAAAAATAGGTATATTTCTGTATTGGGTTAGTACTAGAAAATAAGGTGTACATTTTATTTTCCATTCTTTATCTACAAGGAGAGTCTGGAAGCCTTCAGCCTTAGAAGTTAAAAATACAACATCTCTGTATTTTTCTTAATTGATTTCTGGAAAAACTGTGATCTCTAAGAATGAATTGAGAGACAGGAGTAATAAAGGCAGAACTAGTTTTACATTTTGAACAATTCCAACAGCGGGCTGAATATTCAACAACTGATAGGCCGAATAACAAGTTGTTAACTTCATAATGCACAGTCACAGTACATATGTGTCACTTTGAGCAAAGATTGAAAAGACATTAGAATTAGAGATTTAACAGCCAGTTTTGATTAAATCAAAACAATCAGAGTAGTTGAGTTTGCAACAGAATTAGATTTTAAAAATCCAGACTTGGAATACCTTGCTGGGCCTCACAGTTGAAGTTTATTCAAGGATGAAATTCTTGGTGCTACATTTGAAAAATATTTATCATGGGATGCTTAACGATTCTTAAGGCAAATGAGGAGAGCAGACACATAAAGCCATATTTTCTGTAAAGTGAAAATATTGCAAGTGCTTTTTCTCCTTTCTTATTAATGCACTTATAATTTGTCTGATCTTACTTTAATCAAAAATGTTCAGTCCTCACACCTATCTATCACACACATCTATCCATCCCAGGACAGTGTATCACAAATATGGTAAGTCAGTATGGGAACCTGAAAGACTCAAAAACTGCAGTATGCAAGAGCAATGTTATGCCCAAATAACTACATCATTTCCACCTATAATTGGAGAGAGACACTTCCAATTTACCAGTAAGACTTTTATCTTTGAAATAATCGCATTACCTGCCTTCGAAGAACTCCTGGTTTCTGTTTTCAGATCACATCCTGTTGAATGTCCCAGTGATGTAGTCAGATGTCCTCCCATCAACAGAAAGTCACCCAGGCACTGATATGATATCAACTCTTTATTCTTCCATATGTATCAAGGAAAGGTGCACTCCACACAAAGCAGAGGGATTACTTGGTACCTGGTAGGATTCAAATCCATACTATTCTATTCAAGGTCTATAAGCATCAGTGAAAAGTATAACCACTAATTTAACTCAGGAGCACACATGATTTGGGGTTCATGGGCCAAAGCGAGTCCTCCAACCCCACTGCCTGCCTGGAAGACAGACGTGCTTCTGTCCCCAGATCTCACAGAGCTTAGGGAAGGTTCACAAATAATGAGGAATGCCTGGCAAACCCTCAAGCACAGTACGTGATGCTTTCAGTTCACAAGCAAAGCTTGTCAGACCTCAATGCTGAAGGAAATTTGACTTGAAATATGGTAAGAATGGTCATTCTCATAAAATTCGCAAAACTTGCTACTTTTGATTTGATAGGCAATTCACTTGCTTGTATAACCAAGTGAAAGATCCCAGCATATGTGATAGGCTGAAAGTTTTATAGGGCCAGACTACATCCTTATACACAATTATGAAACAGCCATCAGATTTGGCAGTAAGTTATGAATGTGCTGAAGATTATCCCAAGACAGCATTTGGAGGAGTGTTTGAGGAGATAATTGTTTTGTTCCCATTCATCTCTGTACCTCGTCCCGTTGTGCCATACTTCTGCCCCTGAAAACTGGCACTGTAAGTTCATGGCAAAGGGAGAATTATGGTGTTCTCTAGTGTTTGGTGCTGGCAGATGCTGAACCTATGGGAAGACTGTTAAGTATTTTTGTTTTGCCTTAGTTAAATTTAACTGCTGGCTGTTGTGCATAGGTGTACTTCTAGTCTTATCACCTCCTAGAGCAGTGGAATTTGAAGTAACCTGCTTCTTGTAGATGCATGGGAGCTTGGTGCTATCACTCTGTCCTTTTATTTGGCTCTCTCACCTAGAACAATGGGTGATTAACACAAGTCAAAACAAGAGCATAAAGGGAAAAGGCAGCACAACCCGCCTTGGTGCAGCTGCTCAACTCCAATGTTTGCCTGCTGCGTAACAGCATGTTACGGTCACTGCCAAGCCTTGATCTTCTCCCTGTGTGTCAGTACTCCAAGGATCCATCCTTTAAGCAGCATAGATCACACAATTATACATTGTTGGAGAACTTCAGTGTCACTTCTAAGCAATACACATTCTGCAACTTGAAACAAAAGTGAATTAAACAGAACTACACAAGTGATGTTTAAGTATTGTTTTGCTTTTGCTTTTTATTCATACTGCTGCTTTTATTACCAGCAATGCTCTTATTCATTTTCTAAGTTATTGAAATGTCTGTCTGCCTATTTGTCAGACATTTCAGTTTCACAGCTTTTTTTTTCATTTTTATGCTGATTGTAATGCCAGCATAATATCTCATCAAGATGCACCTTCCGTGGAACAGAATAGAATGTTTGAAATCTTAAGAAAAAGCATTTTGATTCTGGAAAAGCAAAATTATCTTATATTTATCTCCTGTAATTCCTAGAAAGTTGTTCCAATGCAATCCATTCTGGCCCAAAACCATATAATATCAATGAAGTCAAACTTCAAATCAGGCTTGGGGAAGTGAATGTGAAGCACTAGAATCTATCACAACCTTTTAAAGACCGTAATGAAAGAAGAAAGTACATTATTTAGGAGAGATGAAGACACTGAGCTGTGTAGGGTTCACTTTTAAAACTTATGAAACGCAGTAAGAAAACGAGAAGTTTTCTGTTGGTCTGACTACAGAAGATCAGTGCTCCAGGCTTCAAGCAGATTCCTGCGCTAGCAGTAAGGTGTGGTTTGTCCCAGAAACTTTCCTGTCTTGGTCTTGCAAAGATTTAAGCAGAGATGGAACTGAACTTCTGAGTAGCAAGGTATTGAATTTATTAGCAAGCTTGGTCTGCTCGTTTTAACATATTGTGGATAAATTTCACAGTTTTCCTTTCCATTCTCTGTGAGAGAGGTTATCGTGCTTTTAGCTTAGGCAAAACCGCAGACCACAAAGGGCAGTCAGTGTATGGCTTTCCCTTACATTAGCAGTCTTTGGATCAAGCTCTTGATTTTCTTTCAAAACCTGACAGACATGTACTCAATTTCATATGTACATAATGTGACTGTAATGAGAAAGGGAAAAAAATCGTTCACCTCTGAAGACAAATAACCACATCTCTAAAAGGACATGGTTACTTGATAGTCACAAATTAAAATGAGATTCTGCATACCTGCTATGATTCAGTGTTTAGAAAACAAACAGATAGGGTTAGATCCAAACAAAGGATTCATTTTGATAGTAAACATATTTAAGAGGGTGCCTGTGCAAATGCGAATTGTTTAGGGGATGGATTACCATTTTGCATACATTTTAGAGCTCTGAGAGAAGCCATTAAGGGATTAACACCTCCGATTTATGAAAATGCAAGGATGATAAAGAAACAATAGGGGTGACAGCATTGTGTAAACGACATTGATTCATTTCAGAATGGGGCTGTTAACTGCTGGAAATGAAGAAATAAATGGAACAATGGATAGATGCTTTTACCAGCTTGTCATTAATTAGCAGTGAGCACAATTCTTTTATTGTCCTTTTTGAAAAATACAAAATTGGTAGGAAAATACAAGCACTGAGCAAATAGATTACTCTGTGTCACTAGGCTGACATCTGCATTTTCTTTCTTCTCTCATGTATTCTGTTTTTCAAATGATATCGAACTTTTAGCCTGGCAGCAAGCCCAAATTTTGCTTCCTTTGAAATCCCTGAATTCCTGTGTTTTCATCCTTGAAATCTTACTGCTTTATAAAAGCATAACAAAACCCATTACTTGAGAAAGGGTTAATAAACGTTAGTGAATCCCCCATAACACAGCTTGGAAGCACAAACAACAGCTCAATGCGCGATTCTGCTGACCTATTGCATCCGATCAACTGTGGTTTTATTTCTAGCAATGCCAGCAGGTGGGAACTGACAACATGTTTCTTTGGAATCGTAAAGAAAGATCGGCTCTGATGGAGAATTAGCTGGAAGTAAGTGAGGTTGTTTGGCACAGATCTAAGCAGGGACAATGCTTGATTATGGCTATCACTCTCCAGCTGCTGTCAGAATGTTAAGTTTGCTTTCTTGAGGCCTGACATCTAACACATTTCTTTTTCTAATTAGTATCTGGTACTGTAGATGCTGATATTTTACTGCATGTCAGATGCAGGAGGCTGAAATACATCACTGAACTCAGAGGTACGTCTGGGTCCTCGGAATCAGCTTTTACCTCTCAATATGAACTCACAACCTCTTTCTGCCTTTTTTTTTTTTTTTTTTTTAATATGTAGATAGAGAAGTTCATGTGTACAAATGTCTGATGCTGGTGTCTGAGAAAGAATGCCGAGCAAGGCTGACAAATCAAACATTGGCCAGGAAAAGGAGACCAAACACTGGTTTCTTTTTTGTCAGCATCAGGCAATATTCTGTTCACAAATCCTTCCCCAGCCTGGTAGCAAAGCAACCTACTTCCCAGCTGCCAATGTAAGGGTACAGGAGGTATTTATGTCTTGCTAAAGAAGTGGCAGCCCTGAACCCAGATTCAGGTAAATTAATTAAGTTAATCGTTGTTAACAATTTCCATTTTGCCACCTGTGCTATGATACTGTAGGCAATGAGGAGTCAGAGCTTCCAACTGGGATAGGTGTTAAGCACAGCATGATAGAGCAATGTGGTAACAAATATGTGAGTGCAGGTGTGACTGAAAAACAAGAGCATAAGTATAAATTCAGGCGATGCTGTTCAGAAATTTGCTTATGTTTTCTTCCTGCGAGGCTCTGTCAAGTCTGCTATAAGGTATGGAATAATTTTTGTTTTTCTTAACTTTGTCAGGATGATAGAAAAAATCACCCATGTTATTTTTCTTTCCTGTTTAAAAAGTCCTTACAAATTTGTACATTTTAGACTGAGTTTGTCTAAGTTTCAGTCACCTTACTCTCCTGGAGATAATATGCATATTTCTTTTGTAAAATTTGTAGGAATCTGGGGGTACTTATGGTAACTCCTAGTCACAGTGTACTAACCAGTTCTGCAGGCAGGCCATACCCTGCTCCCAGCTGGCAGCAGTGCCAGGTCTCTGGGCTTATTTTTATTGTGGCTTTATGTTTTGCAGAGCAGAAAACCTGTTTAGTATAGTTTTCATGAGTGCAGTTCTGTACACCAAACATTCTTTTCAGAGGTAGTCTTGCAAATATGCCAGTCTTTCTTTAGGAAAAGAAATGCTCTTTTTTTTTAGCATTAGGGCTAAGTCAGCCTCTGTATTTGTTACACTTATAATTTATGTACCTGTGACATAGTCTCTCCTCTTTGCTAGGGAAGGCCTCCCTTTTGTACTTGCATTTAGCTCCCTCTGTTTATAACTAATCTATGCATCTAACACGATTTAAATTCTAGTATCAAGTTAACAAAGAAATGGGACACAAGGCTATAAAGATGTAAAAAGAGGTGTTTAGTAAGGTTTCCTCCTACCTAGAGCAGAGATTCTTCATCATATGTGAAAGCCATTGAGACTCAGTGAGAGTTCCTAGAATTATCTGTACAGAAGAAAACAATTGTAAAGGTCCTATTGTGGGGGAGCACTGAAGCACATGATTTACTCTCAGGCTGCTAGGAGTCCCATTGATTTCAGAAACTAGTGACATGCAGAAGGTTAAACATGTGCTTTGCTGGGTTAGGGCCAAACCTGGTATCATTCTTTTGAGTAGTTTACAAAACCTTTTGCTATTGAGTGGAATTTTTTATTTTTTTATTTTTTTAAGTTATAAAGTTATGTTGTGTTTTAAGTCAGGATAAAAAAGAACCAGCTTTGGTTCAAAATGTAGCTGGTTATTTTTGCAAACACAGTGTGATTTTCTGGCTGTATACACTGCAGGCTCCCTGTGCATCATCCCTTGCAGAGCCAAATACTGTGCTTGCATTAACTTTTCTTCATAGGTTGCCTGATAAGTGGCATTTCTCCTCCCGAGAAGAGTTGTGGCAAAAGCTCCAAGCACTTGGAGATGTACTGCTAAATACAGGATGGAGATTTTTAAAGATGCTATAATTGACATTGGATTCAGGTGAACACAGTATCTCCCACAAGGTTCACGTTAAACTCTGGTGTGATGAATAGGTTAGCTCTGAGCTCTTGATTGTATGCCTTGTTCTGAGGCAAACTGTTTTATGCCAGTGGAATCATGTGTCATGTGCTTAATGTGGGGAACTCTGAATGTTTCGATAGAAGAAAAATTCCAGATTTAGGTGAATTATAACACTAACCCTCTGACTGGGAAGAAAAAAATAAAAAGGGAAAAAAATCATCTGAAAGTGTAAAGTGTAATCCATAAATGAGAAAAATGATTGGCTCTCTCTGTATTCCTTTAATTTCTGTTTCAGTGTAATCTTTTACATTCATTTACAGCACAGCTCATGAGTATTAATTGTATTTATGTTTGAATCATAATCTTCATTTCATATTGACCTTTATGATTCCTCATGTCTACCCCACTGACCTATACCCTTGTCTAATTTCCATGAGGTTCTGAATTATACTGACTAATAACTCTTCTGAAGTAGTTGCTTTCAGAAGCTGCTAGTAATGTGTATGCTGGGACTTGTGGGCCGAGAAGGCCTGTATATTGTGGTGAGAATCATGCATGTCTTTGCTATCAGTGAGCTTGTTTGGTAGCATGGAAATGGTGGGTGAAAGCCTGAACTGCAGGTTTTGGAAGAGCCTCTCTTCCAACTGTCTGCTGAAGTTCTGTTATGTAATAAACAAATCAGTGCAGTATCCAGCTAATAAGGAATGGGGGGAAAGTAAGTGAAGGAGAAAGGGTTTGTTGTACTGTTCATGATAAAAAATGGGTAAGATCCACGCTTTGATGCCTGGTGTTCTCCAAGCTATGAAATAAGAGTTATGAGAGTTTTGGCCACATTTACATTCATATACTTAGTTTTACTCATATCCCTGTAAATAAGTTATTTGTAACTGCAACCAAAAAGGGATCTTGTACAGTTTAGTATCGCTTTATGGTTGACATTGATTTAAAGCACTCCATAAGGGGCACAGTACTGCAGAATCAATTAGAAGTAAATGCAGTCATGAAAGTTACATGAAGTAGTGTCTGGCAGAGTCTTGCAGACTTCATATGGCTGTTGGCCACCTGAAGTAAACAAAAAAAATATATATATGTATATAGTTTATTTCATATTAATTGATGGCCTTACAAGGGAACACACAGGTCCCTGACAAAATCAAGTCCTCTCAGATGAGAATCTTTAGCAATTTTAAGAGGATTTTCACCTAGTCTGTTGAAACAGACTGTCAAAATAATTGCCAAACAGGAATCCTGATTGTAGGGTCTTACCAAGACATAAGACAGCCTTGTTAATCAGCACATTTGTGCTAAGAAAATGAAGAGAAAAAAACCAAAGTCCTAGATGAACTCTCACAGATGTGTTCAATTCTGTCTAGTTCAAATACATTTTTTGTTTGCGTCCTGGTATAGGAAGAGAGATGAGCATAAAATAAAGCGTGTTGGATGAGAATTAGCCTTCCTGTGTGACTGCATGTGGTGGAAAAGAAGTTATGAGTTTTCTTCTGAGCTTATACAGAAAGACAGTAGTGACTCCAGTTTCAGGGAGTTCAGAAGCTGCACTAATTTGACATTGCAGTTCAATGCTGAAAGGGAGGAAGAAGGAAATAGGAGATATAATGTCTTCACGTTGTTTTCACATGTTCCAATCCAGCTGACCAGAGGCAAACTGTACCACACTGGAGGCTGTAGCACGCTTTTAACCATGGTGGCTTTTGTAGACCTCCCTCTCCCCCAAAGGTAGTATTGAAAAGCACATCACAAGCTCTTTGAGCAGAAGTAGTGTCATGTCTTTTCCACTTTTGTGGACTTTTGTCCTGAAGGGCTGAGCTGCCTGCATAGTGAATAAGGGGCATAACTTGCAAGCACAAAATAACTCTTAAGAAGATACTGAAGGGGTGCGTTCTGCAGTGACAGAGTCTGGGCCACAGGGCCTTCTGCGGATATGCTAACATTTGAACAAAACAGGAAACCTGAATTTGCACAAGAGATTGCCATCAGTTTACAGAAGATAAGCTTTTGGAGTGTCTCAGAGCTGTCAAATGTACTTAGTGCTTATCCTGACCTTTTTTTCTTTCTAATCTGTCAAATATATGGAAAGAGCTGTAAAGAAAGTAGAGATTAATTTACATCATTCTTATGTAGATGCTTCTTTGCTCAAGCTTTTCAATCAGTATTTTTAGATATATGAAATAGTTTCTTGATAAACCTCTGTAATAACATGTTATTACTCAATTAATAGGATCTTTCTTTTAGTCCTCCTAATGGTAGATGAAAGCAATATCTGGACTTCCAAAGCACGAGTGCTGACTAACATGTTAACAGTTTCTTCTCATTCACTCACTTTGCTCTGATCTGCCAATATTTCTGTTGAGATTTAACACAAATGTTTCTTGAGAACGTGGGAGAATCATCTGTGAAATACCAGTTTGTCAGCAAGCTGTTTGTTTATCCTGTGAGACCAAAACGCCTTGTAGCTGAATTCAATGCAAAGGTCTGTTGATAGTAGCTGGTTACTAAATCCCTAGTAAAAGAATGCTAATAAAGTAGATGGGCAGGGATTTGTCAATATAATCTTATTTTGAGTCCCAGTAATTTCAGTGATATACGACTTGGATTGAATCAAAACTAGAGGTTTGACATGGTTTGCTGTCTTTATCTGTAAATGGGTGTTTATTGTATTACAGAAAACAAGCCACTGTATAAGTTGCAAGATAAACATGTCTAAATCTGTTTGCCAGACTAGATTGTAATGTAAGTCATATGATAGAGAATCTATGTAGTTACATTAGTTGCCAGCTAACATAATTAAGCTGTTGCAGTGTGGTGCAGTATGTACCAAGGAAATCCCATACATTTGTGTTTTCTACTATTAGCACAGATACCTGCACACATTTGAAATTTTCCCACTTCTTTTCTGAGGGGCTGTATTTCAACATATGTTGTTAATAATGAAAAATAGATTGTGAAAGGGTACCTGCTCCTTGTACAGCCATTGTATCCTTCTCAGATGTGTATGGATAATGTGTTCCTACCAAAAACACATTCAGGTTCCTTTTGTTATCTAATCCAATTAATTTTTTAATTTAAACTGGATCTTTCACAGATAAAGGTAATCTGTATTGTGAAAGAGAGATGTAGATTTGAGTCCAAAATCTGGTTCTTTGGGATATCTGTCCAAGGAGGGAATGTCATGGGCTTGTCTAAGCAAGAGAGAATTGAATACAAAGTGTGTTCAAATACAACCACGTGCATTTCTTGTCTTCAGACTTTAATGTAGGAACTGCAGAAGTCATCGTGCTTACTGGCCAGTTTGCAGATCATTGGGCAATACAGAAGCTCCTTGCTCTGACATGTGACAGCCAGGAATAGGCTGGTTCAACTGCTTAACACAATACTCTTTCCTCTCCATCCCCTCGTTGCTCCAGAAGCCATGTCTGACGCAAAGAACAGCAAGCATAACATTTAGAGTTTTGGTTGGGCATTAGATAAATAGGTTTGTCTGTGGAAAAAGTTGAGAAATATTTATTTCAGCCATGGAGTACTGGAGCTGCTCCTCTTATAGGTCATTATAATTCAATATGTATGCACTGTTACAGAGACCTTTTATTTAGAGGATACTTGGTCAGCATCTTAGTATTACAAATACCGGACAATTTCCTTTGGTTCTTTTTTTTTTGTTTGTTTGTTTTTGTTTTTTTTTGACAGCTCTGATAATATGCAATATTTGAGCATGATTGAGTCTTTGGAACTTTGCACTGATTGTACTTAAAGGCATGACATGACCTAGCTCTGCATGTGGTACTTATGAGGAGAGAAGTTCTTTTTTAGTTCATCTTTGTAGATGGGCTCATAGCCTTTTTGCTCTCAGACTCATTCACTTACCATTGGAGAGCAAAAATTCTCAAACTATTTTAGCTAATTCAAGCCTCCTGAGATAAATAAAATAATAATAATAATATTCTAGTATTTCATACTGATCTGAGATGGGGACATGCTAATTAACTTAGCATCTGAAGGCTGGTTTAACATGAGGAAGACACCCTAGGTAGACTCTGCGAGCAACTACATAAAGTCTGACATCCTTTACCAGCTCCAGTCATAGTCAGTCTTCAATGATCTAAGGAAAGCAAAACAAAAACCAGAAGCCAAATTATACATCAAAAGGGAAACGATTTCTTCTCTTGCACTGCAGGCAACCAGCAGACCACCTCAGAATGAGATTCATATACTATGTCAGAAGGAAACAGTCAACAAATAGTCCTTTCAGTCTACACCACCCCGTATCTACAACAACAATCTATATAGCCAAGAACTCGCATTACTTTCTTTTTTTCTTTGAGTTACTTGAGTTCCAGGATTATCCTGATTTCAGGCACAGAGTCCTTTCCAGAAACAATACTAAACATGTGAGTAATTTTCTATAATATATAAGCAATATATAAGAAGAAATAATTTCTCTGCTCTCTGAAAAGCTGTACATTAATCGAGTGATGCGCTGTACAATCAAAGCAGCAGCTTTGAAGGCTCTTTTTGTGTTAGGAAGAATAATAGGATTTTGATTTGGGGGCAGAATAGCCCCAAAAGATGTCACACAAGCAAGTCACATCTAGACATTGTGTCATAAGGAATTTATTTTCTTCGTCTTGATCAAGTCACACAGCATCATCTCATTTATATTATATTTATATCTCTTATAAAACACCAATTTATTTATTTCATAACATATTTGAAGCTTGTTTTGTACTAATGCCCTGCAAAGTGATGAGACAAAAAAAAAAAAAGGAATATTTTCTATTCAGATATATTTCTACATTTCTACTGAGAATGAAAATATGATATCAAGTTTAAATAATAATAATAATTTCCTGGTAAATATGAGGCAATAAAAAGTTACTACAAATACAAGATAATATTATTAAGAAACTGTTACAGTGCAGTGTTCTGGGATTCTTAAATGGGTTTTATGTTTACTGATGTTCAGAGACACAGCATGAATTATGTGATGTTACAGGGTTGGTACAGCGTAGTTCAAATAACATATTCTGTAGTCTAAAATAAAAGGAGATCCAATTTTGTGAGCAAGTTACTGTAATTTTCTCTGATATCAGTTCCTCTTCTGAAAGGCTAATGGTGGTGAAGTAATAGAACTTTTGGGGTACTAATGATATTAGAACTATTAGGAGTATTTATGAGTAGTAGTTTTGTTTATGTTTGTAAAATGAATGGATGGCAAAAAGGGAGTGATCCATGGTGTGTGCAGAGGAAGGTTTCATTTTTTATGCTGAGCAGTACTTGATGAATGATGATTCTAATGTTTTTGGGGGTTTATTTAATGATTTGTCCCACGTTAATATAAAACAGCTATTCAAAGGTGAGTCATAATAAAATACAGATTTGGATGTATCTATAGTGTGAGTTTTTCAGGATAAGGTGTGCCTTCACTTGAGTATAGTTTTACTTTTCAGTCTAATTTTGTTTGTTTTCAGCTTTGTATAATTAATTAGAAAGTCTGGTTAATGGAAGGAAAGCGGCACGTCCAACTGTTTCTCACAGATGTCAATTGAAACGAGATATCAAATTAATGCCATATGACAATGACAGTTTTGTAAATCATCCTTTGACCTGATTTGCCTCTAAAAGTCTTTCTGCCAAAAGTGTTTATTCTAATACAGGCACATACCGATCATTTTTATCCCTCCCACAAGCAATTTATCCTGGAGTTTTAATACAAAATAAAAAACCCACATATTTGAAATTAATTGGAAGCTTTGCCTGATAAAGGATTCTAGTTTTGATTACTAAACCAGCTAGTTCCTGAATCAAATTTTTGCTTGTTGTGTGATGTTGTATGCATGTTGTATGATATACTGCTATATTCCCCCTATTGGTGCTGTCAGCAGTGTCAGGGATAGCTATTGATTATCTCATGAATCATCAGGAATTGTGAATATTTCTACTATTATTTCTATTTTCAAGCACAAGCTTGAGGGCATGGATCAACTTCAAGTGTGCTCCAACAAAAGTGCATTAACTTATGGGGAAAAGTTCTCATTCAGTAGTAAAGGCTCTGGCTTATTTGGCTTTTTTTCAGTGAGTTTTTCCTGTTTCTCACCGAGCACTTTATTCCTATTAAAGGAAGTATATTTTAATTAAGCAGAAGGAACATAATAATAAAATTGTTCCATTTCTTCTACGAAAGCTTAAAAAAAGTCACAGTATAATTACAAATAACTTATAATCATTAATGAAAAAGTCATTGTGTGTCTGTAGTGCCAGACTTCTCGCTTGGCAAGAAGGAGGGATGGGTGGATCTGCTGTATCTGTTTGTTGAAAAATATGGAATTATAAGAGAGTTTTACTTTTCATACTTACAGAATTGAACAGCATCCTAACAAAGAAGAGTAAAGAGTGTTTTTACCTTTATTTTTTTTTAAGTCTTAATGGTGCAGAAAGCAGGCATGAATGGTTTGGCAGATATTGTTCACTTTAAAGTAGTTTTTTCAGCTTGTTTTTAACTGAGAACTATCATGAATAAGAAACAGTTGTTTCTCTGTTTTGTTTTTTTTCCTGGAGGATTCCTTTGTCTCTAGAGAACTAGCAAGGAATCTGTCACAAAGATTTTCTCTCAGTTGTGGTATTGCTGATGTCAAGCACGCAGAACTCATGAGTCAGCACTCCAGAAGTCACGAGACTTTTATTTAAAAAACAATCTTTTAAAATATAGATGTGACCCTTTAGTTGAGCCTTCATGCCTAAAGCAGGGCATTTTAGTATTTCCTTCTGCAACTGGAGCTATACTTCTCAGAACAGACGAAAAGGAAGGAACAGATGAGCTCTCAAAAATTTACGTGGCTCCTAGGATGGGACTTGAAGCAAGTCTGAAGCATTAGAAACATTGCACCGTAATTGCAGGTGTTGGCAACATGGCCATCATTTGTGAGAACTTTGATCTACATTGTGGTCAATAAAAACAAATGAAAAAAAGTGATTGAAAGAAAAGCAAAGAAACTTTGTTTCACTTTTCAGAAAAGAGCTCCTCTCGTACCATTTGTTCCACAGTCCTCCAAGCGATTCTCAAGTGGATGTATTTAAGGTTAAACAAAAAGACCTGCACATCTGATTCCCAGATACGAGATATATTCAGATAATGACAAATAGCACTCTGACTTAGGCAAAAAAAAATAAAAAAATAAAAAAAAAAAAAAAAATAGATAGGCAGACTGGTGCCGATGCTGCTGTTACATAGATACGAGACCTTTACCACAGTTTAGAAGACAAAGACTATTTGACTCTAACAACATGGGTCCTGGCCAGAAAAAGCTACAATTATTTTTAAAAATGTCACCTCATTCCCATTCAATGATCGCAGAAAATGGAAACATTTGAAGGAGTAATTGTAAACATCTGCTAAAGAAAAACCAAAAAACATGGCTAAGAGAGAAATGAACTTCCAACATAAAGTATTGTGTGAACAGATCTGCTGGAAAAAACACCATTTCCATGGGTCAGTTCTATTCTGAATATGAAAAAAAATTAAAAAAAAATAAAAATAAATTTAAAAATTGATTATAAAAATAAGGGATTGAATCCAGCTAAAATCATTTTACTTAAAGTCAGGCTGTCCATCTGCTCAAATATCAAGGAATGTGGCTACTCTTACATATCTGCAGCAGCTTCGGCCCCTGCTGCTCCTCTCGCCTTGTTCCAACAGAAGCATTTGCACAGGCACAGAGCACTGGACTCAAACTAATCTGACAGAAAGATGTTTTGTTTTTGTGTTTGTTTTTTTTTTTTTTTCCTGTTCTTCTGAGTTATTTTTTAACTGGATCACTTTGGCGATCAGATTGTGATGATAGCTCATGCAGAAAAGCTGCTGAATTTCTAACGATTGCCTCAAAATGCTGACAAGCTTCGGTGTCACTATGATAATATAAAAGAAGGTAAATCAGGTTGTTCTGTTTCTTATAAAGTGTGCTATCTTTCTGAGGGCAAGAAACAAGAGGAAGGTATTTATAGGACTAAACCTCAGCACAGCACTTAAAGTTGTTGAGCAGTTTGCAGGACAAAGGACTGTGTGGCAACATCTGTGGTTTCAGCATAGAAAGACAATGACTGGGTTAACACAGAAGGGAAAGGAAAGGTGTGGGTAGCCCACTTTTCCAGATACAGCCGTGCCAACTAAAGGTGTTTCTACGAACAGTTCATATCACTGATGGTAGAGATAGAACGCCGTGTGTCCTCTGGCAAAAGTGATCATGTGCACGTTTTCTAAAACGCTTCAGGCAATCTGCGTTTTTGTTTTCAAGCCACCTTTTGTAATGCCGGGCATTACATCTGTAAGCGGCTCTTTTGACTGGAAGGTTTATCACCATCCATCGATAGAAGCTCGAAACTCCCCTGTTTCTGCTGGCTGATCAGCTCAGTTGAATTGTCCCTTATCTTTCCCTTTCTGTAATTGGGGTAAATCAACCAGAGTACTTGTGGCTGTGGGTGGGCAAACTACTCCAGAGTTATTGTGCTGCATTAAAAGGCTACGGAGCACAGGTGTCTTCCATTGCCTTCCTATGCAACAACTTTTTTTAATTTTAAATTTATTTTATTTAAACATTGTATTAATGTGATGCAGTGTTGCATGACATGGCAGTAGAAATCTCTGCTCTTCTACAGTAGGGGGATAACACCGGGAGAATAAATAATTGCTGGCAAGTTAGATAGGATTCCTTAATCCAGTATCAGTGTAGTTTGCATGTATATCAATTAAACAAGTAGTCCCAATGTCTTCCCAGTTGACCAGAGTGAGTTCTAAGAGCCAATGGCAGGCAGGTCAGTGAGAACAGTTCATGCCAGGGTTTTCTTGGGCCTTGAATGGGTGTGTAACGTTCCAGAAGATGAGACTGAGAATGGGGAATGGGGGAAGGTGAGGGGAGTACTGGTGTGTTTGCATAGTGGTAAGAGAGAGCAGAGGACAAATAGAACAGACAAGGGAATTCAAAGTGAAGAAAATTGAAAGAAACTCAGTCACTTAGATGCTCTGTTATCTTAAGTTGTTGCAGATTATTTCAGGTCTGAAAATATGTTTCCATAGACTCCTTTACAATCAAATGAGTAGCATCTTTCTAAAGGATTTCCTTGGAATATGGCACAGGAATTCAGACTATCTAGGATAAGTCTTTGAAGATCTTGAAATCTAAGAAATAATATATGAATGAATGTATTTTCATGCTACATCTTTATTTCCTTAGTTTGGCCACGGAGAATTGGCTGCTGGTTATAGCAAGGAAGAGAGTAACGGAAGTCATATTATAAGTCAGTGAGGAACCAGCTTTTGACATTCTCACAGTAAACTGCAAGTAGACTAGCACTTTAGAAAGTTATTCCATTTGTTTTTATCTATGTCGAAGAACCCAAAATGAAACCTGTTTCCCAGCTTCTGATATTGTCATTATTGCTGGCAGATAACTGTGTATAAAGAACAAAGGTACAAATAACACTTTTGAATATTTTTAAGGGAACTACAAGAGGTACCATAAGACTGCTAAATCTTACTGAATCAAAACCATCATCCTGGATATTTGTAGATAACAGGAAAATAAATGGGGTTCAAACTTCCAATTTCAATTAAGTAGCAGCTTTCCAGGTGCATGGTGTGCTGGCCTCATTAAAGCCATAGATCACAAGCCATGGTTTGCTGACACATTAAGTCTGGCTTTAGGTTCCTGAATCAGAAAAGGCCACCTTCTTGGCTCAGAATTTGTTCCAAGAAAAAAAGTGTCTTTTTACTTGCAGGATTCATGCCTGATCAGGTATCATCTTTTTATTATTAAGTATTATTCTTTTTTATCACAGAATGAAACCCATAGATTTGGCAAATAATATATGTACTGTCTGCTCTTGTTTTTATAATGGAGTTGCAATTGTAGGCTGATGACTGAAAAATACAGACCATCTATAATGAGGAAATATTGATCATAACACATCTGACATTAACAGTTGTCGAACCACGGCTGTCTAAAAGATGCAAGTCTTTGTTTTTCTGCTGAGGGAGCTCAGTGAAACTAAAACTTAGTCCAGTTCTGTTTTCTTCTGACACATTTGATTATCCTATGCTGAAATCTAGGGGAAAAAATCAAACAAACAAACAAAACAAAAGTATGAAGATGAATATTCTTTCCTGATCTGATTATAATACATTCTAAGCAGTGATTACAGGCTCCTTTTCTATCTTCAAAATATTTGCATTGCAGAAACTAGTTTAAACAAAAATGAATAGTTAAATAAATGTCGAATCTCTCTGTGCTCCTTTGTGTTTCCCCATTGTCTCTGCCTGTTTAAGCTCTGTTCTTATCAGATGGAAAGCACAGGAATGTTGGTTTTAATCACTGACTGTAAAGCTGACAGCCTGTTCTTTCAGTGGTGGTATTTGTTAGTTTTAGGCAGTGGAGATATGGAGATGTTACAGGACAAAATCAGATACCTGTATGCTTGCATGGACTTCAGTGGGAGTCTTAGAAACTGCCTGGCGATGGATTTTAGCATAGAAATTCAAGTTATAAGCTTGTTATTTTCTAATCATTAAATTTATCTTAGTTTTATGAGTTCTCTACTTTTTTGTTGTTGTTGTTAAAACAGTTAATGTGGAATAACATTGTGTGCATCAACAGTATTGTTCAATTATACTCTTGTCCAATTAATGTGGAGTTGTGCCTGCTGGACAGGATTGTTATTAGGGCACTGCCACTTTCCAGACACAGTTTAGGAATTCAGCTCAGTAAAAGACACAGTGCAGATATCATACCGACTTCTTACGCATGCACTTTGCTTAAAATACACAAAATTAATGGAATGGAACATTTTTTCTTCAGCGCCATGATGCATTTTTTCCAGTAGGAGGGAAACAAAACTGGAATGAGATTGATAACCTTCTGACTCATCAGTCTTTGTTAGTCACCCTAAAAGCTCTGGAAATAGGAAAAGTGACAACAGAATACAACCTTTTTATTTTCAGTACAGCAGTATACTTCATATCTAAAGATACAGACAGATTTCCCTTTTATTCTTTGGATTTATCTGCACAAATAAAATCAGCTAAGCATGGCTTCTAGCTTTCTCATTACTAGCACTGGGTCTCCTTTTATGCTAACCAAATAATCTACCAGATTCAGTGGGCATTTTTAGTTCATATGAGGAGAAGGGATTGAGCACAGTTTTCTAGCCTGAGCTCTTGACAGCAGTGATAAAGTCCTACGTTTGGACACAAATATCAACAGGCCAGCATTGTGAAGTCTTTCTGCTGGTCAGTGCAAGCCTTTCAGTATCTTTCCAAACCTGCCCCTGTTGAACACAGGGCTCCCAATTTTTTCTAATGATGCTGTTGTCCATATTCAGCCTAAGCAGAAATGACACATAAACTAATGGCTTGATCACACCACTCTGTTCCTACCTTAGAAAAACTGGAAAAAGGCAAATGACATTTAATTCTTGGAGCTTGCAACCAGAGACTGCATAAAGACCCCAGAAGTCTCCCCAGGTTCACTTTGGAAAAGGTTAGGACTGGATTTAGACTTTTCATCCTGACGATGCAGACTTTGGGAGCAAGTGTTCCTTGCTTTTTATTTTTTATTTTTTGAACATTTAACTTTAAGGGGAAATAATTATAGGAGGTCTACATGTTTACTTTTAAACACAGCATTTTTTCCACTCTGCCCCAAGTCTGACATTTTAATGACCTGCTTTGCCGTGGTTTTTATTGGCAGCATATATTGAAGGGGTATTTTATGTACAGTTTTAACATCTGAACAACACAGCTCCATGTTCTGTCACGTTTTCATGTTGTAGAAAATGTCTTTTAAGTTATTATTTCTTTTAATTGCTGACTAATTTGAGGGTGCTTTTCCAATGTCTTTAACAACTTTTGGACTTACCTTTGGTAGGGAATATTAATTTAAGAAGAGCAAGAAAAGTAATGCTGTATGTATTTTTTCAGTGAAATTACCATCCTAAATGACTCCATGGGGGGTTTCTTATAGGGGTCACTGAAAGGCAGAAAGGAATGTTTTTACTTCTTTGCTTTGTCACAAAAATTAGGTTACAAAGGCTGTAAATACAGGTAATGCTTTTTATTACTAGATTTTCCTCTTTAATGAATATAACATTTCTTCTTTTCATATAATGATACCCACTGAATGTCTTAGTACTTAGTATGTTTACCTTTAGCTTTAATGAGGGTCTAAAGTAACTCCTCTTTAAAAGGCTTGCAAGTAGTCTGAAGGCAAAAAGGAAACCTGGTGTGGCGGGATCACTGCTGGAGGTGGGAGGTTGAAGGGAATACTGTCCTGCCCTGTGCCCACCTGCCCTGCTCATCAACAGCAACCTGTCCCAAGTAGGTGAAGGAGCAAAGTGCAAAAACTAGAACTGGACAAATCACAAGTCTGAAGCACAGAACCCAGAACATTTTGCAATACAAAATACAAAATTGCTCACACATTTTCCTGCCTGTGCCAGTCTGCCAGAATCTACATTTACACAATTCTCTGGTTCCCAAAAAGGCTTTCTCTCACTATTCTTTGAAGGCTGGAGCTGCGTTGTTAAACTAGGAGAAGCAGCTCCACCTCGGTGAGTCTGCGCTCCCTAACAGCTGATCCATCGAGTATGCTACAGTTGTTCAGCATTACCAGGCTCCCAGGGCTCACTCTTTAGGGGATTACACCTACTTCCCAGCTTTGCTCTTCAAGAGGGCATTAATATTCTCTGAAAGGCGGCCACTCATCTGTAGCTCTATGAGGCTGATCTACTTTGATCTTAGCCTCAGAAATAGAATGATGAGGGATAAGAGTTCAAAGTATAAGAAGAAACTCAATATGCAAAGAATGTACCACATCTTAATAAGTAATGAGAATTCCATCCATTTGTTGCTTTTGTAAGGAAAAATAGTTTAATATCTTTATGGGATTAAGACTCCGTGGTACTTTGCTAATGAGAGGCCACAGCTATTAAGATTTCCCTTGTCTCTAGATAGGCTGGCAAACACATCAATAAACAATGGCAAGACTAAAACTGGCTATTAAGATTTTGATCTGGCAAGTATTTTATTAATGTGGGTAATGTATTATTTAGATTGTAGACCAAGTAGAGCAAATAACACAAAATCTCAATCTTTCCCTTTCAAGCAACTTGAGGATTAAGGAAATCGCCAGCAATGAATGGCGGCTTTTATCAAAGTTTATCACAAATGACCCCAGATTGTGAAGTGTTTGCCATTCAAGTAGCTGAAGATGGACAGGAGAATCTGAAAATTAACAGTGGGGACAACGTTCTTTGTTTATTACTGGTGTGCTCAGAATTGAGGAGCTATCCTTCACGTGAACACTCACAGCATAGCAATGACAATGGGCTTTCATAAGTGTATTTGAGAAAGATTAGCGCACACCGCTCAGTTCAAGTTTCAGTTTTTAGGTTAGCTGCCTTTCATATTAATCAGCTTTGGTAGTTTTTTTCAGTGCTGCATTTTCTGTGTGGAAGCAGTGGGTGAATGCAGTGTTTAATAACCCCACGCACCTAAATCCTTTTTCCAGCAATTGTGTGGTTTCAAAAAAAAAAACCAAAACAAAACAACAGAAAGAGCAAATGAGCAAATGAAGTTTATGCAATTGAAAGAAATGAAATGTAGAAACATGGAAATGACTGTCCTTAAAGACTAGAGAAGCTTATGTTTCAAGGAGTCACTCAGACCTTTCAAGGACTGTTCCTTGGAGTCTTATCTATTCATTTTTAAGAAATCCTGTACATGTAGTCACATTTTGGATCAGCACAGGGTACATTTTCATTTGATCAGTTGAAATGCTAATTCTCACTGTGCAGAATAGCCAACTAAGGGGAGCAAGATATTTGACACCTAAACTCTGAATTTTTGAGTTGTTATGCCTGGAATTACTGGAAATTTATCACATCAGGTCAGTGTCCAAACCTTGTTTCCTTAGTCACTTCTGATGACTGATAAATAGTCATTCCACCTCTCTCTGGACCTATCTGACAAACTAGAAAGAGGTGACAAACTCCTCTGCTTTCCTGACGGTGGTTCCTTTTTCCTCTCAGAAAACGATTCAGTAGTATCAGTCGCTTATACGATGGAGAGTATGTATGAAAAACTCATCAGTTAAAAGAATATCATCCCATAAATGTCCCTAACAGTTCTTTACTTTTCTGTGATTTGAAGAAGAGTAGCTAAAATTAATTTATTGTTCAGCATCTGTTTAACAGGCGTATGTGGTGTGATGGCTTTCTGTACACACCTGGTTTATTTTCTAACGCAACTCCAAAACGATTTTGATCTTATTTTTAGCTTTAACCTTATAAAAATGTAAGAGCACAAAGAATTCTTACAGTGACTAAAGTCTTTTTTATTTAAGTCCCAGTTTCAAAGGAATTCAGCTATGACCTAGATTTTAATTTTCTTGGGGATTTTACTAATGCTTGAGGGGGAAAATCTGGTACATTTGAAGCATATTAAATACCTGTTTGTGTCAAAGTAGTCATTAGATTTCTAATTCATTTGATTACAGTTCAGTGATACAGCAAGGGATATGTCTGGATATTTATTATCTTTAGCTATGCTATCATTAGAATATGATTTCTTTATTTTCGTTGCTGGATCGCGCTACAGTAAATGCACCTAAATATTGTTGCATTCCGAAACCACTTAATTATCCTGTCATTGGTTCAACATTATTCAATTTTACATTAAAATTGTTTTCCTGGAGACCTAAGCTAGATTCAAATAAACTGTTCGTTCTTGGCAACCAGGAAGAAATGGAGTCCTTGTAAAAATCAGACTTTGGAGTGAGGAAGTTGGCGATTTTTTTTCATTAGTTTCATTGGGCTCATTGTTCCTATTCTGGAAACTTTATAGCTGCAATCACCTACGGCTAGAATCTGATTTTTACTGAGGTGCTATAATAATTACACTAAGTACTTTCTTTTTGTCACTGACAAACAGCAATCCTTGAATGTCACTTAAGGAAACTAGAAACTTTTATATTGTGGGTTAGTTTCCAAAACTTTGTGGTTTGACTTTGCAGAAAAAAACCTCCCAGCTTTCCATAGATAAGGCCAAACAACACCACCCCCAAAAAATTACTAAAGAAAGAAACAAACACCCTCGGTCTTGTATACAGCCACGGCATCTCAGACTCTCGGATGTATTCACAAAGGCTTTCAGGACAGTGAGGAGAACATAAAAACAGAAGAACTTGCAGAAAATATTGGGTTCCTTAAATAAAGATTTTGCTAAAAAACTTAAATATGACTGGCTGAGAACTGAAGGTTGACAAGTTTAAATACTGTAATAGCAAAACAAACAAACAAAACTCTTTCAGTTCACTTGTGGATTAGCAGTTAATGCTCTGAAATCCACCAGCTATAGCTATCTGTGCTGTTATAATCCAAAAGAAGAACTCCACATTTGTGAGTATTTTCAAAGGAAGATCTTAATCACCTCTTTGTAAACCACCAAACCCCTTATTAAAAGTCTGGGCCCAATCCTCCCTTGAAAGAGTGGCCCCAGCGAACTACGGTCTTTGATCCTAAATTGAGAACAACTCCTACTGGAGGTAACAGTATGTGATTAACCAGTGCAGAATTTGGGCCACTGACATCAGTGACACTGGCTGCTCATGTGAGTAAGGAACAATTTCATAAGATTAAGGACCATTAGTGTGTTTGGTAGCTGTATTTTCATTAACTCTTCTTCATTAAACATTCAGTTCAAAAAAGATGGACAGTATCTCTTCGTTGTTATTACCAATGTCAATTGTAGAGTGACAATGCCTGCAGGCTTTTTTAAATTATTATTATTTTAACTTATGTATGTAAGTATCTATGTATTGTGTTGTGAAGTCTATTAACAATGCAGTTGCTGGTCAGGCTATTAGATGCTGCATTTAAAAAAAATAAGTTACTGACAATTTCCTTGTTGTGCCCAGTGTGTCCCAGTAAGTGTCTTCAGCAGCAGGGCCAGAGAGCTTGCAGGGTGGCACAGAGTGCCATATCCTCCAATGGCAAAGGAAGGAAGTCAGAGCATTCCCCCCAGTTCTTATTTGCAAACAAGAGTGGGTGTAATGCAACATAGAAGTGTGGCTGCTCAGTTTTACAACCAGAAAGCAGAGCAGGAGCCTCTCAAATGCTCTAGTTTATTGCCTTGATATTGTTGGTTATTTGTTTTAATTTTAAATTAGAGATGGGTCCAGACCTTGCTATTTGAGTTTCTTAAAAATGTTGCAAGAAAATTTAATAGAAAAACTTCTTATGACTCATACAATTCTTACTTATAACCATATTTGTTTATCAGTGTGGCATTAACATAGCTGGCTTTAGAGTTTTAGTATGACACTTAGAAGTTGCAGATTTACAGGGAGTTATTTGTGCTTCTGATTACATTAGTTTAGCTAATCCAACTATATATGGAGGGAGTTGCATCTGACTTGCACAATATGCCAGATTAGATTCCTGAGCTGTGCTGGTTTGTCTAATTCAGTGCAACAGTAAGTGTCTAATTATTCTGGCAAAACTCTGCCTCTAACTTTCTTTTCATCCTTAGTGTCCATTTCTTGTGTCAGTCCATGTAAGCTAGGTGCTGCTGTTCTCACAAGGTTCCCATGTTACATGAGACGTATGTCACAGCAAAAACAAATAGACTGACAGGGTACTGAGGCCATCCAAACCTCCTGTCTTATCTGGTTTTATTCTTTCCATCTGACTTCCTCCTGCTCTGGTTAGCATCCTCCCCACCTCCCAGACCTTCCCATGTACAGGCATTATTACTCATGTCACCAGCCTGCAGGACCTTTCGAAAAGCAGATGGGCAATTGGCAAGACATAAACCGCACCCAGTCTCCAGTGCCTTTGTGAAGGCTTAGTATTTACCCAATTAAAATTAATAAAGAATGCGAAGGCCAGAAAACAAAAGATGTCTGGGAAACAAAGCAAATGCAACATCAGGCACATCTTGTCTAGTCTAAGAGAGACTAAGGGTGGATGTTCTTTACTGAATTTACAAAAACAGTTGAAAGAATTCTCTGTTGCATAGCTATTGTCATTAAAAATACATACGGTAAATACCTGGAGACCTTAAATTCCTTCTGCATGAGAAGGACTTGGCAATCTGGTGAGAATGGCAGTGGATTTGCTCGAGGTGATAGTCCTTGCCCTCCCCTCCAGCATCAGGCAGCGCTGTGCTTCTCACATCGCTGTGTGTCCCCCAAGTGCAGCAGGATTTTCTCCATCCCTACGGACTGGAGATGTCCCTCAGCTGACCCAGATGCTCTCTCTGTAGGGACAGGCAGAAGTGCTGCCCTGCAGGCTTAAGCTTGATAATTTTCCCGAAGTGAGAAGGATGTCTGAACTAGGTTAGTTTGCTTCTCTCCAACTTCATCTTCCCTGAACACCAGGTATTGTGATAGCTGTGATGCGAAGGTGCCAGGAACATTTTCTGGGGTTAAGTATATACATGGGTCACTTTGAAAGTAATGCCTCCTAATTATTTCCATAGAAACTACAACAGATACAGAGCGTGCAGTATCACTGTTTGATAGAGCAACTTGTTAGCTG
Source organism: Coturnix japonica (assembly GCF_054131305.1). Lineage (NCBI taxonomy): Eukaryota > Metazoa > Chordata > Aves > Galliformes > Phasianidae > Coturnix > Coturnix japonica. The sequence goes on from NC_140668.1 coordinate 27,380,041, forward strand.
CAGAACACTATTTTTCAACACAGTCACTACCATTAGCTATGTATTTTTACCAGCAATGAACTGTGAGCTGCACTCATAAAAATCTGCATGGCCATTAAGAACATGGTTTGTCTTTTAGGTTGCTGCTGCCACTGCTGAAATGCACCACCCACCACCTCCCTGTTCTGACATCCGCTGACTGGTTTCCACTAATATTCAGCAAGCACTAATGAATGCCAATGGTTACCATTTTTCCTGCATGAAGAAATTCACTGACACACCTTTGCTTCACCCACACTTCCATGTCAGATGCCATTCTGTCAGAGTGCCTCTCTGCTGCCATCTGACGCACAGCAACAAAATGTGATGGAATATTGGTGGGAAGGTTTAACCTCTTCTGCTATACCACTAACATGCACTTCTGACTTTGTGGGCCAAAATAACGAAAGAGGAGGCATTACTTTTGGATCAACCCTCATGTATATGTATATATGTACACAGTAAGTCATTTAACTTGCCCTCCATGAACTACGTTAAAGTAATGCAGCCATTGCTTTCAGATTTTTGTGCTTGTTGCAAATAGGAAATGTTGAAAGAACCTGGAGCTTAACAGCTTAGCTCTTTCCTCTGAGAGGAAATAGAATTAGGACCTGCATGTGCTTGGCTTATACTTTATAATACATTTTATTATTAGAATTATAAATCATGCCTTTGGGCACCAGAATACAACATAACTAAAACATAACTAACCAAGGTAAATTGATGCCTGCCCTTGTATATTTTACCATCATGAAATGCCAGACACTGCCTCCGAACCCTCTGCTTTTAAGTGGGTCTATTGGCGCTGTACTGCTATTAGGCTGGGACTTGAATTGGAGCCACACTCTTGGTTTCCATCCATTCATCACAACTGGAAAGTCTCACAGGTTTTTGGCTGACTTTTACTTTCTACAGGTGGTAGAAGGCCAGCTGCAAGTGTATTCATTCTCATTAGCTGCAGAATAAGCCCTTGGCTTTTCAGTGATAGCGATGAAGGAGAGAGAGGAGATTGCCTTTTGTGTGTGTAGTGACATGCATCTTCCCATGTTGGCATTTAGCAGAGGCATGATGCAGTAACCGGGAGTCAGATTTTTGCTTAGCATTTTCCATAGAAGCAGCAGTCACAGAAAATAAGTGTGTCTCAGTCTCCCTTCCTTGCTGTTGTGTAGTTCTCCATCTGTAAAGATGGGGGTAGAAGCACTACCCCACCAGCCTGTACCTGATGACTGTAATCGTGAATGTTTCTGAGGAGAGACACTTATTTGAATCAAATTGGTTGCCTTCCCTGTAGCTTCAGTTTGTCTTGTGAAAACACTGTCAGAATAATATATGCTTCCTTTATAACCAAGAAGTTTTACTCTTGATCGATAAGACTTACATTTCATTTGTCAGGTTAATGAATTATTAGTCTTCCAGGTTTTTTTTAGTACACATCAGTCTCCTACTTTTTTTTCTTTTCTTTTTCTTTTTTTTTTTAAATCCAAAAGACAGCTGTGATGAGGCTGAGGTGGAAAAGTAGCCTAAGCCCTAGTGCCAAGCAGGGAGCAGTACTTCTAGACCCTACTTGGTGCTCCTTGTACAGCTGGAGTGGAAGTTTGTAGGCTGATGTTATCAACTGCAGCCACAGGAGGTGTTGGGAGAGGGCACTAAGGCTTGGACTTTGCAGCCCAAGCTGCTGATAGACCTGGGTGCTCACTGCAGCCCTGCCAACTGTGTCAAAGACTGGGTGACTTGGTCTAAGCTAGCTGAAATGTCTGAGTGTTCTGAAGTCCTGCACTCAGGTCAACTAAGAGGCTTTAAGATCACAGCAGGGGGGCTTACCTCCCTCTGTGTTAGGACTGCTGCTCAAGACCAAACCTTGCAGCTCACTGGAGCTCCAAAGCAAGTAGAGCTCACAGGTTTTCCAGGTTGTACTACCAGTCCTTTTGTGTGCAGTAAAATACTGTATATGACTGGAAAAAAAAAAAAAAAAAAATCATCTGAAAATACAACTGTGAGCTTTTCTTCCTATCAGTGACAGCATTAAGAAAATGTAAATACATTTAGAGAGCATTGCATTGCTCTTTAAAGATTCTATCAAACAAGTTATATTTGTATGTGTGTGAATTTACTTTGGGTGCATATGAGGGAAATCAGGACTTCACATTCAGTAAGTTGATTTTGCTCCATAAACATTAACTCTGCATGTTAAAGCTGTCCTAGGGTGATCCTGATGTGCATCTTTTCTATAAATATTTGCAGTTGATCATGCATTACAATGGGGCATTCCTCTCCTTTGACTTTGCCCTTTTTTCTAGCTTGTTCATCTCATTTGCACAGAAGGGGGAAGAAGTCTTTATGGCAAGGATAAACTGCAGACTCAACTCTTTGTGTGGATGTGTGTGTGCATGTTAAAATCTGCTGAAAAGCTATTTATGGATTTGGGGGAGAATGCATTCGTTCCATTTTTATGGAGTTAATGAAATCTTAGCTTTTTCTTTCTTTAAATACAAAGTTCTGTGGGGAAAAAAACAACGAAGTAGGAATGATAAGTAAACATCAGAAGTGAAAGGGTTTGCTTTAGTTTAGGGGAGTTGTTCTATTATTGCATTTTAAATATCATATTAATCTTCTTTCATTTCCTCTGTGAACACTTCCCCAATTTTGGGTGCTGTTGTGTTTTAAAGCTTTTAAAGTCATTCATGCTTTGAATACTTTGCTGGCTCAGAGTCTTGGTAGCTCAACTGTCACCAGTCCTAAGAGTGCATTTCTGTGTGCCTTAGACTTTTGGAATGGCCTGTGAAACTGTGAACCACAGAAAAACACTATGTTGTATTGAGGATTGATGTTTTCATATTTCTTCTAGTACATGATTTTATAGCTTAGTGTTATTTCCATTTTTGTTCACACACTGGATAAGCCAGCAATCACAGTGTTCTAAGCTGGGAGCTGCAAATTTGGGTAGGCATTTTGGCAAATTATTATCATTATTTCATATATAGAATCCTCCTATTTATTGACTAGTAAAACAGAAAATGCTTTTCATTGAAAAAGCTTCAAGTGATTTACCTTTGCTATTGTCCTTTACACAATCCTAACTTTAAGACAGGCCATGCAAAATAAGTTAAAAATAGCATATAAAATACAGCAAGAATTCCCTGGGTTCCACCCTGCTTTCTGTATCCTTGTTCATACCTCTAATCATTGAAATTGAGCTTAGCTCTATAAAGCTAGACTCTGTGCATGTTTGAAAGTGATAATGTTGTATTTATCCTACAAATATCCAGTACATTTCAAGCAATGAATTTAAATGTAAGCATAGGAAACTTTTGGTTATGTATGGAGCATATATTGCTGTAGGTTCCTTTTTTAAAGAAATCACTGAGCATTACTGGTCTCACTTGACTGTCTTTTCAGTCGTCTTTCGTCACTGTGCCTTTCAATACCGTTCATCTATGGACTAATGCAATGCCCACTGAAGTCAATAGAAGTCATTCCATTGACATCCATGAACAATGAATCAGGCCCTTTAAAAAGAAGAAACTAGAGTTTACAAGGGTTAAACAGAGCCCTGGGTGAGTACTGTGCAGCTGGAGCAGTGCCTTCTCCTATGTCCATAGCACACCTAGCACTCTGTTTCTGTACAGAATAACACCAAAATGGTTAATTCCCACTGTGAGCTCTGATAAGAGAAGCCAGTTTTGCCAGTCAACATCTGAATTGTTTTTCTATGCCAAAGCCTTAGTAGGTATGAATAATTGCAATACACGGTAAAAATCTGTCCAGATAGGTGTCATCAATGCAGATGTTGAGAATCCTTTATTTTGTTTGCCTTCTGTCCGGTGTTTTCAAAGAATTTGTACTTTGCTATCAGTCCTTCTTTGTTCTGATAAAGTTGTAATCACTCAAAAGCAGACTCAGAAGCTCCCCCTCCTTCCTTCACAGCCCCAGTGTTTGTGTTATACCCAAATGCGACATTGTACACCAGCGCAATCGAAAAAGGCTGCAATGATCAATTGAGGGCCCAATCAAAGCCTAACAGATAGGCAGCCATTCGTCGCTGTTTGATATAAAAGGTGTTTTATTTCTCATCACTTTTTTGTCACTGAAAGAATGCTTCCTACGTGCAGATTAATTAAAGTGTAAACATTAAATATTGATTGATGCATTATCAGCATGGAGCAGTTGCCTCCACTCAGATTGATTCCTGCAGTGATTTATTGTCATATTTGTGGAGTCATTTCACTTGATAACAAAGAGAAATCGCCTGCTGCCTCTGCCTCTCAGGCTTCTTTCTGCCTCCTGCTCTGCACCTCCTCATCCTCACTGATTCAGTCTTTGCCTGCTTGGAACTGGTGTGGCCTCATGGTCTTTTCATGAGAAAAGTTTAGGGCTTCTCTTTTTGGGATCTGTGTAGCAAGTTGATAGTTCAGCATAGAAGACACAGAGCTGTGCTCTCTAATGGAACATCCATGGTTAATGCTTCCAGCTGTGTCCTGTGCAGCTGCTCTCCATGACCAGGCTCAGGCACAACTTTGCAAACGCAGGTTCGAGTCATTAGGGTTAACTCACTGCCAACTTGGGAGAAAGGTGAACTTTCAATAGAAGGACATTGTTCATGTCAGATTTATGGCTAAATTATGCAATTAGTTGCTCTGAGTGGGAGCACAGCCACACAATAGCATATCAATTTAAAGAATTTCAGGATTTTACTCTTGTTTTCAGGCAAGTGCATAAAATATACCTTCATTCGAATGCTATGGAGTATTTAGGGGAAAGAAAAGCTTTGTGGGGCTTTATTGAGCATCTGAATTAGAAAATGCTTTAAAAAAAAAAAACTTACCAAAAGACTCTAACTTTTGGAGGTGGGTTCAGACAAGCAAGTCATCTAAAAAAGCCTTTCTCCACTCTCCCTTAAAGCCTTCAGGCTCTTGCTGTGTGTTCGCACATCAGGAGCACCCTTGAACTGCACACAGCCACCTTCCCCACAAGGAGCTGTACCCCAGGGACTGTCTCTGTGCTACAAGGCCCTCCTTACTGGGCCTTGCTGAGAAGGATGGCTGTGCTTGCAGCCTGTGCCACCTGAATGAGCCCTCACTGACCCACTATGCCACGAAAAGAAAAAAACAGTCATGAAATTGCTTTGTTCTGCAGTAACAAAACTTAACCTTTTACATACATGGATTTAATTTAACATTCAGAGGATGAGATTGCTCAAAATCTGCTGAAATCAAACATGAGTAAGGCCATAAAAATAGGTAATGGGCAACTGGTGATCTTGATTCAGTCAGGCAAGGAAACATTAACCTTTAGTCACAGGGGCAACAAATGCTAAGCTTGTGAATTTACTGCAGTAGATAATTTCACTCCTAGACCCACAGGAAATCATAGCAGTGACTCCCTACATGAGCAGCAGCCACCTCAAGCTGGCTGTCCAAGAGCTATGAGTTCTCAAAAAGGCTGTTGTAATAATTGTATGGGACTTTATTATGCTAGGAGTTCACTTGTACTGCTCCAATTCCTGACTATATCTGACCCTCATGCAAACATATGCCCAACACCACTTTCTATGTAGGATGCTTTGATGTTTTGCAAATGCACCCAACCCTTGGAGAAAAAGCTGTTGTTTCAGAACCTTCCTCTCCATACATTTTTTATCAGATACTCCTCCTGTCCTTCTCTGTGCTGTCTTCTGTTCCAAAAGTTTTGCTTCACTGCTGTCTCTGGGGAGTCGCACCCTAGTTTGGCACTCCTCAAATTAAAAAGTAAACAAACCAATGGTGTGCTCACCTGGATTCCTTCAAAATAATGCTCTCGCAAGATCGCTTCCCATTGCTTCGTGTGTGTTGTTGCCCTTTCTACCCACTGAACAGCACTTTTGCCTCTGTGTGTTAGATTGTCAGCCTTATTTAAATTGTCAGCCTCTCCGGTCAAAGACCTTCCTTTCCTGTTTGTCTTTAAACTGCTGTTCAAACCAACGTGGCTGTGTAACCAGCCCTGCTCCAAACGCAGTGCTGTAAGCCCGTGTGCTTGTAAGGCTGCTGAAAACAAAATCTATTGTCACTGTAATTATTGTGGAGTGCATTTACATTTTTATAAAGCTTTTCATTCAAAGACTCTAATGCATTTTGTGTTGAAACCTAGAAATGTTCTTAAATATCTGTAGTTCTAGATGAAAATGTGTTTCACCTATCAAAATAAAATTTCTTTTAGCATTTTTTTCTATGACAGATAAAGGCTTTCTAACAAATAGTTCAGTCTGACTAGTGTTAGCATTGTTTAGATAGGATCACACAGAAACAAATTAAAAGTGACGAAAGTTGCACAGTCTGTTTTCTGCAGGTCAAATGTGGACCAGGGATGCATGCACAGAGCTTATCCCTATGGGTGATGTTGGAGCATCTTTGAGAAAAAGAATACAGGGAAAACTTTCATTGACTTTAATGGGTCCAGGTTTTTAATAATCAGTGAAGGACAAGGTATTCAGGGATGCTTGTTCACAGCTTGGACCTAATGGTAACTGATGCTAATGGACCACGGTTTCCAGAAGGAAGCTGTCCCAGGGTAGATGTCAGCTTCCAAACAAGTAAGGGCTGTGATTCCACTGTGGTTTGTACTGGTGTCAGCTACCCAGTAGGGCTCAGTAATGCCAGGTAGCTTTCAGCTGCAAGTCTTAGTCTTTGCTTTAGGCTTCTTTCAGCTGGGTACATATCTGAGCTTGGAGTGCAGCACGCTAGGAAGACTAGAGTTATACTTGTTGGGTTCCTACTTAGAAAAAGCAGTGCAAGTCACTGTACAGCAACTCTGTATTCCTGATTTATTTTTTTCTTAGCCCCCAGGATCATTCCTGACAGGTGACTATGGAAATCGTAGAAGCAAGACCAGAAATCAGTTCTTTCTGATATACTGTAAAACAATCTCTAAAAGCTGTTTTAACTTTGTGTCTCAGACGCTGTCCTGCAGGGTCAGATTCTGAAAGGAATGAGATCTTTGTGACCTGAGCACTTCCTCAATGTGTCTCGTTGCACCTCACTGTCGTACAGCTGTTGTGTAAATGCCAAACAATAGTCAAGAGCAAGAATTTTAAATTATTTTATTTGTTTGGGGTTTCAAACAGGATGAAAACTTGCTTTTTTCCTGATAGGCTTTCACAGGATCACAGGATACTCCAGGTTGGAAAGATACATGTCGTAGAGTACTCCTGTTGAATCCTGATTAGGGTTTCCTTTCACCATGGACAATTAAATCTGACATGAAGGGACACAAAAAGATGTTTGTTAGGGATTTAGAAAGCTCCGCACTGACCTACATGCTGGAATTTTAGAAATGTTCATATGCATATACATTTACAGCTTGTACTGAGGAGTCTCAAATACACAAGCAGCTCCCTCTAGCAAAAATAATAATAATAATTAAAAAATCAAATAAAAATAGTGGTTGTGATGATGAATGCAAGCTGTAGAAGGCTGCAACCCTCCCTGTGTTACTGAAGAGATTTTCTGATCTGCAGTAGGAGCTGGATATTAATTGAAACCAGTCTGACCGTTTGTCCTTATAAAGTCGCAGTTGTATGTTCTCTTTAACCAAGTAGCCTCCCTATATAAACTGAGATTACAATATCCATGCAAATTACCTTCCTGCTTCATGTGTCACTATGAGATCTGCTAAATGAATGCTGTTTCCCTTCCAAAAATGAGTTTACCGTTTTTGCAGCAGCAATTACAGGTTGTGTGAGAATGGTGTGTTATTTCCTGAAATTGTATGTAATTTATTTCAGAAAGCCTGAAACATAGTTTTGAACTTAAATGCATATCATCTTTGTAACTGCTCAGTTTGTGTTATTTTGCAGTCCTTGGAATACCTTTGATAATAAGTGAAAATTAGGAGAAAACAAATTACAATTTGTAGAGTGACCAGTGTCTGATTATACATAATATAATTAACTCCATCCTTTGCCTAATGTTTATCTTAATTATTACCCAGTGTACTTTGGAACAGGCTTAATGATTGGTGATTCTTTCACTGTGGGGAGGTTTGTTCACGTGATATGTTTTGTATTCATTTGCTGGGTCACCAGGACTGAGCACTTTTAAAATGCTGTACTAATTAGAAAGTTACTTAATGTTAGTTATAAGAAGATACTGCTGGCATTGCTCAAAATAGTTCTCTATGATCCTCTCATCTACTTTTTTTTTTTTACCTTCTATACTTTCAAAAAAATGGTTTTATTTTTTAAAGTTATTTAAATATTATTATATTACAATCCAAAACATAAGTCAGTCAGGCACGTGTACCCCCCTCTTCTTTGCCTATTCTGTAGCCTACTAACATGAGACAGGATTTCAAATTACCAGAGGTACTATTAGGAGAAGCCATCATAGCCCCAAAATAAGCTTTTTCTTTCTTAGGCTGTGACTTGCGTTATGACAGAAATTAACATTTTTGTGGCCTGTAATTAACTGTGTTGTCTCATGCTATAAATAAGATTTGGCAGCTATTGCTGGAGTCAACTGTATCTTCAGGTCTAGTTATCTGTGGCTGTTTTTTTCTTTATAGCTTTTTGTATTTGCTAATAACACTGCAGAGTTCAGGGATGCAGACAATAAAGAACACAAATAAAATCTGTGGCTGGTGCCTGCAGCCCTCTTCCACTTCATTCCAACAGTACCAGCAGAGTTTCCTCAAATTCTTCCTCTGCTTGGAAATCTCTGGGGTTAGTGTTTAAGACTTCAGTGCTGCTGGTAATTCCAGCCCTCACCATTAAACCTGCATTTTCTAACTGTCCCTTGGTAATTGTTGCAAGGACTTAGACAAGTAAGACTATCCAAAGACATCACTAAGGTCAAACTGTGGTGGAAAGTGCTCTGATTTTATCCTGGAGATTGATGCTTGTATCACCTTTTTTTCGATTCAGCTGCTAGGGTTATAAAATGTACTTGCAATCACTGATAACGTGTTTGATCAAACTACAAGTGGACTAACACAGTATTTTATACACTGTGTGTAGTTTTACCTGATGCAACAATAAATCAGTGAAGGCAGAGATCTTTTATAAATTTCAATGAAAATTCAACTGCTGCAAATATTGTTACTTGTGGCTTAAGTTCTAGAAATATGAATTCGTTTCAGTTCCTTACAGCTGTAAAAATGGTTTAACTACAAACTTTCTAAGAGGACAGTAAAAGAACAAGCAAGAAAATAAGTGATAGTACATTCAATATATTATAACTATTTTGTCATTGGCTATAAGCAAACTGAGTTAAGAGGCGGCAGGTGACAAATCGTACTTAGAATAAGCTGTAAAAGATTCCCATTTCTGAATGTAATCTAAAAAAAAAATCTCTGTACTATAAGGAGACAAAAGTTGAGAGGTTGATCCCATTGTGCCATTGCATACAAATGAGTAAGAAACATTCAGGATTAATTAACTTTAAAATATTAACCAGTAGATCAATAAGCCATATTTTTATGCAGCTCTGGGAGGCTTATCAGAGAGCTCATTTTGCTACAAATTATTGTAAGTACTCTATAAATGTGTTATTTTTCCATAGGAATCTTGCAAGTACAATAACCTACAGCAAGGATTTGCAGGTACATTGATCCTTAGGTAGGAATGTCACTTTGGAGATATGACTGGAAATCTGTCCTAGGAGCACTGACCAGGCCTCCTTCTGGTCTTGTGGATTCTTCATGCTTCCATTTGATTCAGGCTTTTGATTTTTTCAGTGCCTAAAGGTACACCAATCCTAAGACTTTCTGTTGTTGCCAAAAAGTACCTGTCCTTTATAGGATCTTTTGGTGTCTGTGTTTAGAGAGTGCATTGTATTTGTTTATTTTATATCAAGCACATAGAGCAATTGCTTAGGCAGAAGAGCAAACAGATGATGTTAGAAAAGTAAGGAACCTTAAAATGTACTAACTCATCTCTAGTTGAACTGGTTGCTCAGTAATCATGACCTAATTCTGTACTATTTTCCATCTCAACTTAACCCTTGTATAAGCCACAGCTTGGGTAAAATAATATATTTCCTAGTATGTTTTCTCTTATAGAAAATGCAATATATGAACAAATCCCTGAACTCTAGTTAGGGAATTCTCAAGTAACCCTCAGTTTACTATCTAGTTGACATCCCCAACCAAGTAAACTTTGTGCGTGTGTGTGTGTCACAGTGATAATAGCAACACCGTTTGGCAAGAGATTTATATTTAGGAAGTGAATGGAAGATTTGAGAAATCCTGTAGTAGTTTTCAAACATGTTTAGAAAACCGATTAGAAAACTCTTTAGAGTTGATTCTTCAACCATGCAGTTGAAGAATATTATGTATCTTTTAGAGACACTGTTGGCTTTCGTAGACTGTTTGGAATACGTTGGCGTCAGTATTGGGAAAACATATCCCTTCATGCGTTGTGATATATTTCTGCAAAGCAAGCTTACCTACAACTAGAACAGGTTTTCTTTCCTGTGGTTTCTCATCTGTTTCTGCTCAGTCAAGGTGCATCTGGGAATATATTTCCCCTTGCAGCAGCAGGTGGCGTTGAATAGCACACGTTAGTCTCACACTTACAATCATTTTGTCTTATATGCAGTAAAACCTCTCCCCAAAGAGATAACCCACAAGAGAAATTCAGCAAGTTTTTATAGATGTAGCAGACACTTTACATGACAGAGGTAGGGATCAAATTCTTCTATCTTTAATCCCACTGAGAAATAAGACCATAAATAATGTATTTAAGGGGCAGGAAAAGTAAATGTATTACATTATTTTTTAAATTAAATTTTCTTTTCATTTTTCTACCCACACAAAATCTCCTGGCTTGCTCTTGAACACCACAGAGTTCATGTTGTAGTAAGGTGATATTTATCGTGTACCAGTTCTCATCCACCCTGCAGAAATGTGCAAACCTGAGTTTGTTTTGTGGCTTTTTTCATCCACATTGCGACCATAGAACAAAGGAATTGATTCTTCTCCCAAAAACATTATCATTGTATCTCCAAGCAATACAGTGTAGTATTTCAGATTTACGCTGTGGTGAGAGCAGAATGAGAATTAGCATTTTCCAAACTTTTCTCTTAAGCTTTTTCTAAAAACTGTGGAATATTGCAGAATCAGTTCAAAACAGACCTTCTTCTGACTTCCTAAGCTTATTTTTTAAAATATCATACAAATAAAACAAAACACCACTGCTTTGCGCACACAAATAAAACCTAAGATTGAAATAGAAACCTTTTACAAGCAAGTGACTATACCTCAATCTGCAGTCAGTCTTAGCAGTGATTATGAGTATTTAAAAAATCCATCCATCTTCCTTTCATCAACAGTCACTTTTGCATTTGCATATCTAATAATTTATGGCATGTCCTGACCCCAAGCAGTAATTGAACCAATAGATCTTCAGACTAGATTTACTCTGGTCTGGCTGCCACAGTAATGTAACTCTGCAGGAGTTTTGGGTTATTCCAAATGCCATCTCCTCTTCTGAGAGACATAGGCAAAATTTTACCTCCAAATGTCAAGGCAGAAACTCGATAGCTTAGGTTAAACTATCTAGCTTTTTTTTTCGAATACTTTAGATAGAAACAAGAGGCACAGTGATCACTCCCAACATTGCCCTTGGTAGGCTGGTTTTAATGTAAGACTTTATAACGATAAATTAATTCTCCTAAGTGTATAAAACCATGGAAGAGCCTAAAATGCAGAAATGAAAGGAGGACATCTATTGAAGAGTTTGTAACTAGTGATGTAAAAATAAATAAAGAAATAAAGAAATTAGAAATAAAAGGGGAGAGATGCTTTTATGTTGGTGAGGACTCTAATGATCACAAACAGAATAATCAAGCTTCAAGTAGCAGATAGGGTGCTCTTCTTGTTTGAGCAAGCCACAGCACAGCACAGAAATACCCAGCCAACTGTCTGTGTTTCTTCTTCTCAAAATGTGATTTAGAGACCAATTTCAAGGCAGCATTATATGCTTCAGTAAAGGGTTCTCAAAAGCTTTGAACAAGAAAAATACCAGCAAACACACAGCTCTGCACTGTTGCAGGCACTTTGCTGAATACTAAGTATTGAGAAAATACAGCAATAGAAGTTGTGTCTTTTCCAGCAGGTATTGCTTGGGAAAATCTCTCACTGTTCTTCACCTATTTCTGACTGGAACAGAAGAGTCAGGTGCACAGACTGGTCACACTGCTGCTGCTTCCAAACAGTGTTCCAGACATTATGAAAAAACGCTGGGTCTGAAATTTTATAACAAGTCTCATCAGTTGGCTGTTTTATTTTCCTGGAAAGGAGCTCAATTGAACAAGCTCTGGCAGACACACAGAGCTGTGCTGTTGCCACTGACACGAGTCCCAAAACAACACATACAGTCTGTGAGAAAATGCTACTGTCTCACAACTGTGGAAGAAAAAAAAAGAGCAGCAAAGGTATGAACAAGAGAAATCTGACCCAATCCCCAGTTAATGGCATATGCAGTATTAATCTATCGATGATTAAGTGCTGCCATTGTTCCTTAATAGCTAAGTTCAATGATGATAGACATCCTGAAAAATAGATAGATAGACAGAAAGATAGATATCCTCAGCTACATCGACCATCCATAATATCCCATGTGCTGCCATCACTGCTTTGCCTGACCAATTGCCTGTGTAACCTGTTCCATCTTGTATGATCAATATTAGCACTTCACTAAGCATACAGTTACAGCTATCTGCTAGCACAGGAAGAACCTCATCTTGCTTCACTGTACTGAAAGATGATCATCTTGGAGTAGAAATGCAATTTTCTGTACCAGTACTTTCATTTAATTGCTTTCAGTGACTTGTTTAAAGCATTTGTTCTACTTATTATGCAAATACTTCATAGCAAAAAGCAAAGTATCAGAAAATGAATAAACATTGAAAAGTTGAACAGGAAAAGAGAGTTTGATGTCTGAGCAATATCTCTGTGCCTCAGTTTTCCATAAGTGAAATTAACAATACCATAACCACCTGTTGTGAGATTCTTGTGGATCATTGTTTGATTATCAGACCTAAAAAGTTCCTGGGGCAGAAATTCTCTTGGTGTCTCCAAATACTAAGTGAGCTGGGATTCTCTTAGGAAATATATATGGAAGCTCATGAAAACAGCAGCTTCATTTCAGCTTGAAAATTGGTTTTCCTTTTTTTTCATTTTATTTTTTCAGGTTAAATTTGCTAAATGAAAACCACATGTATTTGGTGGGTAGTTATTCTCAGCAGTTCCTTAGCATTTATCAGAATTAAAACAAGAAAAATGCGTAGGACAGCAGTAGGAGCCAACTGACTGGAGGTGGAAGATGGATGGCACACTGATGGTTACAGTTGGTGCTTAGTCAGTCCAGAAAACGGCTGCGCCGGTGTTGGGAGGAGCTAGAGAATACCCATGAGTGCTCTCGTGAACTGTAGTTAGCTCAACAGAGGCCTCTGCTGAGCAAATAGTAACTGTTTGAGACTAGCTCAGAAATAAGCCAAGTGCCTCACCTTCATTCATCCTTACTAGGACTATCCAGTACTGGTCATATTGGGAGGAGAGAACATTCCAAAAGGACAGATAAGCACAAATCATTCTGTCTTATTTCTAAGGAAAACAAATAGGGAACTGTCCCTTATGAAATAAGAATATTCACACGTGGTTTGCCATTCGAGAATGCATCATAAATTGTATCGTAGTTTTACTAAAGGTTCGAAAGTCATTTGAACAGAGAGACTGTGATTTGCTGTAAGATTTAATGTATACCTTTAGGTCATTTTTCCTTTCTTCTTTGTTTACCTGAGTTTGCCACACTTAAACTGAATCAAGCCATTGATTTATCAGAAGTGCTTTATTCCTCACTCTAGATCTGTGCAGATCTAAGCTATAAACAGGAAAGCAGTAAAATGTTGCATTTGTAAATATTTTAGAGAACACTGCTGTTCTGTGCAGCTTTTTGCTTTTTTTTTCCTCTGGTGCCATTGAGTGCTTTTGCAGAAGCTCATTTGGGAAATGTGTTCTTAGATTTTGGTAATCAATTGATCAACAATTGAAGCCCTGCTCAGACACACAGCTATTGTGAAGAGCAGTACTTTCAGATATCCATTTGATTGTGTTTGTGATGCTTGCTTTATTCAACCGTGCTCCAGGCAAATTGAAATGTAGTGCTATATAATAAGTATGGGAAGGTTAGCATTCGCACTTTAGGGATAAAACATTTTGACAGTTCTATTCTACATTTGCATTTAAAAATTGTAATGCTTTTAATTAGACCTTATGTTTATGGTAGTTTCTCTTGTAGGCATTATTATTGTGAAACTGTTACCTTTCAGGATCTGTTCTGGACTGCTTGTCTGTGGGGAAAAGCAAAAGCCTGCTGCTTCCCATATACAGATTGTTTCCTTCTCCATCATATGTCTCATTTTCTTTAATTTCTCTTTCTTCTCCACCTGTGTTACTACTGCCAAAGAATCCGGGTTTGTTTCTGAGAATTCATCTGTGCAGGGCTAGGGACGGCCATGTATACAGTTCTCTCTCATGTGCTTGGTATATTTTTCCACTAGTCCTCAAATACTCAATTTTTGGTCACAGAAAAATCCCCAAGGGGAACAGAGGCAGACATGGTCTGGAGAGAGATTCTGCCATGATATGCATTGTATTTTTAGCTCTTGGATGGGTGATGTTTAAACAAAGCACATGCACAGGCAATGGTCAACATCCTGAGCTTATGAAAATGATCACTGACACAGGCTTAAAATATATATATGTATAAATAAAGCTAAATAGTCTCTAGACAGCCAGTCCCTAGAGTCTTTGTGTAACTATTACTAGATTTACTCTGGGAAGGATGTTGAGTTTGGTAGTACCAGAAATCTTGAGCAGTGACTTCTCAGGGAATGTATTCCCTTATTAGGACCCCATACTGTGTCTCCAAAGCCCAAGAAATTCAAACACCCTCACAGGCTGCTCCAAGGTGCTCGTTTCCTTATCTTCCTTCAGTGCTTGGAGCTGCCTTGTCTGACTCAGCAATAAATAGCAGATATTCAGATAACACTGCATATTCAGATATTTGGTATGGAAGTCATGTTTTCTGATTGGAAAGGGGACAACAAGTAAATCCTCCCAGTGCACCCAGATTGCATCTTGCATTTAAAATCATTAAAATCTGAATTATACAGAGGCTATGCAGTACTAGGGGTAAGTACATTGGCCTTTCATGTCTTATTATGTTGTTAATTAGTTAATGTTTGTAAAGCACTTTGAAGATGAAAAGCCCTATATAAGTTCTAAGTGTTATTATCTCTAGAGACCTGGGTTCAATTCAAAGGTGCCTAATTACATATGCCATAAATTAGACTTAATGAGTTGTGGAATCATGTGCTTTCTGTGAGGCGTGCAGGTTTCTCAGATAGACCTTGGTCCTATAGCCTACTGCTGTGCTTCTTTAGGTACACAGAGCTGATATGAAAAATAACACCAAATAAAGCAGAAGTTTTCTAGAAACAATTAGGTTATATTTCGGCTCTGTTTAGAGCTTGGTGAAGGAAATTACAAGGAGCTTTGCTGTGCTGTATTTAGGGCTTTTCCAGTAACCGACTTCGAACTGCTGAAATTACGTGATTGTTTTCAGGCTGTGGTAAAGACAGAATTCTAATTCTTACTTTTGCCCCATATCTGAGCTTACCACAGGGGAGCTGGGCAGTGTGAGTGTGATTGCTGTCCTAATAATGCCCTGAGAAGGACCATCAGGGCTGGAGACGTTTCAGTGTTGGGTAATGTCCACACACAAAAGAAAAAAGTTCCCATCTGTAGAGATACTATCATTGAATTTAGAGCAAGCCCTTACAAGTGAGTAAAGTGCAAAAAGGGGAAGTAGCAGTTATAGGAAAATGTGGTTTCATTGGCTTTGCAGAGCTGAGAGTTTCTGTGTTATGTAACTTACATATTCTGTAAAAATTGGCCCCACTCAGGGCAGCTATCCAGCAGTGAGAGCAGAGAGGTTCTCCTGGTTCTTCCTGAATTAACAGAGTTCAGAGACAGAAAACCAGTAGGATCAGTCACTTGTCCCAAAGTGGTTCCCATGTGTTCTTGCAGCAGAACATTTTATCTTGGACCCTTTGCATGCTTATAAGGAGAGGCAGGGTTTATTCGGTATGTAAATATGTTAGAAGTGATTGTGTTCATTAGTACAACCTAAGTAGATTGGAAAAACCAATTAATAGCAATTTACTATAAGAGTCTCTAACTGACTTCTTGAAAGTATTTATCCCAAAGTGCGAGTCATTTGATTTAGTTAATGTTTATTATATATGCAGATCTTCCAGGGAAAATGTATTTTTGAGTACTCCAGACAATTGAAACTAGTGAGCCCACTGTCTGGGGAAAGCATCTGTAACCGCAGCCAAAAGAGGAACAAGATTTCCGACGTTGTTTCAAGACATGCGTTTGAAGCATGGGTTCCCATCACTTTCAGAGTGAGTTGCAGACCATTTTTCTTTATATAGATTTAGACAAAACAAAGCAGTCCTAGATTTGTCTCGCTAATTGCCTTTGTGATTTCTCCCGAGGCCATTTTCTTCTATGTTCTTTGCTTCATTAGAATATGACCGTTTCCTCAAGACACTTTGGCCCAATACTTATCCAATCTGCTCACATTTCTGCATTCCTAAATAATTGGCCAAACCTTACACCTTAAATACTGAAGTGCATATCTTTCAAAAAACAAGATGTGATCTTGCTGAATATTTTTCATATATTCTAATAAAAACTTAAAACAAATGTCAATTTGTGCTCCAGGCTGTGGCTAACTGTTTTAATTGTGTAGCCAACTTATCAACAAACTTTTCCCTCCCCACCCTGCCCCCTTCCCTTTTTGCGGTGAACAAATTTTTATCTGGCTGGCTTGTGACTTGGGGATTTTTACAAGCACATTTCAGTACTTGTCCAATATTTTGAAATTTGAGTCTGAAAACAAAACAGAACAAAACAGTATTTTATACAGTATGTAACAATTGGGCACATTTTTGACTTTCCGAAGTGCAAAGAGGATTCTGTTCTGTAATCTAATGCTCCCTGCTTCACCAGAAATTACCAATCTGATTCCTTTTTCAGTACTCCAATACAGCACAAATAGTTGGGTAACTCCACTGAGCCACCAAATTGCAGGGAGCTGTAACACCCTCTTCATTTCTGTTCTACTGTAGCCTTCTTCTAAAGACTGATCAGAGCGCTTGCATTGCTGTTGTTTGTTTCATCTGGGTATTTTAAGTCTGTTTACATTCCTCCTGTTTTCATAATGACTGACATTAGCAGTGATATACTTACTGCTTAAAAATTAGCAAAGACGCTATGCAGGAGAATGAGAAAGTTGTAAGCTTTAGCAGCTGCACTGAACTGCCCGTTAGAGAAACACCAGACCGGAGGAACAACCTTACAGCATTGTGAAAGCACTTTCTTTACAGCCAGACCACCAACTCTGACCAATGTGCTAATAGCTGATAAGGGTGTGCTTTGAGAAAATAATTCAAGGGTTACAAGAAACATTAAATGCATGTGCAGAAAGATCTTGGTCAGCTAATATCCAGTAAAGAACTCTGGTCACTTGGTAGTTATGTTTGGTGACCTACTGAAGAGTTTTAAAAAAACAGTTGTCATCCTTTTGACTTGTGACTTCCCAAGTCATTTTCCTGTTTTATGTCTGTAATTTAACAAAGCACTAATCTCTCTCACTGAAGGTCTGACTGTGGAAGCGCTGCTCATGAGGTCTGGAAAAAGACTTCTGGATCATTCCTGCCTCCAACTTCCTCTCCTTGTCTGCAGTCAAGGGGTTATCACAGGCCAGCTGACAGAGTGGAAAGCAGAGCAGTAAGAATGGGAGTAAACCAAGATTTTATACTGAATTTTGTACTGGTGTGGATGAAGAGCAACCGCCAATTCTGATAGACTATTGTGCATGTAAGTGTGAATTGTCCTAAGTTTGTTGAGAGCTGGTGTTTATTTCTATAGACCCGTGGATTTTGCTTCTGTGAAACTTACAAGATTTTCTGATGATCTGTTCCATTATTCATGTATTTTCTTTCTCATCAAGATGTGGTGCAAAGGGAACAAAATTGCAGATAAAATGCCAAACCAATGGTTAGTTGGCTAATCTGTTGATGTTAGCATGGAAAGAGCAAGAAGCACGAAAGGTCTTTAAAACTGTCAGCATCACTTTTGTAATATGATTTAGATTTTAAACACATGAATTTATTTTTTTCAAATCAGAACAGTTTTCTGCTGTTCAGTATTACAGTAATATCCACTACTATCATGAGGAGAACATCTTAACACTGAAACATTAAGAACTGAGATATCCAAGTTCAGAAGTACTATTCTGACACCAAATATTTTAGTGTAATGGAGACCTATTTTCATCTACATATTCCTTCATCAAGTAGCTCTGCCATCTGTAGTGGAACAAGGGCATGCCTTAGTTTAACTCTCAGTTCAGTAAAGCATTTCTGTTCTGAACACTGTTTAATTTTTATTTAGGCATGACATTTGATGAGACAGAAATTTGATAAGCCTGGAGTTAACAACAGGCCAAAGTACTGTCCTGAACCAGTTTGATTTGACAATATGTAACAAAGTACAGGTGCACACCAACATTTGGATTCATAGAATCATAGAATGTTTTGCGTTGGGAGGGACTTTAAAAGTCGTTCTATTTTAACCCCATTCTGTAGGCAATGCCTTTTTTTTTTCTTTCGCAAGACTGTATTGCCCAAAGTCCCATCCAGCCTGGCCTGAATGCCTCCAGGGGTGGGGGGCATCTACAGCTTCCCTCACTACCCTCTGAGTAAAGAATTTCTTACTTGTATCTAATCTAAGTCTACCTTTTCTTAGTTTAAATGTCCCCAAGTTTATTTCCTGTCCTATCGCTAAACTTTTACGGGAAATTTGGAAGTTTTAAGAAGTAGTTTTAAATTGTTTTAAAATGGTTTAGTTTTAAAGTGTACTTTAAAAGTGTAGTTGACAATTCTTTTAAAATTTCCTCAGGAAATAAGCAATGTAATTAATTCATAAGTACTTACAAGGATGTCTGCTTTATTACAATTGAGATCTTTATTGAGGTGGTCAAGTGACATTGTAAACTTAAAAAGATACCAGAAAAGCTTTGAGGCTTAAAAATGAACAGCTTCATCAAACAGAAGATTACTGTCATGTAAACTTCATCACATCAACTAACTAACATTATTTGTTCACCCCCTTACAGTAATTGTAATCGTCATTTGTGTGGCATCTGTTTGGCACTTAAACTGTGCACATAACTGAGAAGAGCTGCATTATTAATCAAGAGAAACTGAGAAATGTAGTTGAGAATGCTAGATCAGGCAGGCAGATGGAATTATCTCCTGTGGCATTCGCTCTTAAAAGAATTTACTTTTTTTTTTCTCTCCCTTCCTCACATATGCAAACAAGAAAGCAAACACAGCCTCCTAGTTTGAAAAGTGTCTAGAAGTCAGAAATACCATAAGCAGTGAAATAAACTATTGTTCAATCTAGATTCCTAAGAGGAACCTTGGAATTACCCAAGATTATGAAACAAAACAAAACAAAAACTTCTTTTTTTGTTTTACTTTCCTTGCAGTTGGTTTTATCCTAAAGTATAATTAATGTTATACCCATCTGCATGCACTTAACCTTAGATGTTCTTCCTGAGCTCATGATGAAAGCTACAGTTTTCTTTGCCATCACAGTAGGAAAAGAAATAAAACAAAAGGTTCAAAAAAAAGGACCAACTATTGCAAATCAAAACTTCAAAATCTGTTTTTGCGCAGTATATTTTATTACAAGCAAAAGGATTTATCACAAATAAAAATGTTAAGAGCAAAACCATAATCTCAGTGTTTGTATGGTGATGGTGATAAAGCAGCATTAATGTTTTCCTGGTGTCACTAAAGTGAAAATTTCCATTTCAGTCTATTTTTTAAAATCAAGGGGCTTGGGTCTTGTTTGATGAAGATCTCAAACAGATCTGTAACTTTAAGCATCTAAATTAAGCCTATTAGCCTTCATATACTACTGTTAAGTATATTCTTAAAGACAAGAGCTCTTGGCTAGGGATTTGGACCCAATAAAGGTGAAATAAATGTAAAAGTTAAGATAAAACTGTAATGCAGAATATATTAGTATCACAAAACAGACTGAAGATATTTCTTTGTCATTTGTTAGTAAAGCTGAAGCATTTCTGTAATGGTTAGAAAAAGTTATCTATCAGAAAATATTCTGTTTCTTGTCTTAAACAGAAATAATTTTATGTAAAATGAATATAAATTTGCTCATTCATTGTTTTAAAACCTTAGATCCTTGTCCACTGAATGGCAATTTATGCGGCCCCGTGATCTGTCATCATATGTCCAAGCATCTTGTGGGAAATAATGGAAAGAGCTTTTTAAAGGCCACAGAGAGGTGATAGCTTGGGAAAAAAAGCTAATTAAAGTACGTTTTTGAAATTGTGTTTTAAGATCTTTCATTAAAAAAACAAGCTTAATATAAAGTAAAATAGATCAAGGGTGTGCTAATGTCACTGCAGAAGCAGCACTCCAGTAGCAGATTGCATACGTTTAAGTGATTCACATATCTTGATTTGATTTGGCAAATGAAAACCTTATCTTACTCTAAGTCATTTTTACCATCTGAATTTGCATATACATATGATATCTGTTATATTAATTACATCTATTTTCACAGGTATAGACAGACATAGCCCAGAGTTGTGGCAGCCATTAATAGATCAGGCAAGCCCTTGCAGCTGTGTTTTGATCAGCAGAAAGGTTTTTGGCATCCAAGAGCTGAAATCCCCTTTTGGGTATGACAAGTGCATCGAAGTACCTAGCAAGTTAAAATCAAAGGTTTCTGTGAGGAGGGAGTAAGAACACCTACCACAAAAAATTAAGGGTAAGATAACCTTTAATAATCTCTACAATGCAAACCCAATTGTATGTGTTGCATTTAATTGGCATTTAGCCATCTATCATTTGCTGGCTCATAAAGCTGATTTGTGCTCTTTCCTCCTGTCCCTTTTTCCTGGAGCTGCTGGCCTCTTTTCACCACGCCTTTCCCATAGGCACATACATGGGATCTACACATTCTTTTGTCTCTTCCTCTGGAACGCTGCTTTTTATCATGTGGGGAAAGGGAGTTTTGTGAGCAGCTTTCTTTCTTCTTTATTGTTGAATGCCACTTATAAACTCTGTCACTAGACTCTTGGAAGGTATCTAAAATGCTAGACAAGGAAACAGGTATAATTCAGAGGAAAACTGACCTTGATTGAATAGGGTCAAAATGCTTCAACTACCTCTTTCATTTGAAACTCCTCATTTATAGACTCACGCTTCTTTCACCGTAGCTTGAGGGTTGACATAAATATATGTGGGATGTGTGTTAGTCTTAAAGATAGGAAGCTCAGCTAGATTTAGTGAATTCTGCAACTAATCAAACTCTTTGTGAAAAACACACAATTTCTCCCCTAGAGTTGTAAGACTGTGATTATTGAGAACACCAAAATTTGTTTCTTTGTTTATTTTCAGAAAACCACTTTGGGCATTCCCCAGGTATTAAGATGTAATAGACAAGTTAAAGCTCCAACTGCTAATTGCCAGGTCCAGTTGTACATGTTAATCAGGCTTCTGAGGAAACACAAAAGGTACTAACCTCTAAGTTATCTGTCTAAAAAAAATTGAACATTCACCTTGGGGTTGACACCCGTAAGGCTGTTCTTAGAAGCATTTGGAGGCTGTAAGCTACCAAAGATTTTTGAACAGAATTCTTGTGGTCATTTCCAGATTTTCTCAGTACGAATGTTTCCTGAGCTTTCTGCTGTCGACTGTCATTACAGGCCATTTCTGGTGAGTAGGCTGAGAACAGAGATTTATGAGAATATTTGATGAAGTTTTATACAGACTGTGTCCCAAGCATTTATTTGCTACATTATGCACCTCTTTCAACCAAATGCTGTTTGTTGTTATGGCAACCCATTGTAACGAGAGCCATGTGACCCATGAAAATGTTAGCTAGCCAACAAAGTTTGCAGTTTTCACTTACTTTTCAATGTTTCTGTTTTCATCTTGTTTAAACAGCATCTTTCTCATTGTCCAAACCACAGATGGCACAGGCCTCATTTTCTTTCTCTTCACTAAGGATGATTTACACCCCTTCAGCAGCTGAAAAAGACCTGAAAAATCTGTAGATGTGATTAGAACTTTAGTATCCTCTTGAGCAGCAAAAAGGAGCCTTAAACTGTGTCCTTATCCCTTCTTCTTTGCTAGGAAGAGCTTCTGCTAGGACTGGTATGGATTGGGAGCGAGGTATCTTTCCTATCTGATTCCTGGACTGCTGAAGAACAGCTACACCGACGCCCTCACACAGGCGTACTTCCTCACATTCATCTTAGGTTAGCACGTTCCTTTATTTAACTGTCTCTGATCTGACTATATCTGATCATTCCTTCATCTCATTTTCACTTAACCTCTTGACCTCTACACAGACTAAGCATCCTATCAGGTATCACCCAAGGGACCTTCTTTTCCCCTCACTCCCCCTTTCACCACTCTTTCTCCAATTTAGGTGCTTTATGCTACTCCTGGTAATTTACCTGATTACATGGAAAGAGCTGTAGATCTTTTAATAATTGCTGTTTTACTTAAAACATTGATTCTTTAGCTCCTGTCTATTTTCAGGTCATCACACCTCACTGGAGGCTTCCCTGCTTTAATGAGCAGCTCTGAAACCACAGAGAGAACTGGAGAATGGAAGTTGTTGGACATTGTTGTGTTTGAAAACAGCTCCATAGCATTCATAAGAGGATTCTTGGCACCTGCCTAGTTAAACTGGATGTCCAATGTTATCTCTCCAGGCAAGTAAGATTCTGGCAATCAGTGTAGTCCTATTTCACTTGTTCTCAGTCTTTTTGACACAAACACATTGATTCCCCCAAGGTACTTTGGCAGCTGTAAGTTCTCTCCTTTTTTTTATATGATTGATAATATTGAATATTTCTTTTAACCTTTTACTGCAATTGCTGGGGTAGGTGATAGTTTCTCTGTTTGGATGTTAATCTCCAGCATGCAGTAGCACATCTTCCAATCGCCTACTCATTCTGGAACTCATTTGTAATATGTTGCCACTTAATTTACAACTGCCTATCAACCTCCGCCTAGAACTATCCCTACAACATATAATGTCATTCTTCCAACACTTCCACTGTCAAAGGTCATATAAAACAAAACATCGCTTAATACAAAAAATCCTTCTAGTTTAGCACAGGAAGAATGGCAGCCCTTGGGCAGAATTTGACTCTATCATTTCTTATGATGTGCTGGAAAGAAATGCATTTTGGAAAGGGTGCCAATAATTAAGGTTCCCTGATTCATCAAAAAAGTCATCATTGTCTTAACTTCTGATTTCTCGGGGAAGGAAAAAGAAAAAGAAAAGAGAAAGAAAAGGGAAAAAAAAAAAAAAAAAAGGTTGCTTGAGGAGACACGGATATAAAAACAAAGAGACCTCCCAGGCAGACTTGAAATATGCTCAGACTACACATCCATTCTCTGCTCCCTAGAACCCAGTAAATATTTCTTTGGCCCCACAAAATATTTTAGTTTGAACCCAGGAAACCTCAGATTGACCTTGGAAATAAGATTCCTGATTTTCAAAGTAAATTTCTCAGCCACACCACTGGAGGAGTTACACTTTTCCGACTGAAACATATAAAAACTTGTCTCTTTTGGCAAATGGTGTAGATTGTACTGTAAGAAGCTGGTTGTTTTCCCAATTAACTGACCATAGACACACTCAGAATCTTTTTCTCAACTTTTACAACGCAATACAATGCTGGTGGCAAGGTTAAAATACCTTTTCTTAGTCCATTAGGGGCAGGGTTAAGCCAGTGTAAAGTAGTAGAGTCTGTCTCAGTGGATATACACTGGCCTATCCTGCTGAGCATCTGGTGCATGTCTCTACAGAGATTTTGTTCTGTCTTCTCATCGGGTTGTATTGGATGCTTTAGCAGCATTTGATCCTATAGTGTCCTTTTAGCTTACCTTGAATCCCCTTTGAGATTTTAGATTACATATGTCTGGATTTGATTAGCTTTGTCAGTTTGTTTTCTTCTGATGTTTTTCTCCTCTGCCAGCTTTTTTTAACTCTTCTCTCACCCAAGACAAGATCTCATGCCCTGATACAACATAATGAAAACATTCTTTTGAAAAAGTCTGTGATATTATTTTCTGATGGTGTTTAGATCATATTCAGGTAAAAATTTCCTGGATCTGGTTATCAGTTATCTGTATGAAAGTGTAAGCTCTTGTTCCTCATGGAATATAAGGACAGGAGAGGTCTTAAATTCCTCTTATGATACTGGTTGGTGTCTATCAACCAATGCTGAAAAGCATGACCAGAGCCTTTCTTTTAATTTCATAGCTGCTTCCAAGATGTCAGACATAACTGCCTTTTGTACAACAGTCTTATTCAAACTAGACAAAAACAATTAAGATGGACACATTCTCATCTGTCGTATTAATTGAGTTAAACGGCTGTAATTCTAACAAACAAACAAACAAAAGAACAGGAAAACAAAACAAAACACCGAAGTTGGTATTAGGTATTAAATAAAATAATGTGATATTTTTTCTCAGTGACTCTCTTAGGTTTTGCTTCAGTTTGGGTTTTGCACTTCAACCAACCAGAAGTGTTGACATGCTGTCAGCTGATATTTCCCTGAGGCTTCTGGTTCAGGGCATCAGTGCAGATATCCGACTTCCCAGATGTAGTCCTTGCACCCTTCCTGTGTCCTGCTGAAGTCACTGACTCCTGTGCAGACTCAGGGTTTCACAAGGCTGCCAGGTGGTAGCCACGTGGTGCAGATTTAAGAGCTCCATGGGGCTCAGGTAATATTCATATATCTGTAAAGGACAGGGCTGTCGAAACAAAATGAACCTTTGAACTTTGTTAGATTTTTGATATGACCCTAAGCCTCAAATTTATAAAAAACAAAGCAGAACAAACCCCACTGCTTGCTTACTTTTATATTCTATTTTCTGATTTTGCACTAAATTGTCAGCAAAGCAGGCCTTTTACATATCAACAGATGGTACAAAATTCTGTGGGATTTTCCCACATTTGAAGAACACGCATCAAGTCTATTTACATGAGCATGGAAAATATTAAAATGACTACCAGGTCTGTTCAGCGTAACACACCTGGAGCACATTGCAAGCTTCCAAGGTGGGGAGATTCTGGCACACAGTTACAGTTCTGGGGATTGGACCACTTTTGACTTGGGTTATTGCATCTTTTGACACCTGAAGACATATTCACCTTTGACCCAGGAACATCTGCACCATCAAACTATAAAAAGGGGAATTGAAATGTAACCTTTTTTTTTTCCCCCTTCCTGTTATTTTTATTTTCTATTGAAAGGGGTTTTAAAAGGCCTATGAAATGTAAAATTGCTTTTTTGTCATAGTTGCAAAACTCATTTCACTTTTTTTATCTGAGATACACTTGTAGTAAATTTCCAGGGCTGAAAAAGGAATACAGTAACCCACAGTCCACAGCAATGAACACAGCTCAGTCTGCATCTCTCAGTGCTTGGAGTAGAGAGGGGAGCTGCCCCAGTGGATTACTTTGTCCTTGCTCCCACCACTCACACAGCCTTTTCCTCACCATTCTGTTACCCAAAATATTCTTACATGCTCCGACTTTCCTTCTTAAAGTAACACTGATTTTTTTTTTAAACTAACTTTTTTTTTCTTTCTTTACAAACAGAATTTTATAAATCCTTGGGCTGTTACTGCTGCTCCTCTAACATGGCCCATCATATACCAGCTCTACCGCCAACTATCTTCCTATGTGAAAGATTGGTATACTACAATGCTTATGTGAGTTTTCCTTTCACCTTTCTTGTTGCGCTTTGTTCTTGGGATTTATATTCATACAGATTATTTTTTTAACTCATTTTGGTGTGCTAGCTTTAGGCCAAAAACAAAACACCAAAAACCCACAAAAAAAACAAAAAACAAAAAAACAACAAGCTGGTACCTTTCTGTGTTTCAGTTTGCCTTACTGTAGAATGAATTTACATGGTTTCTAAGTGGAATGTAAATATCCTTGGATGAACAGCACTAGAAAAATCGCTGGAATTATTATTTTGACTTTTACCTGTGGTGTAATGGAGTCCATTTTTTGTTTCATTTAGCATGACAAGTATATAGGGCAAAGCGACACAGTATGTTGATAGATGGGGTATTGCTATGATTGAGTTTGCCAAAATTAACACATTTCCCATTGGAAAAAAAAAACTTCGGAAAAGTTTCTCTATTCTGAGTACAGGCATTTTATGTTAGAGCCTCAGAGCTGGTTCTGTCTCTTCTAAGTTATAAACCCTTATGGATGTACCATAAAGATGTCCACTTAATGTGGAGAAAAGCAGATTAATTGATCACGGTAATATATTCTTATCCACTGAATAAGAACATTCCACACATTGTTTCTTGTTTTGTTTCTGGCTTGTAAATCTTCATTGTAGAATACAAATGAAAATGACCCAAATATGTATTATTTATGAATAGGACTCTCAGATATTATGCTTTAGATTGATTGTGTTAGACAGGATATAACAAAAGCACAATAAGTCAATGAAAAATAAAAAGCAGCAAAAATGTTTCATGCTAAAAATGTAGTTCTAGTGACACCTCTTATATAAAGGACATTTCCAACACATTGACATTTATATTTATCATGGCAGTGTGTGTGATTTACAGTTGTCTGAGGCATTGAATATCAGGAATATCCATGCACGTACACACCCCTTTTGAATGATGGTAAGCCATAGAGTGCTGCATTGCCCCTTGTACAGAAAGCTTTTCCTCCCCTTTTTATTTTTCTTCTCTAGCTTCAGGGAGGCAAAGGAAGCAGTAGATCAATAGGGTGTCTTGACTGAAGTTGCCTGCAGCACTTCCATTTCTCAGACTGGACACTGATGCTAACTATCAATAGCAATAAGAGGCTGTCTCAGACAGAATTAAGGCTCCTTCTTCTGCATGGCTGTCTGGTGCTTACTGATAAACATCTTGTGCAGGTTTGCAACAAATAAACCATTTCAAGTGTGCAAACTAGCCGCTGTCATTCTGCCTATTGATACTTGCTCTGGGGTGAAGTGACTGATAGTTATATTCATACAGCTGATAGATAACATGTTAGATAGCCATAGGGATGGATAATAGCACAAAGGCATAATGCTACAGAGTGTGGAAAGATCATTGAAGAAATTCTCTGTGCTCCTGTAGAAAACCTGAGATGACAAATTACAATAATAATAATAATAACTAGTAAGAAAAGCTGCATATGAATTTAACTATTTATTGACATCTGATATTTAGATAATGTTAAAAATATCCTGCCAAGCTCTTCTGTTCAGATGGAGTTATTCATTTTTACTGCTCCTCTGGATTCACATGTTTAGCCTGGAAATAAAAGCTGACGAGCTAGATGCAGCACTGATGTGGATGGAGAGGTATTTGGTAGCACTGTGGTCACTTGCTATTTGGCCTGAGCGATCTACTGCACCAGAGGTTGGTAATCTTGGAAAAAATGAGTCTCTTTAGCCTACTTTTGTAATAAATAAATAAATACAAATTAGAAAAAAAAAAATCAATGTCACAACTGATCTATAGCTCTGTTGTACCTTTCTCATTTTCAGTCTGAATAAGAAGGAAGAATCAGGTTTCCACTCACACGTATGAAATCACCTTTAAAATACCCTGGCCCAGCTCTTCTTGTTGGTAAGTGTTGTAATTCTACTTAGGTAAGATATCCAGTAGAGATGTGCTAATCTACACCAAATGAAGAGCTCACATACAAATCCAGGTTTATTTTTCTTTTAATTTTGCTCTAACTGACTGGGGCGGGGGAAGTGGTTCAGATGCTCTGCTGGAAAATCAACAGAGCTTTATTTCATATTCTCCCTCTGTGGAGTTCTAACCATTTACAGGAGCAAACAATCTGGCTCTGAGGCATCTCCGGCTTTATATGAAGTGTTGCTTTTCAGATTAGGAGGCTGCTTTTCTAAGAGAAAGTTCACTGAACCCTTCTGAGTTTCAGACGATCCTAATTCAAATGGTTAAATAACATTATTTCATAATCATTTTTATGTTAGATCTAACAAAAGCTGGTGGGTTTTATAGGATAATTCTGCAGGTAGTGCTGATGTTGCTGAATTCCTACACTAAGATGGCTGATGAGAAAATAAACCAGAGCTTTCAAGATTTTATGAGAAAGATAAACCTAGAACAAATGTTTGCATAGTAAGACTTCTGATTATATGCCCACAGTAGATGTATAGGTTTTGAAAGAAGTGAAATTAAAAGTTACCAGGAACTTCATATATGGAAAAACAAAACAAAACAAAAAAACAGCTACACAATTTGTGGATTAATTACTTACTTATAGACATTTTTCACTTTTTCTCCATACCATACGCTGCAACTGGATTTGCCCACCACACAAGAGCAGTGTGGGCTTAGAACAGTTAGTGCGCTCACTGCTCAGAGTCACTGCTGTTATTAATTGTCCTCCTGTACCAAACACGTACATTTTACACTAATATGCTGATTAGTGAGACAGAGCATGCAGTTTCTTGTGAGGAAGCTGGAATTTCAGAAATAGCCTGGCTCTTCATTTTGATTACTTTCTGGCCAGAGAGTTGGAGTCAAACTAATTCATTCTGTAAACATTACTGGCCATTCATGTGCAGTAATTTGTATGAATCAGTGTAGGACGGTCAGACTGGTACAGCTTCAAAAGTGCAGATGAAACTTACTGTTTCACTGTACACAGTGCAATCACTGTACAAAGTAAGAAGGATCATATCTGTACTCTTTGCTCAGGCTAAATTCCCATCCCCCCCAAAACGGGTTTCCTCAAGAAAGGTAAAAGACACGAGTCCAAACTGCTTGCTGACGAGCAACCCACCCCAGGCACACTAACAGGCAGCTTTCAACAAATATTTATACAGCTCAGGGATATTGCTATAGCCTCAACATTTCAGCACAAATATTAGGCCACAACCTCAGCTAGTCTAAATTGACGTAGTCCTATTGGCTTCAGTGGCATTAAGGTGATTTACAATCGTTGAGGTTCTCACTGCTTTCATTTTTTTCCTCAGTGCTCTGTCAGTGTGCTCCACATACCTCCTTCAGCTGAGAAGTGGATTAATTTTGAAGTAAAAATCAAAGCTCTTCATCCTATTAAAATTTCTGCTTAGTTTTGAGAGGGGCTCAGCATAAAGAGAAAAGTGTTACAAGGCTGACTGTAAGTTTTCTGGACCACAACAGCATTCAGCTGAGTTGGGGTGCTAAGGCAGGAAGCCGTTCAAGGAAGTAACTGGCTCTTTTGCTAATATATATATATAAATATATATATGTGTGTGTGTGTGTGTATACAATCTGGATGTATGTGTATCTATATAAAATCTCTTTTACTGCTCCCACTGGAGAACTTAGTTTTGCGTGTTACTTTTAATAGCAGTTATGTGGAGATATAAGCACACAGTTGTGTATTATAATATTTGTTTCCCAATGTCACTATGCCAGGATTATTTAAAAGGATATAAACTGTGTTTTTTTTTCCTGTTTTTTTCAAGACAGGAAACATTAGTAAAGCACATTTTTTTTCCCAATAGTAAGTGACTTCAAGCTGGGGACAGAGAAATGGATTACATTACATATTTTCTACACAAATGTAGGGATTAATTTAAATTATTTCCCTAAATCAAAATAACTAGAGTCTTTGGCAGCCTTTGAAGCTTAATTAATGTTTATTCTTGCCATCAAATGTAAGTTTTGGGACACCATGCAGGACCAGTAAAACAAGATCTAAAGCTATTTATATCAAGCAAGCCAAAGCCAAGATGTTTGTTTTCAAGTTATGAAAAAAAAAAAAAAAAGCAACTATTCTAAAGTTGCTAATATTTTGTTTTGCAGACTTGAAGTAAAAGTTGTAGAGCTTCTCCCTCTGAGCTGTTGATGTCTAAAGACTGCACATAGCCTACAATTAATGACAATTCTGACGATTTCAAAAGTAGACTTGACACAGAACAGGTCCCCTCTAGCTTCTATGCTGTCCCAGGTCTGGTTTCCACTCCTAGGGACACAGGAAAGCCAGCTTTTCTCTCATCTTTCAGAATACACTTGGAATTCCTTTCAAATATCTCCTACCAAACTTGATGAGAAGTACCTATTACTTGGAGACATTTCAATGCCCGTTTTCTGTAGAAGAAAATTAAATCAGGTCATGAGATGTAATAAACCAGACGTAGAATTTCCAGACAGATTTTATTTCTTTCATGGTTAATAGTTTTTGAAGTGTGCTACTGAAATGCTGTGTAAATGTAAAAGCTGGTTTACGTCTGATGGCTGTGATTGACTAAAGCAGTAGGTAAGATTCTCAGAGATTTTAGCTTCTGATAATTCAGCCATAGACGACAACTTTTTTTTTTTTCCTTGAAGGCCATTTTCATATGTACAAAAAAAGCTTTGCAGACAAGATATTTTTTATATCTAAAATTCACGGCATGTCTTGCTGTTAAATTGCCACCTTAGAGGCCTTTTTAAAATTTCATTGAAAATGCATATTAAATCAAAGTGATAGACACATGTAATGTAAAATGTCTGTCAACAATTAGAATCCCATTTGGAAGTTTGTAAAGCATAACAATTTAAAATGAATTGAGATTGAGAAGGAAAGTTTTTACATTAAGAGGAAAAGTTTTAGCCTGCAGTACTGCTGTTTTGTATAGAAAAAAAAAAAAAAAAAAAGCAATTTTTTTTTTTCCATTTTGTGAGTAAAAGAGAAGATTCTAATGCTGTTCATTCACCAGTCAGGCACCTTCCATCTTTCCACAGCAGAGTCCAAATTACACTGATTATCTGATTATTTGTCATAAATCACTAAATATACAGATAGTAAAGTCTGCTGTAAAACTGTTTTCCCTTGTTATTTTCAAGGAACCTGTAAATACAGTGCAGTTGAGACATTTGATTACTCTGTGTTATGTATTGAAAAGTGCAGCTGTTTATATTGGGATGGACTAAATCTTTATCTAGTAACATCCACATGGCTTGAAAAAAATGCACTGAAGGAAACATCACACAGTTTGCTTTGTATTCTTCTCATATGACACCTGAAATGGCAGGATCCATGGGCAAACAGGAGCTCAGAGCACTGAGGTACCACCAAGCAGTTTGGCCCCAGTCCTTAGAGCTGTGGCTCCATCGCCAAAGACTTACCTGCCTACACAGAGGCTGGGTTGGCACTCAGAGGTCAGTAACTCTGCTGTGTGTGCTGCAGAAAGCAGGATCTCACCTGTGCCCTTTCTGGCTTGATGAGCCAATATCTCAATTCCTGCAGCATGCTCTTAGCATTTTGGAATAAAAAAATCCTTCAAGGAAGGGAACTGCTCTCTCTCCTACCCTAGAAAAGAGTACATATCCCGCATAGAAAGGGTTCATACACCAGTCATAAAGTGAAATATAAGTGTAGAAATACTTAACAGTTCTGTGCTGCCTGACCAATAGCCAGATCAGTGCAGTTGTGCCTGAGCTACAGAGCCTGGGCTGTCACCTGGATGTTCCCAAAGCCTGAGGCCCAACAAAAGCTGGGGTTAGGTGAGGTTTCATGACTAGAATTTACTGAAAACCGTGTGAGCAACTAGAATACAGTTAGTCATAAAGTGAAAGTATTTAAATTATTTTCAAATTCTGTTTATTTTTGATTTTATAGCAGGCATGTTTCCAAGCACTGAAATCAGTATAATCCTGGCAATACATGTCAATGCTTCAAGCATAGAACAGTGCATTCTCTGTAGTGATACATAGCTCCTTTAAGCAGATACACTGCCAGATATACTTGTGTATAATTCGTCCAGATTAAATTCTAGCTGTTTCTAGACATCCCAGTTATCACTTTGATTGATTTTATGAGAATGACAATAAGAAAGCAGAATAAGAAACACAAAACAAATTCTCCAGTTCACTTCTGAAAGGAGATTCAATCCCATGAGAACTTTCTGTAGTGTGTTCCTGCTTACAACTCCTGCAAAAATAACAGTGTGCCATCACAAAAGATGGATGCAAATTACCCAGAACAGTTTCTGTCTCTGGTTATTTAGTATTTGTGTTTTCTTTTAGTAACCCCGTTTAAGACCCAAGGTTACCTGTGAACAACACAATTAAACAGGTGGTTTAAGAACTACTTCTAAATTGCCAGAGCTTTTACAGGGAGTTCTTTCCCAGTCATATGAGTACCAGCAAACAAATTCCTGCAGGCTTTCCTGAATACAGCAACCAGCAACAGCCACGGGATTTTGTTGCTCCAGGCGAAACATCAAATGTAGGCCCCTCACAAGGCACCATCATGAGCGCAGGCAAGTGTTACAGAACATTTTGCAGCCCTAGGCAGCTGCTGCTCTGCGTGGCTGGTGGCAGCAGTGCTGGCCCTGCATGTCAGTTTGCCTATCTCTCACCCATTAGGCTCATGTCCATCTCCTTTTCTACCTTTGCACTGATTTTACCTAATTGGTTCTGCTCAGTGTGACTCCCATCACTGAACACGGTCAGGTCCTGTCCTACCTTAGAGTGATCCATTACAAATGGGGCAAAGGAGCAGCGGGTCTGGCAGCCCTCAGGGAGCAGCACTGGGTGAAATTGAAACTTGCTATTAGAAATTTCTAGGAGTGAAACAAAGAGTGAATGGCATAGCCTGAACAGAGTGAGTGCAGTAATGTTATTGTATTGTGAGATTACATGTACAGTGTCATAGAGGACAGTGCTGAAGGAGAAGGAGAGAATAAGCCATATTTATCCTTTGTTTAATTCCATTTAATTCGGTACATTTATAATGCATTTGGCTCTGTTTCCTTTGAAACTGTTATTCTTAAATATGATAGCTTTGTTTGTGCTCTCATGCAGCATAAAAATGGAAGCTGTTTCAACTGCAAAAGCAGACAGAGCAAGTAAACTTCAGAGACAGGGCAAGTGACTTCCAGCCCCAAAATATATGGTGAATGCAGAGGTATGCAACTGTCAACTAAACCTGTTAACAAGAGGCATCCCAACTAAGAGGTACATTATGTACGCACTAGTAATTGGTGACTTTTCTAGACCTTTTTTTTCTATGGAGCAGTTGTTTACACTCATCTGAAGTTAGTAATGGGCCTGATCTGGCACACTCACACAAATACAGCTCCTCTCAGAAATCAGTTTGTATAGACTGGGGGCTTAGGCGCATATTTTATTTGCAAACAGCTGGAACAGCTTAAGAACTTACCATACCACGCACTGTTGCCCCATGCAGATTTCCATCCCGTGCTGGCGGTCCATGTCATGCAAACATTTTTGCTAGCTCTAGAGCAGTGCAGACTGGGAGTGCTCCCCCACTGATTGCCTGGTGACAGCTTGGGGACAGCATTGTCCTGGTGTGGGGCAGTGGCAGATGGTGGTGGGAAATGACTTAACTGATCATCCCAGATTGCCCCTGCCAGAAATGTGCTGGTGGAATTGTCTAGCTTGGAAGGGACCTTCATGATCATCAAATTCTAGACTAAAACACTTCCTGTACTGCCCTGTCAATGCTCTGCTTCCTGCACTAGTCTGGATCATACCTGTCATGTGTTTAGGACTGGGTGCTTGCCTTGCAAATTTCTGAGGACAAATGGCTTTTCACGGACTCAGAAATGAGTCTATGATCCCTCCTGTAGCTTTACATATGGATGTAGAATAAGCACTGGTATTTGGCATTCTTCAGTGTATTATATCTCCTCATACTCAGGCATGACTCTCCCCTTTTTGCTCTGTTGCAGTATGTGTATGACATAATGTCAGTTGAATTGCTGAACCAGTACAGACTAGTTGTCTTTGCATATATGCTTTTGCACCAGTTACTTTTAAGATGATCTAAAACTGACTGAAGCTTTAAATTCTTATTTGGACAGAACTTCTGGGTGCCAGCAGACAGGAACAAGCTCAGAGTAGCTTCATGACTGCATAGCCAGCTAGACCTCAGAAGTCTGCATTACTCCATGCAAACAGATGAGAAAACCCCTTCTGAGATGGAATTGGAAGCTCAGTGAATGACTGTAACACAGAATATGTAACTCGGAGTGAGATTCAAGAAACAGTTTGTACAGCCATGCCGACAGCCCGAGCTCACCATGTAAGGTATGTGAAGGACAGAAATAATTTCCTGAAACCAAATCTGGTTTCTGGATTTGTGAAGAAGGGTCTTTTTGACATCTCTTCTTGAAGATTGCTCTTCTGATTCTAGTGACTTGAGCTTTGCTTAGGGATGGAGAAGGCTCCATCCTCTAGATGTAACTCTATGAACTTGGCTTTATGGAGAAGTGCTTATTACGGCTCTCTCTGAACTGCTGATGGCTCAGTACGAGCTGCTCTGTTCTGGACTCTTCCCCCCTCTTTCAGCTCCAGATTTAATTTCACTAATGAGAAAGTCCTGGGCTTACTTTTTGAGGTAGGCAATGGTGGCTGTTGCCACCTGAACATTAAATGATTACTAATAGCAAGAAAATAAAACTGCAACAATGTGGCTGGGAGATCAGATTGCTCCCTGAGGAAATGGGCTCCCCATAAGCTCTAGATAATGCGTGCAGGTCTGGGTGAACATATTTACACTCAGAGAGGTTTTACACATTGCCATTGCAGAGCAGTTCTATTAACAGACTGCCCAAAGTGGATGCAAAAGGCGGATTGTGAGGACACTGCTTAGTTCAGGCATGGAAAGCAGCACGTTATTCACAAGCATTTACTTTATTGCAGCCAGCGGCTGCCAAGCCAGCTCCTTGCGTTGATGCAGGGAGTATGACAATTTTCACGTTGTAAACACTATGCATTAATCAGGGCACCTCAATATTATGCAAACAAAATCCATGTACTTACAAATGCTTCTACTGTATTTGAATCAAATATAACGCCGTGAAAATGAATGGAGTTGTCAGGCTCATTTCATCTGTCGAGAAATTTGGGACTGTGCAGGCAACAGTTCCCCTGAGGTCGGAGACATATTTATCCTGTAATCACCACAGATTCCCCAAATTAAAATGAAACTTTAAAATGTAAATAAAAATGCACACTCGGTAAATCTAATTTGACAGCAGAAATCTGTTTGTGGCAACAACAACAGGTCTTCCTTTATCAGATGATTACCTCGTAGAAAATCGTCTGCATGCTACTAGACAATTGCCATATGAAATGTTGGCCTTGCATTTGTATTGAGAGAAACTACAGAACTTTGTGCATCATTTGTGTTTCAAAGGTAAGTAAATCCTGAGGGAACTTTTTACAAGAGGGGACTTTTTTTCCTTAAATATCCTGCAAGATACTTCCCTCAGTCTTATTTCTTCATTTGCTTGTAAACGGTTCCCACCTCCATACTTTATACTGTTTCAGATAGTGCTCCAATTGAAGAAATGATGGCTGTGATGATTTTCAGTTCCATGTGAATATACCCAGGTGCAGAGCAACTGTGACTGTGAAGTTTTCCTACCATATAAATGCACTTTTTGTACAGCAAGATGTTAGGAGGAAATCCAGTCCGATAGCTCGTGTATCTCATCATCTGATATCGTGTGGGTTTGTCATGACTTTTCTTTTGACATGGATATATTTCTGTGCCTTTATTTTTTCCCACCGTTCTACCCAGAAATGTTTCTGCAATGAGAGACACCACATTGTGCCTTTGGAAGAAATCTTTGCAGCTCAGAAGGGTTTTAAAACATTTTTATCTACGGCTGAAAAAATCCATGTCTAAACTAACACTTCTGAACTTCTGGTTTTCCAGAGAGGTTACATTCTGCCTTAATGAATCTGTGACACGCTGGGGTAGGGGAAAAAAAAAAAACAACTGGGATGTAAAGGAATGTGGCTTGAAGAAAAAGAGTTCCTCTGTGGGATCAAATCAAATTCTTCATTTTTCATCCTTTATAGAACTAATAGACTTGTTCTGTCTGCCCTTTGATGGCCGCTGTGTAACAAATCAGTAGGGAAAATTTCGGGCCAAAGCAGCCTACCTGGAATCCCCACTGATTTTTTCATTAGTCTGAGAAAAGGTACACAAAGGTTAGTGTGATGCCTTGGGATCGATAACACTATTGAAACCAAGGAATTCTGTCAAGTGTATGCTACATAATCAGAACAAACCAAGGCGATTTCTAACATGGGGACTAAGACATTCTGCTACCAAAGTAAGTAAGTAAATAAATAAATAAATAAGGAAATAATGACAGGCTTCAGGATGCGATAGTATTTCTAATTACCAGCACTCTCCAGGTTCTCTGTGCAGACACATTAAACGGCATGGAAGTCTTTAGCAGTGTGCTGTACTCATCTTTCTGTAGGTCTTCTCTGCCCCGCGGGCTGGGCTGGACGAGCACAGCAGTCGCCTACAGCCGGAGCGGGATGCTGCTGGCAGAGGAATGCGGCCATCCAGGTATTGCCCTCGGTTTGCAGCCACCCTGCCCGAGTATAAGGACTTTCCACCCAGCTCGTTTGCCTCCTGATTTATGTCTAAATTGACAGAGTCCTTCGGAGGCATTCGTGTTAAATTTGAAACAAACATATTTAATGCTTCTGTTGTAATAAAACAGCTCAAAGAGCAGATTAAAAAGATATGCACAGAGGGCTCCGATTGATTGAGGGATTGATTTTACTACTTTTCCCGTAGGTGGGTAGTGATGGCCGTAAATCTCCCTATAATCATTTCAGAAGCACCTTCATCAATAAACTCGGAAGGGACAGCGAGGTGTAAAAATGTGCCGGCCATCGGGTCAGACAAAGGCAGCGAACGTGCAAAGAGGGAACGGAATTAAACAATCCCACCTTGGCCGCCCATGGCATTAGTCACGTCCGCTTTTATCTCGGGGGCGGGGGAGTTCCCCGTGGCTGCGATTCTGTGAGATTTGGGGCAGAGAGGGGGAGGCTCTTTCTCTCTTTCTTTTTTTTCCCCCTGTCTTTCTTTTTCTTTCCTTTTTCCCCTTTAGTTCAACCCGTACTGCTTACGATTCCATTATGCGGCTAAAAGCTCGTGTTTGTGAGCAATAATCAATTATTAGTTGTCACTAATAATGGAGAAGGATTCCACGCTGGTTCTTCCCCTCTCCCTCTATTTCTGTTTCCCCGAGGAGTTATCGTTAGGAAATAACAATAACAACCAAGGTGAGAGGTGGGCAGCGGCCGAGCCGCCGTTCCCTCGCCGGGCAGCGCCGAACCTCGGTACCGCGGTGTTACCCGGGCAGCGCCCCGGTACGGCCTCAAACTTCGTGGTGCGTCGGAGTTCCCGGCTGAGGGCAGCATCTGGGAGCCCCTAATTACACACGATGTTGAAATAAATGTAACCTGGTGTAGCTGAAAAGCGGTTTGCTTTAGGGGTCAACTGCAGCGAAATTCGAAGCTGTTATTGCAGTGTATTTTTATTTTTTTTTTTCTTTTAGTTTAAAAAGAGAGCAGAAAGAACGGAGAGGAGGAGAAAAAGGCAAAGGAGGGAAGAAAGGGACAAGTGGTGCTGCGGAGGAGCAGGTATCGCAGCACGGAGCGGGGCCGGGCTGCTGTGTGCCCCGGGCTGCGGGTGGAGGTGTGCGGCAAAGGGAGGTGGCACTGCGCCCGGCTCGGGGTAACAGCGTGTCACCGCTGGGTGCGGACTGCGGAGCTTTTAACCCCTGAGTGATGAGGGTGTCGGGGCTGAGCGCAAACCTTAATAACAATAAGGCAGGCTGGTGCGTGGCATCTCATTGAAAGCGTCTCTCGGCAGAATGAACTGCAAATTATCCCCTGTTTGCCATCTCCCTTCAGTGCTCATCTCAATGAACTGGAGATCGATCCCCTCCGCGGGTGCCTTCCAGCAGGGCTGATTTGCATCGAAGCGCATTAGCAAGCCTCTCACCTCCATTAAAAAGAATAATCCGAGGTAAAAAGAAAAAAAGGAAAAAAAGAAAAAAGAAAAAAAAAAAAAAGAAAGAAAGAACAAGAAAAAAAGAAAGAAAAAATCCCCAAGGTGTGGCGGGGAGGGAAAAGCTCCGTCACTGTCACGGGGCTGCGAGAGGGAGCGGGCATTGCGCGTGTGAACTCTCACAACTTCTGCGGGAGACAATGACACGTAATTGATGTATCGCTATCACCAACAATAAGCACCGATCTCTCCCCGGCCCCGGCGGTGCTCTCTGCCCCCCGCCTCTCCCCACCCCTCCCGGCCCCCAGCGAAGGAGAGGAAAACAAACAATAAATAATCGAGCGGCCCTACGTTAAATGCCAAGTGCCGCTTTATGCATTAGCGAGGGAGCAGAGAAACGAGAAAAAAAAAAAAAAAAAAAAAAGTTACAAAACTTAATTTCTCCCGGTTAATTTCTTCTTCTTTTTCTTTAAACCTGTGTTTTTCTCCTTGTAGTTACCTTTTAATTACCAGCCCGGCCGGCTTTTCCCTGCCACGAAGCGAAGGTACTGGGGGAATTTGTCTTAAGTTTAATCGACAAACGCGTAATAGCATCGTAAGGGGGAATAATTCGGGGAAAGCGGCCGATGGGGACCCGCGGGAGGTGGCGGGGGACGGGAGCGGCCCGGGATGCGGCCACGGCCGCGCAGGAAGAACCGCGGTGCGGAGTGCGGACGGTGCGCAGTGCGGTGCGGGGCGGCCTTAGACGGCCGGGTCGGGGTTGTGCCCCGGCTGAGGGTGAGGAGGGGGCAACGTGCGCCGGGCGTATCCATCTCTGCCCAAACGCCTCTTGAAATATTCAGCGAAAAATAATGTCACGTGCAGTAGCACCTATAGTGGGGTTATTATCTTCATCCTTCACCATCACCCCCGCTGATGGCTTCGTTTGTCTTTTTCTCAAACTCCGCCGTTCCGAACGCTGCGGGCGGAGGGGGCTCTCCCCGCACGCAAACGGGCAGCGGCGGCCGCGGCTGCTCCGCAGCGCCGAGGCAGCACCGGGCGGCACCGGGGGGGCTTCGTCCGTTCGTTTGGGTTTGTTTGTTTGCTTTTGCGGCTGGTGGGCTTTTTCCCCCTTCGAGTCAATCGTTTTGCGGTCTCTTTCGTTTAATAATGAGAAGGAAACGCGAGCGAGCCGCTTCCTCGAATGGGAACGTCGCCGCTCTCTCCCTTTTCCTCCCGCTCGCTCTCCAGGTTTGCCGGCTCATTTGAAATTGAAATGAGTTGTGGCTGCTCAGCCTCCCGCTTTTACAGAGTTTGTTAATATTAATACGGGAAAAGGAGTCGTTTCCACGGCAGAGTAAATAATTCGGCGGGGGTGGGAGGGGGAGCGCCGGCGGCGCGGTGAAGGACGGGGCGGTGCGGGACGGAGCTGCCGAGAGCCGCGCCCCCCCGGGCCGGTTCCTTCGGGGCGCGGAGGAGGCAGCAGGGCAGAGCGGAGCGGGAGCAGCCGGGACGCTGGGGGACGGAGAGACGCGGAACACGGCGGGCGTCGGCCGCGGCCTCTTTGCAAATGTACTTCTTTTTTTTTTTTTTTCCAGCCCGTGACATTTGTTGGTCAGAGGTTCCTCCTCGGGCAATAACACCCGCGAGCCAAACTTTGGCTCGTTACGCATCTCACTCCGGGCGCACCGCGGCGCCCGGTCCCGGAGCCGCACGGCCGCACAGAGCGGCCCGGGGTCCCTCCGGCGGCGGGACGGGCTCGGCTCAGCCCGGCGGCGCACGGCCGCGGGACCCGGCTTCGGTTCGGCGGCTCCGCTGCGTGTCTGCGGAGGCTCCGCGCGGCCCGGCGCGGGTAGGCAGCCGCGCACCGCTCCCGCGTCCCACAAGGAAACAAAAGTCGGGAGGCTGCCGCCGGGAGGGGGAGCAGAGGCGCCCGCGGCACCGCCCCCTCGTCCCGCTCCGGGAGTGACGGTGCAAGGCCGGGGGGAGCGGAGCCGCCGAGCCGAGCCGCCCGCCCCCAGCTCCGGCGCCGCGGGCCCCGCCGCCCGCCCCGACCTTCCCCGGGCGCCGGCGGCGGAGTGACTCCGGGCGCGACCAACCGGCGCAGAGCGGGGCCGGGGGCGGGGCGGCCGGCCGGTCCGCCCGCTGCTCCCAGCGGTCCCTAATTGTCCTGGGAATGTGTGAGGTAAAAGCCAAACCCTTCCTA
This sequence comes from Coturnix japonica, assembly GCF_054131305.1. Classification (NCBI taxonomy): domain Eukaryota; kingdom Metazoa; phylum Chordata; class Aves; order Galliformes; family Phasianidae; genus Coturnix; species Coturnix japonica. Next base: position 27,420,203 of record NC_140668.1, read on the forward strand.
TTTTCAGCACCCCTCGGGCCCGTGATATATGGAAAGGGAAGCGGGGGGGGGGGGTGGTGGTGGGGGAGGTGGGGGTGTGGAGGAGGCGAGAACGGAGCTTTATTTGCAAATGCGGGGAAAAGCAGAAGCGGGGGAAGCCGAGTGAGGGGGGGGGGGGGAAGGGAAAAAAAAGACAAAAAACCAAAAACCCCACAAAACACAAAAAACCCGAAACTTTTAGCGGCAGCGGTACGGGGCACGGCACTGCGGACAGCGGCTGCGGGGCTCCCCCGGGCGCTGCCGCCCCCCTGCCCTGTCCCCGCCGGTCCGGGCTGGGGGGGTTCCGGGACCCTCCTCTCCCCCAAAAAGAAAAGGCGCAGAGCGGAGGGCGGGCGGCAGCGCGGGGCGCCCGTCGGGGCTGCGGGGAGAGGCGCGGGGAGCCGCATTCCTATAGTAACCGGGATGGCGCGGCGCGGCCCCAGCTGGTTGCTAAGAGGGTTAAACTGTATCCAAACAGCTTTGGGGAAATCCAGCCCCTTCTCCCGCCGCATGGATCGACTCATTGGGTGGGAGCGGCGGAGAGACAAGGGTCTCCAGCAAATCAGCGCCTAATTGATTAAGGCGAGCTGGTTTGAATAGAGCTGGCCATGTGCCAATCGCCTTTCAAAGAGCCCCTCTATGATTAATCGCAATGCATTATTGATAATCATAATTATAGCAGGACACATGCGCGGTGCGCGGAGGACCGGGGAGGCTGGGGGGGGGAGGCTCGATTTCCGTAATTTTGAGAAGATTTTTTTTTAGTAATTTTTTATTCTGCCCCAGCTGATGTTTGAGCCAGCATGTCGCGGAGGAAGCAGGCGAAGCCTCAGCATTTCCAATCCGACCCCGATCTGGCCTCGTTATCCCAGCGAAATGGTGAGTGCCTCTGCTCTCCCTCGCACGCGTTTTCACACAAACGCACAAAACAGAGCGGCTTACCTTGCGGAGCGGGACCGCCGCTCTCCGGGAGTTACGGCCGGGGGGGGTGGTTTCTTTTCCCTTTTCGCTCCCGAGTTGTCGCCTTTGATTTTATTCTTCTTTTTTTTTTTTTTTTCCCTCTTTTTTTCAACTCGGCGTTCGCTTTCTCGTTGTTCTTAACGAACCCCCGAACTCTTTCCGTTCCCCGCCGCTTTCCCTCCGCCCTCCCCCCGCAGGGCGGGCTGCCCTCCCGAGCCCGCAGGGGACGGACCCGCGCCCCGCGGAGCGGAGGCACAAAGCGGGGCTGCGACGGGGCCCCCGAGCCCGCACCCGCACCGCGGATGCCCCGGCCCGGCCACCCACACCGCCCCGCCGGCGGAAAGCTCCCCCCGGGCACCCGCTTCGCGCCCCCCCCGCCCCGACCACCGCGCTCCGGCTCCGAGCACTTCCCGCAGACGGAAAAGTTGCCGCCGGGCCGGGAGGGATCGCCCCGCGCCTGGAGCTGCCCCGGGCCGCCAGCCTGAAGCTCCGGGAGCGCGGGGATCCGCTCGTTCTCCCTCCGGTTGGTTTTTTATTTTTCTTCTTCGCCTTCCCTCTCCGAGTCGGTGAGTGAGGAATAAACAGCGGCTTTGTGTCCGCAGGCTTTGGAGAGGCAGCGTGTGGAATCATCCTTTTTTTTTTTTCTTTTTTTTTTTTTTCCTTCCCCCCCCTCGTTCCTCCCCCTCCCGGTGAGGGGCTTTCGGAGGAGTTTCGCCGCGGGGCCGTGCCCTGTCCGTACCTGCGCCGGGCCGCGGGGCGACAAGTGGCCGCGGGGCTGGGGCAGGTACCCATCGGCCATGCGGCGGGCGAGCGGCGGGGCGGAGGGAGCCGGGGGCCAGAAGCGCTCCGGGAGGGCAGGTAAGGGAGGAACGGGGCGCGGCGGTGCCGCTTCCCCGCCCGGCCCCGTCGGAGGAAACACCTCGGGCTCCCCCGGCAACTTCCCCAGGAAGCGGCGTTGCGGGCCCTCCGCTCCCCGGGCCGCCTGTGGGCTCCCGGCGCTGCCGCCGCCCGGAGCTGCCTGGTCCGGCACCCGCAGCACTCCGGGGAGCGGGAGCCGAGCAGAGCAAAGCGCTGCACGCCGAGTGCGGGGAGGGTCCCACCGCGGCGCGAATAGTCGGCTCGCAAAGTTAGTGGGATGCCGTCCCGCCCGTGTAAGAGCGCCCCGAAGCCCGGGCCCGACGCTTCGGAAAGCAGCGAACGCGGGGACGTTCGGTTCGTACAGCTCTGCCAAAACGGTTCTTGAAAGTCATTTGGTTCGTGGCCGGCGGCTTCTGGGCGCTCCGAGTGCGTTCGGGTTTTGCCATTCACTCAGCTTCGTCCCCTTCCTCATCTCAGCAAACGTATTTATTTTTCTTCCGATGTTATTCCTACTTCCTCTTGAAGTTTCGAGCAGGAATTGGGGAAGCGTCCAGTTTTTGTTTGCCTTTCTTTGGCCTCCCGGGAAAGAGTTTGGAACTTTTAAAAGTGAGCGGGGAAGGGGAAAACTGAGATGGGAATCATCTTCTTGGTAAAGCGGAGGGGGATTTTTCCACATCTTCACTTTGTTTAATTGCCCCTCCTGACGCTCGCTCTCCGTTTTGTTGCTACAAGACGGAGCGGAGCCAATCGCTCCCACCCATCGTTTTACAAAGTAGCCATATTTTCCCTGGTTTTAGCCTTCGGATCTGATTTTGTGCGTCCTTTTCATAAACGAGACCTTGCGAGCGTGAGACGGGCGTGCCAGCCGAGCGGCCCCTCCGCCTGTTGCTGAGCGATGTACGTGCGCTAAGTTGGGCTTTGCCCGAAGCGGTGGCGCGGAAGCGGAGCTGCGTGCGGTGCGCGTGGCTATCGGAAGTTAAACGAGTCAACGACAAAGCTCCCGTTTAAAGCCTGCGGCCGATAGCCTGGCAAGAAACGTGCTTTACTCTCACATCTCTTGGAGCTTTTCCCCCCTCCCGGCCGGAGCTGCAGGCTCGCCTTACGGCTGTCGGCGTGCCCGGGCGCTGCGCTCTCAGCGGGCTGCCCGCGGGCCGCTTCCCCTTGGACTGGGATTTGCAGTAATCCCGGCACGGCGCGGCCCCGCGGCAGCCGCATCCGAACGGGGCAGGGCAGGACGCGCTGCGGAGGGGCGGCTGTGCGTTTAGTGCCTCGCGGTCGCGGAGTGAAAACTCGGGATTCCGAGCGCTCCTTTATTTTCCTTTCGTACCGCGACTTCAGATTGGCTCATTCTTCTACATCTAGCGCGGGGATCGGGCAAACGTAGCGGATCGCGTCCTTGAGGCGCTCGCAGTGAGCACAGCTGGGAACGGGCAGGGTGGCCCCGCGAGCACTGCTTGCACCTGATTGAGTTCTGCTTTGTTCGAGTTTCTGTTGCGGCTCCGTGGCTAAAGATCGATAGCAAAAAGTTCAGCGGGCTGCAGCAGAGTGTATTTATTTTCCTACCGGTCCCTTTTGTTACAGTTCAAAGCTCACGGAGTTCACCCTTACAGGGAAATCTGCTCTTAAAATGTATTTCTGGTGCGATCGGTGCAGAAGTAAATTTACCTTTTGCCTTCACCCCGCAAATGTGCACTTTTAATAAAGTTCACGTTGGATTAAGTGGAACGGGTATCAGATTAATAGTAGAAATTACTTGCAGCATAAATTGTGTTCAACAAGTAACTAATTACTGGTAGGAAGTGGGCTGGAGGCTGCGGGATTATTTCCTTTTGTTAATAACCCCGGCTACTTCCATGAGCTTTCAGAATCGTCTCGGAGCTGCTTGGAATTGTGCTGCTAATTGTAGAGCGTTCTTGGAGCACAGTTTCCCAGGGCACAAGTTATGTCAGAGAAAGAAGCCAGCCAGGCTTTCGGGGTAGGAAAATCTTTGCCTCCCTTCCATAAAAAGCCTTGTCAGAACCGCTGGCTTTTCATGTCGGTAATGGATTTTGGTAAATTCCTGCTACAGCTTTATGATCACCCGCGTAATTGTTACTGGGCCCATGAAATGAGAGAAATTATGATGGCTTTCTTTAGTGCGATCTGAAGGGCAGGGCGCTCAGGAGAAATAATGGCTCAGTTGGGCTGCTTTTAGTTAGTTACGTAACGAGGCCTTTTGGTGAGATAACCACAGCGGATCGCCTCGCAACTGCACGGATGTGCTTTCCAAAGGTGAGCCCGGAGCTCAGAGGGCCCTTTGAAATATCACTTATGCAGATGCGATTCAGAAATAATTACCAAAACCCATATGGTGGGAGTCTCCCGAACCCGCTGTTAGCTCCGACCCGTTCTGTGTGCCTTTCCCCCACATAACCCGCAGCTTTGTCTCGCTGCAAAATATTTACGTTTTACTTTGTACCTTATTTATCTTTTAGATGCTAAGTAGCATCTGGCTCTGCGAGGACAAGCCCTGCTGTATATTTAGCTGTACCGGCTCTCATTG